>NW_028127944.1:0-1206327 GCF_965231255.1 Vanellus vanellus
GGGAGGGGGATGGGGGGGGGTGACTGGGGGCATCTGAGCTTCCCAGTTACACGGGCGTAATTAGTGCACCATTAATAACCACTTTGGCTCTGCTAACCAACTGCGGCGAGGCCCCCACCCCGCTTCAGCACAGGCTTCCTGATGCCAACACCTCCCCGAGCCACTGGGTAAAGCTGCGCCTGGCAAAAAACCACCACCACCCCAAAAAAACCCCACAGCACAGCCCCCACTCCCCACCCACCCCTTCTCCCCCCATCACAGCCATGGGGCAAACTCCCACCACCACCACCCCCCAATCTCAGCTCGGCCATGACCCCCCCGAGACACTGGAAAGAGCGCAACGGAGAGCGAGCTCAGGCTCGTGTGAGCTGCAGAGATTTCTCTTTTTCTTGTGATGATGTTGTCGTTGGGTGGGGTTTGGTTGTTTTTTTTTCACGGAACACTTTGCAGTAGAGGACAAAAATATGGTGTCACAGCCCCTGGGGCCACACTGGCACCGCCACCTCACCCACCCCCCCCACCCCACCCCACCCCCCCCCCCGCTCCCGTCCCTCCTCTTCCCAGCGGCTTTCACCACTTTCCTTGCTTGGTTTTGTTTTGTGTTTGGTTTTGTTTTTTTTTTCCTTACAACCTTTTTTTATATTTGGGTTGGGGTTCTTTTTCACTTTTTTTTCCGCCTTTCTTCCCCCCCTTTTTTCTCTTTCTCCTTTTTTTTTCTTTTCTCCTTTTTTCTTTTGCTTTTTTTTCTTTTCCCCCTTTTTCTTTCCACCACTTTTTTTTCCCCTTTTTTTTCCTCCTTTTTAACATTTCTCAAGCTTTCTCCAAAGGAACAGCCCCTGGCTCTCAGCTAGCCAAAGGAGACTACGGAAGAGCATTGGCACCCGTGGGAGTGGTTTCCTTCTCCTGCTTCACACTCGGTCGAGATCGTTTTTTCCAACTCGTCTTTTTTTTTTTAACAAATTAAACAAAAAAAAAAGCTCCAAGTATCAGTTTTACAAGGCACACAAAATCTCTAGAAGGGAAACACAAACGCAAGGTGCTGAGGTATGAAAACCTGAGGTGTTTTTTTCTGTGTGGATGTGTGTGTGTCATCTGGGGTTGGGGGTTGTGTGTGCTTTATTTTTGAAATTTAAAAAAAATAATAATTTTGCTAGGTTTTTTGTTTTTTTTTTTTTTTTTTTTTTTTTTTTCCCCAGCCCTGGGCTGACAACCTCTTGGAAATCCGGTGTTTCCCCCGTCGTGGTTTGGCCTCAGCCGGCAACAAAGAACCACGCGGCCGCTCGCTCCACTCCCGCAGCCGGGGGCAAAATCGGAAGAAAAAGGCAAAAAACTCGCGGGTTGAGATAAAGGCAGTTTAAGAGAAGAGCAACGGGAGGGGCAAACAATCCCAATAACAGCGGTAAAGGAATAGACGGACGCGATGACAGCGCCTCCGCGCACCGACCGGCCCCGCACCGCCGCAGCCCGCTCCCAGCCGCCACTTCCCGCCCCCTCCCCCGGCGAGCTCCCCCCAGCCCCGGGCATGGCTCACAGGGGATGGGATACCTGTGTCCCTGCCGGCTCCTCGGGGAAATTAACCCCATCCCTGCCGGAACCAGGACACCCCCCGCCCCTCTTTCCCCCCTTCTCTCCTGCAACCCGCATCTTTCAGCCGCGTCGGGGCGGTGATGGAGAGCGAAGGGACAGAGGGACAGCCGGGACGGGGGGACGCAGCAGATGCCAACCCCAGTTTGGGACTCAGGGAAGCAAAGAGGAAAGGGCGCGTGAAAGAGAAATGCCTCTTTGAGGAGACGGGATCCCTTCTCTTGGCTCATACAGGCACTGCTCTTCTCAAAGCCCTTAAGAAATCGCTTTTTAACGCTCCTTTAATTATTATGGGGGGTTTCACCCCCTGCTGGCAATCCTACATCCCTGCTCTACCGGGCATTAGAGAACCACTGGACTAGTTCCTGTCCTTGAACCTCGAGAAAAGCCGGCTTTGGCTAAAAACCAAACATCCTCCTCCCGCCCCCACCCCCTCTGAAAAAAAAAAAAAAAAAATTAAAATCCTTACCGCCTCCCCCACGGCACCGGCGCCACCGGCAGCCGCCCCCCCCACCGCCACGGCACAGGCGCCTCCGCCGCCGCCTGCACCGGCACCGGCACCCGCACCACCGGCAGCCGCCCCCCCCACCGCAACAACACCGGCCCCTCCGCCGCCCGTCCCGGCACAAGCCGCGCCCCCCCCCGCAGCGGCACAAGCCACGCCGCCGCCTCTCCCGGCACAACCTACTGCAGCCACTACAACCAGTACCAAAACTACTCCAACTCCATCAAAATCGGTACAAGCCGCCCCGGGAACCAGGAGCAGGAAGAGGAGGTCAACTCCTTCCCCTGCCCCTTACCACAAAGACCACCTCAAGTCACATAGCTTGGGGGAGAGTTCTGAACAAGATCCAGGGGAGGGTCCTTCAAGACCACAGAAGGGAAAGAGACCTTTGAAAACAGACAAAGGCCAGAGTCCTTCTAGAGCAGATGCTGGAGAGGCCCCTTCTGGGGCAGCCTCCCCACAGGAGGACTCAGATGTAGAGGGAGTTGTTCAATCCTTCTCCGTGAAAGACCTGAGAAGTATCAGGAAGGACTTTAGTCGTCATGAAGGCGAAACACTTGTCTCCTGGTTGCTCCGATGCTGGGATAGCGGGGCAGATACCCTAGACTGAGATGGCAGAGAAGCTAGGCGATTGGGAAACCTGTCCAAGGATGGAGGGATTGTACCTGAAAGAACTGCCTGTGCGAGAGGTGATTTATAGTGATGGGCAAGCGATAGTAGACCCTGATGAAATGCCATGCAAACGATCTCTGCTCAAAAAGTTTGTACAAAGTGCACCATCACCATATTCCCACCCATTGTCAACAATGGTCTGGGGAGGATCCGATACTGACACACCAACTGTAAATGAAGGGGTTAAGAAGGTACGACAGTATGAAGACAGTCTCTCTGGTCCCTTCTCTGTGGCAGCCATAGAAAAGCTGACTGTGACCACCAAGAAAATGACTGAGAAACTGACTGAGAAAATAGAGCAAATGACCCAGAAATTAGTTGAGCAAACCGATAAACTGTTTGATAAACTAACCAAGGTGGAGGAAAAACTCCATGCTTTCCCTGTACAGACTCATGTTGCAGCTGCTAAGAGGAAACGCCCTCCTACTCAAGAGAAAAACCACCCTCCGACTCAAGACAAATCAAAGCCGATGCGAGATATCCTGTGGGTTTGCCTCTGTGAATATGCAGAAGACATGAAGAAGAGGGATGGAGAACCTACCTCAGCCCTACAGGCACAGGTGCTTGAGTTGCAAAATGAAGCCGATAGAAGAAAGGATTCTTACAGGAAGAAGGTTGCTCCAACCTACGGTAGGCGATCCTACGGACCAGGTAGGAACCAATCTGATAATCGTAGGTACTACGGTCAACAGTAGAGGTGCCCTGCCTCCAGCCAGGAGGAGGAGAGGGACAACCGACTGTATTGGACTGTGTGGATTCGATGGCCTGGCACATGAGAGCCACAAAAGTATAAAGCCCTGGTGGACACTGGTGCACAGTGGTGTTGGGTTGTTTTTTGCTGTCTCCAGGGAGTTATCTAATGTGAAAAGAGAAGTATTTATTTCTTTATATAATTTAAATATTTATTTTCATAAAAAGAGCCTTAAGGGAACAAAACTCTACCTGGTAATAAGAGAGGGTGATTTATTCTTTTTTTTATTTAACTGAAAAAAAGTTGGATGTAGCGATGTGGATTTTCGCTCCCTCACAATCCCCCAGGAAGAGGATTGGAGCCAGGAGGAGCATCGGAGCACAAAAGCCACGAAGCGATGGTCACAATGTGCTGAAGGGGCAATCGGGGAGTTGTTCAGCGGTGAGATGAGCAAGCAGCATCCCGAAAATCCGCCCCTGGAGAGGGGTTAGTGGTGTACGGACACTCTCTGTGTTCTGTAAGCCCCCTTTGGGGAGCCCCTGCTGCCCCCTTGGCAGCGCCCGGGTGGCTGTGACTGCTGAAAGCTGGTTTGGTGCGTTGAGGTGTTAGGTGGGGTGGCACAGCCCCTGCCCGCCCCGGGAGGGGGGACACCACCTCTCCGGTGGCACTGGATGGGTGGGAGGGAGGGAGGGAGCAGAGCTCTGGGAGCCATGGAGAAAGGCGTGGGGGTGTCCCTCATCGTGGCAGCCCCCAGCAGCCCTACCCCGCCACCCGGCCACCCCAAGGGACACCCAAGCCCCATCTTGGTCTTCTCCCCGTTGGGTGACGCCCTTCCACCCACCCCGGAGGTGCGCTCCTCTCCTGCGGGGGGGACGCCCAGCGCTCGCCTGGCTAGAGAAGCACCCGGGGGGGGGGGATGGGGGTGGGTGACTGGGGGCATCTGAGCTTCCCAGTTACACGGGCGTAATTAGTGCACCATTAATAACCATTAGTAACCACTTTGGCTCTGCTAACCAACTGCGGCGAGGCCCCCACCCCGCTTTAGCACAGGCTTCCTGATGCCAACACCTCCCCGAGCCACTGGGTAAAGCTGCGCCTGGCAAAAAACCACCACCACCCCAAAAAAACCCCACAGCACAGCCCCCACTCCCCACCCACCCCTTCTCCCCCCATCACAGCCATGGGGCAAACTCCCACCACCACCACCCCCCAATCTCAGCTCGGCCATGACCCCCCCGAGACACTGGAAAGAGAGCAACGGAGAGCAAGCTCAGGCTCGTGTGAGCTGCAGAGATTTCTCTTTTTCTTGTGATGATGTTGTCGTTGGGTGGGGTTTGGTTGTTTTTTTTTCACGGAACACTTTGCAGTAGAGGACAAAAATATGGTGTCACAGCCCCTGGGGCCACACTGGCACCGCCACCTCACCCCCCCCCCCCCTTCGCTCCCGTCCCTCGTCCCTCCTCTTCTCAGCGGCTTTCACCACTTTCCTTGCTTGGTTTTGTTTTGTGTTTGGTTTTTTTTTTTTTTTTTCTTACAACCTTTTTTTATATTTGAGTTGGGGTTCTTTTTCCCTTTTTTTTCCGCCTTTCTTCCCCCCCTTTTTTCTCTTTCTCTTTTTTTTTTTCTTTTCTCCTTTTTTCTTTTGCTTTTTTTTCTTTTCCCCCTTTTTCTTTCCACCACTTTTTTCCCCTTTTTTTTTCTCCTTTTTAACATTTCTCAAGCTTTCTCCAAAGGAACAGCCCCTGGCTCTCAGCTAGCCAAAGGAGACTACGGAAGAGCATTGGCACCCGTGGGAGTGGTTTCCTTCTCCTGCTTCACACTCGGTCGAGATCGTTTTTTCCAACTCGTCTTTTTTTTTTTAACAAATTAAACAAAAAAAAAAGCTCCAAGTATCAGTTTTACAAGGCACACAAAATCTCTAGAAGGGAAACACAAACGCAAGGTGCTGAGGTATGAAAACCTGAGGTGTTTTTTTCTGTGTGGATGTGTGTGTGTCATCTGGGGTTGGGGGTTGTGTGTGCTTTATTTTTGAAATTTAAAAAAAATAATAATTTTGCTAGGTTTTTTGTTGGTTTTTTTTTTTTTTTTTTTTTCCCCAGCCCTGGGCTGACAACCTCTTGGAAATCCGGTGTTTCCCCCGTCGTGGTTTGGCCTCAGCCGGCAACAAAGAACCACGCGGCCGCTCGCTCCACTCCCGCAGCCGGGGGCAAAATCGGAAGAAAAAGGCAAAAAACTCGCGGGTTGAGATAAAGGCAGTTTAAGAGAAGAGCAACGGGAAGGGCAAACAATCCCAATAACAGCGGTAAAGGAATAGACGGACGCGATGACAGCGCCTCCGCGCACCGACCGGCCCCGCACCGCCGCAGCCCGCTCCCAGCCGCCACTTCCCGCCCCCTCCCCCGGCGAGCTCCCCCCAGCCCCGGGCATGGCTCACAGGGGATGGGATACCTGTGTCCCTGCCGGCTCCTCGGGGAAATTAACCCCATCCCTGCCGGAACCAGGACACCCCCCGCCCCTCTTTCCCCCCTTCTCTCCTGCAACCCGCATCTTTCAGCCGCGTCGGGGCGGTGATGGAGAGCGAAGGGACAGAGGGACAGCCGGGACGGGGGGACGCAGCAGATGCCAACCCCAGTTTGGGACTCAGGGAAGCAAAGAGGAAAGGGCGCGTGAAAGAGAAATGCCTCTTTGAGGAGACGGGATCCCTTCTCTTGGCTCATACAGGCACTGCTCTTCTCAAAGCCCTTAAGAAATCGCTTTTTAACGCTCCTTTAATTATTATGGGGGGTTTCACCCCCTGCTGGCAATCCTACATCCCTGCTCTACCGGGCATTAGAGAACCACTGGACTAGTTCCTGTCCTTGAACCTCGAGAAAAGCCGGCTTTGGCTAAAAACCAAACATCCTCCTCCCGCCCCCACCCCCTCTGAAAAAAAAAAAAAAAAATTAAAATCCTTACCGCCTCCCCCACGGCACCGGCGCCACCGGCAGCCGCCCCCCCCACCGCCACGGCACAGGCGCCTCCGCCGCCGCCTGCACCGGCACCGGCACCCGCACCACCGGCAGCCGCCCCCCCCACCGCAACAACACCGGCCCCTCCGCCGCCCGTCCCGGCACAAGCCGCGCCCCCCCCTGCAGCGGCACAAGCCACGCCGCCGCCTCTCCCGGCACAACCTACTGCAGCCACTACAACCAGTACCAAAACTACTCCAACTCCATCAAAATCGGTACAAGCCGCCCCGGGAACCAGGAGCAGGAAGAGGAGGTCAACTCCTTCCCCTGCCCCTTACCACAAAGACCACCTCAAGTCACATAGCTTGGGGGAGAGTTCTGAACAAGATCCAGGGGAGGGTCCTTCAAGACCACAGAAGGGAAAGAGACCTTTGAAAACAGACAAAGGCCAGAGTCCTTCTAGAGCAGATGCTGGAGAGGCCCCTTCTGGGGCAGCCTCACCACAGGAGGACTCAGATGTAGAGGGAGTTGTTCAATCCTTCTCCGTGAAAGACCTGAGAAGTATCAGGAAGGACTTTAGTCGTCATGAAGGCGAAACACTTGTCTCCTGGTTGCTCCGATGCTGGGATAGCGGGGCAGATACCCTAGACTGAGATGGCAGAGAAGCTAGGCGATTGGGAAACCTGGCCAAGGATGGAGGGATTGTACCTGAAAGAACTGCCTGTGCGAGAGGTGATTTATAGTGATGGGCAAGCGATAGTAGACCCTGATGAAATGCCATGCAAACGATCTCTGCTCAAAAAGTTTGTACAAAGTGCACCATCACCATATTCCCACCCATTGTCAACAATGGTCTGGGGAGGATCCGATACTGACATACCAACTGTAAATGAAGGGGTTAAGAAGGTACGACAGTATGAAGACAGTCTCTCTGGTCCCTTCTCTGTGGCAGCCATAGAAAAGCTGACTGTGACCACCGAGAAAATGACTGAGAAACTGACTGAGAAAATAGAGCAAATGACCCAGAGATTAGTTGAGCAAACCGATAAACTGTTTGATAAACTAACCAAGGTGGAGGAAAAACTCCATGCTTTCCCTGTACAGACTCATGTTGCAGCTGCTAAGAGGAAACGCCCTCCTACTCAAGAGAAAAACCACCCTCCGACTCAAGACAAATCAAAGCCGATGCGAGATATCCTGTGGGTTTGCCTCTGTGAATATGCAGAAGACATGAAGAAGAGGGATGGAGAACCTACCTCAGCCCTACAGGCACAGGTGCTTGAGTTGCAAAATGAAGCCGATAGAAGAAAGGATTCTTACAGGAAGAAGGTTGCTCCAACCTACGGTAGGCGATCCTACGGACCAGGTAGGAACCAATCTGATAATCGTAGGTACTACGGTCAACAGTAGAGGTGCCCTGCCTCCAGCCAGGAGGAGGAGAGGGACAACCGACTGTATTGGACTGTGTGGATTCGATGGCCTGGCACATGAGAGCCACAAAAGTATAAAGCCCTGGTGGACACTGGTGCACAGTGGTGTTGGGTTGTTTTTTGCTGTCTCCAGGGAGTTATCTAATGTGAAAAGAGAAGTATTTATTTCTTTATATAATTTAAATATTTATTTTCATAAAAAGAGCCTTAAGGGAACAAAACTCTACCTGGTAATAAGAGAGGGTGATTTATTCTTTTTTTTATTTAACTGAAAAAAAGTTGGATGTAGCGATGTGGATTTTCGCTCCCTCACAATCCCCCAGGAAGAGGATTGGAGCCAGGAGGAGCATCGGAGCACAAAAGCCACGAAGCGATGGTCACAATGTGCTGAAGGGGCAATCGGGGAGTTGTTCAGCGGTGAGATGAGCAAGCAGCATCCCGAAAATCCGCCCCTGGAGAGGGGTTAGTGGTGTACGGACACTCTCTGTGTTCTGTAAGCCCCCTTTGGGGAGCCCCTGCTGCCCCCTTGGCAGTGCCCGGGTGGCTGTGACTGCTGAAAGCTGGTTTGGTGCGTTGAGGTGTTAGGTGGGGTGGCACAGCCCCTGCCTGCCCCGGGAGGGGGGACACCACCTCTCCGGTGGCACTGGATGGGTGGGAGGGAGGGAGGGAGCAGAGCTCTGGGAGCCATGGAGAAAGGCGTGGGGGTGTCCCTCATCGTGGCAGCCCCCAGCAGCCCTACCCCGCCACCCGGCCACCCCAAGGGACACCCAAGCCCCATCTTGGTCTTCTCCCCGTTGGGTGACGCCCTTCCACCCACCCCGGAGGTGCGCTCCTCTCCTGCGGGGGGGACGCCCAGCGCTCGCCTGGCTAGAGAAGCACCCGGGGGGGGGGGATGGGGGTGGGTGACTGGGGGCATCTGAGCTTCCCAGTTACACGGGCGTAATTAGTGCACCATTAATAACCATTAGTAACCACTTTGGCTCTGCTAACCAACTGCGGCGAGGCCCCCACCCCGCTTTAGCACAGGCTTCCTGATGCCAACACCTCCCCGAGCCACTGGGTAAAGCTGCGCCTGGCAAAAAACCACCACCACCCCAAAAAAACCCCACAGCACAGCCCCCACTCCCCACCCACCCCTTCTCCCCCCATCACAGCCATGGGGCAAACTCCCACCACCACCACCCCCCAATCTCAGCTCGGCCATGACCCCCCCGAGACACTGGAAAGAGAGCAACGGAGAGCAAGCTCAGGCTCGTGTGAGCTGCAGAGATTTCTCTTTTTCTTGTGATGATGTTGTCGTTGGGTGGGGTTTGGTTGTTTTTTTTTCACGGAACACTTTGCAGTAGAGGACAAAAATATGGTGTCACAGCCCCTGGGGCCACACTGGCACCGCCACCTCACCCCCCCCCCCCTTCGCTCCCGTCCCTCGTCCCTCCTCTTCCCAGCGGCTTTCACCACTTTCCTTGCTTGGTTTTGTTTTGTGTTTGTTTTTTTTTTTTTTTTTTTCTTACAACCTTTTTTTATATTTGAGTTGGGGTTCTTTTTCCCTTTTTTTCCCGCCTTTCTTCCCCCCCTTTTTTCTCTTTCTCTTTTTTTTTTTCTTTTCTCCTTTTTTCTTTTGCTTTTTTTTCTTTTCCCCCTTTTTCTTTCCACCACTTTTTTCCCCTTTTTTTTTCTCCTTTTTAACATTTCTCAAGCTCTCTCCAAAGGAACAGCCCCTGGCTCTCAGCTAGCCAAAGGAGACTACGGAAGAGCATTGGCACCCGTGGGAGTGGTTTCCTTCTCCTGCTTCACACTCGGTCGAGATCGTTTTTTCCAACTCGTCTTTTTTTTTTAACAAATTAAACAAAAAAAAAGCTCCAAGTATCAGTTTTACAAGGCACACAAAATCTCTAGAAGGGAAACACAAACGCAAGGTGCTGAGGTATGAAAACCTGAGGTGTTTTTTTCTGTGTGGATGTGTGTGTGTCATCTGGGGTTGGGGGTTGTGTGTGCTTTATTTTTGAAATTTAAAAAAAATAATAATTTTGCTAGGTTTTTTGTTTTTGTTTTTTTTTTTTTTTTTTTTTTCCCCAGCCCTGGGCTGACAACCTCTTGGAAATCCGGTGTTTCCCCCGTCGTGGTTTGGCCTCAGCCGGCAACAAAGAACCACGCGGCCGCTCGCTCCACTCCCGCAGCCGGGGGCAAAATCGGAAGAAAAAGGCAAAAAACTCGCGGGTTGAGATAAAGGCAGTTTAAGAGAAGAGCAACGGGAGGGGCAAACAATCCCAATAACAGCGGTAAAGGAATAGACGGACGCGATGACAGCGCCTCCGCGCACCGACCGGCCCCGCACCGCCGCAGCCCGCTCCCAGCCGCCACTTCCCGCCCCCTCCCCCGGCGAGCTCCCCCCAGCCCCGGGCATGGCTCACAGGGGATGGGATACCTGTGTCCCTGCCGGCTCCTCGGGGAAATTAACCCCATCCCTGCCGGAACCAGGACACCCCCCGCCCCTCTTTCCCCCCTTCTCTCCTGCAACCCGCATCTTTCAGCCGCGTCGGGGCGGTGATGGAGAGCGAAGGGACAGAGGGACAGCCGGGACGGGGGGACGCAGCAGATGCCAACCCCAGTTTGGGACTCAGGGAAGCAAAGAGGAAAGGGCGCGTGAAAGAGAAATGCCTCTTTGAGGAGACGGGATCCCTTCTCTTGGCTCATACAGGCACTGCTCTTCTCAAAGCCCTTAAGAAATCGCTTTTTAACGCTCCTTTAATTATTATGGGGGGTTTCACCCCCTGCTGGCAATCCTACATCCCTGCTCTACCGGGCATTAGAGAACCACTGGACTAGTTCCTGTCCTTGAACCTCGAGAAAAGCCGGCTTTGGCTAAAAACCAAACATCCTCCTCCCGCCCCCACCCCCTCTGAAAAAAAAAAAAAAAAAATTAAAATCCTTACCGCCTCCCCCACGGCACCGGCGCCACCGGCAGCCGCCCCCCCCACCGCCACGGCACAGGCGCCTCCGCCGCCGCCTGCACCGGCACCGGCACCCGCACCACCGGCAGCCGCCCCCCCACCGCAACAACACCGGCCCCTCCGCCGCCCGTCCCGGCACAAGCCGCGCCCCCCCCTGCAGCGGCACAAGCCACGCCGCCGCCTCTCCCGGCACAACCTACTGCAGCCACTACAACCAGTACCAAAACTACTCCAACTCCATCAAAATCGGTACAAGCCGCCCCGGGAACCAGGAGCAGGAAGAGGAGGTCAACTCCTTCCCCTGCCCCTTACCACAAAGACCACCTCAAGTCACATAGCTTGGGGGAGAGTTCTGAACAAGATCCAGGGGAGGGTCCTTCAAGACCACAGAAGGGAAAGAGACCTTTGAAAACAGACAAAGGCCAGAGTCCTTCTAGAGCAGATGCTGGAGAGGCCCCTTCTGGGGCAGCCTCACCACAGGAGGACTCAGATGTAGAGGGAGTTGTTCAATCCTTCTCCGTGAAAGACCTGAGAAGTATCAGGAAGGACTTTAGTCGTCATGAAGGCGAAACACTTGTCTCCTGGTTGCTCCGATGCTGGGATAGCGGGGCAGATACCCTAGACTGAGATGGCAGAGAAGCTAGGCGATTGGGAAACCTGGCCAAGGATGGAGGGATTGTACCTGAAAGAACTGCCTGTGCGAGAGGTGATTTATAGTGATGGGCAAGCGATAGTAGACCCTGATGAAATGCCATGCAAACGATCTCTGCTCAAAAGGTTTGTACAAAGTGCACCATCACCATATTCCCACCCATTGTCAACAATGGTCTGGGGAGGATCCGATACTGACACACCAACTGTAAATGAAGGGGTTAAGAAGGTACGACAGTATGAAGACAGTCTCTCTGGTCCCTTCTCTGTGGCAGCCATAGAAAAGCTGACTGTGACCACCGAGAAAATGACTGAGAAACTGACTGAGAAAATAGAGCAAATGACCCAGAGATTAGTTGAGCAAACCGATAAACTGTTTGATAAACTAACCAAGGTGGAGGAAAAACTCCATGCCTTCCCTGTACAGACTCATGTTGCAGCTGCTAAGAGGAAACGCCCTCCTACTCAAGAGAAAAACCACCCTCCGACTCAAGACAAATCAAAGCTGATGCGAGATATCCTGTGGGTTTGCCTCTGTGAATATGCAGAAGACATGAAGAAGAGGGATGGAGAACCTACCTCAGCCCTACAGGCACAGGTGCTTGAGTTGCAAAATGAAGCCGATAGAAGAAAGGATTCTTACAGGAAGAAGGTTGCTCCAACCTACGGTAGGCGATCCTACGGACCAGGTAGGAACCAATCTGATAATCGTAGGTACTACGGTCAACAGTAGAGGTGCCCTGCCTCCAGCCAGGAGGAGGAGAGGGACAACCGACTTTATTGGACTGTGTGGATTCGATGGCCTGGCACATGAGAGCCACAAAAGTATAAAGCCCTGGTGGACACTGGTGCACAGTGGTGGTGCTTTTTTTTTTGCTGTCTCCAGGGAGTTATCTAATGTGAAAAGAGAAGTATTTATTTCTTTATATAATTTAAATATTTATTTTCATAAAAAGAGCCTTAAGGGAACGAACCTCTACCTGGTAATGAGAGAGGGTGATTTATTCTTTTTTTTTTATTTAACTGAAAAAAAGTTGGATGTAGCGATGTGGATTTTCGCTCCCTCACAATCCCCCAGGAAGAGGATTGGAGCCAGGAGGAGCATCGGAGCACAGAAGCCGCGAAGCGATGGTCACACAGTGCTGCAGGGGCAATCGAGGTGTCGTTCAGTGGTGAGATGAGCAAGCAGCATCCCGAAAATCCGCCCCTGGAGAGGGGTCAGCGGTGTACGGACGCTCTCTGTGTTCTGTAAACCCCCTGTGGGGAGCCCCTGCTGCCCCCTTGGCAGCGCCCGGGTGGCTGTGACTGCTGAAAGCTGGTTTGGTGCGTTGAGGTGTTAGGTGGGGTGGCAGCAGCCCCTGCCCGCCCCGGGAGGGGGGACACCACCTCTCCGGTGGCACTGGATGGGTGGGAGGGAGGGAGGGAGCACAGCTCTGGAAGCCATGGAGAAAGGCGTGGGGGTGTCCCTCATCGTGGCAGCCCCCAGCAGCCCTACCCCGCCACACGGCCACCCCAAGGACACCCAAGCCCCATCTTGGTCCTCTCCCTCTTGGGTGATGCCCTTCCACCCGCCCTGGAGGTGCGCTCCTCTCCTGCAGGGGGGGACGCCCAGCACTCGCCTGGCTAGAGAAGCACCGGGGGGGTGCTTAGGGGGCATCTGAGCTTCCCAGTTACACGGGCATAATTAGGGCGCCCTTAAGAACCATTAATAACCACTTTGGCTCTGCTAACCAACTGCGGCGAGGCCCCCACCCCGCTTTAGCGCAGGCTTTGTGATGCCAACACCTCCCTGAGCCACTGGGTAAAGCGACGCCTGGCAAAAAAACACCATCACCCAAAGAAAACCCCACACCACATCCCCCACTCCCCGCCCACCCCTTCTCCCCCCATCACAGCCATGGGACAAACTCCCACCACCACCACACCCCAATCTCAGCTCGGCCGTGACACCCCCAAGACACTGGAAAGAAAGCAACCGAGAGCAAGCTCAGGCTCCTGTGAGCTGCAGAGATTTCTCTTTGGTTTTTGATGTTGTCCTTGGATGGGGTTTGGTTGGTTGTTTTTCACACAACACTTTGCAGTAGAGGACAAAAACGTGGTGTCGCAGCCCCCGGGGTCAGCGCCGGCACTGCCACCTCCCCCCACCCAGCTCCTGTCCCTCCTCTTGCCCCGCAGCTGTTCCCACTTTCCTTGCTTGGTTTGGTTGGTTTTTTTTCCTTTCTACCTTTCTTTTTTAATATGTTTTCGCAGGCTTCTACCCTTTGACCAGTCAAGACACCGCTTCTTTTTCTTGATTTCGTTTTAGACGGGTCTTTTATTAGCGTGCTTGTAAGCTGTCGCGTGGTCAAGTCAATCTGGTTTTGTCGGGTTGTCGTGTCACCCTCTTAGGAACCGCGTGGGGTGTTGTACCCAAACGGTTGACAGTTCCTAAAGGGAACTTCCTATTAAGGACTCCGCTGGGCGTTTATGCGTGTTTGCCACCTCTTTCTACCGTGACGTCATTATTTAATTTCTCTTTTCTTTCTCTTCTCTTTTCAGACTCACATGCCATACTTCCGGAAGAAGATGGTGTGGGAGATAATCCACCAACAGCTGCTGTGACACGTGGACTCTTAGAGCTCTTCTTTTGATTACGTTTCTTCGACCTTAGTTACTTTTCTTAGGCCTTTAGTTAGTTTTCTTAGACCTTTAGTTACATTTCTTAGACGAATTTTCCTCTTTAGGTTATGAAGTAGAAGTTAAGATGGTTTATTCCCCCCACCTCCCTTATTTTGGAGACAGTAACTCTGGGGCTTTGGTACACAAGTTTTCCTCTTTAGCTTATGAAGGAGAAGTTAAGATGGTTTATTCCCCCCACCTCCCTTATTTTGGAGACAGTAACTCTGGGGTTTTGGTACACAAGTTCTCCTCTTCAAGTTATGAAGTAGTGGTTAAGACAGTTTATTTCCCCACCTCCACCCCCCCCCCCCCCCCCCCCCTTATTTTGGAGACAGTAACTCTCTTTGAAATTAGCTAACGCACCTTAAGCAAGAGCCAGAAAGGTGGGTGTGACCTCGTTAAGGGCAGAGTGAAGAAGGAACATCGTCAACTTCCATGGCTGAGCCGCACGCTCGCGCCTCACAGCGCACGCGACCACGTTACAGACAAATGGGAAACATCCGTGGTGGTGGTTACAGTCGTGTTTGCCCAACTTACCTTCCCAAGGACAACGTGCTGAACTACCGTCTCCTCAAAGAGAGTTTTCCTCTGTTTCTGGAATATCTACCGTCTACTTGATTCCTAAAACTGGATTTGTCACGACCACAGAAAGAAAGCGTTTACCATCTCTTGATTTCTCACCAAAGCCCCTGTCCTTTGGGCTGGTTTGGGGTTGGCTTGTTTTGCTGCCTCCAGGGAGTTATCTAATGTGAAAAGAGAAGTATTTATTTCTTTATATAATATAAATATTTATTTTAATAAAAAGAGCCTTAATGGAAGGAAACTCTCCCTGTGTCCTGGTTTGAGGTAAAAGAGAACCAATTTTGTTCAGTAACTTGGCTTCTTAGCTGGGCCTCTTCTACCAACTGAAATTAACTGCCTATTGTGCCGTCAGCGTTCACTCTCTCAGAGCGATAAGAGCAATGGTTACAGCTGATGCCCAGGCATGGGATGCAGAGAGGCTCTTGCTTATACTCATTGCTATAACCCCCACGGCCAACCAGCTTTGTTATTTGCCCCGTTGGAGGGTCGGAAGCGGAAAAGCATAGTGGGGTCCCACCTGCGGGGAGGAGCGACAGGACAGGTGACCCAAAACTGACCAACAGGGTATTCCATCCCATCTGCCTCATGCTCAGTAGAAAAGAGACCAAAGGGATCAAAGGGTTCTTCTACCTGGGGAATGTTTACTTCGCCCTTTGATAATTATGCTGATGTGACCCCATCAGAGCTGGGGCATGGCAACCTTCTGGGCTCTGAGGATAAGGACTGGTACCTTGTTAAGATCGTGGTTTTGTTGTTGATGCTCCTGAATGTGGTGCAGGGGTGGTTTCTTGTGAAACATCTGTGCAGGGGGAGCTGGAGGGGACCGTGCGCTGCCGCCACTCAGACCCGCGCAGCCGCTCGGCGATCTGCAGCGGCGCGAACCGCGGCCCCGCCCGGCCCGGCCGCAGCTGCCCCCCCCGGAGCAACGGCACCACCGGCAGCCGCCTCCCCCACGGCACCGGGGCCACCGGCAGCTGCCCCCCCCCGGAGCAACGGCACCACCGGCAGCCGCCTCCCCTACGGCACCGGCGCCACCGGCAGCTGCCCCCCCCGGAGCAACGGCGCCACCGGCAGCCGTCTTCCGCACCGCCACGGCACAGGCGCCTCCGCCGCCGCCTGCACCGGCACCGGCACCCGCACCACCGGCAGCCGCCCCCCCCACCGCAACAACACCGGCCCCTCCGCCGCCCGTCCCGGCACAAGCCGCGCCCCCCCCTGCAGCGGCACAAGCCACGCCGCCGCCTCTCCCGGCACAACCTACTGCAGCCACTACAACCAGTACCAAAACTACTCCAACTCCATCAAAATCGGTACAAGCCGCCCCGGGAACCAGGAGCAGGAAGAGGAGGTCAACTCCTTCCCCTGCCCCTTACCACAAAGACCACCTCAAGTCACATAGCTTGGGGGAGAGTTCTGAACAAGATCCAGGGGAGGGTCCTTCAAGACCACAGAAGGGAAAGAGACCTTTGAAAACAGACAAAGGCCAGAGTCCTTCTAGAGCAGATGCTGGAGAGGCCCCTTCTGGGGCAGCCTCACCACAGGAGGACTCAGATGTAGAGGGAGTTGTTCAATCCTTCTCCGTGAAAGATCTGAGAAGTATCAGGAAGGACTTTAGTCGTCATGAAGGCGAAACACTTGTCTCCTGGTTGCTCCGATGCTGGGATAGCGGGGCAGATACCGTAGATTGAGATGGCAGAGAAGCTTGGCAATTGGGAAACCTGGCCAAGGATGGAGGGATTGATAAAGAAATTGGGAGAAAGACAAGCACTCTCAGTCTCTGGAGGCGACTGGTGTCAGCCATAAAGCGCAGGTATCCCTTCAAGGACGATATCGAATGCCGTCCAAGTAAATGGACCAACATGGGAAAAGGTATTAAGTACCTGAGAGAACTGCCTGTGCGAGAGGTGATTTATAGTGATGGGCAAGCGACAGTAGACCCTGATGAAATGCCATGCAAACGATCTCTGCTCAAAAAGTTTGTACAAAGTGCACCATCAACATATTCCCACCCATTGTCAACAATGGTCTGGGGAGGATCCGATACTGACACACCAACTGTAAATGAAGGGGTTAAGAAGGTACGACAGTATGAAGACAGTCTCTCTGGTCCCTTCTCTGTGGCAGCCATAGAAAAGCTGACTGTGACCACCGAGAAAATGACTGAGAAACTGACTGAGAAAATAGAGCAAATGACCCAGAGATTAGTTGAGCAAACCGATAAACTGTTTGATAAACTAACCAAGGTGGAGGAAAAACTCCATGCTTTCCCTGTACAGACTCATGTTGCAGCTGCTAAGAGGAAACGCCCTCCTACTCAAGAGAAAAACCACCCTCCGACTCAAGACAAATCAAAGCTGATGCGAGATATCCTGTGGGTTTGCCTCTGTGAATATGCAGAAGACATGAAGAAGAGGGATGGAGAACCTACCTCAGCCCTACAGGCACGGGTGCTTGAGTTGCAAAATGAAGCCGATAGAAGAAAGGATTCTTACAGGAAGAAGGTTGCTCCAACCTACGGTAGGCGATCCTACGGACCAGGTAGGAACCAATCTGATAATCGTAGGTACTACGGTCAACAGTAGAGGTGCCCTGCCTCCAGCCAGGAGGAGGAGAGGGACAACCGACTTTATTGGACTGTGTGGATTCGATGGCCTGGCACATGAGAGCCACAAAAGTATAAAGCCCTGGTGGACACTGGTGCACAGTGGTGTTGGGTTGTTTTTTGCTGTCTCCAGGGAGTTATCTAATGTGAAAAGAGAAGTATTTATTTCTTTATAGAATTTAAATATTTATTTTCATAAAAAGAGCCTTAATGGAACGAACCTCTACCTGGTAATGAGAGAGGGTGATTTATTCTTTTTTTTTTATTTAACTGAAAAAAAGTTGGATGTAGCGATGTGGATTTTCGCTCCCTCACAATCCCCCAGGAAGAGGATTGGAGCCAGGAGGAGCATCGGAGCACAGAAGCGGCAAAGCGATGGTCACACAGTGCTGCAGGGGCAATCGGGGTGTCGTTCAGTGATGAGATGAGCAAGCAGCATCCCGAAAATCCGCCCCTGGAGAGGGGTCAGCGGTGTACGGACGCTCTCTGTGTTCTGTAAACCCCCTGTGGGGAGCCCCTGCTGCCCCCTTGGCAGCGCCCGGGTGGCTGTGACTGCTGAAAGCTGGTTTGGTGTGTTGAGGTGTTAGGTGGGGTGGCAGCAGCCCCTGCCCGCCCCAGGAGGGGGGACACCACCTCTCCGGTGGCACTGGATGGGTGGGAGGGAGGGAGGGAGCACAGCTCTGGGAGCCATGGAGAAAGGCATGGGGGTGTCCCTCATTGTGGCAGCCCCCAGCAGCCCTACCCCGCCACCCGGCCACCCCAAGGACACCCAAGCCCCATCTTGGTCCTCTCCCTCTTGGGTGATGCCCTTCTACCCACCCTGGAGGTGCGCTCCTCTCCTGCAGGGGGGGACGCCCAGCACTCGCCTGGCTAGAGAAGCACCGGGGGGGTGCTTAGGGGGCATCTGAGCTTCCCAGTTACACGGGCATAATTAGGGCGCCCTTAAGAACCATTAATAACCACTTTGGCTCTGCTAACCAACTGCGGCGAGGCCCCCACCCCGCTTTAGCGCAGGCTTTGTGATGCCAACACCTCCCTGAGCCACTGGGTAAAGCGACGCCTGGCAAAAAAACACCATCACCCAAAGAAAACCCCACACCACATCCCCCACTCCCCGCCCACCCCTTCTCCCCCCATCACAGCCATGGGACAAACTCCCACCACCACCACACCCCAATCTCAGCTCGGCTGTGATCCCCCAAGACACTGGAAAGAAAGCAACCGAGAGCAAGCTCAGGCTCCTGTGATCTGCAGAGATTTCTCTTTGGTTTTTGATGTTGTCGTTGGGTGGGTTTTGCTTGGTTGTTTTTCACACAACACTTTGCAGTAGAGGACAAAAACGTGGTGTCGCAGCCCCCGGGGTCGGCGCTGGCACTGCCACCTCCCCCCCCCAGCTCCTGTCCCTCCTCTTGCCCCGCAGCTGTTCCCCCTTTCCTTGCTTGGTTTGGTTGGTTTTTTTTCCTTTCTACCTTTCTTTTTTAATATGTTTTCGCTTCCCCCTTTTTTCTCTTTTACCCCTTTTTTCTTTTGACCTTTTTTGCTTTTTCCCCCTTTTTCCCCCCCTTTTTTTCTTTTTCTCTTTTTCATTTTCCCACTTTATTTTTCCTCCTTTCCCTTTTCTCTTTTTAAACATTTCTCAAGCTTTCTCCTGAAGGAACGGCCCCTGGCTCTCCGCTAGCAGAAGGAGCCTACGGAAGAGCTCTGGCACTGACATGGGCAGGAACACCCACAAGTGAGAACTGGATAGACAAAAGGCTCCTCAATGATGACACTGGGGCAGCCCGACCTTAGAAGCAGCAGAGGAGCAGAGCCACCCAGAGCCACCCAGAGAACAGGAAGGGCTATTCAGGGCCTTATTGTCTGCGCGAAGTAACCATCTGCTGAGAACCGGTCTGGCGGCTCAGAGCTCAGCCACAGCAGCACTCTTGAGCCAAAGGGGAAAAGTACACGGGCAGGAAGACTGGGAGCCTTCCTCCACAACAACCCACAGATCATGACCAGAGTGGTGCCTATTCCCAGCCTACACTAATGAATACGTACGCCTTTGCATCAGAAAGGAACGCTTGCTTTACCAGCCCCTGGGCGAGTTGGGAGCCATCCCCCTTGCACCCAGCACTGCAATAAACATGCTGCTTTGTAACTCGCCCCGAGTTGGGGAGTTTCTTTCCGCACGTCAGCACCCCTGGGATTGCTTTCCTTCTCCCGCCTCGCACTCGCTCGACATGGTTTTTTCCAACTCAGTCTTTTTTATTAAAAAAATTAATGAAAAAATGCTCCAACTCTCAGTTTTACAAGGCACACAAAATCTCTAAAAGGGAAACACAAGCGTGAGGTGCTGAGGTACCAAAACCTGCCCCTGTTAGTCCAACTAAAGGGACAGCGTCGGGAGGCGACGGAGGAGGAAGGGGGAGGCTGTGGGATGGAGAGAGCCCTCCCCGTACCCCTCAGCTGCGCATCCTCGCAGCGCCGCGGGAATGGGGGGCTGTGTGTCTGGGCGGGTCTTTGGTTTGCTCCCCTGACCTGCTGGCGGTGGGGGAGGAGGTTGGAGGGGGTTGTCCGGCAGTGGGGTTACATTCATCAGGCGGTGCTGGGCGGCACGACAGGAGCATCACTTGCTGTGCTGCGAGGCCGGGGCTCCCGGAGCGTGTTTCTGCTCCTGCTGCTTCACCTGCTGGACCATTTCCCTCATCTTGCGCTGTGCAATCTTGGGGAGGAGAAGGGAAAAGCAAGAGTTGGGGGTCAGGGCACTGTTTCTCCCACCACCACCCACCCCTGAGCCCCCACCGAGCATCTCGCCGCTCCCAACTTTTCACCCCGGACAAGCCCTAATTAATTTCAGGTTTCTGGGTTTTTTTAACCTGTGCTTCCTCCATCGCTCCTTGAGAGAGGCTCAATTTTTTGGGGGGGGGGGGCGCCATCCCGCTCGAGTGGACAGGAGACAAGGTTATGGAAGATGAACCCAGGTGGGATGCGGGTGGCTTTGCCCGCACCGAGGAGTCCATTCACAATGTCCTCACGTCCAGCAGCATCAAAACCACGGTACCCAGCCAAGAGCTCCCCTGGCGCTGAGGGAGGCCAAGTCAGGCTGGCAGCACAGTGCTGACCACAGGGACGCTCTCAACTTGGCCCTTACTGACCCCACACCCACAGCCCCCACCCAGCGCACCTTGAACTGAGCCTCGGGCGGCCCTGTGATGATGACCATGCGCTCGCTGCCCTTGGGACCTTCTGCCGGTGCAATCTGGGGAAGTATGGGGGAGAAGGAGCGTGAGTGCAGCCACCGCTTCAGCAAGACCTTCCCTCGGTGGCATGTCCCCCCACAACGCAGGGCAATCCCCCCATGCAGGAGCATCCCCTCCCACCCGAGCCGGGCTCATAACCAGGGTGCTGCAGGCCTGGCCTTCTACTAAACACAGGCGGGAGAGGTGGGCCCATGCCAACGGGTACAGGAGAGCTGGGGAGAGACTTTTTACAAGGGCATGGGGTGACAGGACGAGGCGGAGTGCCTTCAAAGTGGAAGAGGGGACATTTAGAGGAGATAACAGGAAGAAATTTTTCACTGTGAGGGTGGTGAATCACTGGCCCAGCTTGCCCAGAGAAGCTGTGGCTGCCCTAGCCCTGGAGGTGTTCAAGGCCAGGTTGGATGGGGCTTGGAGCAACCTGGGCTGGGGGGAGGTGTCCCTGAACAGGGCAGGGGGGTGGGACTCCATGATCTTCAAGGTCCCTTCCAACCTCAACCGTTCTGTGATAAGTTGGGGAGCAAAACTGCTCCCCGCACACTCCCATTCCCTGACCTCGGCAGTGCAGAGGGGAAACTGAGGCACGAAGCGCAGGACCAGCCCCGCAGCGCCTTCCTCACCTTGATGGAGGCACCCGCAAACCGCACCAGCTGCTTGATGTGCTGCCCCTTCTTCCCGATGATGGCCCCCACCGCCTGCGTCCCGATGAACACGTTCACAACCTCTTGCTCCGGAAGCTGCGGGGGCATGGAAGAGTGAGAGGGTCAGGGCACCAGCTGGACAGGGGACAAAGGAGGTGGCTGTCCCCATCCCACCATCCCATGGTAGTGGTTGCCCACTCTCCCAAGGTGCCCCAGCAAAGATCTCCTGGAGAGGGGGGACAGGCACCTAAAGGGTGCTGATGTGGGAAGGCGCTGGCTGGGGGAGCTCCGCCGAGAGCTGGCTGAGAGCTCCGCCGAGGAGCTCTATGGTGGGAGAGAAAATGAGGGTCAGTGATGGCCCCAGCATGCCAGACCCTTCCCGGCCACCCCCAGACCCACGCACAGCAGCAAGATACCACCATAAGCCCGGCAGGGACACGGGGACAACCCTTCAGGCCCTCAAACCCCCCCTCACAGAGCGTGGGTGCATCTGAGCTGCATCCAGCGCCATGGGGCTGGGAGGCAGACGGGGGCTCCCAGTTACCCCCACTCCCCCCACGCTGCCACCTTGCCGCCCGTGTCCCGCATCTGCAGGGGAAAACCACGACACAACTCTCTCCTGCTCTGCATTCCAGCAAGTGCAACCGGATGCTACCTGCAAACCACCACTGCTCAGCTGGAGGACGAGCAGACCCGGCTCCCCTGCCCAGCCTGGACGCCGCTCTCGCTCCCAGCCCTGGAAAAAAAGCCTCTCCAGGACGGGGCTGCAGCAACACCCGCACATTTCCACCCCACAGGAAACAGCTCGTTAACGAGGGGCGAGCACCGCATTTCAAAGCCCCCTTAGGAGCAAGGCAGCGCCCCAAGAGCCAGCCCAACCCCCCAGCACACAGCTCAGCACTCACCACACGCTCGCCGGCCCCCGCAGCAGCGGCTCGAGCGGGGCTGCCCGCGGCCGGCGGTCGGGCGCCGCTCCGTCACAGCCGCTCACCATGGTGGAACGCCGAACGCAGTCCGCGTCCTTCCAGTCGCACCGCAGCCATGGCGCAGCCGGGTGCAGCGAGCGCAGCTCCCCGCCAGAGGGGCGCAAAGCGCCGTGCGAGCGCGGAGGAAAGGGCTCGGTAAGCCCGGGATTGGCATTCCCTCACCCACCGAGGGCAGAGGAGGCAGGAGGGGGCGCGCGAGAGCCCGCGCCGCCGGCCGCTGTCGCTCGCCTCAGGCCTGCGGGACGCCGAAAGGCTTCTCCGCTCTCCGAGGGGCCCCTCCGCTCTCTGGGAGGCTTCTGGGGGGCCCCTCCGTCTCTGGAGGGCTTCTGGGGGGCCCCTCCGGCCTCCGTGGGGGCCTCTCCCCGAAGGCCTCTTCCCCTCCTCCGGGCACTCCCCGGCCTCCCGGCGCCCAGCTGCCAGCCGGGGCCCGGCTCGGGGCTTCCGGAGAAGGGCAAGCGCCTCCCCCAGACAGAGCAGGGCCAGGCGGGACGGGCGGGACGGCGCCGGCCCGGCCCCACCGCAGGGCAGGGGCAGAAGCGGGCCGGGCGGCCGCTAACGGCTCCCTCAGGCAGAGCACAGACGGCGGCGCGCCTGCGCGCGCGCACCCACCGCCCCGCCCCTCTCTCCCCCCTCAGCCTCCCCTGTACCGATGGCTGTGGGGGCCCCTCGTCGCCCTCCTCGCCGCCCCGGGGCCCGCCGCCGCGCAAGAGGCCGCCCCCCAGGGCAGCGAGCCGCCCCGCCGCCTCAGGGCCGCCCCCGGGCATCGCCCCGGCGCCCACTCCCCCCCCATCTCCCCGGCCAGAAGCAATGCTATCAGCAGGGGTCGGGGGCATAACAGTTCAAGAGAAATTCCTTTGTGTAAGAAAGACCAAAGAGTTCTTCAAAGGATCCGGCTGTCCTGACATTTGGGGGGGCAAAGAGAGGAAAAAACCCACCTGGGACCAACCTGTGTGCTCCATTCCCAAAGGACAAAGTGATTGAAGTGGGTGTATGCCCGAGTTGCTTTCCCACCTTTTATGTCCTGTCCTCCTTAGACTTTTCTTTGCAACTCAGTGTAGGGATTTCCGAAACGAACTTAATTTGTTGGCGATAGGAAGAAAGGTAAAATGTTGGGAAGCATTAACGGAATGAGCCAAAGAGGCCTAATGTGCTGCAGCGGGATCATTAGCTCTCTGCGAGCGGTCGTTGGCTGGGAGAGGTTGGGGGGCGTTGAGGAGGGCTGCAGTTAGGTGTATGTGCCTGAGATGATCCCAGGGGCGCTTGGAGGGGGAGACCTTTGGGATAGGAAAAGTAACTTGGGAAGTTTGGGCCCTGTGAAGGGAAGTCAGCCTGCTGGGAGCTTCCCTAGGGTTGCAAAACACTGTTGTGTGTGTTCTTTCCTCAGCGTTTGCATAGTTGTGGATGATGATGATGACGAGACTCCGCCGAAAAAGCAAAAATCAGGTATCGCGCATTACACAAGTACTGAATATGCACGATTTTTCTGAGGTTTCGTGTCCCTTGGAAAAGTCTGGCTTTTGTGCTCTGGCATTGTTCCTGAAACGGTGGCTTTTCAAGCTGTTGGCTTCTTGCCTTGTGGCTCTCTATGCCTATAGCCAATGGCTTGAGGGTGTCCGGTAGGGCTTAGCCCTATAGATGACGGACGTTCTCTGCGGTGACTGTGGCAGGGCCCAATACTTTTACTGCCAGCAGGAGATAGCCCAGGTCTCTGGCGCTGAGCCCGCGCCTGTCAGCAGAAAGAGTATCTTAAATCCAAGCTGTGTGCTCCCTCCTGTCTGTATTCGCAATGTACCTCTGTTGGTTTTCTAGCCTGTTCTTATACGGCCTGTCTTTGTTTTTTAGATTATTCCATCTCTGAGCAGAAAGAGAAAGTTGACGTTTCTGCAGTGCTGCAGTTGCCGACCAAGGCAACCAAACGCCCGGCGGCTTCCGGCGGCGAAGATGCTGCCGGCACAGAGTCTGCGGAAGAGGTTAGCGAGGGCTTTGAAATGTTAGGGTCTGTGCAAGGTGCGAGAGCAAGCGGCTCTCCCTACTGCATCTTGAGGTTGAGCCTGCTCTGAGCCTGTACAGCAGTAGGTGGTTCTTTTGCATTTCTAGCAGGCAGCTCTAATGTGGGCTGGGTTTGCCTTACTCAAGCCTGCGTCCTCTGCTCCGGCACTGGCAGCTGCGGGTGGAGCAAACTGTTTGTTGTCTTCCAGATACTTGAGAATGGTTCAAGTTTATAGTTTTAGTGTGTTTGCAAACTGTTATTCTCTTTCTCAAGCTTGTGGTTAAGGAATCAATATACACTACCTGACAAGAAAAACTGCATACTTGCTCTGGATAAACCACTTTCTGCTCATTATCCACCAGTCCAGGAGAGCGTTCCTGTAGGACTTTGGCTCTGTAAAAATGAGCCACCTTGACTGCCTAGTTTGGTTCAAAGGTGTAGTGCAGTTTTTCTTATTGCCCCATGGGATTAGAGGGCTAAGAGACTGTCGGGCTCTAGTTCTTCGTTCCTGAGAGAGTCGTTAACTCTTATTTGTACAAAATATATTTCTCAAGGGCCGAACTATCACCCTTTGGAATGTTTAGAAGCCGACTGAGTGATAACTCAGTGACAAGACTGTATTCTTTTAATTGCTGCACATATGAGAGCCTGTATTCAAAATTTAAAGCGTACCTGTCAAAGGTCCTGCCAAGATTTGCCGCCTTCTGCAATCTGAACCAGCAAGTCATGGTCCCCAAGTCATAGCAGAGCTGACTAAGCCTCAGGAAGTGTGTTTGCTGGGATTCACATTCAGGTTACACTCACGCTGGTGCTTTTTTGTTGTTTTCTTTTAAGCCTGGGTCCACTTCTTTAGAGCCTTCCACTAAAAGACCACGATTTTCGTCACTCGAGGTAGCCGTGCTGCAAATTGGTAAGGCTGACATCAAGTTATACGACTTGTTTCATTTTCACCCTACCTTGTGTACTGTCCAAGTCTACCCCTAGGGTTCTGTAGGGATTATGGCAGGCACGGGACGAGGCAGCATCTGGGAATACTTGAGCGTGACCTCTGTTTCTTACCCGCATCCTTGCATTGCTTCTGGAGTGGAGCCGGGCGTCGATCTGGTCGTCTCGGTACCAGAGCTGCCTTGGATGCAGTCCTTCCGTTCTGATAGGTCCACTGTTAGCTTGCCAGAAGCAAATTGTTTTCAATGGTCCTTTTAGGTAGTAGATCCTGAGGAGCCTTTTGTATTTCAGGTTTCGGCTGGCAATACCTTGTGCGCGCAACTTGCTGCAGTTGCCGGTGTGAAAACCTGAAAATGTCCTAAAGTGACATAACACAAATCATATGATGATGTGAGAGAGAAAATGACAATTTATCTTTGGTGAAGCTCGTTACTGTAAACTCATAAACCTCTTCAGTTTCCTTTTATACTTACCCATGCCTTACGCTCTTCTCTCGTAGGTCAAATGCCGTGTGGGACCCATGCTCGCTTGACTAAGGAACCACTCTCTCGTCCTGACAAGACAATTCCCCGTCTGAGGTAAAAATCCTTCCGTTTTCTTTGACTTCTTCCCCGAAAGGTTTACTGCCTATGGTAAGGGAGGTCGTCAGCTGCTTCCCCCCCGAAGAACCAATATTAAACTTTTTCTTTAAATCCAGCTACTTAATTGACACAGGAGATTAGCTAGAGATTAAAGGTCTGCGGTAAGAGGAAGCGTTGAACTTGAGAGGAGGCTGAGGACACAATCAACAGCGTATCTTCAAGGCAGTTGTTGTGATTTTCACTTTTACTTCTCTCTACTTCCCCATTAGCCAGTTGAAGACAGCAGGTCTTCATCTGAAAGTCATAAACATCTCGTGTCTGTCTCCATCGTCATCGGTGTACGTGCTTGACAAAGCAGGTAGTGGTGGAGGTGCACATTGGAATGTTCTCTTGATACCGTTTCTTTTGCCGTTGATGTTTTGAGCACAAGCCGGAAGGGCAAACAGAGCATCAAAGCTGCTCCAGACAGCTTCTTACCACTGAGGCCACCAGTTAAGGAGTGCGCTGCGCCAGAATCCGCCACTGCAGATGAAAATCCATACCATGAAAATGATACAGAAGAGAGTTTCTCATGTAATTTTGGGTGCGCTGAGTTTAAGCGCACTGCATTTGAGAGCAGGTCAAGACTCTGCTGTCGGCGTCTCATCTGCCAGTCGTTGCTTATTGTGGTTTGGCTCATATTTTGGAGCAGATCTGGAGCCTGAGAAAGAGATTCCTTTCAGAGGAAGCTAAACCAGAGAAGTTCCTGGGGAAGGTGTCTAATGCACTCCAACCGCTACTGAGCATATAGTCTCTGAGGTCAGAGCAGGGCAGGTCTGAAGTAAAATGTCCCAGCAGTATGGATGTTGTGGACATTGCCATTCTCAGCGTCAGCATAACCTTTAACAAATAGATTGAGCAGAATTGGTCAGGGCTGGTTGAAATGAACGCTGTCTTGTCCCACAGAGTAAAGTGGCCTCCTCAGGTTGATGCAGATATTTGTCGGATGTGCAAAGAATATTTTGTTCTTCTTAAAGAAAAACCCCAAAAGCCACCGTGAATTGGTACGCACTGATAACAAATGCCCCCCGTATAAAAATTGTGATTCTCCTCTGTTGTTTGTTTCCTGCCCCAAAGTGTTCAAGCCTCCTCCAAGGAACCAGTGGCGACTGTGAGTCACCTGGAAGAACCAAAATACGGAGGAGACGTCTATCCACGTGCAACACTCAGGACCGGTGAGTATCCCCATGATTCCAATCCGTTCCACTTTGTAGGTAGACGTCAAATCCGAATAGGGCATTTCTTACACACTCGCAGATGACGTTCCGAGTTCAAAGTGCTTGCCAGAATTCGAACTTCCTGACCATACCGTCATCCTTCAAAGTTTTTCCTTTTTTTTTATTTATCACTCAGAAATGGAGAGCTGTGTACATCTGATGGTGATTGAAAGTCGACTTCTTGTTTTCTTACTACTGCTTTTCTGTGCAGGTGTCGAATGTATAGATGTTTGCTGCCCGCAGCGGTCGCAGAGAGGTGATACGATCAGGTAGAGTCTCTTCTAATGATGCTTCTTGTTCCTTTTGGCTCTGCGCGTGTATCTCTTTCAGCCGCTGGTAGAGTCTCGAAGATGACCAACGGTCTTTGATCGTCTCAGTGCTGTGAAAGAGAAGCTGCTAGCTTGCGGCTCCGGAATTGCTTGCAAGCCAGTTGCATCTCCAACACAAGCGAGAGCCGTGCTGCGTGACAAAGAGGGTTGTGCTGGTGTGGTGTTTGCTGTGGGAAGAAAGCCAGTAAGGGTGCGAGTGGTGGCCGTCCCAAGTTGTCCTTGGATGTGCAGAATCCGTTTTTGCTTGTGAGTCGTTCTGCCGAGCCATCAATGAGCTGACATTTCACTTCTTTCACTTGGAAACCCGCATCCTAAGCAGAAGGATTAGAGAGCTTCTAAAGCCTGGTGGGACTTGAGGCAGTTTTGGGGACTTTGTAAGTCCCAAAGGATGCCTGGGGTTTGCCTAGGAGGGGGAAAAAGGCAGCGTGCAGTTGGGTTTGAGAGGCCAGCGGCCTCATTGGTATTGGCTGTCTGAGCTGGCAGGACTGTGAGTTGCGACGGCTTTGCGGTCTTTATGGAAACAGGTCTTGGTTTCCCGAAGCTCACTCTGTTTGGGTGCAAGTCTAGTTGCAGATGTTCCTGTTATACCTTGCAGTAGAACACCCAGCGTGCAGTGTTTATCAGCAGCAGATCACAAAGCACTCGACAGAGGAAGTGCTGGTTGCTTCCCTGTTTTCCAAATAATGCAACTGATAAAGAGAAGGAAAAGGAGTCTTGTACAAGTAGATGGGAAAAAAAAACCAAACTTCCAAAGCTCCCAGCTCTTCATTCTATCCCAGTCTTGCTGCTAAGAAAGACCGGTGCTGGAAGTTGAGGCGATATTGTCACATGTTGATGTGTGCAACCGGGGCTAGTCAGAATAGGCCTTGCAAAAGCCTTTCTTGTCCAGAGGGTGAATTCTTGAGAATTCCATGGGACAGGACGGATATAGAGCTCACTTCTCTCTCTCCCTCTCCTGGCAGGTACTGCACACCAGAAGAAAACTCTGCGGAAGAGGAAGGAGCAGTGAAAGAAACCATCGCAGGGGTAAGCTTGTGTTATTCCCAAGGAAAATAGAGCTCTTTGTGGTCAGAAACTTCAACAAATCTGTGCTTGATTGCTAGCTTAACGTCCGTTTGTCTAACAGAGGCAGCGTGGCACAGAAATCTTAGAAGATGCCTTATTCCGAGGACACCCTACACCTGTTCCGTCCAAAAAGTCAGCCAGCCTCGATGTGGAGGAAAAGAAAGTGCCAAGATTGGGAAAAACAGCGGAACGCTTTCCTCCGCTCACAGAGGTACCGTAGGCGACAGTCTGTGAGACAAAAGAGAAGGTTGTGGCAGAGCTGCAAGGAAGTCCTCTTCTTCTCGGTGGTTCTTAAGGCGCTTTGAAATCTGAAGAACTTGCATTGAACCTGTTAGCGAGTGGCTGTGGTTGTGGCTTCACAGTGCGAGGGTCAGCACTAAAGCTGCTTTGAAGGATTTTGTGTGCTCCCCGCGCTCCTTCAGTTGTGCTGCCCTAAGGGTTTGTGGGCCTTCTGTTAGCGGGACGGCTGCCTCAGTTTCCCCCTTTGCCGTTCCCTTTGAAGTCCCCCACCTTCACGTTCTTTCAGGCTCCTGACTTAGCTGCCTCGGTACGGAGGATGCCCGCTGGGGTTGGCTTAAACCTGGGTATTGCGAGGGCCGCAGCAGCACCTGGGAAAGGGGGTTGCCAGAGTTGTGTTCCATTTTCAGCTGCTTGAGCGTGTTTGCTAAGTTGACGGGTTTTATCCCCACGTCCTTGGTGAAAAGAAACGGCAGCAAGCCTGGGCTGTGAAGTTCAAAGTTAGGATGCTGAAACCAACCAAGCAAGGCAAAAGCGCTATCGCTCACTGAGGCAGGAAACCGTCGAAGGCAGTTGCTCTGTCACCTGAGCTGAATTTACAGGCCGTGTTTCAGTGGAAAGCTGCCCCCAGGTCAGCGTGCTCCATGCTCTGTTTCACAAGTCCTTCCCCATTTAATTGTTCCTTTCAGGCCATGGAGAGAGAGGTCAGTGCCGCATTTGGCAAAGGTGAGCCAGATGAGATCATGAGCAGTGCCTTCAAACTAAAGGTCACTCGGGAGGACATCCGCACGCTCAGGAACCTTTGCTGGCTAAACGATGAGGTAAAACCAGCTGCAGCACAGGGCTAGTCTCACTCAGCCTTTATTGAAAAATACCCCTCCGCCCTGTACAGAAGTCGCGTCAACGTTCTTTGACGACCTCCGCTGCAGAGCCTAGAAATCTCTGTACACTTCTTATTTGAGGTGTTGAAGGGTCGAGCGTTTCGGGAAGTTCCGTTACTTCTTGTATGACGCAGCTTCCCGGAGTTCGTCCGGGTTATTGGCGTGGGTGGCAGGTGTTTTGATCAAACTGCCGATGTAGCCCCGTGTGAAATCCTGGGAACAAAAGCCTCCAGCTGAGGCTGGAGTTCTCTGCGCTGCGTGCTTAAGGGTGGCCAGAACAGAGGTGGTGCTGTATTTTTCGTTGGGGAAGGCAGCGTCTTATTTTGACACCTCACGTTTCCTCTTTATGGTGCAGGTCGTTAATTTCTACATGAGTCTGGTGATGGAAAGAGGCAAGAAGGAAGGCTATCCAGCAGTCCACGCGTTTAGTACTTTCTTTTATGCCAAACTAACATCTGGGGGCTACGAGTCGGTCAGAAGGTGGACCAAGAGTGTCGATGTCTTTAAGCAGGACATCCTCTTCGTGCCTGTGAACTCGCGAGCACACTGGACACTAGCCGTGAGTCCCACGGGCTTTTTCTTTAGAATTGGACGGGGAGCAAAAACTGGCAAGAGAAGTCATGTAGGTGTTGGGGGGTGTGCGGCACAAGGTTGTGCTTTGCCTAACGGTCACCTTTTAATAACAGGTCATAGATCTGAGGAAGAACACGATCACGTACTTGGACTCGCTTGGGCAGAAAGGGGACAAGATTTGTCAGACTTTGCTGTAAGTAACCGCTCCGTCACTGCTTTTCTGGTGTGAATGAGGAGAGGGGTTTTAGATTTAGTCCCTGTAAGGCGACTGCCAGTTTTCACGTGGCTTGTAGATAACCAAGCAGGAATCTTGGAGTTGCTTGCTGCGACTTGTCTGGCATCGACTGCTTATCTGCTGTCACAGCGTCCCCTGCACCCAGGGTCTGGGGTGCCTGGATTCTGCCACCTTCCCGTGAGAGGCACAGCCAAATACGCCATAGCCCCGTGGCACACGTGTGCCGACTTTGTTAGTTCTTGACCATTAGCTCACAGCCTCTCCCCGTGTTTGTAAGTTTCAGATTGGGATTTTTCCTCAAAATCAGCCTTAAATCAGCTGCGGTGAGGATCCTCTGACATTTTACCGTCCTGCCGTCCGTCTTCCTGTGATCCTTCAGCCGCTTTATTTTGTTGTTGGCCTAAATTACAGAGATGAAAAGGGATTTTTTTTTTTTTCCTTTTGTTTTAACCAGCCAATACCTGCAAAAAGAAAGCTGGGAAAAAAGACAGCTGGAGCTGGATGTTTCAGAGTGGACTCTTCACAGCATGGAGCCACGTGTACGTGAGCACCACTTGGGTTTGAAATGGGAACTGTAAGTGCTTCTTTGGGGCCCAGATCCTGGCACGTGACAAAGAAAGGGTTGAGCTGATGTTCCTCGAGGAGTTGATAGTAAAAAGCAGTCCCTAAAGACCGGATTTAAGAAAGGTCACTTAAGAAAGAGGCGGTGCGAACCTTGAGACACCTCGCAGGGGGGAGGGCTGCTGCGCCTTCTGGGCCTGCCAAAAATTTGGATCGTAGTGTCCGAGTCCGGGAGGCAGAGGGGAGGGATGGTGAGCAGTGAACTGGGTCTGTTCCTCGTGGGCGGGAGTGGGTATCGGGGATTAGGCAAGTAGGGTCAGGAGTGTGCGGTGAGCGCAGTGTCGGTGTGGGTAATGTGCGCTGCTTCCAAGTTGCTTTTCTTTTGAGACAGAGGGAAATCCTCCATCTTCTTTGCATTCCTTAGGAGATCCCTCAGCAGCTGAATGGAAGCGACTGCGGCGTCTTTATGTGTAAATACGCAGATTACATCGCCAGAGAGAAACCGTTCAACTTTAGCCAGGTGAGTGAAGGTCATAAACCCCTCCAGCCCCTCTCGCCCAGGGACAGGAGCCGGGGAGGTTAGGCAGCAGCTCTTCATTGTGTCCGGGGCAGGGGCTGAGGTTTCGTACCCCGTTTCGGTGCGTAGTTGCTGGGATCAGAACTTCCAAGTGGCCTGGGCAGGGCAGAGCTGTGGTTCTCCATCCCCGCCTTTGGGAGCTGCTGCCGGTGAGATTCCTCTTGGGCAAGATACTGCTGCCAGCGGGTTTGGCATATCTGGGCTCGGTATCTTTTGGAGAAATGGCTTCTACCCTTTGACCAGTCAAGACACCGCTTCTTTTTCTTGATTTCGTTTTAGACGGGTCTTTTATTAGCGTGCTTGTAAGCTGTCGCGCGGTCAAGTCAATCTGGTTTTGTCGGGTTGTCGTGTCACCCTCTTAGGAACCGCGTGGGGTGTTGTACCCAAACGGTTGACAGTTCCTAAAGGGAACTTCCTATTAAGGACTCCGCTGGGCGTTTATGCGTGTTTGCCACCTCTTTCTACCGTGACGTCATTATTTAATTTCTCTTTTCTTTCTCTTCTCTTTTCAGACTCACATGCCATACTTCCGGAAGAAGATGGTGTGGGAGATAATCCACCAACAGCTGCTGTGACACGTGGACTCTTAGAGCTCTTCTTTTGATTACGTTTCTTCGACCTTAGTTACTTTTCTTAGGCCTTTAGTTAGTTTTCTTAGACCTTTAGTTACATTTCTTAGACGAATTTTCCTCTTTAGGTTATGAAGTAGAAGTTAAGATGGTTTATTCCCCCCACCTCCCTTATTTTGGAGACAGTAACTCTGGGGTTTTGGTACACAAGTTTTCCTCTTTAGCTTATGAAGGAGAAGTTAAGATGGTTTGTTCCCCCCACCTCCCTTATTTTGGAGACAGTAACTCTGGGGTTTTGGTACACAAGTTTTCCTCTTTAGCTTATGAAGGAGAAGTTAAGATGGTTTATTCCCCCCACCTCCCTTATTTTGGAGACAGTAACTCTGGGGTTTTGGTACACAAGTTTTCCTCTTCAAGTTATGAAGTAGTGGTTAAGACAGTTTATTTCCCCACCACCACCCCCCCCCCCCCTTATTTTGGAGACAGTAACTCTCTTTGAAATTAGCTAACGCACCTTAAGCAAAAGCCAGAAAGATGGGTGTGACCTCGTTAAGGGCAGAGTGAAGAAGGAACATCGTCAACTTCCATGGCTGAGCCGCACGCTCGCGCCTCGCAGCGCACGCGACCACGTTACAGACAAATGGGAAACATCTGTGGTGGTGGTTACAGTCGTGTTTGCCCAACTTACCTTCCCAAGGACAACGTGCTGAACTACCGTCTCCTCAAAGAGAGTTTTCCTCTGTTTCTGGAATATCTACCATCTCCTTGATTCCTAAAACTGGATTTGTCACGACCACGGAAAGAAAGCGTTTACCATCTCTTGATTTCTCACCAAAGCCCCTGTCCTTTGGGCTGGTTTGGGGTTGGCTTGTTTTGCTGCCTCCAGGGAGTGATCTAATGTGAAAAGAGAAGTATTTATTTCTTTATATAATATAAATATTTATTTTAATAAAAAGAGCCTTAATGGAAGGAAACTCTCCCTGTGTCCTGGTTTGAGGTAAAAGAGAACCAATTTTGTTCAGTAACTTGGCTTCTTAGCTGGGTCTCTTCTACCAACTGAAATTAACTGCCTATTGTGCCGTCAGCGTTCACTCTCTCAGAGCGATAAGAGCAATGGTTACAGCTGATGCCCAGGCATGGGATGCAGAGAGGCTCTTGCTTATACTCATTGCTATAACCCCCACGGCCAACCAGCTTTGTTATTTGCCCCGTTGGAGGGTCGGAAGCGGAAAAGCATAGTGGGGTCCCACCTGCGGGGAGGAGCGACAGGACAGGTGACCCAAAACTGACCAACAGGGTATTCCATCCCATCTGCCTCATGCTCAGTAGAAAAGAGACCAAAGGGATCAAAGGGTTCTTCTACCTGGGGAATGTTTACTTCGCCCTTTGATAATTATGCTGATGTGACCCCATCAGAGCTGGGGCATGGCAACCTTCTGGGCTCTGAGGATAAGGACTGGTACCTTGTTAAGATCGTGATTTTGTTGTTGATGCTCCTGAATGTGGTGCAGGGGTGGTTTCTTGTGAAACATCTGTGCAGGGGGAGCTGGAGGGGACCGTGCGCTGCCGCCACTCAGACCCGCGCAGCCGCTCGGCGATCTGCAGCGGCGCGAACCGCGGCCCCGCCCGGCCCGGCCGCAGCTGCCCCCCCCGGAGCAACGGCACCACCGGCAGCCGCCTCCCCCACGGCACCGGCGCCACCGGCAGCCGCCCCCCCCACCGCCACGGCACAGGCGCCTCCGCCGCCGCCTGCACCGGCACCGGCACCCGCACCACCGGCAGCCGCCCCCCCCACCGCAACAACACCGGCCCCTCCGCCGCCCGTCCCGGCACAAGCCGCGCCCCCCCCTGCAGCGGCACAAGCCACGCCGCCGCCTCTCCCGGCACAACCTACTGCAGCCACTACAACCAGTACCAAAACTACTCCAACTCCATCAAAATCGGTACAAGCTGCCCCGGTAACCAGGAGCAGGAAGAGGAGGTCAACTCCTTCCCCTGCCCCTTACCACAAAGACCACCTCAAGTCACATAGCTTGGGGGAGAGTTCTGAACAAGATCCAGGGGAGGGTCCTTCAAGACCACAGAAGGGAAAGAGACCTTTGAAAACAGACAAAGGCCAGAGTCCTTCTAGAGCAGATGCTGGAGAGGCCCCTTCTGGGGCAGCCTCACCACAGGAGGACTCAGATGTAGAGGGAGTTGTTCAATCCTTCTCCGTGAAAGATCTGAGAAGTATCAGGAAGGACTTTAGTCGTCATGAAGGCGAAACACTTGTCTCCTGGTTGCTCCGATGCTGGGATAGCGGGGCAGATACCGTAGATTGAGATGGCAGAGAAGCTTGGCAATTGGGAAACCTGGCCAAGGATGGAGGGATTGATAAAGAAATTGGGAGAAAGACAAGCACTCTCGGTCTCTGGAGGCGACTGGTGTCAGCCATAAAGCGCAGGTATCCCTTCAAGGACGATATCGAATGCCGTCCAAGTAAATGGACCAACATGGGAAAAGGTATTAAGTACCTGAGAGAACTGCCTGTGCGAGAGGTGATTTATAGTGATGGGCAAGCGACAGTAGACCCTGATGAAATGCCATGCAAACGATCTCTGCTCAAAAAGTTTGTACAAAGTGCACCATCAACATATTCCCACCCATTGTCAACAATGGTCTGGGGAGGATCCGATACTGACACACCAACTGTAAATGAAGGGGTTAAGAAGGTACGACAGTATGAAGACAGTCTCTCTGGTCCCTTCTCTGTGGCAGCCATAGAAAAGCTGACTGTGACCACCGAGAAAATGACTGAGAAACTGACTGAGAAAATAGAGCAAATGACCCAGAGATTAGTTGAGCAAACCGATAAACTGTTTGATAAACTAACCAAGGTGGAGGAAAAACTCCATGCTTTCCCTGTACAGACTCATGTTGCAGCTGCTAAGAGGAAACGCCCTCCTACTCAAGAGAAAAACCACCCTCCGACTCAAGACAAATCAAAGCTGATGCGAGATATCCTGTGGGTTTGCCTCTGTGAATATGCAGAAGACATGAAGAAGAGGGATGGAGAACCTACCTCAGCCCTACAGGCACGGGTGCTTGAGTTGCAAAATGAAGCCGATAGAAGAAAGGATTCTTACAGGAAGAAGGTTGCTCCAACCTACGGTAGGCGATCCTACGGACCAGGTAGGAACCAATCTGATAATCGTAGGTACTACGGTCAACAGTAGAGGTGCCCTGCCTCCAGCCAGGAGGAGGAGAGGGACAACCGAATTTATTGGACTGTGTGGATTCGACGGCCTGGCACATGAGAGCCACAAAAGTATAAAGCCCTGGTGGACACTGGTGCACAGTGGTGGTGCTTTTTTTTTTGCTGTCTCCAGGGAGTTATCTAATGTGAAAAAAAAAGTATTTATTTCTTTATATGATTTAATTATTTATTTTCATAAAAAGAGCCTTAAGGGAACGAACCTCTACCTGGTAATGAGAGAGGGTGATTTATTCTTTTTTTTTTATTTAACTGAAAAAAAGTTGGATGTAGCGATGTGGATTTTCGCTCCCTCACAATCCCCCAGGAAGAGGATTGGAGCCAGGAGGAGCATCGGAGCACAGAAGCCGCGAAGCGATGGTCACACAGTGCTGCAGGGGCAATCGGGGTTTCGTTCAGTGGTGAGATGAGCAAGCAGCATCCCGAAAATCCGCCCCTGGAGAGGGGTCAGCGGTGTACGGACGCTCTCTGTGTTCTGTAAGCCCCCTTTGGGGAGCCCCTGCTGCCCCCTTGGCAGTGCCCGGGTGGCTGTGACTGCTGAAAGCTGGTTTGGTGCGTTGAGGTGTTAGGTGGGGTGGCAGCAGCCCCTGCCCGCCCCGGGAGGGGGGACACCACCTCTCCGGTGGCACTGGATGGGTGGGAGGGAGGGAGGGAGCACAGCTCTGGAAGCCATGGAGAAAGGCGTGGGGGTGTCCCTCATCGTGGCAGCCCCCAGCAGCCCTACCCCGCCACACGGCCACCCCAAGGACACCCAAGCCCCATCTTGGTCCCCTCCCTCTTGGGTGATGCCCTTCCACCCGCCCTGGAGGTGCGCTCCTCTCCTGCAGGGGGGGACGCCCAGCACTCGCCTGGCTAGAGAAGCACCGGGGGGGTGCTTAGGGGGCATCTGAGCTTCCCAGTTACACAGGCATAATTAGGGCGCCCTTAAGAACCATTAATAACCACTTTGGCTCTGCTAACCAACTGCGGCAAGGCCCCCACCCCGCTTTAGCGCAGGCTTTGTGATGCCAACACCTCCCTGAGCCACTGGGTAAAGCGACGCCTGGCAAAAAAACACCATCACCCAAAGAAAACCCCACACCACATCCCCCACTCCCCGCCCACCCCTTCTCCCCCCATCACAGCCATGGGACAAACTCCCACCACCACCACACCCCAATCTCAGCTCGGCCGTGACACCCCCAAGACACTGGAAAGAGAGCAACGGAGAGCGAGCTCAGGCTCGTGTGAGCTGGAGAGATTTCTCTTTGGTTTTTGATGTTGTCCTTGGATGGGGTTTGGTTGGTTGTTTTTCACACAACACTTTGCAGTAGAGGACAAAAACGTGGTGTCGCAGCCCCCGGGGTCGGCGCTGGCACTGCCACCTCCCCCCCCCAGCTCCTGTCCCTCCTCTTGCCCCGCAGCTGTTCCCACTTTCCTTGCTTGGTTTGGTTGGTTTTTTTTCCTTTCTACCTTTCTTTTTTAATATGTTTTCGCTTCCCCCTTTTTTCTCTTTTACCCCTTTTTTCTTTTGACCTTTTTTGCTTTTTCCCCCTTTTTTTCTTTTTCTCTTTTTTCTTTTCCCACTTTTTTTTTCCTCCTTTCCCTCTTTTTTTTCCCCCCTTTTCTCTTTTTAAACATTTCTCAAGCTTTCTCCTGAAGGAACGGCCCCTGGCTCTCCGCTAGCAGAAGGAGCCTACGGAAGAGCTCTGGCACTGACATGGGCAGGAACACCCACAAGTGAGAACTGGATAGACAAAAGGCTCCTCAATGATGACACTGGGGCAGCCCGACCTTAGAAGCAGCAGAGGAGCAGAGCCACCCAGAGAACAGGAAGGGCTATTCAGGGCCTTATTGTCTGCGCGAAGTAACCATCTGCTGAGAACCGGTCTGGCGGCTCAGAGCTCAGCCACAGCAGCACTCTTGAGCCAAAGGGGAAAAGTACACCGGCAGGAAGACTGGGAGCCTTCCTCCACAACAACCCACAGATCATGACCAGAGTGGTGCCTATTCCCAGCCTACACTAATGAATACGTACGCCTTTGCATCAGAAAGGAACGCTTGCTTTACCAGCCCCTGGGCGAGTTGGGAGCCATCCCCCTTGCACCCAGCGCTGCAATAAACATGCTGCTTTGTAACTCGCCCCGAGTTGGGGAGTTTCTTTCCACACGTCAGCACCCCTGGGATTGCTTTCCTTCTCCCGCCTCGCACTCGCTCGACATGGTTTTTTCCAACTCGTTTCTTTTTTATTAAAAAAATTAATAAAAAAATGCTCCAACTCTCAGTTTTACAAGGCACACAAAATCTCTAAAAGGGAAACACAAGCGTGAGGTGTTGAGGTACCAAAACCTGCCCCTGTTAGTCCAACTAAAGGGACAGCGTCGGGAGGCGACGGAGGAGGAAGGGGGAGGCTGTGGGATGGAGAGAGCCCTCCCCGTACCCCTCAGCTGCGCATCCTCGCAGCGCCGCGGGAATGGGGGGCTGTGTGTCTGGGCGGGTCTTTGGTTTGCTCCCCTGACCTGCTGGGGGTGGTGGAGGAGGTTGGAGGGGGCTGTCCGGCAGTGGGGTTACATTCATCAGGCGGTGCTGGGCGGCACGACAGGAGCATCACTTGCTGTGCTGCGAGGCCGGGGCTCCCGGAGCGTGTTTCTGCTCCTGCTGCTTCACCTGCTGGACCATTTCCCTCATCTTGCGCTGTGCAGTCTTGGGGAGGAGAAGGGAAAAGCAAGAGTTGGGGGTCAGGGCACTGTTTCTCCCACCACCACCCACCCCTGAGCCCCCACCGAGCATCTCACCGCTCCCAACTTTTCACCCCGGACAAGCCCTAATTAATTTCAGGTTTCTGGGTTTTTTTAACTTGTGCTTCCTCCATCGCTCCTTGAGAGAGGCTCAATTTTTTGGGGGGGGGCCGCCATCCCGCTCGAGTGCACAGGAGACAAGGTTATGGAAGATGAACCCAGGTGGGATGCGGGTGGCTTTGCCCGCACCGAGGAGTCCATTCACAATGTCCTCACGTCCAGCAGCATCAAAACCACGGTACCCAGCCAAGAGCTCCCCTGGCGCTGAGGGAGGCCAAGCCAGGCTGGCAGCACAGTGCTGACCACAGGGACGCTCTCAACTTGGCCCTTACTGACCCCACACCCACAGCCCCCACCCAGCGCACCTTGAACTGAGCCTCGGGCGGCCCTGTGATGATGACCATGCGCTCGCTGCCCTTGGGACCTTCTGCCGGTGCAATCTGGGGAAGTATGGGGGAGAAGGAGCGTGAGTGCAGCCACCGCTTCAGCAAGACCTTCCCTCGGTGGCATGTCCCCCCACAACGCAGGGCAATCCCCCCATGCAGGAGCATCCCCTCCCACCCGAGCCGGGCTCATAACCAGGGTGCTGCAGGCCTGGCCTTCTACTAAACACAGGCGGGAGAGGTGGGCCCATGCCAACGGGTACAGGAGAGCTGGGGAGAGACTTTTTACAAGGGCATGGGGTGACAGGACGAGGCGGAGTGCCTTCAAAGTGGAAGAGGGGACATTTAGAGGAGATAACAGGAAGAAATTTTTCACTGTGAGGGTGGTGAATCACTGGCCCAGCTTGCCCAGAGAAGCTGTGGCTGCCCTAGCCCTGGAGGTGTTCAAGGCCAGGTTGGATGGGGCTTGGAGCAACCTGGGCTGGGGGGAGGTGTCCCTGAACAGGGCAGGGGGGTGGGACTCCATGATCTTCAAGGTCCCTTCCAACCTCAACCGTTCTGTGATAAGTTGGGGAGCAAAACTGCTCCCCGCACACTCCCATTCCCTGACCTCGGCAGTGCAGAGGGGAAACTGAGGCACGAAGCGCAGGACCAGCCCCGCAGCGCCTTCCTCACCTTGATGGAGGCACCCGCAAACCGCACCAGCTGCTTGATGTGCTGCCCCTTCTTCCCGATGATGGCCCCCACCGCCTGCGTCCCGATGAACACGTTCACAACCTCTTGCTCCGGAAGCTGCGGGGGCATGGAAGAGTGAGAGGGTCAGGGCACCAGCTGGACAGGGGACAAAGGAGGTGGCTGTCCCCATCCCACCATCCCATGGTAGTGGTTGCCCACTCTCCCAAGGTGCCCCAGCAAAGATCTCCTGGAGAGGGGGGACAGGCACCTAAAGGGTGCTGATGTGGGAAGGCGCTGGCTGGGGGAGCTCCGCCGAGAGCTGGCTGAGAGCTCCGCCGAGGAGCTCTATGGTGGGAGAGAAAATGAGGGTCAGTGATGGCCCCAGCATGCCAGACCCTTCCCGGCCACCCCCAGACCCACGCACAGCAGCAAGATACCACCATAAGCCCGGCAGGGACACGGGGACAACCCTTCAGGCCCTCAAACCCCCCCTCACAGAGCGTGGGTGCATCTGAGCTGCATCCAGCGCCATGGGGCTGGGAGGCAGACGGGGGCTCCCAGTTACCCCCACTCCCCCCACGCTGCCACCTTGCCGCCCGTGTCCCGCATCTGCAGGGGAAAACCACGACACAACTCTCTCCTGCTCTGCATTCCAGCAAGTGCAACCGGATGCTACCTGCAAACCACCACTGCTCAGCTGGAGGACGAGCAGACCCGGCTCCCCTGCCCAGCCTGGACGCCGCTCTCGCTCCCAGCCCTGGAAAAAAAGCCTCTCCAGGACGGGGCTGCAGCAACACCCGCACATTTCCACCCCACAGGAAACAGCTCGTTAACGAGGGGCGAGCACCGCATTTCAAAGCCCCCTTAGGAGCAAGGCAGCGCCCCAAGAGCCAGCCCAACCCCCCAGCACACAGCTCAGCACTCACCACACGCTCGCCGGCCCCCGCAGCAGCGGCTCGAGCGGGGCTGCCCGCGGCCGGCGGTCGGGCGCCGCTCCGTCACAGCCGCTCACCATGGTGGAACGCCGAACGCAGTCCGCGTCCTTCCAGTCGCACCGCAGCCATGGCGCAGCCGGGTGCAGCGAGCGCAGCTCCCCGCCAGAGGGGCGCAAAGCGCCGTGCGAGCGCGGAGGAAAGGGCTCGGTAAGCCCGGGATTGGCATTCCCTCACCCACCGAGGGCAGAGGAGGCAGGAGGGGGCGCGCGAGAGCCCGCGCCGCCGGCCGCTGTCGCTCGCCTCAGGCCTGCGGGACGCCGAAAGGCTTCTCCGCTCTCCGAGGGGCCCCTCCGCTCTCTGGGAGGCTTCTGGGGGGCCCCTCCGTCTCTGGAGGGCTTCTGGGGGGCCCCTCCGGCCTCCGTGGGGGCCTCTCCCCGAAGGCCTCTTCCCCTCCTCCGGGCACTCCCCGGCCTCCCGGCGCCCAGCTGCCAGCCGGGGCCCGGCTCGGGGCTTCCGGAGAAGGGCAAGCGCCTCCCCCAGACAGAGCAGGGCCAGGCGGGACGGCGCCGGCCCGGCCCCACCGCAGGGCAGGGGCAGAAGCGGGCCGGGCGGCCGCTAACGGCTCCCTCAGGCAGAGCACAGACGGCGGCGCGCCTGCGCGCGCGCACCCACCGCCCCGCCCCTCTCTCCCCCCTCAGCCGCCCCTCCACTAATGGCTGCGGGGGGCCCTCGGCGCCCTCCTCGCCGCCCCCGGCCCCGCCGCCGCGCAAGAGGCCGCCCCCCAGGGCAGCGAGCCGCCCCGCCGCCTCAGGGCCGCCCCCGGGCATCGCCCCGGCGCCCACTCCCCCCCCATCTCCCCGGCCAGAAGCAATGCTATCAGCAGGGGTCGGGGGCATAACAGTTCAAGAGAAATTCCTTTGTGTAAGAAAGACCAAAGAGTTCTTCAAAGGATCCGGCTGTCCTGACATTTGGGGGGGCAAAGAGAGGAAAAAACCCACCTCGGACCAACCTGTGTGCTCCATTCCCAAAGGACAAAGTGATTGAAGTGGGTGTATGCCCGAGTTGCTTTCCCACCTTTTATGTCCTGTCCTCCTTAGACTTTTCTTTGCAACTCAGTGTAGGGATTTCCGAAACGAACTTAATTTGTTGGCGATAGGAAGAAAGGTAAAATGTTGGGAAGCATTAACGGAATGAGCCAAAGAGGCCTAATGTGCTGCAGCGGGATCATTAGCTCTCTGCGAGCGGTCGTTGGCTGGGAGAGGTTGGGGGGCGTTGAGGAGGGCTGCAGTTAGGTGTATGTGCCTGAGATGATCCCAGGGGCGCTTGGAGGGGGAGACCTTTGGGATAGGAAAAGTAACTTGGGAAGTTTGGGCCCTGTGAAGGGAAGTCAGCCTGCTGGGAGCTTCCCTAGGGTTGCAAAACACTGTTGTGTGTGTTCTTTCCTCAGCGTTTGCATAGTTGTGGATGATGATGATGACGAGACTCCGCCGAAAAAGCAAAAATCAGGTATCGCGCATTACACAAGTACTGAATATGCACGATTTTTCTGAGGTTTCGTGTCCCTTGGAAAAGTCTGGCTTTTGTGCTCTGGCATTGTTCCTGAAACGGTGGCTTTTCAAGCTGTTGGCTTCTTGCCTTGTGGCTCTCTATGCCTATAGCCAATGGCTTGAGGGTGTCCGGTAGGGCTTAGCCCTATAGATGACGGACGTTCTCTGCGGTGACTGTGGCAGGGCCCAATACTTTTACTGCCAGCAGGAGATAGCCCAGGTCTCTGGCGCTGAGCCCGCGCCTGTCAGCAGAAAGAGTATCTTAAATCCAAGCTGTGTGCTCCCTCCTGTCTGTATTCGCAATGTACCTCTGTTGGTTTTCTAGCCTGTTCTTATACGGCCTGTCTTTGTTTTTTAGATTATTCCATCTCTGAGCAGAAAGAGAAAGTTGACGTTTCTGCAGTGCTGCAGTTGCCGACCAAGGCAACCAAACGCCCGGCGGCTTCCGTCAGCGAAGATGCTGCCGGCACAGAGTCTGCGGAAGAGGTTAGCGAGGGCTTTGAAATATTAGGATCTGTGCAAGGTGCGAGAGCAAGCAGCTCTCCCTACTGCATCTTGAGGTTGAGCCTGCTCTGAGCCTGTACAGCAGTAGGTGGTTCTTTTGCATTTCTAGCAGGCAGCTCTAATGTGGGCTGGGTTTGCCTTACTCAAGTCTGCGTTATTCTCTTTCTCGAGTTTGTGGTTAAGGAATCAAAATACACTACCTTACAAGAAAAACTGCGTACTTCCTGTGGATAAACCTCTTTCTGCTCATTAGCCACCAGCCCAGGAGAGGATTCCTGTAGGACTTTGGCTCTGTAAAAATGAGCCACCTACTGCTTGACTCCCTAGTTTGGTTCAAAGGTGTAGTGCTATTTTTCTTATTACCCCATGGAATTAGAGGCCTAAGAGACTGTCGGGCTCTAATTCTTCATTCCTGAGAGAGTCGTTAACTCTTATTTGTACAAAATATATTTTTCAAGGGCTGAATTATCACACTTTGGAATGTTTAGGAGCTGACTGCACGTATGAGAGCCTGTATTCAAAAATTAAAGCGTACCTGTCAAAGGTCCTGCAAAGATTGGCATTCTTCTGCAATCTGACCCAGCAAGTCATGGTCCGCAAGTCATAGCAGAGCTGACTAAGTCTCAGGAAGTGTGTTTGCTTGGATTCTCATTCAGGTTATACTCACATTGGTACTTTTTTTTTTGTTTTCTTTTAAGATTCGGTCCACTTCTTTTGAGCCTTCAAGTAAAAGACCAAGATTTTCATCGCTCGATGTAGCAATGCTACAAATTGGTAAGGCTGACATCAAGTTATACGACTTGTTTCATTTTCACCCTACCTTGTGTACCGTCCAAGCCTACCCCTGGGGTTCTGTACAGATTATTGCAGGCACGGGACAAGGCAGCATCTGGGAAGACTTGAGCGTGACCTCTGTTTCTTACCTGCATCCTTGCATTGCTTCTGGAGTGGGGCCGGGCATTTAGCTTGTCATCTCAGTACCAGAGCTGCCTTGGATGCAGTCCTTCCATTCTGATAGGTCCACTGTTAGCTTGCCAGAAGTAAATTGTTTTCAATGCTTCTTTTAAGTAGTAGATCCCGAGAAGCCTTTTGTATTTCAGGTTTCGGCTGGCAATACCTTGTGCGCGCAACTTGCTGCAGTTGCCGGTGTGAAAACCTGAAAATGTCCTCAAGTGACATAACAGAAATAATATGATGATGTGAGAGAGAAAATGACAGTTTATCTTTGTTGAAGCTCGTTACTGTAAACTCATGAACCTCTTCAGTTTCCTTTTAGAGTTCCTGATGTCTTATGCTCTTCCCTCGTAGGTCAGATGCCGTGTGGAACCCATGCTCACCTGACGAAGGAACCACTATCCCATCCTCACAAGATAATTCCACGTCTGAGGTAAAAATCCTTCTGTTTTCTTTGACTTCTTCCCCAAAAGGTTTACTGCCTATGGTAAGGGAGGTCTCCAGCTGCTTCCCCCCTGAAGAACCAATTTTCAACTTTTTCTTTAAACCCAGCTACTTAATTGACGCAGGAGATTAGGTAGAGATTAAAGGTCTGCAGTAAGAGGAAGTGTTGAACTTGAGAGGAGGCTGAGGACACAATCAACAGCGTATCTTCATCTGAAAGTCATGAACATCTCGTGTCTGTCTCCATCATCATCGGTGTACGTGCTTGACAAAGTAGTTGGTGGTGGAGGTGCATATTGGAATGTTCTCTGGATACCATTTCTTTTGCCGTTGATGTTTTCAGCACAATCCGGAATGGCAAACAGAGCATCAAAGCTGGTCCAGACAGCTTCTTACCCCTGAGGCCGCCCATTAAGGAGCGCGCTGCGCCAGAATCCGCCACTTCAGATGAAAATCCATATCATGAAAATGATACAGAAAACAGTTTCTCATGTAATTTTGTGTGCACTGAGTTTAAGTGCACTGCATTTGAGAGCGGGTCAAGACTCTGCTTTGGGCGTCTAATCTGCCAGTCGTTGCTTATTGTGGTTTGGCTCATATTTTGGAGCAGATCTGGAGCATGAGAAAGAGATTCCTTTCAGAGGAAGCTAAACCAGAGAAGGTTCCTGGGGAACGTGTCTAATGCACTCCAACTGCTACTGAGCATATAGTCCCTGAGGTCAGAGCAGGGCAGGTCTGAAGTAAAATGTCCCAGCAGTGTGGATGTTGTGGACATTGCCATTCTCAGCGTCAGCATAACCTTTAACAAATAGATTGAGCAGAATTGGTCAGGGCTGGTTGAAATGAACGCTGTCTTGTCCCACAGAGTAAAGTGGCCTCCTCAGGTTGATGCAGATATTTGTCGGATGTGCAAAGAATATTTTGTTCTTTTCAAAGAAAAACCCCAAAAGCCACTGTGAATTGGTATACACTGATAACAAATGCCCCACATATAAAAATTGTGATTCTCCTCTGTTGTTTGTTTCCTGCCCCAAAGCGTTCAAGCCTCCTCTAAGGAACCAGTGACGACTGTGAGTCACCTGGAAGAACCAAAATACGGAGGAGAGGTCTATCCACGTCCAACACTAAGGACCGGTGAGTATCCCCCTGATTCCAATCCGTTCCACTTTGTAGGTAGACTTCAAATCGGAATAGGGCATTTCTTATACACTGGCAGATGATGTTCAAAGCGCTTGCCAGAATTCAAACTTCCTGACCATACAGTCAGCATTCAAAGTTTTTCTTTTTTTTTTTAATTATCACTCAGAAATGGAGAGCTATGTACATCCAATGGTGATTGAAAATCAACTTCTTGTTTTCTTACTACTTCTTTTCTGTGCAGGTGTCGAATGTATAGATGTTTGCTGCCCGCAGTGGTCGCAGAGAGGTGATACGATCAGGTAGAGTCTCTTTTAATGTAGTAATGAGTAGCTACCTTGCGGCTCCGGAATTGCTCGCAAGCCAGTTGCATCTCCAACACAGCTGCCATGCGAGAGCCGTGCTGCGTGACAAAGAGGGTTGTGCTGGTGTGGTGTTTGCTGTGGGAAGAAAGCCAGTAAGGGTGCGAGTGGTGGCCGTCCCAAGTTGTCCTTGGATGTGCAGAATCCGTTTTTGTTTGTGAGTCGTTCTGCCGAGCCATCAATGAGCTGACATTTCATTTCTTTCACTTGGAAACTCGCATCCTGAGCATAAGGATTAGAGAGCTTGTAAAGCCTGGTGGGACTTGAGGCAGTTTTTGGGACTTAGAGGATGCGTGGGGTTTGACTAGGAGGGGGAAAAAAGCAGCGTGCGGTTGGGTTTGAGAGGCCAGCAGCCTCTCTCAAAGGGGTCTTTTGGTGACAATGCGAATTCTTGTTTTTGAAGCAGGGACATATATCTGGACAACTTTAATGTCTGTGTATTTGTTTGCTCTTCAGAGTCTGTGTGGTTTGAATGACAATCCTCTCCAAATGGGGATAGTCACTCTCTTGACTGGCCTGTAGAAGGCAAGTAAACATCCTGTGGCTGTCCCATTTGGAATTCAGTGTGCTGGCCTTAGTTTCCCGAAGCTCACTCTGTTTGGATGCAAGTCTAGTTGCAGATGTTCCTGTTACACCTTGCAGTAGAACACCCAGCGTGCAGTGTTTATCAGCAGCAGATCACAAAGCACTCGACAGAGGAAGTGCTGGTTGCTTCCCTGTTTTCCAAATAATGCAACTGATAAAGAGAAGGAAAAGGAGTCTTGTACAAGTAAATGGGAAAAAAAAAATTGCAAAGCTCCCAGCTCTTCATTCTATCCCAGTCCTGCTGCTAAGAAAGAACGGTGCTGGACGTTGAGGCGATATTGTCACGTGTTGATGTGTGCAACTGGGGCTGTAGTCAGAATAAGCCTTGAAAAAGCCTTTCTTGTCCAGAAGGTGAATTCCTGAGAATTCCATGGGAGAGGATGGATACAAAGCTCACTTCTCTCTCTCCCTCTCCTGGCAGGTACTGCACACCAGAGGAAAACTCTGAGGAAGAGGAAGGAGCAGCGAAACAAACCATCGCGGGGGTAAGATTGTGTTATTCACAAGGAAAATAGAGCTATTTGTGATCAGAAACTTCAGCACTCTCCACTTCACATGACTTCCTCAACAATATCTGTATTTGCCCAGGTTGTTTTTCCCAGGGAAAGTGGGAGCATTATTTGATGAGTAGCGCTGTCGCAAAGTGTTTTCCGCTGCCGTTAATTTTGTTTCTGGACTATTAGGAGCACACTACACTATAGCATTTTGATTCTTCCCCTTTCATGTGTTGGGTATAGCCTCAAAATCTTTAGCGCACAGCCTTAGTTGACCTGCAAAGCTGGACTGGGGTGTCTTTAGTCTTATCTTGTTTGCTGGGATGGGAAGTACATCCCTGACTTCCACCTCTGGTCAGGATTGAGGTCAAAAATAAAATTTTAATCATGGAAATCATAAATAGTAGTCTCACTCTCAACTTAATACCTACACGTGGAGGCTTTGCTGGGGTTCTTAACGCTAGCCCAAGCCAAACGAGCTCTCTGCCTCTCTTGCCTCCAAGTGCAGCACTCCATGGGTGCACAGTTGGAATGCAGTCGTCAATAAAAAGTCACTTTGGGGTTTGCTGTTTGGATGTGTGTACAAAAACCCTTCCAGTTTCCTATATAAGCAAGATTTTCTGTCCTATTCCCAAGCAAACAAATCTGTGCTTGATTGCTAGCTTAACGTCCGTTTGTCTAACAGAGGCAGCGTGGCACTGAAATCTCAGAAGATGCGTTATTCCGAGGACACCCAACACGTGTTCAGTCCAAAAAGTCAGCCAGCCTCAATGTGGAAGGAAAGAAAGTGCCAGGCTTGGGAAAAACAGCGGAACGCTTTCCTCCGCTCACAGAGGTACCACAGCCGACAGTCTGTTAGACAAAAGAGAAGGTTGTGACAGAGCTGCAGGGAACTCCTCTTAGAAGAACTTGCTTTGAACCTGTTAGCGAGTGTCTGCGGCTGTGACTTCGCAGTGCGAGGGTCAGCACTAAAGCTGGTTTGAAGGATTTCGTGTGCTCCAGCGCTCCTTCAGTTGTGCTGCCTTGAGGGTTTGTGGGCCTTCTGTTAGCAGGACAAAAAATGAGTCCAGGTTGAACACCAGTCTCCAGAGCAGTGCTAACCCGACTCATCCAGTTCTATTGGATGTGCCTCTTGTCCTACCGTGGTGATAGAACCTGAAAGATCAGCTTGTGCTGATCCGTGGTGCCGTCCACCGGGGAGTGGGAGTTCAGTTTCCCCTGCTTGTATGAATTTTGGCTGCTTTTATTCTTCGGAGTTGCAGTCTAATTGAGCTCCCCCCGCCTTTTCCTGCCTGTTGAGGATGGACTCGGAAAGGGCGAGCAAATGCAGAGTTTACAAGGTCTGCAGCGTTGATGCTGGGTACAAGGGAAACCGGGTGGTTTTCTTATTTTGCTCGCCCAGATTCAAGCAAGAAGATGCTATTGCAGATCAGAGTATTTTATACCACCATCCGTAGTGGTTTCTTTGCATTCCCTAGGCAGACTTAGATGGGAACGTGCAAATTGGGACCAGTTGTGTGCACAAGCTGGACTCCCCATTGCCTGACTCCAGTGTAGCTGCCTCAGTTTCCCCCTTTCCCGTTCCCTTTGAAGTCCCCCACCTTCACACTGTTTCAGGCCCCTGACTTAGCTGCCTCGGTACGGAGGATGCCCGCTGGGGTTGGCTTAAACCTGGGTATTGCGAGGGCCGCAGGAGCACATGGGAAAGTGGTTTGCCAAACTTGTGTTCCGTCTTCAGCTGCTTTAGCGTGTTTGCTGAGTTTACGGGTTTTATCCCAACATCCTTGGTGAAATGAAATGGCAGCAAGCCTGGGCTCTAAAGTTCAAAGTTGGGATGCTGAAAGCAACCAAGCAAGGCAAAAGCGCTATCGCTCACTGAGGCAGGAAACCATCGAAGGCAGTTGCTCTGTCACCTGAGCTGAATTTACAGGCCGTGTTTCAGTGGAAAGCTGCCCCCAGGTCAGCGTGCTCCATGCGCTGTTTCACAAGTCCTTCCCCGTTGAATTGTTCCTTTCAGGCCATGGAGAGAGAGGTCAGTGCCGCATTTGGCAAAGGTGAGCCAGATGAGATCATGAGCAGTGCCTTCAAACTAAAGGTCACTCGGGAGGACATCCGCACGCTCAGGAACCTTTGCTGGCTAAACGATGAGGTAAAACCAGCTGCAGCACAGGGACAGTCTCATTCAGCCTTTATTGAAAAATACCCCTCCGCCGTGTACAGAAGTCCCGTCAACGTTCTTTGACGACCTCCGCGGCAGAGCCTAGAAATCTCTGTACAGGTCTTATTTGAGGTATTGAAGGGTCGAGCGTTTCTGGAAGTTCCGTTACTTCTTGTATGATGCAGCTTCCAGGAGTTCGTCCGGGTTATTGGCGTGGGGGGCAGGTGTTTTGATCAAACTGCCGATGTAACCCCATGTGAAATTCTGGGAACAAAAGCCTCCAGCTGAGGCTGGAGTTCTCTCCGCTGCGTGCTTAAGGGTGGCCAGAAAAGACGCGGTGCTGTATTTTTGGTTGGGGAAGGCAGCGTCTTATTTTGACACCTCACGTTTCCTCTTTATGGTACAGGTGGTTAATTTCTACATGGGTCTGCTGATGGAAAGAGGCAAGAAGGAAGGATATCCAGCGGTCCACGCGTTCAGTACTTTCTTTTATGCCAAACTAACATCTGGGGGCTACGAAGCAGTAAGAAGATGGACCAGAAGTGTCGATGTCTTCAAGCAGGACATCATCTTCGTGCCTGTGAACTTGCAAGCACACTGGACACTAGCCGTGAGTCCCACGGGCTTTTTCTTTAGAATTGGACAGGGAGCAAAAACTGGCAAGAGAAGTCATTTAGGTGTTGGGGGTTGTGTGGCAGAAGGTTGTGCTTTGTCTAATGGTCACCTTTTAATAACAGGTCATAGATCTCAGGAAGAATACGATCACGTACTTGGACTCGCTGGGCCAGAAAGGGGACAAGATTTGTCAGACTTTGCTGTAAGTAACCGCTCCGTCACTGCTTTTATGGTGTGAATGAGGAGAGGGATTTTAGATTGAGTCCCTGTAAGGCGACTGCAAGTTTTCACATGGCTTGTAGATAACCAACCCGGAATCTTGGCGTTGCTTGCTGCGAGTTGTCTGGCATCGGCTGCTTATCTGGTGTCACAGCGTCCCCTGCACCCAGGGTCTGGGGTGCCTGGATTCTGCCGCCTTCCCGTGATAGGCACAGCCAAATACGCCATAGCCCCATGGCACACGTGTACCGGCTTTGTTAGTTGGATCCCAGTATGTGGGATGAAGGCACCCGGTGGAATTATGGCATTACAGTTCCCTGCTTGATTTGTCTCTTGGTCCTCTGATAACATGTGATTTGGGGTTTTTTGACCTCTCTGAAGCAATGAACTTAGGTTTGTGTGGAAGCCTCTGTTGGAATTGTTGGTCTCATTCTTGACCATTAGCTCACAGCCTCTCAGCGTGTTTATAAATTGAAGATTGGGATTTTTCCTCCCAAATCAGCCTTAAATCAGTTGCTGTGAGGATCCTCTGACGTTTTCCCGTCCTGCCGTTCATCTTCCTGTGATTCTTCAGCCACTTTATTTTGTTGTTGGCCTAAATTACAGAGACGAAAAGGGATTTTTTTTTCCCCTTTTGTTTTAACCAGCCAATACCTGCAAAAAGAAAGCCGGGAAAAAAGAAACCTGGAGCTGAATGTTTCGGAGTGGACTCTTCACAGCATGGAGCCACGTGTATGTGAGCACCACTTGGGTTTGAAATGGGAACTGTCAGTGCTTCTTTGGGGCCCAGATCCTGGCACGTGACAAAGAAAGGGTTGAGCTGATGTTTCTCGAGGAGTTGATAGTAAAAAGCAGTCCCTAAAGACTGGATTTAAGAAAGGTCACTTGAGAAAGATGCCGTGCGAACCTCGAGACACCTCGCAGGGAGGAGGGCTGCTGCCCCTTCTGGGGTTGCCAAGAATTTGGGTTGTAGGGTCCGAGTCCAGGAGGCAGAGGGGAGGGATGGTGAGCAGTGAACTGGGTCTGTTCCTCGTGGGCGGGAGTGGGTATTCGGGATTACGCAAGTAGGGTCAGGAGTGTGCGGTGAGCGCAGTGTCGGTGTGGGTAATGTGCGCTACTTCCAAGTTGCTTTTCTTTTGAGACAGAGGGAAATCCTCCATCTTCTTTGCATTCCTTAGGAGATCCCTCAGCAGCTGAACGGAAGCGACTGCGGCGTCTTTATGTGCAACTACGCAGAGTACATCTCCAGAGAGAAACCGTTCAACTTTACCCAGGTGAGTGAAGGTCATAAACCCCTCCAGCCCCTTTCGCGCAGGGACAGGAGCCAGGGAGGTTACGCAGCAGCTCTTAATTGTGTCCGGGGCAGGGGCTGAGGTTTCGTGCCCCGTTTCGGTGCGTAGTTGCTGGGATCAGAACTTCCAAGTGGCCTGGGCAGGGCAGAGCTGTGGTTCTCCATCCCCGCTTTTGGGAGCTGCTGCCGGTGAGATTCCTCTTGGGCAAGATACTGCCGCCAGCGGGTTTGGCATATCTGGGCTCGGTATCTTTTGGAGAAATGGCTTCTACCCTTTGACCAGTCAAGACACTGCTTATTTTTATTGATTTTGTTTTATAGCATTTTGTTTGTTAGCGTGCTTGTAAGCTGTCGCGCAGTCAAGCCAATCTGGTTTTGTCGTGTTGTTGTGTCACCCTCTTAGGAACCACATGGGGTGTTGTACCCAAATGGTTGACAGTTCCTAAAGGGAACTTCCTATTAAGGACTCCGCTGGGCGTTTATGCCGCTTTGCCGCCTCTTTCTACCGTGACGTCGTAATTTAATGGATTTCTCTTCTCTTTTCAGACTCACATGCCATACTTCCGCAAGAAGATGGTGTGGGAGATAATCCACCAACAGCTGCTGTGACATGTGGACTATTAGAGTTCTTATTTTAATTACGTTTCTTAGACCTTAGTTACATTTCTTAGACCTTTAGTTAGTTTTCTTAGACCTTTAGTTACATTTCTTAGACAAATTTTCCTCTTTAGGTTATGAAGTAGAAGTTAAGATGGTTTATTCCCCCCACCTCCCTTATTTTGGAGACAGTAACTCTGGGGTTTTGGGGTTTTTTTTTGCCAACACCACCAACAGCTGCTGTGAGATGTGCACTATTAGAACAACGCTGTGATCACCTCCGGGTGACTAGTTGTTATTGCAGTTACATTTCTTAGACCTTATTTGGAACAGCAGCAGGCACACAAATTTTCCTCTTCAAGTTATGAAGTAGTGGGTTAAGACAGTTTATTTCCCTCCCACCCCCCTTATTTTGGAGACAGTAACTCTCTTTGAAATTAGCTAACGCACCTTAAGCGAGAGCCAGAAAGATGGGTGTGACCTCGTTAAGGGCAGAGTGAAGAAGGAACATCGAACTTCCATGGCTGAGCCGCACGCTCGCGCCTCGCAGCGCACGCGACCACGTTACAGACAAATGGGAAACATCTGTGGTGGTGGTTACAGTCGTGTTTGCCCAACTTACCTTCCCAAGGACAACATGCTGAACTACCGTCTCCTCAAAGAGAGTTTTCCTCTGTTTCTGGAATATCTACCGTCTACTTGATTCCTAAAACTGGATTTGTCATGACCACGGAAAGAAAGCGTATTTTAATAAAAAGAGCCTTAATGGAACGAAACTCTACCTCTGTCCTGGTTTGAGGTAAAACAGAACCAATTTTGTTCAGTAACTTCGCTTCTTAGCGGGGCCTCTTCTAACTACTGAAGTTAACTGCATATTGTGCAGACAGTGTTCACTCTCTCAGAGAGGTCAGACCAATGGTTACAGCTGATGCCCGGGCGTGGGATGCAGAGAGGCTCTGCTTATACTCATTGCTATAACCCCCACGGCCAAACAACTTTGTGATTTGCCCCGTTGGAGGGTCGGAAGCGGAAAAGCATAGTGGGGTCCCACCTGCAGGGAGGAGCGGACAGGACAGGTGACCCCAAACTGACCAACAGGGTATTCCATCCCATCTGCCTCATGCTCAGTATAAAAGCTGAGGGATCAAAGGGTCAGTGCTCTTCCTTCAATGGCCGATGTCTGAGGGGGACTCAGCCTGGGACTGCCCCAGTGCCAGCCGGTGACGTGATTGTCATCTCGGGAGCTTGATACGGTTTTGTATATATTTTTCATTATTTCTTTTTATTTTATTATTAATATTTCATTAAAGTAGTTTAGTTCCTTCTAAACTCCTAAGTCTCTTTTTCCTCCTCTGCCTCTCTCTTTGAAGAGGGGTAGAGGGGAGCATCTGTCGGTCCCGTTTGGGGTCCCCCAGGTCCCCAGTGGTGGATTTGGCCTAAACCATGACAGATTAATTGGCGCCCAACGTGGGGCCCGAGCAGTGCTCCACCAGAGCTGTGATAAGTTGCCCGAATAGTTTGAATTCCAGTTTGCTCAGAGATTAGAACAGACAGCTTGCATCATGTCGTTCTTAGACGAAATCGTGTATCATGCCTTTAAACAGCTTTGTTGGACCTTAATGCAGTCAACTTGGTTTAACCTGCCAAAGGTGTTGCAAACTTCATTTATTCTTTGTCTTTTTATGCGAAGGTTTAAAGGTGCTGTTTTGGTGTGGTTCGCAATTCAGATGTATAACACGATGAGTTGGGTAACGGCTCTACCTGTATATCTCGGGCATCAGGTGATGGATTCTGTTATTAATTATACTTTCGGTTCTACCTGGGGAATGTTTACTTCGCCCTTTGATACTTATGCTGATGTGACACTCTCAGAGCTGGGGCATGGAAACCTTTTGGGCTCTGGTACCTTCTCAAGATCGTGATTTTGTTGTTGGTGCTCCTGAATGTGTTGCAGGGGTGGTTTCATAGGAAACATGGGCACAGGGGAAGCCGTAGGGGACCATGCGCTGCCGCCACTCAGACCCGCGCAGCCGCTCGGCGATCTGCAGCGGTGCAAACCGCAGCCCCGCCCGGCCCGGCCGCAACCGCCCCCCCACCACAGCGGCACCGGCATCACTGGCAGCCGCCCCCCCCACCGCAACAACACCGGCCCCTCCGCCGCCCGTCCCGGCACAAGCCGCGCCCCCCCCTGCAGCGGCACAAGCCACGCCGCCGCCTCTCCCGGCACAACCTACTGCAGCCACTACAACCAGTACCAAAACTACTCCAACTCCATCAAAATCGGTACAAGCCGCCCCGGTAACCAGGAGCAGGAAGAGGAGGTCAACTCCTTCCCCTGCCCCTTACGATAAAGACCACCTCAAGTCACATAGCTTGGGGGAGAGTTCTGAACAAGATCCAGGGGAGGGTCCTTCAAGACCACAGAAGGGAAAGAGACCTTTGAAAACAGACAAAGGCCAGAGTCCTTCTAGAGCAGATGCTGGAGAGGCCCCTTCTGGGGCAGCCTCACCACAGGAGGACTCAGATGTAGAGGGAGTTGTTAAATCCTTCTCTAGGAAAGATCTGAGAAATATCAGGAAGGACTTTAGTCGTCATGAAGGCGAAACACTTGTCTCCTGGTTGCTCCGATGCTGGGATAGCGGGGCAGATACCCTAGACTGAGATGGCAGAGAAGCTAGGCGATTGGGAAACCTGGCCAAGGATGGAGGGATTGATAAAGAAATTGGGAGAAAGACAAGCACTCTCAGTCTCTGGAGGCGACTGGTGTCAGCCATAAAGCGCAGGTATCCCTTTAAGGACGATATCGAATGCCGTCCAAGTAAATGGACCAACATGGGAAAAGGTATTAAGTACCTGAGAGAACTGCCTGTGCGAGAGGTGATTTATAGTGATGGGCAAGCGATAGTAGACCCTGATGAAATGCCATGCAAACGATCTCTGCTCAAAAAGTTTGTACAAAGTGCACCATCAACATATTCCCACACATTGTCAACAATGGTCTGGGGAGGATCCGATACTGACACACCAACTGTAAATGAAGGGGTTAAGAAGGTACGACAGTATGAAGACAGTCTCTCTGGTCCCTTCTCTGTGGCAGCCATAGAAAAGCTGACTGTGACCACCGAGAAAATGACTGAGAAACTGACTGAGAAAATAGAGCAAATGACCCAGAAATTAGTTGAGCAAACCGATAAACTGTTTGATAAACTAACCAAGGTGGAGGAAAAACTCCATGCTTTCCCTGTACAGACTCATGTTGCAGCTGCTAAGAGGAAACGCCCTCCTACTCAAGAGAAAAACCACCCTCCGACTCAAGACAAATCAAAGCTGATGCGAGATATCCTGTGGGTTTGCCTCTGTGAATATGCAGAAGACATGAAGAAGAGGGATGGAGAACCTACCTCAGCCCTACAGGCACAGGTGCTTGAGTTGCAAAATGAAGCCGATAGAAGAAAGGATTCTTACAGGAAGAAGGTTGCTCCAACCTACGGTAGGCGATCCTACGGACCAGGTAGGAACCAATCTGATAATCGTAGGTACTACGGTCAACAGTAGAGGTGCCCTGCCTCCAGCCAGGAGGAGGAGAGGGACAACCGACTGTATTGGACTGTGTGGATTCGGTGGCCTGGCACATGAGAGCCACAAAAGTATAAAGCCCTGGTGGACACTGGTGCACAGTGGTGGTGCTTTTTTTTTTGCTGTCTCCAGGGAGTTATCTAATGTGAAAAGAGAAGTATTTATTTCTTTATAGAATTTAAATATTTATTTTCATAAAAAGAGCCTTAAGGGAACGAACCTCTACCTGGTAATGAGAGAGGGTGATTTATTCTTTTTTTTTTATTTAACTGAAAAAAAGTTGGATGTAGCGATGTGGATTTTCGCTCCCTCACAATCCCCCAGGAAGAGGATTGGAGCCAGGAGGAGCATCGGAGCACAGAAGCGGCGAAGCGATGGTCACACAGTGCTGCAGGGGCAATCGGGGTGTCGTTCAGTGATGAGATGAGCAAGCAGCATCCCAAAAATCCGCCCCTGGAGAGGGGTCAGCGGTGTACGGACGCTCTCTGTGTTCTGTAAACCCCCTGTGGGGAGCCCCTGCTGCCCCCTTGGCAGCGCCCGGGTGGCTGTGACTGCTGAAAGCTGGTTTGGTGCGTTGAGGTGTTAGGTGGGGTGGCAGCAGCCCCTGCCCGCCCCGGGAGGGGGGACACCACCTCTCCGGTGGCACTGGATGGGTGGGAGGGAGGGAGGGAGCACAGCTCTGGGAGCCATGGAGAAAGGCGTGGGGGTGTCCCTCATCGTGGCAGCCCCCAGCAGCCCTACCCCGCCACACGGCCACCCCAAGGACACCCAAGCCCCATCTTGGTCCTCTCCCTCTTGGGTGATGCCCTTCTACCCACCCTGGAGGTGCGCTCCTCTCCTGCAGGGGGGGACGCCCAGCACTCGCCTGGCTAGAGAAGCACCGGGGGGGGTGCTTCGGGGGCATCTGAGCTTCCCAGTTACACGGGCATAATTAGGGCGCCCTTAAGAACCATTAATAACCACTTTGGCTCTGCTAACCAACTGCGGCGAGGCCCCCACCCCGCTTTAGCGCAGGCTTTGTGATGCCAACACCTCCCTGAGCCACTGGGTAAAGCGACGCCTGGCAAAAAAACACCATCACCCAAAGAAAACCCCACACCACATCCCCCACTCCCCGCCCACCCCTTCTCCCCCCATCACAGCCATGGGACAAACTCCCACCACCACCACACCCCAATCTCAGCTCGGCCGTGACACCCCCAAGACACTGGAAAGAAAGCAACCAAGAGCAAGCTCAGGCTCCTGTGAGCTGCAGAGATTTCTCTTTGGTTTTTGATGTTGTCCTTGGATGGGGTTTGGTTGGTTGTTTTTCACACAACACTTTGCAGTAGAGGACAAAAACGTGGTGTCGCAGCCCCCGGGGTCAGCGCCGGCACTGCCACCTCCCCCCCCCAGCTCCTGTCCCTCCTCTTGCCCCGCAGCTGTTCCCACTTTCCTTGCTTGGTTTGGTTGTTTTTTTTTCCTTTCTACCTTTCTTTTTTAATGTTTTCGCTTCCCCCTTTTTTCTCTTTTACCCCTTTTTTCTTTTGACCTTTTTTGCTTTTTCCCCCTTTTTTTCTTTTTCTCTTTTTTCTTTTCCCACTTTTTTTTTCCTCCTTTCCCTCTTTTTTTTCCCCCCTTTTCTCTTTTTAAACATTTCTCAAGCTTTCTCCTGAAGGAACGGCCCCTGGCTCTCCGCTAGCAGAAGGAGCCTACGGAAGAGCTCTGGCACTGACATGGGCAGGAACACCCACAAGTGAGAACTGGATAGACAAAAGGCTCCTCAATGATGACACTGGGGCAGCCCGACCTTAGAAGCAGCAGAGGAGCAGAGCCACCCAGAGAACAGGAAGGGCTATTCAGGGCCTTATTGTCTGCGCGAAGTAACCATCTGCTGAGAACCGGTCTGGCAGCTCAGAGCTCAGCCACAGCAGCACTCTTGAGCCAAAGGGGAAAAGTACACCGGCAGGAAGACTGGGAGCCTTCCTCCACAACAACCCACAGATCATGACCAGAGTGGTGCCTATTCCCAGCCTACACTAATGAATACGTACGCCTTTGCATCAGAAAGGAACGCTTGCTTTACCAGCCCCTGGGCGAGTTGGGAGCCATCCCCCTTGCACCCAGCGCTGCAATAAACATGCTGCTTTGTAACTCGCCCCGAGTTGGGGAGTTTCTTTCCGCACGTCAGCACCCCTGGGATTGCTTTCCTTCTCCCGCCTCGCACTCGCTCGACATGGTTTTTTCCAACTCATTCTTTTTTATTAAAAAAATTAATAAAAAAATGCTCCAACTCTCAGTTTTACAAGGCACACAAAATCTCTAAAAGGGAAACACAAGCGTGAGGTGTTGAGGTACCAAAACCTGCCCCTGTTAGTCCAACTAAAGGGACAGCGTCGGGAGGCGACGGAGGAGGAAGGAGGAGGCTGTGGGATGGAGAGAGCCCTCCCCGTACCCCTCAGCTGCGCATCCTCGCAGCGCCGCGGGAATGGGGGGCTGTGTGTCTGGGCGGGTCTTTGGTTTGCTCCCCTGACCTGCTGGGGGTGGTGGAGGAGGTTGGAGGGGGCTGTCCGGCAGTGGGGTTACATTCATCAGGCGGTGCTGGGCGGCACGACAGGAGCATCACTTGCTGTGCTGCGAGGCCGGGGCTCCCGGAGCGTGTTTCTGCTCCTGCTGCTTCACCTGCTGGACCATTTCCCTCATCTTGCACTGTGCAGTCTTGGGGAGGAGAAGGGAAAAGCAAGAGTTGGGGGTCAGGGCACTGTTTCTCCCACCACCACCCACCCCTGAGCCCCCACCGAGCATCTCACCGCTCCCAACTTTTCACCCCGGACAAGCCCTAATTAATTTCAGGTTTCTGGGTTTTTTTAACTTGTGCTTCCTCCATCGCTCCTTGAGAGAGGCTCAATTTTTTGGGGGGGGGCCGCCATCCCGCTCGAGTGCACAGGAGACAAGGTTATGGAAGATGAACCCAGGTGGGATGCGGGTGGCTTTGCCCGCACCGAGGAGTCCATTCACAATGTCCTCACGTCCAGCAGCATCAAAACCACGGTACCCAGCCAAGAGCTCCCCTGGCGCTGAGGGAGGCCAAGTCAGGCTGGCAGCACAGTGCTGACCACAGGGACGCTCTCAACTTGGCCCTTACTGACCCCACACCCACAGCCCCCACCCAGCGCACCTTGAACTGAGCCTCGGGCGGCCCTGTGATGATGACCATGCGCTCGCTGCCCTTGGGACCTTCTGCCGGTGCAATCTGGGGAAGTATGGGGGAGAAGGAGCGTGAGTGCAGCCACCGCTTCAGCAAGACCTTCCCTCGGTGGCATGTCCCCCCACAACGCAGGGCAATCCCCCCATGCAGGAGCATCCCCTCCCACCCGAGCCGGGCTCCTAACCAGGGTGCTGCAGGCCTGGCCTTCTACTAAACACAGGCGGGAGAGGTGGGCCCATGCCAACGGGTACAGGAGAGCTGGGGAGAGACTTTTTACAAGGGCATGGGGTGACAGGACGAGGCGGAGTGCCTTCAAAGTGGAAGAGGGGACATTTAGAGGAGATAACAGGAAGAAATTTTTCACTGTGAGGGTGGTGAATCACTGGCCCAGCTTGCCCAGAGAAGCTGTGGCTGCCCTAGCCCTGGAGGTGTTCAAGGCCAGGTTGGATGGGGCTTGGAGCAACCTGGGCTGGGGGGAGGTGTCCCTGAACAGGGCAGGGGGGTGGGACTCCATGATCTTCAAGGTCCCTTCCAACCTCAACCGTTCTGTGATAAGTTGGGGAGCAAAACTGCTCCCCGCACACTCCCATTCCCTGACCTCGGCAGTGCAGAGGGGAAACTGAGGCACGAAGCGCAGGACCAGCCCCGCAGCGCCTTCCTCACCTTGATGGAGGCACCCGCAAACCGCACCAGCTGCTTGATGTGCTGCCCCTTCTTCCCGATGATGGCCCCCACCGCCTGCGTCCCGATGAACACGTTCACAACCTCTTGCTCCGGAAGCTGCGGGGGCATGGAAGAGTGAGAGGGTCAGGGCACCAGCTGGACAGGGGACAAAGGAGGTGGCTGTCCCCATCCCACCATCCCATGGTAGTGGTTGCCCACTCTCCCAAGGTGCCCCAGCAAAGATCTCCTGGAGAGGGGGGACAGGCACCTAAAGGGTGCTGATGTGGGAAGGCGCTGGCTGGGGGAGCTCCGCCGAGAGCTGGCTGAGAGCTCCGCCGAGGAGCTCTATGGTGGGAGAGAAAATGAGGGTCAGTGATGGCCCCAGCATGCCAGACCCTTCCCGGCCACCCCCAGACCCACGCACAGCAGCAAGATACCACCATAAGCCCGGCAGGGACACGGGGACAACCCTTCAGGCCCTCAAACCCCCCCTCACAGAGCGTGGGTGCATCTGAGCTGCATCCAGCGCCATGGGGCTGGGAGGCAGACGGGGGCTCCCAGTTACCCCCACTCCCCCCACGCTGCCACCTTGCCGCCCGTGTCCCGCATCTGCAGGGGAAAACCACGACACAACTCTCTCCTGCTCTGCATTCCAGCAAGTGCAACCGGATGCTACCTGCAAACCACCACTGCTCAGCTGGAGGACGAGCAGACCCGGCTCCCCTGCCCAGCCTGGACGCCGCTCTCGCTCCCAGCCCTGGAAAAAAAGCCTCTCCAGGACGGGGCTGCAGCAACACCCGCACATTTCCACCCCACAGGAAACAGCTCGTTAACGAGGGGCGAGCACCGCATTTCAAAGCCCCCTTAGGAGCAAGGCAGCGCCCCAAGAGCCAGCCCAACCCCCCAGCACACAGCTCAGCACTCACCACACGCTCGCCGGCCCCCGCAGCAGCGGCTCGAGCGGGGCTGCCCGCGGCCGGCGGTCGGGCGCCGCTCCGTCACAGCCGCTCACCATGGTGGAACGCCGAACGCAGTCCGCGTCCTTCCAGTCGCACCGCAGCCATGGCGCAGCCGGGTGCAGCGAGCGCAGCTCCCCGCCAGAGGGGCGCAAAGCGCCGTGCGAGCGCGGAGGAAAGGGCTCGGTAAGCCCGGGATTGGCATTCCCTCACCCACCGAGGGCAGAGGAGGCAGGAGGGGGCGCGCGAGAGCCCGCGCCGCCGGCCGCTGTCGCTCGCCTCAGGCCTGCGGGACGCCGAAAGGCTTCTCCGCTCTCCGAGGGGCCCCTCCGCTCTCTGGGAGGCTTCTGGGGGGCCCCTCCGTCTCTGGAGGGCTTCTGGGGGGCCCCTCCGGCCTCCGTGGGGGCCTCTCCCCGAAGGCCTCTTCCCCTCCTCCGGGCACTCCCCGGCCTCCCGGCGCCCAGCTGCCAGCCGGGGCCCGGCTCGGGGCTTCCGGAGAAGGGCAAGCGCCTCCCCCAGACAGAGCAGGGCCAGGCGGGACGGCGCCGGCCCGGCCCCACCGCAGGGCAGGGGCAGAAGCGGGCCGGGCGGCCGCTAACGGCTCCCTCAGGCAGAGCACAGACGGCGGCGCGCCTGCGCGCGCGCACCCACCGCCCCGCCCCTCTCTCCCCCCTCAGCCGCCCCTCCACTAATGGCTGCGGGGGGCCCTCGGCGCCCTCCTCGCCGCCCCGGGACCCGCCGCCGCGCAAGAGGCCGCCCCCCAGGGCAGCGAGCCGCCCCGCCGCCTCAGGGCCGCCCCCGGGCATCGCCCCGGCGCCCACTCCCCCCCCATCTCCCCGGCCAGAAGCAATGCTATCAGCAGGGGTCGGGGGCATAACAGTTCAAGAGAAATTCCTTTGTGTAAGAAAGACCAAAGAGTTCTTCAAAGGATCCGGCTGTCCTGACATTTGGGGGGGCAAAGAGAGGAAAAAACCCACCTCGGACCAACCTGTGTGCTCCATTCCCAAAGGACAAAGTGATTGAAGTGGGTGTATGCCCGAGTTGCTTTCCCACCTTTTATGTCCTGTCCTCCTTAGACTTTTCTTTGCAACTCAGTGTAGGGATTTCCGAAACGAACTTAATTTGTTGGCGATAGGAAGAAAGGTAAAATGTTGGGAAGCATTAACAGAATGAGCCAAAGAGGCCTAATGTGCTGCAGCGGGATCATTAGCTCTCTGCGAGCGGTCGTTGGCTGTTAGAGGTTGGGGGGTGTTGAGGAGGGCTGCAGTTAGGTGTATGTGCCTGAGATGATCCCAGGGGCGCTTGGAGGGGGAGACCTTTGGGATAGGAAAAGTAACTTGGGAAGTTTGGGCCCTGTGAAGGGAAGTCAGCCTGCTGGGAGCTTCCCTAGGGTTGCAAAACACTGTTGTGTGTGTTCTTTCCTCAGCGTTTGCATAGTTGTGGATGATGATGATGACGAGACTCCGCCGAAAAAGCAAAAATCAGGTATCGCGCATTACACAAGTACTGAATATGCCCGATTTTTCTGAGGTTTCGTGTCCCTTGGAAAAGTCTGGCTTTTGTGCTCTGGCATTGTTCCTGAAACGGTGGCTTTTCAAGCTGTTGGCTTCTTGCCTTGTGGCTCTCTATGCCTATAGCCAATGGCTTGAGGGTGTCCGGTAGGGCTTAGCCCTATAGATGACGGACGTTCTCTGCGGTGACTGTGGCAGGGCCCAATACTTTTACTGCCAGCAGGAGATAGCCCAGGTCTCTGGCGCTGAGCCCGCGCCTGTCAGCAGAAAGAGTATCTTAAATCCAAGCTGTGTGCTCCCTCCTGTCTGTATTCGCAATGTACCTCTGTTGGTTTTCTAGCCTGTTCTTATACGGCCTGTCTTTGTTTTTTAGATTCTTCCATCTCTGAGCAGAAAGAGAAAGTTGACGTTTCTGCAGTGCTGCAGTTGCCGACCAAGGCAACCAAACGCCCGGCGGCTTCCGTCAGCGAAGATGCTGCCGGCACAGAGTCTGCGGAAGAGGTTAGCGAGGGCTTTGAAATGTTAGGGTCTGTGCAAGGTGCGAGAGCAAGCAGCTCTCCCTACTGCATCTTGAGGTTGAGCCTGCTCTGAGCCTGTACAGCAGTAGGTGGTTCTTTTGCATTTCTAGCAGGCAGCTCTAATGTGGGCTGGGTTTGCCTTACTCAAGTCTGCGTTATTCTCTTTCTCGAGTTTGTGGTTAAGGAATCAAAATACACTACCTTACAAGAAAAACTGCGTACTTCCTGTGGATAAACCTCTTTCTGCTCATTAGCCACCAGCCCAGGAGAGGATTCCTGTAGGACTTTGGCTCTGTAAAAATGAGCCACCTACTGCTTGACTCCCTAGTTTGGTTCAAAGGTGTAGTGCTATTTTTCTTATTACCCCATGGAATTAGAGGCCTAAGAGACTGTCGGGCTCTAATTCTTCATTCCTGAGAGAGTCGTTAACTCTTATTTGTACAAAATATATTTTTCAAGGGCTGAATTATCACACTTTGGAATGTTTAGGAGCTGACTGCACGTATGAGAGCCTGTATTCAAAAATTAAAGCGTACCTGTCAAAGGTCCTGCAAAGATTGGCATTCTTCTGCAATCTGACCCAGCAAGTCATGGTCCGCAAGTCATAGCAGAGCTGACTAAGTCTCAAGAAGTGTGTTTGCTTGGTTTCTCATTCAGGTTATACTCACATTGGTATTTTTTTTTGTTTTCTTTTAAGATTCGGTCCACTTCTTTTGAGCCTTCAAGTAAAAGACCAAGATTTTCATCGCTCGATGTAGCAATGCTACAAATTGGTAAGGCTGACATCAAGTTATACCACTTGTTTCATTTTCACCCTACCTTGTGTACCGTCCAAGCCTACCCCTGGGGTTCTGTACAGATTATTGCAGGCACAGGACGAGGCGGCATCTGGGAAGACTTGAGCGTGACCTCTGTTTCTTACCTGCATCTTTGCATTGCTTCTGGAGTGGGGCTGGGCGTTTATCTTGTCATCTCAGTGCCAGAGCTGCCTTGGATGCAGTCCTTCCGTTCTGATAGGTCCACTGTTAGCTTGCCAGAAGTAAATTGTTTTCAATGCTTCTTTTAGGTAGTAGATCCCGAGAAGCCTTTTGTATTTCAGGTTTTGGCTGGCAATACCTTGTGCGCACAACTTGCTGTAGTTGCCGGTGTGAAAACCTGAAAATGTCCTCAAGTGACATAACAGAAATAATATGATGATGTGAGAGAGAAAATGACAGTTTATCTTTGTTGAAGCTCGTTACTGTAAACTCATGAACCTCTTCAGTTTCCTTTTAGAGTTCCTGATGTCTTATGCTCTTCCCTCGTAGGTCAGATGCCGTGTGGAACCCATGCTCACCTGACGAAGGAACCACTATCCCATCCTCACAAGATAATTCCACGTCTGAGGTAAAAATCCTTCTGTTTTCTTTGACTTCTTCCCCAAAAGGTTTACTGCCTATGGTAAGGGAGGTCTCCAGCTGCTTCCCCCCTGAAGAACCAATTTTCAACTTTTTCTTTAAACCCAGCTACTTAATTGACGCAGGAGATTAGGTAGAGATTAAAGGTCTGCAGTAAGAGGAAGTGTTGAACTTGAGAGGAGGCTGAGGACACAATCAACAGCGTATCTTCATCTGAAAGTCATGAACATCTCGTGTCTGTCTCCATCATCATCGGTGTACGTGCTTGACAAAGTAGTTGGTGGTGGAGGTGCATATTGGAATGTTCTCTGGATACCATTTCTTTTGCCGTTGATGTTTTCAGCACAATCCGGAATGGCAAACAGAGCATCAAAGCTGGTCCAGACAGCTTCTTACCCCTGAGGCCGCCCATTAAGGAGCGCGCTGCGCCAGAATCCGCCACTTCAGATGAAAATCCATATCATGAAAATGATACAGAAAACAGTTTCTCATGTAATTTTGTGTGCACTGAGTTTAAGTGCACTGCATTTGAGAGCGGGTCAAGACTCTGCTTTGGGCGTCTAATCTGCCAGTCGTTGCTTATTGTGGTTTGGCTCATATTTTGGAGCAGATCTGGAGCATGAGAAAGAGATTCCTTTCAGAGGAAGGTAAACCAGAGAAGGTTCCTGGGGAACGTGTCTAATGCACTCCAACTGCTACTGAGCATATAGTCCCTGAGGTCAGAGCAGGGCAGGTCTGAAGTAAAATGTCCCAGCAGTGTGGATGTTGTGGACATTGCCATTCTCAGCGTCAGCATAACCTTTAACAAATAGATTGAGCAGAATTGGTCAGGGCTGGTTGAAATGAACGCTGTCTTGTCCCACAGAGTAAAGTGGCCTCCTCAGGTTGATGCAGATATTTGTCGGATGTGCAAAGAATATTTTGTTCTTTTCAAAGAAAAACCCCAAAAGCCACTGTGAATTGGTATACACTGATAACAAATGCCCCACATATAAAAATTGTGATTCTCCTCTGTTGTTTGTTTCCTGCCCCAAAGCGTTCAAGCCTCCTCTAAGGAACCAGTGACGACTGTGAGTCACCTGGAAGAACCAAAATACGGAGGAGAGGTCTATCCACGTCCAACACTAAGGACCGGTGAGTATCCCCCTGATTCCAATCCGTTCCACTTTGTAGGTAGACTTCAAATCGGAATAGGGCATTTCTTATACACTGGCAGATGATGTTCAAAGCGCTTGCCAGAATTCAAACTTCCTGACCATACAGTCAGCATTCAAAGTTTTTCTTTTTTTTTTTAATTATCACTCAGAAATGGAGAGCTATGTACATCCAATGGTGATTGAAAATCAACTTCTTGTTTTCTTACTACTTCTTTTCTGTGCAGGTGTCGAATGTATAGATGTTTGCTGCCCGCAGTGGTCGCAGAGAGGTGATACGATCAGGTAGAGTCTCTTTTAATGTAGTAATGAGTAGCTACCTTGCGGCTCCGGAATTGCTCGCAAGCCAGTTGCATCTCCAACACAGCTGCCATGCGAGAGCCGTGCTGCGTGACAAAGAGGGTTGTGCTGGTGTGGTGTTTGCTGTGGGAAGAAAGCCAGTAAGGGTGCGAGTGGTGGCCGTCCCAAGTTGTCCTTGGATGTGCAGAATCCGTTTTTGTTTGTGAGTCGTTCTGCCGAGCCATCAATGAGCTGACATTTCATTTCTTTCACTTGGAAACTCGCATCCTGAGCATAAGGATTAGAGAGCTTGTAAAGCCTGGTGGGACTTGAGGCAGTTTTTGGGACTTAGAGGATGCGTGGGGTTTGACTAGGAGGGGGAAAAAAGCAGCGTGCGGTTGGGTTTGAGAGGCCAGCAGCCTCTCTCAAAGGGGTCTTTTGGTGACAATGCGAATTCTTGTTTTTGAAGCAGGGACATATATCTGGACAACTTTAATGTCTGTGTATTTGTTTGCTCTTCAGAGTCTGTGTGGTTTGAATGACAATCCTCTCCAAATGGGGATAGTCACTCTCTTGACTGGCCTGTAGAAGGCAAGTAAACATCCTGTGGCTGTCCCATTTGGAATTCAGTGTGCTGGCCTTAGTTTCCCGAAGCTCACTCTGTTTGGATGCAAGTCTAGTTGCAGATGTTCCTGTTACACCTTGCAGTAGAACACCCAGCGTGCAGTGTTTATCAGCAGCAGATCACAAAGCACTCGACAGAGGAAGTGCTGGTTGCTTCCCTGTTTTCCAAATAATGCAACTGATAAAGAGAAGGAAAAGGAGTCTTGTACAAGTAAATGGGAAAAAAAAAAATTGCAAAGCTCCCAGCTCTTCATTCTATCCCAGTCCTGCTGCTAAGAAAGAACGGTGCTGGACGTTGAGGCGATATTGTCACGTGTTGATGTGTGCAACTGGGGCTGTAGTCAGAATAAGCCTTGAAAAAGCCTTTCTTGTCCAGAAGGTGAATTCCTGAGAATTCCATGGGAGAGGATGGATACAAAGCTCACTTCTCTCTCTCCCTCTCCTGGCAGGTACTGCACACCAGAGGAAAACTCTGAGGAAGAGGAAGGAGCAGCGAAACAAACCATCGCGGGGGTAAGATTGTGTTATTCACAAGGAAAATAGAGCTATTTGTGATCAGAAACTTCAGCACTCTCCACTTCACATGACTTCCTCAACAATATCTGTATTTGCCCAGGTTGTTTTTCCCAGGGAAAGTGGGAGCATTATTTGATGAGTAGCGCTGTCGCAAAGTGTTTTCCGCTGCCGTTAATTTTGTTTCTGGACTATTAGGAGCACACTACACTATAGCATTTTGATTCTTCCCCTTTCATGTGTTGGGTATAGCCTCAAAATCTTTAGCGCACAGCCTTAGTTGACCTGCAAAGCTGGACTGGGGTGTCTTTAGTCTTATCTTGTTTGCTGGGATGGGAAGTACATCCCTGACTTCCACCTCTGGTCAGGATTGAGGTCAAAAATAAAATTTTAATCATGGAAATCATAAATAGTAGTCTCACTCTCAACTTAATACCTACACGTGGAGGCTTTGCTGGGGTTCTTAACGCTAGCCCAAGCCAAACGAGCTCTCTGCCTCTCTTGCCTCCAAGTGCAGCACTCCATGGGTGCACAGTTGGAATGCAGTCGTCAATAAAAAGTCACTTTGGGGTTTGCTGTTTGGATGTGTGTACAAAAACCCTTCCAGTTTCCTATATAAGCAAGATTTTCTGTCCTATTCCCAAGCAAACAAATCTGTGCTTGATTGCTAGCTTAACGTCCGTTTGTCTAACAGAGGCAGCGTGGCACTGAAATCTCAGAAGATGCGTTATTCCGAGGACACCCAACACGTGTTCAGTCCAAAAAGTCAGCCAGCCTCAATGTGGAAGGAAAGAAAGTGCCAGGCTTGGGAAAAACAGCGGAACGCTTTCCTCCGCTCACAGAGGTACCACAGCCGACAGTCTGTTAGACAAAAGAGAAGGTTGTGACAGAGCTGCAGGGAACTCCTCTTAGAAGAACTTGCTTTGAACCTGTTAGCGAGTGTCTGCGGCTGTGACTTCGCAGTGCGAGGGTCAGCACTAAAGCTGGTTTGAAGGATTTCGTGTGCTCCAGCGCTCCTTCAGTTGTGCTGCCTTGAGGGTTTGTGGGCCTTCTGTTAGCAGGACAAAAAATGAGTCCAGGTTGAACACCAGTCTCCAGAGCAGTGCTAACCCGACTCATCCAGTTCTATTGGATGTGCCTCTTGTCCTACCGTGGTGATAGAACCTGAAAGATCAGCTTGTGCTGATCCGTGGTGCCGTCCACCGGGGAGTGGGAGTTCAGTTTCCCCTGCTTGTATGAATTTTGGCTGCTTTTATTCTTCGGAGTTGCAGTCTAATTGAGCTCCCCCCGCCTTTTCCTGCCTGTTGAGGATGGACTCGGAAAGGGCGAGCAAATGCAGAGTTTACAAGGTCTGCAGCGTTGATGCTGGGTACAAGGGAAACCGGGTGGTTTTCTTATTTTGCTCGCCCAGATTCAAGCAAGAAGATGCTATTGCAGATCAGAGTATTTTATACCACCATCCGTAGTGGTTTCTTTGCATTCCCTAGGCAGACTTAGATGGGAACGTGCAAATTGGGACCAGTTGTGTGCACAAGCTGGACTCCCCATTGCCTGACTCCAGTGTAGCTGCCTCAGTTTCCCCCTTTCCCGTTCCCTTTGAAGTCCCCCACCTTCACACTGTTTCAGGCCCCTGACTTAGCTGCCTCGGTACGGAGGATGCCCGCTGGGGTTGGCTTAAACCTGGGTATTGCGAGGGCCGCAGGAGCACATGGGAAAGTGGTTTGCCAAACTTGTGTTCCGTCTTCAGCTGCTTTAGCGTGTTTGCTGAGTTTACGGGTTTTATCCCAACATCCTTGGTGAAATGAAATGGCAGCAAGCCTGGGCTCTAAAGTTCAAAGTTGGGATGCTGAAAGCAACCAAGCAAGGCAAAAGCGCTATCGCTCACTGAGGCAGGAAACCATCGAAGGCAGTTGCTCTGTCACCTGAGCTGAATTTACAGGCCGTGTTTCAGTGGAAAGCTGCCCCCAGGTCAGCGTGCTCCATGCGCTGTTTCACAAGTCCTTCCCCGTTGAATTGTTCCTTTCAGGCCATGGAGAGAGAGGTCAGTGCCGCATTTGGCAAAGGTGAGCCAGATGAGATCATGAGCAGTGCCTTCAAACTAAAGGTCACTCGGGAGGACATCCGCACGCTCAGGAACCTTTGCTGGCTAAACGATGAGGTAAAACCAGCTGCAGCACAGGGACAGTCTCATTCAGCCTTTATTGAAAAATACCCCTCCGCCGTGTACAGAAGTCCCGTCAACGTTCTTTGACGACCTCCGCGGCAGAGCCTAGAAATCTCTGTACAGGTCTTATTTGAGGTATTGAAGGGTCGAGCGTTTCTGGAAGTTCCGTTACTTCTTGTATGATGCAGCTTCCAGGAGTTCGTCCGGGTTATTGGCGTGGGGGGCAGGTGTTTTGATCAAACTGACGATGTAGCCCCATGTGAAATTCTGGGAACAAAAGCCTCCAGCTGAGGCTGGAGTTCTCTCCGCTGCGTGCTTAAGGGTGGCCAGAAAAGACGCGGTGCTGTATTTTTGGTTGGGGAAGGCAGCGTCTTATTTTGACACCTCACGTTTCCTCTTTATGGTACAGGTGGTTAATTTCTACATGGGTCTGCTGATGGAAAGAGGCAAGAAGGAAGGATATCCAGCGGTCCACGCGTTCAGTACTTTCTTTTATGCCAAACTAACATCTGGGGGCTACGAAGCAGTAAGAAGATGGACCAGAAGTGTCGATGTCTTCAAGCAGGACATCATCTTCGTGCCTGTGAACTTGCAAGCACACTGGACACTAGCCGTGAGTCCCACGGGCTTTTTCTTTAGAATTGGACAGGGAGCAAAAACTGGCAAGAGAAGTCATTTAGGTGTTGGGGGTTGTGTGGCAGAAGGTTGTGCTTTGTCTAATGGTCACCTTTTAATAACAGGTCATAGATCTCAGGAAGAATACGATCACGTACTTGGACTCGCTGGGCCAGAAAGGGGACAAGATTTGTCAGACTTTGCTGTAAGTAACCGCTCCGTCACTGCTTTTATGGTGTGAATGAGGAGAGGGATTTTAGATTGAGTCCCTGTAAGGCGACTGCAAGTTTTCACATGGCTTGTAGATAACCAACCCGGAATCTTGGCGTTGCTTGCTGCGAGTTGTCTGGCATCGGCTGCTTATCTGGTGTCACAGCGTCCCCTGCACCCAGGGTCTGGGGTGCCTGGATTCTGCCGCCTTCCCGTGATAGGCACAGCCAAATACGCCATAGCCCCATGGCACACGTGTACCGGCTTTGTTAGTTGGATCCCAGTATGTGGGATGAAGGCACCCGGTGGAATTATGGCATTACAGTTCCCTGCTTGATTTGTCTCTTGGTCCTCTGATAACATGTGATTTGGGGTTTTTTGACCTCTCTGAAGCAATGAACTTAGGTTTGTGTGGAAGCCTCTGTTGGAATTGTTGGTCTCATTCTTGACCATTAGCTCACAGCCTCTCAGCGTGTTTATAAATTGAAGATTGGGATTTTTCCTCCCAAATCAGCCTTAAATCAGTTGCTGTGAGGATCCTCTGACGTTTTCCCGTCCTGCCGTTCATCTTCCTGTGATTCTTCAGCCACTTTATTTTGTTGTTGGCCTAAATTACAGAGACGAAAAGGGATTTTTTTTTCCCCTTTTGTTTTAACCAGCCAATACCTGCAAAAAGAAAGCCGGGAAAAAAGAAACCTGGAGCTGAATGTTTCGGAGTGGACTCTTCACAGCATGGAGCCACGTGTATGTGAGCACCACTTGGGTTTGAAATGGGAACTGTCAGTGCTTCTTTGGGGCCCAGATCCTGGCACGTGACAAAGAAAGGGTTGAGCTGATGTTTCTCGAGGAGTTGATAGTAAAAAGCAGTCCCTAAAGACTGGATTTAAGAAAGGTCACTTGAGAAAGATGCCGTGCGAACCTCGAGACACCTCGCAGGGAGGAGGGCTGCTGCCCCTTCTGGGGTTGCCAAGAATTTGGGTTGTAGGGTCCGAGTCCAGGAGGCAGAGGGGAGGGATGGTGAGCAGTGAACTGGGTCTGTTCCTCGTGGGCGGGAGTGGGTATTCGGGATTACGCAAGTAGGGTCAGGAGTGTGCGGTGAGCGCAGTGTCGGTGTGGGTAATGTGCGCTACTTCCAAGTTGCTTTTCTTTTGAGACAGAGGGAAATCCTCCATCTTCTTTGCATTCCTTAGGAGATCCCTCAGCAGCTGAACGGAAGCGACTGCGGCGTCTTTATGTGCAACTACGCAGAGTACATCTCCAGAGAGAAACCGTTCAACTTTACCCAGGTGAGTGAAGGTCATAAACCCCTCCAGCCCCTTTCGCGCAGGGACAGGAGCCAGGGAGGTTACGCAGCAGCTCTTAATTGTGTCCGGGGCAGGGGCTGAGGTTTCGTGCCCCGTTTCGGTGCGTAGTTGCTGGGATCAGAACTTCCAAGTGGCCTGGGCAGGGCAGAGCTGTGGTTCTCCATCCCCGCTTTTGGGAGCTGCTGCCGGTGAGATTCCTCTTGGGCAAGATACTGCCGCCAGCGGGTTTGGCATATCTGGGCTCGGTATCTTTTGGAGAAATGGCTTCTACCCTTTGACCAGTCAAGACACTGCTTATTTTTATTGATTTTGTTTTATAGCATTTTGTTTGTTAGCGTGCTTGTAAGCTGTCGCGCAGTCAAGCCAATCTGGTTTTGTCGTGTTGTTGTGTCACCCTCTTAGGAACCACATGGGGTGTTGTACCCAAATGGTTGACAGTTCCTAAAGGGAACTTCCTATTAAGGACTCCGCTGGGCGTTTATGCCGCTTTGCCGCCTCTTTCTACCGTGACGTCGTAATTTAATGGATTTCTCTTCTCTTTTCAGACTCACATGCCATACTTCCGCAAGAAGATGGTGTGGGAGATAATCCACCAACAGCTGCTGTGACATGTGGACTATTAGAGTTCTTATTTTAATTACGTTTCTTAGACCTTAGTTACATTTCTTAGACCTTTAGTTAGTTTTCTTAGACCTTTAGTTACATTTCTTAGACAAATTTTCCTCTTTAGGTTATGAAGTAGAAGTTAAGATGGTTTATTCCCCCCACCTCCCTTATTTTGGAGACAGTAACTCTGGGGTTTTGGGGTTTTTTTTTGCCAACACCACCAACAGCTGCTGTGAGATGTGCACTATTAGAACAACGCTGTGATCACCTCCGGGTGACTAGTTGTTATTGCAGTTACATTTCTTAGACCTTATTTGGAACAGCAGCAGGCACACAAATTTTCCTCTTCAAGTTATGAAGTAGTGGGTTAAGACAGTTTATTTCCCTCCCACCCCCCTTATTTTGGAGACAGTAACTCTCTTTGAAATTAGCTAACGCACCTTAAGCGAGAGCCAGAAAGATGGGTGTGACCTCGTTAAGGGCAGAGTGAAGAAGGAACATCGAACTTCCATGGCTGAGCCGCACGCTCGCGCCTCGCAGCGCACGCGACCACGTTACAGACAAATGGGAAACATCTGTGGTGGTGGTTACAGTCGTGTTTGCCCAACTTACCTTCCCAAGGACAACATGCTGAACTACCGTCTCCTCAAAGAGAGTTTTCCTCTGTTTCTGGAATATCTACCGTCTACTTGATTCCTAAAACTGGATTTGTCATGACCACGGAAAGAAAGCGTATTTTAATAAAAAGAGCCTTAATGGAACGAAACTCTACCTCTGTCCTGGTTTGAGGTAAAACAGAACCAATTTTGTTCAGTAACTTCGCTTCTTAGCGGGGCCTCTTCTAACTACTGAAGTTAACTGCATATTGTGCAGACAGTGTTCACTCTCTCAGAGAGGTCAGACCAATGGTTACAGCTGATGCCCGGGCGTGGGATGCAGAGAGGCTCTGCTTATACTCATTGCTATAACCCCCACGGCCAAACAACTTTGTGATTTGCCCCGTTGGAGGGTCGGAAGCGGAAAAGCATAGTGGGGTCCCACCTGCAGGGAGGAGCGGACAGGACAGGTGACCCCAAACTGACCAACAGGGTATTCCATCCCATCTGCCTCATGCTCAGTATAAAAGCTGAGGGATCAAAGGGTCAGTGCTCTTCCTTCAATGGCCGATGTCTGAGGGGGACTCAGCCTGGGACTGCCCCAGTGCCAGCCGGTGACGTGATTGTCATCTCGGGAGCTTGATACGGTTTTGTATATATTTTTCATTATTTCTTTTTATTTTATTATTAATATTTCATTAAAGTAGTTTAGTTCCTTCTAAACTCCTAAGTCTCTTTTTCCTCCTCTGCCTCTCTCTTTGAAGAGGGGTAGAGGGGAGCATCTGTCGGTCCCGTTTGGGGTCCCCCAGGTCCCCAGTGGTGGATTTGGCCTAAACCATGACAGATTAATTGGCGCCCAACGTGGGGCCCGAGCAGTGCTCCACCAGAGCTGTGATAAGTTGCCCGAATAGTTTGAATTCCAGTTTGCTCAGAGATTAGAACAGACAGCTTGCATCATGTCGTTCTTAGACGAAATCGTGTATCATGCCTTTAAACAGCTTTGTTGGACCTTAATGCAGTCAACTTGGTTTAACCTGCCAAAGGTGTTGCAAACTTCATTTATTCTTTGTCTTTTTATGCGAAGGTTTAAAGGTGCTGTTTTGGTGTGGTTCGCAATTCAGATGTATAACACGATGAGTTGGGTAACGGCTCTACCTGTATATCTCGGGCATCAGGTGATGGATTCTGTTATTAATTATACTTTCGGTTCTACCTGGGGAATGTTTACTTCGCCCTTTGATACTTATGCTGATGTGACACTCTCAGAGCTGGGGCATGGAAACCTTTTGGGCTCTGGTACCTTCTCAAGATCGTGATTTTGTTGTTGGTGCTCCTGAATGTGTTGCAGGGGTGGTTTCATAGGAAACATGGGCACAGGGGAAGCCGTAGGGGACCATGCGCTGCCGCCACTCAGACCCGCGCAGCCGCTCGGCGATCTGCAGCGGTGCAAACCGCAGCCCCGCCCGGCCCGGCCGCAACCGCCCCCCCACCACAGCGGCACCGGCATCACTGGCAGCCGCCCGCCCCACCGCAACAACACCGGCCCCTCCGCCGCCCGTCCCGGCACAAGCCGCGCCCCCCCCTGCAGCGGCACAAGCCACGCCGCCGCCTCTCCCGGCACAACCTACTGCAGCCACTACAACCAGTACCAAAACTACTCCAACTCCATCAAAATCGGTACAAGCTGCCCCGGTAACCAGGAGCAGGAAGAGGAGGTCAACTCCTTCCCCTGCCCCTTACGACAAAGACCACCTCAAGTCACATAGCTTGGGGGAGAGTTCTGAACAAGATCCAGGGGAGGGTCCTTCAAGACCACAGAAGGGAAAGAGACCTTTGAAAACAGACAAAGGCCAGAGTCCTTCTAGAGCAGATGCTGGAGAGGCCCCTTCTGGGGCAGCCTCACCACAGGAGGACTCAGATGTAGAGGGAGTTGTTAAATCCTTCTCTAGGAAAGATCTGAGAAATATCAGGAAGGACTTTAGTCGTCATGAAGGCGAAACACTTGTCTCCTGGTTGCTCCGATGCTGGGATAGCGGGGCAGATACCCTAGACTGAGATGGCAGAGAAGCTAGGCGATTGGGAAACCTGGCCAAGGATGGAGGGATTGATAAAGAAATTGGGAGAAAGACAAGCACTCTCAGTCTCTGGAGGCGACTGGTGTCAGCCATAAAGTGCAGGTATCCCTTCAAGGACGATATCGAATGCCGTCCAAGTAAATGGACCAACATGGGAAAAGGTATTAAGTACCTGAGAGAACTGCCTGTGCGAGAGGTGATTTATAGTGATGGGCAAGCGATAGTAGACCCTGATGAAATGCCATGCAAACGATCTCTGCTCAAAAAGTTTGTACAAAGTGCACCATCAACATATTCCCACACATTGTCAACAATGGTCTGGGGAGGATCCGATACTGACACACCAACTGTAAATGAAGGGGTTAAGAAGGTACGACAGTATGAAGACAGTCTCTCTGGTCCCTTCTCTGTGGCAGCCATAGAAAAGCTGACTGTGACCACCGAGAAAATGACTGAGAAACTGACTGAGAAAATAGAGCAAATGACCCAGAAATTAGTTGAGCAAACCAATAAACTGTTTGATAAACTAACCAAGGTGGAGGAAAAACTCCATGCTTTCCCTGTACAGACTCATGTTGCAGCTGCTAAGAGGAAACGCCCTCCTACTCAAGAGAAAAACCACCCTCCGACTCAAGACAAATCAAAGCTGATGCGAGATATCCTGTGGGTTTGCCTCTGTGAATATGCAGAAGACATGAAGAAGAGGGATGGAGAACCTACCTCAGCCCTACAGGCACAGGTGCTTGAGTTGCAAAATGAAGCCGATAGAAGAAAGGATTCTTACAGGAAGAAGGTTGCTCCAACCTACGGTAGGCGATCCTACGGACCAGGTAGGAACCAATCTGATAATCGTAGGTACTACGGTCAACAGTAGAGGTGCCCTGCCTCCAGCCAGGAGGAGGAGAGGGACAACCGACTGTATTGGACTGTGTGGATTCGATGGCCTGGCACATGAGAGCCACAAAAGTATAAAGCCCTGGTGGACACTGGTGCACAGTGGTGGTGCTTTTTTTTTTGCTGTCTCCAGGGAGTTATCTAATGTGAAAAGAGAAGTATTTATTTCTTTATAGAATTTAAATATTTATTTTCATAAAAAGAGCCTTAAGGGAACGAACCTCTACCTGGTAATGAGAGAGGGTGATTTATTCTTTTTTTTTTATTTAACTGAAAAAAAGTTGGATGTAGCGATGTGGATTTTCGCTCCCTCACAATCCCCCAGGAAGAGGATTGGAGCCAGGAGGAGCATCGGAGCACAGAAGCGGCGAAGCGATGGTCACACAGTGCTGCAGGGGCAATCGGGGTGTCGTTCAGTGATGAGATGAGCAAGCAGCATCCCAAAAATCCGCCCCTGGAGAGGGGTCAGCGGTGTACGGACGCTCTCTGTGTTCTGTAAACCCCCTGTGGGGAGCCCCTGCTGCCCCCTTGGCAGCGCCCGGGTGGCTGTGACTGCTGAAAGCTGGTTTGGTGCGTTGAGGTGTTAGGTGGGGTGGCAGCAGCCCCTGCCCGCCCCGGGAGGGGGGACACCACCTCTCCGGTGGCACTGGATGGGTGGGAGGGAGGGAGGGAGCACAGCTCTGGGAGCCATGGAGAAAGGCGTGGGGGTGTCCCTCATCGTGGCAGCCCCCAGCAGCCCTACCCCGCCACACGGCCACCCCAAGGACACCCAAGCCCCATCTTGGTCCTCTCCCTCTTGGGTGATGCCCTTCTACCCACCCTGGAGGTGCGCTCCTCTCCTGCAGGGGGGGACGCCCAGCACTCGCCTGGCTAGAGAAGCACCGGGGGGGGTGCTTCGGGGGCATCTGAGCTTCCCAGTTACACGGGCATAATTAGGGCGCCCTTAAGAACCATTAATAACCACTTTGGCTCTGCTAACCAACTGCGGCGAGGCCCCCACCCCGCTTTAGCGCAGGCTTTGTGATGCCAACACCTCCCTGAGCCACTGGGTAAAGCGACGCCTGGCAAAAAAACACCATCACCCAAAGAAAACCCCACACCACATCCCCCACTCCCCGCCCACCCCTTCTCCCCCCATCACAGCCATGGGACAAACTCCCACCACCACCACACCCCAATCTCAGCTCGGCCATGACACCCCCAAGACACTGGAAAGAAAGCAACCAAGAGCAAGCTCAGGCTCCTGTGAGCTGCAGAGATTTCTCTTTGGTTTTTGATGTTGTCCTTGGATGGGGTTTGGTTGGTTGTTTTTCACACAACACTTTGCAGTAGAGGACAAAAACGTGGTGTCGCAGCCCCCGGGGTCAGCGCCGGCACTGCCACCTCCCCCCCCCAGCTCCTGTCCCTCCTCTTGCCCCGCAGCTGTTCCCACTTTCCTTGCTTGGTTTGGTTGTTTTTTTTTCCTTTCTACCTTTCTTTTTTAATGTTTTCGCTTCCCCCTTTTTTCTCTTTTACCCCTTTTTTCTTTTGACCTTTTTTGCTTTTTCCCCCTTTTTTTCTTTTTCTCTTTTTTCTTTTCCCACTTTTTTTTTCCTCCTTTCCCTCTTTTTTTTCCCCCCTTTTCTCTTTTTAAACATTTCTCAAGCTTTCTCCTGAAGGAACGGCCCCTGGCTCTCCGCTAGCAGAAGGAGCCTACGGAAGAGCTCTGGCACTGACATGGGCAGGAACACCCACAAGTGAGAACTGGATAGACAAAAGGCTCCTCAATGATGACACTGGGGCAGCCCGACCTTAGAAGCAGCAGAGGAGCAGAGCCACCCAGAGAACAGGAAGGGCTATTCAGGGCCTTATTGTCTGCGCGAAGTAACCATCTGCTGAGAACCGGTCTGGCAGCTCAGAGCTCAGCCACAGCAGCACTCTTGAGCCAAAGGGGAAAAGTACACCGGCAGGAAGACTGGGAGCCTTCCTCCACAACAACCCACAGATCATGACCAGAGTGGTGCCTATTCCCAGCCTACACTAATGAATACGTACGCCTTTGCATCAGAAAGGAACGCTTGCTTTACCAGCCCCTGGGCGAGTTGGGAGCCATCCCCCTTGCACCCAGCGCTGCAATAAACATGCTGCTTTGTAACTCGCCCCGAGTTGGGGAGTTTCTTTCCGCACGTCAGCACCCCTGGGATTGCTTTCCTTCTCCCGCCTCGCACTCGCTCGACATGGTTTTTTCCAACTCATTCTTTTTTATTAAAAAAATTAATAAAAAAATGCTCCAACTCTCAGTTTTACAAGGCACACAAAATCTCTAAAAGGGAAACACAAGCGTGAGGTGTTGAGGTACCAAAACCTGCCCCTGTTAGTCCAACTAAAGGGAGAGCGTCGGGAGGCGACGGAGGAGGAAGGAGGAGGCTGTGGGATGGAGAGAGCCCTCCCCGTACCCCTCAGCTGCGCATCCTCGCAGCGCCGCGGGAATGGGGGGCTGTGTGTCTGGGCGGGTCTTTGGTTTGCTCCCCTGACCTGCTGGGGGTGGTGGAGGAGGTTGGAGGGGGCTGTCCGGCAGTGGGGTTACATTCATCAGGCGGTGCTGGGCGGCACGACAGGAGCATCACTTGCTGTGCTGCGAGGCCGGGGCTCCCGGAGCGTGTTTCTGCTCCTGCTGCTTCACCTGCTGGACCATTTCCCTCATCTTGCACTGTGCAGTCTTGGGGAGGAGAAGGGAAAAGCAAGAGTTGGGGGTCAGGGCACTGTTTCTCCCACCACCACCCACCCCTGAGCCCCCACCGAGCATCTCACCGCTCCCAACTTTTCACCCCGGACAAGCCCTAATTAATTTCAGGTTTCTGGGTTTTTTTAACTTGTGCTTCCTCCATCGCTCCTTGAGAGAGGCTCAATTTTTTGGGGGGGGGCCGCCATCCCGCTCGAGTGGACAGGAGACAAGGTTATGGAAGATGAACCCAGGTGGGATGCGGGTGGCTTTGCCCGCACCGAGGAGTCCATTCACAATGTCCTCACGTCCAGCAGCATCAAAACCACGGTACCCAGCCAAGAGCTCCCCTGGCGCTGAGGGAGGCCAAGTCAGGCTGGCAGCACAGTGCTGACCACAGGGACGCTCTCAACTTGGCCCTTACTGACCCCACACCCACAGCCCCCACCCAGCGCACCTTGAACTGAGCCTCGGGCGGCCCTGTGATGATGACCATGCGCTCGCTGCCCTTGGGACCTTCTGCCGGTGCAATCTGGGGAAGTATGGGGGAGAAGGAGCGTGAGTGCAGCCACCGCTTCAGCAAGACCTTCCCTCGGTGGCATGTCCCCCCACAACGCAGGGCAATCCCCCCATGCAGGAGCATCCCCTCCCACCCGAGCCGGGCTCATAACCAGGGTGCTGCAGGCCTGGCCTTCTACTAAACACAGGCGGGAGAGGTGGGCCCATGCCAACGGGTACAGGAGAGCTGGGGAGAGACTTTTTACAAGGGCATGGGGTGACAGGACGAGGCGGAGTGCCTTCAAAGTGGAAGAGGGGACATTTAGAGGAGATAACAGGAAGAAATTTTTCACTGTGAGGGTGGTGAATCACTGGCCCAGCTTGCCCAGAGAAGCTGTGGCTGCCCTAGCCCTGGAGGTGTTCAAGGCCAGGTTGGATGGGGCTTGGAGCAACCTGGGCTGGGGGGAGGTGTCCCTGAACAGGGCAGGGGGGTGGGACTCCATGATCTTCAAGGTCCCTTCCAACCTCAACCGTTCTGTGATAAGTTGGGGAGCAAAACTGCTCCCCGCACACTCCCATTCCCTGACCTCGGCAGTGCAGAGGGGAAACTGAGGCACGAAGCGCAGGACCAGCCCCGCAGCGCCTTCCTCACCTTGATGGAGGCACCCGCAAACCGCACCAGCTGCTTGATGTGCTGCCCCTTCTTCCCGATGATGGCCCCCACCGCCTGCGTCCCGATGAACACGTTCACAACCTCTTGCTCCGGAAGCTGCGGGGGCATGGAAGAGTGAGAGGGTCAGGGCACCAGCTGGACAGGGGACAAAGGAGGTGGCTGTCCCCATCCCACCATCCCATGGTAGTGGTTGCCCACCCTACCAAGGTGCCCCAGCAAAGATCTCCTGGAGAGGGGGGACAGGCACCTAAAGGGTGCTGATGTGGGAAGGCGCTGGCTGGGGGAGCTCCGCCGAGAGCTGGCTGAGAGCTCCGCCGAGGAGCTCTATGGTGGGAGAGAAAATGAGGGTCAGTGATGGCCCCAGCATGCCAGACCCTTCCCGGCCACCCCCAGACCCACGCACAGCAGCAAGATACCACCATAAGCCCGGCAGGGACACGGGGACAACCCTTCAGGCCCTCAAACCCCCCCTCACAGAGCGTGGGTGCATCTGAGCTGCATCCAGCGCCATGGGGCTGGGAGGCAGACGGGGGCTCCCAGTTACCCCCACTCCCCCCACGCTGCCACCTTGCCGCCCGTGTCCCGCATCTGCAGGGGAAAACCACGACACAACTCTCTCCTGCTCTGCATTCCAGCAAGTGCAACCGGATGCTACCTGCAAACCACCACTGCTCAGCTGGAGGACGAGCAGACCCGGCTCCCCTGCCCAGCCTGGACGCCGCTCTCGCTCCCAGCCCTGGAAAAAAAGCCTCTCCAGGACGGGGCTGCAGCAACACCCGCACATTTCCACCCCACAGGAAACAGCTCGTTAACGAGGGGCGAGCACCGCATTTCAAAGCCCCCTTAGGAGCAAGGCAGCGCCCCAAGAGCCAGCCCAACCCCCCAGCACACAGCTCAGCACTCACCACACGCTCGCCGGCCCCCGCAGCAGCGGCTCGAGCGGGGCTGCCCGCGGCCGGCGGTCGGGCGCCGCTCCGTCACAGCCGCTCACCATGGTGGAACGCCGAACGCAGTCCGCGTCCTTCCAGTCGCACCGCAGCCATGGCGCAGCCGGGTGCAGCGAGCGCAGCTCCCCGCCAGAGGGGCGCAAAGCGCCGTGCGAGCGCGGAGGAAAGGGCTCGGTAAGCCCGGGATTGGCATTCCCTCACCCACCGAGGGCAGAGGAGGCAGGAGGGGGCGCGCGAGAGCCCGCGCCGCCGGCCGCTGTCGCTCGCCTCAGGCCTGCGGGACGCCGAAAGGCTTCTCCGCTCTCCGAGGGGCCCCTCCGCTCTCTGGGAGGCTTCTGGGGGGCCCCTCCGTCTCTGGAGGGCTTCTGGGGGGCCCCTCCGGCCTCCGTGGGGGCCTCTCCCCGAAGGCCTCTTCCCCTCCTCCGGGCACTCCCCGGCCTCCCGGCGCCCAGCTGCCAGCCGGGGCCCGGCTCGGGGCTTCCGGAGAAGGGCAAGCGCCTCCCCCAGACAGAGCAGGGCCAGGCGGGACGGCGCCGGCCCGGCCCCACCGCAGGGCAGGGGCAGAAGCGGGCCGGGCGGCCGCTAACGGCTCCCTCAGGCAGAGCACAGACGGCGGCGCGCCTGCGCGCGCGCACCCACCGCCCCGCCCCTCTCTCCCCCCTCAGCCTCCCCTCCACTAATGGCTGCGGGGGGCCCTCGGCGCCCTCCTCGCCGCCCCCGGCCCCGCCGCCGCGCAAGAGGCCGCCCCCCAGGGCAGCGAGCCGCCCCGCCGCCTCAGGGCCGCCCCCGGGCATCGCCCCGGCGCCCACTCCCCCCCCATCTCCCCGGCCAGAAGCAATGCTATCAGCAGGGGTCGGGGGCATAACAGTTCAAGAGAAATTCCTTTGTGTAAGAAAGACCAAAGAGTTCTTCAAAGGATCCGGCTGTCCTGACATTTGGGGGGGCAAAGAGAGGAAAAAACCCACCTCGGACCAACCTGTGTGCTCCATTCCCAAAGGACAAAGTGATTGAAGTGGGTGTATGCCCGAGTTGCTTTCCCACCTTTTATGTCCTGTCCTCCTTAGACTTTTCTTTGCAACTCAGTGTAGGGATTTCCGAAACGAACTTAATTTGTTGGCGATAGGAAGAAAGGTAAAATGTTGGGAAGCATTAACGGAATGAGCCAAAGAGGCCTAATGTGCTGCAGCGGGATCATTAGCTCTCTGCGAGCGGTCGTTGGCTGGGAGAGGTTGGGGGGTGTTGAGGAGGGCTGCAGTTAGGTGTATGTGCCTGAGATGATCCCGGGGGCACTTGGAGGGGGAGACCTTTGGGATAGGAAAAGTAACTTGGGAAGTTTGGGCCCTGTGAAGGGAAGTCAGCCTGCTGGGAGCTTCCCTAGGGTTGCAAAACACTGTTGTGTGTGTTCTTTCCTCAGCGTTTGCATAGTTGTGGATGATGATGATGACGAGACTCCGCCGAAAAAGCAAAAATCAGGTATCGCGCATTACACAAGTACTGAATATGCCCGATTTTTCTGAGGTTTCGTGTCCCTTGGAAAAGTCTGGCTTTTGTGCTCTGGCATTGTTCCTGAAACGGTGGCTTTTCAAGCTGTTGGCTTCTTGCCTTGTGGCTCTCTATGCCTATAGCCAATGGCTTGAGGGTGTCCGGTAGGGCTTAGCCCTATAGATGACGGACGTTCTCTGCGGTGACTGTGGCAGGGCCCAATACTTTTACTGCCAGCAGGAGATAGCCCAGGTCTCTGGCGCTGAGCCCGCGCCTGTCAGCAGAAAGAGTATCTTAAATCCAAGCTGTGTGCTCCCTCCTGTCTGTATTCGCAATGTACCTCTGTTGGTTTTCTAGCCTGTTCTTATACGGCCTGTCTTTGTTTTTTAGATTCTTCCATCTCTGAGCAGAAAGAGAAAGTTGACGTTTCTGCAGTGCTGCAGTTGCCGACCAAGGCAACCAAACGCCCGGCGGCTTCCGTCAGCGAAGATGCTGCCGGCACAGAGTCTGCGGAAGAGGTTAGCGAGGGCTTTGAAATGTTAGGGTCTGTGCAAGGTGCGAGAGCAAGCGGCTCTCCCTACTGCATCTTGAGGTTGAGCCTGCTCTGAGCCTGTACAGCAGTAGGTGGTTCTTTTGCATTTCTAGCAGGCAGCTCTAATGTGGGCTGGGTTTGCCTTACTCAAGTCTGCGTTATTCTCTTTCTCGAGTTTGTGGTTAAGGAATCAAAATACACTACCTTACAAGAAAAACTGCGTACTTCCTGTGGATAAACCTCTTTCTGCTCATTAGCCACCAGCCCAGGAGAGGATTCCTGTAGGACTTTGGCTCTGTAAAAATGAGCCACCTACTGCTTGACTCCCTAGTTTGGTTCAAAGGTGTAGTGCTATTTTTCTTATTACCCCATGGAATTAGAGGCCTAAGAGACTGTCGGGCTCTAATTCTTCATTCCTGAGAGAGTCGTTAACTCTTATTTGTACAAAATATATTTTTCAAGGGCTGAATTATCACACTTTGGAATGTTTAGGAGCTGACTGCACGTATGAGAGCCTGTATTCAAAAATTAAAGCGTACCTGTCAAAGGTCCTGCAAAGATTGGCATTCTTCTGCAATCTGACCCAGCAAGTCATGGTCCGCAAGTCATAGCAGAGCTGACTAAGTCTCAGGAAGTGTGTTTGCTTGGATTCTCATTCAGGTTATACTCACATTGGTACTTTTTTTTTGTTTTCTTTTAAGATTCGGTCCACTTCTTTTGAGCCTTCAAGTAAAAGACCAAGATTTTCATCGCTCGATGTAGCAATGCTACAAATTGGTAAGGCTGACATCAAGTTATACGACTTGTTTCATTTTCACCCTACCTTGTGTACCGTCCAAGCCTACCCCTGGGGTTCTGTACAGATTATTGCAGGCACAGGACAAGGCAGCATCTGGGAAGACTTGAGCGTGACCTCTGTTTCTTACCTGCATCCTTGCATTGCTTCTGGAGTGGGGCCGGGCATTTAGCTTGTCATCTCAGTACCAGAGCTGCCTTGGATGCAGTCCTTCCATTCTGATAGGTCCACTGTTAGCTTGCCAGAAGTAAATTGTTTTCAATGCTTCTTTTAAGTAGTAGATCCCGAGAAGCCTTTTGTATTTCAGGTTTCGGCTGGCAATACCTTGTGCGCGCAACTTGCTGCAGTTGCCGGTGTGAAAACCTGAAAATGTCCTCAAGTGACATAACAGAAATAATATGATGATGTGAGAGAGAAAATGACAGTTTATCTTTGTTGAAGCTCGTTACTGTAAACTCATGAACCTCTTCAGTTTCCTTTTAGAGTTCCTGATGTCTTATGCTCTTCCCTCGTAGGTCAGATGCCGTGTGGAACCCATGCTCACCTGACGAAGGAACCACTATCCCATCCTCACAAGATAATTCCACGTCTGAGGTAAAAATCCTTCTGTTTTCTTTGACTTCTTCCCCAAAAGGTTTACTGCCTATGGTAAGGGAGGTCTCCAGCTGCTTCCCCCCTGAAGAACCAATTTTCAACTTTTTCTTTAAACCCAGCTACTTAATTGACGCAGGAGATTAGGTAGAGATTAAAGGTCTGCAGTAAGAGGAAGTGTTGAACTTGAGAGGAGGCTGAGGACACAATCAACAGCGTATCTTCATCTGAAAGTCATGAACATCTCGTGTCTGTCTCCATCATCATCGGTGTACGTGCTTGACAAAGTAGTTGGTGGTGGAGGTGCATATTGGAATGTTCTCTGGATACCATTTCTTTTGCCGTTGATGTTTTCAGCACAATCCGGAATGGCAAACAGAGCATCAAAGCTGGTCCAGACAGCTTCTTACCCCTGAGGCCGCCCATTAAGGAGCGCGCTGCGCCAGAATCCGCCACTTCAGATGAAAATCCATATCATGAAAATGATACAGAAAACAGTTTCTCATGTAATTTTGTGTGCACTGAGTTTAAGTGCACTGCATTTGAGAGCGGGTCAAGACTCTGCTTTGGGCGTCTAATCTGCCAGTCGTTGCTTATTGTGGTTTGGCTCATATTTTGGAGCAGATCTGGAGCATGAGAAAGAGATTCCTTTCAGAGGAAGGTAAACCAGAGAAGGTTCCTGGGGAACGTGTCTAATGCACTCCAACTGCTACTGAGCATATAGTCCCTGAGGTCAGAGCAGGGCAGGTCTGAAGTAAAATGTCCCAGCAGTGTGGATGTTGTGGACATTGCCATTCTCAGCGTCAGCATAACCTTTAACAAATAGATTGAGCAGAATTGGTCAGGGCTGGTTGAAATGAACGCTGTCTTGTCCCACAGAGTAAAGTGGCCTCCTCAGGTTGATGCAGATATTTGTCGGATGTGCAAAGAATATTTTGTTCTTTTCAAAGAAAAACCCCAAAAGCCACTGTGAATTGGTATACACTGATAACAAATGCCCCACATATAAAAATTGTGATTCTCCTCTGTTGTTTGTTTCCTGCCCCAAAGCGTTCAAGCCTCCTCTAAGGAACCAGTGACGACTGTGAGTCACCTGGAAGAACCAAAATACGGAGGAGAGGTCTATCCACGTCCAACACTAAGGACCGGTGAGTATCCCCCTGATTCCAATCCGTTCCACTTTGTAGGTAGACTTCAAATCGGAATAGGGCATTTCTTATACACTGGCAGATGATGTTCAAAGCGCTTGCCAGAATTCAAACTTCCTGACCATACAGTCAGCATTCAAAGTTTTTCTTTTTTTTTTTAATTATCACTCAGAAATGGAGAGCTATGTACATCCAATGGTGATTGAAAATCAACTTCTTGTTTTCTTACTACTTCTTTTCTGTGCAGGTGTCGAATGTATAGATGTTTGCTGCCCGCAGTGGTCGCAGAGAGGTGATACGATCAGGTAGAGTCTCTTTTAATGTAGTAATGAGTAGCTACCTTGCGGCTCCGGAATTGCTCGCAAGCCAGTTGCATCTCCAACACAGCTGCCATGCGAGAGCCGTGCTGCGTGACAAAGAGGGTTGTGCTGGTGTGGTGTTTGCTGTGGGAAGAAAGCCAGTAAGGGTGCGAGTGGTGGCCGTCCCAAGTTGTCCTTGGATGTGCAGAATCCGTTTTTGTTTGTGAGTCGTTCTGCCGAGCCATCAATGAGCTGACATTTCATTTCTTTCACTTGGAAACTCGCATCCTGAGCATAAGGATTAGAGAGCTTGTAAAGCCTGGTGGGACTTGAGGCAGTTTTTGGGACTTAGAGGATGCGTGGGGTTTGACTAGGAGGGGGAAAAAAGCAGCGTGCGGTTGGGTTTGAGAGGCCAGCAGCCTCTCTCAAAGGGGTCTTTTGGTGACAATGCGAATTCTTGTTTTTGAAGCAGGGACATATATCTGGACAACTTTAATGTCTGTGTATTTGTTTGCTCTTCAGAGTCTGTGTGGTTTGAATGACAATCCTCTCCAAATGGGGATAGTCACTCTCTTGACTGGCCTGTAGAAGGCAAGTAAACATCCTGTGGCTGTCCCATTTGGAATTCAGTGTGCTGGCCTTAGTTTCCCGAAGCTCACTCTGTTTGGATGCAAGTCTAGTTGCAGATGTTCCTGTTACACCTTGCAGTAGAACACCCAGCGTGCAGTGTTTATCAGCAGCAGATCACAAAGCACTCGACAGAGGAAGTGCTGGTTGCTTCCCTGTTTTCCAAATAATGCAACTGATAAAGAGAAGGAAAAGGAGTCTTGTACAAGTAAATGGGAAAAAAAAAATTGCAAAGCTCCCAGCTCTTCATTCTATCCCAGTCCTGCTGCTAAGAAAGAACGGTGCTGGACGTTGAGGCGATATTGTCACGTGTTGATGTGTGCAACTGGGGCTGTAGTCAGAATAAGCCTTGAAAAAGCCTTTCTTGTCCAGAAGGTGAATTCCTGAGAATTCCATGGGAGAGGATGGATACAAAGCTCACTTCTCTCTCTCCCTCTCCTGGCAGGTACTGCACACCAGAGGAAAACTCTGAGGAAGAGGAAGGAGCAGCGAAACAAACCATCGCGGGGGTAAGATTGTGTTATTCACAAGGAAAATAGAGCTATTTGTGATCAGAAACTTCAGCACTCTCCACTTCACATGACTTCCTCAACAATATCTGTATTTGCCCAGGTTGTTTTTCCCAGGGAAAGTGGGAGCATTATTTGATGAGTAGCGCTGTCGCAAAGTGTTTTCCGCTGCCGTTAATTTTGTTTCTGGACTATTAGGAGCACACTACACTATAGCATTTTGATTCTTCCCCTTTCATGTGTTGGGTATAGCCTCAAAATCTTTAGCGCACAGCCTTAGTTGACCTGCAAAGCTGGACTGGGGTGTCTTTAGTCTTATCTTGTTTGCTGGGATGGGAAGTACATCCCTGACTTCCACCTCTGGTCAGGATTGAGGTCAAAAATAAAATTTTAATCATGGAAATCATAAATAGTAGTCTCACTCTCAACTTAATACCTACACGTGGAGGCTTTGCTGGGGTTCTTAACGCTAGCCCAAGCCAAACGAGCTCTCTGCCTCTCTTGCCTCCAAGTGCAGCACTCCATGGGTGCACAGTTGGAATGCAGTCGTCAATAAAAAGTCACTTTGGGGTTTGCTGTTTGGATGTGTGTACAAAAACCCTTCCAGTTTCCTATATAAGCAAGATTTTCTGTCCTATTCCCAAGCAAACAAATCTGTGCTTGATTGCTAGCTTAACGTCCGTTTGTCTAACAGAGGCAGCGTGGCACTGAAATCTCAGAAGATGCGTTATTCCGAGGACACCCAACACGTGTTCAGTCCAAAAAGTCAGCCAGCCTCAATGTGGAAGGAAAGAAAGTGCCAGGCTTGGGAAAAACAGCGGAACGCTTTCCTCCGCTCACAGAGGTACCACAGCCGACAGTCTGTTAGACAAAAGAGAAGGTTGTGACAGAGCTGCAGGGAACTCCTCTTAGAAGAACTTGCTTTGAACCTGTTAGCGAGTGTCTGCGGCTGTGACTTCGCAGTGCGAGGGTCAGCACTAAAGCTGGTTTGAAGGATTTCGTGTGCTCCAGCGCTCCTTCAGTTGTGCTGCCTTGAGGGTTTGTGGGCCTTCTGTTAGCAGGACAAAAAATGAGTCCAGGTTGAACACCAGTCTCCAGAGCAGTGCTAACCCGACTCATCCAGTTCTATTGGATGTGCCTCTTGTCCTACCGTGGTGATAGAACCTGAAAGATCAGCTTGTGCTGATCCGTGGTGCCGTCCACCGGGGAGTGGGAGTTCAGTTTCCCCTGCTTGTATGAATTTTGGCTGCTTTTATTCTTCGGAGTTGCAGTCTAATTGAGCTCCCCCCGCCTTTTCCTGCCTGTTGAGGATGGACTCGGAAAGGGCGAGCAAATGCAGAGTTTACAAGGTCTGCAGCGTTGATGCTGGGTACAAGGGAAACCGGGTGGTTTTCTTATTTTGCTCGCCCAGATTCAAGCAAGAAGATGCTATTGCAGATCAGAGTATTTTATACCACCATCCGTAGTGGTTTCTTTGCATTCCCTAGGCAGACTTAGATGGGAACGTGCAAATTGGGACCAGTTGTGTGCACAAGCTGGACTCCCCATTGCCTGACTCCAGTGTAGCTGCCTCAGTTTCCCCCTTTCCCGTTCCCTTTGAAGTCCCCCACCTTCACACTGTTTCAGGCCCCTGACTTAGCTGCCTCGGTACGGAGGATGCCCGCTGGGGTTGGCTTAAACCTGGGTATTGCGAGGGCCGCAGGAGCACATGGGAAAGTGGTTTGCCAAACTTGTGTTCCGTCTTCAGCTGCTTTAGCGTGTTTGCTGAGTTTACGGGTTTTATCCCAACATCCTTGGTGAAATGAAATGGCAGCAAGCCTGGGCTCTAAAGTTCAAAGTTGGGATGCTGAAAGCAACCAAGCAAGGCAAAAGCGCTATCGCTCACTGAGGCAGGAAACCATCGAAGGCAGTTGCTCTGTCACCTGAGCTGAATTTACAGGCCGTGTTTCAGTGGAAAGCTGCCCCCAGGTCAGCGTGCTCCATGCGCTGTTTCACAAGTCCTTCCCCGTTGAATTGTTCCTTTCAGGCCATGGAGAGAGAGGTCAGTGCCGCATTTGGCAAAGGTGAGCCAGATGAGATCATGAGCAGTGCCTTCAAACTAAAGGTCACTCGGGAGGACATCCGCACGCTCAGGAACCTTTGCTGGCTAAACGATGAGGTAAAACCAGCTGCAGCACAGGGACAGTCTCATTCAGCCTTTATTGAAAAATACCCCTCCGCCGTGTACAGAAGTCCCGTCAACGTTCTTTGACGACCTCCGCGGCAGAGCCTAGAAATCTCTGTACAGGTCTTATTTGAGGTATTGAAGGGTCGAGCGTTTCTGGAAGTTCCGTTACTTCTTGTATGATGCAGCTTCCAGGAGTTCGTCCGGGTTATTGGCGTGGGGGGCAGGTGTTTTGATCAAACTGCCGATGTAGCCCCATGTGAAATTCTGGGAACAAAAGCCTCCAGCTGAGGCTGGAGTTCTCTCCGCTGCGTGCTTAAGGGTGGCCAGAAAAGACGCGGTGCTGTATTTTTGGTTGGGGAAGGCAGCGTCTTATTTTGACACCTCACGTTTCCTCTTTATGGTACAGGTGGTTAATTTCTACATGGGTCTGCTGATGGAAAGAGGCAAGAAGGAAGGATATCCAGCGGTCCACGCGTTCAGTACTTTCTTTTATGCCAAACTAACATCTGGGGGCTACGAAGCAGTAAGAAGATGGACCAGAAGTGTCGATGTCTTCAAGCAGGACATCATCTTCGTGCCTGTGAACTTGCAAGCACACTGGACACTAGCCGTGAGTCCCACGGGCTTTTTCTTTAGAATTGGACAGGGAGCAAAAACTGGCAAGAGAAGTCATTTAGGTGTTGGGGGTTGTGTGGCAGAAGGTTGTGCTTTGTCTAATGGTCACCTTTTAATAACAGGTCATAGATCTCAGGAAGAATACGATCACGTACTTGGACTCGCTGGGCCAGAAAGGGGACAAGATTTGTCAGACTTTGCTGTAAGTAACCGCTCCGTCACTGCTTTTATGGTGTGAATGAGGAGAGGGATTTTAGATTGAGTCCCTGTAAGGCGACTGCAAGTTTTCACATGGCTTGTAGATAACCAACCCGGAATCTTGGCGTTGCTTGCTGCGAGTTGTCTGGCATCGGCTGCTTATCTGGTGTCACAGCGTCCCCTGCACCCAGGGTCTGGGGTGCCTGGATTCTGCCGCCTTCCCGTGATAGGCACAGCCAAATACGCCATAGCCCCATGGCACACGTGTACCGGCTTTGTTAGTTGGATCCCAGTATGTGGGATGAAGGCACCCGGTGGAATTATGGCATTACAGTTCCCTGCTTGATTTGTCTCTTGGTCCTCTGATAACATGTGATTTGGGGTTTTTTGACCTCTCTGAAGCAATGAACTTAGGTATGTGTGGAAGCCTCTGTTGGAATTGTTGGTCTCATTCTTGACCATTAGCTCACAGCCTCTCAGCGTGTTTATAAATTGAAGATTGGGATTTTTCCTCCCAAATCAGCCTTAAATCAGTTGCTGTGAGGATCCTCTGACGTTTTCCCGTCCTGCCGTTCATCTTCCTGTGATTCTTCAGCCACTTTATTTTGTTGTTGGCCTAAATTACAGAGACGAAAAGGGATTTTTTTTTTCCCCTTTTGTTTTAACCAGCCAATACCTGCAAAAAGAAAGCCGGGAAAAAAGAAACCTGGAGCTGAATGTTTCGGAGTGGACTCTTCACAGCATGGAGCCACGTGTATGTGAGCACCACTTGGGTTTGAAAGGGGAACTGTCAGTGCTTCTTTGGGGCCCAGATCCTGGCACGTGACAAAGAAAGGGTTGAGCTGATGTTTCTCGAGGAGTTGATAGTAAAAAGCAGTCCCTAAAGACTGGATTTAAGAAAGGTCACTTGAGAAAGATGCCGTGCGAACCTCGAGACACCTCGCAGGGAGGAGGGCTGCTGCCCCTTCTGGGGTTGCCAAGAATTTGGGTTGTAGGGTCCGAGTCCAGGAGGCAGAGGGGAGGGATGGTGAGCAGTGAACTGGGTCTGTTCCTCGTGGGCGGGAGTGGGTATTCGGGATTACGCAAGTAGGGTCAGGAGTGTGCGGTGAGCGCAGTGTCGGTGTGGGTAATGTGCGCTACTTCCAAGTTGCTTTTCTTTTGAGACAGAGGGAAATCCTCCATCTTCTTTGCATTCCTTAGGAGATCCCTCAGCAGCTGAACGGAAGCGACTGCGGCGTCTTTATGTGCAACTACGCAGAGTACATCTCCAGAGAGAAACCGTTCAACTTTACCCAGGTGAGTGAAGGTCATAAACCCCTCCAGCCCCTTTCGCGCAGGGACAGGAGCCAGGGAGGTTACGCAGCAGCTCTTAATTGTGTCCGGGGCAGGGGCTGAGGTTTCGTGCCCCGTTTCGGTGCGTAGTTGCTGGGATCAGAACTTCCAAGTGGCCTGGGCAGGGCAGAGCTGTGGTTCTCCATCCCCGCTTTTGGGAGCTGCTGCCGGTGAGATTCCTCTTGGGCAAGATACTGCCGCCAGCGGGTTTGGCATATCTGGGCTCGGTATCTTTTGGAGAAATGGCTTCTACCCTTTGACCAGTCAAGACACTGCTTATTTTTATTGATTTTGTTTTATAGCATTTTGTTTGTTAGCGTGCTTGTAAGCTGTCGCGCAGTCAAGCCAATCTGGTTTTGTCGTGTTGTTGTGTCACCCTCTTAGGAACCACATGGGGTGTTGTACCCAAATGGTTGACAGTTCCTAAAGGGAACTTCCTATTAAGGACTCCGCTGGGCGTTTATGCCGCTTTGCCGCCTCTTTCTACCGTGACGTCGTAATTTAATGGATTTCTCTTCTCTTTTCAGACTCACATGCCATACTTCCGCAAGAAGATGGTGTGGGAGATAATCCACCAACAGCTGCTGTGACATGTGGACTATTAGAGTTCTTATTTTAATTACGTTTCTTAGACCTTAGTTACATTTCTTAGACCTTTAGTTAGTTTTCTTAGACCTTTAGTTACATTTCTTAGACAAATTTTCCTCTTTAGGTTATGAAGTAGAAGTTAAGATGGTTTATTCCCCCCACCTCCCTTATTTTGGAGACAGTAACTCTGGGGTTTTGGGGTTTTTTTTTGCCAACACCACCAACAGCTGCTGTGAGATGTGCACTATTAGAACAACGCTGTGATCACCTCCGGGTGACTAGTTGTTATTGCAGTTACATTTCTTAGACCTTATTTGGAACAGCAGCAGGCACACAAATTTTCCTCTTCAAGTTATGAAGTAGTGGGTTAAGACAGTTTATTTCCCTCCCACCCCCCTTATTTTGGAGACAGTAACTCTCTTTGAAATTAGCTAACGCACCTTAAGCGAGAGCCAGAAAGATGGGTGTGACCTCGTTAAGGGCAGAGTGAAGAAGGAACATCGAACTTCCATGGCTGAGCCGCACGCTCGCGCCTCGCAGCGCACGCGACCACGTTACAGACAAATGGGAAACATCTGTGGTGGTGGTTACAGTCGTGTTTGCCCAACTTACCTTCCCAAGGACAACATGCTGAACTACCGTCTCCTCAAAGAGAGTTTTCCTCTGTTTCTGGAATATCTACCGTCTACTTGATTCCTAAAACTGGATTTGTCATGACCACGGAAAGAAAGCGTATTTTAATAAAAAGAGTTCCTTAATGGAACGAAACTCTACCTCTGTCCTGGTTTGAGGTAAACAGAACCAATTTTGTTCAGTAACTTCGCTTCTTAGCGGGGCCTCTTCTAACTACTGAAGTTAACTGCATATTGTGCAGACAGTGTTCACTCTCTCAGAGAGGTCAGACCAATGGTTACAGCTGATGCCCGGGCGTGGGATGCAGAGAGGCTCTGCTTATACTCATTGCTATAACCCCCACGGCCAAACAACTTTGTGATTTGCCCCGTTGGAGGGTCGGAAGCGGAAAAGCATAGTGGGGTCCCACCTGCAGGGAGGAGCGGACAGGACAGGTGACCCCAAACTGACCAACAGGGTATTCCATCCCATCTGCCTCATGCTCAGTATAAAAGCTGAGGGATCAAAGGGTCAGTGCTCTTCCTTCAATGGCCGATGTCTGAGGGGGACTCAGCCTGGGACTGCCCCAGTGCCAGCCGGTGACGTGATTGTCATCTCGGGAGCTTGATACGGTTTTGTATATATTTTTCATTATTTCTTTTTATTTTATTATTAATATTTCATTAAAGTAGTTTAGTTCCTTCTAAACTCCTAAGTCTCTTTTTCCTCCTCTGCCTCTCTCTTTGAAGAGGGGTAGAGGGGAGCATCTGTCGGTCCCGTTTGGGGTCCCTCGGGTCCCCAGTGGTGGATTTGGCCTAAACCATGACAGATTAATTGGCGCCCAATGTGGGGCCCGAGCAGTGCTCCACCAGAGCTGTGATAAGTTGCCCGAATAGTTTGAATTCCAGTTTGCTCAGAGATTAGAACAGACAGCTTGCATCATGTCGTTCTTAGACGAAATCGTGTATCATGCCTTTAAACAGCTTTGTTGGACCTTAATGCAGTCAACTTGGTTTAACCTGCCAAAGGTGTTGCAAACTTCATTTATTCTTTGTCTTTTTATGCGAAGGTTTAAAGGTGCTGTTTTGGTGTGGTTCGCAATTCAGATGTATAACACGATGAGTTGGGTAACGGCTCTACCTGTATATCTCGGGCATCAGGTGATGGATTCTGTTATTAATTATACTTTCGGTTCTACCTGGGGAATGTTTACTTCGCCCTTTGATACTTATGCTGATGTGACACTCTCAGAGCTGGGGCATGGAAACCTTTTGGGCTCTGGTACCTTCTCAAGATCGTGATTTTGTTGTTGGTGCTCCTGAATGTGTTGCAGGGGTGGTTTCATAGGAAACATGGGCACAGGGGAAGCCGTAGGGGACCATGCGCTGCCGCCACTCAGACCCGCGCAGCCGCTCGGCGATCTGCAGCGGTGCAAACCGCAGCCCCGCCCGGCCCGGCCGCAACCGCCCCCCCACCACAGCGGCACCGGCATCACTGGCAGCCGCCCCCCCCACCGCAACAACACCGGCCCCTCCGCCGCCCGTCCCGGCACAAGCCGCGCCCCCCCCCTGCAGCGGCACAAGCCACGCCGCCGCCTCTCCCGGCACAACCTACTGCAGCCACTACAACCAGTACCAAAACTACTCCAACTCCATCAAAATCGGTACAAGCTGCCCCGGTAACCAGGAGCAGGAAGAGGAGGTCAACTCCTTCCCCTGCCCCTTACGACAAAGACCACCTCAAGTCACATAGCTTGGGGGAGAGTTCTGAACAAGATCCAGGGGAGGGTCCTTCAAGACCACAGAAGGGAAAGAGACCTTTGAAAACAGACAAAGGCCAGAGTCCTTCTAGAGCAGATGCTGGAGAGGCCCCTTCTGGGGCAGCCTCACCACAGGAGGACTCAGATGTAGAGGGAGTTGTTCAATCCTTCTCCGTGAAAGATCTGAGAAGTATCAGGAAGGACTTTAGTCGTCATGAAGGCGAAACACTTGTCTCCTGGTTGCTCCGATGCTGGGATAGCGGGGCAGATACCCTAGACTGAGATGGCAGAGAAGCTAGGCGATTGGGAAACCTGGCCAAGGATGGAGGGATTGATAAAGAAATTGGGAGAAAGACAAGCACTCTCAGTCTCTGGAGGCGACTGGTGTCAGCCATAAAGCGCAGGTATCCCTTTAAGGACGATATCGAATGCCGTCCAAGTAAATGGACCAACATGGGAAAAGGTATTAAGTACCTGAGAGAACTGCCTGTGCGAGAGGTGATTTATAGTGATGGGCAAGCGACAGTAGACCCTGATGAAATGCCATGCAAACGGTCTATGCTCAAAAAGTTTGTACAAAGTGCACCATCACCATATTCCCACCCATTGTCAACAATGGTCTGGGGAGGATCCGATACTGACACACCAACTGTAAATGAAGGGGTTAATAAGGTACGACAGTATGAAGACAGTCTCTCTCGTCCCTTTTCTGTGGCAGCCATAGAAAAGCTGACTGTGACCACCGAGAAAATGACTGAGAAACTGACTGAGAAAATAGAGCAAATGACCCAGAGATTAGTTGAGCAAACCGATAAACTGTTTGATAAACTAACCAAGGTGGAGGAAAAACTCCATGCTTTCCCTGTACAGACTCATGTTGCAGCTGCTAAGAGGAAACGCCCTCCTACTCAAGAGAAAAACCACCCTCCGACTCAAGACAAATCAAAGCCGATGCGAGATATCCTGTGGGTTTGCCTCTGTGAATATGCAGAAGACATGAAGAAGTGGGATGGAGAACCTACCTCAGCCCTACAGGCACGGGTGCTTGAGTTGCAAAATGAAGCCGATAGAAGAAAGGATTCTTACAGGAAGAAGGTTGCTCCAACCTACGGTAGGCGATCCTACGGACCAGGTAGGAACCGATCTGCTAATCAAAGGTACTACGGTCAACAGTAGAGGTGCCCTGCCTCCAGCCAGGAGGAGGAGAGGGACAACCGACTTTATTGGACTGTGTGGATTTGATGGCCTGGCACATGAGAGCCACAAAAGTATAAAGCCCTGGTGGACATTCGTGCACAGTGGTGGTGGGGTTTTTTTGCTGTCTCCAGGGAGTTATCTAATGTGAAAAGAGAAGTATTTATTTCTTTATATAATTTAAATATTTATTTTAATAAAAAGAGCCTTAATGGAACAAAACTCTACCTGGTAATGACAGAGGGTGATTTATTCTTTTTTTTATTTAACTGAAAAAAAGTTGGATGTAGCGATGTGGTTTTTTGCTCCCTCACAATCCCCCAGGAAGAGGATTGGAGCCAGGATGAGCATCGGAGCACAAAAGCCACGAAGCGATGGTCACAACGTGCTGAAGGGGCAATCGGGGTGTTGTTCAGTGGTGAGATGAGCAAGCAGCATCCCGAAAATCCACCCCTGGAGAGGGGTTAGTGGTGTACGGACGCTCTCTGTGTTCTGTAAACCCCCTGTGGGGAGCCCCTGCTGCCCCCTTGGCAGCGCCCGGGTGGCTGTGACTGCTGAAAGCTGGTTTGGTGCGTTGAGGTGTTAGATGGGGTGGCACAGCCCCTGCCCGCCCCGGGAGGGGGGACACCACCTCTCCGGTGGCACTGGATGGGTGGGAGGGAGGGAGGGAGCAGAGCTCTGGGAGCCATGGAGAAAGGCGTGGGGGTGTCCCTCATCGTGGCAGCCCCCAGCAGCCCTACCCCGCCACCCGGCCACCCCAAGGGACACCCAAGCCCCATCTTGGTCCTCTCCCCGTTGGGTGATGCCCTTCCACCCGCCCTGGAGGTGCGCTCCTCTCCTGCAGGGGGGGACGCCCAGCACTCGCCTGGCTAGAGAAGCACCGGGGGGGGGGGGGGGGGGGGGGGGGGGGGGGGAGGGGGATGGGGGGGGGTGACTGGGGGCATCTGAGCTTCCCAGTTACACGGGCGTAATTAGTGCACCATTAATAACCACTTTGGCTCTGCTAACCAACTGCGGCGAGGCCCCCACCCCGCTTCAGCACAGGCTTCCTGATGCCAACACCTCCCCGAGCCACTGGGTAAAGCTGCGCCTGGCAAAAAACCACCACCACCCCAAAAAAACCCCACAGCACAGCCCCCACTCCCCACCCACCCCTTCTCCCCCCATCACAGCCATGGGGCAAACTCCCACCACCACCACCCCCCAATCTCAGCTCGGCCATGACCCCCCCGAGACACTGGAAAGAGCGCAACGGAGAGCGAGCTCAGGCTCGTGTGAGCTGCAGAGATTTCTCTTTTTCTTGTGATGATGTTGTCGTTGGGTGGGGTTTGGTTGTTTTTTTTTCACGGAACACTTTGCAGTAGAGGACAAAAATATGGTGTCACAGCCCCTGGGGCCACACTGGCACCGCCACCTCACCCACCCCCCCCACCCCACCCCACCCCCCCCCCCGCTCCCGTCCCTCCTCTTCCCAGCGGCTTTCACCACTTTCCTTGCTTGGTTTTGTTTTGTGTTTGGTTTTGTTTTTTTTTTCCTTACAACCTTTTTTTATATTTGGGTTGGGGTTCTTTTTCACTTTTTTTTCCGCCTTTCTTCCCCCCCTTTTTTCTCTTTCTCCTTTTTTTTTCTTTTCTCCTTTTTTCTTTTGCTTTTTTTTCTTTTCCCCCTTTTTCTTTCCACCACTTTTTTTTCCCCTTTTTTTTCCTCCTTTTTAACATTTCTCAAGCTTTCTCCAAAGGAACAGCCCCTGGCTCTCAGCTAGCCAAAGGAGACTACGGAAGAGCATTGGCACCCGTGGGAGTGGTTTCCTTCTCCTGCTTCACACTCGGTCGAGATCGTTTTTTCCAACTCGTCTTTTTTTTTTTAACAAATTAAACAAAAAAAAAAGCTCCAAGTATCAGTTTTACAAGGCACACAAAATCTCTAGAAGGGAAACACAAACGCAAGGTGCTGAGGTATGAAAACCTGAGGTGTTTTTTTCTGTGTGGATGTGTGTGTGTCATCTGGGGTTGGGGGTTGTGTGTGCTTTATTTTTGAAATTTAAAAAAAATAATAATTTTGCTAGGTTTTTTGTTTTTTTTTTTTTTTTTTTTTTTTTTTTCCCCAGCCCTGGGCTGACAACCTCTTGGAAATCCGGTGTTTCCCCCGTCGTGGTTTGGCCTCAGCCGGCAACAAAGAACCACGCGGCCGCTCGCTCCACTCCCGCAGCCGGGGGCAAAATCGGAAGAAAAAGGCAAAAAACTCGCGGGTTGAGATAAAGGCAGTTTAAGAGAAGAGCAACGGGAGGGGCAAACAATCCCAATAACAGCGGTAAAGGAATAGACGGACGCGATGACAGCGCCTCCGCGCACCGACCGGCCCCGCACCGCCGCAGCCCGCTCCCAGCCGCCACTTCCCGCCCCCTCCCCCGGCGAGCTCCCCCCAGCCCCGGGCATGGCTCACAGGGGATGGGATACCTGTGTCCCTGCCGGCTCCTCGGGGAAATTAACCCCATCCCTGCCGGAACCAGGACACCCCCCGCCCCTCTTTCCCCCCTTCTCTCCTGCAACCCGCATCTTTCAGCCGCGTCGGGGCGGTGATGGAGAGCGAAGGGACAGAGGGACAGCCGGGACGGGGGGACGCAGCAGATGCCAACCCCAGTTTGGGACTCAGGGAAGCAAAGAGGAAAGGGCGCGTGAAAGAGAAATGCCTCTTTGAGGAGACGGGATCCCTTCTCTTGGCTCATACAGGCACTGCTCTTCTCAAAGCCCTTAAGAAATCGCTTTTTAACGCTCCTTTAATTATTATGGGGGGTTTCACCCCCTGCTGGCAATCCTACATCCCTGCTCTACCGGGCATTAGAGAACCACTGGACTAGTTCCTGTCCTTGAACCTCGAGAAAAGCCGGCTTTGGCTAAAAACCAAACATCCTCCTCCCGCCCCCACCCCCTCTGAAAAAAAAAAAAAAAAAAATTAAAATCCTTACCGCCTCCCCCACGGCACCGGCGCCACCGGCAGCCGCCCCCCCCACCGCCACGGCACAGGCGCCTCCGCCGCCGCCTGCACCGGCACCGGCACCCGCACCACCGGCAGCCGCCCCCCCCACCGCAACAACACCGGCCCCTCCGCCGCCCGTCCCGGCACAAGCCGCGCCCCCCCCCGCAGCGGCACAAGCCACGCCGCCGCCTCTCCCGGCACAACCTACTGCAGCCACTACAACCAGTACCAAAACTACTCCAACTCCATCAAAATCGGTACAAGCCGCCCCGGGAACCAGGAGCAGGAAGAGGAGGTCAACTCCTTCCCCTGCCCCTTACCACAAAGACCACCTCAAGTCACATAGCTTGGGGGAGAGTTCTGAACAAGATCCAGGGGAGGGTCCTTCAAGACCACAGAAGGGAAAGAGACCTTTGAAAACAGACAAAGGCCAGAGTCCTTCTAGAGCAGATGCTGGAGAGGCCCCTTCTGGGGCAGCCTCCCCACAGGAGGACTCAGATGTAGAGGGAGTTGTTCAATCCTTCTCCGTGAAAGACCTGAGAAGTATCAGGAAGGACTTTAGTCGTCATGAAGGCGAAACACTTGTCTCCTGGTTGCTCCGATGCTGGGATAGCGGGGCAGATACCCTAGACTGAGATGGCAGAGAAGCTAGGCGATTGGGAAACCTGTCCAAGGATGGAGGGATTGTACCTGAAAGAACTGCCTGTGCGAGAGGTGATTTATAGTGATGGGCAAGCGATAGTAGACCCTGATGAAATGCCATGCAAACGATCTCTGCTCAAAAAGTTTGTACAAAGTGCACCATCACCATATTCCCACCCATTGTCAACAATGGTCTGGGGAGGATCCGATACTGACACACCAACTGTAAATGAAGGGGTTAAGAAGGTACGACAGTATGAAGACAGTCTCTCTGGTCCCTTCTCTGTGGCAGCCATAGAAAAGCTGACTGTGACCACCAAGAAAATGACTGAGAAACTGACTGAGAAAATAGAGCAAATGACCCAGAGATTAGTTGAGCAAACCGATAAACTGTTTGATAAACTAACCAAGGTGGAGGAAAAACTCCATGCTTTCCCTGTACAGACTCATGTTGCAGCTGCTAAGAGGAAACGCCCTCCTACTCAAGAGAAAAACCACCCTCCGACTCAAGACAAATCAAAGCCGATGCGAGATATCCTGTGGGTTTGCCTCTGTGAATATGCAGAAGACATGAAGAAGAGGGATGGAGAACCTACCTCAGCCCTACAGGCACAGGTGCTTGAGTTGCAAAATGAAGCCGATAGAAGAAAGGATTCTTACAGGAAGAAGGTTGCTCCAACCTACGGTAGGCGATCCTACGGACCAGGTAGGAACCAATCTGATAATCGTAGGTACTACGGTCAACAGTAGAGGTGCCCTGCCTCCAGCCAGGAGGAGGAGAGGGACAACCGACTGTATTGGACTGTGTGGATTCGATGGCCTGGCACATGAGAGCCACAAAAGTATAAAGCCCTGGTGGACACTGGTGCACAGTGGTGTTGGGTTGTTTTTTGCTGTCTCCAGGGAGTTATCTAATGTGAAAAGAGAAGTATTTATTTCTTTATATAATTTAAATATTTATTTTCATAAAAAGAGCCTTAAGGGAACAAAACTCTACCTGGTAATAAGAGAGGGTGATTTATTCTTTTTTTTATTTAACTGAAAAAAAGTTGGATGTAGCGATGTGGATTTTCGCTCCCTCACAATCCCCCAGGAAGAGGATTGGAGCCAGGAGGAGCATCGGAGCACAAAAGCCACGAAGCGATGGTCACAATGTGCTGAAGGGGCAATCGGGGAGTTGTTCAGCGGTGAGATGAGCAAGCAGCATCCCGAAAATCCGCCCCTGGAGAGGGGTTAGTGGTGTACGGACACTCTCTGTGTTCTGTAAGCCCCCTTTGGGGAGCCCCTGCTGCCCCCTTGGCAGCGCCCGGGTGGCTGTGACTGCTGAAAGCTGGTTTGGTGCGTTGAGGTGTTAGGTGGGGTGGCACAGCCCCTGCCCGCCCCGGGAGGGGGGACACCACCTCTCCGGTGGCACTGGATGGGTGGGAGGGAGGGAGGGAGCAGAGCTCTGGGAGCCATGGAGAAAGGCGTGGGGGTGTCCCTCATCGTGGCAGCCCCCAGCAGCCCTACCCCGCCACCCGGCCACCCCAAGGGACACCCAAGCCCCATCTTGGTCTTCTCCCCGTTGGGTGACGCCCTTCCACCCACCCCGGAGGTGCGCTCCTCTCCTGCGGGGGGGACGCCCAGCGCTCGCCTGGCTAGAGAAGCACCCGGGGGGGGGGGATGGGGGTGGGTGACTGGGGGCATCTGAGCTTCCCAGTTACACGGGCGTAATTAGTGCACCATTAATAACCATTAGTAACCACTTTGGCTCTGCTAACCAACTGCGGCGAGGCCCCCACCCCGCTTTAGCACAGGCTTCCTGATGCCAACACCTCCCCGAGCCACTGGGTAAAGCTGCGCCTGGCAAAAAACCACCACCACCCCAAAAAAACCCCACAGCACAGCCCCCACTCCCCACCCACCCCTTCTCCCCCCATCACAGCCATGGGGCAAACTCCCACCACCACCACCCCCCAATCTCAGCTCGGCCATGACCCCCCCGAGACACTGGAAAGAGAGCAACGGAGAGCAAGCTCAGGCTCGTGTGAGCTGCAGAGATTTCTCTTTTTCTTGTGATGATGTTGTCGTTGGGTGGGGTTTGGTTGTTTTTTTTTCACGGAACACTTTGCAGTAGAGGACAAAAATATGGTGTCACAGCCCCTGGGGCCACACTGGCACCGCCACCTCACCCCCCCCCCCCCTTCGCTCCCGTCCCTCGTCCCTCCTCTTCTCAGCGGCTTTCACCACTTTCCTTGCTTGGTTTTGTTTTGTGTTTGGTTTTTTTTTTTTTTTTTCTTACAACCTTTTTTTATATTTGAGTTGGGGTTCTTTTTCCCTTTTTTTTCCGCCTTTCTTCCCCCCCTTTTTTCTCTTTCTCTTTTTTTTTTTCTTTTCTCCTTTTTTCTTTTGCTTTTTTTTCTTTTCCCCCTTTTTCTTTCCACCACTTTTTTCCCCTTTTTTTTTCTCCTTTTTAACATTTCTCAAGCTTTCTCCAAAGGAACAGCCCCTGGCTCTCAGCTAGCCAAAGGAGACTACGGAAGAGCATTGGCACCCGTGGGAGTGGTTTCCTTCTCCTGCTTCACACTCGGTCGAGATCGTTTTTTCCAACTCGTCTTTTTTTTTTTAACAAATTAAACAAAAAAAAAAGCTCCAAGTATCAGTTTTACAAGGCACACAAAATCTCTAGAAGGGAAACACAAACGCAAGGTGCTGAGGTATGAAAACCTGAGGTGTTTTTTTCTGTGTGGATGTGTGTGTGTCATCTGGGGTTGGGGGTTGTGTGTGCTTTATTTTTGAAATTTAAAAAAAATAATAATTTTGCTAGGTTTTTTGTTGGTTTTTTTTTTTTTTTTTTTTTCCCCAGCCCTGGGCTGACAACCTCTTGGAAATCCGGTGTTTCCCCCGTCGTGGTTTGGCCTCAGCCGGCAACAAAGAACCACGCGGCCGCTCGCTCCACTCCCGCAGCCGGGGGCAAAATCGGAAGAAAAAGGCAAAAAACTCGCGGGTTGAGATAAAGGCAGTTTAAGAGAAGAGCAACGGGAAGGGCAAACAATCCCAATAACAGCGGTAAAGGAATAGACGGACGCGATGACAGCGCCTCCGCGCACCGACCGGCCCCGCACCGCCGCAGCCCGCTCCCAGCCGCCACTTCCCGCCCCCTCCCCCGGCGAGCTCCCCCCAGCCCCGGGCATGGCTCACAGGGGATGGGATACCTGTGTCCCTGCCGGCTCCTCGGGGAAATTAACCCCATCCCTGCCGGAACCAGGACACCCCCCGCCCCTCTTTCCCCCCTTCTCTCCTGCAACCCGCATCTTTCAGCCGCGTCGGGGCGGTGATGGAGAGCGAAGGGACAGAGGGACAGCCGGGACGGGGGGACGCAGCAGATGCCAACCCCAGTTTGGGACTCAGGGAAGCAAAGAGGAAAGGGCGCGTGAAAGAGAAATGCCTCTTTGAGGAGACGGGATCCCTTCTCTTGGCTCATACAGGCACTGCTCTTCTCAAAGCCCTTAAGAAATCGCTTTTTAACGCTCCTTTAATTATTATGGGGGGTTTCACCCCCTGCTGGCAATCCTACATCCCTGCTCTACCGGGCATTAGAGAACCACTGGACTAGTTCCTGTCCTTGAACCTCGAGAAAAGCCGGCTTTGGCTAAAAACCAAACATCCTCCTCCCGCCCCCACCCCCTCTGAAAAAAAAAAAAAAAAATTAAAATCCTTACCGCCTCCCCCACGGCACCGGCGCCACCGGCAGCCGCCCCCCCCACCGCCACGGCACAGGCGCCTCCGCCGCCGCCTGCACCGGCACCGGCACCCGCACCACCGGCAGCCGCCCCCCCCACCGCAACAACACCGGCCCCTCCGCCGCCCGTCCCGGCACAAGCCGCGCCCCCCCCTGCAGCGGCACAAGCCACGCCGCCGCCTCTCCCGGCACAACCTACTGCAGCCACTACAACCAGTACCAAAACTACTCCAACTCCATCAAAATCGGTACAAGCCGCCCCGGGAACCAGGAGCAGGAAGAGGAGGTCAACTCCTTCCCCTGCCCCTTACCACAAAGACCACCTCAAGTCACATAGCTTGGGGGAGAGTTCTGAACAAGATCCAGGGGAGGGTCCTTCAAGACCACAGAAGGGAAAGAGACCTTTGAAAACAGACAAAGGCCAGAGTCCTTCTAGAGCAGATGCTGGAGAGGCCCCTTCTGGGGCAGCCTCACCACAGGAGGACTCAGATGTAGAGGGAGTTGTTCAATCCTTCTCCGTGAAAGACCTGAGAAGTATCAGGAAGGACTTTAGTCGTCATGAAGGCGAAACACTTGTCTCCTGGTTGCTCCGATGCTGGGATAGCGGGGCAGATACCCTAGACTGAGATGGCAGAGAAGCTAGGCGATTGGGAAACCTGTCCAAGGATGGAGGGATTGTACCTGAAAGAACTGCCTGTGCGAGAGGTGATTTATAGTGATGGGCAAGCGATAGTAGACCCTGATGAAATGCCATGCAAACGATCTCTGCTCAAAAAGTTTGTACAAAGTGCACCATCACCATATTCCCACCCATTGTCAACAATGGTCTGGGGAGGATCCGATACTGACATACCAACTGTAAATGAAGGGGTTAAGAAGGTACGACAGTATGAAGACAGTCTCTCTGGTCCCTTCTCTGTGGCAGCCATAGAAAAGCTGACTGTGACCACCGAGAAAATGACTGAGAAACTGACTGAGAAAATAGAGCAAATGACCCAGAGATTAGTTGAGCAAACCGATAAACTGTTTGATAAACTAACCAAGGTGGAGGAAAAACTCCATGCTTTCCCTGTACAGACTCATGTTGCAGCTGCTAAGAGGAAACGCCCTCCTACTCAAGAGAAAAACCACCCTCCGACTCAAGACAAATCAAAGCCGATGCGAGATATCCTGTGGGTTTGCCTCTGTGAATATGCAGAAGACATGAAGAAGAGGGATGGAGAACCTACCTCAGCCCTACAGGCACAGGTGCTTGAGTTGCAAAATGAAGCCGATAGAAGAAAGGATTCTTACAGGAAGAAGGTTGCTCCAACCTACGGTAGGCGATCCTACGGACCAGGTAGGAACCAATCTGATAATCGTAGGTACTACGGTCAACAGTAGAGGTGCCCTGCCTCCAGCCAGGAGGAGGAGAGGGACAACCGACTGTATTGGACTGTGTGGATTCGATGGCCTGGCACATGAGAGCCACAAAAGTATAAAGCCCTGGTGGACACTGGTGCACAGTGGTGTTGGGTTGTTTTTTGCTGTCTCCAGGGAGTTATCTAATGTGAAAAGAGAAGTATTTATTTCTTTATATAATTTAAATATTTATTTTCATAAAAAGAGCCTTAAGGGAACAAAACTCTACCTGGTAATAAGAGAGGGTGATTTATTCTTTTTTTTATTTAACTGAAAAAAAGTTGGATGTAGCGATGTGGATTTTCGCTCCCTCACAATCCCCCAGGAAGAGGATTGGAGCCAGGAGGAGCATCGGAGCACAAAAGCCACGAAGCGATGGTCACAATGTGCTGAAGGGGCAATCGGGGAGTTGTTCAGCGGTGAGATGAGCAAGCAGCATCCCGAAAATCCGCCCCTGGAGAGGGGTTAGTGGTGTACGGACACTCTCTGTGTTCTGTAAGCCCCCTTTGGGGAGCCCCTGCTGCCCCCTTGGCAGCGCCCGGGTGGCTGTGACTGCTGAAAGCTGGTTTGGTGCGTTGAGGTGTTAGGTGGGGTGGCACAGCCCCTGCCCGCCCCGGGAGGGGGGACACCACCTCTCCGGTGGCACTGGATGGGTGGGAGGGAGGGAGGGAGCAGAGCTCTGGGAGCCATGGAGAAAGGCGTGGGGGTGTCCCTCATCGTGGCAGCCCCCAGCAGCCCTACCCCGCCACCCGGCCACCCCAAGGGACACCCAAGCCCCATCTTGGTCTTCTCCCCGTTGGGTGACGCCCTTCCACCCACCCCGGAGGTGCGCTCCTCTCCTGCGGGGGGGACGCCCAGCGCTCGCCTGGCTAGAGAAGCACCCGGGGGGGGGGGATGGGGGTGGGTGACTGGGGGCATCTGAGCTTCCCAGTTACACGGGCGTAATTAGTGCACCATTAATAACCATTAGTAACCACTTTGGCTCTGCTAACCAACTGCGGCGAGGCCCCCACCCCGCTTCAGCACAGGCTTCCTGATGCCAACACCTCCCCGAGCCACTGGGTAAAGCTGCGCCTGGCAAAAAACCACCACCACCCCAAAAAAACCCCACAGCACAGCCCCCACTCCCCACCCACCCCTTCTCCCCCCATCACAGCCATGGGGCAAACTCCCACCACCACCACCCCCCAATCTCAGCTCGGCCATGACCCCCCCGAGACACTGGAAAGAGAGCAACGGAGAGCAAGCTCAGGCTCGTGTGAGCTGCAGAGATTTCTCTTTTTCTTGTGATGATGTTGTCGTTGGGTGGGGTTTGGTTGTTTTTTTTTCACGGAACACTTTGCAGTAGAGGACAAAAATATGGTGTCACAGCCCCTGGGGCCACACTGGCACCGCCACCTCACCCCCCCCCCCCCCCTTCGCTCCCGTCCCTCGTCCCTCCTCTTCCCAGCGGCTTTCACCACTTTCCTTGCTTGGTTTTGTTTTGTGTTTGTTTTTTTTTTTTTTTTTTTCTTACAACCTTTTTTTATATTTGAGTTGGGGTTCTTTTTCCCTTTTTTTCCCGCCTTTCTTCCCCCCCTTTTTTCTCTTTCTCTTTTTTTTTTTCTTTTCTCCTTTTTTCTTTTGCTTTTTTTTCTTTTCCCCCTTTTTCTTTCCACCACTTTTTTCCCCTTTTTTTTTCTCCTTTTTAACATTTCTCAAGCTCTCTCCAAAGGAACAGCCCCTGGCTCTCAGCTAGCCAAAGGAGACTACGGAAGAGCATTGGCACCCGTGGGAGTGGTTTCCTTCTCCTGCTTCACACTCGGTCGAGATCGTTTTTTCCAACTCGTCTTTTTTTTTTAACAAATTAAACAAAAAAAAAGCTCCAAGTATCAGTTTTACAAGGCACACAAAATCTCTAGAAGGGAAACACAAACGCAAGGTGCTGAGGTATGAAAACCTGAGGTGTTTTTTTCTGTGTGGATGTGTGTGTGTCATCTGGGGTTGGGGGTTGTGTGTGCTTTATTTTTGAAATTTAAAAAAAATAATAATTTTGCTAGGTTTTTTGTTTTTGTTTTTTTTTTTTTTTTTTTTTTCCCCAGCCCTGGGCTGACAACCTCTTGGAAATCCGGTGTTTCCCCCGTCGTGGTTTGGCCTCAGCCGGCAACAAAGAACCACGCGGCCGCTCGCTCCACTCCCGCAGCCGGGGGCAAAATCGGAAGAAAAAGGCAAAAAACTCGCGGGTTGAGATAAAGGCAGTTTAAGAGAAGAGCAACGGGAGGGGCAAACAATCCCAATAACAGCGGTAAAGGAATAGACGGACGCGATGACAGCGCCTCCGCGCACCGACCGGCCCCGCACCGCCGCAGCCCGCTCCCAGCCGCCACTTCCCGCCCCCTCCCCCGGCGAGCTCCCCCCAGCCCCGGGCATGGCTCACAGGGGATGGGATACCTGTGTCCCTGCCGGCTCCTCGGGGAAATTAACCCCATCCCTGCCGGAACCAGGACACCCCCCGCCCCTCTTTCCCCCCTTCTCTCCTGCAACCCGCATCTTTCAGCCGCGTCGGGGCGGTGATGGAGAGCGAAGGGACAGAGGGACAGCCGGGACGGGGGGACGCAGCAGATGCCAACCCCAGTTTGGGACTCAGGGAAGCAAAGAGGAAAGGGCGCGTGAAAGAGAAATGCCTCTTTGAGGAGACGGGATCCCTTCTCTTGGCTCATACAGGCACTGCTCTTCTCAAAGCCCTTAAGAAATCGCTTTTTAACGCTCCTTTAATTATTATGGGGGGTTTCACCCCCTGCTGGCAATCCTACATCCCTGCTCTACCGGGCATTAGAGAACCACTGGACTAGTTCCTGTCCTTGAACCTCGAGAAAAGCCGGCTTTGGCTAAAAACCAAACATCCTCCTCCCGCCCCCACCCCCTCTGAAAAAAAAAAAAAAAAATTAAAATCCTTACCGCCTCCCCCACGGCACCGGCGCCACCGGCAGCCGCCCCCCCCACCGCCACGGCACAGGCGCCTCCGCCGCCGCCTGCACCGGCACCCGCACCCGCACCACCGGCAGCCGCCCCCCCCACCGCAACAACACCGGCCCCTCCGCCGCCCGTCCCGGCACAAGCCGCGCCCCCCCCTGCAGCGGCACAAGCCACGCCGCCGCCTCTCCCGGCACAACCTACTGCAGCCACTACAACCAGTACCAAAACTACTCCAACTCCATCAAAATCGGTACAAGCCGCCCCGGGAACCAGGAGCAGGAAGAGGAGGTCAACTCCTTCCCCTGCCCCTTACCACAAAGACCACCTCAAGTCACATAGCTTGGGGGAGAGTTCTGAACAAGATCCAGGGGAGGGTCCTTCAAGACCACAGAAGGGAAAGAGACCTTTGAAAACAGACAAAGGCCAGAGTCCTTCTAGAGCAGATGCTGGAGAGGCCCCTTCTGGGGCAGCCTCACCACAGGAGGACTCAGATGTAGAGGGAGTTGTTCAATCCTTCTCCGTGAAAGACCTGAGAAGTATCAGGAAGGACTTTAGTCGTCATGAAGGCGAAACACTTGTCTCCTGGTTGCTCCGATGCTGGGATAGCGGGGCAGATACCCTAGACTGAGATGGCAGAGAAGCTAGGCGATTGGGAAACCTGGCCAAGGATGGAGGGATTGTACCTGAAAGAACTGCCTGTGCGAGAGGTGATTTATAGTGATGGGCAAGCGATAGTAGACCCTGATGAAATGCCATGCAAACGATCTCTGCTCAAAAGGTTTGTACAAAGTGCACCATCACCATATTCCCACCCATTGTCAACAATGGTCTGGGGAGGATCCGATACTGACACACCAACTGTAAATGAAGGGGTTAAGAAGGTACGACAGTATGAAGACAGTCTCTCTGGTCCCTTCTCTGTGGCAGCCATAGAAAAGCTGACTGTGACCACCGAGAAAATGACTGAGAAACTGACTGAGAAAATAGAGCAAATGACCCAGAGATTAGTTGAGCAAACCGATAAACTGTTTGATAAACTAACCAAGGTGGAGGAAAAACTCCATGCCTTCCCTGTACAGACTCATGTTGCAGCTGCTAAGAGGAAACGCCCTCCTACTCAAGAGAAAAACCACCCTCCGACTCAAGACAAATCAAAGCTGATGCGAGATATCCTGTGGGTTTGCCTCTGTGAATATGCAGAAGACATGAAGAAGAGGGATGGAGAACCTACCTCAGCCCTACAGGCACAGGTGCTTGAGTTGCAAAATGAAGCCGATAGAAGAAAGGATTCTTACAGGAAGAAGGTTGCTCCAACCTACGGTAGGCGATCCTACGGACCAGGTAGGAACCAATCTGATAATCGTAGGTACTACGGTCAACAGTAGAGGTGCCCTGCCTCCAGCCAGGAGGAGGAGAGGGACAACCGACTTTATTGGACTGTGTGGATTCGATGGCCTGGCACATGAGAGCCACAAAAGTATAAAGCCCTGGTGGACACTGGTGCACAGTGGTGGTGCTTTTTTTTTTGCTGTCTCCAGGGAGTTATCTAATGTGAAAAGAGAAGTATTTATTTCTTTATATAATTTAAATATTTATTTTCATAAAAAGAGCCTTAAGGGAACGAACCTCTACCTGGTAATGAGAGAGGGTGATTTATTCTTTTTTTTTTATTTAACTGAAAAAAAGTTGGATGTAGCGATGTGGATTTTCGCTCCCTCACAATCCCCCAGGAAGAGGATTGGAGCCAGGAGGAGCATCGGAGCACAGAAGCCGCGAAGCGATGGTCACACAGTGCTGCAGGGGCAATCGAGGTGTCGTTCAGTGGTGAGATGAGCAAGCAGCATCCCGAAAATCCGCCCCTGGAGAGGGGTCAGCGGTGTACGGACGCTCTCTGTGTTCTGTAAACCCCCTGTGGGGAGCCCCTGCTGCCCCCTTGGCAGCGCCCGGGTGGCTGTGACTGCTGAAAGCTGGTTTGGTGCGTTGAGGTGTTAGGTGGGGTGGCAGCAGCCCCTGCCCGCCCCGGGAGGGGGGACACCACCTCTCCGGTGGCACTGGATGGGTGGGAGGGAGGGAGGGAGCACAGCTCTGGAAGCCATGGAGAAAGGCGTGGGGGTGTCCCTCATCGTGGCAGCCCCCAGCAGCCCTACCCCGCCACACGGCCACCCCAAGGACACCCAAGCCCCATCTTGGTCCTCTCCCTCTTGGGTGATGCCCTTCCACCCGCCCTGGAGGTGCGCTCCTCTCCTGCAGGGGGGGACGCCCAGCACTCGCCTGGCTAGAGAAGCACCGGGGGGGTGCTTAGGGGGCATCTGAGCTTCCCAGTTACACGGGCATAATTAGGGCGCCCTTAAGAACCATTAATAACCACTTTGGCTCTGCTAACCAACTGCGGCGAGGCCCCCACCCCGCTTTAGCGCAGGCTTTGTGATGCCAACACCTCCCTGAGCCACTGGGTAAAGCGACGCCTGGCAAAAAAACACCATCACCCAAAGAAAACCCCACACCACATCCCCCACTCCCCGCCCACCCCTTCTCCCCCCATCACAGCCATGGGACAAACTCCCACCACCACCACACCCCAATCTCAGCTCGGCCGTGACACCCCCAAGACACTGGAAAGAAAGCAACCGAGAGCAAGCTCAGGCTCCTGTGAGCTGCAGAGATTTCTCTTTGGTTTTTGATGTTGTCCTTGGATGGGGTTTGGTTGGTTGTTTTTCACACAACACTTTGCAGTAGAGGACAAAAACGTGGTGTCGCAGCCCCCGGGGTCAGCGCCGGCACTGCCACCTCCCCCCACCCAGCTCCTGTCCCTCCTCTTGCCCCGCAGCTGTTCCCACTTTCCTTGCTTGGTTTGGTTGGTTTTTTTTCCTTTCTACCTTTCTTTTTTAATATGTTTTCGCAGGCTTCTACCCTTTGACCAGTCAAGACACCGCTTCTTTTTCTTGATTTCGTTTTAGACGGGTCTTTTATTAGCGTGCTTGTAAGCTGTCGCGTGGTCAAGTCAATCTGGTTTTGTCGGGTTGTCGTGTCACCCTCTTAGGAACCGCGTGGGGTGTTGTACCCAAACGGTTGACAGTTCCTAAAGGGAACTTCCTATTAAGGACTCCGCTGGGCGTTTATGCGTGTTTGCCACCTCTTTCTACCGTGACGTCATTATTTAATTTCTCTTTTCTTTCTCTTCTCTTTTCAGACTCACATGCCATACTTCCGGAAGAAGATGGTGTGGGAGATAATCCACCAACAGCTGCTGTGACACGTGGACTCTTAGAGCTCTTCTTTTGATTACGTTTCTTCGACCTTAGTTACTTTTCTTAGGCCTTTAGTTAGTTTTCTTAGACCTTTAGTTACATTTCTTAGACGAATTTTCCTCTTTAGGTTATGAAGTAGAAGTTAAGATGGTTTATTCCCCCCACCTCCCTTATTTTGGAGACAGTAACTCTGGGGCTTTGGTACACAAGTTTTCCTCTTTAGCTTATGAAGGAGAAGTTAAGATGGTTTATTCCCCCCACCTCCCTTATTTTGGAGACAGTAACTCTGGGGTTTTGGTACACAAGTTCTCCTCTTCAAGTTATGAAGTAGTGGTTAAGACAGTTTATTTCCCCACCTCCACCCCCCCCCCCCCCCCCCCCCCTTATTTTGGAGACAGTAACTCTCTTTGAAATTAGCTAACGCACCTTAAGCAAGAGCCAGAAAGGTGGGTGTGACCTCGTTAAGGGCAGAGTGAAGAAGGAACATCGTCAACTTCCATGGCTGAGCCGCACGCTCGCGCCTCACAGCGCACGCGACCACGTTACAGACAAATGGGAAACATCCGTGGTGGTGGTTACAGTCGTGTTTGCCCAACTTACCTTCCCAAGGACAACGTGCTGAACTACCGTCTCCTCAAAGAGAGTTTTCCTCTGTTTCTGGAATATCTACCGTCTACTTGATTCCTAAAACTGGATTTGTCACGACCACAGAAAGAAAGCGTTTACCATCTCTTGATTTCTCACCAAAGCCCCTGTCCTTTGGGCTGGTTTGGGGTTGGCTTGTTTTGCTGCCTCCAGGGAGTTATCTAATGTGAAAAGAGAAGTATTTATTTCTTTATATAATATAAATATTTATTTTAATAAAAAGAGCCTTAATGGAAGGAAACTCTCCCTGTGTCCTGGTTTGAGGTAAAAGAGAACCAATTTTGTTCAGTAACTTGGCTTCTTAGCTGGGCCTCTTCTACCAACTGAAATTAACTGCCTATTGTGCCGTCAGCGTTCACTCTCTCAGAGCGATAAGAGCAATGGTTACAGCTGATGCCCAGGCATGGGATGCAGAGAGGCTCTTGCTTATACTCATTGCTATAACCCCCACGGCCAACCAGCTTTGTTATTTGCCCCGTTGGAGGGTCGGAAGCGGAAAAGCATAGTGGGGTCCCACCTGCGGGGAGGAGCGACAGGACAGGTGACCCAAAACTGACCAACAGGGTATTCCATCCCATCTGCCTCATGCTCAGTAGAAAAGAGACCAAAGGGATCAAAGGGTTCTTCTACCTGGGGAATGTTTACTTCGCCCTTTGATAATTATGCTGATGTGACCCCATCAGAGCTGGGGCATGGCAACCTTCTGGGCTCTGAGGATAAGGACTGGTACCTTGTTAAGATCGTGGTTTTGTTGTTGATGCTCCTGAATGTGGTGCAGGGGTGGTTTCTTGTGAAACATCTGTGCAGGGGGAGCTGGAGGGGACCGTGCGCTGCCGCCACTCAGACCCGCGCAGCCGCTCGGCGATCTGCAGCGGCGCGAACCGCGGCCCCGCCCGGCCCGGCCGCAGCTGCCCCCCCCGGAGCAACGGCACCACCGGCAGCCGCCTCCCCCACGGCACCGGGGCCACCGGCAGCTGCCCCCCCCCGGAGCAACGGCACCACCGGCAGCCGCCTCCCCTACGGCACCGGCGCCACCGGCAGCTGCCCCCCCCGGAGCAACGGCGCCACCGGCAGCCGTCTTCCGCACCGCCACGGCACAGGCGCCTCCGCCGCCGCCTGCACCGGCACCGGCACCCGCACCACCGGCAGCCGCCCCCCCCACCGCAACAACACCGGCCCCTCCGCCGCCCGTCCCGGCACAAGCCGCGCCCCCCCCTGCAGCGGCACAAGCCACGCCGCCGCCTCTCCCGGCACAACCTACTGCAGCCACTACAACCAGTACCAAAACTACTCCAACTCCATCAAAATCGGTACAAGCCGCCCCGGTAACCAGGAGCAGGAAGAGGAGGTCAACTCCTTCCCCTGCCCCTTACCACAAAGACCACCTCAAGTCACATAGCTTGGGGGAGAGTTCTGAACAAGATCCAGGGGAGGGTCCTTCAAGACCACAGAAGGGAAAGAGACCTTTGAAAACAGACAAAGGCCAGAGTCCTTCTAGAGCAGATGCTGGAGAGGCCCCTTCTGGGGCAGCCTCACCACAGGAGGACTCAGATGTAGAGGGAGTTGTTCAATCCTTCTCCGTGAAAGATCTGAGAAGTATCAGGAAGGACTTTAGTCGTCATGAAGGCGAAACACTTGTCTCCTGGTTGCTCCGATGCTGGGATAGCGGGGCAGATACCGTAGATTGAGATGGCAGAGAAGCTTGGCAATTGGGAAACCTGGCCAAGGATGGAGGGATTGATAAAGAAATTGGGAGAAAGACAAGCACTCTCAGTCTCTGGAGGCGACTGGTGTCAGCCATAAAGCGCAGGTATCCCTTCAAGGACGATATCGAATGCCGTCCAAGTAAATGGACCAACATGGGAAAAGGTATTAAGTACCTGAGAGAACTGCCTGTGCGAGAGGTGATTTATAGTGATGGGCAAGCGACAGTAGACCCTGATGAAATGCCATGCAAACGATCTCTGCTCAAAAAGTTTGTACAAAGTGCACCATCAACATATTCCCACCCATTGTCAACAATGGTCTGGGGAGGATCCGATACTGACACACCAACTGTAAATGAAGGGGTTAAGAAGGTACGACAGTATGAAGACAGTCTCTCTGGTCCCTTCTCTGTGGCAGCCATAGAAAAGCTGACTGTGACCACCGAGAAAATGACTGAGAAACTGACTGAGAAAATAGAGCAAATGACCCAGAGATTAGTTGAGCAAACCGATAAACTGTTTGATAAACTAACCAAGGTGGAGGAAAAACTCCATGCTTTCCCTGTACAGACTCATGTTGCAGCTGCTAAGAGGAAACGCCCTCCTACTCAAGAGAAAAACCACCCTCCGACTCAAGACAAATCAAAGCTGATGCGAGATATCCTGTGGGTTTGCCTCTGTGAATATGCAGAAGACATGAAGAAGAGGGATGGAGAACCTACCTCAGCCCTACAGGCACGGGTGCTTGAGTTGCAAAATGAAGCCGATAGAAGAAAGGATTCTTACAGGAAGAAGGTTGCTCCAACCTACGGTAGGCGATCCTACGGACCAGGTAGGAACCAATCTGATAATCGTAGGTACTACGGTCAACAGTAGAGGTGCCCTGCCTCCAGCCAGGAGGAGGAGAGGGACAACCGACTTTATTGGACTGTGTGGATTCGATGGCCTGGCACATGAGAGCCACAAAAGTATAAAGCCCTGGTGGACACTGGTGCACAGTGGTGTTGGGTTGTTTTTTGCTGTCTCCAGGGAGTTATCTAATGTGAAAAGAGAAGTATTTATTTCTTTATAGAATTTAAATATTTATTTTCATAAAAAGAGCCTTAATGGAACGAACCTCTACCTGGTAATGAGAGAGGGTGATTTATTCTTTTTTTTTTATTTAACTGAAAAAAAGTTGGATGTAGCGATGTGGATTTTCGCTCCCTCACAATCCCCCAGGAAGAGGATTGGAGCCAGGAGGAGCATCGGAGCACAGAAGCGGCAAAGCGATGGTCACACAGTGCTGCAGGGGCAATCGGGGTGTCGTTCAGTGATGAGATGAGCAAGCAGCATCCCGAAAATCCGCCCCTGGAGAGGGGTCAGCGGTGTACGGACGCTCTCTGTGTTCTGTAAACCCCCTGTGGGGAGCCCCTGCTGCCCCCTTGGCAGCGCCCGGGTGGCTGTGACTGCTGAAAGCTGGTTTGGTGTGTTGAGGTGTTAGGTGGGGTGGCAGCAGCCCCTGCCCGCCCCAGGAGGGGGGACACCACCTCTCCGGTGGCACTGGATGGGTGGGAGGGAGGGAGGGAGCACAGCTCTGGGAGCCATGGAGAAAGGCATGGGGGTGTCCCTCATTGTGGCAGCCCCCAGCAGCCCTACCCCGCCACCCGGCCACCCCAAGGACACCCAAGCCCCATCTTGGTCCTCTCCCTCTTGGGTGATGCCCTTCTACCCACCCTGGAGGTGCGCTCCTCTCCTGCAGGGGGGGACGCCCAGCACTCGCCTGGCTAGAGAAGCACCGGGGGGGTGCTTAGGGGGCATCTGAGCTTCCCAGTTACACGGGCATAATTAGGGCGCCCTTAAGAACCATTAATAACCACTTTGGCTCTGCTAACCAACTGCGGCGAGGCCCCCACCCCGCTTTAGCGCAGGCTTTGTGATGCCAACACCTCCCTGAGCCACTGGGTAAAGCGACGCCTGGCAAAAAAACACCATCACCCAAAGAAAACCCCACACCACATCCCCCACTCCCCGCCCACCCCTTCTCCCCCCATCACAGCCATGGGACAAACTCCCACCACACCCCAATCTCAGCTCGGCTGTGATCCCCCAAGACACTGGAAAGAAAGCAACCGAGAGCAAGCTCAGGCTCCTGTGATCTGCAGAGATTTCTCTTTGGTTTTTGATGTTGTCGTTGGGTGGGTTTTGCTTGGTTGTTTTTCACACAACACTTTGCAGTAGAGGACAAAAACGTGGTGTCGCAGCCCCCGGGGTCGGCGCTGGCACTGCCACCTCCCCCCCCCAGCTCCTGTCCCTCCTCTTGCCCCGCAGCTGTTCCCCCTTTCCTTGCTTGGTTTGGTTGGTTTTTTTTCCTTTCTACCTTTCTTTTTTAATATGTTTTCGCTTCCCCCTTTTTTCTCTTTTACCCCTTTTTTCTTTTGACCTTTTTTGCTTTTTCCCCCTTTTTCCCCCCCTTTTTTTCTTTTTCTCTTTTTCATTTTCCCACTTTATTTTTCCTCCTTTCCCTTTTCTCTTTTTAAACATTTCTCAAGCTTTCTCCTGAAGGAACGGCCCCTGGCTCTCCGCTAGCAGAAGGAGCCTACGGAAGAGCTCTGGCACTGACATGGGCAGGAACACCCACAAGTGAGAACTGGATAGACAAAAGGCTCCTCAATGATGACACTGGGGCAGCCCGACCTTAGAAGCAGCAGAGGAGCAGAGCCACCCAGAGCCACCCAGAGAACAGGAAGGGCTATTCAGGGCCTTATTGTCTGCGCGAAGTAACCATCTGCTGAGAACCGGTCTGGCGGCTCAGAGCTCAGCCACAGCAGCACTCTTGAGCCAAAGGGGAAAAGTACACGGGCAGGAAGACTGGGAGCCTTCCTCCACAACAACCCACAGATCATGACCAGAGTGGTGCCTATTCCCAGCCTACACTAATGAATACGTACGCCTTTGCATCAGAAAGGAACGCTTGCTTTACCAGCCCCTGGGCGAGTTGGGAGCCATCCCCCTTGCACCCAGCACTGCAATAAACATGCTGCTTTGTAACTCGCCCCGAGTTGGGGAGTTTCTTTCCGCACGTCAGCACCCCTGGGATTGCTTTCCTTCTCCCGCCTCGCACTCGCTCGACATGGTTTTTTCCAACTCAGTCTTTTTTATTAAAAAAATTAATGAAAAAATGCTCCAACTCTCAGTTTTACAAGGCACACAAAATCTCTAAAAGGGAAACACAAGCGTGAGGTGCTGAGGTACCAAAACCTGCCCCTGTTAGTCCAACTAAAGGGACAGCGTCGGGAGGCGACGGAGGAGGAAGGGGGAGGCTGTGGGATGGAGAGAGCCCTCCCCGTACCCCTCAGCTGCGCATCCTCGCAGCGCCGCGGGAATGGGGGGCTGTGTGTCTGGGCGGGTCTTTGGTTTGCTCCCCTGACCTGCTGGCGGTGGGGGAGGAGGTTGGAGGGGGTTGTCCGGCAGTGGGGTTACATTCATCAGGCGGTGCTGGGCGGCACGACAGGAGCATCACTTGCTGTGCTGCGAGGCCGGGGCTCCCGGAGCGTGTTTCTGCTCCTGCTGCTTCACCTGCTGGACCATTTCCCTCATCTTGCGCTGTGCAATCTTGGGGAGGAGAAGGGAAAAGCAAGAGTTGGGGGTCAGGGCACTGTTTCTCCCACCACCACCCACCCCTGAGCCCCCACCGAGCATCTCGCCGCTCCCAACTTTTCACCCCGGACAAGCCCTAATTAATTTCAGGTTTCTGGGTTTTTTTAACTTGTGCTTCCTCCATCGCTCCTTGAGAGAGGCTCAATTTTTTGGGGGGGGGGGGCGCCATCCCGCTCGAGTGGACAGGAGACAAGGTTATGGAAGATGAACCCAGGTGGGATGCGGGTGGCTTTGCCCGCACCGAGGAGTCCATTCACAATGTCCTCACGTCCAGCAGCATCAAAACCACGGTACCCAGCCAAGAGCTCCCCTGGCGCTGAGGGAGGCCAAGTCAGGCTGGCAGCACAGTGCTGACCACAGGGACGCTCTCAACTTGGCCCTTACTGACCCCACACCCACAGCCCCCACCCAGCGCACCTTGAACTGAGCCTCGGGCGGCCCTGTGATGATGACCATGCGCTCGCTGCCCTTGGGACCTTCTGCCGGTGCAATCTGGGGAAGTATGGGGGAGAAGGAGCGTGAGTGCAGCCACCGCTTCAGCAAGACCTTCCCTCGGTGGCATGTCCCCCCACAACGCAGGGCAATCCCCCCATGCAGGAGCATCCCCTCCCACCCGAGCCGGGCTCATAACCAGGGTGCTGCAGGCCTGGCCTTCTACTAAACACAGGCGGGAGAGGTGGGCCCATGCCAACGGGTACAGGAGAGCTGGGGAGAGACTTTTTACAAGGGCATGGGGTGACAGGACGAGGCGGAGTGCCTTCAAAGTGGAAGAGGGGACATTTAGAGGAGATAACAGGAAGAAATTTTTCACTGTGAGGGTGGTGAATCACTGGCCCAGCTTGCCCAGAGAAGCTGTGGCTGCCCTAGCCCTGGAGGTGTTCAAGGCCAGGTTGGATGGGGCTTGGAGCAACCTGGGCTGGGGGGAGGTGTCCCTGAACAGGGCAGGGGGGTGGGACTCCATGATCTTCAAGGTCCCTTCCAACCTCAACCGTTCTGTGATAAGTTGGGGAGCAAAACTGCTCCCCGCACACTCCCATTCCCTGACCTCGGCAGTGCAGAGGGGAAACTGAGGCACGAAGCGCAGGACCAGCCCCGCAGCGCCTTCCTCACCTTGATGGAGGCACCCGCAAACCGCACCAGCTGCTTGATGTGCTGCCCCTTCTTCCCGATGATGGCCCCCACCGCCTGCGTCCCGATGAACACGTTCACAACCTCTTGCTCCGGAAGCTGCGGGGGCATGGAAGAGTGAGAGGGTCAGGGCACCAGCTGGACAGGGGACAAAGGAGGTGGCTGTCCCCATCCCACCATCCCATGGTAGTGGTTGCCCACTCTCCCAAGGTGCCCCAGCAAAGATCTCCTGGAGAGGGGGGACAGGCACCTAAAGGGTGCTGATGTGGGAAGGCGCTGGCTGGGGGAGCTCCGCCGAGAGCTGGCTGAGAGCTCCGCCGAGGAGCTCTATGGTGGGAGAGAAAATGAGGGTCAGTGATGGCCCCAGCATGCCAGACCCTTCCCGGCCACCCCCAGACCCACGCACAGCAGCAAGATACCACCATAAGCCCGGCAGGGACACGGGGACAACCCTTCAGGCCCTCAAACCCCCCCTCACAGAGCGTGGGTGCATCTGAGCTGCATCCAGCGCCATGGGGCTGGGAGGCAGACGGGGGCTCCCAGTTACCCCCACTCCCCCCACGCTGCCACCTTGCCGCCCGTGTCCCGCATCTGCAGGGGAAAACCACGACACAACTCTCTCCTGCTCTGCATTCCAGCAAGTGCAACCGGATGCTACCTGCAAACCACCACTGCTCAGCTGGAGGACGAGCAGACCCGGCTCCCCTGCCCAGCCTGGACGCCGCTCTCGCTCCCAGCCCTGGAAAAAAAGCCTCTCCAGGACGGGGCTGCAGCAACACCCGCACATTTCCACCCCACAGGAAACAGCTCGTTAACGAGGGGCGAGCACCGCATTTCAAAGCCCCCTTAGGAGCAAGGCAGCGCCCCAAGAGCCAGCCCAACCCCCCAGCACACAGCTCAGCACTCACCACACGCTCGCCGGCCCCCGCAGCAGCGGCTCGAGCGGGGCTGCCCGCGGCCGGCGGTCGGGCGCCGCTCCGTCACAGCCGCTCACCATGGTGGAACGCCGAACGCAGTCCGCGTCCTTCCAGTCGCACCGCAGCCATGGCGCAGCCGGGTGCAGCGAGCGCAGCTCCCCGCCAGAGGGGCGCAAAGCGCCGTGCGAGCGCGGAGGAAAGGGCTCGGTAAGCCCGGGATTGGCATTCCCTCACCCACCGAGGGCAGAGGAGGCAGGAGGGGGCGCGCGAGAGCCCGCGCCGCCGGCCGCTGTCGCTCGCCTCAGGCCTGCGGGACGCCGAAAGGCTTCTCCGCTCTCCGAGGGGCCCCTCCGCTCTCTGGGAGGCTTCTGGGGGGCCCCTCCGTCTCTGGAGGGCTTCTGGGGGGCCCCTCCGGCCTCCGTGGGGGCCTCTCCCCGAAGGCCTCTTCCCCTCCTCCGGGCACTCCCCGGCCTCCCGGCGCCCAGCTGCCAGCCGGGGCCCGGCTCGGGGCTTCCGGAGAAGGGCAAGCGCCTCCCCCAGACAGAGCAGGGCCAGGCGGGACGGGCGGGACGGCGCCGGCCCGGCCCCACCGCAGGGCAGGGGCAGAAGCGGGCCGGGCGGCCGCTAACGGCTCCCTCAGGCAGAGCACAGACGGCGGCGCGCCTGCGCGCGCGCACCCACCGCCCCGCCCCTCTCTCCCCCCTCAGCCTCCCCTGTACCGATGGCTGTGGGGGCCCCTCGTCGCCCTCCTCGCCGCCCCGGGGCCCGCCGCCGCGCAAGAGGCCGCCCCCCAGGGCAGCGAGCCGCCCCGCCGCCTCAGGGCCGCCCCCGGGCATCGCCCCGGCGCCCACTCCCCCCCCATCTCCCCGGCCAGAAGCAATGCTATCAGCAGGGGTCGGGGGCATAACAGTTCAAGAGAAATTCCTTTGTGTAAGAAAGACCAAAGAGTTCTTCAAAGGATCCGGCTGTCCTGACATTTGGGGGGGCAAAGAGAGGAAAAAACCCACCTGGGACCAACCTGTGTGCTCCATTCCCAAAGGACAAAGTGATTGAAGTGGGTGTATGCCCGAGTTGCTTTCCCACCTTTTATGTCCTGTCCTCCTTAGACTTTTCTTTGCAACTCAGTGTAGGGATTTCCGAAACGAACTTAATTTGTTGGCGATAGGAAGAAAGGTAAAATGTTGGGAAGCATTAACGGAATGAGCCAAAGAGGCCTAATGTGCTGCAGCGGGATCATTAGCTCTCTGCGAGCGGTCGTTGGCTGGGAGAGGTTGGGGGGCGTTGAGGAGGGCTGCAGTTAGGTGTATGTGCCTGAGATGATCCCAGGGGCGCTTGGAGGGGGAGACCTTTGGGATAGGAAAAGTAACTTGGGAAGTTTGGGCCCTGTGAAGGGAAGTCAGCCTGCTGGGAGCTTCCCTAGGGTTGCAAAACACTGTTGTGTGTGTTCTTTCCTCAGCGTTTGCATAGTTGTGGATGATGATGATGACGAGACTCCGCCGAAAAAGCAAAAATCAGGTATCGCGCATTACACAAGTACTGAATATGCACGATTTTTCTGAGGTTTCGTGTCCCTTGGAAAAGTCTGGCTTTTGTGCTCTGGCATTGTTCCTGAAACGGTGGCTTTTCAAGCTGTTGGCTTCTTGCCTTGTGGCTCTCTATGCCTATAGCCAATGGCTTGAGGGTGTCCGGTAGGGCTTAGCCCTATAGATGACGGACGTTCTCTGCGGTGACTGTGGCAGGGCCCAATACTTTTACTGCCAGCAGGAGATAGCCCAGGTCTCTGGCGCTGAGCCCGCGCCTGTCAGCAGAAAGAGTATCTTAAATCCAAGCTGTGTGCTCCCTCCTGTCTGTATTCGCAATGTACCTCTGTTGGTTTTCTAGCCTGTTCTTATACGGCCTGTCTTTGTTTTTTAGATTATTCCATCTCTGAGCAGAAAGAGAAAGTTGACGTTTCTGCAGTGCTGCAGTTGCCGACCAAGGCAACCAAACGCCCGGCGGCTTCCGGCGGCGAAGATGCTGCCGGCACAGAGTCTGCGGAAGAGGTTAGCGAGGGCTTTGAAATGTTAGGGTCTGTGCAAGGTGCGAGAGCAAGCGGCTCTCCCTACTGCATCTTGAGGTTGAGCCTGCTCTGAGCCTGTACAGCAGTAGGTGGTTCTTTTGCATTTCTAGCAGGCAGCTCTAATGTGGGCTGGGTTTGCCTTACTCAAGCCTGCGTCCTCTGCTCCGGCACTGGCAGCTGCGGGTGGAGCAAACTGTTTGTTGTCTTCCAGATACTTGAGAATGGTTCAAGTTTATAGTTTTAGTGTGTTTGCAAACTGTTATTCTCTTTCTCAAGCTTGTGGTTAAGGAATCAATATACACTACCTGACAAGAAAAACTGCATACTTGCTCTGGATAAACCACTTTCTGCTCATTATCCACCAGTCCAGGAGAGCGTTCCTGTAGGACTTTGGCTCTGTAAAAATGAGCCACCTTGACTGCCTAGTTTGGTTCAAAGGTGTAGTGCAGTTTTTCTTATTGCCCCATGGGATTAGAGGGCTAAGAGACTGTCGGGCTCTAGTTCTTCGTTCCTGAGAGAGTCGTTAACTCTTATTTGTACAAAATATATTTCTCAAGGGCCGAACTATCACCCTTTGGAATGTTTAGAAGCCGACTGAGTGATAACTCAGTGACAAGACTGTATTCTTTTAATTGCTGCACATATGAGAGCCTGTATTCAAAATTTAAAGCGTACCTGTCAAAGGTCCTGCCAAGATTTGCCGCCTTCTGCAATCTGAACCAGCAAGTCATGGTCCCCAAGTCATAGCAGAGCTGACTAAGCCTCAGGAAGTGTGTTTGCTGGGATTCACATTCAGGTTACACTCACGCTGGTGCTTTTTTGTTGTTTTCTTTTAAGCCTGGGTCCACTTCTTTAGAGCCTTCCACTAAAAGACCACGATTTTCGTCACTCGAGGTAGCCGTGCTGCAAATTGGTAAGGCTGACATCAAGTTATACGACTTGTTTCATTTTCACCCTACCTTGTGTACTGTCCAAGTCTACCCCTAGGGTTCTGTAGGGATTATGGCAGGCACGGGACGAGGCAGCATCTGGGAATACTTGAGCGTGACCTCTGTTTCTTACCCGCATCCTTGCATTGCTTCTGGAGTGGAGCCGGGCGTCGATCTGGTCGTCTCGGTACCAGAGCTGCCTTGGATGCAGTCCTTCCGTTCTGATAGGTCCACTGTTAGCTTGCCAGAAGCAAATTGTTTTCAATGGTCCTTTTAGGTAGTAGATCCTGAGGAGCCTTTTGTATTTCAGGTTTCGGCTGGCAATACCTTGTGCGCGCAACTTGCTGCAGTTGCCGGTGTGAAAACCTGAAAATGTCCTAAAGTGACATAACACAAATCATATGATGATGTGAGAGAGAAAATGACAATTTATCTTTGGTGAAGCTCGTTACTGTAAACTCATAAACCTCTTCAGTTTCCTTTTATACTTACCCATGCCTTACGCTCTTCTCTCGTAGGTCAAATGCCGTGTGGGACCCATGCTCGCTTGACTAAGGAACCACTCTCTCGTCCTGACAAGACAATTCCCCGTCTGAGGTAAAAATCCTTCCGTTTTCTTTGACTTCTTCCCCGAAAGGTTTACTGCCTATGGTAAGGGAGGTCGTCAGCTGCTTCCCCCCCGAAGAACCAATATTAAACTTTTTCTTTAAATCCAGCTACTTAATTGACACAGGAGATTAGCTAGAGATTAAAGGTCTGCGGTAAGAGGAAGCGTTGAACTTGAGAGGAGGCTGAGGACACAATCAACAGCGTATCTTCAAGGCAGTTGTTGTGATTTTCACTTTTACTTCTCTCTACTTCCCCATTAGCCAGTTGAAGACAGCAGGTCTTCATCTGAAAGTCATAAACATCTCGTGTCTGTCTCCATCGTCATCGGTGTACGTGCTTGACAAAGCAGGTGGTGGTGGAGGTGCACATTGGAATGTTCTCTTGATACCGTTTCTTTTGCCGTTGATGTTTTGAGCACAAGCCGGAAGGGCAAACAGAGCATCAAAGCTGCTCCAGACAGCTTCTTACCACTGAGGCCACCAGTTAAGGAGTGCGCTGCGCCAGAATCCGCCACTGCAGATGAAAATCCATACCATGAAAATGATACAGAAGAGAGTTTCTCATGTAATTTTGGGTGCGCTGAGTTTAAGCGCACTGCATTTGAGAGCAGGTCAAGACTCTGCTGTCGGCGTCTCATCTGCCAGTCGTTGCTTATTGTGGTTTGGCTCATATTTTGGAGCAGATCTGGAGCCTGAGAAAGAGATTCCTTTCAGAGGAAGCTAAACCAGAGAAGTTCCTGGGGAAGGTGTCTAATGCACTCCAACCGCTACTGAGCATATAGTCTCTGAGGTCAGAGCAGGGCAGGTCTGAAGTAAAATGTCCCAGCAGTATGGATGTTGTGGACATTGCCATTCTCAGCGTCAGCATAACCTTTAACAAATAGATTGAGCAGAATTGGTCAGGGCTGGTTGAAATGAACGCTGTCTTGTCCCACAGAGTAAAGTGGCCTCCTCAGGTTGATGCAGATATTTGTCGGATGTGCAAAGAATATTTTGTTCTTCTTAAAGAAAAACCCCAAAAGCCACCGTGAATTGGTACGCACTGATAACAAATGCCCCCCGTATAAAAATTGTGATTCTCCTCTGTTGTTTGTTTCCTGCCCCAAAGTGTTCAAGCCTCCTCCAAGGAACCAGTGGCGACTGTGAGTCACCTGGAAGAACCAAAATACGGAGGAGACGTCTATCCACGTGCAACACTCAGGACCGGTGAGTATCCCCATGATTCCAATCCGTTCCACTTTGTAGGTAGACGTCAAATCCGAATAGGGCATTTCTTACACACTCGCAGATGACGTTCCGAGTTCAAAGTGCTTGCCAGAATTCGAACTTCCTGACCATACCGTCATCCTTCAAAGTTTTTCCTTTTTTTTTATTTATCACTCAGAAATGGAGAGCTGTGTACATCTGATGGTGATTGAAAGTCGACTTCTTGTTTTCTTACTACTGCTTTTCTGTGCAGGTGTCGAATGTATAGATGTTTGCTGCCCGCAGCGGTCGCAGAGAGGTGATACGATCAGGTAGAGTCTCTTCTAATGATGCTTCTTGTTCCTTTTGGCTCTGCGCGTGTATCTCTTTCAGCCGCTGGTAGAGTCTCGAAGATGACCAACGGTCTTTGATCGTCTCAGTGCTGTGAAAGAGAAGCTGCTAGCTTGCGGCTCCGGAATTGCTTGCAAGCCAGTTGCATCTCCAACACAAGCGAGAGCCGTGCTGCGTGACAAAGAGGGTTGTGCTGGTGTGGTGTTTGCTGTGGGAAGAAAGCCAGTAAGGGTGCGAGTGGTGGCCGTCCCAAGTTGTCCTTGGATGTGCAGAATCCGTTTTTGCTTGTGAGTCGTTCTGCCGAGCCATCAATGAGCTGACATTTCACTTCTTTCACTTGGAAACCCGCATCCTAAGCAGAAGGATTAGAGAGCTTCTAAAGCCTGGTGGGACTTGAGGCAGTTTTGGGGACTTTGTAAGTCCCAAAGGATGCCTGGGGTTTGCCTAGGAGGGGGAAAAAGGCAGCGTGCAGTTGGGTTTGAGAGGCCAGCGGCCTCATTGGTATTGGCTGTCTGAGCTGGCAGGACTGTGAGTTGCGACGGCTTTGCGGTCTTTATGGAAACAGGTCTTGGTTTCCCGAAGCTCACTCTGTTTGGGTGCAAGTCTAGTTGCAGATGTTCCTGTTATACCTTGCAGTAGAACACCCAGCGTGCAGTGTTTATCAGCAGCAGATCACAAAGCACTCGACAGAGGAAGTGCTGGTTGCTTCCCTGTTTTCCAAATAATGCAACTGATAAAGAGAAGGAAAAGGAGTCTTGTACAAGTAGATGGGAAAAAAAAACCAAACTTCCAAAGCTCCCAGCTCTTCATTCTATCCCAGTCTTGCTGCTAAGAAAGACCGGTGCTGGAAGTTGAGGCGATATTGTCACATGTTGATGTGTGCAACCGGGGCTAGTCAGAATAGGCCTTGCAAAAGCCTTTCTTGTCCAGAGGGTGAATTCTTGAGAATTCCATGGGACAGGACGGATATAGAGCTCACTTCTCTCTCTCCCTCTCCTGGCAGGTACTGCACACCAGAAGAAAACTCTGCGGAAGAGGAAGGAGCAGTGAAAGAAACCATCGCAGGGGTAAGCTTGTGTTATTCCCAAGGAAAATAGAGCTCTTTGTGGTCAGAAACTTCAACAAATCTGTGCTTGATTGCTAGCTTAACGTCCGTTTGTCTAACAGAGGCAGCGTGGCACAGAAATCTTAGAAGATGCCTTATTCCGAGGACACCCTACACCTGTTCCGTCCAAAAAGTCAGCCAGCCTCGATGTGGAGGAAAAGAAAGTGCCAAGATTGGGAAAAACAGCGGAACGCTTTCCTCCGCTCACAGAGGTACCGTAGGCGACAGTCTGTGAGACAAAAGAGAAGGTTGTGGCAGAGCTGCAAGGAAGTCCTCTTCTTCTCGGTGGTTCTTAAGGCGCTTTGAAATCTGAAGAACTTGCATTGAACCTGTTAGCGAGTGGCTGTGGTTGTGGCTTCACAGTGCGAGGGTCAGCACTAAAGCTGCTTTGAAGGATTTTGTGTGCTCCCCGCGCTCCTTCAGTTGTGCTGCCCTAAGGGTTTGTGGGCCTTCTGTTAGCGGGACGGCTGCCTCAGTTTCCCCCTTTGCCGTTCCCTTTGAAGTCCCCCACCTTCACGTTCTTTCAGGCTCCTGACTTAGCTGCCTCGGTACGGAGGATGCCCGCTGGGGTTGGCTTAAACCTGGGTATTGCGAGGGCCGCAGCAGCACCTGGGAAAGGGGGTTGCCAGAGTTGTGTTCCATTTTCAGCTGCTTGAGCGTGTTTGCTAAGTTGACGGGTTTTATCCCCACGTCCTTGGTGAAAAGAAACGGCAGCAAGCCTGGGCTGTGAAGTTCAAAGTTAGGATGCTGAAACCAACCAAGCAAGGCAAAAGCGCTATCGCTCACTGAGGCAGGAAACCGTCGAAGGCAGTTGCTCTGTCACCTGAGCTGAATTTACAGGCCGTGTTTCAGTGGAAAGCTGCCCCCAGGTCAGCGTGCTCCATGCTCTGTTTCACAAGTCCTTCCCCATTTAATTGTTCCTTTCAGGCCATGGAGAGAGAGGTCAGTGCCGCATTTGGCAAAGGTGAGCCAGATGAGATCATGAGCAGTGCCTTCAAACTAAAGGTCACTCGCGAAGACATCCGCACGCTCAGGAACCTTTGCTGGCTAAACGATGAGGTAAAACCAGCTGCAGCACAGGGCTAGTCTCACTCAGCCTTTATTGAAAAATACCCCTCCGCCCTGTACAGAAGTCGCGTCAACGTTCTTTGACGACCTCCGCTGCAGAGCCTAGAAATCTCTGTACACTTCTTATTTGAGGTGTTGAAGGGTCGAGCGTTTCGGGAAGTTCCGTTACTTCTTGTATGACGCAGCTTCCCGGAGTTCGTCCGGGTTATTGGCGTGGGTGGCAGGTGTTTTGATCAAACTGCCGATGTAGCCCCGTGTGAAATCCTGGGAACAAAAGCCTCCAGCTGAGGCTGGAGTTCTCTGCGCTGCGTGCTTAAGGGTGGCCAGAACAGAGGTGGTGCTGTATTTTTCGTTGGGGAAGGCAGCGTCTTATTTTGACACCTCACGTTTCCTCTTTATGGTGCAGGTCGTTAATTTCTACATGAGTCTGGTGATGGAAAGAGGCAAGAAGGAAGGCTATCCAGCAGTCCACGCGTTTAGTACTTTCTTTTATGCCAAACTAACATCTGGGGGCTACGAGTCGGTCAGAAGGTGGACCAAGAGTGTCGATGTCTTTAAGCAGGACATCCTCTTCGTGCCTGTGAACTCGCGAGCACACTGGACACTAGCCGTGAGTCCCACGGGCTTTTTCTTTAGAATTGGACGGGGAGCAAAAACTGGCAAGAGAAGTCATGTAGGTGTTGGGGGGTGTGCGGCACAAGGTTGTGCTTTGCCTAACGGTCACCTTTTAATAACAGGTCATAGATCTGAGGAAGAACACGATCACGTACTTGGACTCGCTTGGGCAGAAAGGGGACAAGATTTGTCAGACTTTGCTGTAAGTAACCGCTCCGTCACTGCTTTTCTGGTGTGAATGAGGAGAGGGGTTTTAGATTTAGTCCCTGTAAGGCGACTGCCAGTTTTCACGTGGCTTGTAGATAACCAAGCAGGAATCTTGGAGTTGCTTGCTGCGACTTGTCTGGCATCGACTGCTTATCTGCTGTCACAGCGTCCCCTGCACCCAGGGTCTGGGGTGCCTGGATTCTGCCACCTTCCCGTGAGAGGCACAGCCAAATACGCCATAGCCCCGTGGCACACGTGTGCCGACTTTGTTAGTTCTTGACCATTAGCTCACAGCCTCTCCCCGTGTTTGTAAGTTTCAGATTGGGATTTTTCCTCAAAATCAGCCTTAAATCAGCTGCGGTGAGGATCCTCTGACATTTTACCGTCCTGCCGTCCGTCTTCCTGTGATCCTTCAGCCGCTTTATTTTGTTGTTGGCCTAAATTACAGAGATGAAAAGGGATTTTTTTTTTTTTCCTTTTGTTTTAACCAGCCAATACCTGCAAAAAGAAAGCTGGGAAAAAAGACAGCTGGAGCTGGATGTTTCAGAGTGGACTCTTCACAGCATGGAGCCACGTGTACGTGAGCACCACTTGGGTTTGAAATGGGAACTGTAAGTGCTTCTTTGGGGCCCAGATCCTGGCACGTGACAAAGAAAGGGTTGAGCTGATGTTCCTCGAGGAGTTGATAGTAAAAAGCAGTCCCTAAAGACCGGATTTAAGAAAGGTCACTTAAGAAAGAGGCGGTGCGAACCTTGAGACACCTCGCAGGGGGGAGGGCTGCTGCGCCTTCTGGGCCTGCCAAAAATTTGGATCGTAGTGTCCGAGTCCGGGAGGCAGAGGGGAGGGATGGTGAGCAGTGAACTGGGTCTGTTCCTCGTGGGCGGGAGTGGGTATCGGGGATTAGGCAAGTAGGGTCAGGAGTGTGCGGTGAGCGCAGTGTCGGTGTGGGTAATGTGCGCTGCTTCCAAGTTGCTTTTCTTTTGAGACAGAGGGAAATCCTCCATCTTCTTTGCATTCCTTAGGAGATCCCTCAGCAGCTGAATGGAAGCGACTGCGGCGTCTTTATGTGTAAATACGCAGATTACATCGCCAGAGAGAAACCGTTCAACTTTAGCCAGGTGAGTGAAGGTCATAAACCCCTCCAGCCCCTCTCGCCCAGGGACAGGAGCCGGGGAGGTTAGGCAGCAGCTCTTCATTGTGTCCGGGGCAGGGGCTGAGGTTTCGTACCCCGTTTCGGTGCGTAGTTGCTGGGATCAGAACTTCCAAGTGGCCTGGGCAGGGCAGAGCTGTGGTTCTCCATCCCCGCCTTTGGGAGCTGCTGCCGGTGAGATTCCTCTTGGGCAAGATACTGCTGCCAGCGGGTTTGGCATATCTGGGCTCGGTATCTTTTGGAGAAATGGCTTCTACCCTTTGACCAGTCAAGACACCGCTTCTTTTTCTTGATTTCGTTTTAGACGGGTCTTTTATTAGCGTGCTTGTAAGCTGTCGCGCGGTCAAGTCAATCTGGTTTTGTCGGGTTGTCGTGTCACCCTCTTAGGAACCGCGTGGGGTGTTGTACCCAAACGGTTGACAGTTCCTAAAGGGAACTTCCTATTAAGGACTCCGCTGGGCGTTTATGCGTGTTTGCCACCTCTTTCTACCGTGACGTCATTATTTAATTTCTCTTTTCTTTCTCTTCTCTTTTCAGACTCACATGCCATACTTCCGGAAGAAGATGGTGTGGGAGATAATCCACCAACAGCTGCTGTGACACGTGGACTCTTAGAGCTCTTCTTTTGATTACGTTTCTTCGACCTTAGTTACTTTTCTTAGGCCTTTAGTTAGTTTTCTTAGACCTTTAGTTACATTTCTTAGACGAATTTTCCTCTTTAGGTTATGAAGTAGAAGTTAAGATGGTTTATTCCCCCCACCTCCCTTATTTTGGAGACAGTAACTCTGGGGTTTTGGTACACAAGTTTTCCTCTTTAGCTTATGAAGGAGAAGTTAAGATGGTTTGTTCCCCCCACCTCCCTTATTTTGGAGACAGTAACTCGGGGGTTTTGGTACACAAGTTTTCCTCTTTAGCTTATGAAGGAGAAGTTAAGATGGTTTATTCCCCCCACCTCCCTTATTTTGGAGACAGTAACTCTGGGGTTTTGGTACACAAGTTTTCCTCTTCAAGTTATGAAGTAGTGGTTAAGACAGTTTATTTCCCCACCACCACCCCCCACCCCCCCTTATTTTGGAGACAGTAACTCTCTTTGAAATTAGCTAACGCACCTTAAGCAAAAGCCAGAAAGATGGGTGTGACCTCTTTAAGGGCAGAGTGAAGAAGGAACATCGTCAACTTCCATGGCTGAGCCGCACGCTCGCGCCTCGCAGCGCACGCGACCACGTTACAGACAAATGGGAAACATCTGTGGTGGTGGTTACAGTCGTGTTTGCCCAACTTACCTTCCCAAGGACAACGTGCTGAACTACCGTCTCCTCAAAGAGAGTTTTCCTCTGTTTCTGGAATATCTACCATCTCCTTGATTCCTAAAACTGGATTTGTCACGACCACGGAAAGAAAGCGTTTACCATCTCTTGATTTCTCACCAAAGCCCCTGTCCTTTGGGCTGGTTTGGGGTTGGCTTTTTTTGCTGCCTCCAGGGAGTGATCTAATGTGAAAAGAGAAGTATTTATTTCTTTATATAATATAAATATTTATTTTAATAAAAAGAGCCTTAATGGAAGGAAACTCTCCCTGTGTCCTGGTTTGAGGTAAAAGAGAACCAATTTTGTTCAGTAACTTGGCTTCTTAGCTGGGCCTCTTCTACCAACTGAAATTAACTGCCTATTGTGCCGTCAGCGTTCACTCTCTCAGAGCGATAAGAGCAATGGTTACAGCTGATGCCCAGGCATGGGATGCAGAGAGGCTCTTGCTTATACTCATTGCTATAACCCCCACGGCCAACCAGCTTTGTTATTTGCCCCGTTGGAGGGTCGGAAGCGGAAAAGCATAGTGGGGTCCCACCTGCGGGGAGGAGCGACAGGACAGGTGACCCAAAACTGACCAACAGGGTATTCCATCCCATCTGCCTCATGCTCAGTAGAAAAGAGACCAAAGGGATCAAAGGGTTCTTCTACCTGGGGAATGTTTACTTCGCCCTTTGATAATTATGCTGATGTGACCCCATCAGAGCTGGGGCATGGCAACCTTCTGGGCTCTGAGGATAAGGACTGGTACCTTGTTAAGATCGTGATTTTGTTGTTGATGCTCCTGAATGTGGTGCAGGGGTGGTTTCTTGTGAAACATCTGTGCAGGGGGAGCTGGAGGGGACCGTGCGCTGCCGCCACTCAGACCCGCGCAGCCGCTCGGCGATCTGCAGCGGCGCGAACCGCGGCCCCGCCCGGCCCGGCCGCAGCTGCCCCCCCCGGAGCAACGGCACCACCGGCAGCCGCCTCCCCCACGGCACCGGCGCCACCGGCAGCCGCCCCCCCCACCGCCACGGCACAGGCGCCTCCGCCGCCGCCTGCACCGGCACCGGCACCCGCACCACCGGCAGCCGCCCCCCCCACCGCAACAACACCGGCCCCTCCGCCGCCCGTCCCGGCACAAGCCGCGCCCCCCCCTGCAGCGGCACAAGCCACGCCGCCGCCTCTCCCGGCACAACCTACTGCAGCCACTACAACCAGTACCAAAACTACTCCAACTCCATCAAAATCGGTACAAGCTGCCCCGGTAACCAGGAGCAGGAAGAGGAGGTCAACTCCTTCCCCTGCCCCTTACCACAAAGACCACCTCAAGTCACATAGCTTGGGGGAGAGTTCTGAACAAGATCCAGGGGAGGGTCCTTCAAGACCACAGAAGGGAAAGAGACCTTTGAAAACAGACAAAGGCCAGAGTCCTTCTAGAGCAGATGCTGGAGAGGCCCCTTCTGGGGCAGCCTCACCACAGGAGGACTCAGATGTAGAGGGAGTTGTTCAATCCTTCTCCGTGAAAGATCTGAGAAGTATCAGGAAGGACTTTAGTCGTCATGAAGGCGAAACACTTGTCTCCTGGTTGCTCCGATGCTGGGATAGCGGGGCAGATACCGTAGATTGAGATGGCAGAGAAGCTTGGCAATTGGGAAACCTGGCCAAGGATGGAGGGATTGATAAAGAAATTGGGAGAAAGACAAGCACTCTCAGTCTCTGGAGGCGACTGGTGTCAGCCATAAAGCGCAGGTATCCCTTCAAGGACGATATCGAATGCCGTCCAAGTAAATGGACCAACATGGGAAAAGGTATTAAGTACCTGAGAGAACTGCCTGTGCGAGAGGTGATTTATAGTGATGGGCAAGCGACAGTAGACCCTGATGAAATGCCATGCAAACGATCTCTGCTCAAAAAGTTTGTACAAAGTGCACCATCAACATATTCCCACACATTGTCAACAATGGTCTGGGGAGGATCCGATACTGACACACCAACTGTAAATGAAGGGGTTAAGAAGGTACGACAGTATGAAGACAGTCTCTCTGGTCCCTTCTCTGTGGCAGCCATAGAAAAGCTGACTGTGACCACCGAGAAAATGACTGAGAAACTGACTGAGAAAATAGAGCAAATGACCCAGAGATTAGTTGAGCAAACCGATAAACTGTTTGATAAACTAACCAAGGTGGAGGAAAAACTCCATGCTTTCCCTGTACAGACTCATGTTGCAGCTGCTAAGAGGAAACGCCCTCCTACTCAAGAGAAAAACCACCCTCCGACTCAAGACAAATCAAAGCTGATGCGAGATATCCTGTGGGTTTGCCTCTGTGAATATGCAGAAGACATGAAGAAGAGGGATGGAGAACCTACCTCAGCCCTACAGGCACGGGTGCTTGAGTTGCAAAATGAAGCCGATAGAAGAAAGGATTCTTACAGGAAGAAGGTTGCTCCAACCTACGGTAGGCGATCCTACGGACCAGGTAGGAACCAATCTGATAATCGTAGGTACTACGGTCAACAGTAGAGGTGCCCTGCCTCCAGCCAGGAGGAGGAGAGGGACAACCGAATTTATTGGACTGTGTGGATTCGACGGCCTGGCACATGAGAGCCACAAAAGTATAAAGCCCTGGTGGACACTGGTGCACAGTGGTGGTGCTTTTTTTTTTGCTGTCTCCAGGGAGTTATCTAATGTGAAAAAAAAAGTATTTATTTCTTTATATGATTTAATTATTTATTTTCATAAAAAGAGCCTTAAGGGAACGAACCTCTACCTGGTAATGAGAGAGGGTGATTTATTCTTTTTTTTTTATTTAACTGAAAAAAAGTTGGATGTAGCGATGTGGATTTTCGCTCCCTCACAATCCCCCAGGAAGAGGATTGGAGCCAGGAGGAGCATCGGAGCACAGAAGCCGCGAAGCGATGGTCACACAGTGCTGCAGGGGCAATCGGGGTTTCGTTCAGTGGTGAGATGAGCAAGCAGCATCCCGAAAATCCGCCCCTGGAGAGGGGTCAGCGGTGTACGGACGCTCTCTGTGTTCTGTAAGCCCCCTTTGGGGAGCCCCTGCTGCCCCCTTGGCAGTGCCCGGGTGGCTGTGACTGCTGAAAGCTGGTTTGGTGCGTTGAGGTGTTAGGTGGGGTGGCAGCAGCCCCTGCCCGCCCCGGGAGGGGGGACACCACCTCTCCGGTGGCACTGGATGGGTGGGAGGGAGGGAGGGAGCACAGCTCTGGAAGCCATGGAGAAAGGCGTGGGGGTGTCCCTCATCGTGGCAGCCCCCAGCAGCCCTACCCCGCCACACGGCCACCCCAAGGACACCCAAGCCCCATCTTGGTCCCCTCCCTCTTGGGTGATGCCCTTCCACCCGCCCTGGAGGTGCGCTCCTCTCCTGCAGGGGGGGACGCCCAGCACTCGCCTGGCTAGAGAAGCACCGGGGGGGTGCTTAGGGGGCATCTGAGCTTCCCAGTTACACAGGCATAATTAGGGCGCCCTTAAGAACCATTAATAACCACTTTGGCTCTGCTAACCAACTGCGGCAAGGCCCCCACCCCGCTTTAGCGCAGGCTTTGTGATGCCAACACCTCCCTGAGCCACTGGGTAAAGCGACGCCTGGCAAAAAAACACCATCACCCAAAGAAAACCCCACACCACATCCCCCACTCCCCGCCCACCCCTTCTCCCCCCATCACAGCCATGGGACAAACTCCCACCACCACCACACCCCAATCTCAGCTCGGCCGTGACACCCCCAAGACACTGGAAAGAGAGCAACGGAGAGCGAGCTCAGGCTCGTGTGAGCTGGAGAGATTTCTCTTTGGTTTTTGATGTTGTCCTTGGATGGGGTTTGGTTGGTTGTTTTTCACACAACACTTTGCAGTAGAGGACAAAAACGTGGTGTCGCAGCCCCCGGGGTCGGCGCTGGCACTGCCACCTCCCCCCCCCAGCTCCTGTCCCTCCTCTTGCCCCGCAGCTGTTCCCACTTTCCTTGCTTGGTTTGGTTGGTTTTTTTTCCTTTCTACCTTTCTTTTTTAATATGTTTTCGCTTCCCCCTTTTTTCTCTTTTACCCCTTTTTTCTTTTGACCTTTTTTGCTTTTTCCCCCTTTTTTTCTTTTTCTCTTTTTTCTTTTCCCACTTTTTTTTTCCTCCTTTCCCTCTTTTTTTTCCCCCCTTTTCTCTTTTTAAACATTTCTCAAGCTTTCTCCTGAAGGAACGGCCCCTGGCTCTCCGCTAGCAGAAGGAGCCTACGGAAGAGCTCTGGCACTGACATGGGCAGGAACACCCACAAGTGAGAACTGGATAGACAAAAGGCTCCTCAATGATGACACTGGGGCAGCCCGACCTTAGAAGCAGCAGAGGAGCAGAGCCACCCAGAGCCACCCAGAGAACAGGAAGGGCTATTCAGGGCCTTATTGTCTGCGCGAAGTAACCATCTGCTGAGAACCGGTCTGGCGGCTCAGAGCTCAGCCACAGCAGCACTCTTGAGCCAAAGGGGAAAAGTACACCGGCAGGAAGACTGGGAGCCTTCCTCCACAACAACCCACAGATCATGACCAGAGTGGTGCCTATTCCCAGCCTACACTAATGAATACGTACGCCTTTGCATCAGAAAGGAACGCTTGCTTTACCAGCCCCTGGGCGAGTTGGGAGCCATCCCCCTTGCACCCAGCGCTGCAATAAACATGCTGCTTTGTAACTCGCCCCGAGTTGGGGAGTTTCTTTCCACACGTCAGCACCCCTGGGATTGCTTTCCTTCTCCCGCCTCGCACTCGCTCGACATGGTTTTTTCCAACTCGTTTCTTTTTTATTAAAAAAATTAATAAAAAAATGCTCCAACTCTCAGTTTTACAAGGCACACAAAATCTCTAAAAGGGAAACACAAGCGTGAGGTGTTGAGGTACCAAAACCTGCCCCTGTTAGTCCAACTAAAGGGACAGCGTCGGGAGGCGACGGAGGAGGAAGGGGGAGGCTGTGGGATGGAGAGAGCCCTCCCCGTACCCCTCAGCTGCGCATCCTCGCAGCGCCGCGGGAATGGGGGGCTGTGTGTCTGGGCGGGTCTTTGGTTTGCTCCCCTGACCTGCTGGGGGTGGTGGAGGAGGTTGGAGGGGGCTGTCCGGCAGTGGGGTTACATTCATCAGGCGGTGCTGGGCGGCACGACAGGAGCATCACTTGCTGTGCTGCGAGGCCGGGGCTCCCGGAGCGTGTTTCTGCTCCTGCTGCTTCACCTGCTGGACCATTTCCCTCATCTTGCGCTGTGCAGTCTTGGGGAGGAGAAGGGAAAAGCAAGAGTTGGGGGTCAGGGCACTGTTTCTCCCACCACCACCCACCCCTGAGCCCCCACCGAGCATCTCGCCGCTCCCAACTTTTCACCCCGGACAAGCCCTAATTAATTTCAGGTTTCTGGGTTTTTTTAACTTGTGCTTCCTCCATCGCTCCTTGAGAGAGGCTCAATTTTTTGGGGGGGGGCCGCCATCCCGCTCGAGTGCACAGGAGACAAGGTTATGGAAGATGAACCCAGGTGGGATGCGGGTGGCTTTGCCCGCACCGAGGAGTCCATTCACAATGTCCTCACGTCCAGCAGCATCAAAACCACGGTACCCAGCCAAGAGCTCCCCTGGCGCTGAGGGAGGCCAAGCCAGGCTGGCAGCACAGTGCTGACCACAGGGACGCTCTCAACTTGGCCCTTACTGACCCCACACCCACAGCCCCCACCCAGCGCACCTTGAACTGAGCCTCGGGCGGCCCTGTGATGATGACCATGCGCTCGCTGCCCTTGGGACCTTCTGCCGGTGCAATCTGGGGAAGTATGGGGGAGAAGGAGCGTGAGTGCAGCCACCGCTTCAGCAAGACCTTCCCTCGGTGGCATGTCCCCCCACAACGCAGGGCAATCCCCCCATGCAGGAGCATCCCCTCCCACCCGAGCCGGGCTCATAACCAGGGTGCTGCAGGCCTGGCCTTCTACTAAACACAGGCGGGAGAGGTGGGCCCATGCCAACGGGTACAGGAGAGCTGGGGAGAGACTTTTTACAAGGGCATGGGGTGACAGGACGAGGCGGAGTGCCTTCAAAGTGGAAGAGGGGACATTTAGAGGAGATAACAGGAAGAAATTTTTCACTGTGAGGGTGGTGAATCACTGGCCCAGCTTGCCCAGAGAAGCTGTGGCTGCCCTAGCCCTGGAGGTGTTCAAGGCCAGGTTGGATGGGGCTTGGAGCAACCTGGGCTGGGGGGAGGTGTCCCTGAACAGGGCAGGGGGGTGGGACTCCATGATCTTCAAGGTCCCTTCCAACCTCAACCGTTCTGTGATAAGTTGGGGAGCAAAACTGCTCCCCGCACACTCCCATTCCCTGACCTCGGCAGTGCAGAGGGGAAACTGAGGCACGAAGCGCAGGACCAGCCCCGCAGCGCCTTCCTCACCTTGATGGAGGCACCCGCAAACCGCACCAGCTGCTTGATGTGCTGCCCCTTCTTCCCGATGATGGCCCCCACCGCCTGCGTCCCGATGAACACGTTCACAACCTCTTGCTCCGGAAGCTGCGGGGGCATGGAAGAGTGAGAGGGTCAGGGCACCAGCTGGACAGGGGACAAAGGAGGTGGCTGTCCCCATCCCACCATCCCATGGTAGTGGTTGCCCACCCTACCAAGGTGCCCCAGCAAAGATCTCCTGGAGAGGGGGGACAGGCACCTAAAGGGTGCTGATGTGGGAAGGCGCTGGCTGGGGGAGCTCCGCCGAGAGCTGGCTGAGAGCTCCGCCGAGGAGCTCTATGGTGGGAGAGAAAATGAGGGTCAGTGATGGCCCCAGCATGCCAGACCCTTCCCGGCCACCCCCAGACCCACGCACAGCAGCAAGATACCACCATAAGCCCGGCAGGGACACGGGGACAACCCTTCAGGCCCTCAAACCCCCCCTCACAGAGCGTGGGTGCATCTGAGCTGCATCCAGCGCCATGGGGCTGGGAGGCAGACGGGGGCTCCCAGTTACCCCCACTCCCCCCACGCTGCCACCTTGCCGCCCGTGTCCCGCATCTGCAGGGGAAAACCACGACACAACTCTCTCCTGCTCTGCATTCCAGCAAGTGCAACCGGATGCTACCTGCAAACCACCACTGCTCAGCTGGAGGACGAGCAGACCCGGCTCCCCTGCCCAGCCTGGACGCCGCTCTCGCTCCCAGCCCTGGAAAAAAAGCCTCTCCAGGACGGGGCTGCAGCAACACCCGCACATTTCCACCCCACAGGAAACAGCTCGTTAACGAGGGGCGAGCACCGCATTTCAAAGCCCCCTTAGGAGCAAGGCAGCGCCCCAAGAGCCAGCCCAACCCCCCAGCACACAGCTCAGCACTCACCACACGCTCGCCGGCCCCCGCAGCAGCGGCTCGAGCGGGGCTGCCCGCGGCCGGCGGTCGGGCGCCGCTCCGTCACAGCCGCTCACCATGGTGGAACGCCGAACGCAGTCCGCGTCCTTCCAGTCGCACCGCAGCCATGGCGCAGCCGGGTGCAGCGAGCGCAGCTCCCCGCCAGAGGGGCGCAAAGCGCCGTGCGAGCGCGGAGGAAAGGGCTCGGTAAGCCCGGGATTGGCATTCCCTCACCCACCGAGGGCAGAGGAGGCAGGAGGGGGCGCGCGAGAGCCCGCGCCGCCGGCCGCTGTCGCTCGCCTCAGGCCTGCGGGACGCCGAAAGGCTTCTCCGCTCTCCGAGGGGCCCCTCCGCTCTCTGGGAGGCTTCTGGGGGGCCCCTCCGTCTCTGGAGGGCTTCTGGGGGGCCCCTCCGGCCTCCGTGGGGGCCTCTCCCCGAAGGCCTCTTCCCCTCCTCCGGGCACTCCCCGGCCTCCCGGCGCCCAGCTGCCAGCCGGGGCCCGGCTCGGGGCTTCCGGAGAAGGGCAAGCGCCTCCCCCAGACAGAGCAGGGCCAGGCGGGACGGCGCCGGCCCGGCCCCACCGCAGGGCAGGGGCAGAAGCGGGCCGGGCGGCCGCTAACGGCTCCCTCAGGCAGAGCACAGACGGCGGCGCGCCTGCGCGCGCGCACCCACCGCCCCGCCCCTCTCTCCCCCCTCAGCCGCCCCTCCACTAATGGCTGCGGGGGGCCCTCGGCGCCCTCCTCGCCGCCCCCGGCCCCGCCGCCGCGCAAGAGGCCGCCCCCCAGGGCAGCGAGCCGCCCCGCCGCCTCAGGGCCGCCCCCGGGCATCGCCCCGGCGCCCACTCCCCCCCCATCTCCCCGGCCAGAAGCAATGCTATCAGCAGGGGTCGGGGGCATAACAGTTCAAGAGAAATTCCTTTGTGTAAGAAAGACCAAAGAGTTCTTCAAAGGATCCGGCTGTCCTGACATTTGGGGGGGCAAAGAGAGGAAAAAACCCACCTGGGACCAACCTGTGTGCTCCATTCCCAAAGGACAAAGTGATTGAAGTGGGTGTATGCCCGAGTTGCTTTCCCACCTTTTATGTCCTGTCCTCCTTAGACTTTTCTTTGCAACTCAGTGTAGGGATTTCCGAAACGAACTTAATTTGTTGGCGATAGGAAGAAAGGTAAAATGTTGGGAAGCATTAACGGAATGAGCCAAAGAGGCCTAATGTGCTGCAGCGGGATCATTAGCTCTCTGCGAGCGGTCGTTGGCTGGGAGAGGTTGGGGGGCGTTGAGGAGGGCTGCAGTTAGGTGTATGTGCCTGAGATGATCCCAGGGGCGCTTGGAGGGGGAGACCTTTGGGATAGGAAAAGTAACTTGGGAAGTTTGGGCCCTGTGAAGGGAAGTCAGCCTGCTGGGAGCTTCCCTAGGGTTGCAAAACACTGTTGTGTGTGTTCTTTCCTCAGCGTTTGCATAGTTGTGGATGATGATGATGACGAGACTCCGCCGAAAAAGCAAAAATCAGGTATCGCGCATTACACAAGTACTGAATATGCCCGATTTTTCTGAGGTTTCGTGTCCCTTGGAAAAGTCTGGCTTTTGTGCTCTGGCATTGTTCCTGAAACGGTGGCTTTTCAAGCTGTTGGCTTCTTGCCTTGTGGCTCTCTATGCCTATAGCCAATGGCTTGAGGGTGTCCGGTAGGGCTTAGCCCTATAGATGACGGACGTTCTCTGCGGTGACTGTGGCAGGGCCCAATACTTTTACTGCCAGCAGGAGATAGCCCAGGTCTCTGGCGCTGAGCCCGCGCCTGTCAGCAGAAAGAGTATCTTAAATCCAAGCTGTGTGCTCCCTCCTGTCTGTATTCGCAATGTACCTCTGTTGGTTTTCTAGCCTGTTCTTATACGGCCTGTCTTTGTTTTTTAGATTATTCCATCTCTGAGCAGAAAGAGAAAGTTGACGTTTCTGCAGTGCTGCAGTTGCCGACCAAGGCAACCAAACGCCCGGCGGCTTCCGTCAGCGAAGATGCTGCCGGCACAGAGTCTGCGGAAGAGGTTAGCGAGGGCTTTGAAATATTAGGATCTGTGCAAGGTGCGAGAGCAAGCAGCTCTCCCTACTGCATCTTGAGGTTGAGCCTGCTCTGAGCCTGTACAGCAGTAGGTGGTTCTTTTGCATTTCTAGCAGGCAGCTCTAATGTGGGCTGGGTTTGCCTTACTCAAGTCTGCGTTATTCTCTTTCTCGAGTTTGTGGTTAAGGAATCAAAATACACTACCTTACAAGAAAAACTGCGTACTTCCTGTGGATAAACCTCTTTCTGCTCATTAGCCACCAGCCCAGGAGAGGATTCCTGTAGGACTTTGGCTCTGTAAAAATGAGCCACCTACTGCTTGACTCCCTAGTTTGGTTCAAAGGTGTAGTGCTATTTTTCTTATTACCCCATGGAATTAGAGGCCTAAGAGACTGTCGGGCTCTAATTCTTCATTCCTGAGAGAGTCGTTAACTCTTATTTGTACAAAATATATTTTTCAAGGGCTGAATTATCACACTTTGGAATGTTTAGGAGCTGACTGCACGTATGAGAGCCTGTATTCAAAAATTAAAGCGTACCTGTCAAAGGTCCTGCAAAGATTGGCATTCTTCTGCAATCTGACCCAGCAAGTCATGGTCCGCAAGTCATAGCAGAGCTGACTAAGTCTCAGGAAGTGTGTTTGCTTGGATTCTCATTCAGGTTATACTCACATTGGTACTTTTTTTTTTGTTTTCTTTTAAGATTCGGTCCACTTCTTTTGAGCCTTCAAGTAAAAGACCAAGATTTTCATCGCTCGATGTAGCAATGCTACAAATTGGTAAGGCTGACATCAAGTTATACGACTTGTTTCATTTTCACCCTACCTTGTGTACCGTCCAAGCCTACCCCTGGGGTTCTGTACAGATTATTGCAGGCACGGGACAAGGCAGCATCTGGGAAGACTTGAGCGTGACCTCTGTTTCTTACCTGCATCCTTGCATTGCTTCTGGAGTGGGGCCGGGCATTTAGCTTGTCATCTCAGTACCAGAGCTGCCTTGGATGCAGTCCTTCCATTCTGATAGGTCCACTGTTAGCTTGCCAGAAGTAAATTGTTTTCAATGCTTCTTTTAAGTAGTAGATCCCGAGAAGCCTTTTGTATTTCAGGTTTCGGCTGGCAATACCTTGTGCGCGCAACTTGCTGCAGTTGCCGGTGTGAAAACCTGAAAATGTCCTCAAGTGACATAACAGAAATAATATGATGATGTGAGAGAGAAAATGACAGTTTATCTTTGTTGAAGCTCGTTACTGTAAACTCATGAACCTCTTCAGTTTCCTTTTAGAGTTCCTGATGTCTTATGCTCTTCCCTCGTAGGTCAGATGCCGTGTGGAACCCATGCTCACCTGACGAAGGAACCACTATCCCATCCTCACAAGATAATTCCACGTCTGAGGTAAAAATCCTTCTGTTTTCTTTGACTTCTTCCCCAAAAGGTTTACTGCCTATGGTAAGGGAGGTCTCCAGCTGCTTCCCCCCTGAAGAACCAATTTTCAACTTTTTCTTTAAACCCAGCTACTTAATTGACGCAGGAGATTAGGTAGAGATTAAAGGTCTGCAGTAAGAGGAAGTGTTGAACTTGAGAGGAGGCTGAGGACACAATCAACAGCGTATCTTCATCTGAAAGTCATGAACATCTCGTGTCTGTCTCCATCATCATCGGTGTACGTGCTTGACAAAGTAGTTGGTGGTGGAGGTGCATATTGGAATGTTCTCTGGATACCATTTCTTTTGCCGTTGATGTTTTCAGCACAATCCGGAATGGCAAACAGAGCATCAAAGCTGGTCCAGACAGCTTCTTACCCCTGAGGCCGCCCATTAAGGAGCGCGCTGCGCCAGAATCCGCCACTTCAGATGAAAATCCATATCATGAAAATGATACAGAAAACAGTTTCTCATGTAATTTTGTGTGCACTGAGTTTAAGTGCACTGCATTTGAGAGCGGGTCAAGACTCTGCTTTGGGCGTCTAATCTGCCAGTCGTTGCTTATTGTGGTTTGGCTCATATTTTGGAGCAGATCTGGAGCATGAGAAAGAGATTCCTTTCAGAGGAAGCTAAACCAGAGAAGGTTCCTGGGGAACGTGTCTAATGCACTCCAACTGCTACTGAGCATATAGTCCCTGAGGTCAGAGCAGGGCAGGTCTGAAGTAAAATGTCCCAGCAGTGTGGATGTTGTGGACATTGCCATTCTCAGCGTCAGCATAACCTTTAACAAATAGATTGAGCAGAATTGGTCAGGGCTGGTTGAAATGAACGCTGTCTTGTCCCACAGAGTAAAGTGGCCTCCTCAGGTTGATGCAGATATTTGTCGGATGTGCAAAGAATATTTTGTTCTTTTCAAAGAAAAACCCCAAAAGCCACTGTGAATTGGTATACACTGATAACAAATGCCCCACATATAAAAATTGTGATTCTCCTCTGTTGTTTGTTTCCTGCCCCAAAGCGTTCAAGCCTCCTCTAAGGAACCAGTGACGACTGTGAGTCACCTGGAAGAACCAAAATACGGAGGAGAGGTCTATCCACGTCCAACACTAAGGACCGGTGAGTATCCCCCTGATTCCAATCCGTTCCACTTTGTAGGTAGACTTCAAATCGGAATAGGGCATTTCTTATACACTGGCAGATGATGTTCAAAGCGCTTGCCAGAATTCAAACTTCCTGACCATACAGTCAGCATTCAAAGTTTTTCTTTTTTTTTTTAATTATCACTCAGAAATGGAGAGCTATGTACATCCAATGGTGATTGAAAATCAACTTCTTGTTTTCTTACTACTTCTTTTCTGTGCAGGTGTCGAATGTATAGATGTTTGCTGCCCGCAGTGGTCGCAGAGAGGTGATACGATCAGGTAGAGTCTCTTTTAATGTAGTAATGAGTAGCTACCTTGCGGCTCCGGAATTGCTCGCAAGCCAGTTGCATCTCCAACACAGCTGCCATGCGAGAGCCGTGCTGCGTGACAAAGAGGGTTGTGCTGGTGTGGTGTTTGCTGTGGGAAGAAAGCCAGTAAGGGTGCGAGTGGTGGCCGTCCCAAGTTGTCCTTGGATGTGCAGAATCCGTTTTTGTTTGTGAGTCGTTCTGCCGAGCCATCAATGAGCTGACATTTCATTTCTTTCACTTGGAAACTCGCATCCTGAGCATAAGGATTAGAGAGCTTGTAAAGCCTGGTGGGACTTGAGGCAGTTTTTGGGACTTAGAGGATGCGTGGGGTTTGACTAGGAGGGGGAAAAAAGCAGCGTGCGGTTGGGTTTGAGAGGCCAGCAGCCTCTCTCAAAGGGGTCTTTTGGTGACAATGCGAATTCTTGTTTTTGAAGCAGGGACATATATCTGGACAACTTTAATGTCTGTGTATTTGTTTGCTCTTCAGAGTCTGTGTGGTTTGAATGACAATCCTCTCCAAATGGGGATAGTCACTCTCTTGACTGGCCTGTAGAAGGCAAGTAAACATCCTGTGGCTGTCCCATTTGGAATTCAGTGTGCTGGCCTTAGTTTCCCGAAGCTCACTCTGTTTGGATGCAAGTCTAGTTGCAGATGTTCCTGTTACACCTTGCAGTAGAACACCCAGCGTGCAGTGTTTATCAGCAGCAGATCACAAAGCACTCGACAGAGGAAGTGCTGGTTGCTTCCCTGTTTTCCAAATAATGCAACTGATAAAGAGAAGGAAAAGGAGTCTTGTACAAGTAAATGGGAAAAAAAAAATTGCAAAGCTCCCAGCTCTTCATTCTATCCCAGTCCTGCTGCTAAGAAAGAACGGTGCTGGACGTTGAGGCGATATTGTCACGTGTTGATGTGTGCAACTGGGGCTGTAGTCAGAATAAGCCTTGAAAAAGCCTTTCTTGTCCAGAAGGTGAATTCCTGAGAATTCCATGGGAGAGGATGGATACAAAGCTCACTTCTCTCTCTCCCTCTCCTGGCAGGTACTGCACACCAGAGGAAAACTCTGAGGAAGAGGAAGGAGCAGCGAAACAAACCATCGCGGGGGTAAGATTGTGTTATTCACAAGGAAAATAGAGCTATTTGTGATCAGAAACTTCAGCACTCTCCACTTCACATGACTTCCTCAACAATATCTGTATTTGCCCAGGTTGTTTTTCCCAGGGAAAGTGGGAGCATTATTTGATGAGTAGCGCTGTCGCAAAGTGTTTTCCGCTGCCGTTAATTTTGTTTCTGGACTATTAGGAGCACACTACACTATAGCATTTTGATTCTTCCCCTTTCATGTGTTGGGTATAGCCTCAAAATCTTTAGCGCACAGCCTTAGTTGACCTGCAAAGCTGGACTGGGGTGTCTTTAGTCTTATCTTGTTTGCTGGGATGGGAAGTACATCCCTGACTTCCACCTCTGGTCAGGATTGAGGTCAAAAATAAAATTTTAATCATGGAAATCATAAATAGTAGTCTCACTCTCAACTTAATACCTACACGTGGAGGCTTTGCTGGGGTTCTTAACGCTAGCCCAAGCCAAACGAGCTCTCTGCCTCTCTTGCCTCCAAGTGCAGCACTCCATGGGTGCACAGTTGGAATGCAGTCGTCAATAAAAAGTCACTTTGGGGTTTGCTGTTTGGATGTGTGTACAAAAACCCTTCCAGTTTCCTATATAAGCAAGATTTTCTGTCCTATTCCCAAGCAAACAAATCTGTGCTTGATTGCTAGCTTAACGTCCGTTTGTCTAACAGAGGCAGCGTGGCACTGAAATCTCAGAAGATGCGTTATTCCGAGGACACCCAACACGTGTTCAGTCCAAAAAGTCAGCCAGCCTCAATGTGGAAGGAAAGAAAGTGCCAGGCTTGGGAAAAACAGCGGAACGCTTTCCTCCGCTCACAGAGGTACCACAGCCGACAGTCTGTTAGACAAAAGAGAAGGTTGTGACAGAGCTGCAGGGAACTCCTCTTAGAAGAACTTGCTTTGAACCTGTTAGCGAGTGTCTGCGGCTGTGACTTCGCAGTGCGAGGGTCAGCACTAAAGCTGGTTTGAAGGATTTCGTGTGCTCCAGCGCTCCTTCAGTTGTGCTGCCTTGAGGGTTTGTGGGCCTTCTGTTAGCAGGACAAAAAATGAGTCCAGGTTGAACACCAGTCTCCAGAGCAGTGCTAACCCGACTCATCCAGTTCTATTGGATGTGCCTCTTGTCCTACCGTGGTGATAGAACCTGAAAGATCAGCTTGTGCTGATCCGTGGTGCCGTCCACCGGGGAGTGGGAGTTCAGTTTCCCCTGCTTGTATGAATTTTGGCTGCTTTTATTCTTCGGAGTTGCAGTCTAATTGAGCTCCCCCCGCCTTTTCCTGCCTGTTGAGGATGGACTCGGAAAGGGCGAGCAAATGCAGAGTTTACAAGGTCTGCAGCGTTGATGCTGGGTACAAGGGAAACCGGGTGGTTTTCTTATTTTGCTCGCCCAGATTCAAGCAAGAAGATGCTATTGCAGATCAGAGTATTTTATACCACCATCCGTAGTGGTTTCTTTGCATTCCCTAGGCAGACTTAGATGGGAACGTGCAAATTGGGACCAGTTGTGTGCACAAGCTGGACTCCCCATTGCCTGACTCCAGTGTAGCTGCCTCAGTTTCCCCCTTTCCCGTTCCCTTTGAAGTCCCCCACCTTCACACTGTTTCAGGCCCCTGACTTAGCTGCCTCGGTACGGAGGATGCCCGCTGGGGTTGGCTTAAACCTGGGTATTGCGAGGGCCGCAGGAGCACATGGGAAAGTGGTTTGCCAAACTTGTGTTCCGTCTTCAGCTGCTTTAGCGTGTTTGCTGAGTTTACGGGTTTTATCCCAACATCCTTGGTGAAATGAAATGGCAGCAAGCCTGGGCTCTAAAGTTCAAAGTTGGGATGCTGAAAGCAACCAAGCAAGGCAAAAGCGCTATCGCTCACTGAGGCAGGAAACCATCGAAGGCAGTTGCTCTGTCACCTGAGCTGAATTTACAGGCCGTGTTTCAGTGGAAAGCTGCCCCCAGGTCAGCGTGCTCCATGCGCTGTTTCACAAGTCCTTCCCCGTTGAATTGTTCCTTTCAGGCCATGGAGAGAGAGGTCAGTGCCGCATTTGGCAAAGGTGAGCCAGATGAGATCATGAGCAGTGCCTTCAAACTAAAGGTCACTCGGGAGGACATCCGCACGCTCAGGAACCTTTGCTGGCTAAACGATGAGGTAAAACCAGCTGCAGCACAGGGACAGTCTCATTCAGCCTTTATTGAAAAATACCCCTCCGCCGTGTACAGAAGTCCCGTCAACGTTCTTTGACGACCTCCGCGGCAGAGCCTAGAAATCTCTGTACAGGTCTTATTTGAGGTATTGAAGGGTCGAGCGTTTCTGGAAGTTCCGTTACTTCTTGTATGATGCAGCTTCCAGGAGTTCGTCCGGGTTATTGGCGTGGGGGGCAGGTGTTTTGATCAAACTGCCGATGTAGCCCCATGTGAAATTCTGGGAACAAAAGCCTCCAGCTGAGGCTGGAGTTCTCTCCGCTGCGTGCTTAAGGGTGGCCAGAAAAGACGCGGTGCTGTATTTTTGGTTGGGGAAGGCAGCGTCTTATTTTGACACCTCACGTTTCCTCTTTATGGTACAGGTGGTTAATTTCTACATGGGTCTGCTGATGGAAAGAGGCAAGAAGGAAGGATATCCAGCGGTCCACGCGTTCAGTACTTTCTTTTATGCCAAACTAACATCTGGGGGCTACGAAGCAGTAAGAAGATGGACCAGAAGTGTCGATGTCTTCAAGCAGGACATCATCTTCGTGCCTGTGAACTTGCAAGCACACTGGACACTAGCCGTGAGTCCCACGGGCTTTTTCTTTAGAATTGGACAGGGAGCAAAAACTGGCAAGAGAAGTCATTTAGGTGTTGGGGGTTGTGTGGCAGAAGGTTGTGCTTTGTCTAATGGTCACCTTTTAATAACAGGTCATAGATCTCAGGAAGAATACGATCACGTACTTGGACTCGCTGGGCCAGAAAGGGGACAAGATTTGTCAGACTTTGCTGTAAGTAACCGCTCCGTCACTGCTTTTATGGTGTGAATGAGGAGAGGGATTTTAGATTGAGTCCCTGTAAGGCGACTGCAAGTTTTCACATGGCTTGTAGATAACCAACCCGGAATCTTGGCGTTGCTTGCTGCGAGTTGTCTGGCATCGGCTGCTTATCTGGTGTCACAGCGTCCCCTGCACCCAGGGTCTGGGGTGCCTGGATTCTGCCGCCTTCCCGTGATAGGCACAGCCAAATACGCCATAGCCCCATGGCACACGTGTACCGGCTTTGTTAGTTGGATCCCAGTATGTGGGATGAAGGCACCCGGTGGAATTATGGCATTACAGTTCCCTGCTTGATTTGTCTCTTGGTCCTCTGATAACATGTGATTTGGGGTTTTTTGACCTCTCTGAAGCAATGAACTTAGGTTTGTGTGGAAGCCTCTGTTGGAATTGTTGGTCTCATTCTTGACCATTAGCTCACAGCCTCTCAGCGTGTTTATAAATTGAAGATTGGGATTTTTCCTCCCAAATCAGCCTTAAATCAGTTGCTGTGAGGATCCTCTGACGTTTTCCCGTCCTGCCGTTCATCTTCCTGTGATTCTTCAGCCACTTTATTTTGTTGTTGGCCTAAATTACAGAGACGAAAAGGGATTTTTTTTTCCCCTTTTGTTTTAACCAGCCAATACCTGCAAAAAGAAAGCCGGGAAAAAAGAAACCTGGAGCTGAATGTTTCGGAGTGGACTCTTCACAGCATGGAGCCACGTGTATGTGAGCACCACTTGGGTTTGAAATGGGAACTGTCAGTGCTTCTTTGGGGCCCAGATCCTGGCACGTGACAAAGAAAGGGTTGAGCTGATGTTTCTCGAGGAGTTGATAGTAAAAAGCAGTCCCTAAAGACTGGATTTAAGAAAGGTCACTTGAGAAAGATGCCGTGCGAACCTCGAGACACCTCGCAGGGAGGAGGGCTGCTGCCCCTTCTGGGGTTGCCAAGAATTTGGGTTGTAGGGTCCGAGTCCAGGAGGCAGAGGGGAGGGATGGTGAGCAGTGAACTGGGTCTGTTCCTCGTGGGCGGGAGTGGGTATTCGGGATTACGCAAGTAGGGTCAGGAGTGTGCGGTGAGCGCAGTGTCGGTGTGGGTAATGTGCGCTACTTCCAAGTTGCTTTTCTTTTGAGACAGAGGGAAATCCTCCATCTTCTTTGCATTCCTTAGGAGATCCCTCAGCAGCTGAACGGAAGCGACTGCGGCGTCTTTATGTGCAACTACGCAGAGTACATCTCCAGAGAGAAACCGTTCAACTTTACCCAGGTGAGTGAAGGTCATAAACCCCTCCAGCCCCTTTCGCGCAGGGACAGGAGCCAGGGAGGTTACGCAGCAGCTCTTAATTGTGTCCGGGGCAGGGGCTGAGGTTTCGTGCCCCGTTTCGGTGCGTAGTTGCTGGGATCAGAACTTCCAAGTGGCCTGGGCAGGGCAGAGCTGTGGTTCTCCATCCCCGCTTTTGGGAGCTGCTGCCGGTGAGATTCCTCTTGGGCAAGATACTGCCGCCAGCGGGTTTGGCATATCTGGGCTCGGTATCTTTTGGAGAAATGGCTTCTACCCTTTGACCAGTCAAGACACTGCTTATTTTTATTGATTTTGTTTTATAGCATTTTGTTTGTTAGCGTGCTTGTAAGCTGTCGCGCAGTCAAGCCAATCTGGTTTTGTCGTGTTGTTGTGTCACCCTCTTAGGAACCACATGGGGTGTTGTACCCAAATGGTTGACAGTTCCTAAAGGGAACTTCCTATTAAGGACTCCGCTGGGCGTTTATGCCGCTTTGCCGCCTCTTTCTACCGTGACGTCGTAATTTAATGGATTTCTCTTCTCTTTTCAGACTCACATGCCATACTTCCGCAAGAAGATGGTGTGGGAGATAATCCACCAACAGCTGCTGTGACATGTGGACTATTAGAGTTCTTATTTTAATTACGTTTCTTAGACCTTAGTTACATTTCTTAGACCTTTAGTTAGTTTTCTTAGACCTTTAGTTACATTTCTTAGACAAATTTTCCTCTTTAGGTTATGAAGTAGAAGTTAAGATGGTTTATTCCCCCCACCTCCCTTATTTTGGAGACAGTAACTCTGGGGTTTTGGGGTTTTTTTTTGCCAACACCACCAACAGCTGCTGTGAGATGTGCACTATTAGAACAACGCTGTGATCACCTCCGGGTGACTAGTTGTTATTGCAGTTACATTTCTTAGACCTTATTTGGAACAGCAGCAGGCACACAAATTTTCCTCTTCAAGTTATGAAGTAGTGGGTTAAGACAGTTTATTTCCCTCCCACCCCCCTTATTTTGGAGACAGTAACTCTCTTTGAAATTAGCTAACGCACCTTAAGCGAGAGCCAGAAAGATGGGTGTGACCTCGTTAAGGGCAGAGTGAAGAAGGAACATCGAACTTCCATGGCTGAGCCGCACGCTCGCGCCTCGCAGCGCACGCGACCACGTTACAGACAAATGGGAAACATCTGTGGTGGTGGTTACAGTCGTGTTTGCCCAACTTACCTTCCCAAGGACAACGTGCTGAACTACCGTCTCCTCAAAGAGAGTTTTCCTCTGTTTCTGGAATATCTACCGTCTACTTGATTCCTAAAACTGGATTTGTCACGACCACAGAAAGAAAGCGTATTTTAATAAAAAGAGCCTTAATGGAACGAAACTCTACCTCTGTCCTGGTTTGAGGTAAAACAGAACCAATTTTGTTCAGTAACTTCGCTTCTTAGCGGGGCCTCTTCTAACTACTGAAGTTAACTGCATATTGTGCAGACAGTGTTCACTCTCTCAGAGAGGTCAGACCAATGGTTACAGCTGATGCCCGGGCGTGGGATGCAGAGAGGCTCTGCTTATACTCATTGCTATAACCCCCACGGCCAAACAACTTTGTGATTTGCCCCGTTGGAGGGTCGGAAGCGGAAAAGCATAGTGGGGTCCCACCTGCAGGGAGGAGCGGACAGGACAGGTGACCCCAAACTGACCAACAGGGTATTCCATCCCATCTGCCTCATGCTCAGTATAAAAGCTGAGGGATCAAAGGGTCAGTGCTCTTCCTTCAATGGCCGATGTCTGAGGGGGACTCAGCCTGGGACTGCCCCAGTGCCAGCCGGTGACGTGATTGTCATCTCGGGAGCTTGATACGGTTTTGTATATATTTTTCATTATTTCTTTTTATTTTATTATTAATATTTCATTAAAGTAGTTTAGTTCCTTCTAAACTCCTAAGTCTCTTTTTCCTCCTCTGCCTCTCTCTTTGAAGAGGGGTAGAGGGGAGCATCTGTCGGTCCCGTTTGGGGTCCCCCAGGTCCCCAGTGGTGGATTTGGCCTAAACCATGACAGATTAATTGGCGCCCAACGTGGGGCCCGAGCAGTGCTCCACCAGAGCTGTGATAAGTTGCCCGAATAGTTTGAATTCCAGTTTGCTCAGAGATTAGAACAGACAGCTTGCATCATGTCGTTCTTAGACGAAATCGTGTATCATGCCTTTAAACAGCTTTGTTGGACCTTAATGCAGTCAACTTGGTTTAACCTGCCAAAGGTGTTGCAAACTTCATTTATTCTTTGTCTTTTTATGCGAAGGTTTAAAGGTGCTGTTTTGGTGTGGTTCGCAATTCAGATGTATAACACGATGAGTTGGGTAACGGCTCTACCTGTATATCTCGGGCATCAGGTGATGGATTCTGTTATTAATTATACTTTCGGTTCTACCTGGGGAATGTTTACTTCGCCCTTTGATACTTATGCTGATGTGACACTCTCAGAGCTGGGGCATGGAAACCTTTTGGGCTCTGGTACCTTCTCAAGATCGTGATTTTGTTGTTGGTGCTCCTGAATGTGTTGCAGGGGTGGTTTCATAGGAAACATGGGCACAGGGGAAGCCGTAGGGGACCATGCGCTGCCGCCACTCAGACCCGCGCAGCCGCTCGGCGATCTGCAGCGGTGCAAACCGCAGCCCCGCCCGGCCCGGCCGCAACCGCCCCCCCACCACAGCGGCACCGGCATCACTGGCAGCCGCCCGCCCCACCGCAACAACACCGGCCCCTCCGCCGCCCGTCCCGGCACAAGCCGCGCCCCCCCCTGCAGCGGCACAAGCCACGCCGCCGCCTCTCCCGGCACAACCTACTGCAGCCACTACAACCAGTACCAAAACTACTCCAACTCCATCAAAATCGGTACAAGCCGCCCCGGTAACCAGGAGCAGGAAGAGGAGGTCAACTCCTTCCCCTGCCCCTTACGACAAAGACCACCTCAAGTCACATAGCTTGGGGGAGAGTTCTGAACAAGATCCAGGGGAGGGTCCTTCAAGACCACAGAAGGGAAAGAGACCTTTGAAAACAGACAAAGGCCAGAGTCCTTCTAGAGCAGATGCTGGAGAGGCCCCTTCTGGGGCAGCCTCACCACAGGAGGACTCAGATGTAGAGGGAGTTGTTAAATCCTTCTCTAGGAAAGATCTGAGAAATATCAGGAAGGACTTTAGTCGTCATGAAGGCGAAACACTTGTCTCCTGGTTGCTCCGATGCTGGGATAGCGGGGCAGATACCCTAGACTGAGATGGCAGAGAAGCTAGACGATTGGGAAACCTGGCCAAGGATGGAGGGATTGATAAAGAAATTGGGAGAAAGACAAGCACTCTCAGTCTCTGGAGGCGACTGGTGTCAGCCATAAAGTGCAGGTATCCCTTCAAGGACGATATCGAATGCCGTCCAAGTAAATGGACCAACATGGGAAAAGGTATTAAGTACCTGAGAGAACTGCCTGTGCGAGAGGTGATTTATAGTGATGGGCAAGCGATAGTAGACCCTGATGAAATGCCATGCAAACGATCTCTGCTCAAAAAGTTTGTACAAAGTGCACCATCAACATATTCCCACACATTGTCAACAATGGTCTGGGGAGGATCCGATACTGACACACCAACTGTAAATGAAGGGGTTAAGAAGGTACGACAGTATGAAGACAGTCTCTCTGGTCCCTTCTCTGTGGCAGCCATAGAAAAGCTGACTGTGACCACCGAGAAAATGACTGAGAAACTGACTGAGAAAATAGAGCAAATGACCCAGAAATTAGTTGAGCAAACCAATAAACTGTTTGATAAACTAACCAAGGTGGAGGAAAAACTCCATGCTTTCCCTGTACAGACTCATGTTGCAGCTGCTAAGAGGAAACGCCCTCCTACTCAAGAGAAAAACCACCCTCCGACTCAAGACAAATCAAAGCTGATGCGAGATATCCTGTGTGTTTCCCTCTGTGAATATGCAGAAGACATGAAGAAGAGGGATGGAGAACCTACCTCAGCCCTACAGGCACAGGTGCTTGAGTTGCAAAATGAAGCCGATAGAAGAAAGGATTCTTACAGGAAGAAGGTTGCTCCAACCTACGGTAGGCGATCCTACGGACCAGGTAGGAACCAATCTGATAATCGTAGGTACTACGGTCAACAGTAGAGGTGCCCTGCCTCCAGCCAGGAGGAGGAGAGGGACAACCGACTGTATTGGACTGTGTGGATTCGATGGCCTGGCACATGAGAGCCACAAAAGTATAAAGCCCTGGTGGACACTGGTGCACAGTGGTGGTGCTTTTTTTTTTGCTGTCTCCAGGGAGTTATCTAATGTGAAAAGAGAAGTATTTATTTCTTTATAGAATTTAAATATTTATTTTCATAAAAAGAGCCTTAAGGGAACGAACCTCTACCTGGTAATGAGAGAGGGTGATTTATTCTTTTTTTTTTATTTAACTGAAAAAAAGTTGGATGTAGCGATGTGGATTTTCGCTCCCTCACAATCCCCCAGGAAGAGGATTGGAGCCAGGAGGAGCATCGGAGCACAGAAGCGGCGAAGCGATGGTCACACAGTGCTGCAGGGGCAATCGGGGTGTCGTTCAGTGATGAGATGAGCAAGCAGCATCCCAAAAATCCGCCCCTGGAGAGGGGTCAGCGGTGTACGGACGCTCTCTGTGTTCTGTAAACCCCCTGTGGGGAGCCCCTGCTGCCCCCTTGGCAGCGCCCGGGTGGCTGTGACTGCTGAAAGCTGGTTTGGTGCGTTGAGGTGTTAGGTGGGGTGGCAGCAGCCCCTGCCCGCCCCGGGAGGGGGGACACCACCTCTCCGGTGGCACTGGATGGGTGGGAGGGAGGGAGGGAGCACAGCTCTGGGAGCCATGGAGAAAGGCGTGGGGGTGTCCCTCATCGTGGCAGCCCCCAGCAGCCCTACCCCGCCACACGGCCACCCCAAGGACACCCAAGCCCCATCTTGGTCCTCTCCCTCTTGGGTGATGCCCTTCTACCCACCCTGGAGGTGCGCTCCTCTCCTGCAGGGGGGGACGCCCAGCACTCGCCTGGCTAGAGAAGCACCGGGGGGGGTGCTTCGGGGGCATCTGAGCTTCCCAGTTACACGGGCATAATTAGGGCGCCCTTAAGAACCATTAATAACCACTTTGGCTCTGCTAACCAACTGCGGCGAGGCCCCCACCCCGCTTTAGCGCAGGCTTTGTGATGCCAACACCTCCCTGAGCCACTGGGTAAAGCGACGCCTGGCAAAAAAACACCATCACCCAAAGAAAACCCCACACCACATCCCCCACTCCCCGCCCACCCCTTCTCCCCCCATCACAGCCATGGGACAAACTCCCACCACCACCACACCCCAATCTCAGCTCGGCCATGACACCCCCAAGACACTGGAAAGAAAGCAACCAAGAGCAAGCTCAGGCTCCTGTGAGCTGCAGAGATTTCTCTTTGGTTTTTGATGTTGTCCTTGGATGGGGTTTGGTTGGTTGTTTTTCACACAACACTTTGCAGTAGAGGACAAAAACGTGGTGTCGCAGCCCCCGGGGTCAGCGCCGGCACTGCCACCTCCCCCCCCCAGCTCCTGTCCCTCCTCTTGCCCCGCAGCTGTTCCCACTTTCCTTGCTTGGTTTGGTTGTTTTTTTTTCCTTTCTACCTTTCTTTTTTAATGTTTTCGCTTCCCCCTTTTTTCTCTTTTACCCCTTTTTTCTTTTGACCTTTTTTGCTTTTTCCCCCTTTTTTTCTTTTTCTCTTTTTTCTTTTCCCACTTTTTTTTTCCTCCTTTCCCTCTTTTTTTTCCCCCCTTTTCTCTTTTTAAACATTTCTCAAGCTTTCTCCTGAAGGAACGGCCCCTGGCTCTCCGCTAGCAGAAGGAGCCTACGGAAGAGCTCTGGCACTGACATGGGCAGGAACACCCACAAGTGAGAACTGGATAGACAAAAGGCTCCTCAATGATGACACTGGGGCAGCCCGACCTTAGAAGCAGCAGAGGAGCAGAGCCACCCAGAGAACAGGAAGGGCTATTCAGGGCCTTATTGTCTGCGCGAAGTAACCATCTGCTGAGAACCGGTCTGGCGGCTCAGAGCTCAGCCACAGCAGCACTCTTGAGCCAAAGGGGAAAAGTACACCGGCAGGAAGACTGGGAGCCTTCCTCCACAACAACCCACAGATCATGACCAGAGTGGTGCCTATTCCCAGCCTACACTAATGAATACGTACGCCTTTGCATCAGAAAGGAACGCTTGCTTTACCAGCCCCTGGGCGAGTTGGGAGCCATCCCCCTTGCACCCAGCGCTGCAATAAACATGCTGCTTTGTAACTCGCCCCGAGTTGGGGAGTTTCTTTCCGCACGTCAGCACCCCTGGGATTGCTTTCCTTCTCCCGCCTCGCACTCGCTCGACATGGTTTTTTCCAACTCATTCTTTTTTATTAAAAAAATTAATAAAAAAATGCTCCAACTCTCAGTTTTACAAGGCACACAAAATCTCTAAAAGGGAAACACAAGCGTGAGGTGTTGAGGTACCAAAACCTGCCCCTGTTAGTCCAACTAAAGGGACAGCGTCGGGAGGCGACGGAGGAGGAAGGAGGAGGCTGTGGGATGGAGAGAGCCCTCCCCGTACCCCTCAGCTGCGCATCCTCGCAGCGCCGCGGGAATGGGGGGCTGTGTGTCTGGGCGGGTCTTTGGTTTGCTCCCCTGACCTGCTGGGGGTGGTGGAGGAGGTTGGAGGGGGCTGTCCGGCAGTGGGGTTACATTCATCAGGCGGTGCTGGGCGGCACGACAGGAGCATCACTTGCTGTGCTGCGAGGCCGGGGCTCCCGGAGCGTGTTTCTGCTCCTGCTGCTTCACCTGCTGGACCATTTCCCTCATCTTGCACTGTGCAGTCTTGGGGAGGAGAAGGGAAAAGCAAGAGTTGGGGGTCAGGGCACTGTTTCTCCCACCACCACCCACCCCTGAGCCCCCACCGAGCATCTCACCGCTCCCAACTTTTCACCCCGGACAAGCCCTAATTAATTTCAGGTTTCTGGGTTTTTTTAACTTGTGCTTCCTCCATCGCTCCTTGAGAGAGGCTCAATTTTTTGGGGGGGGGCCGCCATCCCGCTCGAGTGCACAGGAGACAAGGTTATGGAAGATGAACCCAGGTGGGATGCGGGTGGCTTTGCCCGCACCGAGGAGTCCATTCACAATGTCCTCACGTCCAGCAGCATCAAAACCACGGTACCCAGCCAAGAGCTCCCCTGGCGCTGAGGGAGGCCAAGTCAGGCTGGCAGCACAGTGCTGACCACAGGGACGCTCTCAACTTGGCCCTTACTGACCCCACACCCACAGCCCCCACCCAGCGCACCTTGAACTGAGCCTCGGGCGGCCCTGTGATGATGACCATGCGCTCGCTGCCCTTGGGACCTTCTGCCGGTGCAATCTGGGGAAGTATGGGGGAGAAGGAGCGTGAGTGCAGCCACCGCTTCAGCAAGACCTTCCCTCGGTGGCATGTCCCCCCACAACGCAGGGCAATCCCCCCATGCAGGAGCATCCCCTCCCACCCGAGCCGGGCTCATAACCAGGGTGCTGCAGGCCTGGCCTTCTACTAAACACAGGCGGGAGAGGTGGGCCCATGCCAACGGGTACAGGAGAGCTGGGGAGAGACTTTTTACAAGGGCATGGGGTGACAGGACGAGGCGGAGTGCCTTCAAAGTGGAAGAGGGGACATTTAGAGGAGATAACAGGAAGAAATTTTTCACTGTGAGGGTGGTGAATCACTGGCCCAGCTTGCCCAGAGAAGCTGTGGCTGCCCTAGCCCTGGAGGTGTTCAAGGCCAGGTTGGATGGGGCTTGGAGCAACCTGGGCTGGGGGGAGGTGTCCCTGAACAGGGCAGGGGGGTGGGACTCCATGATCTTCAAGGTCCCTTCCAACCTCAACCGTTCTGTGATAAGTTGGGGAGCAAAACTGCTCCCCGCACACTCCCATTCCCTGACCTCGGCAGTGCAGAGGGGAAACTGAGGCACGAAGCGCAGGACCAGCCCCGCAGCGCCTTCCTCACCTTGATGGAGGCACCCGCAAACCGCACCAGCTGCTTGATGTGCTGCCCCTTCTTCCCGATGATGGCCCCCACCGCCTGCGTCCCGATGAACACGTTCACAACCTCTTGCTCCGGAAGCTGCGGGGGCATGGAAGAGTGAGAGGGTCAGGGCACCAGCTGGACAGGGGACAAAGGAGGTGGCTGTCCCCATCCCACCATCCCATGGTAGTGGTTGCCCACCCTACCAAGGTGCCCCAGCAAAGATCTCCTGGAGAGGGGGGACAGGCACCTAAAGGGTGCTGATGTGGGAAGGCGCTGGCTGGGGGAGCTCCGCCGAGAGCTGGCTGAGAGCTCCGCCGAGGAGCTCTATGGTGGGAGAGAAAATGAGGGTCAGTGATGGCCCCAGCATGCCAGACCCTTCCCGGCCACCCCCAGACCCACGCACAGCAGCAAGATACCACCATAAGCCCGGCAGGGACACGGGGACAACCCTTCAGGCCCTCAAACCCCCCCTCACAGAGCGTGGGTGCATCTGAGCTGCATCCAGCGCCATGGGGCTGGGAGGCAGACGGGGGCTCCCAGTTACCCCCACTCCCCCCACGCTGCCACCTTGCCGCCCGTGTCCCGCATCTGCAGGGGAAAACCACGACACAACTCTCTCCTGCTCTGCATTCCAGCAAGTGCAACCGGATGCTACCTGCAAACCACCACTGCTCAGCTGGAGGACGAGCAGACCCGGCTCCCCTGCCCAGCCTGGACGCCGCTCTCGCTCCCAGCCCTGGAAAAAAAGCCTCTCCAGGACGGGGCTGCAGCAACACCCGCACATTTCCACCCCACAGGAAACAGCTCGTTAACGAGGGGCGAGCACCGCATTTCAAAGCCCCCTTAGGAGCAAGGCAGCGCCCCAAGAGCCAGCCCAACCCCCCAGCACACAGCTCAGCACTCACCACACGCTCGCCGGCCCCCGCAGCAGCGGCTCGAGCGGGGCTGCCCGCGGCCGGCGGTCGGGCGCCGCTCCGTCACAGCCGCTCACCATGGTGGAACGCCGAACGCAGTCCGCGTCCTTCCAGTCGCACCGCAGCCATGGCGCAGCCGGGTGCAGCGAGCGCAGCTCCCCGCCAGAGGGGCGCAAAGCGCCGTGCGAGCGCGGAGGAAAGGGCTCGGTAAGCCCGGGATTGGCATTCCCTCACCCACCGAGGGCAGAGGAGGCAGGAGGGGGCGCGCGAGAGCCCGCGCCGCCGGCCGCTGTCGCTCGCCTCAGGCCTGCGGGACGCCGAAAGGCTTCTCCGCTCTCCGAGGGGCCCCTCCGCTCTCTGGGAGGCTTCTGGGGGGCCCCTCCGTCTCTGGAGGGCTTCTGGGGGGCCCCTCCGGCCTCCGTGGGGGCCTCTCCCCGAAGGCCTCTTCCCCTCCTCCGGGCACTCCCCGGCCTCCCGGCGCCCAGCTGCCAGCCGGGGCCCGGCTCGGGGCTTCCGGAGAAGGGCAAGCGCCTCCCCCAGACAGAGCAGGGCCAGGCGGGACGGCGCCGGCCCGGCCCCACCGCAGGGCAGGGGCAGAAGCGGGCCGGGCGGCCGCTAACGGCTCCCTCAGGCAGAGCACAGACGGCGGCGCGCCTGCGCGCGCGCACCCACCGCCCCGCCCCTCTCTCCCCCCTCAGCCTCCCCTCCACTAATGGCTGCGGGGGGCCCTCGGCGCCCTCCTCGCCGCCCCCGGCCCCGCCGCCGCGCAAGAGGCCGCCCCCCAGGGCAGCGAGCCGCCCCGCCGCCTCAGGGCCGCCCCCGGGCATCGCCCCGGCGCCCACTCCCCCCCCATCTCCCCGGCCAGAAGCAATGCTATCAGCAGGGGTCGGGGGCATAACAGTTCAAGAGAAATTCCTTTGTGTAAGAAAGACCAAAGAGTTCTTCAAAGGATCCGGCTGTCCTGACATTTGGGGGGGCAAAGAGAGGAAAAAACCCACCTGGGACCAACCTGTGTGCTCCATTCCCAAAGGACAAAGTGATTGAAGTGGGTGTATGCCCGAGTTGCTTTCCCACCTTTTATGTCCTGTCCTCCTTAGACTTTTCTTTGCAACTCAGTGTAGGGATTTCCGAAACGAACTTAATTTGTTGGCGATAGGAAGAAAGGTAAAATGTTGGGAAGCATTAACGGAATGAGCCAAAGAGGCCTAATGTGCTGCAGCGGGATCATTAGCTCTCTGCGAGCGGTCGTTGGCTGGGAGAGGTTGGGGGGTGTTGAGGAGGGCTGCAGTTAGGTGTATGTGCCTGAGATGATCCCAGGGGCGCTTGGAGGGGGAGACCTTTGGGATAGGAAAAGTAACTTGGGAAGTTTGGGCCCTGTGAAGGGAAGTCAGCCTGCTGGGAGCTTCCCTAGGGTTGCAAAACACTGTTGTGTGTGTTCTTTCCTCAGCGTTTGCATAGTTGTGGATGATGATGATGACGAGACTCCGCCGAAAAAGCAAAAATCAGGTATCGCGCATTACACAAGTACTGAATATGCCCGATTTTTCTGAGGTTTCGTGTCCCTTGGAAAAGTCTGGCTTTTGTGCTCTGGCATTGTTCCTGAAACGGTGGCTTTTCAAGCTGTTGGCTTCTTGCCTTGTGGCTCTCTATGCCTATAGCCAATGGCTTGAGGGTGTCCGGTAGGGCTTAGCCCTATAGATGACGGACGTTCTCTGCGGTGACTGTGGCAGGGCCCAATACTTTTACTGCCAGCAGGAGATAGCCCAGGTCTCTGGCGCTGAGCCCGCGCCTGTCAGCAGAAAGAGTATCTTAAATCCAAGCTGTGTGCTCCCTCCTGTCTGTATTCGCAATGTACCTCTGTTGGTTTTCTAGCCTGTTCTTATACGGCCTGTCTTTGTTTTTTAGATTCTTCCATCTCTGAGCAGAAAGAGAAAGTTGACGTTTCTGCAGTGCTGCAGTTGCCGACCAAGGCAACCAAACGCCCGGCGGCTTCCGTCAGCGAAGATGCTGCCGGCACAGAGTCTGCGGAAGAGGTTAGCGAGGGCTTTGAAATGTTAGGGTCTGTGCAAGGTGCGAGAGCAAGCGGCTCTCCCTACTGCATCTTGAGGTTGAGCCTGCTCTGAGCCTGTACAGCAGTAGGTGGTTCTTTTGCATTTCTAGCAGGCAGCTCTAATGTGGGCTGGGTTTGCCTTACTCAAGTCTGCGTTATTCTCTTTCTCGAGTTTGTGGTTAAGGAATCAAAATACACTACCTTACAAGAAAAACTGCGTACTTCCTGTGGATAAACCTCTTTCTGCTCATTAGCCACCAGCCCAGGAGAGGATTCCTGTAGGACTTTGGCTCTGTAAAAATGAGCCACCTACTGCTTGACTCCCTAGTTTGGTTCAAAGGTGTAGTGCTATTTTTCTTATTACCCCATGGAATTAGAGGCCTAAGAGACTGTCGGGCTCTAATTCTTCATTCCTGAGAGAGTCGTTAACTCTTATTTGTACAAAATATATTTTTCAAGGGCTGAATTATCACACTTTGGAATGTTTAGGAGCTGACTGCACGTATGAGAGCCTGTATTCAAAAATTAAAGCGTACCTGTCAAAGGTCCTGCAAAGATTGGCATTCTTCTGCAATCTGACCCAGCAAGTCATGGTCCGCAAGTCATAGCAGAGCTGACTAAGTCTCAGGAAGTGTGTTTGCTTGGATTCTCATTCAGGTTATACTCACATTGGTATTTTTTTTTGTTTTCTTTTAAGATTCGGTCCACTTCTTTTGAGCCTTCAAGTAAAAGACCAAGATTTTCATCGCTCGATGTAGCAATGCTACAAATTGGTAAGGCTGACATCAAGTTATACGACTTGTTTCATTTTCACCCTACCTTGTGTACCGTCCAAGCCTACCCCTGGGGTTCTGTACAGATTATTGCAGGCACAGGACAAGGCAGCATCTGGGAAGACTTGAGCGTGACCTCTGTTTCTTACCTGCATCCTTGCATTGCTTCTGGAGTGGGGCCGGGCATTTAGCTTGTCATCTCAGTACCAGAGCTGCCTTGGATGCAGTCCTTCCATTCTGATAGGTCCACTGTTAGCTTGCCAGAAGTAAATTGTTTTCAATGCTTCTTTTAAGTAGTAGATCCCGAGAAGCCTTTTGTATTTCAGGTTTCGGCTGGCAATACCTTGTGCGCGCAACTTGCTGCAGTTGCCGGTGTGAAAACCTGAAAATGTCCTCAAGTGACATAACAGAAATAATATGATGATGTGAGAGAGAAAATGACAGTTTATCTTTGTTGAAGCTCGTTACTGTAAACTCATGAACCTCTTCAGTTTCCTTTTAGAGTTCCTGATGTCTTATGCTCTTCCCTCGTAGGTCAGATGCCGTGTGGAACCCATGCTCACCTGACGAAGGAACCACTATCCCATCCTCACAAGATAATTCCACGTCTGAGGTAAAAATCCTTCTGTTTTCTTTGACTTCTTCCCCAAAAGGTTTACTGCCTATGGTAAGGGAGGTCTCCAGCTGCTTCCCCCCTGAAGAACCAATTTTCAACTTTTTCTTTAAACCCAGCTACTTAATTGACGCAGGAGATTAGGTAGAGATTAAAGGTCTGCAGTAAGAGGAAGTGTTGAACTTGAGAGGAGGCTGAGGACACAATCAACAGCGTATCTTCATCTGAAAGTCATGAACATCTCGTGTCTGTCTCCATCATCATCGGTGTACGTGCTTGACAAAGTAGTTGGTGGTGGAGGTGCATATTGGAATGTTCTCTGGATACCATTTCTTTTGCCGTTGATGTTTTCAGCACAATCCGGAATGGCAAACAGAGCATCAAAGCTGGTCCAGACAGCTTCTTACCCCTGAGGCCGCCCATTAAGGAGCGCGCTGCGCCAGAATCCGCCACTTCAGATGAAAATCCATATCATGAAAATGATACAGAAAACAGTTTCTCATGTAATTTTGTGTGCACTGAGTTTAAGTGCACTGCATTTGAGAGCGGGTCAAGACTCTGCTTTGGGCGTCTAATCTGCCAGTCGTTGCTTATTGTGGTTTGGCTCATATTTTGGAGCAGATCTGGAGCATGAGAAAGAGATTCCTTTCAGAGGAAGGTAAACCAGAGAAGGTTCCTGGGGAACGTGTCTAATGCACTCCAACTGCTACTGAGCATATAGTCCCTGAGGTCAGAGCAGGGCAGGTCTGAAGTAAAATGTCCCAGCAGTGTGGATGTTGTGGACATTGCCATTCTCAGCGTCAGCATAACCTTTAACAAATAGATTGAGCAGAATTGGTCAGGGCTGGTTGAAATGAACGCTGTCTTGTCCCACAGAGTAAAGTGGCCTCCTCAGGTTGATGCAGATATTTGTCGGATGTGCAAAGAATATTTTGTTCTTTTCAAAGAAAAACCCCAAAAGCCACTGTGAATTGGTATACACTGATAACAAATGCCCCACATATAAAAATTGTGATTCTCCTCTGTTGTTTGTTTCCTGCCCCAAAGCGTTCAAGCCTCCTCTAAGGAACCAGTGACGACTGTGAGTCACCTGGAAGAACCAAAATACGGAGGAGAGGTCTATCCACGTCCAACACTAAGGACCGGTGAGTATCCCCCTGATTCCAATCCGTTCCACTTTGTAGGTAGACTTCAAATCGGAATAGGGCATTTCTTATACACTGGCAGATGATGTTCAAAGCGCTTGCCAGAATTCAAACTTCCTGACCATACAGTCAGCATTCAAAGTTTTTCTTTTTTTTTTTAATTATCACTCAGAAATGGAGAGCTATGTACATCCAATGGTGATTGAAAATCAACTTCTTGTTTTCTTACTACTTCTTTTCTGTGCAGGTGTCGAATGTATAGATGTTTGCTGCCTGCAGTGGTCGCAGAGAGGTGATACGATCAGGTAGAGTCTCTTTTAATGTAGTAATGAGTAGCTACCTTGCGGCTCCGGAATTGCTCGCAAGCCAGTTGCATCTCCAACACAGCTGCCATGCGAGAGCCGTGCTGCGTGACAAAGAGGGTTGTGCTGGTGTGGTGTTTGCTGTGGGAAGAAAGCCAGTAAGGGTGCGAGTGGTGGCCGTCCCAAGTTGTCCTTGGATGTGCAGAATCCGTTTTTGTTTGTGAGTCGTTCTGCCGAGCCATCAATGAGCTGACATTTCATTTCTTTCACTTGGAAACTCGCATCCTGAGCATAAGGATTAGAGAGCTTGTAAAGCCTGGTGGGACTTGAGGCAGTTTTTGGGACTTAGAGGATGCGTGGGGTTTGACTAGGAGGGGGAAAAAAGCAGCGTGCGGTTGGGTTTGAGAGGCCAGCAGCCTCTCTCAAAGGGGTCTTTTGGTGACAATGCGAATTCTTGTTTTTGAAGCAGGGACATATATCTGGACAACTTTAATGTCTGTGTATTTGTTTGCTCTTCAGAGTCTGTGTGGTTTGAATGACAATCCTCTCCAAATGGGGATAGTCACTCTCTTGACTGGCCTGTAGAAGGCAAGTAAACATCCTGTGGCTGTCCCATTTGGAATTCAGTGTGCTGGCCTTAGTTTCCCGAAGCTCACTCTGTTTGGATGCAAGTCTAGTTGCAGATGTTCCTGTTACACCTTGCAGTAGAACACCCAGCGTGCAGTGTTTATCAGCAGCAGATCACAAAGCACTCGACAGAGGAAGTGCTGGTTGCTTCCCTGTTTTCCAAATAATGCAACTGATAAAGAGAAGGAAAAGGAGTCTTGTACAAGTAAATGGGAAAAAAAAAATTGCAAAGCTCCCAGCTCTTCATTCTATCCCAGTCCTGCTGCTAAGAAAGAACGGTGCTGGACGTTGAGGCGATATTGTCACGTGTTGATGTGTGCAACTGGGGCTGTAGTCAGAATAAGCCTTGAAAAAGCCTTTCTTGTCCAGAAGGTGAATTCCTGAGAATTCCATGGGAGAGGATGGATACAAAGCTCACTTCTCTCTCTCCCTCTCCTGGCAGGTACTGCACACCAGAGGAAAACTCTGAGGAAGAGGAAGGAGCAGCGAAACAAACCATCGCGGGGGTAAGATTGTGTTATTCACAAGGAAAATAGAGCTATTTGTGATCAGAAACTTCAGCACTCTCCACTTCACATGACTTCCTCAACAATATCTGTATTTGCCCAGGTTGTTTTTCCCAGGGAAAGTGGGAGCATTATTTGATGAGTAGCGCTGTCGCAAAGTGTTTTCCGCTGCCGTTAATTTTGTTTCTGGACTATTAGGAGCACACTACACTATAGCATTTTGATTCTTCCCCTTTCATGTGTTGGGTATAGCCTCAAAATCTTTAGCGCACAGCCTTAGTTGACCTGCAAAGCTGGACTGGGGTGTCTTTAGTCTTATCTTGTTTGCTGGGATGGGAAGTACATCCCTGACTTCCACCTCTGGTCAGGATTGAGGTCAAAAATAAAATTTTAATCATGGAAATCATAAATAGTAGTCTCACTCTCAACTTAATACCTACACGTGGAGGCTTTGCTGGGGTTCTTAACGCTAGCCCAAGCCAAACGAGCTCTCTGCCTCTCTTGCCTCCAAGTGCAGCACTCCATGGGTGCACAGTTGGAATGCAGTCGTCAATAAAAAGTCACTTTGGGGTTTGCTGTTTGGATGTGTGTACAAAAACCCTTCCAGTTTCCTATATAAGCAAGATTTTCTGTCCTATTCCCAAGCAAACAAATCTGTGCTTGATTGCTAGCTTAACGTCCGTTTGTCTAACAGAGGCAGCGTGGCACTGAAATCTCAGAAGATGCGTTATTCCGAGGACACCCAACACGTGTTCAGTCCAAAAAGTCAGCCAGCCTCAATGTGGAAGGAAAGAAAGTGCCAGGCTTGGGAAAAACAGCGGAACGCTTTCCTCCGCTCACAGAGGTACCACAGCCGACAGTCTGTTAGACAAAAGAGAAGGTTGTGACAGAGCTGCAGGGAACTCCTCTTAGAAGAACTTGCTTTGAACCTGTTAGCGAGTGTCTGCGGCTGTGACTTCGCAGTGCGAGGGTCAGCACTAAAGCTGGTTTGAAGGATTTCGTGTGCTCCAGCGCTCCTTCAGTTGTGCTGCCTTGAGGGTTTGTGGGCCTTCTGTTAGCAGGACAAAAAATGAGTCCAGGTTGAACACCAGTCTCCAGAGCAGTGCTAACCCGACTCATCCAGTTCTATTGGATGTGCCTCTTGTCCTACCGTGGTGATAGAACCTGAAAGATCAGCTTGTGCTGATCCGTGGTGCCGTCCACCGGGGAGTGGGAGTTCAGTTTCCCCTGCTTGTATGAATTTTGGCTGCTTTTATTCTTCGGAGTTGCAGTCTAATTGAGCTCCCCCCGCCTTTTCCTGCCTGTTGAGGATGGACTCGGAAAGGGCGAGCAAATGCAGAGTTTACAAGGTCTGCAGCGTTGATGCTGGGTACAAGGGAAACCGGGTGGTTTTCTTATTTTGCTCGCCCAGATTCAAGCAAGAAGATGCTATTGCAGATCAGAGTATTTTATACCACCATCCGTAGTGGTTTCTTTGCATTCCCTAGGCAGACTTAGATGGGAACGTGCAAATTGGGACCAGTTGTGTGCACAAGCTGGACTCCCCATTGCCTGACTCCAGTGTAGCTGCCTCAGTTTCCCCCTTTCCCGTTCCCTTTGAAGTCCCCCACCTTCACACTGTTTCAGGCCCCTGACTTAGCTGCCTCGGTACGGAGGATGCCCGCTGGGGTTGGCTTAAACCTGGGTATTGCGAGGGCCGCAGGAGCACATGGGAAAGTGGTTTGCCAAACTTGTGTTCCGTCTTCAGCTGCTTTAGCGTGTTTGCTGAGTTTACGGGTTTTATCCCAACATCCTTGGTGAAATGAAATGGCAGCAAGCCTGGGCTCTAAAGTTCAAAGTTGGGATGCTGAAAGCAACCAAGCAAGGCAAAAGCGCTATCGCTCACTGAGGCAGGAAACCATCGAAGGCAGTTGCTCTGTCACCTGAGCTGAATTTACAGGCCGTGTTTCAGTGGAAAGCTGCCCCCAGGTCAGCGTGCTCCATGCGCTGTTTCACAAGTCCTTCCCCGTTGAATTGTTCCTTTCAGGCCATGGAGAGAGAGGTCAGTGCCGCATTTGGCAAAGGTGAGCCAGATGAGATCATGAGCAGTGCCTTCAAACTAAAGGTCACTCGGGAGGACATCCGCACGCTCAGGAACCTTTGCTGGCTAAACGATGAGGTAAAACCAGCTGCAGCACAGGGACAGTCTCATTCAGCCTTTATTGAAAAATACCCCTCCGCCGTGTACAGAAGTCCCGTCAACGTTCTTTGACGACCTCCGCGGCAGAGCCTAGAAATCTCTGTACAGGTCTTATTTGAGGTATTGAAGGGTCGAGCGTTTCTGGAAGTTCCGTTACTTCTTGTATGATGCAGCTTCCAGGAGTTCGTCCGGGTTATTGGCGTGGGGGGCAGGTGTTTTGATCAAACTGCCGATGTAGCCCCATGTGAAATTCTGGGAACAAAAGCCTCCAGCTGAGGCTGGAGTTCTCTCCGCTGCGTGCTTAAGGGTGGCCAGAAAAGACGCGGTGCTGTATTTTTGGTTGGGGAAGGCAGCGTCTTATTTTGACACCTCACGTTTCCTCTTTATGGTACAGGTGGTTAATTTCTACATGGGTCTGCTGATGGAAAGAGGCAAGAAGGAAGGATATCCAGCGGTCCACGCGTTCAGTACTTTCTTTTATGCCAAACTAACATCTGGGGGCTACGAAGCAGTAAGAAGATGGACCAGAAGTGTCGATGTCTTCAAGCAGGACATCATCTTCGTGCCTGTGAACTTGCAAGCACACTGGACACTAGCCGTGAGTCCCACGGGCTTTTTCTTTAGAATTGGACAGGGAGCAAAAACTGGCAAGAGAAGTCATTTAGGTGTTGGGGGTTGTGTGGCAGAAGGTTGTGCTTTGTCTAATGGTCACCTTTTAATAACAGGTCATAGATCTCAGGAAGAATACGATCACGTACTTGGACTCGCTGGGCCAGAAAGGGGACAAGATTTGTCAGACTTTGCTGTAAGTAACCGCTCCGTCACTGCTTTTATGGTGTGAATGAGGAGAGGGATTTTAGATTGAGTCCCTGTAAGGCGACTGCAAGTTTTCACATGGCTTGTAGATAACCAACCCGGAATCTTGGCGTTGCTTGCTGCGAGTTGTCTGGCATCGGCTGCTTATCTGGTGTCACAGCGTCCCCTGCACCCAGGGTCTGGGGTGCCTGGATTCTGCCGCCTTCCCGTGATAGGCACAGCCAAATACGCCATAGCCCCATGGCACACGTGTACCGGCTTTGTTAGTTGGATCCCAGTATGTGGGATGAAGGCACCCGGTGGAATTATGGCATTACAGTTCCCTGCTTGATTTGTCTCTTGGTCCTCTGATAACATGTGATTTGGGGTTTTTTGACCTCTCTGAAGCAATGAACTTAGGTATGTGTGGAAGCCTCTGTTGGAATTGTTGGTCTCATTCTTGACCATTAGCTCACAGCCTCTCAGCGTGTTTATAAATTGAAGATTGGGATTTTTCCTCCCAAATCAGCCTTAAATCAGTTGCTGTGAGGATCCTCTGACGTTTTCCCGTCCTGCCGTTCATCTTCCTGTGATTCTTCAGCCACTTTATTTTGTTGTTGGCCTAAATTACAGAGACGAAAAGGGATTTTTTTTTTCCCCTTTTGTTTTAACCAGCCAATACCTGCAAAAAGAAAGCCGGGAAAAAAGAAACCTGGAGCTGAATGTTTCGGAGTGGACTCTTCACAGCATGGAGCCACGTGTATGTGAGCACCACTTGGGTTTGAAAGGGGAACTGTCAGTGCTTCTTTGGGGCCCAGATCCTGGCACGTGACAAAGAAAGGGTTGAGCTGATGTTTCTCGAGGAGTTGATAGTAAAAAGCAGTCCCTAAAGACTGGATTTAAGAAAGGTCACTTGAGAAAGATGCCGTGCGAACCTCGAGACACCTCGCAGGGAGGAGGGCTGCTGCCCCTTCTGGGGTTGCCAAGAATTTGGGTTGTAGGGTCCGAGTCCAGGAGGCAGAGGGGAGGGATGGTGAGCAGTGAACTGGGTCTGTTCCTCGTGGGCGGGAGTGGGTATTCGGGATTACGCAAGTAGGGTCAGGAGTGTGCGGTGAGCGCAGTGTCGGTGTGGGTAATGTGCGCTACTTCCAAGTTGCTTTTCTTTTGAGACAGAGGGAAATCCTCCATCTTCTTTGCATTCCTTAGGAGATCCCTCAGCAGCTGAACGGAAGCGACTGCGGCGTCTTTATGTGCAACTACGCAGAGTACATCTCCAGAGAGAAACCGTTCAACTTTACCCAGGTGAGTGAAGGTCATAAACCCCTCCAGCCCCTTTCGCGCAGGGACAGGAGCCAGGGAGGTTACGCAGCAGCTCTTAATTGTGTCCGGGGCAGGGGCTGAGGTTTCGTGCCCCGTTTCGGTGCGTAGTTGCTGGGATCAGAACTTCCAAGTGGCCTGGGCAGGGCAGAGCTGTGGTTCTCCATCCCCGCTTTTGGGAGCTGCTGCCGGTGAGATTCCTCTTGGGCAAGATACTGCCGCCAGCGGGTTTGGCATATCTGGGCTCGGTATCTTTTGGAGAAATGGCTTCTACCCTTTGACCAGTCAAGACACTGCTTATTTTTATTGATTTTGTTTTATAGCATTTTGTTTGTTAGCGTGCTTGTAAGCTGTCGCGCAGTCAAGCCAATCTGGTTTTGTCGTGTTGTTGTGTCACCCTCTTAGGAACCACATGGGGTGTTGTACCCAAATGGTTGACAGTTCCTAAAGGGAACTTCCTATTAAGGACTCCGCTGGGCGTTTATGCCGCTTTGCCGCCTCTTTCTACCGTGACGTCGTAATTTAATGGATTTCTCTTCTCTTTTCAGACTCACATGCCATACTTCCGCAAGAAGATGGTGTGGGAGATAATCCACCAACAGCTGCTGTGACATGTGGACTATTAGAGTTCTTATTTTAATTACGTTTCTTAGACCTTAGTTACATTTCTTAGACCTTTAGTTAGTTTTCTTAGACCTTTAGTTACATTTCTTAGACAAATTTTCCTCTTTAGGTTATGAAGTAGAAGTTAAGATGGTTTATTCCCCCCACCTCCCTTATTTTGGAGACAGTAACTCTGGGGTTTTGGGGTTTTTTTTTGCCAACACCACCAACAGCTGCTGTGAGATGTGCACTATTAGAACAACGCTGTGATCACCTCCGGGTGACTAGTTGTTATTGCAGTTACATTTCTTAGACCTTATTTGGAACAGCAGCAGGCACACAAATTTTCCTCTTCAAGTTATGAAGTAGTGGGTTAAGACAGTTTATTTCCCTCCCACCCCCCTTATTTTGGAGACAGTAACTCTCTTTGAAATTAGCTAACGCACCTTAAGCGAGAGCCAGAAAGATGGGTGTGACCTCGTTAAGGGCAGAGTGAAGAAGGAACATCGAACTTCCATGGCTGAGCCGCACGCTCGCGCCTCGCAGCGCACGCGACCACGTTACAGACAAATGGGAAACATCTGTGGTGGTGGTTACAGTCGTGTTTGCCCAACTTACCTTCCCAAGGACAACATGCTGAACTACCGTCTCCTCAAAGAGAGTTTTCCTCTGTTTCTGGAATATCTACCGTCTACTTGATTCCTAAAACTGGATTTGTCATGACCACGGAAAGAAAGCGTATTTTAATAAAAAGAGCCTTAATGGAACGAAACTCTACCTCTGTCCTGGTTTGAGGTAAAACAGAACCAATTTTGTTCAGTAACTTCGCTTCTTAGCGGGGCCTCTTCTAACTACTGAAGTTAACTGCATATTGTGCAGACAGTGTTCACTCTCTCAGAGAGGTCAGACCAATGGTTACAGCTGATGCCCGGGCGTGGGATGCAGAGAGGCTCTGCTTATACTCATTGCTATAACCCCCACGGCCAAACAACTTTGTGATTTGCCCCGTTGGAGGGTCGGAAGCGGAAAAGCATAGTGGGGTCCCACCTGCAGGGAGGAGCGGACAGGACAGGTGACCCCAAACTGACCAACAGGGTATTCCATCCCATCTGCCTCATGCTCAGTATAAAAGCTGAGGGATCAAAGGGTCAGTGCTCTTCCTTCAATGGCCGATGTCTGAGGGGGACTCAGCCTGGGACTGCCCCAGTGCCAGCCGGTGACGTGATTGTCATCTCGGGAGCTTGATACGGTTTTGTATATATTTTTCATTATTTCTTTTTATTTTATTATTAATATTTCATTAAAGTAGTTTAGTTCCTTCTAAACTCCTAAGTCTCTTTTTCCTCCTCTGCCTCTCTCTTTGAAGAGGGGTAGAGGGGAGCATCTGTCGGTCCTGTTTGGGGTCCCTCGGGTCCCCAGTGGTGGATTTGGCCTAAACCATGACAGATTAATTGGCGCCCAATGTGGGGCCCGAGCAGTGCTCCACCAGAGCTGTGATAAGTTGCCCGAATAGTTTGAATTCCAGTTTGCTCAGAGATTAGAACAGACAGCTTGCATCATGTCGTTCTTAGACGAAATCGTGTATCATGCCTTTAAACAGCTTTGTTGGACCTTAATGCAGTCAACTTGGTTTAACCTGCCAAAGGTGTTGCAAACTTCATTTATTCTTTGTCTTTTTATGCGAAGGTTTAAAGGTGCTGTTTTGGTGTGGTTCGCAATTCAGATGTATAACACGATGAGTTGGGTAACGGCTCTACCTGTATATCTCGGGCATCAGGTGATGGATTCTGTTATTAATTATACTTTCGGTTCTACCTGGGGAATGTTTACTTCGCCCTTTGATACTTATGCTGATGTGACACTCTCAGAGCTGGGGCATGGAAACCTTTTGGGCTCTGGTACCTTCTCAAGATCGTGATTTTGTTGTTGGTGCTCCTGAATGTGTTGCAGGGGTGGTTTCATAGGAAACATGGGCACAGGGGAAGCCGTAGGGGACCATGCGCTGCCGCCACTCAGACCCGCGCAGCCGCTCGGCGATCTGCAGCGGTGCAAACCGCAGCCCCGCCCGGCCCGGCCGCAACCGCCCCCCCACCACAGCGGCACCGGCATCACTGGCAGCCGCCCCCCCCACCGCAACAACACCGGCCCCTCCGCCGCCCGTCCCGGCACAAGCCGCGCCCCCCCCCTGCAGCGGCACAAGCCACGCCGCCGCCTCTCCCGGCACAACCTACTGCAGCCACTACAACCAGTACCAAAACTACTCCAACTCCATCAAAATCGGTACAAGCTGCCCCGGTAACCAGGAGCAGGAAGAGGAGGTCAACTCCTTCCCCTGCCCCTTACCACAAAGACCACCTCAAGTCACATAGCTTGGGGGAGAGTTCTGAACAAGATCCAGGGGAGGGTCCTTCAAGACCACAGAAGGGAAAGAGACCTTTGAAAACAGACAAAGGCCAGAGTCCTTCTAGAGCAGATGCTGGAGAGGCCCCTTCTGGGGCAGCCTCACCACAGGAGGACTCAGATGTAGAGGGAGTTGTTCAATCCTTCTCTAGGAAAGATCTGAGAAATATCAGGAAGGACTTTAGTCGTCATGAAGGCGAAACACTTGTCTCCTGGTTGCTCCGATGCTGGGATAGCGGGGCAGATACCCTAGACTGAGATGGCAGAGAAGCTAGGCGATTGGGAAACCTGGCCAAGGATGGAGGGATTGATAAAGAAATTGGGAGAAAGACAAGCACTCTCAGTCTCTGGAGGCGACTGGTGTCAGCCATAAAGCGCAGGTATCCCTTTAAGGACGATATCGAATGCCGTCCAAGTAAATGGACCAACATGGGAAAAGGTATTAAGTACCTGAGAGAACTGCCTGTGCGAGAGGTGATTTATAGTGATGGGCAAGCGACAGTAGACCCTGATGAAATGCCATGCAAACGGTCTATGCTCAAAAAGTTTGTACAAAGTGCACCATCACCATATTCCCACCCATTGTCAACAATGGTCTGGGGAGGATCCGATACTGACACACCAACTGTAAATGAAGGGGTTAATAAGGTACGACAGTATGAAGACAGTCTCTCTCGTCCCTTTTCTGTGGCAGCCATAGAAAAGCTGACTGTGACCACCGAGAAAATGACTGAGAAACTGACTGAGAAAATAGAGCAAATGACCCAGAGATTAGTTGAGCAAACCGATAAACTGTTTGATAAACTAACCAAGGTGGAGGAAAAACTCCATGCTTTCCCTGTACAGACTCATGTTGCAGCTGCTAAGAGGAAACGCCCTCCTACTCAAGAGAAAAACCACCCTCCGACTCAAGACAAATCAAAGCTGATGCGAGATATCCTGTGGGTTTGCCTCTGTGAATATGCAGAAGACATGAAGAAGTGGGATGGAGAACCTACCTCAGCCCTACAGGCACGGGTGCTTGAGTTGCAAAATGAAGCCGATAGAAGAAAGGATTCTTACAGGAAGAAGGTTGCTCCAACCTACGGTAGGCGATCCTACGGACCAGGTAGGAACCGATCTGCTAATCAAAGGTACTACGGTCAACAGTAGAGGTGCCCTGCCTCCAGCCAGGAGGAGGAGAGGGACAACCGACTTTATTGGACTGTGTGGATTTGATGGCCTGGCACATGAGAGCCACAAAAGTATAAAGCCCTGGTGGACATTCGTGCACAGTGGTGGTGGGGTTTTTTTGCTGTCTCCAGGGAGTTATCTAATGTGAAAAGAGAAGTATTTATTTCTTTATATAATTTAAATATTTATTTTAATAAAAAGAGCCTTAATGGAACAAAACTCTACCTGGTAATGACAGAGGGTGATTTATTCTTTTTTTTATTTAACTGAAAAAAAGTTGGATGTAGCGATGTGGTTTTTTGCTCCCTCACAATCCCCCAGGAAGAGGATTGGAGCCAGGATGAGCATCGGAGCACAAAAGCCACGAAGCGATGGTCACAACGTGCTGAAGGGGCAATCGGGGTGTTGTTCAGTGGTGAGATGAGCAAGCAGCATCCCGAAAATCCGCCCCTGGAGAGGGGTTAGTGGTGTACGGACGCTCTCTGTGTTCTGTAAACCCCCTGTGGGGAGCCCCTGCTGCCCCCTTGGCAGCGCCCGGGTGGCTGTGACTGCTGAAAGCTGGTTTGGTGCGTTGAGGTGTTAGATGGGGTGGCACAGCCCCTGCCCGCCCCGGGAGGGGGGACACCACCTCTCCGGTGGCACTGGATGGGTGGGAGGGAGGGAGGGAGCAGAGCTCTGGGAGCCATGGAGAAAGGCGTGGGGGTGTCCCTCATCGTGGCAGCCCCCAGCAGCCCTACCCCGCCACCCGGCCACCCCAAGGGACACCCAAGCCCCATCTTGGTCCTCTCCCCGTTGGGTGATGCCCTTCCACCCGCCCTGGAGGTGCGCTCCTCTCCTGCAGGGGGGGACGCCCAGCACTCGCCTGGCTAGAGAAGCACCGGGGGGGGGGGGGGGGAGGGGGATGGGGGGGGGTGACTGGGGGCATCTGAGCTTCCCAGTTACACGGGCGTAATTAGTGCACCATTAATAACCACTTTGGCTCTGCTAACCAACTGCGGCGAGGCCCCCACCCCGCTTCAGCACAGGCTTCCTGATGCCAACACCTCCCCGAGCCACTGGGTAAAGCTGCGCCTGGCAAAAAACCACCACCACCCCAAAAAAACCCCACAGCACAGCCCCCACTCCCCACCCACCCCTTCTCCCCCCATCACAGCCATGGGGCAAACTCCCACCACCACCACCCCCCAATCTCAGCTCGGCCATGACCCCCCCGAGACACTGGAAAGAGCGCAACGGAGAGCGAGCTCAGGCTCGTGTGAGCTGCAGAGATTTCTCTTTTTCTTGTGATGATGTTGTCGTTGGGTGGGGTTTGGTTGTTTTTTTTTCACGGAACACTTTGCAGTAGAGGACAAAAATATGGTGTCACAGCCCCTGGGGCCACACTGGCACCGCCACCTCACCCACCCCCCCCACCCCACCCCACCCCCCCCCCCGCTCCCGTCCCTCCTCTTCCCAGCGGCTTTCACCACTTTCCTTGCTTGGTTTTGTTTTGTGTTTGGTTTTGTTTTTTTTTTCCTTACAACCTTTTTTTATATTTGGGTTGGGGTTCTTTTTCACTTTTTTTTCCGCCTTTCTTCCCCCCCTTTTTTCTCTTTCTCCTTTTTTTTTCTTTTCTCCTTTTTTCTTTTGCTTTTTTTTCTTTTCCCCCTTTTTCTTTCCACCACTTTTTTTTCCCCTTTTTTTTCCTCCTTTTTAACATTTCTCAAGCTTTCTCCAAAGGAACAGCCCCTGGCTCTCAGCTAGCCAAAGGAGACTACGGAAGAGCATTGGCACCCGTGGGAGTGGTTTCCTTCTCCTGCTTCACACTCGGTCGAGATCGTTTTTTCCAACTCGTCTTTTTTTTTTTAACAAATTAAACAAAAAAAAAAGCTCCAAGTATCAGTTTTACAAGGCACACAAAATCTCTAGAAGGGAAACACAAACGCAAGGTGCTGAGGTATGAAAACCTGAGGTGTTTTTTTCTGTGTGGATGTGTGTGTGTCATCTGGGGTTGGGGGTTGTGTGTGCTTTATTTTTGAAATTTAAAAAAAATAATAATTTTGCTAGGTTTTTTGTTTTTTTTTTTTTTTTTTTTTTTTTTTTCCCCAGCCCTGGGCTGACAACCTCTTGGAAATCCGGTGTTTCCCCCGTCGTGGTTTGGCCTCAGCCGGCAACAAAGAACCACGCGGCCGCTCGCTCCACTCCCGCAGCCGGGGGCAAAATCGGAAGAAAAAGGCAAAAAACTCGCGGGTTGAGATAAAGGCAGTTTAAGAGAAGAGCAACGGGAGGGGCAAACAATCCCAATAACAGCGGTAAAGGAATAGACGGACGCGATGACAGCGCCTCCGCGCACCGACCGGCCCCGCACCGCCGCAGCCCGCTCCCAGCCGCCACTTCCCGCCCCCTCCCCCGGCGAGCTCCCCCCAGCCCCGGGCATGGCTCACAGGGGATGGGATACCTGTGTCCCTGCCGGCTCCTCGGGGAAATTAACCCCATCCCTGCCGGAACCAGGACACCCCCCGCCCCTCTTTCCCCCCTTCTCTCCTGCAACCCGCATCTTTCAGCCGCGTCGGGGCGGTGATGGAGAGCGAAGGGACAGAGGGACAGCCGGGACGGGGGGACGCAGCAGATGCCAACCCCAGTTTGGGACTCAGGGAAGCAAAGAGGAAAGGGCGCGTGAAAGAGAAATGCCTCTTTGAGGAGACGGGATCCCTTCTCTTGGCTCATACAGGCACTGCTCTTCTCAAAGCCCTTAAGAAATCGCTTTTTAACGCTCCTTTAATTATTATGGGGGGTTTCACCCCCTGCTGGCAATCCTACATCCCTGCTCTACCGGGCATTAGAGAACCACTGGACTAGTTCCTGTCCTTGAACCTCGAGAAAAGCCGGCTTTGGCTAAAAACCAAACATCCTCCTCCCGCCCCCACCCCCTCTGAAAAAAAAAAAAAAAAAATTAAAATCCTTACCGCCTCCCCCACGGCACCGGCGCCACCGGCAGCCGCCCCCCCCACCGCCACGGCACAGGCGCCTCCGCCGCCGCCTGCACCGGCACCGGCACCCGCACCACCGGCAGCCGCCCCCCCCACCGCAACAACACCGGCCCCTCCGCCGCCCGTCCCGGCACAAGCCGCGCCCCCCCCCGCAGCGGCACAAGCCACGCCGCCGCCTCTCCCGGCACAACCTACTGCAGCCACTACAACCAGTACCAAAACTACTCCAACTCCATCAAAATCGGTACAAGCCGCCCCGGGAACCAGGAGCAGGAAGAGGAGGTCAACTCCTTCCCCTGCCCCTTACCACAAAGACCACCTCAAGTCACATAGCTTGGGGGAGAGTTCTGAACAAGATCCAGGGGAGGGTCCTTCAAGACCACAGAAGGGAAAGAGACCTTTGAAAACAGACAAAGGCCAGAGTCCTTCTAGAGCAGATGCTGGAGAGGCCCCTTCTGGGGCAGCCTCCCCACAGGAGGACTCAGATGTAGAGGGAGTTGTTCAATCCTTCTCCGTGAAAGACCTGAGAAGTATCAGGAAGGACTTTAGTCGTCATGAAGGCGAAACACTTGTCTCCTGGTTGCTCCGATGCTGGGATAGCGGGGCAGATACCCTAGACTGAGATGGCAGAGAAGCTAGGCGATTGGGAAACCTGTCCAAGGATGGAGGGATTGTACCTGAAAGAACTGCCTGTGCGAGAGGTGATTTATAGTGATGGGCAAGCGATAGTAGACCCTGATGAAATGCCATGCAAACGATCTCTGCTCAAAAAGTTTGTACAAAGTGCACCATCACCATATTCCCACCCATTGTCAACAATGGTCTGGGGAGGATCCGATACTGACACACCAACTGTAAATGAAGGGGTTAAGAAGGTACGACAGTATGAAGACAGTCTCTCTGGTCCCTTCTCTGTGGCAGCCATAGAAAAGCTGACTGTGACCACCGAGAAAATGACTGAGAAACTGACTGAGAAAATAGAGCAAATGACCCAGAGATTAGTTGAGCAAACCGATAAACTGTTTGATAAACTAACCAAGGTGGAGGAAAAACTCCATGCTTTCCCTGTACAGACTCATGTTGCAGCTGCTAAGAGGAAACGCCCTCCTACTCAAGAGAAAAACCACCCTCCGACTCAAGACAAATCAAAGCCGATGCGAGATATCCTGTGGGTTTGCCTCTGTGAATATGCAGAAGACATGAAGAAGAGGGATGGAGAACCTACCTCAGCCCTACAGGCACAGGTGCTTGAGTTGCAAAATGAAGCCGATAGAAGAAAGGATTCTTACAGGAAGAAGGTTGCTCCAACCTACGGTAGGCGATCCTACGGACCAGGTAGGAACCAATCTGATAATCGTAGGTACTACGGTCAACAGTAGAGGTGCCCTGCCTCCAGCCAGGAGGAGGAGAGGGACAACCGACTGTATTGGACTGTGTGGATTCGATGGCCTGGCACATGAGAGCCACAAAAGTATAAAGCCCTGGTGGACACTGGTGCACAGTGGTGTTGGGTTGTTTTTTGCTGTCTCCAGGGAGTTATCTAATGTGAAAAGAGAAGTATTTATTTCTTTATATAATTTAAATATTTATTTTCATAAAAAGAGCCTTAAGGGAACAAAACTCTACCTGGTAATAAGAGAGGGTGATTTATTCTTTTTTTTATTTAACTGAAAAAAAGTTGGATGTAGCGATGTGGATTTTCGCTCCCTCACAATCCCCCAGGAAGAGGATTGGAGCCAGGAGGAGCATCGGAGCACAAAAGCCACGAAGCGATGGTCACAATGTGCTGAAGGGGCAATCGGGGAGTTGTTCAGCGGTGAGATGAGCAAGCAGCATCCCGAAAATCCGCCCCTGGAGAGGGGTTAGTGGTGTACGGACACTCTCTGTGTTCTGTAAGCCCCCTTTGGGGAGCCCCTGCTGCCCCCTTGGCAGCGCCCGGGTGGCTGTGACTGCTGAAAGCTGGTTTGGTGCGTTGAGGTGTTAGGTGGGGTGGCACAGCCCCTGCCCGCCCCGGGAGGGGGGACACCACCTCTCCGGTGGCACTGGATGGGTGGGAGGGAGGGAGGGAGCAGAGCTCTGGGAGCCATGGAGAAAGGCGTGGGGGTGTCCCTCATCGTGGCAGCCCCCAGCAGCCCTACCCCGCCACCCGGCCACCCCAAGGGACACCCAAGCCCCATCTTGGTCTTCTCCCCGTTGGGTGACGCCCTTCCACCCACCCCGGAGGTGCGCTCCTCTCCTGCGGGGGGGACGCCCAGCGCTCGCCTGGCTAGAGAAGCACCCGGGGGGGGGGGATGGGGGTGGGTGACTGGGGGCATCTGAGCTTCCCAGTTACACGGGCGTAATTAGTGCACCATTAATAACCATTAGTAACCACTTTGGCTCTGCTAACCAACTGCGGCGAGGCCCCCACCCCGCTTTAGCACAGGCTTCCTGATGCCAACACCTCCCCGAGCCACTGGGTAAAGCTGCGCCTGGCAAAAAACCACCACCACCCCAAAAAAACCCCACAGCACAGCCCCCACTCCCCACCCACCCCTTCTCCCCCCATCACAGCCATGGGGCAAACTCCCACCACCACCACCCCCCAATCTCAGCTCGGCCATGACCCCCCCGAGACACTGGAAAGAGAGCAACGGAGAGCAAGCTCAGGCTCGTGTGAGCTGCAGAGATTTCTCTTTTTCTTGTGATGATGTTGTCGTTGGGTGGGGTTTGGTTGTTTTTTTTTCACGGAACACTTTGCAGTAGAGGACAAAAATATGGTGTCACAGCCCCTGGGGCCACACTGGCACCGCCACCTCACCCCCCCCCCCCCTTCGCTCCCGTCCCTCGTCCCTCCTCTTCTCAGCGGCTTTCACCACTTTCCTTGCTTGGTTTTGTTTTGTGTTTGGTTTTTTTTTTTTTTTTTCTTACAACCTTTTTTTATATTTGAGTTGGGGTTCTTTTTCCCTTTTTTTTCCGCCTTTCTTCCCCCCCTTTTTTCTCTTTCTCTTTTTTTTTTTCTTTTCTCCTTTTTTCTTTTGCTTTTTTTTCTTTTCCCCCTTTTTCTTTCCACCACTTTTTTCCCCTTTTTTTTTCTCCTTTTTAACATTTCTCAAGCTTTCTCCAAAGGAACAGCCCCTGGCTCTCAGCTAGCCAAAGGAGACTACGGAAGAGCATTGGCACCCGTGGGAGTGGTTTCCTTCTCCTGCTTCACACTCGGTCGAGATCGTTTTTTCCAACTCGTCTTTTTTTTTTTAACAAATTAAACAAAAAAAAAAGCTCCAAGTATCAGTTTTACAAGGCACACAAAATCTCTAGAAGGGAAACACAAACGCAAGGTGCTGAGGTATGAAAACCTGAGGTGTTTTTTTCTGTGTGGATGTGTGTGTGTCATCTGGGGTTGGGGGTTGTGTGTGCTTTATTTTTGAAATTTAAAAAAAATAATAATTTTGCTAGGTTTTTTGTTGGTTTTTTTTTTTTTTTTTTTTTTCCCCAGCCCTGGGCTGACAACCTCTTGGAAATCCGGTGTTTCCCCCGTCGTGGTTTGGCCTCAGCCGGCAACAAAGAACCACGCGGCCGCTCGCTCCACTCCCGCAGCCGGGGGCAAAATCGGAAGAAAAAGGCAAAAAACTCGCGGGTTGAGATAAAGGCAGTTTAAGAGAAGAGCAACGGGAAGGGCAAACAATCCCAATAACAGCGGTAAAGGAATAGACGGACGCGATGACAGCGCCTCCGCGCACCGACCGGCCCCGCACCGCCGCAGCCCGCTCCCAGCCGCCACTTCCCGCCCCCTCCCCCGGCGAGCTCCCCCCAGCCCCGGGCATGGCTCACAGGGGATGGGATACCTGTGTCCCTGCCGGCTCCTCGGGGAAATTAACCCCATCCCTGCCGGAACCAGGACACCCCCCGCCCCTCTTTCCCCCCTTCTCTCCTGCAACCCGCATCTTTCAGCCGCGTCGGGGCGGTGATGGAGAGCGAAGGGACAGAGGGACAGCCGGGACGGGGGGACGCAGCAGATGCCAACCCCAGTTTGGGACTCAGGGAAGCAAAGAGGAAAGGGCGCGTGAAAGAGAAATGCCTCTTTGAGGAGACGGGATCCCTTCTCTTGGCTCATACAGGCACTGCTCTTCTCAAAGCCCTTAAGAAATCGCTTTTTAACGCTCCTTTAATTATTATGGGGGGTTTCACCCCCTGCTGGCAATCCTACATCCCTGCTCTACCGGGCATTAGAGAACCACTGGACTAGTTCCTGTCCTTGAACCTCGAGAAAAGCCGGCTTTGGCTAAAAACCAAACATCCTCCTCCCGCCCCCACCCCCTCTGAAAAAAAAAAAAAAAAAATTAAAATCCTTACCGCCTCCCCCACGGCACCGGCGCCACCGGCAGCCGCCCCCCCCACCGCCACGGCACAGGCGCCTCCGCCGCCGCCTGCACCGGCACCGGCACCCGCACCACCGGCAGCCGCCCCCCCCACCGCAACAACACCGGCCCCTCCGCCGCCCGTCCCGGCACAAGCCGCGCCCCCCCCTGCAGCGGCACAAGCCACGCCGCCGCCTCTCCCGGCACAACCTACTGCAGCCACTACAACCAGTACCAAAACTACTCCAACTCCATCAAAATCGGTACAAGCCGCCCCGGGAACCAGGAGCAGGAAGAGGAGGTCAACTCCTTCCCCTGCCCCTTACCACAAAGACCACCTCAAGTCACATAGCTTGGGGGAGAGTTCTGAACAAGATCCAGGGGAGGGTCCTTCAAGACCACAGAAGGGAAAGAGACCTTTGAAAACAGACAAAGGCCAGAGTCCTTCTAGAGCAGATGCTGGAGAGGCCCCTTCTGGGGCAGCCTCCCCACAGGAGGACTCAGATGTAGAGGGAGTTGTTCAATCCTTCTCCGTGAAAGACCTGAGAAGTATCAGGAAGGACTTTAGTCGTCATGAAGGCGAAACACTTGTCTCCTGGTTGCTCCGATGCTGGGATAGCGGGGCAGATACCCTAGACTGAGATGGCAGAGAAGCTAGGCGATTGGGAAACCTGTCCAAGGATGGAGGGATTGTACCTGAAAGAACTGCCTGTGCGAGAGGTGATTTATAGTGATGGGCAAGCGATAGTAGACCCTGATGAAATGCCATGCAAACGATCTCTGCTCAAAAAGTTTGTACAAAGTGCACCATCACCATATTCCCACCCATTGTCAACAATGGTCTGGGGAGGATCCGATACTGACACACCAACTGTAAATGAAGGGGTTAAGAAGGTACGACAGTATGAAGACAGTCTCTCTGGTCCCTTCTCTGTGGCAGCCATAGAAAAGCTGACTGTGACCACCGAGAAAATGACTGAGAAACTGACTGAGAAAATAGAGCAAATGACCCAGAGATTAGTTGAGCAAACCGATAAACTGTTTGATAAACTAACCAAGGTGGAGGAAAAACTCCATGCTTTCCCTGTACAGACTCATGTTGCAGCTGCTAAGAGGAAACGCCCTCCTACTCAAGAGAAAAACCACCCTCCGACTCAAGACAAATCAAAGCCGATGCGAGATATCCTGTGGGTTTGCCTCTGTGAATATGCAGAAGACATGAAGAAGAGGGATGGAGAACCTACCTCAGCCCTACAGGCACAGGTGCTTGAGTTGCAAAATGAAGCCGATAGAAGAAAGGATTCTTACAGGAAGAAGGTTGCTCCAACCTACGGTAGGCGATCCTACGGACCAGGTAGGAACCAATCTGATAATCGTAGGTACTACGGTCAACAGTAGAGGTGCCCTGCCTCCAGCCAGGAGGAGGAGAGGGACAACCGACTGTATTGGACTGTGTGGATTCGATGGCCTGGCACATGAGAGCCACAAAAGTATAAAGCCCTGGTGGACACTGGTGCACAGTGGTGTTGGGTTGTTTTTTGCTGTCTCCAGGGAGTTATCTAATGTGAAAAGAGAAGTATTTATTTCTTTATATAATTTAAATATTTATTTTCATAAAAAGAGCCTTAAGGGAACAAAACTCTACCTGGTAATAAGAGAGGGTGATTTATTCTTTTTTTTATTTAACTGAAAAAAAGTTGGATGTAGCGATGTGGATTTTCGCTCCCTCACAATCCCCCAGGAAGAGGATTGGAGCCAGGAGGAGCATCGGAGCACAAAAGCCACGAAGCGATGGTCACAATGTGCTGAAGGGGCAATCGGGGAGTTGTTCAGCGGTGAGATGAGCAAGCAGCATCCCGAAAATCCGCCCCTGGAGAGGGGTTAGTGGTGTACGGACACTCTCTGTGTTCTGTAAGCCCCCTTTGGGGAGCCCCTGCTGCCCCCTTGGCAGCGCCCGGGTGGCTGTGACTGCTGAAAGCTGGTTTGGTGCGTTGAGGTGTTAGGTGGGGTGGCACAGCCCCTGCCCGCCCCGGGAGGGGGGACACCACCTCTCCGGTGGCACTGGATGGGTGGGAGGGAGGGAGGGAGCAGAGCTCTGGGAGCCATGGAGAAAGGCGTGGGGGTGTCCCTCATCGTGGCAGCCCCCAGCAGCCCTACCCCGCCACCCGGCCACCCCAAGGGACACCCAAGCCCCATCTTGGTCTTCTCCCCGTTGGGTGACGCCCTTCCACCCACCCCGGAGGTGCGCTCCTCTCCTGCGGGGGGGACGCCCAGCGCTCGCCTGGCTAGAGAAGCACCCGGGGGGGGGGGATGGGGGTGGGTGACTGGGGGCATCTGAGCTTCCCAGTTACACGGGCGTAATTAGTGCACCATTAATAACCATTAGTAACCACTTTGGCTCTGCTAACCAACTGCGGCGAGGCCCCCACCCCGCTTTAGCACAGGCTTCCTGATGCCAACACCTCCCCGAGCCACTGGGTAAAGCTGCGCCTGGCAAAAAACCACCACCACCCCAAAAAAACCCCACAGCACAGCCCCCACTCCCCACCCACCCCTTCTCCCCCCATCACAGCCATGGGGCAAACTCCCACCACCACCACCCCCCAATCTCAGCTCGGCCATGACCCCCCCGAGACACTGGAAAGAGAGCAACGGAGAGCAAGCTCAGGCTCGTGTGAGCTGCAGAGATTTCTCTTTTTCTTGTGATGATGTTGTCGTTGGGTGGGGTTTGGTTGTTTTTTTTTCACGGAACACTTTGCAGTAGAGGACAAAAATATGGTGTCACAGCCCCTGGGGCCACACTGGCACCGCCACCTCACCCCCCCCCCCCCTTCGCTCCCGTCCCTCGTCCCTCCTCTTCTCAGCGGCTTTCACCACTTTCCTTGCTTGGTTTTGTTTTGTGTTTGGTTTTTTTTTTTTTTTTTCTTACAACCTTTTTTTATATTTGAGTTGGGGTTCTTTTTCCCTTTTTTTTCCGCCTTTCTTCCCCCCCTTTTTTCTCTTTCTCTTTTTTTTTTTCTTTTCTCCTTTTTTCTTTTGCTTTTTTTTCTTTTCCCCCTTTTTCTTTCCACCACTTTTTTCCCCTTTTTTTTTCTCCTTTTTAACATTTCTCAAGCTTTCTCCAAAGGAACAGCCCCTGGCTCTCAGCTAGCCAAAGGAGACTACGGAAGAGCATTGGCACCCGTGGGAGTGGTTTCCTTCTCCTGCTTCACACTCGGTCGAGATCGTTTTTTCCAACTCGTCTTTTTTTTTTAACAAATTAAACAAAAAAAAAGCTCCAAGTATCAGTTTTACAAGGCACACAAAATCTCTAGAAGGGAAACACAAACGCAAGGTGCTGAGGTATGAAAACCTGAGGTGTTTTTTTCTGTGTGGATGTGTGTGTGTCATCTGGGGTTGGGGGTTGTGTGTGCTTTATTTTTGAAATTTAAAAAAAATAATAATTTTGCTAGGTTTTTTTTTTTTTTTTTTTTTTTTTTTTTTTTTCCCCAGCCCTGGGCTGACAACCTCTTGGAAATCCGGTGTTTCCCCCGTCGTGGTTTGGCCTCAGCCGGCAACAAAGAACCACGCGGCCGCTCGCTCCACTCCCGCAGCCGGGGGCAAAATCGGAAGAAAAAGGCAAAAAACTCGCGGGTTGAGATAAAGGCAGTTTAAGAGAAGAGCAACGGGAAGGGCAAACAATCCCAATAACAGCGGTAAAGGAATAGACGGACGCGATGACAGCGCCTCCGCGCACCGACCGGCCCCGCACCGCCGCAGCCCGCTCCCAGCCGCCACTTCCCGCCCCCTCCCCCGGCGAGCTCCCCCCAGCCCCGGGCATGGCTCACAGGGGATGGGATACCTGTGTCCCTGCCGGCTCCTCGGGGAAATTAACCCCATCCCTGCCGGAACCAGGACACCCCCCGCCCCTCTTTCCCCCCTTCTCTCCTGCAACCCGCATCTTTCAGCCGCGTCGGGGCGGTGATGGAGAGCGAAGGGACAGAGGGACAGCCGGGACAGGGGGACGCAGCAGATGCCAACCCCAGTTTGGGACTCAGGGAAGCAAAGAGGAAAGGGCGCGTGAAAGAGAAATGCCTCTTTGAGGAGACGGGATCCCTTCTCTTGGCTCATACAGGCACTGCTCTTCTCAAAGCCCTTAAGAAATCGCTTTTTAACGCTCCTTTAATTATTATGGGGGGTTTCACCCCCTGCTGGCAATCCTACATCCCTGCTCTACCGGGCATTAGAGAACCACTGGACTAGTTCCTGTCCTTGAACCTCGAGAAAAGCCGGCTTTGGCTAAAAACCAAACATCCTCCTCCCGCCCCCACCCCCTCTGAAAAAAAAAAAAAAAAAATTAAAATCCTTACCGCCTCCCCCACGGCACCGGCGCCACCGGCAGCCGCCCCCCCCACCGCCACGGCACAGGCGCCTCCGCCGCCGCCTGCACCGGCACCGGCACCCGCACCACCGGCAGCCGCCCCCCCCACCGCAACAACACCGGCCCCTCCGCCGCCCGTCCCGGCACAAGCCGCGCCCCCCCCTGCAGCGGCACAAGCCACGCCGCCGCCTCTCCCGGCACAACCTACTGCAGCCACTACAACCAGTACCAAAACTACTCCAACTCCATCAAAATCGGTACAAGCCGCCCCGGGAACCAGGAGCAGGAAGAGGAGGTCAACTCCTTCCCCTGCCCCTTACCACAAAGACCACCTCAAGTCACATAGCTTGGGGGAGAGTTCTGAACAAGATCCAGGGGAGGGTCCTTCAAGACCACAGAAGGGAAAGAGACCTTTGAAAACAGACAAAGGCCAGAGTCCTTCTAGAGCAGATGCTGGAGAGGCCCCTTCTGGGGCAGCCTCCCCACAGGAGGACTCAGATGTAGAGGGAGTTGTTCAATCCTTCTCCGTGAAAGACCTGAGAAGTATCAGGAAGGACTTTAGTCGTCATGAAGGCGAAACACTTGTCTCCTGGTTGCTCCGATGCTGGGATAGCGGGGCAGATACCCTAGACTGAGATGGCAGAGAAGCTAGGCGATTGGGAAACCTGTCCAAGGATGGAGGGATTGTACCTGAAAGAACTGCCTGTGCGAGAGGTGATTTATAGTGATGGGCAAGCGATAGTAGACCCTGATGAAATGCCATGCAAACGATCTCTGCTCAAAAAGTTTGTACAAAGTGCACCATCACCATATTCCCACCCATTGTCAACAATGGTCTGGGGAGGATCCGATACTGACACACCAACTGTAAATGAAGGGGTTAAGAAGGTACGACAGTATGAAGACAGTCTCTCTGGTCCCTTCTCTGTGGCAGCCATAGAAAAGCTGACTGTGACCACCGAGAAAATGACTGAGAAACTGACTGAGAAAATAGAGCAAATGACCCAGAGATTAGTTGAGCAAACCGATAAACTGTTTGATAAACTAACCAAGGTGGAGGAAAAACTCCATGCTTTCCCTGTACAGACTCATGTTGCAGCTGCTAAGAGGAAACGCCCTCCTACTCAAGAGAAAAACCACCCTCCGACTCAAGACAAATCAAAGCCGATGCGAGATATCCTGTGGGTTTGCCTCTGTGAATATGCAGAAGACATGAAGAAGAGGGATGGAGAACCTACCTCAGCCCTACAGGCACAGGTGCTTGAGTTGCAAAATGAAGCCGATAGAAGAAAGGATTCTTACAGGAAGAAGGTTGCTCCAACCTACGGTAGGCGATCCTACGGACCAGGTAGGAACCAATCTGATAATCGTAGGTACTACGGTCAACAGTAGAGGTGCCCTGCCTCCAGCCAGGAGGAGGAGAGGGACAACCGACTGTATTGGACTGTGTGGATTCGATGGCCTGGCACATGAGAGCCACAAAAGTATAAAGCCCTGGTGGACACTGGTGCACAGTGGTGTTGGGTTGTTTTTTGCTGTCTCCAGGGAGTTATCTAATGTGAAAAGAGAAGTATTTATTTCTTTATATAATTTAAATATTTATTTTCATAAAAAGAGCCTTAAGGGAACAAAACTCTACCTGGTAATAAGAGAGGGTGATTTATTCTTTTTTTTATTTAACTGAAAAAAAGTTGGATGTAGCGATGTGGATTTTCGCTCCCTCACAATCCCCCAGGAAGAGGATTGGAGCCAGGAGGAGCATCGGAGCACAAAAGCCACGAAGCGATGGTCACAATGTGCTGAAGGGGCAATCGGGGAGTTGTTCAGCGGTGAGATGAGCAAGCAGCATCCCAAAAATCCGCCCCTGGAGAGGGGTTAGTGGTGTACGGACACTCTCTGTGTTCTGTAAGCCCCCTTTGGGGAGCCCCTGCTGCCCCCTTGGCAGCGCCCGGGTGGCTGTGACTGCTGAAAGCTGGTTTGGTGCGTTGAGGTGTTAGGTGGGGTGGCACAGCCCCTGCCCGCCCCGGGAGGGGGGACACCACCTCTCCGGTGGCACTGGATGGGTGGGAGGGAGGGAGGGAGCAGAGCTCTGGGAGCCATGGAGAAAGGCGTGGGGGTGTCCCTCATCGTGGCAGCCCCCAGCAGCCCTACCCCGCCACCCGGCCACCCCAAGGGACACCCAAGCCCCATCTTGGTCTTCTCCCCGTTGGGTGACGCCCTTCCACCCACCCCGGAGGTGCGCTCCTCTCCTGCGGGGGGGACGCCCAGCGCTCGCCTGGCTAGAGAAGCACCCGGGGGGGGGGGATGGGGGTGGGTGACTGGGGGCATCTGAGCTTCCCAGTTACACGGGCGTAATTAGTGCACCATTAATAACCATTAGTAACCACTTTGGCTCTGCTAACCAACTGCGGCGAGGCCCCCACCCCGCTTTAGCACAGGCTTCCTGATGCCAACACCTCCCCGAGCCACTGGGTAAAGCTGCGCCTGGCAAAAAACCACCACCACCCCAAAAAAACCCCACAGCACAGCCCCCACTCCCCACCCACCCCTTCTCCCCCCATCACAGCCATGGGGCAAACTCCCACCACCACCACCCCCCAATCTCAGCTCGGCCATGACCCCCCCGAGACACTGGAAAGAGAGCAACGGAGAGCAAGCTCAGGCTCGTGTGAGCTGCAGAGATTTCTCTTTTTCTTGTGATGATGTTGTCGTTGGGTGGGGTTTGGTTGTTTTTTTTTCACGGAACACTTTGCAGTAGAGGACAAAAATATGGTGTCACAGCCCCTGGGGCCACACTGGCACCGCCACCTCACCCCCCCCCCCCTTCGCTCCCGTCCCTCGTCCCTCCTCTTCCCAGCGGCTTTCACCACTTTCCTTGCTTAGTTTTGTTTTGTGTTTGTTTTTTTTTTTTTTTTTTTTCTTACAACCTTTTTTTATATTTGAGTTGGGGTTCTTTTTCCCTTTTTTTCCCGCCTTTCTTCCCCCCCTTTTTTCTCTTTCTCTTTTTTTTTTCTTTTCTCCTTTTTTCTTTTGCTTTTTTTTCTTTTCCCCCTTTTTCTTTCCACCACTTTTTTCCCCTTTTTTTTTCTCCTTTTTAACATTTCTCAAGCTCTCTCCAAAGGAACAGCCCCTGGCTCTCAGCTAGCCAAAGGAGACTACGGAAGAGCATTGGCACCCGTGGGAGTGGTTTCCTTCTCCTGCTTCACACTCGGTCGAGATCGTTTTTTCCAACTCGTCTTTTTTTTTTAACAAATTAAACAAAAAAAAAGCTCCAAGTATCAGTTTTACAAGGCACACAAAATCTCTAGAAGGGAAACACAAACGCAAGGTGCTGAGGTATGAAAACCTGAGGTGTTTTTTTCTGTGTGGATGTGTGTGTGTCATCTGGGGTTGGGGGTTGTGTGTGCTTTATTTTTGAAATTTAAAAAAAATAATAATTTTGCTAGGTTTTTTGTTTTTTTTTTTTTTTTTTTTTTTTTTTTTCCCCAGCCCTGGGCTGACAACCTCTTGGAAATCCGGTGTTTCCCCCGTCGTGGTTTGGCCTCAGCCGGCAACAAAGAACCACGCGGCCGCTCGCTCCACTCCCGCAGCCGGGGGCAAAATCGGAAGAAAAAGGCAAAAAACTCGCGGGTTGAGATAAAGGCAGTTTAAGAGAAGAGCAACGGGAGGGGCAAACAATCCCAATAACAGCGGTAAAGGAATAGACGGACGCGATGACAGCGCCTCCGCGCACCGACCGGCCCCGCACCGCCGCAGCCCGCTCCCAGCCGCCACTTCCCGCCCCCTCCCCCGGCGAGCTCCCCCCAGCCCCGGGCATGGCTCACAGGGGATGGGATACCTGTGTCCCTGCCGGCTCCTCGGGGAAATTAACCCCATCCCTGCCGGAACCAGGACACCCCCCGCCCCTCTTTCCCCCCTTCTCTCCTGCAACCCGCATCTTTCAGCCGCGTCGGGGCGGTGATGGAGAGCGAAGGGACAGAGGGACAGCCGGGACGGGGGGACGCAGCAGATGCCAACCCCAGTTTGGGACTCAGGGAAGCAAAGAGGAAAGGGCGCGTGAAAGAGAAATGCCTCTTTGAGGAGACGGGATCCCTTCTCTTGGCTCATACAGGCACTGCTCTTCTCAAAGCCCTTAAGAAATCGCTTTTTAACGCTCCTTTAATTATTATGGGGGGTTTCACCCCCTGCTGGCAATCCTACATCCCTGCTCTACCGGGCATTAGAGAACCACTGGACTAGTTCCTGTCCTTGAACCTCGAGAAAAGCCGGCTTTGGCTAAAAACCAAACATCCTCCTCCCGCCCCCACCCCCTCTGAAAAAAAAAAAAAAAAAATTAAAATCCTTACCGCCTCCCCCACGGCACCGGCGCCACCGGCAGCCGCCCCCCCCACCGCCACGGCACAGGCGCCTCCGCCGCCGCCTGCACCGGCACCGGCACCCGCACCACCGGCAGCCGCCCCCCCCACCGCAACAACACCGGCCCCTCCGCCGCCCGTCCCGGCACAAGCCGCGCCCCCCCCTGCAGCGGCACAAGCCACGCCGCCGCCTCTCCCGGCACAACCTACTGCAGCCACTACAACCAGTACCAAAACTACTCCAACTCCATCAAAATCGGTACAAGCCGCCCCGGGAACCAGGAGCAGGAAGAGGAGGTCAACTCCTTCCCCTGCCCCTTACCACAAAGACCACCTCAAGTCACATAGCTTGGGGGAGAGTTCTGAACAAGATCCAGGGGAGGGTCCTTCAAGACCACAGAAGGGAAAGAGACCTTTGAAAACAGACAAAGGCCAGAGTCCTTCTAGAGCAGATGCTGGAGAGGCCCCTTCTGGGGCAGCCTCCCCACAGGAGGACTCAGATGTAGAGGGAGTTGTTCAATCCTTCTCCGTGAAAGACCTGAGAAGTATCAGGAAGGACTTTAGTCGTCATGAAGGCGAAACACTTGTCTCCTGGTTGCTCCGATGCTGGGATAGCGGGGCAGATACCCTAGACTGAGATGGCAGAGAAGCTAGGCGATTGGGAAACCTGGCCAAGGATGGAGGGATTGTACCTGAAAGAACTGCCTGTGCGAGAGGTGATTTATAGTGATGGGCAAGCGATAGTAGACCCTGATGAAATGCCATGCAAACGATCTCTGCTCAAAAGGTTTGTACAAAGTGCACCATCACCATATTCCCACCCATTGTCAACAATGGTCTGGGGAGGATCCGATACTGACACACCAACTGTAAATGAAGGGGTTAAGAAGGTACGACAGTATGAAGACAGTCTCTCTGGTCCCTTCTCTGTGGCAGCCATAGAAAAGCTGACTGTGACCACCGAGAAAATGACTGAGAAACTGACTGAGAAAATAGAGCAAATGACCCAGAGATTAGTTGAGCAAACCGATAAACTGTTTGATAAACTAACCAAGGTGGAGGAAAAACTCCATGCCTTCCCTGTACAGACTCATGTTGCAGCTGCTAAGAGGAAACGCCCTCCTACTCAAGAGAAAAACCACCCTCCGACTCAAGACAAATCAAAGCTGATGCGAGATATCCTGTGGGTTTGCCTCTGTGAATATGCAGAAGACATGAAGAAGAGGGATGGAGAACCTACCTCAGCCCTACAGGCACAGGTGCTTGAGTTGCAAAATGAAGCCGATAGAAGAAAGGATTCTTACAGGAAGAAGGTTGCTCCAACCTACGGTAGGCGATCCTACGGACCAGGTAGGAACCAATCTGATAATCGTAGGTACTACGGTCAACAGTAGAGGTGCCCTGCCTCCAGCCAGGAGGAGGAGAGGGACAACCGACTGTATTGGACTGTGTGGATTCGATGGCCTGGCACATGAGAGCCACAAAAGTATAAAGCCCTGGTGGACACTGGTGCACAGTGGTGGTGCTTTTTTTTTTGCTGTCTCCAGGGAGTTATCTAATGTGAAAAGAGAAGTATTTATTTCTTTATATAATTTAAATATTTATTTTCATAAAAAGAGCCTTAAGGGAACGAACCTCTACCTGGTAATGAGAGAGGGTGATTTATTCTTTTTTTTTTATTTAACTGAAAAAAAGTTGGATGTAGCGATGTGGATTTTCGCTCCCTCACAATCCCCCAGGAAGAGGATTGGAGCCAGGAGGAGCATCGGAGCACAGAAGCCGCGAAGCGATGGTCACACAGTGCTGCAGGGGCAATCGAGGTGTCGTTCAGTGGTGAGATGAGCAAGCAGCATCCCGAAAATCCGCCCCTGGAGAGGGGTCAGCGGTGTACGGACGCTCTCTGTGTTCTGTAAACGCCCTGTGGGGAGCCCCTGCTGCCCCCTTGGCAGCGCCCGGGTGGCTGTGACTGCTGAAAGCTGGTTTGGTGCGTTGAGGTGTTAGGTGGGGTGGCAGCAGCCCCTGCCCGCCCCGGGAGGGGGGGCACCACCTCTCCGGTGGCACTGGATGGGTGGGAGGGAGGGAGGGAGCACAGCTCTGGAAGCCATGGAGAAAGGCGTGGGGGTGTCCCTCATCGTGGCAGCCCCCAGCAGCCCTACCCCGCCACACGGCCACCCCAAGGACACCCAAGCCCCATCTTGGTCCTCTCCCTCTTGGGTGATGCCCTTCCACCCGCCCTGGAGGTGCGCTCCTCTCCTGCAGGGGGGGACGCCCAGCACTCGCCTGGCTAGAGAAGCACCGGGGGGGTGCTTAGGGGGCATCTGAGCTTCCCAGTTACACGGGCATAATTAGGGCGCCCTTAAGAACCATTAATAACCACTTTGGCTCTGCTAACCAACTGCGGCGAGGCCCCCACCCCGCTTTAGCGCAGGCTTTGTGATGCCAACACCTCCCTGAGCCACTGGGTAAAGCGACGCCTGGCAAAAAAACACCATCACCCAAAGAAAACCCCACACCACATCCCCCACTCCCCGCCCACCCCTTCTCCCCCCATCACAGCCATGGGACAAACTCCCACCACCACCACACCCCAATCTCAGCTCGGCCGTGACACCCCCAAGACACTGGAAAGAAAGCAACCGAGAGCAAGCTCAGGCTCCTGTGAGCTGCAGAGATTTCTCTTTGGTTTTTGATGTTGTCCTTGGATGGGGTTTGGTTGGTTGTTTTTCACACAACACTTTGCAGTAGAGGACAAAAACGTGGTGTCGCAGCCCCCGGGGTCAGCGCCGGCACTGCCACCTCCCCCCACCCAGCTCCTGTCCCTCCTCTTGCCCCGCAGCTGTTCCCACTTTCCTTGCTTGGTTTGGTTGGTTTTTTTTCCTTTCTACCTTTCTTTTTTAATATGTTTTCGCAGGCTTCTACCCTTTGACCAGTCAAGACACCGCTTCTTTTTCTTGATTTCGTTTTAGACGGGTCTTTTATTAGCGTGCTTGTAAGCTGTCGCGTGGTCAAGTCAATCTGGTTTTGTCGGGTTGTCGTGTCACCCTCTTAGGAACCGCGTGGGGTGTTGTACCCAAACGGTTGACAGTTCCTAAAGGGAACTTCCTATTAAGGACTCCGCTGGGCGTTTATGCGTGTTTGCCACCTCTTTCTACCGTGACGTCATTATTTAATTTCTCTTTTCTTTCTCTTCTCTTTTCAGACTCACATGCCATACTTCCGGAAGAAGATGGTGTGGGAGATAATCCACCAACAGCTGCTGTGACACGTGGACTCTTAGAGCTCTTCTTTTGATTACGTTTCTTCGACCTTAGTTACTTTTCTTAGGCCTTTAGTTAGTTTTCTTAGACCTTTAGTTACATTTCTTAGACGAATTTTCCTCTTTAGGTTATGAAGTAGAAGTTAAGATGGTTTATTCCCCCCACCTCCCTTATTTTGGAGACAGTAACTCTGGGGTTTTGGTACACAAGTTTTCCTCTTTAGCTTATGAAGGAGAAGTTAAGATGGTTTGTTCCCCCCACCTCCCTTATTTTGGAGACAGTAACTCTGGGGTTTTGGTACACAAGTTTTCCTCTTTAGCTTATGAAGGAGAAGTTAAGATGGTTTATTCCCCCCACCTCCCTTATTTTGGAGACAGTAACTCTGGGGTTTTGGTACACAAGTTCTCCTCTTCAAGTTATGAAGTAGTGGTTAAGACAGTTTATTTCCCCACCTCCACCACCCCCCACCCCCCACCCCTTATTTTGGAGACAGTAACTCTCTTTGAAATTAGCTAACGCACCTTAAGCAAGAGCCAGAAAGGTGGGTGTGACCTCGTTAAGGGCAGAGTGAAGAAGGAACATCGTCAACTTCCATGGCTGAGCCGCACGCTCGCGCCTCACAGCGCACGCGACCACGTTACAGACAAATGGGAAACATCCGTGGTGGTGGTTACAGTCGTGTTTGCCCAACTTACCTTCCCAAGGACAACGTGCTGAACTACCGTCTCCTCAAAGAGAGTTTTCCTCTGTTTCTGGAATATCTACCGTCTACTTGATTCCTAAAACTGGATTTGTCACGACCACAGAAAGAAAGCGTTTACCATCTCTTGATTTCTCACCAAAGCCCCTGTCCTTTGGGCTGGTTTGGGGTTGGCTTGTTTTGCTGCCTCCAGGGAGTTATCTAATGTGAAAAGAGAAGTATTTATTTCTTTATATAATATAAATATTTATTTTAATAAAAAGAGCCTTAATGGAAGGAAACTCTCCCTGTGTCCTGGTTTGAGGTAAAAGAGAACCAATTTTGTTCAGTAACTTGGCTTCTTAGCTGGGCCTCTTCTACCAACTGAAATTAACTGCCTATTGTGCCGTCAGCGTTCACTCTCTCAGAGCGATAAGAGCAATGGTTACAGCTGATGCCCAGGCATGGGATGCAGAGAGGCTCTTGCTTATACTCATTGCTATAACCCCCACGGCCAACCAGCTTTGTTATTTGCCCCGTTGGAGGGTCGGAAGCGGAAAAGCATAGTGGGGTCCCACCTGCGGGGAGGAGCGACAGGACAGGTGACCCAAAACTGACCAACAGGGTATTCCATCCCATCTGCCTCATGCTCAGTAGAAAAGAGACCAAAGGGATCAAAGGGTTCTTCTACCTGGGGAATGTTTACTTCGCCCTTTGATAATTATGCTGATGTGACCCCATCAGAGCTGGGGCATGGCAACCTTCTGGGCTCTGAGGATAAGGACTGGTACCTTGTTAAGATCGTGGTTTTGTTGTTGATGCTCCTGAATGTGGTGCAGGGGTGGTTTCTTGTGAAACATCTGTGCAGGGGGAGCTGGAGGGGACCGTGCGCTGCCGCCACTCAGACCCGCGCAGCCGCTCGGCGATCTGCAGCGGCGCGAACCGCGGCCCCGCCCGGCCCGGCCGCAGCTGCCCCCCCCGGAGCAACGGCACCACCGGCAGCCGCCTCCCCCACGGCACCGGGGCCACCGGCAGCTGCCCCCCCCCGGAGCAACGGCACCACCGGCAGCCGCCTCCCCTACGGCACCGGCGCCACCGGCAGCTGCCCCCCCCGGAGCAACGGCGCCACCGGCAGCCGTCTTCCGCACCGCCACGGCACAGGCGCCTCCGCCGCCGCCTGCACCGGCACCGGCACCCGCACCACCGGCAGCCGCCCCCCCCACCGCAACAACACCGGCCCCTCCGCCGCCCGTCCCGGCACAAGCCGCGCCCCCCCCTGCAGCGGCACAAGCCACGCCGCCGCCTCTCCCGGCACAACCTACTGCAGCCACTACAACCAGTACCAAAACTACTCCAACTCCATCAAAATCGGTACAAGCCGCCCCGGGAACCAGGAGCAGGAAGAGGAGGTCAACTCCTTCCCCTGCCCCTTACCACAAAGACCACCTCAAGTCACATAGCTTGGGGGAGAGTTCTGAACAAGATCCAGGGGAGGGTCCTTCAAGACCACAGAAGGGAAAGAGACCTTTGAAAACAGACAAAGGCCAGAGTCCTTCTAGAGCAGATGCTGGAGAGGCCCCTTCTGGGGCAGCCTCCCCACAGGAGGACTCAGATGTAGAGGGAGTTGTTCAATCCTTCTCCGTGAAAGATCTGAGAAGTATCAGGAAGGACTTTAGTCGTCATGAAGGCGAAACACTTGTCTCCTGGTTGCTCCGATGCTGGGATAGCGGGGCAGATACCCTAGACTGAGATGGCAGAGAAGCTAGGCGATTGGGAAACCTGGCCAAGGATGGAGGGATTGTACCTGAAAGAACTGCCTGTGCGAGAGGTGATTTATAGTGACGGGCAAGCGATAGTAGACCCTGATGAAATGCCATGCAAACGATCTCTGCTCAAAAAGTTTGTACAAAGTGCACCATCAACATATTCCCACCCATTGTCAACAATGGTCTGGGGAGGATCCGATACTGACACACCAACTGTAAATGAAGGGGTTAAGAAGGTACGACAGTATGAAGACAGTCTCTCTGGTCCCTTCTCTGTGGCAGCCATAGAAAAGCTGACTGTGACCACCGAGAAAATGACTGAGAAACTGACTGAGAAAATAGAGCAAATGACCCAGAGATTAGTTGAGCAAACCGATAAACTGTTTGATAAACTAACCAAGGTGGAGGAAAAACTCCATGCCTTCCCTGTACAGACTCATGTTGCAGCTGCTAAGAGGAAACGCCCTCCTACTCAAGAGAAAAACCACCCTCCGACTCAAGACAAATCAAAGCCGATGCGAGATATCCTGTGGGTTTGCCTCTGTGAATATGCAGAAGACATGAAGAAGAGGGATGGAGAACCTACCTCAGCCCTACAGGCACAGGTGCTTGAGTTGCAAAATGAAGCCGATAGAAGAAAGGATTCTTACAGGAAGAAGGTTGCTCCGACCTACGGTAGGCGATTCTACGGACCAGGTAGGAACCAATCTGATAATCGTAGGTACTACGGTCAACAGTAGAGGTGCCCTGCCTCCAGCCAGGAGGAGGAGAGGGACAACCGACTGTATTGGACTGTGTGGATTCGATGGCCTGGCACATGAGAGCCACAAAAGTATAAAGCCCTGGTGGACACTGGTGCACAGTGGTGTTGGGTTGTTTTTTGCTGTCTCCAGGGAGTTATCTAATGTGAAAAGAGAAGTATTTATTTCTTTATATAATTTAAATATTTATTTTCATAAAAAGAGCCTTAAGGGAACAAAACTCTACCTGGTAATAAGAGAGGGTGATTTATTCTTTTTTTTATTTAACTGAAAAAAAGTTGGATGTAGCGATGTGGTTTTTTGCTCCCTCACAATCCCCCAGGAAGAGGATTGGAGCCAGGAGGAGCATCGGAGCACAAAAGCCACGAAGCGATGGTCACAATGTGCTGAAGGGGCAATCGGGGAGGTGTTCAGCGGTGAGATGAGCAAGCAGCATCCCGAAAATCCGCCCCTGGAGAGGGGTTAGTGGTGTACGGACACTCTCTGTGTTCTGTAAACCCCCTGTGGGGAGCCCCTGCTGCCCCCTTGGCAGCGCCCGGGTGGCTGTGACTGCTGAAAGCTGGTTTGGTGCGTTGAGGTGTTAGATGGGGTGGCACAGCCCCTGCCCACCCCGGGAGGGGGGACACCACCTCTCCGGTGGCACTGGATGGGTGGGAGGGAGGGAGGGATCAGAGCTCTGGGAGCCATGGAGAAAGGCGTGGGGGTGTCCCTCATCGTGGCAGCCCCCAGCAGCCCTACCCCGCCACCCGGCCACCCCAAGGGACACCCAAGCCCCATCTTGGTCTTCTCCCCGTTGGGTGACGCCCTTCCACCCACCCCGGAGGTGCGCTCCTCTCCTGCGGGGGGGACGCCCAGCGCTCGCCTGGCTAGAGAAGCACCCGGGGGGGGGGGATGGGGGTGGGTGACTGGGGGCATCTGAGCTTCCCAGTTACACGGGCGTAATTAGTGCACCATTAATAACCATTAGTAACCACTTTGGCTCTGCTAACCAACTGCGGCGAGGCCCCCACCCCGCTTTAGCACAGGCTTCCTGATGCCAACACCTCCCCGAGCCACTGGGTAAAGCTGCGCCTGGCAAAAAACCACCACCACCCCAAAAAAACCCCACAGCACAGCCCCCACTCCCCACCCACCCCTTCTCCCCCCATCACAGCCATGGGGCAAACTCCCACCACCACCACCCCCCAATCTCAGCTCGGCCATGACCCCCCCGAGACACTGGAAAGAGAGCAACGGAGAGCGAGCTCAGGCTCGTGTGAGCTGCAGAGATTTCTCTTTTTCTTGTGATGATGTTGTCGTTGGGTGGGGTTTGGTTGTTTTTTTTTCACGGAACACTTTGCAGTAGAGGACAAAAATATGGTGTCACAGCCCCTGGGGCCACACTGGCACCGCCACCTCACCCCCCCCCCCCTTCGCTCCCGTCCCTCGTCCCTCCTCTTCCCAGCGGCTTTCACCACTTTCCTTGCTTGGTTTTGTTTTGTGTTTGTTTTTTTTTTTTTTTTTTTCTTACAACCTTTTTTTATATTTGAGTTGGGGTTCTTTTTCCCTTTTTTTTCCGCCTTTCTTCCCCCCCTTTTTTCTCTTTCTCTTTTTTTTTTTCTTTTCTCCTTTTTTCTTTTGCTTTTTTTTCTTTTCCCCCTTTTTCTTTCCACCACTTTTTTCCCCTTTTTTTTTCTCCTTTTTAACATTTCTCAAGCTCTCTCCAAAGGAACAGCCCCTGGCTCTCAGCTAGCCAAAGGAGACTACGGAAGAGCATTGGCACCCGTGGGAGTGGTTTCCTTCTCCTGCTTCACACTCGGTCGAGATCGTTTTTTCCAACTCGTCTTTTTTTTTTAACAAATTAAACAAAAAAAAAGCTCCAAGTATCAGTTTTACAAGGCACACAAAATCTCTAGAAGGGAAACACAAACGCAAGGTGCTGAGGTATGAAAACCTGAGGTGTTTTTTTCTGTGTGGATGTGTGTGTGTCATCTGGGGTTGGGGGTTGTGTGTGCTTTATTTTTGAAATTTAAAAAAAATAATAATTTTGCTAGGTTTTTTGTTGGTTGTTTTTTTTTTTTTCTTCCCCAGCCCTGGGCTGACAACCTCTTGGAAATCCGGTGTTTCCCCCGTCGTGGTTTGGCCTCAGCCGGCAACAAAGAACCACGCGGCCGCTCGCTCCACTCCCGCAGCCGGGGGCAAAATCGGAAGAAAAAGGCAAAAAACTCGCGGGTTGAGATAAAGGCAGTTTAAGAGAAGAGCAACGGGAAGGGCAAACAATCCCAATAACAGCAGTAAAGGAATAGACGGACGCGATGACAGCGCCTCCGCGCACCGACCGGCCCCGCACCGCCGCAGCCCGCTCCCAGCCGCGACTTCCCGCCCCCTCCCCCGGCGAGCTCCCCCCAGCCCCGGGCATGGCTCACAGGGGATGGGATACCTGTGTCCCTGCCGGCTCCTCGGGGAAATTAACCCCATCCCTGCCGGAACCAGGACACCCCCCGCCCCTCTTTCCCCCCTTCTCTCCTGCAACCCGCATCTTTCAGCCGCGTCGGGGCGGTGATGGAGAGCGAAGGGACAGAGGGACAGCCGGGACGGGGGACGCAGCAGATGCCAACCCCAGTTTGGGACTCAGGGAAGCAAAGAGGAAAGGGCGCGTGAAAGAGAAATGCCTCTTTGAGGAGACGGGATCCCTTCTCTTGGCTCATACAGGCACTGCTCTTCTCAAAGCCCTTAAGAAATCGCTTTTTAACGCTCCTTTAATTATTATGGGGGGTTTCACCCCCTGCTGGCAATCCTACATCCCTACTCTACTGGGCATTAGAGAACCACTGGACTAGTTCCTGTCCTTGAACCTCGAGAAAAGCCGGCTTTGGCTAAAAACCAAACATCCTCCTCCCGCCCCCACCCCCTCTGAAAAAAAAAAAAAAAAATTAAAATCCTTACCGCCTCCCCCACGGCACCGGCGCCACCGGCAGCCGCCCCCCCCACCGCCACGGCACAGGCGCCTCCGCCGCCGCCTGCACCGGCACCGGCACCCGCACCACCGGCAGCCGCCCCCCCCACCGCAACAACACCGGCCCCTCCGCCGCCCGTCCCGGCACAAGCCGCGCCCCCCCCGCAGCGGCACAAGCCACGCCGCCGCCTCTCCCGGCACAACCTACTGCAGCCACTACAACCAGTACCAAAACTACTCCAACTCCATCAAAATCGGTACAAGCCGCCCCGGTAACCAGGAGCAGGAAGAGGAGGTCAACTCCTTCCCCTGCCCCTTACCACAAAGACCACCTCAAGTCACATAGCTTGGGGGAGAGTTCTGAACAAGATCCAGGGGAGGGTCCTTCAAGACCACAGAAGGGAAAGAGACCTTTGAAAACAGACAAAGGCCAGAGTCCTTCTAGAGCAGATGCTGGAGAGGCCCCTTCTGGGGCAGCCTCCCCACAGGAGGACTCAGATGTAGAGGGAGTTGTTCAATCCTTCTCCGTGAAAGATCTGAGAAGTATCAGGAAGGACCTTAGTCGTCATGAAGGCGAAACACTTGTCTCCCGGTTGCTCCGATGCTGGGATAGCGGGGCAGATACCCTAGACTGAGATGGCAGAGAAGCTAGGCGATTGGGAAACCTGTCCAAGGATGGAGGGATTGTACCTGAAAGAACTGCCTGTGCGAGAGGTGATTTATAGTGATGGGCAAGCGACAGTAGACCCTGATGAAATGCCATGCAAACGATCTCTGCTCAAAAAGTTTGTACAAAGTGCACCATCACCATATTCCCACCCATTGTCAACAATGGTCTGGGGAGGATCCGATACTGACACACCAACTGTAAATGAAGGGGTTAAGAAGGTACGACAGTATGAAGACAGTCTCTCTGGTCCCTTCTCTGTGGCAGCCATAGAAAAGCTGACTGTGACCACCGAGAAAATGACTGAGAAACTGACTGAGAAAATAGAGCAAATGACCCAGAAATTAGTTGAGCAAACCGATAAACTGTTTGATAAACTAACCAAGGTGGAGGAAAAACTCCATGCTTTCCCTGTACAGACTCATGTTGCAGCTGCTAAGAGGAAACGCCCTCCTACTCAAGAGAAAAACCACCCTCCGACTCAAGACAAATCAAAGCCGATGCGAGATATCCTGTGGGTTTGCCTCTGTGAATATGCAGAAGACATGAAGAAGAGGGATGGAGAACCTACCTCAGCCCTACAGGCACAGGTGCTTGAGTTGCAAAATGAAGCCGATAGAAGAAAGGATTCTTACAGGAAGAAGGTTGCTCCAACCTACGGTAGGCGATCCTACGGACCAGGTAGGAACCAATCTGATAATCGTAGGTACTATGGTCAACAGTAGAGGTGCCCTGCCTCCAGCCAGGAGGAGGAGAGGGACAACTGACTTTATTGGACTGTGTGGATTCGATGGCCTGGCACATGAGAGCCACAAAAGTATAAAGCCCTGGTGGACACTGGTGCACAGTGGTGTTGGGTTGTTTTTTGCTGTCTCCAGGGAGTTATCTAATGTGAAAAGAGAAGTATTTATTTCTTTATAGAATTTAAATATTTATTTTCATAAAAAGAGCCTGAAGGGAACGAACCTCTACCTGGTAATGAGAGAGGGTGATTTATTCTTTTTTTTTTATTTAACTGAAAAAAAGTTGGATGTAGCGATGTGGATTTTCGCTCCCTCACAATCCCCCAGGAAGAGGATTGGAGCCAGGAGGAGCATCGGAGCACAGAAGCCGCGAAGCGATGGTCACACAGTGCTGCAGGGGCAATCGAGGTGTCGTTCAGTGGTGAGATGAGCAAGCAGCATCCCGAAAATCCGCCCCTGGAGAGGGGTCAGTGGTGTACGGACGCTCTCTGTGTTCTGTAAACCCCCTGTGGGGAGCCCCTGCTGCCCCCTTGGCAGTGCCCGGGTGGCTGTGACTGCTGAAAGCTGGTTTGGTGCGTTGAGGTGTTAGGTGGGGTGGCAGCAGCCCCTGCCCGCCCCGGGAGGGGGGACACCACCTCTCCGGTGGCACTGGATGGGTGGGAGGGAGGGAGGGAGCACAGCTCTGGAAGCCATGGAGAAAGGCGTGGGGGTGTCCCTCATCGTGGCAGCCCCCAGCAGCCCTACCCCGCCACACGGCCACCCCAAGGGACACCCAAGCCCCATCTTGGTCTTCTCCCCGTTGGGTGACGCCCTTCCACCCACCCCGGAGGTGCGCTCCTCTCCTGCGGGGGGGACGCCCAGCGCTCCCCTGGCTAGAGAAGCACCCGGGGGGGTGCTTAGGGGGCATCTGAGCTTCCCAGTTACACGGGCATAATTAGGGCGCCCTTAAGAACCATTAATAACCACTTTGGCTCTGCTAACCAACTGCGGCGAGGCCCCCACCCCGCTTTAGCGCAGGCTTTGTGATGCCAACACCTCCCTGAGCCACTGGGTAAAGCGACGCCTGGCAAAAAAACACCATCACCCAAAGAAAACCCCACACCACATCCCCCACTCCCCGCCCACCCCTTCTCCCCCCATCACAGCCATGGGACAAACTCCCACCACCACCACACCCCAATCTCAGCTCGGCCGTGACACCCCCAAGACACTGGAAAGAAAGCAACCGAGAGCAAGCTCAGGCTCCTGTGAGCTGCAGAGATTTCTCTTTGGTTTTTGATGTTGTCCTTGGATGGGGTTTGGTTGGTTGTTTTTCACACAACACTTTGCAGTAGAGGACAAAAACGTGGTGTCGCAGCCCCCGGGGTCGGCGCTGGCACTGCCACCTCCCCCCCCCAGCTCCTGTCCCTCCTCTTGCCCCGCAGCTGTTCCCACTTTCCTTGCTTGGTTTGGTTGGTTTTTTTTCCTTTCTACCTTTCTTTTTTAATATGTTTTCGCTTCCCCCTTTTTTCTCTTTTACCCCTTTTTTCTTTTGACCTTTTTTGCTTTTTCCCCCTTTTTCCCCCCCTTTATTTCTTTTTCTCTTTTTCATTTTCCCACTTTATTTTTCCTCCTTTCCCTTTTCTCTTTTTAAACATTTCTCAAGCTTTCTCCTGAAGGAACGGCCCCTGGCTCTCCGCTAGCAGAAGGAGCCTACGGAAGAGCTCTGGCACTGACATGGGCAGGAACACCCACAAGTGAGAACTGGATAGACAAAAGGCTCCTCAATGATGACACTGGGGCAGCCCGACCTTAGAAGCAGCAGAGGAGCAGAGCCACCCAGAGCCACCCAGAGAACAGGAAGGGCTATTCAGGGCCTTATTGTCTGCGCGAAGTAACCATCTGCTGAGAACCGGTCTGGCGGCTCAGAGCTCAGCCACAGCAGCACTCTTGAGCCAAAGGGGAAAAGTACACGGGCAGGAAGACTGGGAGCCTTCCTCCACAACAACCCACAGATCATGACCAGAGTGGTGCCTATTCCCAGCCTACACTAATGAATACGTACGCCTTTGCATCAGAAAGGAACGCTTGCTTTACCAGCCCCTGGGCGAGTTGGGAGCCATCCCCCTTGCACCCAGCGCTGCAATAAACATGCTGCTTTGTAACTCGCCCCAAGTTGGGGAGTTTCTTTCCGCACGTCAGCACCCCTGGGATTGCTTTCCTTCTCCCGCCTCGCACTCGCTCGACATGGTTTTTTCCAACTCATTCTTTTTTATTAAAAAAATTAATGAAAAAATGCTCCAACTCTCAGTTTTACAAGGCACACAAAATCTCTAAAAGGGAAACACAAGCGTGAGGTGCTGAGGTACCAAAACCTGCCGCTGTTAGTCCAACTAAAGGGACAGCGTCGGGAGGCGACGGAGGAGGAAGGGGGAGGCTGTGGGATGGAGAGAGCCCTCCCCGTACCCCTCAGCTGCGCATCCTCGCAGCGCCGCGGGAATGGGGGGCTGTGTGTCTGGGCGGGTCTTTGGTTTGCTCCCCTGACCTGCTGGGGGTGGTGGAGGAGGTTGGAGGGGGTTGTCCGGGAGCGGGGTTACATTCATCAGGCGGTGCTGGGCGGCACGACAGGAGCATCACTTGCTGTGCTGCGAGGCCGGGGCTCCCGGAGCGTGTTTCTGCTCCTGCTGCTTCACCTGCTGGACCATTTCCCTCATCTTGCACTGTGCAGTCTTGGGGAGGAGAAGGGAAAAGCAAGAGTTGGGGGTCAGGGCACTGTTTCTCCCACCACCACCCACCCCTGAGCCCCCACCGAGCATCTGGCCTTCTACTAAACACAGGCGGGAGAGGTGGGCCCATGCCAACGGGTACAGGAGAGCTGGGGAGAGACTTTTTACAAGGGCATGGGGTGACAGGACGAGGCGGAGTGCCTTCAAAGTGGAAGAGGGGACATTTAGAGGAGATAACAGGAAGAAATTTTTCACTGTGAGGGTGGTGAATCACTGGCCCAGCTTGCCCAGAGAAGCTGTGGCTGCCCTAGCCCTGGAGGTGTTCAAGGCCAGGTTGGATGGGGCTTGGAGCAACCTGGGCTGGGGGGAGGTGTCCCTGAACAGGGCAGGGGGGTGGGACTCCATGATCTTCAAGGTCCCTTCCAACCTCAACCGTTCTGTGATAAGTTGGGGAGCAAAACTGCTCCCCGCACACTCCCATTCCCTGACCTCGGCAGTGCAGAGGGGAAACTGAGGCACGAAGCGCAGGACCAGCCCCGCAGCGCCTTCCTCACCTTGATGGAGGCACCCAAAAACCGCACCAGCTGCTTGATGTGCTGCCCCTTCTTCCCGATGATGGCCCCCACCGCCTGCGTCCCGATGAACACGTTCACAACCTCTTGCTCCGGAAGCTGCGGGGGCATGGAAGAGTGAGAGGGTCAGGGCACCAGCTGGACAGGGGACAAAGGAGGTGGCTGTCCCCATCCCACCATCCCATGGTAGTGGTTGCCCACTCTCCCAAGGTGCCCCAGCAAAGATCTCCTGGAGAGGGGGGACAGGCACCTAAAGGGTGCTGATGTGGGAAGGCGCTGGCTGGGGGAGCTCCGCCGAGAGGTGGCTGAGAGCTATGCCGAGGAGCTCTATGGTGGGAGAGAAAATGAGGGTCAGTGATGGCCCCAGCATGCCAGACCCTTCCCGGCCACCCCCAGACCCACGCACAGCAGCAAGATACCACCATAAGCCCGGCAGGGACACGGGGACAACCCTTCAGGCCCTCAAACCCCCCCTCACAGAGCGTGGGTGCATCTGAGCTGCATCCAGCGCCATGGGGCTGGGAGGCAGACGGGGGCTCCCAGTTACCCCCACTCCCCCCACGCTGCCACCTTGCCGCCCGTGTCCCGCATCTGCAGGGGAAAACCACGACACAACTCTCTCCTGCTCTGCATTCCAGCAAGTGCAACCGGATGCTACCTGCAAACCACCACTGCTCAGCTGGAGGACGAGCAGACCCGGCTCCCCTGCCCAGCCTGGACGCCGCTCTCGCTCCCAGCCCTGGAAAAAAAGCCTCTCCAGGACGGGGCTGCAGCAACACCCGCACATTTCCACCCCACAGGAAACAGCTCGTTAACGAGGGGCGAGCACCGCATTTCAAAGCCCCCTTAGGAGCAAGGCAGCGCCCCAAGAGCCAGCCCAACCCCCCGCACACAGCTCAGCACTCACCACACGCTCGCCGGCCCCCGCAGCAGCGGCTCGAGCGGGGCTGCCCGCGGCCGGCGGTCGGGCGCCGCTCCGTCACAGCCGCTCACCATGGTGGAACGCCGAACGCAGTCCGCGTCCTTCCAGTCGCACCGCAGCCATGGCGCAGCCGGGTGCAGCGAGCGCAGCTCCCCGCCAGAGGGGCGCAAAGCGCCGTGCGAGCGCGCAGGAAAGGGCTCGGTAAGCCCGGGATTGGCATTCCCTCACCCACCGCGGGCAGAGGAGGCAGGAGGGGGCGCGCGAGAGCCCGCGCCGCCGGCCGCTGTCGCTCGCCTCAGGCCTGCGGGACGCCGAAAGGCTTCTCCGCTCTCCGAGGGGCCCCTCCGCTCTCTGGGAGGCTTCTGGGGGGCCCCTCCGTCTCTGGAGGGCTTCTGGGGGGCCCCTCCGGCCTCCGTGGGGGCCTCTCCCCGAAGGCCTCTTCCCCTCCTCCGGGCACTCCCCGGCCTCCCGGCGCCCAGCTGCCAGCCGGGGCCCGGCTCGGGGCTTCCGGAGAAGGGCAAGCGCCTCCCCCAGACAGAGCAGGGCCAGGCGGGCCGGGCGGGACGGCGCCGGCCCGGCCCCACCGCAGGGCAGGGGCAGAAGCGGGCCGGGCGGCCGCTAACGGCTCCCTCAGGCAGAGCACAGACGGCGGCGCGCCTGCGCGCGCGCACCCACCGCCCCGCCCCTCTCTCCCCCCTCAGCCTCCCCTGTACCGATGGCTGTGGGGGCCCCTCGTCGCCCTCCTCGCCGCCCCGGGACCCGCCGCCGCGCAAGAGGCCGCCCCCCAGGGCAGCGAGCCGCCCCGCCGCCTCAGGGCCGCCCCCGGGCATCGCCCCGGCGCCCACTCCCCCCCCATCTCCCCGGCCAGAAGCAATGCTATCAGCAGGGGTCGGGGGCATAACAGTTCAAGAGAAATTCCTTTGTGTAAGAAAGACCAAAGAGTTCTTCAAAGGATCCGGCTGTCCTGACATTTGGGGGGGCAAAGAGAGGAAAAAACCCACCTCGGACCAACCTGTGTGCTCCATTCCCAAAGGACAAAGTGATTGAAGTGGGTGTATGCCCGAGTTGCTTTCCCACCTTTTATGTCCTGTCCTCCTTAGACTTTTCTTTGCAACTCAGTGTAGGGATTTCCGAAACGAACTTAATTTGTTGGCGATAGGAAGAAAGGTAAAATGTTGGGAAGCATTAACGGAATGAGCCAAAGAGGCCTAATGTGCTGCAGCGGGATCATTAGCTCTCTGCGAGCGGTCGTTGGCTGGGAGAGGTTGGGGGGTGTTGAGGAGGGCTGCAGTTAGGTGTATGTGCCTGAGATGATCCCGGGGGCACTTGGAGGGGGAGACCTTTGGGATAGGAAAAGTAACTTGGGAAGTTTGGGCCCTGTGAAGGGAAGTCAGCCTGCTGGGAGCTTCCCTAGGGTTGCAAAACACTGTTGTGTGTGTTCTTTCCTCAGCGTTTGCATAGTTGTGGATGATGATGATGACGAGACTCCGCCGAAAAAGCAAAAATCAGGTATCGCGCATTACACAAGTACTGAATATGCCCGATTTTTCTGAGGTTTCGTGTCCCTTGGAAAAGTCTGGCTTTTGTGCTCTGGCATTGTTCCTGAAACGGTGGCTTTTCAAGCTGTTGGCTTCTTGCCTTGTGGCTCTCTATGCCTATAGCCAATGGCTTGAGGGTGTCCGGTAGGGCTTAGCCCTATAGATGACGGACGTTCTCTGCGGTGACTGTGGCAGGGCCCAATACTTTTACTGCCAGCAGGAGATAGCCCAGGTCTCTGGCGCTGAGCCCGCGCCTGTCAGCAGAAAGAGTATCTTAAATCCAAGCTGTGTGCTCCCTCCTGTCTGTATTCGCAATGTACCTCTGTTGGTTTTCTAGCCTGTTCTTATACGGCCTGTCTTTGTTTTTTAGATTATTCCGTCTCTGAGCAGAAAGAGAAAGTTGACGTTTCTGCAGTGCTGCAGTTGCCGACCAAGGCAACCAAACGCCCGGCGGCTTCCGTCAGCGAAGATGCTGCCGGCACAGAGTCTGCGGAAGAGGTTAGCGAGGGCTTTGAAATGTTAGGGTCTGTGCAAGGTGCGAGAGCAAGCGGCTCTCCCTACTGCATCTTGAGGTTGAGCCTGCTCTGAGCCTGTACAGCTGTAGGTGGTTCTTTTCCATTTCTAGCAGGCAGCTCTAATGTGGGCTGGGTTTGCCTTACTCAAGCCTGCGTCCTCTGCTCCGGCACTGGCAGCTGCGGGAGGAGCAAACTGTTTGTTGTCTTCCAGATACTTGAGAATGGTTCAAGTTTATAGTTTTAGTGTGTTTGCAAACTGTTATTCTCTTTCTCAAGCTTGTGGTTAAGGAATCAATATACACTACCTGACAAGAAAAACTGCATACTTGCTCTGGATAAACCACTTTCTGCTCATTATCCACCAGTCCAGGAGAGCGTTCCTGTAGGACTTTGGCTCTGTAAAAATGAGCCACCTTGACTGCCTAGTTTGGTTCAAAGGTGTAGTGCAGTTTTTCTTATTGCCCCATGGGATTAGAGGGCTAAGAGACTGTCGGGCTCTAGTTCTTCGTTCCTGAGAGAGTCGTTAACTCTTATTTGTACACAATATATTTCTCAAGGGCCGAACTATCACCCTTTGGAATGTTTAGAAGCCGACTGAGTGATAACTCAGTGACAAGACTGTATTCTTTTAATTGCTGCACATATGAGAGCCTGTATTCAAAATTTAAAGCGTACCTGTCAAAGGTCCTGCCAAGATTTGCCGCCTTCTGCAATCTGAACCAGCAAGTCATGGTCCCCAAGTCATAGTAGAGCTGACTAAGCCTCAGGAAGTGTGTTTGCTGGGATTCACATTCAGGTTACACTCACGCTGGTGCTTTTTTGTTGTTTTCTTTTAAGCCTGGGTCCACGTCTTTAGAGCCTTCCACTAAAAGACCACGATTTTCGTCACTCGAGGTAGCCGTGCTGCAAATTGGTAAGGCTGACATCAAGTTATACGACTTGTTTCATTTTCACCCTACCTTGTGTACTGTCCAAGCCTACCCCTAGGGTTCTGTAGGGATTATGGCAGGCACGGGACGAGGCAGCATCTGGGAATACTTGAGCGTGACCTCTGTTTCTTACCCGCATCCTCGCATTGCTTCTGGAGTGGAGCCGGGCGTCGATCTGGTCGTCTCGGTACCAGAGCTGCCTTGGATGCAGTCCTTCCGTTCTGATAGGTCCACTGTTAGCTTGCCAGAAGCAAATTGTTTTCAATGGTCCTTTTAGGTAGTAGATCCTGAGGAGCCTTTTGTATTTCAGGTTTCGGCTGGCAATACCTTGTGCGCGCAACTTGCTGCAGTTGCCGGTGTGAAAACCTGAAAATGTCCTAAAGTGACATAACACAAATCATATGATGATGTGAGAGAGAAAATGACAATTTATCTTTGGTGAAGCTCGTTACTGTAAACTCATAAACCTCTTCAGTTTCCTTTTATACTTACCAATGCCTTACGCTCTTCTCTCGTAGGTCAAATGCCGTGTGGGACCCATGCTCGCTTGACTAAGGAACCACTCTCTCGTCCTGACAAGACAATTCCCCGTCTGAGGTAAAAATCCTTCCGTTTTCTTTGACTTCTTCCCCGAAAGGTTTACTGCCTATGGTAAGGGAGGTCGTCAGCTGCTTCCCCCCCGAAGAACCAATATTAAACTTTTTCTTTAAATCCAGCTACTTAATTGACACAGGAGATTAGCTAGAGATTAAAGGTCTGCGGTAAGAGGAAGCGTTGAACTTGAGAGGAGGCTGAGGACACAATCAACAGCGTATCTTCAAGGCAGTTGTTGTGATTTTCACTTTTACTTCTCTCTACTTCCCCATTAGCCAGTTGAAGACAGCAGGTCTTCATCTGAAAGTCATAAACATCTCGTGTCTGTCTCCATCGTCATCGGTGTACGTGCTTGACAAAGCAGGTGGTGGTGGAGGTGCACATTGGAATGTTCTCTTGATACCGTTTCTTTTGCCGTTGATGTTTTGAGCACAAGCCGGAAGGGCAAACAGAGCATCAAAGCTGCTCCAGACAGCTTCTTACCACTGAGGCCACCAGTTAAGGAGTGCGCTGCGCCAGAATCCGCCACTGCAGATGAAAATCCATACCATGAAAATGATACAGAAGAGAGTTTCTCATGTAATTTTGGGTGCGCTGAGTTTAAGCGCACTGCATTTGAGAGCAGGTCAAGACTCTGCTGTCGGCGTCTCATCTGCCAGTCGTTGCTTATTGTGGTTTGGCTCATATTTTGGAGCAGATCTGGAGCCTGAGAAAGAGATTCCTTTCAGAGGAAGCTAAACCAGAGAAGTTCCTGGGGAAGGTGTCTAATGCACTCCAACCGCTACTGAGCATATAGTCCCTGAGGTCAGAGCAGGGCAGGTCTGAAGTAAAATGTCCCAGCAGTGTGGATGCTGTGGACATTGCCATTCTCAGCGTCAGCATAACCTTTAACAAATAGATTGAGCAGAATTGGTCAGGGCTGGTTGAAATGAACGCTGTCTTGTCCCACAGAGTAAAGTGGCCTCCTCAGGTTAATGCAGATATTTGTCGGATGTGCAAAGAATATTTTGTTCTTCTTAAAGAAAAACCCCAAAAGCCAGCGTGAATTGGTACGCACTGATAACAAATGCCCCCCGTATAAAAATTGTGATTCTCCTCTGTTGTTTGTTTCCTGCCCCAAAGTGTTCAAGCCTCCTCCAAGGAACCAGTGGCGACTGTGAGTCACCGGGAAGAACCAAAATACGGAGGAGACGTCTATCCACGTGCAACACTCAGGACCGGTGAGTATCCCCATGATTCCAATCCGTTCCACTTTGTAGGTAGACGTCAAATCCGAATAGGGCATTTCTTACACACTCGCAGATGACGTTCCGAGTTCAAAGCGCTTGCCAGAATTCAAACTTCCTGACCATACAGTCAGCATTCAAAGTTTTTCTTTTTTTTTTTAATTATCACTCAGAAATGGAGAGCTGTGTACATCTGATGGTGATTGAAAGTCGACTTCTTGTTTTCTTACTACTGCTTTTCTGTGCAGGTGTCGAATGTATAGATGTTTGCTGCCCGCAGCGGTCGCAGAGAGGTGATACGATCAGGTAGAGTCTCTTCTAATGATGCTTCTTGTTCCTTTTGGCTCTGCGCGTGTATCTCTTTCAGCCGCTGGTAGAATCTCGAAGATGACCAACGGTCTTTGATTGTCTCAGTGCTGTGAAAGAGAAGTAGCTAGCTTGCGGCTCCGGAATTGCTTGCAAGCCAGTTGCATCTCCAACACAAGCGAGAGCCGTGCTGCGTGACAAAGAGGGTTGTGCTGGTGTGGTGTTTGCTGTGGGAAGAAAGCCAGTAAGGGTGCGAGTGGTGGCCGTCCCAAGTTGTCCTTGGATGTGCAGAATCCGTTTTTGTTTGTGAGTCGTTCTGCCGAGCCATCAATGAGCTGACATTTCACTTCTTTCACTTGGAAACCCGCATCCTAAGCAGAAGGATTAGAGAGCTTGTAAAGCCTGGTGGGACTTGAGGCAGTTTTGGGGACTTTGTAAGTCCCAAAGGATGCCTGGGGTTTGCCTAGGAGGGGGAAAAAGGCAGCGTGCAGTTGGGTTTGAGAGGCCAGCGGCCTCATTGGTATTGGCTGTCTGAGCTGGCAGGACTGTGAGTTGCGACGGCTTTGCGGTCTTTATGGAAACAGGTCTTGGTTTCCCGAAGCTCACTCTGTTTGGGTGCAAGTCTAGTTGCAGATGTTCCTGTTATACCTTGCAGTAGAACACCCAGCGTGCAGTGTTTATCAGCAGCAGATCACAAAGCACTCGACAGAGGAAGTGCTGGTTGCTTCCCTGTTTTCCAAATAATGCAACTGATAAAGAGAAGGAAAAGGAGTCTTGTACAAGTAGATGGGAAAAAAAAAACAAACTTCCAAAGCTCCCAGCTCTTCATTCTATCCCAGTCTTGCTGCTAAGAAAGACCGGTGCTGGAAGTTGAGGCGATATTGTCACATGTTGATGTGTGCAACCGGGGCTAGTCAGAATAGGCCTTGCAAAAGCCTTTCTTGTCCAGAGGGTGAATTCTTGAGAATTCCATGGGACAGGACGGATATAGAGCTCACTTCTCTCTCTCCCTCTCCTGGCAGGTACTGCACACCAGAAGAAAACTCTGCGGAAGAGGAAGGAGCAGTGAAAGAAACCATCGCAGGGGTAAGCTTGTGTTATTCCCAAGGAAAATAGAGCTCTTTGTGGTCAGAAACTTCAACAAATCTGTGCTTGATTGCTAGCTTAACGTCCGTTTGTCTAACAGAGGCAGCGTGGCACAGAAATCTTAGAAGATGCCTTATTCCGAGGACACCCTACACCTGTTCCGTCCAAAAAGTCAGCCAGCCTCGATGTGGAGGAAAAGAAAGTGCCAAGATTGGGAAAAACAGCGGAACGCTTTCCTCCGCTCACAGAGGTACCGTAGGCGACAGTCTGTGAGACAAAAGAGAAGGTTGTGGCAGAGCTGCAAGGAAGTCCTCTTCTTCTCGGTGGTTCTTAAGGCGCTTTGAAATCTGAAGAACTTGCATTGAACCTGTTAGCGAGTGGCTGTGGTTGTGGCTTCACAGTGCGAGGGTCAGCACTAAAGCTGCTTTGAAGGATTTTGTGTGCTCCCCGCGCTCCTTCAGTTGTGCTGCCCTAAGGGTTTGTGGGCCTTCTGTTAGCGGGACGGCTGCCTCAGTTTCCCCCTTTGCCGTTCCCTTTGAAGTCCCCCACCTTCACGTTCTTTCAGGCTCCTGACTTAGCTGCCTCGGTACGGAGGATGCCCGCTGGGGTTGGCTTAAACCTGGGTATTGCGAGGGCCGCAGCAGCACCTGGGAAAGGGGGTTGCCAGAGTTGTGTTCCATTTTCAGCTGCTTGAGCGTGTTTGCTAAGTTGACGGGTTTTATCCCCACGTCCTTGGTGAAAAGAAACGGCAGCAAGCCTGGGCTGTGAAGTTCAAAGTTAGGATGCTGAAACCAACCAAGCAAGGCAAAAGCGCTATCGCTCACTGAGGCAGGAAACCGTCGAAGGCAGTTGCTCTGTCACCTGAGCTGAATTTACAGGCCGTGTTTCAGTGGAAAGCTGCCCCCAGGTCAGCGTGCTCCATGCTCTGTTTCACAAGTCCTTCCCCATTTAATTGTTCCTTTCAGGCCATGGAGAGAGAGGTCAGTGCCGCATTTGGCAAAGGTGAGCCAGATGAGATCATGAGCAGTGCCTTCAAACTAAAGGTCACTCGCGAAGACATCCACACGCTCAGGAACCTTTGCTGGCTAAACGATGAGGTAAAACCAGCTGCAGCACAGGGACAGTCTCACTCAGCCTTTATTGAAAAATACCCCTCCGCCCTGTACAGAAGTCGCGTCAACGTTCTTTGACGACCTCCGCTGCAGAGCCTAGAAATCTCTGTACACTTCTTATTTGAGGTGTTGAAGGGTCGAGCGTTTCGGGAAGTTCCGTTACTTCTTGTATGACGCAGCTTCCAGGAGTTCGTCCGGGTTATTGGCGTGGGTGGCAGGTGTTTTGATCAAACTGCCGATGTAACCCCGTGTGAAATCCTGGGAACAAAAGCCTCCAGCTGAGGCTGGAGTTCTCTCCGCTGCATGCTTAAGGGTGGCCAGAAAAGACGTGGTGCTGTATTTTTGGTTGGGGAAGGCAGCGTCATATGTTTACACCTCACGTTTCCTCTTTATGGTACAGGTGGTTAATTTCTACATGGGTCTGCTGATGGAAAGAGGCAAGAAGGAAGGATATCCAGCGGTCCACGCGTTCAGTACTTTCTTTTATGCCAAACTAACATCTGGGGGCTACGAAGCAGTAAGAAGATGGACCAGAAGTGTGGATGTCTTCAAGCAGGACATCATCTTTGTGCCTGTGAACTTGCAAGCACACTGGACACTAGCCGTGAGTCCCACGGGCTTTTTCTTTAGAATTGGACGGGGAGCAAAAACTGGCAAGAGAAGTCATGTAGGTGTTGGGGGGTGTGCGGCAGAAGGTTGTGCTTTGCCTAACGGTCACCTTTTAATAACAGGTCATAGATCTGAGGAAGAACACGATCACGTACTTGGACTCGCTTGGGCAGAAAGGGGACAAGATTTGTCAGACTTTGCTGTAAGTAACCGCTCTGTCACTGCTTTTCTGGTGTGAATGAGGAGAGGGGTTTTAGATTGAGTCCCTGTAAGGCGACTGCCAGTTTTCACGTGGCTTGTAGATAACCAAGCAGGAATCTTGGAGTTGCTTGCTGCGACTTGTCTGGCATCGACTGCTTATCTGCTGTCACAGTGTCCCCTGCACCCAGGGTCTGGGGTGCCTGGATTCTGCCACCTTCCCGTGAGAGGCACAGCCAAATACGCCATAGCCCCGTGGCACACGTGTGCCGACTTTGTTAGTCGGAGCCCAGGATGTGGGATCAAGGCACCCGGTGGAATTACGGCATTACAGTTCCTTGCTTGGTTTGTCTCTTTGTGCTCTGATAACATGTGATTTGGGGCTTTTTGACCTCTCCGAAGCAATGGAGTCGTTGGCCTCGTTCTTGACCATTAGCTCACAGCCTCTCCCCGTGTTTGTAAGTTTCAGATTGGGATTTTTCCTCAAAATCAGCCTTAAATCAGCTGCAGTGAAGATCCTCTGACATTTTACCGTCCTGCCGTCCGTCTTCCTGTGATCCTTCAGCCGCTTTATTTTGTTGTTGGCCTAAATTACAGAGATGAAAAGGGATTTTTTTTTTTCCTTTTGTTTTAACCAGCCAATACCTGCAAAAAGAAAGCTGGGAAAAAAGACAGCTGGAGCTGGATGTTTCAGAGTGGACTCTTCACAGCATGGAGCCACGTGTACGTGAGCACCCCTTGGGTTTGAAATGGGAACTGTAAGTGCTTCTTTGGGGCCCAGATCCTGGCCCGTGACAAAGAAAGGGTTGAGCTGATGTTTCTCGAGGAGTTGATAGTAAAAAGCAGTCCCTAAAGACCGGATTTAAGAAAGGTCACTTAAGAAAGAGGCGGTGCGAACCTTGAGACACCTCGCAGGGGGGAGGGCTGCTGCGCCTTCTGGGCCTGCCAAAAATTTGGATCGTAGTGTCCGAGTCCGGGAGGCAGAGGGGAGGGATGGTGAGCAGTGAACTGGGTCTGTTCCTCGTGGGCGGGAGTGGGTATCGGGGATTAGGCAAGTAGGGTCAGGAGTGTGCGGTGAGCGCAGTGTCGGTGTGGGTAATGTGCGCTGCTTCCAAGTTGCTTTTCTTTTGAGACAGAGGGAAATCCTCCATCTTCTTTGCATTCCTTAGGAGATCCCTCAGCAGCTGAATGGAAGCGACTGCGGCGTCTTTATGTGTAAATACGCAGATTACATCGCCAGAGAGAAACCGTTCAACTTTAGCCAGGTGAGTGAAGGTCATAAACCCCTCCAAGCCCCTCTCGCCCAGGGACAGGAGCCAGGGAGGTTAGGCAGCAGCTCTTCATTGTGTCCGGGGCAGGGGCTGAGGTTTCGTACCCCGTTTCGGTGCGTAGTTGCTGGGATCAGAACTTCCAAGTGGCCTGGGCAGGGCAGAGCTGTGGTTCTCCATCCCCGCCTTTGGGAGCTGCTGCCGGTGAGATTCCTCTTGGGCAAGATACTGCCGCCAGCGGGTTTGGCATATCTGGGCTCGGTATCTTTTGGAGAAATGGCTTCTACCCTTTGACCAGTCAAGACACCGCTTCTTTTTCTTGATTTCGTTTTAGACGGGTCTTTTATTAGCGTGCTTGTAAGCTGTCGCGCGGTCAAGTCAATCTGGTTTTGTCGGGTTGTCGTGTCACCCTCTTAGGAACCGCGTGGGGTGTTGTACCCAAACGGTTGACAGTTCCTAAAGGGAACTTCCTATTAAGGACTCCGCTGGGCGTTTATGCGTGTTTGCCACCTCTTTCTACCGTGACGTCATTATTTAATTTCTCTTTTCTTTCTCTTCTCTTTTCAGACTCACATGCCATACTTCCGGAAGAAGATGGTGTGGGAGATAATCCACCAACAGCTGCTGTGACACGTGGACTCTTAGAGCTCTTCTTTTGATTACGTTTCTTCGACCTTAGTTACTTTTCTTAGGCCTTTAGTTAGTTTTCTTAGACCTTTAGTTACATTTCTTAGACGAATTTTCCTCTTTAGGTTATGAAGTAGAAGTTAAGATGGTTTATTCCCCCCACCTCCCTTATTTTGGAGACAGTAACTCTGGGGTTTTGGTACACAAGTTTTCCTCTTTAGCTTATGAAGGAGAAGTTAAGATGGTTTATTCCCCCCACCTCCCTTATTTTGGAGACAGTAACTCTGGGGTTTTGGTACACAAGTTTTCCTCTTCAAATTATGAAGTAGTGGTTAAGACAGTTTATTTCCCCACCTCCACCCCCCCCCCCCCCCCCCCCCTTATTTTGGAGACAGTAACTCTCTTTGAAATTAGCTAACGCACCTTAAGCAAGAGCCAGAAAGGTGGGTGTGACCTCGTTAAGGGCAGAGTGAAGAAGGAACATCGAACTTCCATGGCTGAGCCGCACGCTCGCGCCTCACAGCGCACGCGACCACGTTACAGACAAATGGGAAACATCCGTGGTGGTGGTTACAGTCGTGTTTGCCCAACTTACCTTCCCAAGGACAACGTGCTGAACTACCGTCTCCTCAAAGAGAGTTTTCCTCTGTTTCTGGAATATCTACCGTCTACTTGATTCCTAAAACTGGATTTGTCACGACCACAGAAAGAAAGCGTTTACCATCTCTTGATTTCTCACCAAAGCCCCTGTCCTTTGGGCTGGTTTGGGGTTGGCTTGTTTTGCTGCCTCCAGGGAGTTATCTAATGTGAAAAGAGAAGTATTTATTTCTTTATATAATATAAATATTTATTTTAATAAAAAGAGCCTTAATGGAAGGAAACTCTCCCTGTGTCCTGGTTTGAGGTAAAAGAGAACCAATTTTGTTCAGTAACTTGGCTTCTTAGCTGGGCCTCTTCTACCAACTGAAATTAACTGCCTATTGTGCCGTCAGCGTTCACTCTCTCAGAGCGATAAGAGCAATGGTTACAGCTGATGCCCAGGCATGGGATGCAGAGAGGCTCTTGCTTATACTCATTGCTATAACCCCCACGGCCAACCAGCTTTGTTATTTGCCCCGTTGGAGGGTCGGAAGCGGAAAAGCATAGTGGGGTCCCACCTGCGGGGAGGAGCGACAGGACAGGTGACCCAAAACTGACCAACAGGGTATTCCATCCCATCTGCCTCATGCTCAGTAGAAAAGAGACCAAAGGGATCAAAGGGTTCTTCTACCTGGGGAATGTTTACTTCGCCCTTTGATAATTATGCTGATGTGACCCCATCAGAGCTGGGGCATGGCAACCTTCTGGGCTCTGAGGATAAGGACTGGTACCTTGTTAAGATCGTGGTTTTGTTGTTGATGCTCCTGAATGTGGTGCAGGGGTGGTTTCTTGTGAAACATCTGTGCAGGGGGAGCTGGAGGGGACCGTGCGCTGCCGCCACTCAGACCCGCGCAGCCGCTCGGCGATCTGCAGCGGCGCGAACCGCGGCCCCGCCCGGCCCGGCCGCAGCTGCCCCCCCCGGAGCAACGGCACCACCGGCAGCCGCCTCCCCCACGGCACCGGGGCCACCGGCAGCTGCCCCCCCCCGGAGCAACGGCACCACCGGCAGCCGCCTCCCCTACGGCACCGGCGCCACCGGCAGCTGCCCCCCCCGGAGCAACGGCGCCACCGGCAGCCGTCTTCCGCACCGCCACGGCACAGGCGCCTCCGCCGCCGCCTGCACCGGCACCGGCACCCGCACCACCGGCAGCCGCCCCCCCCACCGCAACAACACCGGCCCCTCCGCCGCCCGTCCCGGCACAAGCCGCGCCCCCCCCTGCAGCGGCACAAGCCACGCCGCCGCCTCTCCCGGCACAACCTACTGCAGCCACTACAACCAGTACCAAAACTACTCCAACTCCATCAAAATCGGTACAAGCCGCCCCGGTAACCAGGAGCAGGAAGAGGAGGTCAACTCCTTCCCCTGCCCCTTACCACAAAGACCACCTCAAGTCACATAGCTTGGGGGAGAGTTCTGAACAAGATCCAGGGGAGGGTCCTTCAAGACCACAGAAGGGAAAGAGACCTTTGAAAACAGACAAAGGCCAGAGTCCTTCTAGAGCAGATGCTGGAGAGGCCCCTTCTGGGGCAGCCTCCCCACAGGAGGACTCAGATGTAGAGGGAGTTGTTCAATCCTTCTCCGTGAAAGACCTGAGAAGTATCAGGAAGGACTTTAGTCGTCATGAAGGCGAAACACTTGTCTCCTGGTTGCTCCGATGCTGGGATAGCGGGGCAGATACCCTAGACTGAGATGGCAGAGAAGCTAGGCGATTGGGAAACCTGGCCAAGGATGGAGGGATTGTACCTGAAAGAACTGCCTGTGCGAGAGGTGATTTATAGTGATGGGCAAGCGATAGTAGACCCTGATGAAATGCCATGCAAACGATCTCTGCTCAAAAGGTTTGTACAAAGTGCACCATCACCATATTCCCACCCATTGTCAACAATGGTCTGGGGAGGATCCGATACTGACACACCAACTGTAAATGAAGGGGTTAAGAAGGTACGACAGTATGAAGACAGTCTCTCTGGTCCCTTCTCTGTGGCAGCCATAGAAAAGCTGACTGTGACCACCGAGAAAATGACTGAGAAACTGACTGAGAAAATAGAGCAAATGACCCAGAGATTAGTTGAGCAAACCGATAAACTGTTTGATAAACTAACCAAGGTGGAGGAAAAACTCCATGCTTTCCCTGTACAGACTCATGTTGCAGCTGCTAAGAGGAAACGCCCTCCTACTCAAGAGAAAAACCACCCTCCGACTCAAGACAAATCAAAGCTGATGCGAGATATCCTGTGGGTTTGCCTCTGTGAATATGCAGAAGACATGAAGAAGAGGGATGGAGAACCTACCTCAGCCCTACAGGCACAGGTGCTTGAGTTGCAAAATGAAGCCGATAGAAGAAAGGATTCTTACAGGAAGAAGGTTGCTCCAACCTACGGTAGGCGATCCTACGGACCAGGTAGGAACCAATCTGATAATCGTAGGTACTACGGTCAACAGTAGAGGTGCCCTGCCTCCAGCCAGGAGGAGGAGAGGGACAACCGACTTTATTGGACTGTGTGGATTCGATGGCCTGGCACATGAGAGCCACAAAAGTATAAAGCCCTGGTGGACACTGGTGCACAGTGGTGGTGCTTTTTTTTTTGCTGTCTCCAGGGAGTTATCTAATGTGAAAAGAGAAGTATTTATTTCTTTATAGAATTTAAATATTTATTTTCATAAAAAGAGCCTTAAGGGAACGAACCTCTACCTGGTAATGAGAGAGGGTGATTTATTCTTTTTTTTTTATTTAACTGAAAAAAAGTTGGATGTAGCGATGTGGATTTTCGCTCCCTCACAATCCCCCAGGAAGAGGATTGGAGCCAGGAGGAGCATCGGAGCACAGAAGCCGCGAAGCGATGGTCACACAGTGCTGCAGGGGCAATCGAGGTGTCGTTCAGTGGTGAGATGAGCAAGCAGCATCCCGAAAATCCGCCCCTGGAGAGGGGTCAGCGGTGTACGGACGCTCTCTGTGTTCTGTAAACCCCCTGTGGGGAGCCCCTGCTGCCCCCTTGGCAGCGCCCGGGTGGCTGTGACTGCTGAAAGCTGGTTTGGTGCGTTGAGGTGTTAGGTGGGGTGGCAGCAGCCCCTGCCCGCCCCGGGAGGGGGGACACCACCTCTCCGGTGGCACTGGATGGGTGGGAGGGAGGGAGGGAGCACAGCTCTGGAAGCCATGGAGAAAGGCGTGGGGGTGTCCCTCATCGTGGCAGCCCCCAGCAGCCCTACCCCGCCACACGGCCACCCCAAGGACACCCAAGCCCCATCTTGGTCCTCTCCCTCTTGGGTGATGCCCTTCCACCCGCCCTGGAGGTGCGCTCCTCTCCTGCAGGGGGGGACGCCCAGCACTCGCCTGGCTAGAGAAGCACCGGGGGGGTGCTTAGGGGGCATCTGAGCTTCCCAGTTACACGGGCATAATTAGGGCGCCCTTAAGAACCATTAATAACCACTTTGGCTCTGCTAACCAACTGCGGCGAGGCCCCCACCCCGCTTTAGCGCAGGCTTTGTGATGCCAACACCTCCCTGAGCCACTGGGTAAAGCGACGCCTGGCAAAAAAACACCATCACCCAAAGAAAACCCCACACCACATCCCCCACTCCCCGCCCACCCCTTCTCCCCCCATCACAGCCATGGGACAAACTCCCACCACCACCACACCCCAATCTCAGCTCGGCCGTGACACCCCCAAGACACTGGAAAGAAAGCAACCGAGAGCAAGCTCAGGCTCCTGTGAGCTGCAGAGATTTCTCTTTGGTTTTTGATGTTGTCGTTGGGTGGGTTTTGCTTGGTTGTTTTTCACACAACACTTTGCAGTAGAGGACAAAAACGTGGTGTCGCAGCCCCCGGGGTCGGCGCCGGCACTGCCACCTCCCCCCCCCAGCTCCTGTCCCTCCTCTTGCCCCGCAGCTGTTCCCACTTTCCTTGCTTGGTTTGGTTGGTTTTTTTTCCTTTCTACCTTTCTTTTTTAATATGTTTTCGCTTCCCCCTTTTTTCTCTTTTACCCCTTTTTTCTTTTGACCTTTTTTGCTTTTTCCCCCTTTTTCCCCCCCTTTTTTTCTTTTTCTCTTTTTTATTTTCCCACTTTATTTTTCCTCCTTTCCCTTTTCTCTTTTTAAACATTTCTCAAGCTTTCTCCTGAAGGAACGGCCCCTGGCTCTCCGCTAGCAGAAGGAGCCTACGGAAGAGCTCTGGCACTGACATGGGCAGGAACACCCACAAGTGAGAACTGGATAGACAAAAGGCTCCTCAATGATGACACTGGGGCAGCCCGACCTTAGAAGCAGCAGAGGAGCAGAGCCACCCAGAGCCACCCAGAGAACAGGAAGGGCTATTCAGGGCCTTATTGTCTGCGCGAAGTAACCATCTGCTGAGAACCGGTCTGGCGGCTCAGAGCTCAGCCACAGCAGCACTCTTGAGCCAAAGGGGAAAAGTACACCGGCAGGAAGACTGGGAGTCTTCCTCCACAACAACCCACAGATCATGACCAGAGTGGTGCCTATTCCCAGCCTACACTAATGAATATTACGCCTTTGCATCAGAAAGGAACGCTTGCTTTACCAGCCCCTGGGCGAGTTGGGAGCCATCCCCCTTGCACCCAGCGCTGCAATAAACATGCTGCTTTGTAACTCGCCCCGAGTTGGGGAGTTTCTTTCCCCACGTCAGCACCCCTGGGATTGCTTTCCTTCTCCCGCCTCGCACTCGCTCGACATGGTTTTTTCCAACTCAGTCTTTTTTATTAAAAAAATTAATAAAAAAATGCTCCAACTCTCAGTTTTACAAGGCACACAAAATCTCTAAAAGGGAAACACAAGCGTGAGGTGCTGAGGTACCAAAACCTGCCCCTGTTAGTCCAACTAAAGGGACAGCGTCGGGAGGCGACGGAGGAGGAAGGGGGAGGCTGTGGGATGGAGAGAGCCCTCCCCGTACCCCTCAGCTGCGCATCCTCGCAGCGCCGCGGGAATGGGGGGCTGTGTGTCTGGGCGGGTCTTTGGTTTGCTCCCCTGACCTGCTGGGGGTGGTGGAGGAGGTTGGAGGGGGTTGTCCGGCAGTGGGGTTACATTCATCAGGCGGTGCTGGGCGGCACGACAGGAGCATCACTTGCTGTGCTGCGAGGCCGGGGCTCCCGGAGCGTGTTTCTGCTCCTGCTGCTTCACCTGCTGGACCATTTCCCTCATCTTGCACTGTGCAGTCTTGGGGAGGAGAAGGGAAAAGCAAGAGTTGGGGGTCAGGGCACTGTTTCTCCCACCACCACCCACCCCTGAGCCCCCACCGAGCATCTCGCCGCTCCCAACTTTTCACCCCGGACAAGCCCTAATTAATTTCAGGTTTCTGGGTTTTTTTAACTTGTGCTTCCTCCATCGCTCCTTGAGAGAGGCTCAATTTTTTGGGGGGGGGCCGCCATCCCGCTCGAGTGGACAGGAGACAAGGTTATGGAAGATGAACCCAGGTGGGATGCGGGTGGCTTTGCCCGCACCGAGGAGTCCATTCACAATGTCCTCACGTCCAGCAGCATCAAAATCATGGTACCCAGCAAAGAGCTCCCCTGGCGCTGAGGGAGGCCAAGCCAGGCTGGCAGCACAGTGCTGACCACAGGGACGCTCTCAACTTGGCCCTTACTGTCCCCCACACCCACAGCCCCCACCCAGCGCACCTTGAACTGAGCCTCGGGCGGCCCTGTGATGATGACCATGCGCTCGCTGCCCTTGGGACCTTCTGCCGGTGCAATCTGGGGAAGTATGGGGGAGAAGGAGCGTGAGTGCAGCCACCGCTTCAGCAAGACCTTCCCTCGGTGGCATGTCCCCCCACAACGCAGGGCAATCCCCCCATGCAGGAGCATCCCCTCCCACCCGAGCCGGGCTCCTAACCAGGGTGCTGCAAGCCTGGCCTTCTACTAAACACAGGCGGGAGAGGTGGGCCCATGCCAACGGGTACAGGAGAGCTGGGGAGAGACTTTTTACAAGGGCATGGGGTGACAGGACGAGGCGGAGTGCCTTCAAAGTGGAAGAGGGGAGATTTAGAGGAGATAACAGGAAGAAATTTTTCACTGTGACGGTGGTGAATCACTGGCCCAGCTTGCCCAGAGAAGCTGTGGCTGCCCTAGCCCTGGAGGTGTTCAAGGCCAGGTTGGATGGGGCTTGGAGCAACCTGGGCTGGGGGGAGGTGTCCCTGAACAGGGCAGGGGGGTGGGACTCCATGATCTTCAAGGTCCCTTCCAACCTCAACCGTTCTGTGATAAGTTGGGGAGCAAAACTGCTCCCCGCACACTCCCATTCCCTGACCTCGGCAGTGCAGAGGGGAAACTGAGGCACGAAGCGCAGGACCAGCCCCGCAGCGCCTTCCTCACCTTGATGGAGGCACCCGCAAACCGCACCAGCTGCTTGATGTGCTGCCCCTTCTTCCCGATGATGGCCCCCACCGCCTGCGTCCCGATGAACACGTTCACAACCTCTTGCTCCGGAAGCTGCGGGGGCATGGAAGAGTGAGAGGGTCAGGGCACCAGCTGGACAGGGGACAAAGGAGGTGGCTGTCCCCATCCCACCATCCCATGGTAGTGGTTGCCCACTCTCCCAAGGTGCCCCAGCAAAGATCTCCTGGAGAGGGGGGCCAGGCACCTAAAGGGTGCTGATGTGGGAAGGCGCTGGCTGGGGGAGCTCCGCCGAGAGCTAGCTGAGAGCTCCGCCGAGGAGCTCTATGGTGGGAGAGAAAATGAGGGTCAGTGATGGCCCCAGCATGCCAGACCCTTCCCAGCCACCCCCAGACCCACGCACAGCAGCAAGACACCACCATGGGGCTGGGAGGCAGACGGGGGCTCCCAGTTACCCCCACTCCCCCCACGCTGCCACCTTGCCGCCCGTGTCCCGCATCTGCAGGGGAAAACCACGACACAACTCTCTCCTGCTCTGCATTCCAGCAAGTGCAACCGGATGCTACCTGCAAACCACCACTGCTCAGCTGGAGGACGAGCAGACCCGGCTCCCCTGCCCAGCCTGGACGCCGCTCTCGCTCCCAGCCCTGGAAAAAAAGCCTCTCCAGGACGGGGCTGCAGCAACAGCCGCACATTTCCACCCCACAGGAAACAGCTCGTTAACGAGGGGCGAGCACCGCATTTCAAAGCCCCCTTAGGAGCAAGGCAGCGCCCCAAGAGCCAGCCCAACCCCCCCGCACACAGCTCAGCACTCACCACACGCTCGCCGGCCCCCGCAGCAGCGGCTCGAGCGGGGCTGCCCGCGGCCGGCGGTCGGGCGCCGCTCCGTCACAGCCGCTCACCATGGTGGAACGCCGAACGCAGTCCGCGTCCTTCCAGTCGCGCCGCAGCCATGGCGCAGCCGGATGCGGCTACCGGAGCTCCGCGCCAGAGGGGCGCAAAGCGCCGTGCGAGCGCGGAGGAAAGGGCTCGGTAAGCCCGGGACTGGCATTCCCTCACCCACCGAGGGCAGAGGAGGCAGGAGGGGGCGCGCGAGAGCCCGCGCCGCCGGCCGCTGTCGCTCGCCTCAGGCCTGCGGGACGCCGAAAGGCTTCTCCGCTCTCCGAGGGGCCCCTCCGCTCTCTGGGAGGCTTCTGGGGGGCCCCTCCGTCTCTGGAGGGCTTCTGGGGGGCCCCTCCGGCCTCTGTGGGGGCCTCTCCCCGAGGGCAGACAGGCCTCTTCCCCGCCTCCGGGCACTCCCCGGCCTCCCGGCGCCCAGCTGCCAGCCGGGGCCCGGCTCGGGGCTTCCGGAGAAGGGCAAGCGCCTCCCCCAGACAGAGCAGGGCCAGGCGGGACGGCGCCGGCCCGGCCCCACCGCAGGGCAGGGGCAGAAGCGGGCCGGGCGGCCGCTAACGGCTCCCTCAGGCAGAGCACAGACGGCGGCGCGCCTGCGCGCGCGCACCCACCGCCCCGCCCCTCTCTCCCCCCTCAGCCTCCCCTGTACCGATGGCTGTGGGGGCCCCTCGTCGCCCTCCTCGCCGCCCCGGGACCCGCCGCCGCGCAAGAGGCCGCCCCCCAGGGCAGCGAGCCGCCCCGCCGCCTCAGGGCCGCCCCCGGGCATCGCCCCGGCGCCCACTCCCCCCCCATCTCCCCGGCCAGAAGCAATGCTATCAGCAGGGGTCGGGGGCATAACAGTTCAAGAGAAATTCCTTTGTGTAAGAAAGACCAAAGAGTTCTTCAAAGGATCCGGCTGTCCTGACATTTGGGGGGGCAAAGAGAGGAAAAAACCCACCTCGGACCAACCTGTGTGCTCCATTCCCAAAGGACAAAGTGATTGAAGTGGGTGTATGCCCGAGTTGCTTTCCCACCTTTTATGTCCTGTCCTCCTTAGACTTTTCTTTGCAACTCAGTGTAGGGATTTCCGAAACGAACTTAATTTGTTGGCGATAGGAAGAAAGGTAAAATGTTGGGAAGCATTAACGGAATGAGCCAAAGAGGCCTAATGTGCTGCAGCGGGATCATTAGCTCTCTGCGAGCGGTCGTTGGCTGGGAGAGGTTGGGGGGTGTTGAGGAGGGCTGCAGTTAGGTGTATGTGCCTGAGATGATCCCAGGGGCGCTTGGAGGGGGAGACCTTTGGGATAGGAAAAGTAACTTGGGAAGTTTGGGCCCTGTGAAGGGAAGTCAGCCTGCTGGGAGCTTCCCTAGGGTTGCAAAACACTGTTGTGTGTGTTCTTTCCTCAGCGTTTGCATAGTTGTGGATGATGATGATGACGAGACTCCGCCGAAAAAGCAAAAATCAGGTATCGCGCATTACACAAGTACTGAATATGCCCGATTTTTCTGAGGTTTCGTGTCCCTTGGAAAAGTCTGGCTTTTGTGCTCTGGCATTGTTCCTGAAACGGTGGCTTTTCAAGCTGTTGGCTTCTTGCCTTGTGGCTCTCTATGCCTATAGCCAATGGCTTGAGGGTGTCCGGTAGGGCTTAGCCCTATAGATGACGGACGTTCTCTGCGGTGACTGTGGCAGGGCCCAATACTTTTACTGCCAGCAGGAGATAGCCCAGGTCTCTGGCGCTGAGCCCGCGCCTGTCAGCAGAAAGAGTATCTTAAATCCAAGCTGTGTGCTCCCTCCTGTCTGTATTCGCAATGTACCTCTGTTGGTTTTCTATCCTGTTCTTATACGGCCTGTCTTTGTTTTTTAGATTATTCCATCTCTGAGCAGAAAGAGAAAGTTGACGTTTCTGCAGTGCTGCAGTTGCCGACCAAGGCAACCAAACGCCCGGCGGCTTCCGTCAGCGAAGATGCTGCCGGCACAGAGTCTGCGGAAGAGGTTAGCGAGGGCTTTGAAATGTTAGGGTCTGTGCAAGGTGCGAGAGCAAGCGGCTCTCCCTACTGCATCTTGAGGTTGAGCCTGCTCTGAGCCTGTACAGCAGTAGGTGGTTCTTTTGCATTTCTAGCAGGCAGCTCTAATGTGGGCTGGGTTTGCCTTACTCAAGCCTGCGTCCTCTGCTCCGGCACTGGCAGCTGCGGGAGGAGCAAACTGTTTGTTGTCTTCCAGATACTTGAGAATGGTTCAAGTTTATAGTTTTAGTGTGTTTGCAAACTGTTATTCTCTTTCTCAAGCTTGTGGTTAAGGAATCAATATACACTACCTGACAAGAAAAACTGCATACTTGCTCTGGATAAACCACTTTCTGCTCATTATCCACCAGTCCAGGAGAGCGTTCCTGTAGGACTTTGGCTCTGTAAAAATGAGCCACCTTGACTGCCTAGTTTGGTTCAAAGGTGTAGTGCAGTTTTTCTTATTGCCCCATGGGATTAGAGGGCTAAGAGACTGTCGGGCTCTAGTTCTTCGTTCCTGAGAGAGTCGTTAACTCTTATTTGTACACAATATATTTCTCAAGGGCCGAACTATCACCCTTTGGAATGTTTAGAAGCCGACTGAGTGATAACTCAGTGACAAGACTGTATTCTTTTAATTGCTGCACATATGAGAGCCTGTATTCAAAATTTAAAGCGTACCTGTCAAAGGTCCTGCCAAGATTTGCCGCCTTCTGCAATCTGAACCAGCAAGTCATGGTCCCCAAGTCATAGTAGAGCTGACTACGCCTCAGGAAGTGTGTTTGCTGGGATTCACATTCAGGTTACACTCACGCTGGTGCTTTTTTGTTGTTTTCTTTTAAGCCTGGGTCCACTTCTTTAGAGCCTTCCACTAAAAGACCACGATTTTCGTCACTCGAGGTAGCCGTGCTGCAAATTGGTAAGGCTGACATCAAGTTATACGACTTGTTTCATTTTCACCCTACCTTGTGTACTGTCCAAGTCTACCCCTAGGGTTCTGTAGGGATTATGGCAGGCACGGGACGAGGCAGCATCTGGGAATACTTGAGCGTGACCTCTGTTTCTTACCCGCATCCTCGCATTGCTTCTGGAGTGGAGCCGGGCGTCGATCTGGTCGTCTCGGTACCAGAGCTGCCTTGGATGCAGTCCTTCCGTTCTGATAGGTCCACTGTTAGCTTGCCAGAAGCAAATTGTTTTCAATGGTCCTTTTAGGTAGTAGATCCTGAGGAGCCTTTTGTATTTCAGGTTTCGGCTGGCAATACCTTGTGCGCGCAACTTGCTGCAGTTGCCGGTGTGAAAACCTGAAAATGTCCTAAAGTGACATAACACAAATCATATGATGATGTGAGAGAGAAAATGACAATTTATCTTTGGTGAAGCTCGTTACTGTAAACTCATAAACCTCTTCAGTTTCCTTTTATACTTACCCATGCCTTACGCTCTTCTCTCGTAGGTCAAATGCCGTGTGGGACCCATGCTCGCTTGACTAAGGAACCACTCTCTCGTCCTGACAAGACAATTCCCCGTCTGAGGTAAAAATCCTTCCGTTTTCTTTGACTTCTTCCCCGAAAGGTTTACTGCCTATGGTAAGGGAGGTCGTCAGCTGCTTCCCCTCCCGAAGAACCAATATTAAACTTTTTCTTTAAATCCAGCTACTTAATTGACACAGGAGATTAGCTAGAGATTAAAGGTCTGCGGTAAGAGGAAGCGTTGAACTTGAGAGGAGGCTGAGGACACAATCAACAGCGTATCTTCAAGGCAGTTGTTGTGATTTTCACTTTTACTTCTCTCTACTTCCCCATTAGCCAGTTGAAGACAGCAGGTCTTCATCTGAAAGTCATAAACATCTCGTGTCTGTCTCCATCGTCATCGGTGTACGTGCTTGACAAAGCAGGTGGTGGTGGAGGTGCACATTGGAATGTTCTCTTGATACCGTTTCTTTTGCCGTTGATGTTTTGAGCACAAGCCGGAAGGGCAAACAGAGCATCAAAGCTGCTCCAGACAGCTTCTTACCACTGAGGCCACCAGTTAAGGAGTGCGCTGCGCCAGAATCCGCCACTGCAGATGAAAATCCATACCATGAAAATGATACAGAAGAGAGTTTCTCATGTAATTTTGGGTGCGCTGAGTTTAAGCGCACTGCATTTGAGAGCAGGTCAAGACTCTGCTGTCGGCGTCTCATCTGCCAGTCGTTGCTTATTGTGGTTTGGCTCATATTTTGGAGCAGATCTGGAGCCTGAGAAAGAGATTCCTTTCAGAGGAAGCTAAACCAGAGAAGTTCCTGGGGAAGGTGTCTAATGCACTCCAACCGCTACTGAGCATATAGTCCCTGAGGTCAGAGCAGGGCAGGTCTGAAGTAAAATGTCCCAGCAGTGTGGATGCTGTGGACATTGCCATTCTCAGCGTCAGCATAACCTTTAACAAATAGATTGAGCAGAATTGGTCAGGGCTGGTTGAAATGAACGCTGTCTTGTCCCACAGAGTAAAGTGGCCTCCTCAGGTTAATGCAGATATTTGTCGGATGTGCAAAGAATATTTTGTTCTTCTTAAAGAAAAACCCCAAAAGCCAGCGTGAATTGGTACGCACTGATAACAAATGCCCCCCGTATAAAAATTGTGATTCTCCTCTGTTGTTTGTTTCCTGCCCCAAAGTGTTCAAGCCTCCTCCAAGGAACCAGTGGCGACTGTGAGTCACCGGGAAGAACCAAAATACGGAGGAGACGTCTATCCACGTGCAACACTCAGGACCGGTGAGTATCCCCATGATTCCAATCCGTTCCACTTTGTAGGTAGACGTCAAATCCGAATAGGGCATTTCTTACACACTCGCAGATGACGTTCCGAGTTCAAAGTGCTTGCCAGAATTCGAACTTCCTGACCATACCGTCATCCTTCAAAGTTTTTCCTTTTTTTTTATTTATCACTCAGAAATGGAGAGCTGTGTACATCTGATGGTGATTGAAAGTCGACTTCTTGTTTTCTTACTACTGCTTTCCTGTGCAGGTGTCGAATGTATAGATGTTTGCTGCCCGCAGCGGTCGCAGAGAGGTGATACGATCAGGTAGAGTCTCTTCTAATGATGCTTCTTGTTCCTTTTGGCTCTGCGCGTGTATCTCTTTCAGCCGCTGGTAGAGTCTCGAAGATGACCAACGGTCTTTGATCGTCTCAGTGCTGTGAAAGAGAAGTAGCTAGCTTGCGGCTCCGGAATTGCTTGCAAGCCAGTTGCATCTCCAACACAAGCGAGAGCCGTGCTGCGTGACAAAGAGGGTTGTGCTGGTGTGGTGTTTGCTGTGGGAAGAAAGCCAGTAAGGGTGCGAGTGGTGGCCGTCCCAAGTTGTCCTTGGATGTGCAGAATCCGTTTTTGTTTGTGAGTCGTTCTGCCGAGCCATCAATGAGCTGACATTTCACTTCTTTCACTTGGAAACCCGCATCCTAAGCAGAAGGATTAGAGAGCTTCTAAAGCCTGGTGGGACTTGAGGCAGTTTTGGGGACTTTGTAAGTCCCAAAGGATGCCTGGGGTTTGCCTAGGAGGGGGAAAAAGGCAGCGTGCAGTTGGGTTTGAGAGGCCAGCGGCCTCATTGGTATTGGCTGTCTGAGCTGGCAGGACTGTGAGTTGCGACGGCTTTGCGGTCTTTATGGAAACAGGTTTTTGGGGGCAGTAGGTGCAGCTACAGGGAGAGATTTTGTACGGCGGTAAGATGCACGCGTCTTTCTGCAGTGACCTGCCCTTACATGAGAGAGGAGAAAGCGTAGATGGGAGCAGAGGGAGGTTCAGTTGCAGCAGTCCTGTTTTGTAGCTAATTCTGTCCCTATTCTTCTCCCCGCTTTAAAAACTAGTGCTGTATTTAGCCTTGCAAAAGCCTTTCTTGTCCAGAGGGTGAATTCTTGAGAATTCCATGGGACAGGACGGATATAGAGCTCGCTTCTCTCTCTCCCTCTCCTGGCAGGTACTGCACACCAGAAGAAAACTCTGCGGAAGAGGAAGGAGCAGTGAAAGAAACCATCGCAGGGGTAAGCTTGTGTTATTCCCAAGGAAAATAGAGCTCTTTGTGATGAGAAACTTCAGCACTCTTCACATGACTTCCTCAACAATATCTGTATTTGCCCAGGTTGTTTTTCCCCGGGAAAGCGGGAGCGTTATTTGATGAGTAGCGCTATCGCCAAGTGTTTTCCGCTGCCGTTAATTTTGTTTCTGGACTATTAGGAGCACACTACACTATACGGTTTTGATTCTTCCCCTTTCACGTGTTGGGTATAGCCTCAAAATCTTTAGCGCACAGACTTGGTTGACCTGCAAAGCTGGACTGGGGTGTCTTTAGTCTTATCTTGTTTGCTGGGATAGGAAGTACGTCTCTTTGACTTTCACCTCTGGTCAGGGTTGAGGTCAAAAATAAAATTTTAGTCATGGTAATCAGAAATAGTAGTCTCAATCTCAACTTGATACCTACACGTGGAGGCTTTGCTGGGGTTCTTAACGCTAGCCCAAGGCAAAGGAGCTTTCTGCCTCTCTTGCCTCCGAGTGCAGCACTCCATGGGTGCACAGTTGGAATGCAGTCGTCAAGAAGAAGTAACTTTGGAGTTTGCTGGTTGCATGGGTGTACAAAAACCCTTCCAGTTTTCTATATAAGCAAGATTTTCTGTCCTGTCCCCAAGGAAACAAATCTGTGCTTGATTGCTAGCTTAACGTCCGTTTGTCTAACAGAGGCAGCGTGGCACAGAAATCTTAGAAGATGCCTTATTCCGAGGACACCCTACACCTGTTCCGTCCAAAAAGTCAGCCAGCCTCGATGTGGAGGAAAAGAAAGTGCCAAGATTGGGAAAAACAGCGGAACGCTTTCCTCCGCTCACAGAGGTACCGTAGGCGACAGTCTGTGAGACAAAAGAGAAGGTTGTGGCAGAGCTGCAAGGAAGTCCTCTTCTTCTCAGTGGTTCTTAAGGCGCTTTGAAATCTGAAGAACTTGCATTGAACCTGTTAGCGAGTGGCTGTGGTTGTGGCTTCACAGTGCGAGGGTCAGCACTAAAGCTGCTTTGAAGGATTTTGTGTGCTCCCCGCGCTCCTTCAGTTGTGCTGCCCTAAGGGTTTGTGGGCCTTCTGTTAGCGGGACGGCTGCCTCAGTTTCCCCCTTTGCCGTTCCCTTTGAAGTCCCCCACCTTCACGTTCTTTCAGGCTCCTGACTTAGCTGCCTCGGTACGGAGGATGCCCGCTGGGGTTGGCTTAAACCTGGGTATTGCGAGGGCCGCAGCAGCACCTGGGAAAGGGGGTTGCCAGAGTTGCGTTCCATTTTCAGCTGCTTGAGCGTGTTTGCTAAGTTGACGGGTTTTATCCCCACGTCCTTGGTGAAAAGAAACGGCAGCAAGCCTGGGCTGTGAAGTTCAAAGTTAGGATGCTGAAACCAACCAAGCAAGGCAAAAGCGCTATCGCTCACTGAGGCAGGAAACCGTCGAAGGCAGTTGCTCTGTCACCTGAGCTGAATTTACAGGCCGTGTTTCAGTGGAAAGCTGCCCCCAGGTCAGCGTGCTCCATGCGCTGTTTCACAAGTCCTTCCCCATTTAATTGTTCCTTTCAGGCCATGGAGAGAGAGGTCAGTGCCGCATTTGGCAAAGGTGAGCCAGATGAGATCATGAGCAGTGCCTTCAAACTAAAGGTCACTCGCGAAGACATCCGCATGCTCAGGAACCTTTGCTGGCTAAACGATGAGGTAAAACCAGCTGCAGCACAGGGCTAGTCTCACTCAGCCTTTATTGAAAAATACCCCTCCGCCCTGTACAGAAGTCGCGTCAACGTTCTTTGACGACCTCCGCTGCAGAGCCTAGAAATCTCTGTACACTTCTTATTTGAGGTGTTGAAGGGTCGAGCGTTTCGGGAAGTTCCGTTACTTCTTGTATGACGCAGCTTCCAGGAGTTCGTCCGGGTTATTGGCATGGGTGGCAGGTGTTTTGATCAAACTGCCGATGTAGCCCCGTGTGAAATCCTGGGAACAAAAGCCTCCAGCTGAGGCTGGAGTTCTCTGCGCTGCGTGCTTAAGGGTGGCCAGAACAGAGGTGGTGCTGTATTTTTCGTTGGGGAAGGCAGCGTCTTATTTTGACACCTCACGTTTCCTCTTTATGGTGCAGGTCGTTAATTTCTACATGAGTCTGGTGATGGAAAGAGGGAAGAAGGAAGGCTATCCAGCAGTCCACGCGTTTAGTACTTTCTTTTATCCAAAACTAACATCTGGGGGCTACGAGTCGGTCAGAAGGTGGACCAAGAGTGTCGATGTCTTTAAGCAGGACATCCTCTTCGTGCCTGTGAACTCGCGAGCACACTGGACACTAGCCGTGAGTCCCACGGGCTTTTCCTTTAGAATTGGACGGGGAGCAAAAACTGGCAAGAGAAGTCATGTAGGTGTTGGGGGGTGTGCGGCACAAGGTTGTGCTTTGCCTAACGGTCACCTTTTAATAACAGGTCATAGATCTGAGGAAGAACACGATCACGTACTTGGACTCGCTTGGGCAGAAAGGGGACAAGATTTGTCAGACTTTGCTGTAAGTAACCGCTCCGTCACTGCTTTTCTGGTGTGAATGAGGAGAGGGGTTTTAGATTTAGTCCCTGTAAGGCGACTGCCAGTTTTCACGTGGCTTGTAGATAACCAAGCAGGAATCTTGGAGTTGCTTGCTGCGACTTGTCTGGCATCGACTGCTTATCTGCTGTCACAGCGTCCCCTGCACCCAGGGTCTGGGGTGCCTGGATTCTGCCACCTTCCCGTGAGAGGCACAGCCAAATACGCCATAGCCCCGTGGCACACGTGTGCCGACTTTGTTAGTCGGAGCCCAGGATGTGGGATCAAGGCACCCGGTGGAATTACGGCATTACAGTTCCTTGCTTGGTTTGTCTCTTTGTGCTCTGATAACATGTGATTTGGGGCTTTTTGACTTCTCCGAAGCAATGGAGTCGTTGGCCTCGTTCTTGACCATTAGCTCACAGCCTCTCCCTGTGTTTGTAAGTTTCAGATTGGGATTTTTCCTCAAAATCAGCCTTAAATCAGCTGCGGTGAGGATCCTCTGACATTTTACCGTCCTGCCGTCCGTCTTCCTGTGATCCTTCAGCTGCTTTATTTTGTTGTTGGCCTAAATTACAGAGATGAAAAGGGATTTTTTTTTTTCCTTTTGTTTTAACCAGCCAATACCTGCAAAAAGAAAGCTGGGAAAAAAGACAGCTGGAGCTGGATGTTTCAGAGTGGACTCTTCACAGCATGGAGCCACGTGTACGTGAGCACCCCTTGGGTCTGAAATGGGAACTGTAAGTGCTTCTTTGGGGCCCAGATCCTGGCACGTGACAAAGAAAGGGTTGAGCTGATGTTCCTCGAGGAGTTGATAGTAAAAAGCAGTCCCTAAAGACCGGATTTAAGAAAGGTCACTTAAGAAAGAGGCGGTGCGAACCTTGAGACACCTCGCAGGGGGGAGGGCTGCTGCGCCTTCTGGGCCTGCCAAAAATTTGGATCGTAGTGTCCGAGTCCGGGAGGCAGAGGGGAGGGATGGTGAGCAGTGAACTGGGTCTGTTCCTCGTGGGCGGGAGTGGGTATCGGGGATTAGGCAAGTAGGGTCAGGAGTGTGCGGTGAGCGCAGTGTCGGTGTGGGTAATGTGCGCTGCTTCCAAGTTGCTTTTCTTTTGAGACAGAGGGAAATCCTCCATCTTCTTTGCATTCCTTAGGAAATCCCTCAGCAGCTGAATGGAAGCGACTGCGGCGTCTTTATGTGTAAATACGCAGATTACATCGCCAGAGAGAAACCGTTCAACTTTAGCCAGGTGAGTGAAGGTCATAAACCCCTCCAAGCCCCTCTCGCCCAGGGACAGGAGCCAGGGAGGTTAGGCAGCAGCTCTTCATTGTGTCCGGGGCAGGGGCTGAGGTTTCGTACCCCGTTTCGGTGCGTAGTTGCTGGGATCAGAACTTCCAAGTGGCCTGGGCAGGGCAGAGCTGTGGTTCTCCATCCCCGCCTTTGGGAGCTGCTGCTGGTGAGATTCCTCTTGGGCAAGATACTGCTGCCAGCGGGTTTGGCATATCTGGGCTCGGTATCTTTTGGAGAAATGGCTTCTACCCTTTGACCAGTCAAGACACCGCTTCTTTTTCTTGATTTCGTTTTAGACGGGTCTTTTATTAGCGTGCTTGTAAGCTGTCGCGTGGTCAAGTCAATCTGGTTTTGTCGGGTTGTCGTGTCACCCTCTTAGGAACCGCGTGGGGTGTTGTACCCAAACGGTTGACAGTTCCTAAAGGGAACTTCCTATTAAGGACTCCGCTGGGCGTTTATGCGTGTTTGCCACCTCTTTCTACCGTGACGTCATTATTTAATTTCTCTTTTCTTTCTCTTCTCTTTTCAGACTCACATGCCATACTTCCGGAAGAAGATGGTGTGGGAGATAATCCACCAACAGCTGCTGTGACACGTGGACTCTTAGAGCTCTTCTTTTGATTACGTTTCTTCGACCTTAGTTACTTTTCTTAGGCCTTTAGTTAGTTTTCTTAGACCTTTAGTTACATTTCTTAGACGAATTTTCCTCAGAAAGACCTCAGAAAGACCACAGAAGGGAAAGAGACCTTTGAAAACAGACAAAGGCCAGAGTCCTTCTAGAGCAGATGCTGGAGAGGCCCCTTCTGGGGCAGCCTCACCACAGGAGGACTCAGATGTAGAGGGAGTTGTTCAATCCTTCTCCGTGAAAGACCTGAGAAGTATCAGGAAGGACTTTAGTCGTCATGAAGGCGAAACACTTGTCTCCTGGTTGCTCCGATGCTGGGATAGCGGGGCAGATACCCTAGACTGAGATGGCAGAGAAGCTAGGCGATTGGGAAACCTGTCCAAGGATGGAGGGATTGTACCTGAAAGAACTGCCTGTGCGAGAGGTGATTTATAGTGATGGGCAAGCGATAGTAGACCCTGATGAAATGCCATGCAAACGATCTCTGCTCAAAAAGTTTGTACAAAGTGCACCATCACCATATTCCCACCCATTGTCAACAATGGTCTGGGGAGGATCCGATACTGACACACCAACTGTAAATGAAGGGGTTAAGAAGGTACGACAGTATGAAGACAGTCTCTCTGGTCCCTTCTCTGTGGCAGCCATAGAAAAGCTGACTGTGACCACCGAGAAAATGACTGAGAAACTGACTGAGAAAATAGAGCAAATGACCCAGAGATTAGTTGAGCAAACCGATAAACTGTTTGATAAACTAACCAAGGTGGAGGAAAAACTCCATGCTTTCCCTGTACAGACTCATGTTGCAGCTGCTAAGAGGAAACGCCCTCCTACTCAAGAGAAAAACCACCCTCCGACTCAAGACAAATCAAAGCCGATGCGAGATATCCTGTGGGTTTGCCTCTGTGAATATGCAGAAGACATGAAGAAGAGGGATGGAGAACCTACCTCAGCCCTACAGGCACAGGTGCTTGAGTTGCAAAATGAAGCCGATAGAAGAAAGGATTCTTACAGGAAGAAGGTTGCTCCAACCTACGGTAGGCGATCCTACGGACCAGGTAGGAACCAATCTGATAATCGTAGGTACTACGGTCAACAGTAGAGGTGCCCTGCCTCCAGCCAGGAGGAGGAGAGGGACAACCGACTGTATTGGACTGTGTGGATTCGATGGCCTGGCACATGAGAGCCACAAAAGTATAAAGCCCTGGTGGACACTGGTGCACAGTGGTGTTGGGTTGTTTTTTGCTGTCTCCAGGGAGTTATCTAATGTGAAAAGAGAAGTATTTATTTCTTTATATAATTTAAATATTTATTTTCATAAAAAGAGCCTTAAGGGAACAAAACTCTACCTGGTAATAAGAGAGGGTGATTTATTCTTTTTTTTATTTAACTGAAAAAAAGTTGGATGTAGCGATGTGGATTTTCGCTCCCTCACAATCCCCCAGGAAGAGGATTGGAGCCAGGAGGAGCATCGGAGCACAAAAGCCACGAAGCGATGGTCACAATGTGCTGAAGGGGCAATCGGGGAGTTGTTCAGCGGTGAGATGAGCAAGCAGCATCCCGAAAATCCGCCCCTGGAGAGGGGTTAGTGGTGTACGGACACTCTCTGTGTTCTGTAAGCCCCCTTTGGGGAGCCCCTGCTGCCCCCTTGGCAGCGCCCGGGTGGCTGTGACTGCTGAAAGCTGGTTTGGTGCGTTGAGGTGTTAGGTGGGGTGGCACAGCCCCTGCCCGCCCCGGGAGGGGGGACACCACCTCTCCGGTGGCACTGGATGGGTGGGAGGGAGGGAGGGAGCAGAGCTCTGGGAGCCATGGAGAAAGGCGTGGGGGTGTCCCTCATCGTGGCAGCCCCCAGCAGCCCTACCCCGCCACCCGGCCACCCCAAGGGACACCCAAGCCCCATCTTGGTCTTCTCCCCGTTGGGTGACGCCCTTCCACCCACCCCGGAGGTGCGCTCCTCTCCTGCGGGGGGGACGCCCAGCGCTCGCCTGGCTAGAGAAGCACCCGGGGGGGGGGGATGGGGGTGGGTGACTGGGGGCATCTGAGCTTCCCAGTTACACGGGCGTAATTAGTGCACCATTAATAACCATTAGTAACCACTTTGGCTCTGCTAACCAACTGCGGCGAGGCCCCCACCCCGCTTTAGCACAGGCTTCCTGATGCCAACACCTCCCCGAGCCACTGGGTAAAGCTGCGCCTGGCAAAAAACCACCACCACCCCAAAAAAACCCCACAGCACAGCCCCCACTCCCCACCCACCCCTTCTCCCCCCATCACAGCCATGGGGCAAACTCCCACCACCACCACCCCCCAATCTCAGCTCGGCCATGACCCCCCCGAGACACTGGAAAGAGAGCAACGGAGAGCAAGCTCAGGCTCGTGTGAGCTGCAGAGATTTCTCTTTTTCTTGTGATGATGTTGTCGTTGGGTGGGGTTTGGTTGTTTTTTTTTCACGGAACACTTTGCAGTAGAGGACAAAAATATGGTGTCACAGCCCCTGGGGCCACACTGGCACCGCCACCTCACCCCCCCCCCCCTTCGCTCCCGTCCCTCGTCCCTCCTCTTCCCAGCGGCTTTCACCACTTTCCTTGCTTGGTTTTGTTTTGTGTTTGTTTTTTTTTTTTTTTTTTTCTTACAACCTTTTTTTATATTTGAGTTGGGGTTCTTTTTCCCTTTTTTTCCCGCCTTTCTTCCCCCCCTTTTTTCTCTTTCTCTTTTTTTTTTTCTTTTCTCCTTTTTTCTTTTGCTTTTTTTTCTTTTCCCCCTTTTTCTTTCCACCACTTTTTTCCCCTTTTTTTTTCTCCTTTTTAACATTTCTCAAGCTCTCTCCAAAGGAACAGCCCCTGGCTCTCAGCTAGCCAAAGGAGACTACGGAAGAGCATTGGCACCCGTGGGAGTGGTTTCCTTCTCCTGCTTCACACTCGGTCGAGATCGTTTTTTCCAACTCGTCTTTTTTTTTTAACAAATTAAACAAAAAAAAAGCTCCAAGTATCAGTTTTACAAGGCACACAAAATCTCTAGAAGGGAAACACAAACGCAAGGTGCTGAGGTATGAAAACCTGAGGTGTTTTTTTCTGTGTGGATGTGTGTGTGTCATCTGGGGTTGGGGGTTGTGTGTGCTTTATTTTTGAAATTTAAAAAAAATAATAATTTTGCTAGGTTTTTTGTTTTTGTTTTTTTTTTTTTTTTTTTTTTCCCCAGCCCTGGGCTGACAACCTCTTGGAAATCCGGTGTTTCCCCCGTCGTGGTTTGGCCTCAGCCGGCAACAAAGAACCACGCGGCCGCTCGCTCCACTCCCGCAGCCGGGGGCAAAATCGGAAGAAAAAGGCAAAAAACTCGCGGGTTGAGATAAAGGCAGTTTAAGAGAAGAGCAACGGGAGGGGCAAACAATCCCAATAACAGCGGTAAAGGAATAGACGGACGCGATGACAGCGCCTCCGCGCACCGACCGGCCCCGCACCGCCGCAGCCCGCTCCCAGCCGCCACTTCCCGCCCCCTCCCCCGGCGAGCTCCCCCCAGCCCCGGGCATGGCTCACAGGGGATGGGATACCTGTGTCCCTGCCGGCTCCTCGGGGAAATTAACCCCATCCCTGCCGGAACCAGGACACCCCCCGCCCCTCTTTCCCCCCTTCTCTCCTGCAACCCGCATCTTTCAGCCGCGTCGGGGCGGTGATGGAGAGCGAAGGGACAGAGGGACAGCCGGGACGGGGGGACGCAGCAGATGCCAACCCCAGTTTGGGACTCAGGGAAGCAAAGAGGAAAGGGCGCGTGAAAGAGAAATGCCTCTTTGAGGAGACGGGATCCCTTCTCTTGGCTCATACAGGCACTGCTCTTCTCAAAGCCCTTAAGAAATCGCTTTTTAACGCTCCTTTAATTATTATGGGGGGTTTCACCCCCTGCTGGCAATCCTACATCCCTGCTCTACCGGGCATTAGAGAACCACTGGACTAGTTCCTGTCCTTGAACCTCGAGAAAAGCCGGCTTTGGCTAAAAACCAAACATCCTCCTCCCGCCCCCACCCCCTCTGAAAAAAAAAAAAAAAAAATTAAAATCCTTACCGCCTCCCCTACGGCACCGGCGCCACCGGCAGCTGCCCCCCCCGGAGCAACGGCGCCACCGGCAGCCGTCTTCCGCACCGCCACGGCACAGGCGCCTCCGCCGCCGCCTGCACCGGCACCGGCACCCGCACCACCGGCAGCCGCCCCCCCCACCGCAACAACACCGGCCCCTCCGCCGCCCGTCCCGGCACAAGCCGCGCCCCCCCCTGCAGCGGCACAAGCCACGCCGCCGCCTCTCCCGGCACAACCTACTGCAGCCACTACAACCAGTACCAAAACTACTCCAACTCCATCAAAATCGGTACAAGCCGCCCCGGGAACCAGGAGCAGGAAGAGGAGGTCAACTCCTTCCCCTGCCCCTTACCACAAAGACCACCTCAAGTCACATAGCTTGGGGGAGAGTTCTGAACAAGATCCAGGGGAGGGTCCTTCAAGACCACAGAAGGGAAAGAGACCTTTGAAAACAGACAAAGGCCAGAGTCCTTCTAGAGCAGATGCTGGAGAGGCCCCTTCTGGGGCAGCCTCCCCACAGGAGGACTCAGATGTAGAGGGAGTTGTTCAATCCTTCTCCGTGAAAGACCTGAGAAGTATCAGGAAGGACTTTAGTCGTCATGAAGGCGAAACACTTGTCTCCTGGTTGCTCCGATGCTGGGATAGCGGGGCAGATACCCTAGACTGAGATGGCAGAGAAGCTAGGCGATTGGGAAACCTGGCCAAGGATGGAGGGATTGTACCTGAAAGAACTGCCTGTGCGAGAGGTGATTTATAGTGATGGGCAAGCGATAGTAGACCCTGATGAAATGCCATGCAAACGATCTCTGCTCAAAAAGTTTGTACAAAGTGCACCATCACCATATTCCCACCCATTGTCAACAATGGTCTGGGGAGGATCCGATACTGACACACCAACTGTAAATGAAGGGGTTAAGAAGGTACGACAGTATGAAGACAGTCTCTCTGGTCCCTTCTCTGTGGCAGCCATAGAAAAGCTGACTGTGACCACCGAGAAAATGACTGAGAAACTGACTGAGAAAATAGAGCAAATGACCCAGAGATTAGTTGAGCAAACCGATAAACTGTTTGATAAACTAACCAAGGTGGAGGAAAAACTCCATGCTTTCCCTGTACAGACTCATGTTGCAGCTGCTAAGAGGAAACGCCCTCCTACTCAAGAGAAAAACCACCCTCCGACTCAAGACAAATCAAAGCTGATGCGAGATATCCTGTGGGTTTGCCTCTGTGAATATGCAGAAGACATGAAGAAGAGGGATGGAGAACCTACCTCAGCCCTACAGGCACAGGTGCTTGAGTTGCAAAATGAAGCCGATAGAAGAAAGGATTCTTACAGGAAGAAGGTTGCTCCAACCTACGGTAGGCGATCCTACGGACCAGGTAGGAACCAATCTGATAATCGTAGGTACTACGGTCAACAGTAGAGGTGCCCTGCCTCCAGCCAGGAGGAGGAGAGGGACAACCGACTTTATTGGACTGTGTGGATTCGATGGCCTGGCACATGAGAGCCACAAAAGTATAAAGCCCTGGTGGACACTGGTGCACAGTGGTGGTGCTTTTTTTTTTGCTGTCTCCAGGGAGTTATCTAATGTGAAAAGAGAAGTATTTATTTCTTTATAGAATTTAAATATTTATTTTCATAAAAAGAGCCTTAAGGGAACGAACCTCTACCTGGTAATGAGAGAGGGTGATTTATTCTTTTTTTTTTATTTAACTGAAAAAAAGTTGGATGTAGCGATGTGGATTTTCGCTCCCTCACAATCCCCCAGGAAGAGGATTGGAGCCAGGAGGAGCATCGGAGCACAGAAGCCGCGAAGCGATGGTCACACAGTGCTGCAGGGGCAATCGAGGTGTCGTTCAGTGGTGAGATGAGCAAGCAGCATCCCGAAAATCCGCCCCTGGAGAGGGGTCAGCGGTGTACGGACGCTCTCTGTGTTCTGTAAACCCCCTGTGGGGAGCCCCTGCTGCCCCCTTGGCAGCGCCCGGGTGGCTGTGACTGCTGAAAGCTGGTTTGGTGCGTTGAGGTGTTAGGTGGGGTGGCAGCAGCCCCTGCCCGCCCCGGGAGGGGGGACACCACCTCTCCGGTGGCACTGGATGGGTGGGAGGGAGGGAGGGAGCACAGCTCTGGAAGCCATGGAGAAAGGCGTGGGGGTGTCCCTCATCGTGGCAGCCCCCAGCAGCCCTACCCCGCCACACGGCCACCCCAAGGACACCCAAGCCCCATCTTGGTCCTCTCCCTCTTGGGTGATGCCCTTCCACCCGCCCTGGAGGTGCGCTCCTCTCCTGCAGGGGGGGACGCCCAGCACTCGCCTGGCTAGAGAAGCACCGGGGGGGTGCTTAGGGGGCATCTGAGCTTCCCAGTTACACAGGCATAATTAGGGCGCCCTTAAGAACCATTAATAACCACTTTGGCTCTGCTAACCAACTGCGGCGAGGCCCCCACCCCGCTTTAGCGCAGGCTTTGTGATGCCAACACCTCCCTGAGCCACTGGGTAAAGCGACGCCTGGCAAAAAAACACCATCACCCAAAGAAAACCCCACACCACATCCCCCACTCCCCGCCCACCCCTTCTCCCCCCATCACAGCCATGGGACAAACTCCCACCACCACCACACCCCAATCTCAGCTCGGCCGTGACACCCCCAAGACACTGGAAAGAAAGCAACCGAGAGCAAGCTCAGGCTCCTGTGAGCTGCAGAGATTTCTCTTTGGTTTTTGATGTTGTCGTTGGGTGGGTTTTGCTTGGTTGTTTTTCACACAACACTTTGCAGTAGAGGACAAAAACGTGGTGTCGCAGCCCCCGGGGTCGGCGCCGGCACTGCCACCTCCCCCCCCCAGCTCCTGTCCCTCCTCTTGCCCCGCAGCTGTTCCCACTTTCCTTGCTTGGTTTGGTTGGTTTTTTTTCCTTTCTACCTTTCTTTTTTAATATGTTTTCGCTTCCCCCTTTTTTCTCTTTTACCCCTTTTTTCTTTTGACCTTTTTTGCTTTTTCCCCCTTTTTCCCCCCCTTTTTTTCTTTTTCTCTTTTTTATTTTCCCACTTTATTTTTCCTCCTTTCCCTTTTCTCTTTTTAAACATTTCTCAAGCTTTCTCCTGAAGGAACGGCCCCTGGCTCTCCGCTAGCAGAAGGAGCCTACGGAAGAGCTCTGGCACTGACATGGGCAGGAACACCCACAAGTGAGAACTGGATAGACAAAAGGCTCCTCAATGATGACACTGGGGCAGCCCGACCTTAGAAGCAGCAGAGGAGCAGAGCCACCCAGAGCCACCCAGAGAACAGGAAGGGCTATTCAGGGCCTTATTGTCTGCGCGAAGTAACCATCTGCTGAGAACCGGTCTGGCGGCTCAGAGCTCAGCCACAGCAGCACTCTTGAGCCAAAGGGGAAAAGTACACCGGCAGGAAGACTGGGAGTCTTCCTCCACAACAACCCACAGATCATGACCAGAGTGGTGCCTATTCCCAGCCTACACTAATGAATATTACGCCTTTGCATCAGAAAGGAACGCTTGCTTTACCAGCCCCTGGGCGAGTTGGGAGCCATCCCCCTTGCACCCAGCGCTGCAATAAACATGCTGCTTTGTAACTCGCCCCGAGTTGGGGAGTTTCTTTCCCCACGTCAGCACCCCTGGGATTGCTTTCCTTCTCCCGCCTCGCACTCGCTCGACATGGTTTTTTCCAACTCAGTCTTTTTTATTAAAAAAATTAATAAAAAAATGCTCCAACTCTCAGTTTTACAAGGCACACAAAATCTCTAAAAGGGAAACACAAGCGTGAGGTGCTGAGGTACCAAAACCTGCCCCTGTTAGTCCAACTAAAGGGACAGCGTCGGGAGGCGACGGAGGAGGAAGGGGGAGGCTGTGGGATGGAGAGAGCCCTCCCCGTACCCCTCAGCTGCGCATCCTCGCAGCGCCGCGGGAATGGGGGGCTGTGTGTCTGGGCGGGTCTTTGGTTTGCTCCCCTGACCTGCTGGGGGTGGTGGAGGAGGTTGGAGGGGGTTGTCCGGCAGTGGGGTTACATTCATCAGGCGGTGCTGGGCGGCACGACAGGAGCATCACTTGCTGTGCTGCGAGGCCGGGGCTCCCGGAGCGTGTTTCTGCTCCTGCTGCTTCACCTGCTGGACCATTTCCCTCATCTTGCACTGTGCAGTCTTGGGGAGGAGAAGGGAAAAGCAAGAGTTGGGGGTCAGGGCACTGTTTCTCCCACCACCACCCACCCCTGAGCCCCCACCGAGCATCTCGCCGCTCCCAACTTTTCACCCCGGACAAGCCCTAATTAATTTCAGGTTTCTGGGTTTTTTTAACTTGTGCTTCCTCCATCGCTCCTTGAGAGAGGCTCAATTTTTTGGGGGGGGGCCGCCATCCCGCTCGAGTGGACAGGAGACAAGGTTATGGAAGATGAACCCAGGTGGGATGCGGGTGGCTTTGCCCGCACCGAGGAGTCCATTCACAATGTCCTCACGTCCAGCAGCATCAAAATCATGGTACCCAGCAAAGAGCTCCCCTGGCGCTGAGGGAGGCCAAGCCAGGCTGGCAGCACAGTGCTGACCACAGGGACGCTCTCAACTTGGCCCTTACTGTCCCCCACACCCACAGCCCCCACCCAGCGCACCTTGAACTGAGCCTCGGGCGGCCCTGTGATGATGACCATGCGCTCGCTGCCCTTGGGACCTTCTGCCGGTGCAATCTGGGGAAGTATGGGGGAGAAGGAGCGTGAGTGCAGCCACCGCTTCAGCAAGACCTTCCCTCGGTGGCATGTCCCCCCACAACGCAGGGCAATCCCCCCATGCAGGAGCATCCCCTCCCACCCGAGCCGGGCTCCTAACCAGGGTGCTGCAAGCCTGGCCTTCTACTAAACACAGGCGGGAGAGGTGGGCCCATGCCAACGGGTACAGGAGAGCTGGGGAGAGACTTTTTACAAGGGCATGGGGTGACAGGACGAGGCGGAGTGCCTTCAAAGTGGAAGAGGGGAGATTTAGAGGAGATAACAGGAAGAAATTTTTCACTGTGACGGTGGTGAATCACTGGCCCAGCTTGCCCAGAGAAGCTGTGGCTGCCCTAGCCCTGGAGGTGTTCAAGGCCAGGTTGGATGGGGCTTGGAGCAACCTGGGCTGGGGGGAGGTGTCCCTGAACAGGGCAGGGGGGTGGGACTCCATGATCTTCAAGGTCCCTTCCAACCTCAACCGTTCTGTGATAAGTTGGGGAGCAAAACTGCTCCCCGCACACTCCCATTCCCTGACCTCGGCAGTGCAGAGGGGAAACTGAGGCACGAAGCGCAGGACCAGCCCCGCAGCGCCTTCCTCACCTTGATGGAGGCACCCGCAAACCGCACCAGCTGCTTGATGTGCTGCCCCTTCTTCCCGATGATGGCCCCCACCGCCTGCGTCCCGATGAACACGTTCACAACCTCTTGCTCCGGAAGCTGCGGGGGCATGGAAGAGTGAGAGGGTCAGGGCACCAGCTGGACAGGGGACAAAGGAGGTGGCTGTCCCCATCCCACCATCCCATGGTAGTGGTTGCCCACTCTCCCAAGGTGCCCCAGCAAAGATCTCCTGGAGAGGGGGGCCAGGCACCTAAAGGGTGCTGATGTGGGAAGGCGCTGGCTGGGGGAGCTCCGCCGAGAGCTAGCTGAGAGCTCCGCCGAGGAGCTCTATGGTGGGAGAGAAAATGAGGGTCAGTGATGGCCCCAGCATGCCAGACCCTTCCCAGCCACCCCCAGACCCACGCACAGCAGCAAGACACCACCATGGGGCTGGGAGGCAGACGGGGGCTCCCAGTTACCCCCACTCCCCCCACGCTGCCACCTTGCCGCCCGTGTCCCGCATCTGCAGGGGAAAACCACGACACAACTCTCTCCTGCTCTGCATTCCAGCAAGTGCAACCGGATGCTACCTGCAAACCACCACTGCTCAGCTGGAGGACGAGCAGACCCGGCTCCCCTGCCCAGCCTGGACGCCGCTCTCGCTCCCAGCCCTGGAAAAAAAGCCTCTCCAGGACGGGGCTGCAGCAACAGCCGCACATTTCCACCCCACAGGAAACAGCTCGTTAACGAGGGGCGAGCACCGCATTTCAAAGCCCCCTTAGGAGCAAGGCAGCGCCCCAAGAGCCAGCCCAACCCCCCCGCACACAGCTCAGCACTCACCACACGCTCGCCGGCCCCCGCAGCAGCGGCTCGAGCGGGGCTGCCCGCGGCCGGCGGTCGGGCGCCGCTCCGTCACAGCCGCTCACCATGGTGGAACGCCGAACGCAGTCCGCGTCCTTCCAGTCGCGCCGCAGCCATGGCGCAGCCGGATGCGGCTACCGGAGCTCCGCGCCAGAGGGGCGCAAAGCGCCGTGCGAGCGCGGAGGAAAGGGCTCGGTAAGCCCGGGACTGGCATTCCCTCACCCACCGAGGGCAGAGGAGGCAGGAGGGGGCGCGCGAGAGCCCGCGCCGCCGGCCGCTGTCGCTCGCCTCAGGCCTGCGGGACGCCGAAAGGCTTCTCCGCTCTCCGAGGGGCCCCTCCGCTCTCTGGGAGGCTTCTGGGGGGCCCCTCCGTCTCTGGAGGGCTTCTGGGGGGCCCCTCCGGCCTCTGTGGGGGCCTCTCCCCGAGGGCAGACAGGCCTCTTCCCCGCCTCCGGGCACTCCCCGGCCTCCCGGCGCCCAGCTGCCAGCCGGGGCCCGGCTCGGGGCTTCCGGAGAAGGGCAAGCGCCTCCCCCAGACAGAGCAGGGCCAGGCGGGACGGCGCCGGCCCGGCCCCACCGCAGGGCAGGGGCAGAAGCGGGCCGGGCGGCCGCTAACGGCTCCCTCAGGCAGAGCACAGACGGCGGCGCGCCTGCGCGCGCGCACCCACCGCCCCGCCCCTCTCTCCCCCCTCAGCCTCCCCTGTACCGATGGCTGTGGGGGCCCCTCGTCGCCCTCCTCGCCGCCCCGGGACCCGCCGCCGCGCAAGAGGCCGCCCCCCAGGGCAGCGAGCCGCCCCGCCGCCTCAGGGCCGCCCCCGGGCATCGCCCCGGCGCCCACTCCCCCCCCATCTCCCCGGCCAGAAGCAATGCTATCAGCAGGGGTCGGGGGCATAACAGTTCAAGAGAAATTCCTTTGTGTAAGAAAGACCAAAGAGTTCTTCAAAGGATCCGGCTGTCCTGACATTTGGGGGGGCAAAGAGAGGAAAAAACCCACCTCGGACCAACCTGTGTGCTCCATTCCCAAAGGACAAAGTGATTGAAGTGGGTGTATGCCCGAGTTGCTTTCCCACCTTTTATGTCCTGTCCTCCTTAGACTTTTCTTTGCAACTCAGTGTAGGGATTTCCGAAACGAACTTAATTTGTTGGCGATAGGAAGAAAGGTAAAATGTTGGGAAGCATTAACGGAATGAGCCAAAGAGGCCTAATGTGCTGCAGCGGGATCATTAGCTCTCTGCGAGCGGTCGTTGGCTGGGAGAGGTTGGGGGGTGTTGAGGAGGGCTGCAGTTAGGTGTATGTGCCTGAGATGATCCCAGGGGCGCTTGGAGGGGGAGACCTTTGGGATAGGAAAAGTAACTTGGGAAGTTTGGGCCCTGTGAAGGGAAGTCAGCCTGCTGGGAGCTTCCCTAGGGTTGCAAAACACTGTTGTGTGTGTTCTTTCCTCAGCGTTTGCATAGTTGTGGATGATGATGATGACGAGACTCCGCCGAAAAAGCAAAAATCAGGTATCGCGCATTACACAAGTACTGAATATGCCCGATTTTTCTGAGGTTTCGTGTCCCTTGGAAAAGTCTGGCTTTTGTGCTCTGGCATTGTTCCTGAAACGGTGGCTTTTCAAGCTGTTGGCTTCTTGCCTTGTGGCTCTCTATGCCTATAGCCAATGGCTTGAGGGTGTCCGGTAGGGCTTAGCCCTATAGATGACGGACGTTCTCTGCGGTGACTGTGGCAGGGCCCAATACTTTTACTGCCAGCAGGAGATAGCCCAGGTCTCTGGCGCTGAGCCCGCGCCTGTCAGCAGAAAGAGTATCTTAAATCCAAGCTGTGTGCTCCCTCCTGTCTGTATTCGCAATGTACCTCTGTTGGTTTTCTATCCTGTTCTTATACGGCCTGTCTTTGTTTTTTAGATTATTCCATCTCTGAGCAGAAAGAGAAAGTTGACGTTTCTGCAGTGCTGCAGTTGCCGACCAAGGCAACCAAACGCCCGGCGGCTTCCGTCAGCGAAGATGCTGCCGGCACAGAGTCTGCGGAAGAGGTTAGCGAGGGCTTTGAAATGTTAGGGTCTGTGCAAGGTGCGAGAGCAAGCGGCTCTCCCTACTGCATCTTGAGGTTGAGCCTGCTCTGAGCCTGTACAGCAGTAGGTGGTTCTTTTGCATTTCTAGCAGGCAGCTCTAATGTGGGCTGGGTTTGCCTTACTCAAGCCTGCGTCCTCTGCTCCGGCACTGGCAGCTGCGGGAGGAGCAAACTGTTTGTTGTCTTCCAGATACTTGAGAATGGTTCAAGTTTATAGTTTTAGTGTGTTTGCAAACTGTTATTCTCTTTCTCAAGCTTGTGGTTAAGGAATCAATATACACTACCTGACAAGAAAAACTGCATACTTGCTCTGGATAAACCACTTTCTGCTCATTATCCACCAGTCCAGGAGAGCGTTCCTGTAGGACTTTGGCTCTGTAAAAATGAGCCACCTTGACTGCCTAGTTTGGTTCAAAGGTGTAGTGCAGTTTTTCTTATTGCCCCATGGGATTAGAGGGCTAAGAGACTGTCGGGCTCTAGTTCTTCGTTCCTGAGAGAGTCGTTAACTCTTATTTGTACACAATATATTTCTCAAGGGCCGAACTATCACCCTTTGGAATGTTTAGAAGCCGACTGAGTGATAACTCAGTGACAAGACTGTATTCTTTTAATTGCTGCACATATGAGAGCCTGTATTCAAAATTTAAAGCGTACCTGTCAAAGGTCCTGCCAAGATTTGCCGCCTTCTGCAATCTGAACCAGCAAGTCATGGTCCCCAAGTCATAGTAGAGCTGACTACGCCTCAGGAAGTGTGTTTGCTGGGATTCACATTCAGGTTACACTCACGCTGGTGCTTTTTTGTTGTTTTCTTTTAAGCCTGGGTCCACTTCTTTAGAGCCTTCCACTAAAAGACCACGATTTTCGTCACTCGAGGTAGCCGTGCTGCAAATTGGTAAGGCTGACATCAAGTTATACGACTTGTTTCATTTTCACCCTACCTTGTGTACTGTCCAAGTCTACCCCTAGGGTTCTGTAGGGATTATGGCAGGCACGGGACGAGGCAGCATCTGGGAATACTTGAGCGTGACCTCTGTTTCTTACCCGCATCCTCGCATTGCTTCTGGAGTGGAGCCGGGCGTCGATCTGGTCGTCTCGGTACCAGAGCTGCCTTGGATGCAGTCCTTCCGTTCTGATAGGTCCACTGTTAGCTTGCCAGAAGCAAATTGTTTTCAATGGTCCTTTTAGGTAGTAGATCCTGAGGAGCCTTTTGTATTTCAGGTTTCGGCTGGCAATACCTTGTGCGCGCAACTTGCTGCAGTTGCCGGTGTGAAAACCTGAAAATGTCCTAAAGTGACATAACACAAATCATATGATGATGTGAGAGAGAAAATGACAATTTATCTTTGGTGAAGCTCGTTACTGTAAACTCATAAACCTCTTCAGTTTCCTTTTATACTTACCCATGCCTTACGCTCTTCTCTCGTAGGTCAAATGCCGTGTGGGACCCATGCTCGCTTGACTAAGGAACCACTCTCTCGTCCTGACAAGACAATTCCCCGTCTGAGGTAAAAATCCTTCCGTTTTCTTTGACTTCTTCCCCGAAAGGTTTACTGCCTATGGTAAGGGAGGTCGTCAGCTGCTTCCCCTCCCGAAGAACCAATATTAAACTTTTTCTTTAAATCCAGCTACTTAATTGACACAGGAGATTAGCTAGAGATTAAAGGTCTGCGGTAAGAGGAAGCGTTGAACTTGAGAGGAGGCTGAGGACACAATCAACAGCGTATCTTCAAGGCAGTTGTTGTGATTTTCACTTTTACTTCTCTCTACTTCCCCATTAGCCAGTTGAAGACAGCAGGTCTTCATCTGAAAGTCATAAACATCTCGTGTCTGTCTCCATCGTCATCGGTGTACGTGCTTGACAAAGCAGGTGGTGGTGGAGGTGCACATTGGAATGTTCTCTTGATACCGTTTCTTTTGCCGTTGATGTTTTGAGCACAAGCCGGAAGGGCAAACAGAGCATCAAAGCTGCTCCAGACAGCTTCTTACCACTGAGGCCACCAGTTAAGGAGTGCGCTGCGCCAGAATCCGCCACTGCAGATGAAAATCCATACCATGAAAATGATACAGAAGAGAGTTTCTCATGTAATTTTGGGTGCGCTGAGTTTAAGCGCACTGCATTTGAGAGCAGGTCAAGACTCTGCTGTCGGCGTCTCATCTGCCAGTCGTTGCTTATTGTGGTTTGGCTCATATTTTGGAGCAGATCTGGAGCCTGAGAAAGAGATTCCTTTCAGAGGAAGCTAAACCAGAGAAGTTCCTGGGGAAGGTGTCTAATGCACTCCAACCGCTACTGAGCATATAGTCCCTGAGGTCAGAGCAGGGCAGGTCTGAAGTAAAATGTCCCAGCAGTGTGGATGCTGTGGACATTGCCATTCTCAGCGTCAGCATAACCTTTAACAAATAGATTGAGCAGAATTGGTCAGGGCTGGTTGAAATGAACGCTGTCTTGTCCCACAGAGTAAAGTGGCCTCCTCAGGTTAATGCAGATATTTGTCGGATGTGCAAAGAATATTTTGTTCTTCTTAAAGAAAAACCCCAAAAGCCAGCGTGAATTGGTACGCACTGATAACAAATGCCCCCCGTATAAAAATTGTGATTCTCCTCTGTTGTTTGTTTCCTGCCCCAAAGTGTTCAAGCCTCCTCCAAGGAACCAGTGGCGACTGTGAGTCACCGGGAAGAACCAAAATACGGAGGAGACGTCTATCCACGTGCAACACTCAGGACCGGTGAGTATCCCCATGATTCCAATCCGTTCCACTTTGTAGGTAGACGTCAAATCCGAATAGGGCATTTCTTACACACTCGCAGATGACGTTCCGAGTTCAAAGTGCTTGCCAGAATTCGAACTTCCTGACCATACCGTCATCCTTCAAAGTTTTTCCTTTTTTTTTATTTATCACTCAGAAATGGAGAGCTGTGTACATCTGATGGTGATTGAAAGTCGACTTCTTGTTTTCTTACTACTGCTTTCCTGTGCAGGTGTCGAATGTATAGATGTTTGCTGCCCGCAGCGGTCGCAGAGAGGTGATACGATCAGGTAGAGTCTCTTCTAATGATGCTTCTTGTTCCTTTTGGCTCTGCGCGTGTATCTCTTTCAGCCGCTGGTAGAGTCTCGAAGATGACCAACGGTCTTTGATCGTCTCAGTGCTGTGAAAGAGAAGTAGCTAGCTTGCGGCTCCGGAATTGCTTGCAAGCCAGTTGCATCTCCAACACAAGCGAGAGCCGTGCTGCGTGACAAAGAGGGTTGTGCTGGTGTGGTGTTTGCTGTGGGAAGAAAGCCAGTAAGGGTGCGAGTGGTGGCCGTCCCAAGTTGTCCTTGGATGTGCAGAATCCGTTTTTGTTTGTGAGTCGTTCTGCCGAGCCATCAATGAGCTGACATTTCACTTCTTTCACTTGGAAACCCGCATCCTAAGCAGAAGGATTAGAGAGCTTCTAAAGCCTGGTGGGACTTGAGGCAGTTTTGGGGACTTTGTAAGTCCCAAAGGATGCCTGGGGTTTGCCTAGGAGGGGGAAAAAGGCAGCGTGCAGTTGGGTTTGAGAGGCCAGCGGCCTCATTGGTATTGGCTGTCTGAGCTGGCAGGACTGTGAGTTGCGACGGCTTTGCGGTCTTTATGGAAACAGGTTTTTGGGGGCAGTAGGTGCAGCTACAGGGAGAGATTTTGTACGGCGGTAAGATGCACGCGTCTTTCTGCAGTGACCTGCCCTTACATGAGAGAGGAGAAAGCGTAGATGGGAGCAGAGGGAGGTTCAGTTGCAGCAGTCCTGTTTTGTAGCTAATTCTGTCCCTATTCTTCTCCCCGCTTTAAAAACTAGTGCTGTATTTAGCCTTGCAAAAGCCTTTCTTGTCCAGAGGGTGAATTCTTGAGAATTCCATGGGACAGGACGGATATAGAGCTCGCTTCTCTCTCTCCCTCTCCTGGCAGGTACTGCACACCAGAAGAAAACTCTGCGGAAGAGGAAGGAGCAGTGAAAGAAACCATCGCAGGGGTAAGCTTGTGTTATTCCCAAGGAAAATAGAGCTCTTTGTGATGAGAAACTTCAGCACTCTTCACATGACTTCCTCAACAATATCTGTATTTGCCCAGGTTGTTTTTCCCCGGGAAAGCGGGAGCGTTATTTGATGAGTAGCGCTATCGCCAAGTGTTTTCCGCTGCCGTTAATTTTGTTTCTGGACTATTAGGAGCACACTACACTATACGGTTTTGATTCTTCCCCTTTCACGTGTTGGGTATAGCCTCAAAATCTTTAGCGCACAGACTTGGTTGACCTGCAAAGCTGGACTGGGGTGTCTTTAGTCTTATCTTGTTTGCTGGGATAGGAAGTACGTCTCTTTGACTTTCACCTCTGGTCAGGGTTGAGGTCAAAAATAAAATTTTAGTCATGGTAATCAGAAATAGTAGTCTCAATCTCAACTTGATACCTACACGTGGAGGCTTTGCTGGGGTTCTTAACGCTAGCCCAAGGCAAAGGAGCTTTCTGCCTCTCTTGCCTCCGAGTGCAGCACTCCATGGGTGCACAGTTGGAATGCAGTCGTCAAGAAGAAGTAACTTTGGAGTTTGCTGGTTGCATGGGTGTACAAAAACCCTTCCAGTTTTCTATATAAGCAAGATTTTCTGTCCTGTCCCCAAGGAAACAAATCTGTGCTTGATTGCTAGCTTAACGTCCGTTTGTCTAACAGAGGCAGCGTGGCACAGAAATCTTAGAAGATGCCTTATTCCGAGGACACCCTACACCTGTTCCGTCCAAAAAGTCAGCCAGCCTCGATGTGGAGGAAAAGAAAGTGCCAAGATTGGGAAAAACAGCGGAACGCTTTCCTCCGCTCACAGAGGTACCGTAGGCGACAGTCTGTGAGACAAAAGAGAAGGTTGTGGCAGAGCTGCAAGGAAGTCCTCTTCTTCTCAGTGGTTCTTAAGGCGCTTTGAAATCTGAAGAACTTGCATTGAACCTGTTAGCGAGTGGCTGTGGTTGTGGCTTCACAGTGCGAGGGTCAGCACTAAAGCTGCTTTGAAGGATTTTGTGTGCTCCCCGCGCTCCTTCAGTTGTGCTGCCCTAAGGGTTTGTGGGCCTTCTGTTAGCGGGACGGCTGCCTCAGTTTCCCCCTTTGCCGTTCCCTTTGAAGTCCCCCACCTTCACGTTCTTTCAGGCTCCTGACTTAGCTGCCTCGGTACGGAGGATGCCCGCTGGGGTTGGCTTAAACCTGGGTATTGCGAGGGCCGCAGCAGCACCTGGGAAAGGGGGTTGCCAGAGTTGCGTTCCATTTTCAGCTGCTTGAGCGTGTTTGCTAAGTTGACGGGTTTTATCCCCACGTCCTTGGTGAAAAGAAACGGCAGCAAGCCTGGGCTGTGAAGTTCAAAGTTAGGATGCTGAAACCAACCAAGCAAGGCAAAAGCGCTATCGCTCACTGAGGCAGGAAACCGTCGAAGGCAGTTGCTCTGTCACCTGAGCTGAATTTACAGGCCGTGTTTCAGTGGAAAGCTGCCCCCAGGTCAGCGTGCTCCATGCGCTGTTTCACAAGTCCTTCCCCATTTAATTGTTCCTTTCAGGCCATGGAGAGAGAGGTCAGTGCCGCATTTGGCAAAGGTGAGCCAGATGAGATCATGAGCAGTGCCTTCAAACTAAAGGTCACTCGCGAAGACATCCGCATGCTCAGGAACCTTTGCTGGCTAAACGATGAGGTAAAACCAGCTGCAGCACAGGGCTAGTCTCACTCAGCCTTTATTGAAAAATACCCCTCCGCCCTGTACAGAAGTCGCGTCAACGTTCTTTGACGACCTCCGCTGCAGAGCCTAGAAATCTCTGTACACTTCTTATTTGAGGTGTTGAAGGGTCGAGCGTTTCGGGAAGTTCCGTTACTTCTTGTATGACGCAGCTTCCAGGAGTTCGTCCGGGTTATTGGCATGGGTGGCAGGTGTTTTGATCAAACTGCCGATGTAGCCCCGTGTGAAATCCTGGGAACAAAAGCCTCCAGCTGAGGCTGGAGTTCTCTGCGCTGCGTGCTTAAGGGTGGCCAGAACAGAGGTGGTGCTGTATTTTTCGTTGGGGAAGGCAGCGTCTTATTTTGACACCTCACGTTTCCTCTTTATGGTGCAGGTCGTTAATTTCTACATGAGTCTGGTGATGGAAAGAGGGAAGAAGGAAGGCTATCCAGCAGTCCACGCGTTTAGTACTTTCTTTTATCCAAAACTAACATCTGGGGGCTACGAGTCGGTCAGAAGGTGGACCAAGAGTGTCGATGTCTTTAAGCAGGACATCCTCTTCGTGCCTGTGAACTCGCGAGCACACTGGACACTAGCCGTGAGTCCCACGGGCTTTTCCTTTAGAATTGGACGGGGAGCAAAAACTGGCAAGAGAAGTCATGTAGGTGTTGGGGGGTGTGCGGCACAAGGTTGTGCTTTGCCTAACGGTCACCTTTTAATAACAGGTCATAGATCTGAGGAAGAACACGATCACGTACTTGGACTCGCTTGGGCAGAAAGGGGACAAGATTTGTCAGACTTTGCTGTAAGTAACCGCTCCGTCACTGCTTTTCTGGTGTGAATGAGGAGAGGGGTTTTAGATTTAGTCCCTGTAAGGCGACTGCCAGTTTTCACGTGGCTTGTAGATAACCAAGCAGGAATCTTGGAGTTGCTTGCTGCGACTTGTCTGGCATCGACTGCTTATCTGCTGTCACAGCGTCCCCTGCACCCAGGGTCTGGGGTGCCTGGATTCTGCCACCTTCCCGTGAGAGGCACAGCCAAATACGCCATAGCCCCGTGGCACACGTGTGCCGACTTTGTTAGTCGGAGCCCAGGATGTGGGATCAAGGCACCCGGTGGAATTACGGCATTACAGTTCCTTGCTTGGTTTGTCTCTTTGTGCTCTGATAACATGTGATTTGGGGCTTTTTGACTTCTCCGAAGCAATGGAGTCGTTGGCCTCGTTCTTGACCATTAGCTCACAGCCTCTCCCTGTGTTTGTAAGTTTCAGATTGGGATTTTTCCTCAAAATCAGCCTTAAATCAGCTGCGGTGAGGATCCTCTGACATTTTACCGTCCTGCCGTCCGTCTTCCTGTGATCCTTCAGCTGCTTTATTTTGTTGTTGGCCTAAATTACAGAGATGAAAAGGGATTTTTTTTTTTCCTTTTGTTTTAACCAGCCAATACCTGCAAAAAGAAAGCTGGGAAAAAAGACAGCTGGAGCTGGATGTTTCAGAGTGGACTCTTCACAGCATGGAGCCACGTGTACGTGAGCACCCCTTGGGTCTGAAATGGGAACTGTAAGTGCTTCTTTGGGGCCCAGATCCTGGCACGTGACAAAGAAAGGGTTGAGCTGATGTTCCTCGAGGAGTTGATAGTAAAAAGCAGTCCCTAAAGACCGGATTTAAGAAAGGTCACTTAAGAAAGAGGCGGTGCGAACCTTGAGACACCTCGCAGGGGGGAGGGCTGCTGCGCCTTCTGGGCCTGCCAAAAATTTGGATCGTAGTGTCCGAGTCCGGGAGGCAGAGGGGAGGGATGGTGAGCAGTGAACTGGGTCTGTTCCTCGTGGGCGGGAGTGGGTATCGGGGATTAGGCAAGTAGGGTCAGGAGTGTGCGGTGAGCGCAGTGTCGGTGTGGGTAATGTGCGCTGCTTCCAAGTTGCTTTTCTTTTGAGACAGAGGGAAATCCTCCATCTTCTTTGCATTCCTTAGGAAATCCCTCAGCAGCTGAATGGAAGCGACTGCGGCGTCTTTATGTGTAAATACGCAGATTACATCGCCAGAGAGAAACCGTTCAACTTTAGCCAGGTGAGTGAAGGTCATAAACCCCTCCAAGCCCCTCTCGCCCAGGGACAGGAGCCAGGGAGGTTAGGCAGCAGCTCTTCATTGTGTCCGGGGCAGGGGCTGAGGTTTCGTACCCCGTTTCGGTGCGTAGTTGCTGGGATCAGAACTTCCAAGTGGCCTGGGCAGGGCAGAGCTGTGGTTCTCCATCCCCGCCTTTGGGAGCTGCTGCTGGTGAGATTCCTCTTGGGCAAGATACTGCTGCCAGCGGGTTTGGCATATCTGGGCTCGGTATCTTTTGGAGAAATGGCTTCTACCCTTTGACCAGTCAAGACACCGCTTCTTTTTCTTGATTTCGTTTTAGACGGGTCTTTTATTAGCGTGCTTGTAAGCTGTCGCGTGGTCAAGTCAATCTGGTTTTGTCGGGTTGTCGTGTCACCCTCTTAGGAACCGCGTGGGGTGTTGTACCCAAACGGTTGACAGTTCCTAAAGGGAACTTCCTATTAAGGACTCCGCTGGGCGTTTATGCGTGTTTGCCACCTCTTTCTACCGTGACGTCATTATTTAATTTCTCTTTTCTTTCTCTTCTCTTTTCAGACTCACATGCCATACTTCCGGAAGAAGATGGTGTGGGAGATAATCCACCAACAGCTGCTGTGACACGTGGACTCTTAGAGCTCTTCTTTTGATTACGTTTCTTCGACCTTAGTTACTTTTCTTAGGCCTTTAGTTAGTTTTCTTAGACCTTTAGTTACATTTCTTAGACGAATTTTCCTCTTTAGGTTATGAAGTAGAAGTTAAGATGGTTTATTCCCCCCACCTCCCTTATTTTGGAGACAGTAACTCTGGGGTTTTGGTACACAAGTTTTCCTCTTTAGCTTATGAAGGAGAAGTTAAGATGGTTTGTTCCCCCCACCTCCCTTATTTTGGAGACAGTAACTCTGGGGTTTTGGTACACAAGTTTTCCTCTTTAGCTTATGAAGGAGAAGTTAAGATGGTTTATTCCCCCCACCTCCCTTATTTTGGAGACAGTAACTCTGGGGTTTTGGTACACAAGTTTTCCTCTTCAAATTATGAAGTAGTGGTTAAGACAGTTTATTTCCCCACCTCCACCACCCCCCCCCCCCCCCCCCCTTATTTTGGAGACAGTAACTCTCTTTGAAATTAGCTAACGCACCTTAAGCAAGAGCCAGAAAGGTGGGTGTGACCTCGTTAAGGGCAGAGTGAAGAAGGAACATCGTCAACTTCCATGGCTGAGCCGCACGCTCGCGCCTCACAGCGCACGCGACCACGTTACAGACAAATGGGAAACATCCGTGGTGGTGGTTACAGTCGTGTTTGCCCAACTTGCCTTCCCAAGGACAACGTGCTGAACTACCGTCTCCTCAAAGAGAGTTTTCCTCTGTTTCTGGAATATCTACCGTCTACTTGATTCCTAAAACTGGATTTGTCACGACCACAGAAAGAAAGCATTTACCATCTCTTGATTTCTCACCAAAGCCCCTGTCCTTTGGGCTGGTTTGGGGTTGGCTTGTTTTGCTGCCTCCAGGGAGTTATCTAATGTGAAAAGAGAAGTATTTATTTCTTTATATAATATAAATATTTATTTTAATAAAAAGAGCCTTAATGGAAGGAAACTCTCCCTGTGTCCTGGTTTGAGGTAAAAGAGAACCAATTTTGTTCAGTAACTTGGCTTCTTAGCTGGGCCTCTTCTACCAACTGAAATTAACTGCCTATTGTGCCGTCAGCGTTCACTCTCTCAGAGCGATAAGAGCAATGGTTACAGCTGATGCCCAGGCATGGGATGCAGAGAGGCTCTTGCTTATACTCATTGCTATAACCCCCACGGCCAACCAGCTTTGTTATTTGCCCCGTTGGAGGGTCGGAAGCGGAAAAGCATAGTGGGGTCCCACCTGCGGGGAGGAGCGACAGGACAGGTGACCCAAAACTGACCAACAGGGTATTCCATCCCATCTGCCTCATGCTCAGTAGAAAAGAGACCAAAGGGATCAAAGGGTTCTTCTACCTGGGGAATGTTTACTTCGCCCTTTGATAATTATGCTGATGTGACCCCATCAGAGCTGGGGCATGGCAACCTTCTGGGCTCTGAGGATAAGGACTGGTACCTTGTTAAGATCGTGGTTTTGTTGTTGATGCTCCTGAATGTGGTGCAGGGGTGGTTTCTTGTGAAACATCTGTGCAGGGGGAGCTGGAGGGGACCGTGCGCTGCCGCCACTCAGACCCGCGCAGCCGCTCGGCGATCTGCAGCGGCGCGAACCGCGGCCCCGCCCGGCCCGGCCGCAGCTGTCCCCCCCGGAGCAACGGCACCACCGGCAGCCGCCTCCCCCACGGCACCGGCGCCACCGGCAGCTGCCCCCCCCGGAGCAACGGCGCCACCGGCAGCCGTCTTCCGCACCGCCACGGCACAGGCGCCTCCGCCGCCGCCTGCACCGGCACCGGCACCCGCACCACCGGCAGCCGCCCCCCCCACCGCAACAACACCGGCCCCTCCGCCGCCCGTCCCGGCACAAGCCGCGCCCCCCCCTGCAGCGGCACAAGCCACGCCGCCGCCTCTCCCGGCACAACCTACTGCAGCCACTACAACCAGTACCAAAACTACTCCAACTCCATCAAAATCGGTACAAGCCGCCCCGGGAACCAGGAGCAGGAAGAGGAGGTCAACTCCTTCCCCTGCCCCTTACCACAAAGACCACCTCAAGTCACATAGCTTGGGGGAGAGTTCTGAACAAGATCCAGGGGAGGGTCCTTCAAGACCACAGAAGGGAAAGAGACCTTTGAAAACAGACAAAGGCCAGAGTCCTTCTAGAGCAGATGCTGGAGAGGCCCCTTCTGGGGCAGCCTCACCACAGGAGGACTCAGATGTAGAGGGAGTTGTTCAATCCTTCTCCGTGAAAGATCTGAGAAGTATCAGGAAGGACTTTAGTCGTCATGAAGGCGAAACACTTGTCTCCTGGTTGCTCCGATGCTGGGATAGCGGGGCAGATACCGTAGATTGAGATGGCAGAGAAGCTAGGCAATTGGGAAACCTGGCCAAGGATGGAGGGATTGATAAAGAAATTGGGAGAAAGACAAGCACTCTCAGTCTCTGGAGGCGACTGGTGTCAGCCATAAAGCGCAGGTATCCCTTCAAGGACGATATCGAATGCCGTCCAAGTAAATGGACCAACATGGGAAAAGGTATGAAGTACCTGAGAGAACTGCCTGTGCGAGAGGTGATTTATAGTGATGGGCAAGCGACAGTAGACCCTGATGAAATGCCATGCAAACGATCTCTGCTCAAAAAGTTTGTACAAAGTGCACCATCAACATATTCCCACACATTGTCAACAATGGTCTGGGGAGGATCCGATACTGACACACCAACTGTAAATGAAGGGGTTAAGAAGGTACGACAGTATGAAGACAGTCTCTCTGGTCCCTTCTCTGTGGCAGCCATAGAAAAGCTGACTGTGACCACCGAGAAAATGACTGAGAAACTGACTGAGAAAATAGAGCAAATGACCCAGAGATTAGTTGAGCAAACCGATAAACTGTTTGATAAACTAACCAAGGTGGAGGAAAAACTCCATGCTTTCCCTGTACAGACTCATGTTGCAGCTGCTAAGAGGAAACGCCCTCCTACTCAAGAGAAAAACCACCCTCCGACTCAAGACAAATCAAAGCTGATGCGAGATATCCTGTGGGTTTGCCTCTGTGAATATGCAGAAGACATGAAGAAGTGGGATGGAGAACCTACCTCAGCCCTACAGGCACGGGTGCTTGAGTTGCAAAATGAAGCCGATAGAAGAAAGGATTCTTACAGGAAGAAGGTTGCTCCAACCTACGGTAGGCGATCCTACGGACCAGGTAGGAACCAATCTGATAATCGTAGGTACTACGGTCAACAGTAGAGGTGCCCTGCCTCCAGCCAGGAGGAGGAGAGGGACAACCGACTTTATTGGACTGTGTGGATTCGATGGCCTGGCACATGAGAGCCACAAAAGTATAAAGCCCTGGTGGACACTGGTGCACAGTGGTGTTGGGTTGTTTTTTGCTGTCTCCAGGGAGTTATCTAATGTGAAAAGAGAAGTATTTATTTCTTTATAGAATTTAAATATTTATTTTCATAAAAAGAGCCTTAATGGAACGAACCTCTACCTGGTAATGAGAGAGGGTGATTTATTCTTTTTTTTTTATTTAACTGAAAAAAAGTTGGATGTAGCGATGTGGATTTTCGCTCCCTCACAATCCCCCAGGAAGAGGATTGGAGCCAGGAGGAGCATCGGAGCACAGAAGCCGCGAAGCGATGGTCACACAGTGCTGCAGGGGCAATCGGGGTGTCGTTCAGTGATGAGATGAGCAAGCAGCATCCCGAAAATCCGCCCCTGGAGAGGGGTCAGCGGTGTACGGACGCTCTCTGTGTTCTGTAAACCCCCTGTGGGGAGCCCCTGCTGCCCCCTTGGCAGCGCCCGGGTGGCTGTGACTGCTGAAAGCTGGTTTGGTGTGTTGAGGTGTTAGGTGGGGTGGCAGCAGCCCCTGCCCGCCCCGGGAGGGGGGACACCACCTCTCCGGTGGCACTGGATGGGTGGGAGGGAGGGAGGGAGCACAGCTCTGGGAGCCATGGAGAAAGGCATGGGGGTGTCCCTCATCGTGGCAGCCCCCAGCAGCCCTACCCCGCCACCCGGCCACCCCAAGGACACCCAAGCCCCATCTTGGTCCTCTCCCTCTTGGGTGATGCCCTTCTACCCACCCTGGAGGTGCGCTCCTCTCCTGCAGGGGGGGACGCCCAGCACTCGCCTGGCTAGAGAAGCACCGGGGGGGTGCTTAGGGGGCATCTGAGCTTCCCAGTTACACGGGCATAATTAGGGCGCCCTTAAGAACCATTAATAACCACTTTGGCTCTGCTAACCAACTGCGGCGAGGCCCCCACCCCGCTTTAGCGCAGGCTTTGTGATGCCAACACCTCCCTGAGCCACTGGGTAAAGCGACGCCTGGCAAAAAAACACCATCACCCAAAGAAAACCCCACACCACATCCCTCACTCCCCGCCCACCCCTTCTCCCCCCATCACAGCCATGGGACAAACTCCCACCACCACCACACCCCAATCTCAGCTCGGCTGTGACGCCCCCAAGACACTGGAAAGAAAGCAACCGAGAGCAAGCTCAGGCTCCTGTGAGCTGCAGAGATTTCTCTTTGGTTTTTGATGTTGTCGTTGGGTGGGTTTTGCTTGGTTGTTTTTCACACAACACTTGGCAGTAGAGGACAAAAACGTGGTGTCGCAGCCCTCGGGGTCAGCGCCGGCACTGCCACCTCCCCCCCCCAGCTCCTGTCCCTCCTCTTGCCCCGCAGCTGTTCCCACTTTCCTTGCTTGGTTTGGTTGTTTTTTTTTCCTTTCTACCTTTCTTTTTTAATATGTTTTCGCTTCCCCCTTTTTTCTCTTTTACCCCTTTTTTCTTTTGACCTTTTTTGCTTTTTCCCCCTTTTTTTCTTCTTCTCTTTTTTCTTTTCCCACTTTTTTTTTCCTCCTTTCCCTTTTTTTTTTTCCCCCCTTTTCTCTTTTTAAACATTTCTCAAGCTTTCTCCTGAAGGAACGGCCCCTGGCTCTCCGCTAGCAGAAGGAGCCTACGGAAGAGCTCTGGCACTGACATGGGCAGGAACACCCACAAGTGAGAACTGGATAGACAAAAGGCTCCTCAATGATGACACTGGGGCAGCCCGACCTTAGAAGCAGCAGAGGAGCAGAGCCACCCAGAGCCATCCAGAGAACAGGAAGGGCTATTCAGGGCCTTATTGTCTGCGCGAAGTAACCATCTGCTGAGAACCGGTCTGGCGGCTCAGAGCTCAGCCACAGCAGTACTCTTGAGCCAAAGGGGAAAAGTACACCGGCAGGAAGACTGGGAGCCTTCCTCCACAACAACCCACAGATCATGACCAGAGTGGTGCCTATTCCCAGCCTACACTAATGAATACGTACGCCTTTGCATCAGAAAGGAACGCTTGCTTTACCAGCCCCTGGGCGAGTTGGGAGCCATCCCCCTTGCACCCAGCGCTGCAATAAACATGCTGCTTTGTAACTCGCCCCGAGTTGGGGAGTTTCTTTCCGCACGTCAGCACCCCTGGGATTGCTTTCCTTCTCCCGCCTCGCACTCGCTCGACATGGTTTTTTCCAACTCATTCTTTTTTATTAAAAAAATTAATAAAAAAATGCTCCAACTCTCAGTTTTACAAGGCACACAAAATCTCTAAAAGGGAAACACAAGCGTGAGGTGCTGAGGTACCAAAACCTGCCCCTGTTAGTCCAACTAAAGGGACAGCGTCGGGAGGCGACGGAGGAGGAAGGGGGAGGCTGTGGGATGGAGAGAGCCCTCCCCGTACCCCTCAGCTGCGCATCCTCGCAGCGCCGCGGGAATGGGGGGCTGTGTGTCTGGGCGGGTCTTTGGTTTGCTCCCCTGACCTGCTGGGGGTGGTGGAGGAGGTTGGAGGGGGTTGTCCGGCAGTGGGGTTACATTCATCAGGCGGTGCTGGGCGGCACGACAGGAGCATCACTTGCTGTGCTGCGAGGCCGGGGCTCCCGGAGCGTGTTTCTGCTCCTGCTGCTTCACCTGCTGGACCATTTCCCTCATCTTGCGCTGTGCAATCTTGGGGAGGAGAAGGGAAAAGCAAGAGTTGGGGGTCAGGGCACTGTTTCTCCCACCACCACCCACCCCTGAGCCCCCACCGAGCATCTCGCCGCTCCCAACTTTTCACCCCGGACAAGCCCTAATTAATTTCAGGTTTCTGGGTTTTTTTAACTTGTGCTTCCTCCATCGCTCCTTGAGAGAGGCTCAATTTTTGGGGGGGGGCCGCCATCCCGCTCGAGTGGACAGGAGACAAGGTTATGGAAGATGAACCCAGGTGGGATGCGGGTGGCTTTGCCCGCACCGAGGAGTCCATTCACAATGTCCTCACGTCCAGCAGCATCAAAATCATGGTACCCAGCAAAGAGCTCCCCTGGCGCTGAGGGAGGCCAAGCCAGGCTGGCAGCACAGTGCTGACCACAGGGACGCTCTCAACTTGGCCCTTACTGTCCCCCACACCCACAGCCCCCACCCAGCGCACCTTGAACTGAGCCTCGGGCGGCCCTGTGATGATGACCATGCGCTCGCTGCCCTTGGGACCTTCTGCCGGTGCAATCTGGGGAAGTATGGGGGAGAAGGAGCGTGAGTGCAGCCACCGCTTCAGCAAGACCTTCCCTCGGTGGCATGTCCCCCCACAACGCAGGGCAATCCCCCCATGCAGGAGCATCCCCTCCCACCCGAGCCGGGCTCATAACCAGGGTGCTGCAGGCCTGGCCTTCTACTAAACACAGGCGGGAGAGGTGGGCCTATGCCAACGGGTACAGGAGAGCTGGGGAGAGACTTTTTACAAGGGCATGGGGTGACAGGATGAGGCGGAGTGCCTTCAAAGTGGAAGAGGGGACATTTAGAGGAGATAACAGGAAGAAATTTTTCACTGTGAGGGTGGTGAATCACTGGCCCAGCTTGCCCAGAGAAGCTGTGGCTGCCCTAGCCCTGGAGGTGTTCAAGGCCAGGTTGGACGGGGCTTGGAGCAACTTGGGCTGGGGGGAGGTGTCCCTGAACAGGGCAGGGGGGTGGGACTCCATGATCTTCAAGGTCCCTTCCAACCTCAACCGTTCTGTGATAAGCTGGGGAGCAAAACTGCTCCCCGCACACTCCCATTCCCTGACCTCGGCAGTGCAGAGGGGAAACTGAGGCACGAAGCGCAGGACCAGCCCCGCAGCGCCTTCCTCACCTTGATGGAGGCACCCGCAAACCGCACCAGCTGCTTGATGTGCTGCCCCTTCTTCCCGATGATGGCCCCCACCGCCTGCGTCCCGATGAACACGTTCACAACCTCTTGCTCCGGAAGCTGCGGGGGCATGGAAGAGTGAGAGGGTCAGGGCACCAGCTGGACAGGGGACAAAGGAGGTGGCTGTCCCCATCCCACCATCCCATGGTAGTGGTTGCCCACTCTCCCAAGGTGCCCCAGCAAAGATCTCCTGGAGAGGGGGGACAGGCACCTAAAGGGTGCTGATGTGGGAAGGCGCTGGCTGGGGGAGCTACGCCGAGAGCTGGCTGAGAGCTACGCCGAGGAGCTCTATGGTGGGAGAGAAAATGAGGGTCAGCGATGGCCCCAGCATGCCAGACCCTTCCCGGCCACCCCCAGACCCACGCACAGCAGCAAGACACCACCATGGGGCTGGGAGGCAGACGGGGGCTCCCAGTTACCCCCACTCCCCCCACGCTGCCACCTTGCCGCCCGTGTCCCGCATCTGCAGGGGAAAACCACGACACAACTCTCTCCTGCTCTGCATTCCAGCAAGTGCAACCGGATGCTACCTGCAAACCACCACTGCTCAGCTGGAGGACGAGCAGACCCGGCTCCCCTGCCCAGCCTGGACGCCGCTCTCGCTCCCAGCCCTGGAAAAAAAGCCTCTCCAGGACGGGGCTGCAGCAACAGCCGCACATTTCCACCCCACAGGAAACAGCTCGTTAACGAGGGGCGAGCACCGCATTTCAAAGCCCCCTTAGGAGCAAGGCAGCGCCCCAAGAGCCAGCCCAACCCCCCGCACACAGCTCAGCACTCACCACACGCTCGCCGGCCCCCGCAGCAGCGGCTCGAGCGGGGCTGCCCGCGGCCGGCGGTCGGGCGCCGCTCCGTCACAGCCGCTCACCATGGTGGAACGCCGAACGCAGTCCGCGTCCTTCCAGTCGCACCGCAGCCATGGCGCAGCCGGGTGCAGCGAGCGCAGCTCCCCGCCAGAGGGGCGCAAAGCGCCGTGCGAGCGCGCAGGAAAGGGCTCGGTAAGCCCGGGATTGGCATTCCCTCACCCACCGCGGGCAGAGGAGGCAGGAGGGGGCGCGCGAGAGCCCGCGCCGCCGGCCGCTGTCGCTCGCCTCAGGCCTGCGGGACGCCGAAAGGCTTCTCCGCTCTCCGAGGGGCCCCTCCGCTCTCTGGGAGGCTTCTGGGGGGCCCCTCCGTCTCTGGAGGGCTTCTGGGGGGCCCCTCCGGCCTCCGTGGGGGCCTCTCCCCGAAGGCCTCTTCCCCGCCTCCGGGCACTCCCCGGCCTCCCGGCGCCCAGCTGCCAGCCGGGGCCCGGCTCGGGGCTTCCGGAGAAGGGCAAGCGCCTCCCCCAGACAGAGCAGGGCCAGGCGGGCCGGGCGGGACGGCGCCGGCCCGGCCCCACCGCAGGGCAGGGGCAGAAGCGGGCCGGGCGGCCGCTAACGGCTCCCTCAGGCAGAGCACAGACGGCGGCGCGCCTGCGCGCGCGCACCCACCGCCCCGCCCCTCTCTCCCCCCTCAGCCTCCCCTGTACCGATGGCTGTGGGGGCCCCTCGTCGCCCTCCTCGCCGCCCCCGGCCCCGCCGCCGCGCAAGAGGCCGCCCCCCAGGGCAGCGAGCCGCCCCGCCGCCTCAGGGCCGCCCCCGGGCATCGCCCCGGCGCCCACTCCCCCCCCATCTCCCCGGCCAGAAGCAATGCTATCAGCAGGGGTCGGGGGCATAACAGTTCAAGAGAAATTCCTTTGTGTAAGAAAGACCAAAGAGTTCTTCAAAGGATCCGGCTGTCCTGACATTTGGGGGGGCAAAGAGAGGAAAAAACCCACCTCGGACCAACCTGTGTGCTCCATTCCCAAAGGACAAAGTGATTGAAGTGGGTGTATGCCCGAGTTGCTTTCCCACCTTTTATGTCCTGTCCTCCTTAGACTTTTCTTTGCAACTCAGTGTAGGGATTTCCGAAACGAACTTAATTTGTTGGCGATAGGAAGAAAGGTAAAATGTTGGGAAGCATTAACGGAATGAGCCAAAGAGGCCTAATGTGCTGCAGCGGGATCATTAGCTCTCTGCGAGCGGTCGTTGGCTGGGAGAGGTTGGGGGGTGTTGAGGAGGGCTGCAGTTAGGTGTATGTGCCTGAGATGATCCCGGGGGCACTTGGAGGGGGAGACCTTTGGGATAGGAAAAGTAACTTGGGAAGTTTGGGCCCTGTGAAGGGAAGTCAGCCTGCTGGGAGCTTCCCTAGGGTTGCAAAACACTGTTGTGTGTGTTCTTTCCTCAGCGTTTGCATAGTTGTGGATGATGATGATGACGAGACTCCGCCGAAAAAGCAAAAATCAGGTATCGCACATTACACAAGTACTGAATATGCCCGATTTTTCTGAGGTTTCGTGTCCCTTGGAAAAGTCTGGCTTTTGTGCTCTGGCATTGTTCCTGAAACGGTGGCTTTTCAAGCTGTTGGCTTCTTGCCTTGTGGCTCTCTATGCCTATAGCCAATGGCTTGAGGGTGTCCGGTAGGGCTTAGCCCTATAGATGACGGACGTTCTCTGCGGTGACTGTGGCAGGGCCCAATACTTTTACTGCCAGCAGGAGATAGCCCAGGTCTCTGGCGCTGAGCCCGCGCCTGTCAGCAGAAAGAGTATCTTAAATCCAAGCTGTGTGCTCCCTCCTGTCTGTATTCGCAATGTACCTCTGTTGGTTTTCTAGCCTGTTCTTATACGGCCTGCCTTTGTTTTTTAGATTATTCCGTCTCTGAGCAGAAAGAGAAAGTTGACGTTTCTGCAGTGCTGCAGTTGCCGACCAAGGCAACCAAACGCCCGGCGGCTTCCGTCAGCGAAGATGCTGCCGGCACAGAGTCTGCGGAAGAGGTTAGCGAGGGCTTTGAAATGTTAGGGTCTGTGCAAGGTGCGAGAGCAAGCGGCTCTCCCTACTGCATCTTGAGGTTGAGCCTGCTCTGAGCCTGTACAGCAGTAGGTGGTTCTTTTGCATTTCTAGCAGGCAGCTCTAATGTGGGCTGGGTTTGCCTTACTCAAGCCTGCGTCCTCTGCTCCGGCACTGGCAGCTGCGGGAGGAGCAAACTGTTTGTTGTCTTCCAGATACTTGAGAATGGTTCAAGTTTATAGTTTTAGTGTGTTTGCAAACTGTTATTCTCTTTCTCAAGCTTGTGGTTAAGGAATCAATATACACTACCTGACAAGAAAAACTGCATACTTGCTCTGGATAAACCACTTTCTGCTCATTATCCACCAGTCCAGGAGAGCGTTCCTGTAGGACTTTGGCTCTGTAAAAATGAGCCACCTTGACTGCCTAGTTTGGTTCAAAGGTGTAGTGCAGTTTTTCTTATTGCCCCATGGGATTAGAGGGCTAAGAGACTGTCGGGCTCTAGTTCTTCGTTCCTGAGAGAGTCGTTAACTCTTATTTGTACACAATATATTTCTCAAGGGCCGAACTATCACCCTTTGGAATGTTTAGAAGCCGACTGAGTGATAACTCAGTGACAAGACTGTATTCTTTTAATTGCTGCACATATGAGAGCCTGTATTCAAAATTTAAAGCGTACCTGTCAAAGGTCCTGCCAAGATTTGCCGCCTTCTGCAATCTGAACCAGCAAGTCATGGTCCCCAAGTCATAGTAGAGCTGACTAAGCCTCAGGAAGTGTGTTTGCTGGGATTCACATTCAGGTTACACTCACGCTGGTGCTTTTTTGTTGTTTTCTTTTAAGCCTGGGTCCACGTCTTTAGAGCCTTCCACTAAAAGACCACGATTTTCGTCACTCGAGGTAGCCGTGCTGCAAATTGGTAAGGCTGACATCAAGTTATACGACTTGTTTCATTTTCACCCTACCTTGTGTACTGTCCAAGCCTACCCCTAGGGTTCTGTAGGGATTATGGCAGGCACGGGACGAGGCAGCATCTGGGAATACTTGAGCGTGACCTCTGTTTCTTACCCGCATCCTCGCATTGCTTCTGGAGTGGAGCCGGGCGTCGATCTGGTCATCTCGGTACCAGAGCTGCCTTGGATGCAGTCCTTCCGTTCTGATAGGTCCACTGTTAGCTTGCCAGAAGCAAATTGTTTTCAATGGTCCTTTTAGGTAGTAGATCCTGAGGAGCCTTTTGTATTTCAGGTTTCGGCTGGCAATACCTTGTGCGCGCAACTTGCTGCAGTTGCCGGTGTGAAAACCTGAAAATGTCCTAAAGTGACATAACACAAATCATATGATGATGTGAGAGAGAAAATGACAATTTATCTTTGGTGAAGCTCGTTACTGTAAACTCATAAACCTCTTCAGTTTCCTTTTATACTTACCAATGCCTTACGCTCTTCTCTCGTAGGTCAAATGCCGTGTGGGACCCATGCTCGCTTGACTAAGGAACCACTCTCTCGTCCTGACAAGACAATTCCCCGTCTGAGGTAAAAATCCTTCCGTTTTCTTTGACTTCTTCCCCGAAAGGTTTACTGCCTATGGTAAGGGAGGTCGTCAGCTGCTTCCCCCCCGAAGAACCAATATTAAACTTTTTCTTTAAATCCAGCTACTTAATTGACACAGGAGATTAGCTAGAGATTAAAGGTCTGCGGTAAGAGGAAGCGTTGAACTTGAGAGGAGGCTGAGGACACAATCAACAGCGTATCTTCAAGGCAGTTGTTGTGATTTTCACTTTTACTTCTCTCTACTTCCCCATTAGCCAGTTGAAGACAGCAGGTCTTCATCTGAAAGTCATAAACATCTCGTGTCTGTCTCCATCGTCATCGGTGTACGTGCTTGACAAAGCAGGTGGTGGTGGAGGTGCACATTGGAATGTTCTCTTGATACTGTTTCTTTTGCCGTTGATGTTTTGAGCACAAGCCGGAAGGGCAAACAGAGCATCAAAGCTGCTCCAGACAGCTTCTTACCACTGAGGCCACCAGTTAAGGAGTGCGCTGCGCCAGAATCCGCCACTGCAGATGAAAATCCATACCATGAAAATGATACAGAAGAGAGTTTCTCATGTAATTTTGGGTGCGCTGAGTTTAAGCGCACTGCATTTGAGAGCAGGTCAAGACTCTGCTGTCGGCGTCTCATCTGCCAGTCGTTGCTTATTGTGGTTTGGCTCATATTTTGGAGCAGATCTGGAGCCTGAGAAAGAGATTCCTTTCAGAGGAAGCTAAACCAGAGAAGTTCCTGGGGAAGGTGTCTAATGCACTCCAACCGCTACTGAGCATATAGTCCCTGAGGTCAGAGCAGGGCAGGTCTGAAGTAAAATGTCCCAGCAGTGTGGATGCTGTGGACATTGCCATTCTCAGCGTCAGCATAACCTTTAACAAATAGATTGAGCAGAATTGGTCAGGGCTGGTTGAAATGAACGCTGTCTTGTCCCACAGAGTAAAGTGGCCTCCTCAGGTTAATGCAGATATTTGTCGGATGTGCAAAGAATATTTTGTTCTTCTTAAAGAAAAACCCCAAAAGCCACCGTGAATTGGTACGCACTGATAACAAATGCCCCCCGTATAAAAATTGTGATTCTCCTCTGTTGTTTGTTTCCTGCCCCAAAGTGTTCAAGCCTCCTCCAAGGAACCAGTGGCGACTGTGAGTCACCGGGAAGAACCAAAATACGGAGGAGACGTCTATCCACGTGCAACACTCAGGACCGGTGAGTATCCCCATGATTCCAATCCGTTCCACTTTGTAGGTAGACGTCAAATCCGAATAGGGCATTTCTTACACACTCGCAGATGACGTTCCGAGTTCAAAGTGCTTGCCAGAATTCGAACTTCCTGACCATACCGTCATCCTTCAAAGTTTTTCCTTTTTTTTTATTTATCACTCAGAAATGGAGAGCTGTGTACATCTGATGGTGATTGAAAGTCGACTTCTTGTTTTCTTACTACTGCTTTTCTGTGCAGGTGTCGAATGTATAGATGTTTGCTGCCCGCAGCGGTCGCAGAGAGGTGATACGATCAGGTAGAGTCTCTTCTAATGATGCTTCTTGTTCCTTTTGGCTCTGCGCGTGTATCTCTTTCAGCCGCTGGTAGAATCTCGAAGATGACCAACGGTCTTTGATTGTCTCAGTGCTGTGAAAGAGAAGTAGCTAGCTTGCGGCTCCGGAATTGCTTGCAAGCCAGTTGCATCTCCAACACAAGCGAGAGCCGTGCTGCGTGACAAAGAGGGTTGTGCTGGTGTGGTGTTTGCTGTGGGAAGAAAGCCAGTAAGGGTGCGAGTGGTGGCCGTCCCAAGTTGTCCTTGGATGTGCAGAATCCGTTTTTGTTTGTGAGTCGTTCTGCCGAGCCATCAATGAGCTGACATTTCACTTCTTTCACTTGGAAACCCGCATCCTAAGCAGAAGGATTAGAGAGCTTGTAAAGCCTGGTGGGACTTGAGGCAGTTTTGGGGACTTTGTAAGTCCCAAAGGATGCCTGGGGTTTGCCTAGGAGGGGGAAAAAGGCAGCGTGCAGTTGGGTTTGAGAGGCCAGCGGCCTCATTGGTATTGGCTGTCTGAGCTGGCAGGACTGTGAGTTGCGACGGCTTTGCGGTCTTTATGGAAACAGGTCTTGGTTTCCCGAAGCTCACTCTGTTTGGGTGCAAGTCTAGTTGCAGATGTTCCTGTTATACCTTGCAGTAGAACACCCAGCGTGCAGTGTTTATCAGCAGCAGATCACAAAGCACTCGACAGAGGAAGTGCTGGTTGCTTCCCTGTTTTCCAAATAATGCAACTGATAAAGAGAAGGAAAAGGAGTCTTGTACAAGTAGATGGGAAAAAAAAAACAAACTTCCAAAGCTCCCAGCTCTTCATTCTATCCCAGTCTTGCTGCTAAGAAAGACCGGTGCTGGAAGTTGAGGCGATATTGTCACATGTTGATGTGTGCAACCGGGGCTAGTCAGAATAGGCCTTGCAAAAGCCTTTCTTGTCCAGAGGGTGAATTCTTGAGAATTCCATGGGACAGGACGGATATAGAGCTCACTTCTCTCTCTCCCTCTCCTGGCAGGTACTGCACACCAGAAGAAAACTCTGCGGAAGAGGAAGGAGCAGTGAAAGAAACCATCGCAGGGGTAAGCTTGTGTTATTCCCAAGGAAAATAGAGCTCTTTGTGGTCAGAAACTTCAACAAATCTGTGCTTGATTGCTAGCTTAACGTCCGTTTGTCTAACAGAGGCAGCGTGGCACAGAAATCTTAGAAGATGCCTTATTCCGAGGACACCCTACACCTGTTCCGTCCAAAAAGTCAGCCAGCCTCGATGTGGAGGAAAAGAAAGTGCCAAGATTGGGAAAAACAGCGGAACGCTTTCCTCCGCTCACAGAGGTACCGTAGGCGACAGTCTGTGAGACAAAAGAGAAGGTTGTGGCAGAGCTGCAAGGAAGTCCTCTTCTTCTCGGTGGTTCTTAAGGCGCTTTGAAATCTGAAGAACTTGCATTGAACCTGTTAGCGAGTGGCTGTGGTTGTGGCTTCACAGTGCGAGGGTCAGCACTAAAGCTGCTTTGAAGGATTTTGTGTGCTCCCCGCGCTCCTTCAGTTGTGCTGCCCTAAGGGTTTGTGGGCCTTCTGTTAGCGGGACGGCTGCCTCAGTTTCCCCCTTTGCCGTTCCCTTTGAAGTCCCCCACCTTCACGTTCTTTCAGGCTCCTGACTTAGCTGCCTCGGTACGGAGGATGCCCGCTGGGGTTGGCTTAAACCTGGGTATTGCGAGGGCCGCAGCAGCACCTGGGAAAGGGGGTTGCCAGAGTTGTGTTCCATTTTCAGCTGCTTGAGCGTGTTTGCTAAGTTGACGGGTTTTATCCCCACGTCCTTGGTGAAAAGAAACGGCAGCAAGCCTGGGCTGTGAAGTTCAAAGTTAGGATGCTGAAACCAACCAAGCAAGGCAAAAGCGCTATCGCTCACTGAGGCAGGAAACCGTCGAAGGCAGTTGCTCTGTCACCTGAGCTGAATTTACAGGCCGTGTTTCAGTGGAAAGCTGCCCCCAGGTCAGCGTGCTCCATGCTCTGTTTCACAAGTCCTTCCCCATTTAATTGTTCCTTTCAGGCCATGGAGAGAGAGGTCAGTGCCGCATTTGGCAAAGGTGAGCCAGATGAGATCATGAGCAGTGCCTTCAAACTAAAGGTCACTCGCGAAGACATCCACACGCTCAGGAACCTTTGCTGGCTAAACGATGAGGTAAAACCAGCTGCAGCACAGGGACAGTCTCACTCAGCCTTTATTGAAAAATACCCCTCCGCCCTGTACAGAAGTCGCGTCAACGTTCTTTGACGACCTCCGCTGCAGAGCCTAGAAATCTCTGTACACTTCTTATTTGAGGTGTTGAAGGGTCGAGCGTTTCGGGAAGTTCCGTTACTTCTTGTATGACGCAGCTTCCAGGAGTTCGTCCGGGTTATTGGCGTGGGTGGCAGGTGTTTTGATCAAACTGCCGATGTAACCCCGTGTGAAATCCTGGGAACAAAAGCCTCCAGCTGAGGCTGGAGTTCTCTCCGCTGCATGCTTAAGGGTGGCCAGAAAAGACGTGGTGCTGTATTTTTGGTTGGGGAAGGCAGCGTCATATGTTTACACCTCACGTTTCCTCTTTATGGTACAGGTGGTTAATTTCTACATGGGTCTGCTGATGGAAAGAGGCAAGAAGGAAGGATATCCAGCGGTCCACGCGTTCAGTACTTTCTTTTATGCCAAACTAACATCTGGGGGCTACGAAGCAGTAAGAAGATGGACCAGAAGTGTGGATGTCTTCAAGCAGGACATCATCTTTGTGCCTGTGAACTTGCAAGCACACTGGACACTAGCCGTGAGTCCCACGGGCTTTTTCTTTAGAATTGGACGGGGAGCAAAAACTGGCAAGAGAAGTCATGTAGGTGTTGGGGGGTGTGCGGCAGAAGGTTGTGCTTTGCCTAACGGTCACCTTTTAATAACAGGTCATAGATCTGAGGAAGAACACGATCACGTACTTGGACTCGCTTGGGCAGAAAGGGGACAAGATTTGTCAGACTTTGCTGTAAGTAACCGCTCTGTCACTGCTTTTCTGGTGTGAATGAGGAGAGGGGTTTTAGATTGAGTCCCTGTAAGGCGACTGCCAGTTTTCACGTGGCTTGTAGATAACCAAGCAGGAATCTTGGAGTTGCTTGCTGCGACTTGTCTGGCATCGACTGCTTATCTGCTGTCACAGTGTCCCCTGCACCCAGGGTCTGGGGTGCCTGGATTCTGCCACCTTCCCGTGAGAGGCACAGCCAAATACGCCATAGCCCCGTGGCACACGTGTGCCGACTTTGTTAGTCGGAGCCCAGGATGTGGGATCAAGGCACCCGGTGGAATTACGGCATTACAGTTCCTTGCTTGGTTTGTCTCTTTGTGCTCTGATAACATGTGATTTGGGGCTTTTTGACCTCTCCGAAGCAATGGAGTCGTTGGCCTCGTTCTTGACCATTAGCTCACAGCCTCTCCCCGTGTTTGTAAGTTTCAGATTGGGATTTTTCCTCAAAATCAGCCTTAAATCAGCTGCAGTGAAGATCCTCTGACATTTTACCGTCCTGCCGTCCGTCTTCCTGTGATCCTTCAGCCGCTTTATTTTGTTGTTGGCCTAAATTACAGAGATGAAAAGGGATTTTTTTTTTTCCTTTTGTTTTAACCAGCCAATACCTGCAAAAAGAAAGCTGGGAAAAAAGACAGCTGGAGCTGGATGTTTCAGAGTGGACTCTTCACAGCATGGAGCCACGTGTACGTGAGCACCCCTTGGGTTTGAAATGGGAACTGTAAGTGCTTCTTTGGGGCCCAGATCCTGGCCCGTGACAAAGAAAGGGTTGAGCTGATGTTTCTCGAGGAGTTGATAGTAAAAAGCAGTCCCTAAAGACCGGATTTAAGAAAGGTCACTTAAGAAAGAGGCGGTGCGAACCTTGAGACACCTCGCAGGGGGGAGGGCTGCTGCGCCTTCTGGGCCTGCCAAAAATTTGGATCGTAGTGTCCGAGTCCGGGAGGCAGAGGGGAGGGATGGTGAGCAGTGAACTGGGTCTGTTCCTCGTGGGCGGGAGTGGGTATCGGGGATTAGGCAAGTAGGGTCAGGAGTGTGCGGTGAGCGCAGTGTCGGTGTGGGTAATGTGCGCTGCTTCCAAGTTGCTTTTCTTTTGAGACAGAGGGAAATCCTCCATCTTCTTTGCATTCCTTAGGAGATCCCTCAGCAGCTGAATGGAAGCGACTGCGGCGTCTTTATGTGTAAATACGCAGATTACATCGCCAGAGAGAAACCGTTCAACTTTAGCCAGGTGAGTGAAGGTCATAAACCCCTCCAAGCCCCTCTCGCCCAGGGACAGGAGCCAGGGAGGTTAGGCAGCAGCTCTTCATTGTGTCCGGGGCAGGGGCTGAGGTTTCGTACCCCGTTTCGGTGCGTAGTTGCTGGGATCAGAACTTCCAAGTGGCCTGGGCAGGGCAGAGCTGTGGTTCTCCATCCCCGCCTTTGGGAGCTGCTGCCGGTGAGATTCCTCTTGGGCAAGATACTGCCGCCAGCGGGTTTGGCATATCTGGGCTCGGTATCTTTTGGAGAAATGGCTTCTACCCTTTGACCAGTCAAGACACCGCTTCTTTTTCTTGATTTCGTTTTAGACGGGTCTTTTATTAGCGTGCTTGTAAGCTGTCGCGCGGTCAAGTCAATCTGGTTTTGTCGGGTTGTCGTGTCACCCTCTTAGGAACCGCGTGGGGTGTTGTACCCAAACGGTTGACAGTTCCTAAAGGGAACTTCCTATTAAGGACTCCGCTGGGCGTTTATGCGTGTTTGCCACCTCTTTCTACCGTGACGTCATTATTTAATTTCTCTTTTCTTTCTCTTCTCTTTTCAGACTCACATGCCATACTTCCGGAAGAAGATGGTGTGGGAGATAATCCACCAACAGCTGCTGTGACACGTGGACTCTTAGAGCTCTTCTTTTGATTACGTTTCTTCGACCTTAGTTACTTTTCTTAGGCCTTTAGTTAGTTTTCTTAGACCTTTAGTTACATTTCTTAGACGAATTTTCCTCTTTAGGTTATGAAGTAGAAGTTAAGATGGTTTATTCCCCCCACCTCCCTTATTTTGGAGACAGTAACTCTGGGGTTTTGGTACACAAGTTTTCCTCTTTAGCTTATGAAGGAGAAGTTAAGATGGTTTATTCCCCCCACCTCCCTTATTTTGGAGACAGTAACTCTGGGGTTTTGGTACACAAGTTTTCCTCTTCAAATTATGAAGTAGTGGTTAAGACAGTTTATTTCCCCACCTCCACCCACCCCCCCACCCCCCCTTATTTTGGAGACAGTAACTCTCTTTGAAATTAGCTAACGCACCTTAAGCAAGAGCCAGAAAGGTGGGTGTGACCTCGTTAAGGGCAGAGTGAAGAAGGAACATCGTCAACTTCCATGGCTGAGCCGCACGCTCGCGCCTCACAGCGCACGCGACCACGTTACAGACAAATGGGAAACATCCGTGGTGGTGGTTACAGTCGTGTTTGCCCAACTTACCTTCCCAAGGACAACGTGCTGAACTACCGTCTCCTCAAAGAGAGTTTTCCTCTGTTTCTGGAATATCTACCGTCTACTTGATTCCTAAAACTGGATTTGTCACGACCACAGAAAGAAAGCGTTTACCATCTCTTGATTTCTCACCAAAGCCCCTGTCCTTTGGGCTGGTTTGGGGTTGGCTTGTTTTGCTGCCTCCAGGGAGTTATCTAATGTGAAAAGAGAAGTATTTATTTCTTTATATAATATAAATATTTATTTTAATAAAAAGAGCCTTAATGGAAGGAAACTCTCCCTGTGTCCTGGTTTGAGGTAAAAGAGAACCAATTTTGTTCAGTAACTTGGCTTCTTAGCTGGGCCTCTTCTACCAACTGAAATTAACTGCCTATTGTGCCGTCAGCGTTCACTCTCTCAGAGCGATAAGAGCAATGGTTACAGCTGATGCCCAGGCATGGGATGCAGAGAGGCTCTTGCTTATACTCATTGCTATAACCCCCACGGCCAACCAGCTTTGTTATTTGCCCCGTTGGAGGGTCGGAAGCGGAAAAGCATAGTGGGGTCCCACCTGCGGGGAGGAGCGACAGGACAGGTGACCCAAAACTGACCAACAGGGTATTCCATCCCATCTGCCTCATGCTCAGTAGAAAAGAGACCAAAGGGATCAAAGGGTTCTTCTACCTGGGGAATGTTTACTTTGCCCTTTGATAATTATGCTGATGTGACCCCATCAGAGCTGGGGCATGGCAACCTTCTGGGCTCTGAGGATAAGGACTGGTACCTTGTTAAGATCGTGATTTTGTTGTTGATGCTCCTGAATGTGGTGCAGGGGTGGTTTCTTGTGAAACATCTGTGCAGGGGGAGTTGGAGGGGACCGTGCGCTGCCGCCACTCAGACCCGCGCAGCCGCTCGGCGATCTGCAGCGGCGCGAACCGCGGCCCCGCCCGGCCCGGCCGCAGCTGTCCCCCCGGAGCAACGGCACCACCGGCAGCCGCCTCCCCCACGGCACCGGCGCCACCGGCAGCTGCCCCCCCCGGAGCAACGGCGCCACCGGCAGCCGTCTTCCGCACCGCCACGGCACAGGCGCCTCCGCCGCCGCCTGCACCGGCACCGGCACCCGCACCACCGGCAGCCGCCCCCCCCACCGCAACAACACCGGCCCCTCCGCCGCCCGTCCCGGCACAAGCCGCGCCCCCCCCTGCAGCGGCACAAGCCACGCCGCCGCCTCTCCCGGCACAACCTACTGCAGCCACTACAACCAGTACCAAAACTACTCCAACTCCATCAAAATCGGTACAAGCCGCCCCGGGAACCAGGAGCAGGAAGAGGAGGTCAACTCCTTCCCCTGCCCCTTACCACAAAGACCACCTCAAGTCACATAGCTTGGGGGAGAGTTCTGAACAAGATCCAGGGGAGGGTCCTTCAAGACCACAGAAGGGAAAGAGACCTTTGAAAACAGACAAAGGCCAGAGTCCTTCTAGAGCAGATGCTGGAGAGGCCCCTTCTGGGGCAGCCTCCCCACAGGAGGACTCAGATGTAGAGGGAGTTGTTCAATCCTTCTCCGTGAAAGACCTGAGAAGTATCAGGAAGGACTTTAGTCGTCATGAAGGCGAAACACTTGTCTCCTGGTTGCTCCGATGCTGGGATAGCGGGGCAGATACCCTAGACTGAGATGGCAGAGAAGCTAGGCGATTGGGAAACCTGGCCAAGGATGGAGGGATTGTACCTGAAAGAACTGCCTGTGCGAGAGGTGATTTATAGTGATGGGCAAGCGATAGTAGACCCTGATGAAATGCCATGCAAACGATCTCTGCTCAAAAGGTTTGTACAAAGTGCACCATCACCATATTCCCACCCATTGTCAACAATGGTCTGGGGAGGATCCGATACTGACACACCAACTGTAAATGAAGGGGTTAAGAAGGTACGACAGTATGAAGACAGTCTCTCTGGTCCCTTCTCTGTGGCAGCCATAGAAAAGCTGACTGTGACCACCGAGAAAATGACTGAGAAACTGACTGAGAAAATAGAGCAAATGACCCAGAGATTAGTTGAGCAAACCGATAAACTGTTTGATAAACTAACCAAGGTGGAGGAAAAACTCCATGCTTTCCCTGTACAGACTCATGTTGCAGCTGCTAAGAGGAAACGCCCTCCTACTCAAGAGAAAAACCACCCTCCGACTCAAGACAAATCAAAGCTGATGCGAGATATCCTGTGGGTTTGCCTCTGTGAATATGCAGAAGACATGAAGAAGAGGGATGGAGAACCTACCTCAGCCCTACAGGCACAGGTGCTTGAGTTGCAAAATGAAGCCGATAGAAGAAAGGATTCTTACAGGAAGAAGGTTGCTCCAACCTACGGTAGGCGATCCTACGGACCAGGTAGGAACCAATCTGATAATCGTAGGTACTACGGTCAACAGTAGAGGTGCCCTGCCTCCAGCCAGGAGGAGGAGAGGGACAACCGACTTTATTGGACTGTGTGGATTCGATGGCCTGGCACATGAGAGCCACAAAAGTATAAAGCCCTGGTGGACACTGGTGCACAGTGGTGGTGCTTTTTTTTTTGCTGTCTCCAGGGAGTTATCTAATGTGAAAAGAGAAGTATTTATTTCTTTATATAATTTAAATATTTATTTTCATAAAAAGAGCCTTAAGGGAACGAACCTCTACCTGGTAATGAGAGAGGGTGATTTATTCTTTTTTTTTTATTTAACTGAAAAAAAGTTGGATGTAGCGATGTGGATTTTCGCTCCCTCACAATCCCCCAGGAAGAGGATTGGAGCCAGGAGGAGCATCGGAGCACAGAAGCCGCGAAGCGATGGTCACACAGTGCTGCAGGGGCAATCGAGGTGTCGTTCAGTGGTGAGATGAGCAAGCAGCATCCCGAAAATCCGCCCCTGGAGAGGGGTCAGCGGTGTACGGACGCTCTCTGTGTTCTGTAAACCCCCTGTGGGGAGCCCCTGCTGCCCCCTTGGCAGCGCCCGGGTGGCTGTGACTGCTGAAAGCTGGTTTGGTGCGTTGAGGTGTTAGGTGGGGTGGCAGCAGCCCCTGCCCGCCCCGGGAGGGGGGACACCACCTCTCCGGTGGCACTGGATGGGTGGGAGGGAAGGGAGGGAGCACAGCTCTGGAAGCCATGGAGAAAGGCGTGGGGGTGTCCCTCATCGTGGCAGCCCCCAGCAGCCCTACCCCGCCACACGGCCACCCCAAGGACACCCAAGCCCCATCTTGGTCCTCTCCCTCTTGGGTGATGCCCTTCCACCCGCCCTGGAGGTGCGCTCCTCTCCTGCAGGGGGGGACGCCCAGCACTCGCCTGGCTAGAGAAGCACCGGGGGGGTGCTTAGGGGGCATCTGAGCTTCCCAGTTACACGGGCATAATTAGGGCGCCCTTAAGAACCATTAATAACCACTTTGGCTCTGCTAACCAACTGCGGCGAGGCCCCCACCCCGCTTTAGCGCAGGCTTTGTGATGCCAACACCTCCCTGAGCCACTGGGTAAAGCGACGCCTGGCAAAAAAACACCATCACCCAAAGAAAACCCCACACCACATCCCCCACTCCCCGCCCACCCCTTCTCCCCCCATCACAGCCATGGGACAAACTCCCACCACCACCACACCCCAATCTCAGCTCGGCCGTGACACCCCCAAGACACTGGAAAGAAAGCAACCGAGAGCAAGCTCAGGCTCCTGTGAGCTGCAGAGATTTCTCTTTGGTTTTTGATGTTGTCGTTGGGTGGGTTTTGCTTGGTTGTTTTTCACACAACACTTTGCAGTAGAGGACAAAAACGTGGTGTCGCAGCCCCCGGGGTCGGCGCCGGCACTGCCACCTCCCCCCCCCAGCTCCTGTCCCTCCTCTTGCCCCGCAGCTGTTCCCACTTTCCTTGCTTGGTTTGGTTGGTTTTTTTTCCTTTCTACCTTTCTTTTTTAATATGTTTTCGCTTCCCCCTTTTTTCTCTTTTACCCCTTTTTTCTTTTGACCTTTTTTGCTTTTTCCCCCTTTTTCCCCCCCTTTTTTTCTTTTTCTCTTTTTTATTTTCCCACTTTATTTTTCCTCCTTTCCCTTTTCTCTTTTTAAACATTTCTCAAGCTTTCTCCTGAAGGAACGGCCCCTGGCTCTCCGCTAGCAGAAGGAGCCTACGGAAGAGCTCTGGCACTGACATGGGCAGGAACACCCACAAGTGAGAACTGGATAGACAAAAGGCTCCTCAATGATGACACTGGGGCAGCCCGACCTTAGAAGCAGCAGAGGAGCAGAGCCACCCAGAGCCACCCAGAGAACAGGAAGGGCTATTCAGGGCCTTATTGTCTGCGCGAAGTAACCATCTGCTGAGAACCGGTCTGGCGGCTCAGAGCTCAGCCACAGCAGCACTCTTGAGCCAAAGGGGAAAAGTACACCGGCAGGAAGACTGGGAGTCTTCCTCCACAACAACCCACAGATCATGACCAGAGTGGTGCCTATTCCCAGCCTACACTAATGAATATTACGCCTTTGCATCAGAAAGGAACGCTTGCTTTACCAGCCCCTGGGCGAGTTGGGAGCCATCCCCCTTGCACCCAGCGCTGCAATAAACATGCTGCTTTGTAACTCGCCCCGAGTTGGGGAGTTTCTTTCCGCACGTCAGCACCCCTGGGATTGCTTTCCTTCTCCCGCCTCGCACTCGCTCGACATGGTTTTTTCCAACTCATTCTTTTTTATTAAAAAAATTAATAAAAAAATGCTCCAACTCTCAGTTTTACAAGGCACACAAAATCTCTAAAAGGGAAACACAAGCGTGAGGTGCTGAGGTACCAAAACCTGCCCCTGTTAGTCCAACTAAAGGGACAGCGTCGGGAGGCGACGGAGGAGGAAGGGGGAGGCTGTGGGATGGAGAGAGCCCTCCCCGTACCCCTCAGCTGCGCATCCTCGCAGCGCCGCGGGAATGGGGGGCTGTGTGTCTGGGCGGGTCTTTGGTTTGCTCCCCTGACCTGCTGGGGGTGGTGGAGGAGGTTGGAGGGGGTTGTCCGGCAGTGGGGTTACATTCATCAGGCGGTGCTGGGCGGCACGACAGGAGCATCACTTGCTGTGCTGCGAGGCCGGGGCTCCCGGAGCGTGTTTCTGCTCCTGCTGCTTCACCTGCTGGACCATTTCCCTCATCTTGCACTGTGCAGTCTTGGGGAGGAGAAGGGAAAAGCAAGAGGTGGGGGTCAGGGCACTGTTTCTCCCACCACCACCCACCCCTGAGCCCCCACCGAGCATCTCGCCGCTCCCAACTTTTCACCCCGGACAAGCCCTAATTAATTTCAGGTTTCTGGGTTTTTTTAACTTGTGCTTCCTCCATCGCTCCTTGAGAGAGGCTCAATTTTTTGGGGGGGGGCCGCCATCCCGCTCGAGTGGACAGGAGACAAGGTTATGGAAGATGAACCCAGGTGGGATGCGGGTGGCTTTGCCCGCACCGAGGAGTCCATTCACAATGTCCTCACGTCCAGCAGCATCAAAATCATGGTACCCAGCAAAGAGCTCCCCTGGCGCTGAGGGAGGCCAAGCCAGGCTGGCAGCACAGTGCTGACCACAGGGACGCTCTCAACTTGGCCCTTACTGTCCCCCACACCCACAGCCCCCACCCAGCGCACCTTGAACTGAGCCTCGGGCGGCCCTGTGATGATGACCATGCGCTCGCTGCCCTTGGGACCTTCTGCCGGTGCAATCTGGGGAAGTATGGGGGAGAAGGAGCGTGAGTGCAGCCACCGCTTCAGCAAGACCTTCCCTCGGTGGCATGTCCCCCCACAACGCAGGGCAATCCCCCCATGCAGGAGCATCCCCTCCCACCCGAGCCGGGCTCCTAACCAGGGTGCTGCAAGCCTGGCCTTCTACTAAACACAGGCGGGAGAGGTGGGCCCATGCCAACGGGTACAGGAGAGCTGGGGAGAGACTTTTTACAAGGGCATGGGGTGACAGGACGAGGCGGAGTGCCTTCAAAGTGGAAGAGGGGAGATTTAGAGGAGATAACAGGAAGAAATTTTTCACTGTGACGGTGGTGAATCACTGGCCCAGCTTGCCCAGAGAAGCTGTGGCTGCCCTAGCCCTGGAGGTGTTCAAGGCCAGGTTGGATGGGGCTTGGAGCAACCTGGGCTGGGGGGAGGTGTCCCTGAACAGGGCAGGGGGGTGGGACTCCATGATCTTCAAGGTCCCTTCCAACCTCAACCGTTCTGTGATAAGTTGGGGAGCAAAACTGCTCCCCGCACACTCCCATTCCCTGACCTCGGCAGTGCAGAGGGGAAACTGAGGCACGAAGCGCAGGACCAGCCCCGCAGCGCCTTCCTCACCTTGATGGAGGCACCCGCAAACCGCACCAGCTGCTTGATGTGCTGCCCCTTCTTCCCGATGATGGCCCCCACCGCCTGCGTCCCGATGAACACGTTCACAACCTCTTGCTCCGGAAGCTGCGGGGGCATGGAAGAGTGAGAGGGTCAGGGCACCAGCTGGACAGGGGACAAAGGAGGTGGCTGTCCCCATCCCACCATCCCATGGTAGTGGTTGCCCACTCTCCCAAGGTGCCCCAGCAAAGATCTCCTGGAGAGGGGGGCCAGGCACCTAAAGGGTGCTGATGTGGGAAGGCGCTGGCTGGGGGAGCTCCGCCGAGAGCTAGCTGAGAGCTCCGCCGAGGAGCTCTATGGTGGGAGAGAAAATGAGGGTCAGTGATGGCCCCAGCATGCCAGACCCTTCCCAGCCACCCCCAGACCCACGCACAGCAGCAAGACACCACCATGGGGCTGGGAGGCAGACGGGGGCTCCCAGTTACCCCCACTCCCCCCACGCTGCCACCTTGCCGCCCGTGTCCCGCATCTGCAGGGGAAAACCACGACACAACTCTCTCCTGCTCTGCATTCCAGCAAGTGCAACCGGATGCTACCTGCAAACCACCACTGCTCAGCTGGAGGACGAGCAGACCCGGCTCCCCTGCCCAGCCTGGACGCCGCTCTCGCTCCCAGCCCTGGAAAAAAAGCCTCTCCAGGACGGGGCTGCAGCAACAGCCGCACATTTCCACCCCACAGGAAACAGCTCGTTAACGAGGGGCGAGCACCGCATTTCAAAGCCCCCTTAGGAGCAAGGCAGCGCCCCAAGAGCCAGCCCAACCCCCCCGCACACAGCTCAGCACTCACCACACGCTCGCCGGCCCCCGCAGCAGCGGCTCGAGCGGGGCTGCCCGCGGCCGGCGGTCGGGCGCCGCTCCGTCACAGCCGCTCACCATGGTGGAACGCCGAACGCAGTCCGCGTCCTTCCAGTCGCGCCGCAGCCATGGCGCAGCCGGATGCGGCTACCGGAGCTCCGCGCCAGAGGGGCGCAAAGCGCCGTGCGAGCGCGGAGGAAAGGGCTCGGTAAGCCCGGGACTGGCATTCCCTCACCCACCGAGGGCAGAGGAGGCAGGAGGGGGCGCGCGAGAGCCCGCGCCGCCGGCCGCTGTCGCTCGCCTCAGGCCTGCGGGACGCCGAAAGGCTTCTCCGCTCTCCGAGGGGCCCCTCCGCTCTCTGGGAGGCTTCTGGGGGGCCCCTCCGTCTCTGGAGGGCTTCTGGGGGGCCCCTCCGGCCTCCGTGGGGGCCTCTCCCCGAGGGCAGACAGGCCTCTTCCCCGCCTCCGGGCACTCCCCGGCCTCCCGGCGCCCAGCTGCCAGCCGGGGCCCGGCTCGGGGCTTCCGGAGAAGGGCAAGCGCCTCCCCCAGACAGAGCAGGGCCAGGCGGGACGGCGCCGGCCCGGCCCCACCGCAGGGCAGGGGCAGAAGCGGGCCGGGCGGCCGCTAACGGCTCCCTCAGGCAGAGCACAGACGGCGGCGCGCCTGCGCGCGCGCACCCACCGCCCCGCCCCTCTCTCCCCCCTCAGCCTCCCCTGTACCGATGGCTGTGGGGGCCCCTCGTCGCCCTCCTCGCCGCCCCCGGCCCCGCCGCCGCGCAAGAGGCCGCCCCCCAGGGCAGCGAGCCGCCCCGCCGCCTCAGGGCCGCCCCCGGGCATCGCCCCGGCGCCCACTCCCCCCCCATCTCCCCGGCCAGAAGCAATGCTATCAGCAGGGGTCGGGGGCATAACAGTTCAAGAGAAATTCCTTTGTGTAAGAAAGACCAAAGAGTTCTTCAAAGGATCCGGCTGTCCTGACATTTGGGGGGGCAAAGAGAGGAAAAAACCCACCTCGGACCAACCTGTGTGCTCCATTCCCAAAGGACAAAGTGATTGAAGTGGGTGTATGCCCGAGTTGCTTTCCCACCTTTTATGTCCTGTCCTCCTTAGACTTTTCTTTGCAACTCAGTGTAGGGATTTCCGAAACGAACTTAATTTGTTGGCGATAGGAAGAAAGGTAAAATGTTGGGAAGCATTAACGGAATGAGCCAAAGAGGCCTAATGTGCTGCAGCGGGATCATTAGCTCTCTGCGAGCGGTCGTTGGCTGGGAGAGGTTGGGGGGTGTTGAGGAGGGCTGCAGTTAGGTGTATGTGCCTGAGATGATCCCAGGGGCGCTTGGAGGGGGAGACCTTTGGGATAGGAAAAGTAACTTGGGAAGTTTGGGCCCTGTGAAGGGAAGTCAGCCTGCTGGGAGCTTCCCTAGGGTTGCAAAACACTGTTGTGTGTGTTCTTTCCTCAGCGTTTGCATAGTTGTGGATGATGATGATGACGAGACTCCGCCGAAAAAGCAAAAATCAGGTATCGCGCATTACACAAGTACTGAATATGCCCGATTTTTCTGAGGTTTCGTGTCCCTTGGAAAAGTCTGGCTTTTGTGCTCTGGCATTGTTCCTGAAACGGTGGCTTTTCAAGCTGTTGGCTTCTTGCCTTGTGGCTCTCTATGCCTATAGCCAATGGCTTGAGGGTGTCCGGTAGGGCTTAGCCCTATAGATGACGGACGTTCTCTGCGGTGACTGTGGCAGGGCCCAATACTTTTACTGCCAGCAGGAGATAGCCCAGGTCTCTGGCGCTGAGCCCGCGCCTGTCAGCAGAAAGAGTATCTTAAATCCAAGCTGTGTGCTCCCTCCTGTCTGTATTCGCAATGTACCTCTGTTGGTTTTCTATCCTGTTCTTATACGGCCTGTCTTTGTTTTTTAGATTATTCCATCTCTGAGCAGAAAGAGAAAGTTGACGTTTCTGCAGTGCTGCAGTTGCCGACCAAGGCAACCAAACGCCCGGCGGCTTCCGTCAGCGAAGATGCTGCCGGCACAGAGTCTGCGGAAGAGGTTAGCGAGGGCTTTGAAATGTAAGGGTCTGTGCAAGGTGCGAGAGCAAGCGGCTCTCCCTACTGCATCTTGAGGTTGAGCCTGCTCTGAGCCTGTACAGCAGTAGGTGGTTCTTTTGCATTTCTAGCAGGCAGCTCTAATGTGGGCTGGGTTTGCCTTACTCAAGCCTGCGTCCTCTGCTCCGGCACTGGCAGCTGCGGGAGGAGCAAACTGTTTGTTGTCTTCCAGATACTTGAGAATGGTTCAAGTTTATAGTTTTAGTGTGTTTGCAAACTGTTATTCTCTTTCTCAAGCTTGTGGTTAAGGAATCAATATACACTACCTGACAAGAAAAACTGCATACTTGCTCTGGATAAACCACTTTCTGCTCATTATCCACCAGTCCAGGAGAGCGTTCCTGTAGGACTTTGGCTCTGTAAAAATGAGCCACCTTGACTGCCTAGTTTGGTTCAAAGGTGTAGTGCAGTTTTTCTTATTGCCCCATGGGATTAGAGGGCTAAGAGACTGTCGGGCTCTAGTTCTTCGTTCCTGAGAGAGTCGTTAACTCTTATTTGTACACAATATATTTCTCAAGGGCCGAACTATCACCCTTTGGAATGTTTAGAAGCCGACTGAGTGATAACTCAGTGACAAGACTGTATTCTTTTAATTGCTGCACATATGAGAGCCTGTATTCAAAATTTAAAGCGTACCTGTCAAAGGTCCTGCCAAGATTTGCCGCCTTCTGCAATCTGAACCAGCAAGTCATGGTCCCCAAGTCATAGTAGAGCTGACTACGCCTCAGGAAGTGTGTTTGCTGGGATTCACATTCAGGTTACACTCACGCTGGTGCTTTTTTGTTGTTTTCTTTTAAGCCTGGGTCCACTTCTTTAGAGCCTTCCACTAAAAGACCACGATTTTCGTCACTCGAGGTAGCCGTGCTGCAAATTGGTAAGGCTGACATCAAGTTATACGACTTGTTTCATTTTCACCCTACCTTGTGTACTGTCCAAGTCTACCCCTAGGGTTCTGTAGGGATTATGGCAGGCACGGGACGAGGCAGCATCTGGGAATACTTGAGCGTGACCTCTGTTTCTTACCCGCATCCTCGCATTGCTTCTGGAGTGGAGCCGGGCGTCGATCTGGTCGTCTCGGTACCAGAGCTGCCTTGGATGCAGTCCTTCCGTTCTGATAGGTCCACTGTTAGCTTGCCAGAAGCAAATTGTTTTCAATGGTCCTTTTAGGTAGTAGATCCTGAGGAGCCTTTTGTATTTCAGGTTTCGGCTGGCAATACCTTGTGCGCGCAACTTGCTGCAGTTGCCGGTGTGAAAACCTGAAAATGTCCTAAAGTGACATAACACAAATCATATGATGATGTGAGAGAGAAAATGACAATTTATCTTTGGTGAAGCTCGTTACTGTAAACTCATAAACCTCTTCAGTTTCCTTTTATACTTACCCATGCCTTACGCTCTTCTCTCGTAGGTCAAATGCCGTGTGGGACCCATGCTCGCTTGACTAAGGAACCACTCTCTCGTCCTGACAAGACAATTCCCCGTCTGAGGTAAAAATCCTTCCGTTTTCTTTGACTTCTTCCCCGAAAGGTTTACTGCCTATGGTAAGGGAGGTCGTCAGCTGCTTCCCCTCCCGAAGAACCAATATTAAACTTTTTCTTTAAATCCAGCTACTTAATTGACACAGGAGATTAGCTAGAGATTAAAGGTCTGCGGTAAGAGGAAGCGTTGAACTTGAGAGGAGGCTGAGGACACAATCAACAGCGTATCTTCAAGGCAGTTGTTGTGATTTTCACTTTTACTTCTCTCTACTTCCCCATTAGCCAGTTGAAGACAGCAGGTCTTCATCTGAAAGTCATAAACATCTCGTGTCTGTCTCCATCGTCATCGGTGTACGTGCTTGACAAAGCAGGTGGTGGTGGAGGTGCACATTGGAATGTTCTCTTGATACCGTTTCTTTTGCCGTTGATGTTTTGAGCACAAGCCGGAAGGGCAAACAGAGCATCAAAGCTGCTCCAGACAGCTTCTTACCACTGAGGCCACCAGTTAAGGAGTGCGCTGCGCCAGAATCCGCCACTGCAGATGAAAATCCATACCATGAAAATGATACAGAAGAGAGTTTCTCATGTAATTTTGGGTGCGCTGAGTTTAAGCGCACTGCATTTGAGAGCAGGTCAAGACTCTGCTGTCGGCGTCTCATCTGCCAGTCGTTGCTTATTGTGGTTTGGCTCATATTTTGGAGCAGATCTGGAGCCTGAGAAAGAGATTCCTTTCAGAGGAAGCTAAACCAGAGAAGTTCCTGGGGAAGGTGTCTAATGCACTCCAACCGCTACTGAGCATATAGTCCCTGAGGTCAGAGCAGGGCAGGTCTGAAGTAAAATGTCCCAGCAGTGTGGATGCTGTGGACATTGCCATTCTCAGCGTCAGCATAACCTTTAACAAATAGATTGAGCAGAATTGGTCAGGGCTGGTTGAAATGAACGCTGTCTTGTCCCACAGAGTAAAGTGGCCTCCTCAGGTTAATGCAGATATTTGTCGGATGTGCAAAGAATATTTTGTTCTTCTTAAAGAAAAACCCCAAAAGCCAGCGTGAATTGGTACGCACTGATAACAAATGCCCCCCGTATAAAAATTGTGATTCTCCTCTGTTGTTTGTTTCCTGCCCCAAAGTGTTCAAGCCTCCTCCAAGGAACCAGTGGCGACTGTGAGTCACCGGGAAGAACCAAAATACGGAGGAGACGTCTATCCACGTGCAACACTCAGGACCGGTGAGTATCCCCATGATTCCAATCCGTTCCACTTTGTAGGTAGACGTCAAATCCGAATAGGGCATTTCTTACACACTCGCAGATGACGTTCCGAGTTCAAAGTGCTTGCCAGAATTCGAACTTCCTGACCATACCGTCATCCTTCAAAGTTTTTCCTTTTTTTTTATTTATCACTCAGAAATGGAGAGCTGTGTACATCTGATGGTGATTGAAAGTCGACTTCTTGTTTTCTTACTACTGCTTTCCTGTGCAGGTGTCGAATGTATAGATGTTTGCTGCCCGCAGCGGTCGCAGAGAGGTGATACGATCAGGTAGAGTCTCTTCTAATGATGCTTCTTGTTCCTTTTGGCTCTGCGCGTGTATCTCTTTCAGCCGCTGGTAGAGTCTCGAAGATGACCAACGGTCTTTGATCGTCTCAGTGCTGTGAAAGAGAAGTAGCTAGCTTGCGGCTCCGGAATTGCTTGCAAGCCAGTTGCATCTCCAACACAAGCGAGAGCCGTGCTGCGTGACAAAGAGGGTTGTGCTGGTGTGGTGTTTGCTGTGGGAAGAAAGCCAGTAAGGGTGCGAGTGGTGGCCGTCCCAAGTTGTCCTTGGATGTGCAGAATCCGTTTTTGTTTGTGAGTCGTTCTGCCGAGCCATCAATGAGCTGACATTTCACTTCTTTCACTTGGAAACCCGCATCCTAAGCAGAAGGATTAGAGAGCTTCTAAAGCCTGGTGGGACTTGAGGCAGTTTTGGGGACTTTGTAAGTCCCAAAGGATGCCTGGGGTTTGCCTAGGAGGGGGAAAAAGGCAGCGTGCAGTTGGGTTTGAGAGGCCAGCGGCCTCATTGGTATTGGCTGTCTGAGCTGGCAGGACTGTGAGTTGCGACGGCTTTGCGGTCTTTATGGAAACAGGTTTTTGGGGGCAGTAGGTGCAGCTACAGGGAGAGATTTTGTACGGCGGTAAGATGCACGCGTCTTTCTGCAGTGACCTGCCCTTACATGAGAGAGGAGAAAGCGTAGATGGGAGCAGAGGGAGGTTCAGTTGCAGCAGTCCTGTTTTGTAGCTAATTCTGTCCCTATTCTTCTCCCCGCTTTAAAAACTAGTGCTGTATTTAGCCTTGCAAAAGCCTTTCTTGTCCAGAGGGTGAATTCTTGAGAATTCCATGGGACAGGACGGATATAGAGCTCGCTTCTCTCTCTCCCTCTCCTGGCAGGTACTGCACACCAGAAGAAAACTCTGCGGAAGAGGAAGGAGCAGTGAAAGAAACCATCGCAGGGGTAAGCTTGTGTTATTCCCAAGGAAAATAGAGCTCTTTGTGATGAGAAACTTCAGCACTCTTCACATGACTTCCTCAACAATATCTGTATTTGCCCAGGTTGTTTTTCCCCGGGAAAGCGGGAGCGTTATTTGATGAGTAGCGCTATCGCCAAGTGTTTTCCGCTGCCGTTAATTTTGTTTCTGGACTATTAGGAGCACACTACACTATACGGTTTTGATTCTTCCCCTTTCACGTGTTGGGTATAGCCTCAAAATCTTTAGCGCACAGACTTGGTTGACCTGCAAAGCTGGACTGGGGTGTCTTTAGTCTTATCTTGTTTGCTGGGATAGGAAGTACGTCTCTTTGACTTTCACCTCTGGTCAGGGTTGAGGTCAAAAATAAAATTTTAGTCATGGTAATCAGAAATAGTAGTCTCAATCTCAACTTGATACCTACACGTGGAGGCTTTGCTGGGGTTCTTAACGCTAGCCCAAGGCAAAGGAGCTTTCTGCCTCTCTTGCCTCCGAGTGCAGCACTCCATGGGTGCACAGTTGGAATGCAGTCGTCAAGAAGAAGTAACTTTGGAGTTTGCTGGTTGCATGGGTGTACAAAAACCCTTCCAGTTTTCTATATAAGCAAGATTTTCTGTCCTGTCCCCAAGGAAACAAATCTGTGCTTGATTGCTAGCTTAACGTCCGTTTGTCTAACAGAGGCAGCGTGGCACAGAAATCTTAGAAGATGCCTTATTCCGAGGACACCCTACACCTGTTCCGTCCAAAAAGTCAGCCAGCCTCGATGTGGAGGAAAAGAAAGTGCCAAGATTGGGAAAAACAGCGGAACGCTTTCCTCCGCTCACAGAGGTACCGTAGGCGACAGTCTGTGAGACAAAAGAGAAGGTTGTGGCAGAGCTGCAAGGAAGTCCTCTTCTTCTCAGTGGTTCTTAAGGCGCTTTGAAATCTGAAGAACTTGCATTGAACCTGTTAGCGAGTGGCTGTGGTTGTGGCTTCACAGTGCGAGGGTCAGCACTAAAGCTGCTTTGAAGGATTTTGTGTGCTCCCCGCGCTCCTTCAGTTGTGCTGCCCTGAGGGTTTGTGGGCCTTCTGTTAGCGGGACGGCTGCCTCAGTTTCCCCCTTTGCCGTTCCCTTTGAAGTCCCCCACCTTCACGTTCTTTCAGGCTCCTGACTTAGCTGCCTCGGTACGGAGGATGCCCGCTGGGGTTGGCTTAAACCTGGGTATTGCGAGGGCCGCAGCAGCACCTGGGAAAGGGGGTTGCCAGAGTTGCGTTCCATTTTCAGCTGCTTGAGCGTGTTTGCTAAGTTGACGGGTTTTATCCCCACGTCCTTGGTGAAAAGAAACGGCAGCAAGCCTGGGCTGTGAAGTTCAAAGTTAGGATGCTGAAACCAACCAAGCAAGGCAAAAGCGCTATCGCTCACTGAGGCAGGAAACCGTCGAAGGCAGTTGCTCTGTCACCTGAGCTGAATTTACAGGCCGTGTTTCAGTGGAAAGCTGCCCCCAGGTCAGCGTGCTCCATGCGCTGTTTCACAAGTCCTTCCCCATTTAATTGTTCCTTTCAGGCCATGGAGAGAGAGGTCAGTGCCGCATTTGGCAAAGGTGAGCCAGATGAGATCATGAGCAGTGCCTTCAAACTAAAGGTCACTCGCGAAGACATCCGCATGCTCAGGAACCTTTGCTGGCTAAACGATGAGGTAAAACCAGCTGCAGCACAGGGCTAGTCTCACTCAGCCTTTATTGAAAAATACCCCTCCGCCCTGTACAGAAGTCGCGTCAACGTTCTTTGACGACCTCCGCTGCAGAGCCTAGAAATCTCTGTACACTTCTTATTTGAGGTGTTGAAGGGTCGAGCGTTTCGGGAAGTTCCGTTACTTCTTGTATGACGCAGCTTCCAGGAGTTCGTCCGGGTTATTGGCATGGGTGGCAGGTGTTTTGATCAAACTGCCGATGTAGCCCCGTGTGAAATCCTGGGAACAAAAGCCTCCAGCTGAGGCTGGAGTTCTCTGCGCTGCGTGCTTAAGGGTGGCCAGAACAGAGGTGGTGCTGTATTTTTGGTTGGGGAAGGCAGCGTCTTATTTTGACACCTCACGTTTCCTCTTTATGGTGCAGGTCGTTAATTTCTACATGAGTCTGGTGATGGAAAGAGGGAAGAAGGAAGGCTATCCAGCAGTCCACGCGTTTAGTACTTTCTTTTATCCAAAACTAACATCTGGGGGCTACGAGTCGGTCAGAAGGTGGACCAAGAGTGTCGATGTCTTTAAGCAGGACATCCTCTTCGTGCCTGTGAACTCGCGAGCACACTGGACACTAGCCGTGAGTCCCACGGGCTTTTCCTTTAGAATTGGACGGGGAGCAAAAACTGGCAAGAGAAGTCATGTAGGTGTTGGGGGGTGTGCGGCACAAGGTTGTGCTTTGCCTAACGGTCACCTTTTAATAACAGGTCATAGATCTGAGGAAGAACACGATCACGTACTTGGACTCGCTTGGGCAGAAAGGGGACAAGATTTGTCAGACTTTGCTGTAAGTAACCGCTCCGTCACTGCTTTTCTGGTGTGAATGAGGAGAGGGGTTTTAGATTTAGTCCCTGTAAGGCGACTGCCAGTTTTCACGTGGCTTGTAGATAACCAAGCAGGAATCTTGGAGTTGCTTGCTGCGACTTGTCTGGCATCGACTGCTTATCTGCTGTCACAGCGTCCCCTGCACCCAGGGTCTGGGGTGCCTGGATTCTGCCACCTTCCCGTGAGAGGCACAGCCAAATACGCCATAGCCCCGTGGCACACGTGTGCCGACTTTGTTAGTCGGAGCCCAGGATGTGGGATCAAGGCACCCGGTGGAATTACGGCATTACAGTTCCTTGCTTGGTTTGTCTCTTTGTGCTCTGATAACATGTGATTTGGGGCTTTTTGACTTCTCCGAAGCAATGGAGTCGTTGGCCTCGTTCTTGACCATTAGCTCACAGCCTCTCCCTGTGTTTGTAAGTTTCAGATTGGGATTTTTCCTCAAAATCAGCCTTAAATCAGCTGCGGTGAGGATCCTCTGACATTTTACCGTCCTGCCGTCCGTCTTCCTGTGATCCTTCAGCTGCTTTATTTTGTTGTTGGCCTAAATTACAGAGATGAAAAGGGATTTTTTTTTTTCCTTTTGTTTTAACCAGCCAATACCTGCAAAAAGAAAGCTGGGAAAAAAGACAGCTGGAGCTGGATGTTTCAGAGTGGACTCTTCACAGCATGGAGCCACGTGTACGTGAGCACCCCTTGGGTCTGAAATGGGAACTGTAAGTGCTTCTTTGGGGCCCAGATCCTGGCACGTGACAAAGAAAGGGTTGAGCTGATGTTCCTCGAGGAGTTGATAGTAAAAAGCAGTCCCTAAAGACCGGATTTAAGAAAGGTCACTTAAGAAAGAGGCGGTGCGAACCTTGAGACACCTCGCAGGGGGGAGGGCTGCTGCGCCTTCTGGGCCTGCCAAAAATTTGGATCGTAGTGTCCGAGTCCGGGAGGCAGAGGGGAGGGATGGTGAGCAGTGAACTGGGTCTGTTCCTCGTGGGCGGGAGTGGGTATCGGGGATTAGGCAAGTAGGGTCAGGAGTGTGCGGTGAGCGCAGTGTCGGTGTGGGTAATGTGCGCTGCTTCCAAGTTGCTTTTCTTTTGAGACAGAGGGAAATCCTCCATCTTCTTTGCATTCCTTAGGAAATCCCTCAGCAGCTGAATGGAAGCGACTGCGGCGTCTTTATGTGTAAATACGCAGATTACATCGCCAGAGAGAAACCGTTCAACTTTAGCCAGGTGAGTGAAGGTCATAAACCCCTCCAAGCCCCTCTCGCCCAGGGACAGGAGCCAGGGAGGTTAGGCAGCAGCTCTTCATTGTGTCCGGGGCAGGGGCTGAGGTTTCGTACCCCGTTTCGGTGCGTAGTTGCTGGGATCAGAACTTCCAAGTGGCCTGGGCAGGGCAGAGCTGTGGTTCTCCATCCCCGCCTTTGGGAGCTGCTGCTGGTGAGATTCCTCTTGGGCAAGATACTGCTGCCAGCGGGTTTGGCATATCTGGGCTCGGTATCTTTTGGAGAAATGGCTTCTACCCTTTGACCAGTCAAGACACCGCTTCTTTTTCTTGATTTCGTTTTAGACGGGTCTTTTATTAGCGTGCTTGTAAGCTGTCGCGTGGTCAAGTCAATCTGGTTTTGTCGGGTTGTCGTGTCACCCTCTTAGGAACCGCGTGGGGTGTTGTACCCAAACGGTTGACAGTTCCTAAAGGGAACTTCCTATTAAGGACTCCGCTGGGCGTTTATGCGTGTTTGCCACCTCTTTCTACCGTGACGTCATTATTTAATTTCTCTTTTCTTTCTCTTCTCTTTTCAGACTCACATGCCATACTTCCGGAAGAAGATGGTGTGGGAGATAATCCACCAACAGCTGCTGTGACACGTGGACTCTTAGAGCTCTTCTTTTGATTACGTTTCTTCGACCTTAGTTACTTTTCTTAGGCCTTTAGTTAGTTTTCTTAGACCTTTAGTTACATTTCTTAGACGAATTTTCCTCAGAAAGACCTCAGAAAGACCACAGAAGGGAAAGAGACCTTTGAAAACAGACAAAGGCCAGAGTCCTTCTAGAGCAGATGCTGGAGAGGCCCCTTCTGGGGCAGCCTCACCACAGGAGGACTCAGATGTAGAGGGAGTTGTTCAATCCTTCTCCGTGAAAGACCTGAGAAGTATCAGGAAGGACTTTAGTCGTCATGAAGGCGAAACACTTGTCTCCTGGTTGCTCCGATGCTGGGATAGCGGGGCAGATACCCTAGACTGAGATGGCAGAGAAGCTAGGCGATTGGGAAACCTGTCCAAGGATGGAGGGATTGTACCTGAAAGAACTGCCTGTGCGAGAGGTGATTTATAGTGATGGGCAAGCGATAGTAGACCCTGATGAAATGCCATGCAAACGATCTCTGCTCAAAAAGTTTGTACAAAGTGCACCATCACCATATTCCCACCCATTGTCAACAATGGTCTGGGGAGGATCCGATACTGACACACCAACTGTAAATGAAGGGGTTAAGAAGGTACGACAGTATGAAGACAGTCTCTCTGGTCCCTTCTCTGTGGCAGCCATAGAAAAGCTGACTGTGACCACCGAGAAAATGACTGAGAAACTGACTGAGAAAATAGAGCAAATGACCCAGAGATTAGTTGAGCAAACCGATAAACTGTTTGATAAACTAACCAAGGTGGAGGAAAAACTCCATGCTTTCCCTGTACAGACTCATGTTGCAGCTGCTAAGAGGAAACGCCCTCCTACTCAAGAGAAAAACCACCCTCCGACTCAAGACAAATCAAAGCCGATGCGAGATATCCTGTGGGTTTGCCTCTGTGAATATGCAGAAGACATGAAGAAGAGGGATGGAGAACCTACCTCAGCCCTACAGGCACAGGTGCTTGAGTTGCAAAATGAAGCCGATAGAAGAAAGGATTCTTACAGGAATAAGGTTGCTCCAACCTACGGTAGGCGATCCTACGGACCAGGTAGGAACCAATCTGATAATCGTAGGTACTACGGTCAACAGTAGAGGTGCCCTGCCTCCAGCCAGGAGGAGGAGAGGGACAACCGACTGTATTGGACTGTGTGGATTCGATGGCCTGGCACATGAGAGCCACAAAAGTATAAAGCCCTGGTGGACACTGGTGCACAGTGGTGTTGGGTTGTTTTTTGCTGTCTCCAGGGAGTTATCTAATGTGAAAAGAGAAGTATTTATTTCTTTATATAATTTAAATATTTATTTTCATAAAAAGAGCCTTAAGGGAACAAAACTCTACCTGGTAATAAGAGAGGGTGATTTATTCTTTTTTTTATTTAACTGAAAAAAAGTTGGATGTAGCGATGTGGATTTTCGCTCCCTCACAATCCCCCAGGAAGAGGATTGGAGCCAGGAGGAGCATCGGAGCACAAAAGCCACGAAGCGATGGTCACAATGTGCTGAAGGGGCAATCGGGGAGTTGTTCAGCGGTGAGATGAGCAAGCAGCATCCCGAAAATCCGCCCCTGGAGAGGGGTTAGTGGTGTACGGACACTCTCTGTGTTCTGTAAGCCCCCTTTGGGGAGCCCCTGCTGCCCCCTTGGCAGCGCCCGGGTGGCTGTGACTGCTGAAAGCTGGTTTGGTGCGTTGAGGTGTTAGGTGGGGTGGCACAGCCCCTGCCCGCCCCGGGAGGGGGGACACCACCTCTCCGGTGGCACTGGATGGGTGGGAGGGAGGGAGGGAGCAGAGCTCTGGGAGCCATGGAGAAAGGCGTGGGGGTGTCCCTCATCGTGGCAGCCCCCAGCAGCCCTACCCCGCCACCCGGCCACCCCAAGGGACACCCAAGCCCCATCTTGGTCTTCTCCCCGTTGGGTGACGCCCTTCCACCCACCCCGGAGGTGCGCTCCTCTCCTGCGGGGGGGACGCCCAGCGCTCGCCTGGCTAGAGAAGCACCCGGGGGGGGGGATGGGGGTGGGTGACTTGGGGCATCTGAGCTTCCCAGTTACACGGGCGTAATTAGTGCACCATTAATAACCATTAGTAACCACTTTGGCTCTGCTAACCAACTGCGGCGAGGCCCCCACCCCGCTTTAGCACAGGCTTCCTGATGCCAACACCTCCCCGAGCCACTGGGTAAAGCTGCGCCTGGCAAAAAACCACCACCACCCCAAAAAAACCCCACAGCACAGCCCCCACTCCCCACCCACCCCTTCTCCCCCCATCACAGCCATGGGGTAAACTCCCACCACCACCACCCCCCAATCTCAGCTCGGCCATGACCCCCCCGAGACACTGGAAAGAGAGCAACGGAGAGCAAGCTCAGGCTCGTGTGAGCTGCAGAGATTTCTCTTTTTCTTGTGATGATGTTGTCGTTGGGTGGGGTTTGGTTGTTTTTTTTTCACGGAACACTTTGCAGTAGAGGACAAAAATATGGTGTCACAGCCCCTGGGGCCACACTGGCACCGCCACCTCACCCCCCCCCCCCTTCGCTCCCGTCCCTCGTCCCTCCTCTTCCCAGCGGCTTTCACCACTTTCCTTGCTTGGTTTTGTTTTGTGTTTGTTTTTTTTTTTTTTTTTTTCTTACAACCTTTTTTTATATTTGAGTTGGGGTTCTTTTTCCCTTTTTTTCCCGCCTTTCTTCCCCCCCTTTTTTCTCTTTCTCTTTTTTTTTTTCTTTTCTCCTTTTTTCTTTTGCTTTTTTTTCTTTTCCCCCTTTTTCTTTCCACCACTTTTTTCCCCTTTTTTTTTCTCCTTTTTAACATTTCTCAAGCTCTCTCCAAAGGAACAGCCCCTGGCTCTCAGCTAGCCAAAGGAGACTACGGAAGAGCATTGGCACCCGTGGGAGTGGTTTCCTTCTCCTGCTTCACACTCGGTCGAGATCGTTTTTTCCAACTCGTCTTTTTTTTTTAACAAATTAAACAAAAAAAAAGCTCCAAGTATCAGTTTTACAAGGCACACAAAATCTCTAGAAGGGAAACACAAACGCAAGGTGCTGAGGTATGAAAACCTGAGGTGTTTTTTTCTGTGTGGATGTGTGTGTGTCATCTGGGGTTGGGGGTTGTGTGTGCTTTATTTTTGAAATTTAAAAAAAATAATAATTTTGCTAGGTTTTTTGTTTTTGTTTTTTTTTTTTTTTTTTTTTTTCCCCAGCCCTGGGCTGACAACCTCTTGGAAATCCGGTGTTTCCCCCGTCGTGGTTTGGCCTCAGCCGGCAACAAAGAACCACGCGGCCGCTCGCTCCACTCCCGCAGCCGGGGGCAAAATCGGAAGAAAAAGGCAAAAAACTCGCGGGTTGAGATAAAGGCAGTTTAAGAGAAGAGCAACGGGAGGGGCAAACAATCCCAATAACAGCGGTAAAGGAATAGACGGACGCGATGACAGCGCCTCCGCGCACCGACCGGCCCCGCACCGCCGCAGCCCGCTCCCAGCCGCCACTTCCCGCCCCCTCCCCCGGCGAGCTCCCCCCAGCCCCGGGCATGGCTCACAGGGGATGGGATACCTGTGTCCCTGCCGGCTCCTCGGGGAAATTAACCCCATCCCTGCCGGAACCAGGACACCCCCCGCCCCTCTTTCCCCCCTTCTCTCCTGCAACCCGCATCTTTCAGCCGCGTCGGGGCGGTGATGGAGAGCGAAGGGACAGAGGGACAGCCGGGACGGGGGGACGCAGCAGATGCCAACCCCAGTTTGGGACTCAGGGAAGCAAAGAGGAAAGGGCGCGTGAAAGAGAAATGCCTCTTTGAGGAGACGGGATCCCTTCTCTTGGCTCATACAGGCACTGCTCTTCTCAAAGCCCTTAAGAAATCGCTTTTTAACGCTCCTTTAATTATTATGGGGGGTTTCACCCCCTGCTGGCAATCCTACATCCCTGCTTTACGGGCATTAGAGAACCACTGGACTAGTTCCTGTCCTTTAACCTCGAGAAAAGCCGGCTTTGGCTAAAAACCAAACATCCTCCTCCCGCCCCCACCCCCTCTGAAAAAAAAAAAAAAAAAATTAAAATCCTTACCGCCTCCCCCACGGCACCGGCGCCACCGGCAGCCGCCCCCCCCACCGCCACGGCACAGGCGCCTCCGCCGCCGCCTGCACCGGCACCGGCACCCGCACCACCGGCAGCCGCCCCCCCCACCGCAACAACACCGGCCCCTCCGCCGCCCGTCCCGGCACAAGCCGCGCCCCCCCCTGCAGCGGCACAAGCCACGCCGCCGCCTCTCCCGGCACAACCTACTGCAGCCACTACAACCAGTACCAAAACTACTCCAACTCCATCAAAATCGGTACAAGCCGCCCCGGGAACCAGGAGCAGGAAGAGGAGGTCAACTCCTTCCCCTGCCCCTTACCACAAAGACCACCTCAAGTCACATAGCTTGGGGGAGAGTTCTGAACAAGATCCAGGGGAGGGTCCTTCAAGACCACAGAAGGGAAAGAGACCTTTGAAAACAGACAAAGGCCAGAGTCCTTCTAGAGCAGATGCTGGAGAGGCCCCTTCTGGGGCAGCCTCCCCACAGGAGGACTCAGATGTAGAGGGAGTTGTTCAATCCTTCTCCGTGAAAGACCTGAGAAGTATCAGGAAGGACTTTAGTCGTCATGAAGGCGAAACACTTGTCTCCTGGTTGCTCCGATGCTGGGATAGCGGGGCAGATACCCTAGACTGAGATGGCAGAGAAGCTAGGCGATTGGGAAACCTGGCCAAGGATGGAGGGATTGTACCTGAAAGAACTGCCTGTGCGAGAGGTGATTTATAGTGATGGGCAAGCGATAGTAGACCCTGATGAAATGCCATGCAAACGATCTCTGCTCAAAAGGTTTGTACAAAGTGCACCATCACCATATTCCCACCCATTGTCAACAATGGTCTGGGGAGGATCCGATACTGACACACCAACTGTAAATGAAGGGGTTAAGAAGGTACGACAGTATGAAGACAGTCTCTCTGGTCCCTTCTCTGTGGCAGCCATAGAAAAGCTGACTGTGACCACCGAGAAAATGACTGAGAAACTGACTGAGAAAATAGAGCAAATGACCCAGAGATTAGTTGAGCAAACCGATAAACTGTTTGATAAACTAACCAAGGTGGAGGAAAAACTCCATGCTTTCCCTGTACAGACTCATGTTGCAGCTGCTAAGAGGAAACGCCCTCCTACTCAAGAGAAAAACCACCCTCCGACTCAAGACAAATCAAAGCTGATGCGAGATATCCTGTGGGTTTGCCTCTGTGAATATGCAGAAGACATGAAGAAGAGGGATGGAGAACCTACCTCAGCCCTACAGGCACAGGTGCTTGAGTTGCAAAATGAAGCCGATAGAAGAAAGGATTCTTACAGGAAGAAGGTTGCTCCAACCTACGGTAGGCGATCCTACGGACCAGGTAGGAACCAATCTGATAATCGTAGGTACTACGGTCAACAGTAGAGGTGCCCTGCCTCCAGCCAGGAGGAGGAGAGGGACAACCGACTTTATTGGACTGTGTGGATTCGATGGCCTGGCACATGAGAGCCACAAAAGTATAAAGCCCTGGTGGACACTGGTGCACAGTGGTGGTGCTTTTTTTTTTGCTGTCTCCAGGGAGTTATCTAATGTGAAAAGAGAAGTATTTATTTCTTTATATAATTTAAATATTTATTTTCATAAAAAGAGCCTTAAGGGAACGAACCTCTACCTGGTAATGAGAGAGGGTGATTTATTCTTTTTTTTTTATTTAACTGAAAAAAAGTTGGATGTAGCGATGTGGATTTTCGCTCCCTCACAATCCCCCAGGAAGAGGATTGGAGCCAGGAGGAGCATCGGAGCACAGAAGCCGCGAAGCGATGGTCACACAGTGCTGCAGGGGCAATCGAGGTGTCGTTCAGTGGTGAGATGAGCAAGCAGCATCCCGAAAATCCGCCCCTGGAGAGGGGTCAGCGGTGTACGGACGCTCTCTGTGTTCTGTAAACCCCCTGTGGGGAGCCCCTGCTGCCCCCTTGGCAGCGCCCGGGTGGCTGTGACTGCTGAAAGCTGGTTTGGTGCGTTGAGGTGTTAGGTGGGGTGGCAGCAGCCCCTGCCCGCCCCGGGAGGGGGGACACCACCTCTCCGGTGGCACTGGATGGGTGGGAGGGAGGGAGGGAGCACAGCTCTGGAAGCCATGGAGAAAGGCGTGGGGGTGTCCCTCATCGTGGCAGCCCCCAGCAGCCCTACCCCGCCACACGGCCACCCCAAGGACACCCAAGCCCCATCTTGGTCCTCTCCCTCTTGGGTGATGCCCTTCCACCCGCCCTGGAGGTGCGCTCCTCTCCTGCAGGGGGGGACGCCCAGCACTCGCCTGGCTAGAGAAGCACCGGGGGGGTGCTTAGGGGGCATCTGAGCTTCCCAGTTACACGGGCATAATTAGGGCGCCCTTAAGAACCATTAATAACCACTTTGGCTCTGCTAACCAACTGCGGCGAGGCCCCCACCCCGCTTTAGCGCAGGCTTTGTGATGCCAACACCTCCCTGAGCCACTGGGTAAAGCGATGCCTGGCAAAAAAACACCATCACCCAAAGAAAACCCCACACCACATCCCCCACTCCCCGCCCACCCCTTCTCCCCCCATCACAGCCATGGGACAAACTCCCACCACCACCACACCCCAATCTCAGCTCGGCCGTGACACCCCCAAGACACTGGAAAGAAAGCAACCGAGAGCAAGCTCAGGCTCCTGTGAGCTGCAGAGATTTCTCTTTGGTTTTTGATGTTGTCGTTGGGTGGGTTTTGCTTGGTTGTTTTTCACACAACACTTTGCAGTAGAGGACAAAAACGTGGTGTCGCAGCCCCCGGGGTCGGCGCCGGCACTGCCACCTCCCCCCCCCAGCTCCTGTCCCTCCTCTTGCCCCGCAGCTGTTCCCACTTTCCTTGCTTGGTTTGGTTGGTTTTTTTTCCTTTCTACCTTTCTTTTTTAATATGTTTTCGCTTCCCCCTTTTTTCTCTTTTACCCCTTTTTTCTTTTGACCTTTTTTGCTTTTTCCCCCTTTTTCCCCCCCTTTTTTTCTTTTTCTCTTTTTTATTTTCCCACTTTATTTTTCCTCCTTTCCCTTTTCTCTTTTTAAACATTTCTCAAGCTTTCTCCTGAAGGAACGGCCCCTGGCTCTCCGCTAGCAGAAGGAGCCTACGGAAGAGCTCTGGCACTGACATGGGCAGGAACACCCACAAGTGAGAACTGGATAGACAAAAGGCTCCTCAATGATGACACTGGGGCAGCCCGACCTTAGAAGCAGCAGAGGAGCAGAGCCACCCAGAGCCACCCAGAGAACAGGAAGGGCTATTCAGGGCCTTATTGTCTGCGCGAAGTAACCATCTGCTGAGAACCGGTCTGGCGGCTCAGAGCTCAGCCACAGCAGCACTCTTGAGCCAAAGGGGAAAAGTACACCGGCAGGAAGACTGGGAGTCTTCCTCCACAACAACCCACAGATCATGACCAGAGTGGTGCCTATTCCCAGCCTACACTAATGAATATTACGCCTTTGCATCAGAAAGGAACGCTTGCTTTACCAGCCCCTGGGCGAGTTGGGAGCCATCCCCCTTGCACCCAGCGCTGCAATAAACATGCTGCTTTGTAACTCGCCCCGAGTTGGGGAGTTTCTTTCCCCACGTCAGCACCCCTGGGATTGCTTTCCTTCTCCCGCCTCGCACTCGCTCGACATGGTTTTTTCCAACTCAGTCTTTTTTATTAAAAAAATTAATAAAAAAATGCTCCAACTCTCAGTTTTACAAGGCACACAAAATCTCTAAAAGGGAAACACAAGCGTGAGGTGCTGAGGTACCAAAACCTGCCCCTGTTAGTCCAACTAAAGGGACAGCGTCGGGAGGCGACGGAGGAGGAAGGGGGAGGCTGTGGGATGGAGAGAGCCCTCCCCGTACCCCTCAGCTGCGCATCCTCGCAGCGCCGCGGGAATGGGGGGCTGTGTGTCTGGGCGGGTCTTTGGTTTGCTCCCCTGACCTGCTGGGGGTGGTGGAGGAGGTTGGAGGGGGTTGTCCGGCAGTGGGGTTACATTCATCAGGCGGTGCTGGGCGGCACGACAGGAGCATCACTTGCTGTGCTGCGAGGCCGGGGCTCCCGGAGCGTGTTTCTGCTCCTGCTGCTTCACCTGCTGGACCATTTCCCTCATCTTGCACTGTGCAGTCTTGGGGAGGAGAAGGGAAAAGCAAGAGGTGGGGGTCAGGGCACTGTTTCTCCCACCACCACCCACCCCTGAGCCCCCACCGAGCATCTCGCCGCTCCCAACTTTTCACCCCGGACAAGCCCTAATTAATTTCAGGTTTCTGGGTTTTTTTAACTTGTGCTTCCTCCATCGCTCCTTGAGAGAGGCTCAATTTTTTGGGGGGGGGCCGCCATCCCGCTCGAGTGGACAGGAGACAAGGTTATGGAAGATGAACCCAGGTGGGATGCGGGTGGCTTTGCCCGCACCGAGGAGTCCATTCACAATGTCCTCACGTCCAGCAGCATCAAAATCATGGTACCCAGCAAAGAGCTCCCCTGGCGCTGAGGGAGGCCAAGCCAGGCTGGCAGCACAGTGCTGACCACAGGGACGCTCTCAACTTGGCCCTTACTGTCCCCCACACCCACAGCCCCCACCCAGCGCACCTTGAACTGAGCCTCGGGCGGCCCTGTGATGATGACCATGCGCTCGCTGCCCTTGGGACCTTCTGCCGGTGCAATCTGGGGAAGTATGGGGGAGAAGGAGCGTGAGTGCAGCCACCGCTTCAGCAAGACCTTCCCTCGGTGGCATGTCCCCCCACAACGCAGGGCAATCCCCCCATGCAGGAGCATCCCCTCCCACCCGAGCCGGGCTCCTAACCAGGGTGCTGCAAGCCTGGCCTTCTACTAAACACAGGCGGGAGAGGTGGGCCCATGCCAACGGGTACAGGAGAGCTGGGGAGAGACTTTTTACAAGGGCATGGGGTGACAGGACGAGGCGGAGTGCCTTCAAAGTGGAAGAGGGGAGATTTAGAGGAGATAACAGGAAGAAATTTTTCACTGTGACGGTGGTGAATCACTGGCCCAGCTTGCCCAGAGAAGCTGTGGCTGCCCTAGCCCTGGAGGTGTTCAAGGCCAGGTTGGATGGGGCTTGGAGCAACCTGGGCTGGGGGGAGGTGTCCCTGAACAGGGCAGGGGGGTGGGACTCCATGATCTTCAAGGTCCCTTCCAACCTCAACCGTTCTGTGATAAGTTGGGGAGCAAAACTGCTCCCCGCACACTCCCATTCCCTGACCTCGGCAGTGCAGAGGGGAAACTGAGGCACGAAGCGCAGGACCAGCCCCGCAGCGCCTTCCTCACCTTGATGGAGGCACCCGCAAACCGCACCAGCTGCTTGATGTGCTGCCCCTTCTTCCCGATGATGGCCCCCACCGCCTGCGTCCCGATGAACACGTTCACAACCTCTTGCTCCGGAAGCTGCGGGGGCATGGAAGAGTGAGAGGGTCAGGGCACCAGCTGGACAGGGGACAAAGGAGGTGGCTGTCCCCATCCCACCATCCCATGGTAGTGGTTGCCCACTCTCCCAAGGTGCCCCAGCAAAGATCTCCTGGAGAGGGGGGCCAGGCACCTAAAGGGTGCTGATGTGGGAAGGCGCTGGCTGGGGGAGCTCCGCCGAGAGCTAGCTGAGAGCTCCGCCGAGGAGCTCTATGGTGGGAGAGAAAATGAGGGTCAGTGATGGCCCCAGCATGCCAGACCCTTCCCAGCCACCCCCAGACCCACGCACAGCAGCAAGACACCACCATGGGGCTGGGAGGCAGACGGGGGCTCCCAGTTACCCCCACTCCCCCCACGCTGCCACCTTGCCGCCCGTGTCCCGCATCTGCAGGGGAAAACCACGACACAACTCTCTCCTGCTCTGCATTCCAGCAAGTGCAACCGGATGCTACCTGCAAACCACCACTGCTCAGCTGGAGGACGAGCAGACCCGGCTCCCCTGCCCAGCCTGGACGCCGCTCTCGCTCCCAGCCCTGGAAAAAAAGCCTCTCCAGGACGGGGCTGCAGCAACAGCCGCACATTTCCACCCCACAGGAAACAGCTCGTTAACGAGGGGCGAGCACCGCATTTCAAAGCCCCCTTAGGAGCAAGGCAGCGCCCCAAGAGCCAGCCCAACCCCCCCGCACACAGCTCAGCACTCACCACACGCTCGCCGGCCCCCGCAGCAGCGGCTCGAGCGGGGCTGCCCGCGGCCGGCGGTCGGGCGCCGCTCCGTCACAGCCGCTCACCATGGTGGAACGCCGAACGCAGTCCGCGTCCTTCCAGTCGCGCCGCAGCCATGGCGCAGCCGGATGCGGCTACCGGAGCTCCGCGCCAGAGGGGCGCAAAGCGCCGTGCGAGCGCGGAGGAAAGGGCTCGGTAAGCCCGGGACTGGCATTCCCTCACCCACCGAGGGCAGAGGAGGCAGGAGGGGGCGCGCGAGAGCCCGCGCCGCCGGCCGCTGTCGCTCGCCTCAGGCCTGCGGGACGCCGAAAGGCTTCTCCGCTCTCCGAGGGGCCCCTCCGCTCTCTGGGAGGCTTCTGGGGGGCCCCTCCGTCTCTGGAGGGCTTCTGGGGGGCCCCTCCGGCCTCTGTGGGGGCCTCTCCCCGAGGGCAGACAGGCCTCTTCCCCGCCTCCGGGCACTCCCCGGCCTCCCGGCGCCCAGCTGCCAGCCGGGGCCCGGCTCGGGGCTTCCGGAGAAGGGCAAGCGCCTCCCCCAGACAGAGCAGGGCCAGGCGGGCCGGCGCCGGCCCGGCCCCACCGCAGGGCAGGGGCAGAAGCGGGCCGGGCGGCCGCTAACGGCTCCCTCAGGCAGAGCACAGACGGCGGCGCGCCTGCGCGCGCGCACCCACCGCCCCGCCCCTCTCTCCCCCCTCAGCCTCCCCTGTACCGATGGCTGTGGGGGCCCCTCGTCGCCCTCCTCGCCGCCCCGGGACCCGCCGCCGCGCAAGAGGCCGCCCCCCAGGGCAGCGAGCCGCCCCGCCGCCTCAGGGCCGCCCCCGGGCATCGCCCCGGCGCCCACTCCCCCCCCATCTCCCCGGCCAGAAGCAATGCTATCAGCAGGGGTCGGGGGCATAACAGTTCAAGAGAAATTCCTTTGTGTAAGAAAGACCAAAGAGTTCTTCAAAGGATCCGGCTGTCCTGACATTTGGGGGGGCAAAGAGAGGAAAAAACCCACCTCGGACCAACCTGTGTGCTCCATTCCCAAAGGACAAAGTGATTGAAGTGGGTGTATGCCCGAGTTGCTTTCCCACCTTTTATGTCCTGTCCTCCTTAGACTTTTCTTTGCAACTCAGTGTAGGGATTTCCGAAACGAACTTAATTTGTTGGCGATAGGAAGAAAGGTAAAATGTTGGGAAGCATTAACGGAATGAGCCAAAGAGGCCTAATGTGCTGCAGCGGGATCATTAGCTCTCTGCGAGCGGTCGTTGGCTGGGAGAGGTTGGGGGGTGTTGAGGAGGGCTGCAGTTAGGTGTATGTGCCTGAGATGATCCCAGGGGGCGCTTGGAGGGGGAGACCTTTGGGATAGGAAAAGTAACTTGGGAAGTTTGGGCCCTGTGAAGGGAAGTCAGCCTGCTGGGAGCTTCCCTAGGGTTGCAAAACACTGTTGTGTGTGTTCTTTCCTCAGCGTTTGCATAGTTGTGGATGATGATGATGACGAGACTCCGCCAAAAAAGCAAAAATCAGGTATCGCGCATTACACAAGTACTGAATATGCCCGATTTTTCTGAGGTTTCGTGTCCCTTGGAAAAGTCTGGCTTTTGTGCTCTGGCATTGTTCCTGAAACGGTGGCTTTTCAAGCTGTTGGCTTCTTGCCTTGTGGCTCTCTATGCCTATAGCCAATGGCTTGAGGGTGTCCGGTAGGGCTTAGCCCTATAGATGACGGACGTTCTCTGCGGTGACTGTGGCAGGGCCCAATACTTTTACTGCCAGCAGGAGATAGCCCAGGTCTCTGGCGCTGAGCCCGCGCCTGTCAGCAGAAAGAGTATCTTAAATCCAAGCTGTGTGCTCCCTCCTGTCTGTATTCGCAATGTACCTCTGTTGGTTTTCTATCCTGTTCTTATACGGCCTGTCTTTGTTTTTTAGATTATTCCATCTCTGAGCAGAAAGAGAAAGTTGACGTTTCTGCAGTGCTGCAGTTGCCGACCAAGGCAACCAAACGCCCGGCGGCTTCCGTCAGCGAAGATGCTGCCGGCACAGAGTCTGCGGAAGAGGTTAGCGAGGGCTTTGAAATGTAAGGGTCTGTGCAAGGTGCGAGAGCAAGCGGCTCTCCCTACTGCATCTTGAGGTTGAGCCTGCTCTGAGCCTGTACAGCAGTAGGTGGTTCTTTTGCATTTCTAGCAGGCAGCTCTAATGTGGGCTGGGTTTGCCTTACTCAAGCCTGCGTCCTCTGCTCCGGCACTGGCAGCTGCGGGAGGAGCAAACTGTTTGTTGTCTTCCAGATACTTGAGAATGGTTCAAGTTTATAGTTTTAGTGTGTTTGCAAACTGTTATTCTCTTTCTCAAGCTTGTGGTTAAGGAATCAATATACACTACCTGACAAGAAAAACTGCATACTTGCTCTGGATAAACCACTTTCTGCTCATTATCCACCAGTCCAGGAGAGCGTTCCTGTAGGACTTTGGCTCTGTAAAAATGAGCCACCTTGACTGCCTAGTTTGGTTCAAAGGTGTAGTGCAGTTTTTCTTATTGCCCCATGGGATTAGAGGGCTAAGAGACTGTCGGGCTCTAGTTCTTCGTTCCTGAGAGAGTCGTTAACTCTTATTTGTACACAATATATTTCTCAAGGGCCGAACTATCACCCTTTGGAATGTTTAGAAGCCGACTGAGTGATAACTCAGTGACAAGACTGTATTCTTTTAATTGCTGCACATATGAGAGCCTGTATTCAAAATTTAAAGCGTACCTGTCAAAGGTCCTGCCAAGATTTGCCGCCTTCTGCAATCTGAACCAGCAAGTCATGGTCCCCAAGTCATAGTAGAGCTGACTACGCCTCAGGAAGTGTGTTTGCTGGGATTCACATTCAGGTTACACTCACGCTGGTGCTTTTTTGTTGTTTTCTTTTAAGCCTGGGTCCACTTCTTTAGAGCCTTCCACTAAAAGACCACGATTTTCGTCACTCGAGGTAGCCGTGCTGCAAATTGGTAAGGCTGACATCAAGTTATACGACTTGTTTCATTTTCACCCTACCTTGTGTACTGTCCAAGTCTACCCCTAGGGTTCTGTAGGGATTATGGCAGGCACGGGACGAGGCAGCATCTGGGAATACTTGAGCGTGACCTCTGTTTCTTACCCGCATCCTCGCATTGCTTCTGGAGTGGAGCCGGGCGTCGATCTGGTCGTCTCGGTACCAGAGCTGCCTTGGATGCAGTCCTTCCGTTCTGATAGGTCCACTGTTAGCTTGCCAGAAGCAAATTGTTTTCAATGGTCCTTTTAGGTAGTAGATCCTGAGGAGCCTTTTGTATTTCAGGTTTCGGCTGGCAATACCTTGTGCGCGCAACTTGCTGCAGTTGCCGGTGTGAAAACCTGAAAATGTCCTAAAGTGACATAACACAAATCATATGATGATGTGAGAGAGAAAATGACAATTTATCTTTGGTGAAGCTCGTTACTGTAAACTCATAAACCTCTTCAGTTTCCTTTTATACTTACCCATGCCTTACGCTCTTCTCTCGTAGGTCAAATGCCGTGTGGGACCCATGCTCGCTTGACTAAGGAACCACTCTCTCGTCCTGACAAGACAATTCCCCGTCTGAGGTAAAAATCCTTCCGTTTTCTTTGACTTCTTCCCCGAAAGGTTTACTGCCTATGGTAAGGGAGGTCGTCAGCTGCTTCCCCTCCCGAAGAACCAATATTAAACTTTTTCTTTAAATCCAGCTACTTAATTGACACAGGAGATTAGCTAGAGATTAAAGGTCTGCGGTAAGAGGAAGCGTTGAACTTGAGAGGAGGCTGAGGACACAATCAACAGCGTATCTTCAAGGCAGTTGTTGTGATTTTCACTTTTACTTCTCTCTACTTCCCCATTAGCCAGTTGAAGACAGCAGGTCTTCATCTGAAAGTCATAAACATCTCGTGTCTGTCTCCATCGTCATCGGTGTACGTGCTTGACAAAGCAGGTGGTGGTGGAGGTGCACATTGGAATGTTCTCTTGATACCGTTTCTTTTGCCGTTGATGTTTTGAGCACAAGCCGGAAGGGCAAACAGAGCATCAAAGCTGCTCCAGACAGCTTCTTACCACTGAGGCCACCAGTTAAGGAGTGCGCTGCGCCAGAATCCGCCACTGCAGATGAAAATCCATACCATGAAAATGATACAGAAGAGAGTTTCTCATGTAATTTTGGGTGCGCTGAGTTTAAGCGCACTGCATTTGAGAGCAGGTCAAGACTCTGCTGTCGGCGTCTCATCTGCCAGTCGTTGCTTATTGTGGTTTGGCTCATATTTTGGAGCAGATCTGGAGCCTGAGAAAGAGATTCCTTTCAGAGGAAGCTAAACCAGAGAAGTTCCTGGGGAAGGTGTCTAATGCACTCCAACCGCTACTGAGCATATAGTCCCTGAGGTCAGAGCAGGGCAGGTCTGAAGTAAAATGTCCCAGCAGTGTGGATGCTGTGGACATTGCCATTCTCAGCGTCAGCATAACCTTTAACAAATAGATTGAGCAGAATTGGTCAGGGCTGGTTGAAATGAACGCTGTCTTGTCCCACAGAGTAAAGTGGCCTCCTCAGGTTAATGCAGATATTTGTCGGATGTGCAAAGAATATTTTGTTCTTCTTAAAGAAAAACCCCAAAAGCCAGCGTGAATTGGTACGCACTGATAACAAATGCCCCCCGTATAAAAATTGTGATTCTCCTCTGTTGTTTGTTTCCTGCCCCAAAGTGTTCAAGCCTCCTCCAAGGAACCAGTGGCGACTGTGAGTCACCGGGAAGAACCAAAATACGGAGGAGACGTCTATCCACGTGCAACACTCAGGACCGGTGAGTATCCCCATGATTCCAATCCGTTCCACTTTGTAGGTAGACGTCAAATCCGAATAGGGCATTTCTTACACACTCGCAGATGACGTTCCGAGTTCAAAGTGCTTGCCAGAATTCGAACTTCCTGACCATACCGTCATCCTTCAAAGTTTTTCCTTTTTTTTTATTTATCACTCAGAAATGGAGAGCTGTGTACATCTGATGGTGATTGAAAGTCGACTTCTTGTTTTCTTACTACTGCTTTCCTGTGCAGGTGTCGAATGTATAGATGTTTGCTGCCCGCAGCGGTCGCAGAGAGGTGATACGATCAGGTAGAGTCTCTTCTAATGATGCTTCTTGTTCCTTTTGGCTCTGCGCGTGTATCTCTTTCAGCCGCTGGTAGAGTCTCGAAGATGACCAACGGTCTTTGATCGTCTCAGTGCTGTGAAAGAGAAGTAGCTAGCTTGCGGCTCCGGAATTGCTTGCAAGCCAGTTGCATCTCCAACACAAGCGAGAGCCGTGCTGCGTGACAAAGAGGGTTGTGCTGGTGTGGTGTTTGCTGTGGGAAGAAAGCCAGTAAGGGTGCGAGTGGTGGCCGTCCCAAGTTGTCCTTGGATGTGCAGAATCCGTTTTTGTTTGTGAGTCGTTCTGCCGAGCCATCAATGAGCTGACATTTCACTTCTTTCACTTGGAAACCCGCATCCTAAGCAGAAGGATTAGAGAGCTTCTAAAGCCTGGTGGGACTTGAGGCAGTTTTGGGGACTTTGTAAGTCCCAAAGGATGCCTGGGGTTTGCCTAGGAGGGGGAAAAAGGCAGCGTGCAGTTGGGTTTGAGAGGCCAGCGGCCTCATTGGTATTGGCTGTCTGAGCTGGCAGGACTGTGAGTTGCGACGGCTTTGCGGTCTTTATGGAAACAGGTTTTTGGGGGCAGTAGGTGCAGCTACAGGGAGAGATTTTGTACGGCGGTAAGATGCACGCGTCTTTCTGCAGTGACCTGCCCTTACATGAGAGAGGAGAAAGCGTAGATGGGAGCAGAGGGAGGTTCAGTTGCAGCAGTCCTGTTTTGTAGCTAATTCTGTCCCTATTCTTCTCCCCGCTTTAAAAACTAGTGCTGTATTTAGCCTTGCAAAAGCCTTTCTTGTCCAGAGGGTGAATTCTTGAGAATTCCATGGGACAGGACGGATATAGAGCTCGCTTCTCTCTCTCCCTCTCCTGGCAGGTACTGCACACCAGAAGAAAACTCTGCGGAAGAGGAAGGAGCAGTGAAAGAAACCATCGCAGGGGTAAGCTTGTGTTATTCCCAAGGAAAATAGAGCTCTTTGTGATGAGAAACTTCAGCACTCTTCACATGACTTCCTCAACAATATCTGTATTTGCCCAGGTTGTTTTTCCCCGGGAAAGCGGGAGCGTTATTTGATGAGTAGCGCTATCGCCAAGTGTTTTCCGCTGCCGTTAATTTTGTTTCTGGACTATTAGGAGCACACTACACTATACGGTTTTGATTCTTCCCCTTTCACGTGTTGGGTATAGCCTCAAAATCTTTAGCGCACAGACTTGGTTGACCTGCAAAGCTGGACTGGGGTGTCTTTAGTCTTATCTTGTTTGCTGGGATAGGAAGTACGTCTCTTTGACTTTCACCTCTGGTCAGGGTTGAGGTCAAAAATAAAATTTTAGTCATGGTAATCAGAAATAGTAGTCTCAATCTCAACTTGATACCTACACATGGAGGCTTTGCTGGGGTTCTTAACGCTAGCCCAAGGCAAAGGAGCTTTCTGCCTCTCTTGCCTCCGAGTGCAGCACTCCATGGGTGCACAGTTGGAATGCAGTCGTCAAGAAGAAGTAACTTTGGAGTTTGCTGGTTGCATGGGTGTACAAAAACCCTTCCAGTTTTCTATATAAGCAAGATTTTCTGTCCTGTCCCCAAGGAAACAAATCTGTGCTTGATTGCTAGCTTAACGTCCGTTTGTCTAACAGAGGCAGCGTGGCACAGAAATCTTAGAAGATGCCTTATTCCGAGGACACCCTACACCTGTTCCGTCCAAAAAGTCAGCCAGCCTCGATGTGGAGGAAAAGAAAGTGCCAAGATTGGGAAAAACAGCGGAACGCTTTCCTCCGCTCACAGAGGTACCGTAGGCGACAGTCTGTGAGACAAAAGAGAAGGTTGTGGCAGAGCTGCAAGGAAGTCCTCTTCTTCTCAGTGGTTCTTAAGGCGCTTTGAAATCTGAAGAACTTGCATTGAACCTGTTAGCGAGTGGCTGTGGTTGTGGCTTCACAGTGCGAGGGTCAGCACTAAAGCTGCTTTGAAGGATTTTGTGTGCTCCCCGCGCTCCTTCAGTTGTGCTGCCCTGAGGGTTTGTGGGCCTTCTGTTAGCGGGACGGCTGCCTCAGTTTCCCCCTTTGCCGTTCCCTTTGAAGTCCCCCACCTTCACGTTCTTTCAGGCTCCTGACTTAGCTGCCTCGGTACGGAGGATGCCCGCTGGGGTTGGCTTAAACCTGGGTATTGCGAGGGCCGCAGCAGCACCTGGGAAAGGGGGTTGCCAGAGTTGCGTTCCATTTTCAGCTGCTTGAGCGTGTTTGCTAAGTTGACGGGTTTTATCCCCACGTCCTTGGTGAAAAGAAACGGCAGCAAGCCTGGGCTGTGAAGTTCAAAGTTAGGATGCTGAAACCAACCAAGCAAGGCAAAAGCGCTATCGCTCACTGAGGCAGGAAACCGTCGAAGGCAGTTGCTCTGTCACCTGAGCTGAATTTACAGGCCGTGTTTCAGTGGAAAGCTGCCCCCAGGTCAGCGTGCTCCATGCGCTGTTTCACAAGTCCTTCCCCATTTAATTGTTCCTTTCAGGCCATGGAGAGAGAGGTCAGTGCCGCATTTGGCAAAGGTGAGCCAGATGAGATCATGAGCAGTGCCTTCAAACTAAAGGTCACTCGCGAAGACATCCACACGCTCAGGAACCTTTGCTGGCTAAACGATGAGGTAAAACCAGCTGCAGCACAGGGCTAGTCTCACTCAGCCTTTATTGAAAAATACCCCTCCGCCCTGTACAGAAGTCGCGTCAACGTTCTTTGACGACCTCCGCTGCAGAGCCTAGAAATCTCTGTACACTTCTTATTTGAGGTGTTGAAGGGTCGAGCGTTTCGGGAAGTTCCGTTACTTCTTGTATGACGCAGCTTCCCGGAGTTCGTCCGGGTTATTGGCGTGGGTGGCAGGTGTTTTGATCAAACTGCCGATGTAGCCCCGTGTGAAATCCTGGGAACAAAAGCCTCCAGCTGAGGCTGGAGTTCTCTGCGCTGCGTGCTTAAGGGTGGCCAGAACAGAGGTGGTGCTGTATTTTTCGTTGGGGAAGGCAGCGTCTTATTTTGACACCTCACGTTTCCTCTTTATGGTGCAGGTCGTTAATTTCTACATGAGTCTGGTGATGGAAAGAGGCAAGAAGGAAGGCTATCCAGCAGTCCACGCGTTTAGTACTTTCTTTTATCCAAAACTAACATCTGGGGGCTACGAGTCGGTCAGAAGGTGGACCAAGAGTGTCGATGTCTTTAAGCAGGACATCCTCTTCGTGCCTGTGAACTCGCGAGCACACTGGACACTAGCCGTGAGTCCCACGGGCTTTTCCTTTAGAATTGGACGGGGAGCAAAAACTGGCAAGAGAAGTCATGTAGGTGTTGGGGGGTGTGCGGCACAAGGTTGTGCTTTGCCTAACGGTCACCTTTTAATAACAGGTCATAGATCTGAGGAAGAACACGATCACGTACTTGGACTCGCTTGGGCAGAAAGGGGACAAGATTTGTCAGACTTTGCTGTAAGTAACCGCTCCGTCACTGCTTTTCTGGTGTGAATGAGGAGAGGGGTTTTAGATTTAGTCCCTGTAAGGCGACTGCCAGTTTTCACGTGGCTTGTAGATAACCAAGCAGGAATCTTGGAGTTGCTTGCTGCGACTTGTCTGGCATCGACTGCTTATCTGCTGTCACAGCGTCCCCTGCACCCAGGGTCTGGGGTGCCTGGATTCTGCCACCTTCCCGTGAGAGGCACAGCCAAATACGCCATAGCCCCGTGGCACACGTGTGCCGACTTTGTTAGTCGGAGCCCAGGATGTGGGATCAAGGCACCCGGTGGAATTACGGCATTACAGTTCCTTGCTTGGTTTGTCTCTTTGTGCTCTGATAACATGTGATTTGGGGCTTTTTGACTTCTCCGAAGCAATGGAGTCGTTGGCCTCGTTCTTGACCATTAGCTCACAGCCTCTCCCTGTGTTTGTAAGTTTCAGATTGGGATTTTTCCTCAAAATCAGCCTTAAATCAGCTGCGGTGAGGATCCTCTGACATTTTACCGTCCTGCCGTCCGTCTTCCTGTGATCCTTCAGCTGCTTTATTTTGTTGTTGGCCTAAATTACAGAGATGAAAAGGGATTTTTTTTTTTCCTTTTGTTTTAACCAGCCAATACCTGCAAAAAGAAAGCTGGGAAAAAAGACAGCTGGAGCTGGATGTTTCAGAGTGGACTCTTCACAGCATGGAGCCACGTGTACGTGAGCACCCCTTGGGTCTGAAATGGGAACTGTAAGTGCTTCTTTGGGGCCCAGATCCTGGCACGTGACAAAGAAAGGGTTGAGCTGATGTTCCTCGAGGAGTTGATAGTAAAAAGCAGTCCCTAAAGACCGGATTTAAGAAAGGTCACTTAAGAAAGAGGCGGTGCGAACCTTGAGACACCTCGCAGGGGGGAGGGCTGCTGCGCCTTCTGGGCCTGCCAAAAATTTGGATCGTAGTGTCCGAGTCCGGGAGGCAGAGGGGAGGGATGGTGAGCAGTGAACTGGGTCTGTTCCTCGTGGGCGGGAGTGGGTATTGGGGATTAGGCAAGTAGGGTCAGGAGTGTGCGGTGAGCGCAGTGTCGGTGTGGGTAATGTGCGCTGCTTCCAAGTTGCTTTTCTTTTGAGACAGAGGGAAATCCTCCATCTTCTTTGCATTCCTTAGGAAATCCCTCAGCAGCTGAATGGAAGCGACTGCGGCGTCTTTATGTGTAAATACGCAGATTACATCGCCAGAGAGAAACCGTTCAACTTTAGCCAGGTGAGTGAAGGTCATAAACCCCTCCAAGCCCCTCTCGCCCAGGGACAGGAGCCAGGGAGGTTAGGCAGCAGCTCTTCATTGTGTCCGGGGCAGGGGCTGAGGTTTCGTACCCCGTTTCGGTGCGTAGTTGCTGGGATCAGAACTTCCAAGTGGCCTGGGCAGGGCAGAGCTGTGGTTCTCCATCCCCGCCTTTGGGAGCTGCTGCTGGTGAGATTCCTCTTGGGCAAGATACTGCTGCCAGCGGGTTTGGCATATCTGGGCTCGGTATCTTTTGGAGAAATGGCTTCTACCCTTTGACCAGTCAAGACACCGCTTCTTTTTCTTGATTTCGTTTTAGACGGGTCTTTTATTAGCGTGCTTGTAAGCTGTCGCATGGTCAAGTCAATCTGGTTTTGTCGGGTTGTCGTGTCACCCTCTTAGGAACCGCGTGGGGTGTTGTACCCAAACGGTTGACAGTTCCTAAAGGGAACTTCCTATTAAGGACTCCGCTGGGCGTTTATGCGTGTTTGCCACCTCTTTCTACCGTGACGTCATTATTTAATTTCTCTTTTCTTTCTCTTCTCTTTTCAGACTCACATGCCATACTTCCGGAAGAAGATGGTGTGGGAGATAATCCACCAACAGCTGCTGTGACACGTGGACTCTTAGAGCTCTTCTTTTGATTACGTTTCTTCGACCTTAGTTACTTTTCTTAGGCCTTTAGTTAGTTTTCTTAGACCTTTAGTTACATTTCTTAGACGAATTTTCCTCTTTAGGTTATAAAGTAGAAGTTAAGATGGTTTATTCCCCCCACCTCCCTTATTTTGGAGACAGTAACTCTGGGGTTTTGGTACACAAGTTTTCCTCTTTAGCTTATGAAGGAGAAGTTAAGATGGTTTGTTCCCCCCACCTCCCTTATTTTGGAGACAGTAACTCTGGGGTTTTGGTACACAAGTTTTCCTCTTCAAATTATGAAGTAGTGGTTAAGACAGTTTATTTCCCCACCTCCACCACCCCCACCCCCCCCCCCTTATTTTGGAGACAGTAACTCTCTTTGAAATTAGCTAACGCACCTTAAGCAAGAGCCAGAAAGGTGGGTGTGACCTCGTTAAGGGCAGAGTGAAGAAGGAACATCGTCAACTTCCATGGCTGAGCCGCACGCTCGCGCCTCACAGCGCACGCGACCACGTTACAGACAAATGGGAAACATCCGTGGTGGTGGTTACAGTCGTGTTTGCCCAACTTGCCTTCCCAAGGACAACGTGCTGAACTACCGTCTCCTCAAAGAGAGTTTTCCTCTGTTTCTGGAATATCTACCGTCTACTTGATTCCTAAAACTGGATTTGTCACGACCACAGAAAGAAAGCATTTACCATCTCTTGATTTCTCACCAAAGCCCCTGTCCTTTGGGCTGGTTTGGGGTTGGCTTGTTTTGCTGCCTCCAGGGAGTTATCTAATGTGAAAAGAGAAGTATTTATTTCTTTATATAATATAAATATTTATTTTAATAAAAAGAGCCTTAATGGAAGGAAACTCTCCCTGTGTCCTGGTTTGAGGTAAAAGAGAACCAATTTTGTTCAGTAACTTGGCTTCTTAGCTGGGCCTCTTCTACCAACTGAAATTAACTGCCTATTGTGCCGTCAGCGTTCACTCTCTCAGAGCGATAAGAGCAATGGTTACAGCTGATGCCCAGGCATGGGATGCAGAGAGGCTCTTGCTTATACTCATTGCTATAACCCCCACGGCCAACCAGCTTTGTTATTTGCCCCGTTGGAGGGTCGGAAGCGGAAAAGCATAGTGGGGTCCCACCTGCGGGGAGGAGCGACAGGACAGGTGACCCAAAACTGACCAACAGGGTATTCCATCCCATCTGCCTCATGCTCAGTAGAAAAGAGACCAAAGGGATCAAAGGGTTCTTCTACCTGGGGAATGTTTACTTCGCCCTTTGATAATTATGCTGATGTGACCCCATCAGAGCTGGGGCATGGCAACCTTCTGGGCTCTGAGGATAAGGACTGGTACCTTGTTAAGATCGTGGTTTTGTTGTTGATGCTCCTGAATGTGGTGCAGGGGTGGTTTCTTGTGAAACATCTGTGCAGGGGGAGCTGGAGGGGACCGTGCGCTGCCGCCACTCAGACCCGCGCAGCCGCTCGGCGATCTGCAGCGGCGCGAACCGCGGCCCCGCCCGGCCCGGCCGCAGCTGCCCCCCCCGGAGCAACGGCACCACCGGCAGCCGCCTCCCCCACGGCACCGGGGCCACCGGCAGCTGCCCCCCCCCGGAGCAACGGCACCACCGGCAGCCGCCTCCCCTACGGCACCGGCGCCACCGGCAGCTGCCCCCCCCGGAGCAACGGCGCCACCGGCAGCCGTCTTCCGCACCGCCACGGCACAGGCGCCTCCGCCGCCGCCTGCACCGGCACCGGCACCCGCACCACCGGCAGCCGCCCCCCCCACCGCAACAACACCGGCCCCTCCGCCGCCCGTCCCGGCACAAGCCGCGCCCCCCCCTGCAGCGGCACAAGCCACGCCGCCGCCTCTCCCGGCACAACCTACTGCAGCCACTACAACCAGTACCAAAACTACTCCAACTCCATCAAAATCGGTACAAGCCGCCCCGGTAACCAGGAGCAGGAAGAGGAGGTCAACTCCTTCCCCTGCCCCTTACCACAAAGACCACCTCAAGTCACATAGCTTGGGGGAGAGTTCTGAACAAGATCCAGGGGAGGGTCCTTCAAGACCACAGAAGGGAAAGAGACCTTTGAAAACAGACAAAGGCCAGAGTCCTTCTAGAGCAGATGCTGGAGAGGCCCCTTCTGGGGCAGCCTCCCCACAGGAGGACTCAGATGTAGAGGGAGTTGTTCAATCCTTCTCCGTGAAAGATCTGAGAAGTATCAGGAAGGACTTTAGTCGTCATGAAGGCGAAACACTTGTCTCCTGGTTGCTCCGATGCTGGGATAGCGGGGCAGATACCCTAGACTGAGATGGCAGAGAAGCTAGGCGATTGGGAAACCTGGCCAAGGATGGAGGGATTGTACCTGAAAGAACTGCCTGTGCGAGAGGTGATTTATAGTGACGGGCAAGCGATAGTAGACCCTGATGAAATGCCATGCAAACGATCTCTGCTCAAAAAGTTTGTACAAAGTGCACCATCAACATATTCCCACCCATTGTCAACAATGGTCTGGGGAGGATCCGATACTGACACACCAACTGTAAATGAAGGGGTTAAGAAGGTACGACAGTATGAAGACAGTCTCTCTGGTCCCTTCTCTGTGGCAGCCATAGAAAAGCTGACTGTGACCACCGAGAAAATGACTGAGAAACTGACTGAGAAAATAGAGCAAATGACCCAGAGATTAGTTGAGCAAACCGATAAACTGTTTGATAAACTAACCAAGGTGGAGGAAAAACTCCATGCCTTCCCTGTACAGACTCATGTTGCAGCTGCTAAGAGGAAACGCCCTCCTACTCAAGAGAAAAACCACCCTCCGACTCAAGACAAATCAAAGCCGATGCGAGATATCCTGTGGGTTTGCCTCTGTGAATATGCAGAAGACATGAAGAAGAGGGATGGAGAACCTACCTCAGCCCTACAGGCACAGGTGCTTGAGTTGCAAAATGAAGCCGATAGAAGAAAGGATTCTTACAGGAAGAAGGTTGCTCCGACCTACGGTAGGCGATTCTACGGACCAGGTAGGAACCAATCTGATAATCGTAGGTACTACGGTCAACAGTAGAGGTGCCCTGCCTCCAGCCAGGAGGAGGAGAGGGACAACCGACTTTATTGGACTGTGTGGATTCGATGGCCTGGCACATGAGAGCCACAAAAGTATAAAGCCCTGGTGGACACTGGTGCACAGTGGTGTTGGGTTGTTTTTTGCTGTCTCCAGGGAGTTATCTAATGTGAAAAGAGAAGTATTTATTTCTTTATATAATTTAAATATTTATTTTCATAAAAAGAGCCTTAAGGGAACAAAACTCTACCTGGTAATAAGAGAGGGTGATTTATTCTTTTTTTTATTTAACTGAAAAAAAGTTGGATGTAGCGATGTGGTTTTTTGCTCCCTCACAATCCCCCAGGAAGAGGATTGGAGCCAGGAGGAGCATCGGAGCACAAAAGCCACGAAGCGATGGTCACAATGTGCTGAAGGGGCAATCGGGGAGGTGTTCAGCGGTGAGATGAGCAAGCAGCATCCCGAAAATCCGCCCCTGGAGAGGGGTTAGTGGTGTACGGACACTCTCTGTGTTCTGTAAACCCCCTGTGGGGAGCCCCTGCTGCCCCCTTGGCAGCGCCCGGGTGGCTGTGACTGCTGAAAGCTGGTTTGGTGCGTTGAGGTGTTAGATGGGGTGGCACAGCCCCTGCCCACCCCGGGAGGGGGGACACCACCTCTCCGGTGGCACTGGATGGGTGGGAGGGAGGGAGGGATCAGAGCTCTGGGAGCCATGGAGAAAGGCGTGGGGGTGTCCCTCATCGTGGCAGCCCCCAGCAGCCCTACCCCGCCACCCGGCCACCCCAAGGGACACCCAAGCCCCATCTTGGTCTTCTCCCCGTTGGGTGACGCCCTTCCACCCACCCCGGAGGTGCGCTCCTCTCCTGCGGGGGGGACGCCCAGCGCTCGCCTGGCTAGAGAAGCACCCGGGGGGGGGGGATGGGGGTGGGTGACTGGGGGCATCTGAGCTTCCCAGTTACACGGGCGTAATTAGTGCACCATTAATAACCATTAGTAACCACTTTGGCTCTGCTAACCAACTGCGGCGAGGCCCCCACCCCGCTTTAGCACAGGCTTCCTGATGCCAACACCTCCCCGAGCCACTGGGTAAAGCTGCGCCTGGCAAAAAACCACCACCACCCCAAAAAAACCCCACAGCACAGCCCCCACTCCCCACCCACCCCTTCTCCCCCCATCACAGCCATGGGGCAAACTCCCACCACCACCACCCCCCAATCTCAGCTCGGCCATGACCCCCCCGAGACACTGGAAAGAGAGCAACGGAGAGCAAGCTCAGGCTCGTGTGAGCTGCAGAGATTTCTCTTTTTCTTGTGATGATGTTGTCGTTGGGTGGGGTTTGGTTGTTTTTTTTTCACGGAACACTTTGCAGTAGAGGACAAAAATATGGTGTCACAGCCCCTGGGGCCACACTGGCACCGCCACCTCACCCCCCCCCCCCTTCGCTCCCGTCCCTCGTCCCTCCTCTTCCCAGCGGCTTTCACCACTTTCCTTGCTTGGTTTTGTTTTGTGTTTGTTTTTTTTTTTTTTTTTTTCTTACAACCTTTTTTTATATTTGAGTTGGGGTTCTTTTTCCCTTTTTTTTCCGCCTTTCTTCCCCCCCTTTTTTCTCTTTCTCTTTTTTTTTTTCTTTTCTCCTTTTTTCTTTTGCTTTTCTTTCTTTTCCCCCTTTTTCTTTCCACCACTTTTTTCCCCTTTTTTTTTCTCCTTTTTAACATTTCTCAAGCTTTCTCCAAAGGAACAGCCCCTGGCTCTCAGCTAGCCAAAGGAGACTACGGAAGAGCATTGGCACCCGTGGGAGTGGTTTCCTTCTCCTGCTTCACACTCGGTCGAGATCGTTTTTTCCAACTCGTCTTTTTTTTTTTAACAAATTAAACAAAAAAAAAAGCTCCAAGTATCAGTTTTACAAGGCACACAAAATCTCTAGAAGGGAAACACAAACGCAAGGTGCTGAGGTATGAAAACCTGAGGTGTTTTTTTCTGTGTGGATGTGTGTGTGTCATCTGGGGTTGGGGGTTGTGTGTGCTTTATTTTTGAAATTTAAAAAAAATAATAATTTTGCTAGGTTTTTTGTTGGTTGTTTTTTTTTTTTTCTTCCCCAGCCCTGGGCTGACAACCTCTTGGAAATCCGGTGTTTCCCCCGTCGTGGTTTGGCCTCAGCCGGCAACAAAGAACCACGCGGCCGCTCGCTCCACTCCCGCAGCCGGGGGCAAAATCGGAAGAAAAAGGCAAAAAACTCGCGGGTTGAGATAAAGGCAGTTTAAGAGAAGAGCAACGGGAAGGGCAAACAATCCCAATAACAGCAGTAAAGGAATAGACGGACGCGATGACAGCGCCTCCGCGCACCGACCGGCCCCGCACCGCCGCAGCCCGCTCCCAGCCGCGACTTCCCGCCCCCTCCCCCGGCGAGCTCCCCCCAGCCCCGGGCATGGCTCACAGGGGATGGGATACCTGTGTCCCTGCCGGCTCCTCGGGGAAATTAACCCCATCCCTGCCGGAACCAGGACACCCCCCGCCCCTCTTTCCCCCCTTCTCTCCTGCAACCCGCATCTTTCAGCCGCGTCGGGGCGGTGATGGAGAGCGAAGGGACAGAGGGACAGCCGGGACAGGGGGACGCAGCAGATGCCAACCCCAGTTTGGGACTCAGGGAAGCAAAGAGGAAAGGGCGCGTGAAAGAGAAATGCCTCTTTGAGGAGACGGGATCCCTTCTCTTGGCTCATACAGGCACTGCTCTTCTCAAAGCCCTTAAGAAATCGCTTTTTAACGCTCCTTTAATTATTATGGGGGGTTTCACCCCCTGCTGGCAATCCTACATCCCTACTCTACTGGGCATTAGAGAACCACTGGACTAGTTCCTGTCCTTGAACCTCGAGAAAAGCCGGCTTTGGCTAAAAACCAAACATCCTCCTCCCGCCCCCACCCCCTCTGAAAAAAAAAAAAAAAAATTAAAATCCTTACCGCCTCCCCCACGGCACCGGCGCCACCGGCAGCCGCCCCCCCCACCGCCACGGCACAGGCGCCTCCGCCGCCGCCTGCACCGGCACCGGCACCCGCACCACCGGCAGCCGCCCCCCCCACCGCAACAACACCGGCCCCTCCGCCGCCCGTCCCGGCACAAGCCGCGCCCCCCCCGCAGCGGCACAAGCCACGCCGCCGCCTCTCCCGGCACAACCTACTGCAGCCACTACAACCAGTACCAAAACTACTCCAACTCCATCAAAATCGGTACAAGCCGCCCCGGTAACCAGGAGCAGGAAGAGGAGGTCAACTCCTTCCCCTGCCCCTTACCACAAAGACCACCTCAAGTCACATAGCTTGGGGGAGAGTTCTGAACAAGATCCAGGGGAGGGTCCTTCAAGACCACAGAAGGGAAAGAGACCTTTGAAAACAGACAAAGGCCAGAGTCCTTCTAGAGCAGATGCTGGAGAGGCCCCTTCTGGGGCAGCCTCCCCACAGGAGGACTCAGATGTAGAGGGAGTTGTTCAATCCTTCTCCGTGAAAGATCTGAGAAGTATCAGGAAGGACCTTAGTCGTCATGAAGGCGAAACACTTGTCTCCCGGTTGCTCCGATGCTGGGATAGCGGGGCAGATACCCTAGACTGAGATGGCAGAGAAGCTAGGCGATTGGGAAACCTGTCCAAGGATGGAGGGATTGTACCTGAAAGAACTGCCTGTGCGAGAGGTGATTTATAGTGATGGGCAAGCGACAGTAGACCCTGATGAAATGCCATGCAAACGATCTCTGCTCAAAAAGTTTGTACAAAGTGCACCATCAACATATTCCCACCCATTGTCAACAATGGTCTGGGGAGGATCCGATACTGACACACCAACTGTAAATGAAGGGGTTAAGAAGGTACGACAGTATGAAGACAGTCTCTCTGGTCCCTTCTCTGTGGCAGCCATAGAAAAGCTGACTGTGACCACCGAGAAAATGACTGAGAAACTGACTGAGAAAATAGAGCAAATGACCCAGAGATTAGTTGAGCAAACCCATAAACTGTTTGATAAACTAACCAAGGTGGAGGAAAAACTCCATGCTTTCCCTGTACAGACTCATGTTGCAGCTGCTAAGAGGAAACGCCCTCCTACTCAAGAGAAAAACCACCCTCCGACTCAAGACAAATCAAAGCCGATGCGAGATATCCTGTGGGTTTGCCTCTGTGAATATGCAGAAGACATGAAGAAGAGGGATGGAGAACCTACCTCAGCCCTACAGGCACAGGTGCTTGAGTTGCAAAATGAAGCCGATAGAAGAAAGGATTCTTACAGGAAGAAGGTTGCTCCAACCTACGGTAGGCGATCCTACGGACCAGGTAGGAACCAATCTGATAATCGTAGGTACTATGGTCAACAGTAGAGGTGCCCTGCCTCCAGCCAGGAGGAGGAGAGGGACAACTGACTTTATTGGACTGTGTGGATTCGATGGCCTGGCACATGAGAGCCACAAAAGTATAAAGCCCTGGTGGACACTGGTGCACAGTGGTGTTGGGTTGTTTTTTGCTGTCTCCAGGGAGTTATCTAATGTGAAAAGAGAAGTATTTATTTCTTTATAGAATTTAAATATTTATTTTCATAAAAAGAGCCTGAAGGGAACGAACCTCTACCTGGTAATGAGAGAGGGTGATTTATTCTTTTTTTTTTATTTAACTGAAAAAAAGTTGGATGTAGCGATGTGGATTTTCGCTCCCTCACAATCCCCCAGGAAGAGGATTGGAGCCAGGAGGAGCATCGGAGCACAGAAGCCGCGAAGCGATGGTCACACAGTGCTGCAGGGGCAATCGAGGTGTCGTTCAGTGGTGAGATGAGCAAGCAGCATCCCGAAAATCCGCCCCTGGAGAGGGGTCAGTGGTGTACGGACGCTCTCTGTGTTCTGTAAACCCCCTGTGGGGAGCCCCTGCTGCCCCCTTGGCAGTGCCCGGGTGGCTGTGACTGCTGAAAGCTGGTTTGGTGCGTTGAGGTGTTAGGTGGGGTGGCAGCAGCCCCTGCCCGCCCCGGGAGGGGGGACACCACCTCTCCGGTGGCACTGGATGGGTGGGAGGGAGGGAGGGAGCACAGCTCTGGAAGCCATGGAGAAAGGCGTGGGGGTGTCCCTCATCGTGGCAGCCCCCAGCAGCCCTACCCCGCCACCCGGCCACCCCAAGGGACACCCAAGCCCCATCTTGGTCTTCTCCCCGTTGGGTGACGCCCTTCCACCCACCCCGGAGGTGCGCTCCTCTCCTGCGGGGGGGACGCCCAGCGCTCCCCTGGCTAGAGAAGCACCCGGGGGGGTGCTTAGGGGGCATCTGAGCTTCCCAGTTACACGGGCATAATTAGGGCGCCCTTAAGAACCATTAATAACCACTTTGGCTCTGCTAACCAACTGCGGCGAGGCCCCCACCCCGCTTTAGCGCAGGCTTTGTGATGCCAACACCTCCCTGAGCCACTGGGTAAAGCGACGCCTGGCAAAAAAACACCATCACCCAAAGAAAACCCCACACCACATCCCCCACTCCCCGCCCACCCCTTCTCCCCCCATCACAGCCATGGGACAAACTCCCACCACCACCACACCCCAATCTCAGCTCGGCCGTGACACCCCCAAGACACTGGAAAGAAAGCAACCGAGAGCAAGCTCAGGCTCCTGTGAGCTGCAGAGATTTCTCTTTGGTTTTTGATGTTGTCCTTGGATGGGGTTTGGTTGGTTGTTTTTCACACAACACTTTGCAGTAGAGGACAAAAACGTGGTGTCGCAGCCCCCGGGGTCGGCGCTGGCACTGCCACCTCCCCCCCCCAGCTCCTGTCCCTCCTCTTGCCCCGCAGCTGTTCCCACTTTCCTTGCTTGGTTTGGTTGGTTTTTTTTCCTTTCTACCTTTCTTTTTTAATATGTTTTCGCTTCCCCCTTTTTTCTCTTTTACCCCTTTTTTCTTTTGACCTTTTTTGCTTTTTCCCCCTTTTTCCCCCCCTTTATTTCTTTTTCTCTTTTTCATTTTCCCACTTTATTTTTCCTCCTTTCCCTTTTCTCTTTTTAAACATTTCTCAAGCTTTCTCCTGAAGGAACGGCCCCTGGCTCTCCGCTAGCAGAAGGAGCCTACGGAAGAGCTCTGGCACTGACATGGGCAGGAACACCCACAAGTGAGAACTGGATAGACAAAAGGCTCCTCAATGATGACACTGGGGCAGCCCGACCTTAGAAGCAGCAGAGGAGCAGAGCCACCCAGAGCCACCCAGAGAACAGGAAGGGCTATTCAGGGCCTTATTGTCTGCGCGAAGTAACCATCTGCTGAGAACCGGTCTGGCGGCTCAGAGCTCAGCCACAGCAGCACTCTTGAGCCAAAGGGGAAAAGTACACCGGCAGGAAGACTGGGAGTCTTCCTCCACAACAACCCACAGATCATGACCAGAGTGGTGCCTATTCCCAGCCTACACTAATGAATACGTACGCCTTTGCATCAGAAAGGAACGCTTGCTTTACCAGCCCCTGGGCGAGTTGGGAGCCATCCCCCTTGCACCCAGCGCTGCAATAAACATGCTGCTTTGTAACTCGCCCCAAGTTGGGGAGTTTCTTTCCGCACGTCAGCACCCCTGGGATTGCTTTCCTTCTCCCGCCTCGCACTCGCTCGACATGGTTTTTTCCAACTCATTCTTTTTTATTAAAAAAATTAATGAAAAAATGCTCCAACTCTCAGTTTTACAAGGCACACAAAATCTCTAAAAGGGAAACACAAGCGTGAGGTGCTGAGGTACCAAAACCTGCCGCTGTTAGTCCAACTAAAGGGACAGCGTCGGGAGGCGACGGAGGAGGAAGGGGGAGGCTGTGGGATGGAGAGAGCCCTCCCCGTACCCCTCAGCTGCGCATCCTCGCAGCGCCGCGGGAATGGGGGGCTGTGTGTCTGGGCGGGTCTTTGGTTTGCTCCCCTGACCTGCTGGGGGTGGTGGAGGAGGTTGGAGGGGGTTGTCCGGGAGCGGGGTTACATTCATCAGGCGGTGCTGGGCGGCACGACAGGAGCATCACTTGCTGTGCTGCGAGGCCGGGGCTCCCGGAGCGTGTTTCTGCTCCTGCTGCTTCACCTGCTGGACCATTTCCCTCATCTTGCACTGTGCAGTCTTGGGGAGGAGAAGGGAAAAGCAAGAGTTGGGGGTCAGGGCACTGTTTCTCCCACCACCACCCACCCCTGAGCCCCCACCGAGCATCTGGCCTTCTACTAAACACAGGCGGGAGAGGTGGGCCCATGCCAACGGGTACAGGAGAGCTGGGGAGAGACTTTTTACAAGGGCATGGGGTGACAGGACGAGGCGGAGTGCCTTCAAAGTGGAAGAGGGGACATTTAGAGGAGATAACAGGAAGAAATTTTTCACTGTGAGGGTGGTGAATCACTGGCCCAGCTTGCCCAGAGAAGCTGTGGCTGCCCTAGCCCTGGAGGTGTTCAAGGCCAGGTTGGATGGGGCTTGGAGCAACCTGGGCTGGGGGGAGGTGTCCCTGAACAGGGCAGGGGGGTGGGACTCCATGATCTTCAAGGTCCCTTCCAACCTCAACCGTTCTGTGATAAGTTGGGGAGCAAAACTGCTCCCCGCACACTCCCATTCCCTGACCTCGGCAGTGCAGAGGGGAAACTGAGGCACGAAGCGCAGGACCAGCCCCGCAGCGCCTTCCTCACCTTGATGGAGGCACCCAAAAACCGCACCAGCTGCTTGATGTGCTGCCCCTTCTTCCCGATGATGGCCCCCACCGCCTGCGTCCCGATGAACACGTTCACAACCTCTTGCTCCGGAAGCTGCGGGGGCATGGAAGAGTGAGAGGGTCAGGGCACCAGCTGGACAGGGGACAAAGGAGGTGGCTGTCCCCATCCCACCATCCCATGGTAGTGGTTGCCCACTCTCCCAAGGTGCCCCAGCAAAGATCTCCTGGAGAGGGGACACAGGCACCTAAAGGGTGCTGATGTGGGAAGGCGCTGGCTGGGGGAGCTCCGCCGAGAGGTGGCTGAGAGCTATGCCGAGGAGCTCTATGGTGGGAGAGAAAATGAGGGTCAGTGATGGCCCCAGCATGCCAGACCCTTCCCGGCCACCCCCAGACCCACGCACAGCAGCAAGATACCACCATAAGCCCGGCAGGGACACGGGGACAACCCTTCAGGCCCTCAAACCCCCCCTCACAGAGCGTGGGTGCATCTGAGCTGCATCCAGCGCCATGGGGCTGGGAGGCAGACGGGGGCTCCCAGTTACCCCCACTCCCCCCACGCTGCCACCTTGCCGCCCGTGTCCCGCATCTGCAGGGGAAAACCACGACACAACTCTCTCCTGCTCTGCATTCCAGCAAGTGCAACCGGATGCTACCTGCAAACCACCACTGCTCAGCTGGAGGACGAGCAGACCCGGCTCCCCTGCCCAGCCTGGACGCCGCTCTCGCTCCCAGCCCTGGAAAAAAAGCCTCTCCAGGACGGGGCTGCAGCAACAGCCGCACATTTCCACCCCACAGGAAACAGCTCGTTAACGAGGGGCGAGCACCGCATTTCAAAGCCCCCTTAGGAGCAAGGCAGCGCCCCAAGAGCCAGCCCAACCCCCCGCACACAGCTCAGCACTCACCACACGCTCGCCGGCCCCCGCAGCAGCGGCTCGAGCGGGGCTGCCCGCGGCCGGCGGTCGGGCGCCGCTCCGTCACAGCCGCTCACCATGGTGGAACGCCGAACGCAGTCCGCGTCCTTCCAGTCGCACCGCAGCCATGGCGCAGCCGGGTGCAGCGAGCGCAGCTCCCCGCCAGAGGGGCGCAAAGCGCCGTGCGAGCGCGCAGGAAAGGGCTCGGTAAGCCCGGGATTGGCATTCCCTCACCCACCGCGGGCAGAGGAGGCAGGAGGGGGCGCGCGAGAGCCCGCGCCGCCGGCCGCTGTCGCTCGCCTCAGGCCTGCGGGACGCCGAAAGGCTTCTCCGCTCTCCGAGGGGCCCCTCCGCTCTCTGGGAGGCTTCTGGGGGGCCCCTCCGTCTCTGGAGGGCTTCTGGGGGGCCCCTCCGGCCTCCGTGGGGGCCTCTCCCCGAAGGCCTCTTCCCCTCCTCCGGGCACTCCCCGGCCTCCCGGCGCCCAGCTGCCAGCCGGGGCCCGGCTCGGGGCTTCCGGAGAAGGGCAAGCGCCTCCCCCAGACAGAGCAGGGCCGGGCGGGCCGGGCGGGACGGCGCCGGCCCGGCCCCACCGCAGGGCAGGGGCAGAAGCGGGCCGGGCGGCCGCTAACGGCTCCCTCAGGCAGAGCACAGACGGCGGCGCGCCTGCGCGCGCGCACCCACCGCCCCGCCCCTCTCTCCCCCCTCAGCCTCCCCTGTACCGATGGCTGTGGGGGCCCCTCGTCGCCCTCCTCGCCGCCCCCGGCCCCGCCGCCGCGCAAGAGGCCGCCCCCCAGGGCAGCGAGCCGCCCCGCCGCCTCAGGGCCGCCCCCGGGCATCGCCCCGGCGCCCACTCCCCCCCCATCTCCCCGGCCAGAAGCAATGCTATCAGCAGGGGTCGGGGGCATAACAGTTCAAGAGAAATTCCTTTGTGTAAGAAAGACCAAAGAGTTCTTCAAAGGATCCGGCTGTCCTGACATTTGGGGGGGCAAAGAGAGGAAAAAACCCACCTCGGACCAACCTGTGTGCTCCATTCCCAAAGGACAAAGTGATTGAAGTGGGTGTATGCCCGAGTTGCTTTCCCACCTTTTATGTCCTGTCCTCCTTAGACTTTTCTTTGCAACTCAGTGTAGGGATTTCCGAAACGAACTTAATTTGTTGGCGATAGGAAGAAAGGTAAAATGTTGGGAAGCATTAACGGAATGAGCCAAAGAGGCCTAATGTGCTGCAGCGGGATCATTAGCTCTCTGCGAGCGGTCGTTGGCTGGGAGAGGTTGGGGGGTGTTGAGGAGGGCTGCAGTTAGGTGTATGTGCCTGAGATGATCCCAGGGGGCGCTTGGAGGGGGAGACCTTTGGGATAGGAAAAGTAACTTGGGAAGTTTGGGCCCTGTGAAGGGAAGTCAGCCTGCTGGGAGCTTCCCTAGGGTTGCAAAACACTGTTGTGTGTGTTCTTTCCTCAGCGTTTGCATAGTTGTGGATGATGATGATGACGAGACTCCGCCGAAAAAGCAAAAATCAGGTATCGCACATTACACAAGTACTGAATATGCCCGATTTTTCTGAGGTTTCGTGTCCCTTGGAAAAGTCTGGCTTTTGTGCTCTGGCATTGTTCCTGAAACGGTGGCTTTTCAAGCTGTTGGCTTCTTGCCTTGTGGCTCTCTATGCCTATAGCCAATGGCTTGAGGGTGTCCGGTAGGGCTTAGCCCTATAGATGACGGACGTTCTCTGCGGTGACTGTGGCAGGGCCCAATACTTTTACTGCCAGCAGGAGATAGCCCAGGTCTCTGGCACTGAGCCCGCGCCTGTCAGCAGAAAGAGTATCTTAAATCCAAGCTGTGTGCTCCCTCCTGTCTGTATTCGCAATGTACCTCTGTTGGTTTTCTAGCCTGTTCTTATACGGCCTGTCTTTGTTTTTTAGATTATTCCGTCTCTGAGCAGAAAGAGAAAGTTGACGTTTCTGCAGTGCTGCAGTTGCCGACCAAGGCAACCAAACGCCCGGCGGCTTCCGTCAGCGAAGATGCTGCCGGCACAGAGTCTGCGGAAGAGGTTAGCGAGGGCTTTGAAATGTTAGGGTCTGTGCAAGGTGCGAGAGCAAGCGGCTCTCCCTACTGCATCTTGAGGTTGAGCCTGCTCTGAGCCTGTACAGCAGTAGGTGGTTCTTTTGCATTTCTAGCAGGCAGCTCTAATGTGGGCTGGGTTTGCCTTACTCAAGCCTGCGTCCTCTGCTCCGGCACTGGCAGCTGCGGGAGGAGCAAACTGTTTGTTGTCTTCCAGATACTTGAGAATGGTTCAAGTTTATAGTTTTAGTGTGTTTGCAAACTGTTATTCTCTTTCTCAAGCTTGTGGTTAAGGAATCAATATACACTACCTGACAAGAAAAACTGCATACTTGCTCTGGATAAACCACTTTCTGCTCATTATCCACCAGTCCAGGAGAGCGTTCCTGTAGGACTTTGGCTCTGTAAAAATGAGCCACCTTGACTGCCTAGTTTGGTTCAAAGGTGTAGTGCAGTTTTTCTTATTGCCCCATGGGATTAGAGGGCTAAGAGACTGTCGGGCTCTAGTTCTTCGTTCCTGAGAGAGTCGTTAACTCTTATTTGTACACAATATATTTCTCAAGGGCCGAACTATCACCCTTTGGAATGTTTAGAAGCCGACTGAGTGATAACTCAGTGACAAGACTGTATTCTTTTAATTGCTGCACATATGAGAGCCTGTATTCAAAATTTAAAGCGTACCTGTCAAAGGTCCTGCCAAGATTTGCCGCCTTCTGCAATCTGAACCAGCAAGTCATGGTCCCCAAGTCATAGTAGAGCTGACTAAGCCTCAGGAAGTGTGTTTGCTGGGATTCACATTCAGGTTACACTCACGCTGGTGCTTTTTTGTTGTTTTCTTTTAAGCCTGGGTCCACGTCTTTAGAGCCTTCCACTAAAAGACCACGATTTTCGTCACTCGAGGTAGCCGTGCTGCAAATTGGTAAGGCTGACATCAAGTTATACGACTTGTTTCATTTTCACCCTACCTTGTGTACTGTCCAAGTCTACCCCTAGGGTTCTGTAGGGATTATGGCAGGCACGGGACGAGGCAGCATCTGGGAATACTTGAGCGTGACCTCTGTTTCTTACCCGCATCCTCGCATTGCTTCTGGAGTGGAGCCGGGCGTCGATCTGGTCGTCTCGGTACCAGAGCTGCCTTGGATGCAGTCCTTCCGTTCTGATAGGTCCACTGTTAGCTTGCCAGAAGCAAATTGTTTTCAATGGTCCTTTTAGGTAGTAGATCCTGAGGAGCCTTTTGTATTTCAGGTTTCGGCTGGCAATACCTTGTGCGCGCAACTTGCTGCAGTTGCCGGTGTGAAAACCTGAAAATGTCCTAAAGTGACATAACACAAATCATATGATGATGTGAGAGAGAAAATGACAATTTATCTTTGGTGAAGCTCGTTACTGTAAACTCATAAACCTCTTCAGTTTCCTTTTATACTTACCAATGCCTTACGCTCTTCTCTCGTAGGTCAAATGCCGTGTGGGACCCATGCTCGCTTGACTAAGGAACCACTCTCTCGTCCTGACAAGACAATTCCCCGTCTGAGGTAAAAATCCTTCCGTTTTCTTTGACTTCTTCCCCGAAAGGTTTACTGCCTATGGTAAGGGAGGTCGTCAGCTGCTTCCCCTCCCGAAGAACCAATATTAAACTTTTTCTTTAAATCCAGCTACTTAATTGACACAGGAGATTAGCTAGAGATTAAAGGTCTGCGGTAAGAGGAAGCGTTGAACTTGAGAGGAGGCTGAGGACACAATCAACAGCGTATCTTCAAGGCAGTTGTTGTGATTTTCACTTTTACTTCTCTCTACTTCCCCATTAGCCAGTTGAAGACAGCAGGTCTTCATCTGAAAGTCATAAACATCTCGTGTCTGTCTCCATCGTCATCGGTGTACGTGCTTGACAAAGCAGGTGGTGGTGGAGGTGCACATTGGAATGTTCTCTTGATACCGTTTCTTTTGCCGTTGATGTTTTGAGCACAAGCCGGAAGGGCAAACAGAGCATCAAAGCTGCTCCAGACAGCTTCTTACCACTGAGGCCACCAGTTAAGGAGTGCGCTGCGCCAGAATCCGCCACTGCAGATGAAAATCCATACCATGAAAATGATACAGAAGAGAGTTTCTCATGTAATTTTGGGTGCGCTGAGTTTAAGCGCACTGCATTTGAGAGCAGGTCAAGACTCTGCTGTCGGCGTCTCATCTGCCAGTCGTTGCTTATTGTGGTTTGGCTCATATTTTGGAGCAGATCTGGAGCCTGAGAAAGAGATTCCTTTCAGAGGAAGCTAAACCAGAGAAGTTCCTGGGGAAGGTGTCTAATGCACTCCAACCGCTACTGAGCATATAGTCCCTGAGGTCAGAGCAGGGCAGGTCTGAAGTAAAATGTCCCAGCAGTGTGGATGCTGTGGACATTGCCATTCTCAGCGTCAGCATAACCTTTAACAAATAGATTGAGCAGAATTGGTCAGGGCTGGTTGAAATGAACGCTGTCTTGTCCCACAGAGTAAAGTGGCCTCCTCAGGTTAATGCAGATATTTGTCGGATGTGCAAAGAATATTTTGTTCTTCTTAAAGAAAAACCCCAAAAGCCACCGTGAATTGGTACGCACTGATAACAAATGCCCCCCGTATAAAAATTGTGATTCTCCTCTGTTGTTTGTTTCCTGCCCCAAAGTGTTCAAGCCTCCTCCAAGGAACCAGTGGCGACTGTGAGTCACCGGGAAGAACCAAAATACGGAGGAGACATCTATCCACGTGCAACACTCAGGACCGGTGAGTATCCCCATGATTCCAATCCGTTCCACTTTGTAGGTAGACGTCAAATCCGAATAGGGCATTTCTTACACACTCGCAGATGACGTTCCGAGTTCAAAGTGCTTGCCAGAATTCGAACTTCCTGACCATACCGTCATCCTTCAAAGTTTTTCCTTTTTTTTTATTTATCACTCAGAAATGGAGAGCTGTGTACATCTGATGGTGATTGAAAGTCGACTTCTTGTTTTCTTACTACTGCTTTTCTGTGCAGGTGTCGAATGTATAGATGTTTGCTGCCCGCAGCGGTCGCAGAGAGGTGATACGATCAGGTAGAGTCTCTTCTAATGATGCTTCTTGTTCCTTTTGGCTCTGCGCGTGTATCTCTTTCAGCCGCTGGTAGAATCTCGAAGATGACCAACGGTCTTTGATCGTCTCAGTGCTGTGAAAGAGAAGTAGCTAGCTTGCGGCTCCGGAATTGCTTGCAAGCCAGTTGCATCTCCAACACAAGCGAGAGCCGTGCTGCGTGACAAAGAGGGTTGTGCTGGTGTGGTGTTTGCTGTGGGAAGAAAGCCAGTAAGGGTGCGAGTGGTGGCCGTCCCAAGTTGTCCTTGGATGTGCAGAATCCGTTTTTGTTTGTGAGTCGTTCTGCCGAGCCATCAATGAGCTGACATTTCACTTCTTTCACTTGGAAACCCGCATCCTAAGCAGAAGGATTAGAGAGCTTGTAAAGCCTGGTGGGACTTGAGGCAGTTTTGGGGACTTTGTAAGTCCCAAAGGATGCCTGGGGTTTGCCTAGGAGGGGGAAAAAGGCAGCGTGCAGTTGGGTTTGAGAGGCCAGCGGCCTCATTGGTATTGGCTGTCTGAGCTGGCAGGACTGTGAGTTGCGACGGCTTTGCGGTCTTTATGGAAACAGGTCTTGGTTTCCCGAAGCTCACTCTGTTTGGGTGCAAGTCTAGTTGCAGATGTTCCTGTTATACCTTGCAGTAGAACACCCAGCGTGCAGTGTTTATCAGCAGCAGATCACAAAGCACTCGACAGAGGAAGTGCTGGTTGCTTCCCTGTTTTCCAAATAATGCAACTGATAAAGAGAAGGAAAAGGAGTCTTGTACAAGTAGATGGGAAAAAAAAAACAAACTTCCAAAGCTCCCAGCTCTTCATTCTATCCCAGTCTTGCTGCTAAGAAAGACCGGTGCTGGAAGTTGAGGCGATATTGTCACATGTTGATGTGTGCAACCGGGGCTAGTCAGAATAGGCCTTGCAAAAGCCTTTCTTGTCCAGAGGGTGAATTCTTGAGAATTCCATGGGACAGGACGGATATAGAGCTCACTTCTCTCTCTCCCTCTCCTGGCAGGTACTGCACACCAGAAGAAAACTCTGCGGAAGAGGAAGGAGCAGTGAAAGAAACCATCGCAGGGGTAAGCTTGTGTTATTCCCAAGGAAAATAGAGCTCTTTGTGGTCAGAAACTTCAACAAATCTGTGCTTGATTGCTAGCTTAACGTCCGTTTGTCTAACAGAGGCAGCGTGGCACAGAAATCTTAGAAGATGCCTTATTCCGAGGACACCCTACACCTGTTCCGTCCAAAAAGTCAGCCAGCCTCGATGTGGAGGAAAAGAAAGTGCCAAGATTGGGAAAAACAGCGGAACGCTTTCCTCCGCTCACAGAGGTACCGTAGGCGACAGTCTGTGAGACAAAAGAGAAGGTTGTGGCAGAGCTGCAAGGAAGTCCTCTTCTTCTCGGTGGTTCTTAAGGCGCTTTGAAATCTGAAGAACTTGCATTGAACCTGTTAGCGAGTGGCTGTGGTTGTGGCTTCACAGTGCGAGGGTCAGCACTAAAGCTGCTTTGAAGGATTTTGTGTGCTCCCCGCGCTCCTTCAGTTGTGCTGCCCTAAGGGTTTGTGGGCCTTCTGTTAGCGGGACGGCTGCCTCAGTTTCCCCCTTTGCCGTTCCCTTTGAAGTCCCCCACCTTCACGTTCTTTCAGGCTCCTGACTTAGCTGCCTCGGTACGGAGGATGCCCGCTGGGGTTGGCTTAAACCTGGGTATTGCGAGGGCCGCAGCAGCACCTGGGAAAGGGGGTTGCCAGAGTTGTGTTCCATTTTCAGCTGCTTGAGCGTGTTTGCTAAGTTGACGGGTTTTATCCCCACGTCCTTGGTGAAAAGAAACGGCAGCAAGCCTGGGCTGTGAAGTTCAAAGTTAGGATGCTGAAACCAACCAAGCAAGGCAAAAGCGCTATCGCTCACTGAGGCAGGAAACCGTCGAAGGCAGTTGCTCTGTCACCTGAGCTGAATTTACAGGCCGTGTTTCAGTGGAAAGCTGCCCCCAGGTCAGCGTGCTCCATGCTCTGTTTCACAAGTCCTTCCCCATTTAATTGTTCCTTTCAGGCCATGGAGAGAGAGGTCAGTGCCGCATTTGGCAAAGGTGAGCCAGATGAGATCATGAGCAGTGCCTTCAAACTAAAGGTCACTCGCGAAGACATCCACACGCTCAGGAACCTTTGCTGGCTAAACGATGAGGTAAAACCAGCTGCAGCACAGGGACAGTCTCACTCAGCCTTTATTGAAAAATACCCCTCCGCCCTGTACAGAAGTCGCGTGAACGTTCTTTGACGACCTCCGCTGCAGAGCCTAGAAATCTCTGTACACTTCTTATTTGAGGTGTTGAAGGGTCGAGCGTTTCGGGAAGTTCCGTTACTTCTTGTATGACGCAGCTTCCAGGAGTTCGTCCGGGTTATTGGCGTGGGTGGCAGGTGTTTTGATCAAACTGCCGATGTAACCCCGTGTGAAATCCTGGGAACAAAAGCCTCCAGCTGAGGCTGGAGTTCTCTCCGCTGCATGCTTAAGGGTGGCCAGAAAAGACGTGGTGCTGTATTTTTGGTTGGGGAAGGCAGCGTCATATGTTTACACCTCACGTTTCCTCTTTATGGTACAGGTGGTTAATTTCTACATGGGTCTGCTGATGGAAAGAGGCAAGAAGGAAGGATATCCAGCGGTCCACGCGTTCAGTACTTTCTTTTATGCCAAACTAACATCTGGGGGCTACGAAGCAGTAAGAAGATGGACCAGAAGTGTGGATGTCTTCAAGCAGGACATCATCTTTGTGCCTGTGAACTTGCAAGCACACTGGACACTAGCCGTGAGTCCCACGGGCTTTTTCTTTAGAATTGGACGGGGAGCAAAAACTGGCAAGAGAAGTCATGTAGGTGTTGGGGGGTGTGCGGCAGAAGGTTGTGCTTTGCCTAACGGTCACCTTTTAATAACAGGTCATAGATCTGAGGAAGAACACGATCACGTACTTGGACTCGCTTGGGCAGAAAGGGGACAAGATTTGTCAGACTTTGCTGTAAGTAACCGCTCTGTCACTGCTTTTCTGGTGTGAATGAGGAGAGGGGTTTTAGATTGAGTCCCTGTAAGGCGACTGCCAGTTTTCACGTGGCTTGTAGATAACCAAGCAGGAATCTTGGAGTTGCTTGCTGCGACTTGTCTGGCATCGGCTGCTTATCTGCTGTCACAGTGTCCCCTGCACCCAGGGTCTGGGGTGCCTGGATTCTGCCACCTTCCCGTGAGAGGCACAGCCAAATACGCCATAGCCCCGTGGCACACGTGTGCCGACTTTGTTAGTCGGAGCCCAGGATGTGGGATCAAGGCACCCGGTGGAATTACGGCATTACAGTTCCTTGCTTGGTTTGTCTCTTTGTGCTCTGATAACATGTGATTTGGGGCTTTTTGACCTCTCCGAAGCAATGGAGTCGTTGGCCTCGTTCTTGACCATTAGCTCACAGCCTCTCCCCGTGTTTGTAAGTTTCAGATTGGGATTTTTCCTCAAAATCAGCCTTAAATCAGCTGCAGTGAAGATCCTCTGACATTTTACCGTCCTGCCGTCCGTCTTCCTGTGATCCTTCAGCCGCTTTATTTTGTTGTTGGCCTAAATTACAGAGATGAAAAGGGATTTTTTTTTTTCCTTTTGTTTTAACCAGCCAATACCTGCAAAAAGAAAGCTGGGAAAAAAGACAGCTGGAGCTGGATGTTTCAGAGTGGACTCTTCACAGCATGGAGCCACGTGTACGTGAGCACCCCTTGGGTCTGAAATGGGAACTGTAAGTGCTTCTTTGGGGCCCAGATCCTGGCCCGTGACAAAGAAAGGGTTGAGCTGATGTTTCTCGAGGAGTTGATAGTAAAAAGCAGTCCCTAAAGACCGGATTTAAGAAAGGTCACTTAAGAAAGAGGCGGTGCGAACCTTGAGACACCTCGCAGGGGGGAGGGCTGCTGCGCCTTCTGGGCCTGCCAAAAATTTGGATCGTAGTGTCCGAGTCCGGGAGGCAGAGGGGAGGGATGGTGAGCAGTGAACTGGGTCTGTTCCTCGTGGGCGGGAGTGGGTATCGGGGATTAGGCAAGTAGGGTCAGGAGTGTGCGGTGAGCGCAGTGTCGGTGTGGGTAATGTGCGCTGCTTCCAAGTTGCTTTTCTTTTGAGACAGAGGGAAATCCTCCATCTTCTTTGCATTCCTTAGGAGATCCCTCAGCAGCTGAATGGAAGCGACTGCGGCGTCTTTATGTGTAAATACGCAGATTACATCGCCAGAGAGAAACCGTTCAACTTTAGCCAGGTGAGTGAAGGTCATAAACCCCTCCAAGCCCCTCTCGCCCAGGGACAGGAGCCAGGGAGGTTAGGCAGCAGCTCTTCATTGTGTCCGGGGCAGGGGCTGAGGTTTCGTACCCCGTTTCGGTGCGTAGTTGCTGGGATCAGAACTTCCAAGTGGCCTGGGCAGGGCAGAGCTGTGGTTCTCCATCCCCGCCTTTGGGAGCTGCTGCCGGTGAGATTCCTCTTGGGCAAGATACTGCCGCCAGCGGGTTTGGCATATCTGGGCTCGGTATCTTTTGGAGAAATGGCTTCTACCCTTTGACCAGTCAAGACACCGCTTCTTTTTCTTGATTTCGTTTTAGACGGGTCTTTTATTAGCGTGCTTGTAAGCTGTCGCGCGGTCAAGTCAATCTGGTTTTGTCGGGTTGTCGTGTCACCCTCTTAGGAACCGCGTGGGGTGTTGTACCCAAACGGTTGACAGTTCCTAAAGGGAACTTCCTATTAAGGACTCCGCTGGGCGTTTATGCGTGTTTGCCACCTCTTTCTACCGTGACGTCATTATTTAATTTCTCTTTTCTTTCTCTTCTCTTTTCAGACTCACATGCCATACTTCCGGAAGAAGATGGTGTGGGAGATAATCCACCAACAGCTGCTGTGACACGTGGACTCTTAGAGCTCTTCTTTTGATTACGTTTCTTCGACCTTAGTTACTTTTCTTAGGCCTTTAGTTAGTTTTCTTAGACCTTTAGTTACATTTCTTAGACGAATTTTCCTCTTTAGGTTATGAAGTAGAAGTTAAGATGGTTTATTCCCCCCACCTCCCTTATTTTGGAGACAGTAACTCTGGGGTTTTGGTACACAAGTTTTCCTCTTTAGCTTATGAAGGAGAAGTTAAGATGGTTTATTCCCCCCACCTCCCTTATTTTGGAGACAGTAACTCTGGGGTTTTGGTACACAAGTTCTCCTCTTCAAGTTATGAAGTAGTGGTTAAGACAGTTTATTTCCCCACCTCCATCCCCCCCCCCCCCCCCCCCCCCTTATTTTGGAGACAGTAACTCTCTTTGAAATTAGCTAACGCACCTTAAGCAAGAGCCAGAAAGGTGGGTGTGACCTCGTTAAGGGCAGAGTGAAGAAGGAACATCGTCAACTTCCATGGCTGAGCCGCACGCTCGCGCCTCACAGCGCACGCGACCACGTTACAGACAAATGGGAAACATCCGTGGTGGTGGTTACAGTCGTGTTTGCCCAACTTACCTTCCCAAGGACAACGTGCTGAACTACCGTCTCCTCAAAGAGAGTTTTCCTCTGTTTCTGGAATATCTACCGTCTACTTGATTCCTAAAACTGGATTTGTCACGACCACAGAAAGAAAGCGTTTACCATCTCTTGATTTCTCACCAAAGCCCCTGTCCTTTGGGCTGGTTTGGGGTTGGCTTGTTTTGCTGCCTCCAGGGAGTTATCTAATGTGAAAAGAGAAGTATTTATTTCTTTATATAATATAAATATTTATTTTAATAAAAAGAGCCTTAATGGAAGGAAACTCTCCCTGTGTCCTGGTTTGAGGTAAAAGAGAACCAATTTTGTTCAGTAACTTGGCTTCTTAGCTGGGCCTCTTCTACCAACTGAAATTAACTGCCTATTGTGCCGTCAGCGTTCACTCTCTCAGAGCGATAAGAGCAATGGTTACAGCTGATGCCCAGGCATGGGATGCAGAGAGGCTCTTGCTTATACTCATTGCTATAACCCCCACGGCCAACCAGCTTTGTTATTTGCCCCGTTGGAGGGTCGGAAGCGGAAAAGCATAGTGGGGTCCCACCTGCGGGGAGGAGCGACAGGACAGGTGACCCAAAACTGACCAACAGGGTATTCCATCCCATCTGCCTCATGCTCAGTAGAAAAGAGACCAAAGGGATCAAAGGGTTCTTCTACCTGGGGAATGTTTACTTCGCCCTTTGATAATTATGCTGATGTGACCCCATCAGAGCTGGGGCATGGCAACCTTCTGGGCTCTGAGGATAAGGACTGGTACCTTGTTAAGATCGTGGTTTTGTTGTTGATGCTCCTGAATGTGGTGCAGGGGTGGTTTCTTGTGAAACATCTGTGCAGGGGGAGCTGGAGGGGACCGTGCGCTGCCGCCACTCAGACCCGCGCAGCCGCTCGGCGATCTGCAGCGGCGCGAACCGCGGCCCCGCCCGGCCCGGCCGCAGCTGTCCCCCCCGGAGCAACGGCACCACCGGCAGCCGCCTCCCCCACGGCACCGGCGCCACCGGCAGCTGCCCCCCCCGGAGCAACGGCGCCACCGGCAGCCGTCTTCCGCACCGCCACGGCACAGGCGCCTCCGCCGCCGCCTGCACCGGCACCGGCACCCGCACCACCGGCAGCCGCCCCCCCCACCGCAACAACACCGGCCCCTCCGCCGCCCGTCCCGGCACAAGCCGCGCCCCCCCCTGCAGCGGCACAAGCCACGCCGCCGCCTCTCCCGGCACAACCTACTGCAGCCACTACAACCAGTACCAAAACTACTCCAACTCCATCAAAATCGGTACAAGCCGCCCCGGTAACCAGGAGCAGGAAGAGGAGGTCAACTCCTTCCCCTGCCCCTTACCACAAAGACCACCTCAAGTCACATAGCTTGGGGGAGAGTTCTGAACAAGATCCAGGGGAGGGTCCTTCAAGACCACAGAAGGGAAAGAGACCTTTGAAAACAGACAAAGGCCAGAGTCCTTCTAGAGCAGATGCTGGAGAGGCCCCTTCTGGGGCAGCCTCCCCACAGGAGGACTCAGATGTAGAGGGAGTTGTTCAATCCTTCTCCGTGAAAGATCTGAGAAGTATCAGGAAGGACTTTAGTCGTCATGAAGGCGAAACACTTGTCTCCTGGTTGCTCCGATGCTGGGATAGCGGGGCAGATACCCTAGACTGAGATGGCAGAGAAGCTAGGCGATTGGGAAACCTGTCCAAGGATGGAGGGATTGTACCTGAAAGAACTGCCTGTGCGAGAGGTGATTTATAGTGATGGGCAAGCGATAGTAGACCCTGATGAAATGCCATGCAAACGATCTCTGCTCAAAAAGTTTGTACAAAGTGCACCATCAACATATTCCCACCCATTGTCAACAATGGTCTGGGAGGATCCGATACTGACACACCAACTGTAAATGAAGGGGTTAAGAAGGTACGACAGTATGAAGACAGTCTCTCTGGTCCCTTCTCTGTGGCAGCCATAGAAAAGCTGACTGTGACCACCGAGAAAATGACTGAGAAACTGACTGAGAAAATAGAGCAAATGACCCAGAGATTAGTTGAGCAAACCGATAAACTGTTTGATAAACTAACCAAGGTGGAGGAAAAACTCCATGCTTTCCCTGGACAGACTCATGTTGCAGCTGCTAAGAGGAAACGCCCTCCTACTCAAGAGAAAAACCACCCTCCGACTCAAGACAAATCAAAGCTGATGCGAGATATCCTGTGGGTTTGCCTCTGTGAATATGCAGAAGACATGAAGAAGAGGGATGGAGAACCTACCTCAGCCCTACAGGCACAGGTGCTTGAGTTGCAAAATGAAGCCGATAGAAGAAAGGATTCTTACAGGAAGAAGGCTGCTCCGACCTACGGTAGGCGATTCTATGGACCAGGTAGGAACCAATCTGATAATCGTAGGTACTACGGTCAACAGTAGAGGTGCCCTGCCTCCAGCCAGGAGGAGGAGAGGGACAACTGACTTTATTGGACTGTGTGGATTCGATGGCCTGGCACATGAGAGCCACAAAAGTATAAAGCCCTGGTGGACACTGGTGCACAGTGGTGTTGGGTTGTTTTTTGCTGTCTCCAGGGAGTTATCTAATGTGAAAAGAGAAGTATTTATTTCTTTATATAATTTAAATATTTATTTTCATAAAAAGAGCCTTAAGGGAACGAACCTCTACCTGGTAATGAGAGAGGGTGATTTATTCTTTTTTTTTTATTTAACTGAAAAAAAGTTGGATGTAGCGATGTGGATTTTCGCTCCCTCACAATCCCCCAGGAAGAGGATTGGAGCCAGGAGGAGCATCGGAGCACAGAAGCCGCGAAGCGATGGTCACACAGTGCTGCAGGGGCAATCGAGGTGTCGTTCAGTGGTGAGATGAGCAAGCAGCATCCCGAAAATCCGCCCCTGGAGAGGGGTCAGCGGTGTACGGACGCTCTCTGTGTTCTGTAAGCCCCCTTTGGGGAGCCCCTGCTGCCCCCTTGGCAGTGCCCGGGTGGCTGTGACTGCTGAAAGCTGGTTTGGTGCGTTGAGGTGTTAGGTGGGGTGGCAGCAGCCCCTGCCCGCCCCGGGAGGGGGGACACCACCTCTCCGGTGGCACTGGATGGGTGGGAGGGAGGGAGGGAGCACAGCTCTGGAAGCCATGGAGAAAGGCGTGGGGGTGTCCCTCATCGTGGCAGCCCCCAGCAGCCCTACCCCGCCACACGGCCACCCCAAGGACACCCAAGCCCCATCTTGGTCCTCTCCCTCTTGGGTGATGCCCTTCCACCCGCCCTGGAGGTGCGCTCCTCTCCTGCAGGGGGGGACGCCCAGCACTCGCCTGGCTAGAGAAGCACCGGGGGGGTGCTTAGGGGGCATCTGAGCTTCCCAGTTACACGGGCATAATTAGGGCGCCCTTAAGAACCATTAATAACCACTTTGGCTCTGCTAACCAACTGCGGCGAGGCCCCCACCCCGCTTTAGCGCAGGCTTTGTGATGCCAATACCTCCCTGAGCCACTGGGTAAAGCGACGCCTGGCAAAAAAACACCATCACCCAAAGAAAACCCCACACCACGTCCCCCACTCCCCGCCCACCCCTTCTCCCCCCATCACAGCCATGGGACAAACTCCCACCACCACCACACCCCAATCTCAGCTCGGCCGTGACACCCCCAAGACACTGGAAAGAGAGCAACGGAGAGCGAGCTCAGGCTCCTGTGAGCTGCAGAGATTTCTCTTTGGTTTTTGATGTTGTCCTTGGGTGGGTTTTGCTTGGTTGTTTTTCACACAACACTTTGCAGTAGAGGACAAAAACGTGGTGTCGCAGCCCCCGGGGTCGGCGCCGGCACTGCCACCTCCCCCCCCCAGCTCCTGTCCCTCCTCTTGCCCCGCAGCTGTTCCCACTTTCCTTGCTTGGTTTGGTTGGTTTTTTTTCCTTTCTACCTTTCTTTTTTAATATGTTTTCGCTTCCCCCTTTTTTCTCTTTTACCCCTTTTTTCTTTTGACCTTTTTTGCTTTTTCCCCCTTTTTGCCCCCCTTTTTTTCTTTTTCTCTTTTTCATTTTCCCACTTTATTTTTCCTCCTTTCCCTTTTCTCTTTTTAAACATTTCTCAAGCTTTCTCCTGAAGGAACGGCCCCTGGCTCTCCGCTAGCAGAAGGAGCCTACGGAAGAGCTCTGGCACTGACATGGGCAGGAACACCCACAAGTGAGAACTGGATAGACAAAAGGCTCCTCAATGATGACACTGGGGCAGCCCGACCTTAGAAGCAGCAGAGGAGCAGAGCCACCCAGAGCCACCCAGAGAACAGGAAGGGCTATTCAGGGCCTTATTGTCTGCGCGAAGTAACCATCTGCTGAGAACCGGTCTGGCGGCTCAGAGCTCAGCCACAGCAGCACTCTTGAGCCAAAGGGGAAAAGTACACCGGCAGGAAGACTGGGAGTCTTCCTCCACAACAACCCACAGATCATGACCAGAGTGGTGCCTATTCCCAGCCTACACTAATGAATACTTACGCCTTTGCATCAGAAAGGAACGCTTGCTTTACCAGCCCCTGGGCGAGTTGGGAGCCATCCCCCTTGCACCCAGCGCTGCAATAAACATGCTGCTTTGTAACTCGCCCCGAGTTGGGGAGTTTCTTTCCGCACGTCAGCACCCCTGGGATTGCTTTCCTTCTCCCGCCTCGCACTCGCTCGACATGGTTTTTTCCAACTCAGTCTTTTTTATTAAAAAAATTAATGAAAAAATGCTCCAACTCTCAGTTTTACAAGGCACACAAAATCTCTAAAAGGGAAACACAAGCGTGAGGTGCTGAGGTACCAAAACCTGCCCCTGTTAGTCCAACTAAAGGGACAGCATCGGGAGGCGACGGAGGAGGAAGGGGGAGGCTGTGGGATGGAGAGAGCCCTCCCCGTACCCCTCAGCTGCGCATCCTCGCAGCGCCGCGGGAATGGGGGGCTGTGTGTCTGGGCGGGTCTTTGGTTTGCTCCCCTGACCTGCTGGGGGTGGTGGAGGAGGTTGGAGGGGGTTGTCCGGCAGTGGGGTTACATTCATCAGGCGGTGCTGGGCGGCACGACAGGAGCATCACTTGCTGTGCTGCGAGGCCGGGGCTCCCGGAGCGTGTTTCTGCTCCTGCTGCTTCACCTGCTGGACCATTTCCCTCATCTTGCACTGTGCAGTCTTGGGGAGGAGAAGGGAAAAGCAAGAGGTGGGGGTCAGGGCACTGTTTCTCCCACCACCACCCACCCCTGAGCCCCCACCGAGCATCTCGCCGCTCCCAACTTTTCACCCCGGACAAGCCCTAATTAATTTCAGGTTTCTGGGTTTTTTTAACTTGTGCTTCCTCCATCGCTCCTTGAGAGAGGCTCAATTTTTTGGGGGGGGGGCCGCCATCCCGCTCGAGTGGACAGGAGACAAGGTTATGGAAGATGAACCCAGGTGGGATGCGGGTGGCTTTGCCCGCACCGAGGAGTCCATTCACAATGTCCTCACGTCCAGCAGCATCAAAATCATGGTACCCAGCAAAGAGCTCCCCTGGCGCTGAGGGAGGCCAAGCCAGGCTGGCAGCACAGTGCTGACCACAGGGACGCTCTCAACTTGGCCCTTACTGTCCCCCACACCCACAGCCCCCACCCAGCGCACCTTGAACTGAGCCTCGGGCGGCCCTGTGATGATGACCATGCGCTCGCTGCCCTTGGGACCTTCTGCCGGTGCAATCTGGGGAAGTATGGGGGAGAAGGAGCGTGAGTGCAGCCACCGCTTCAGCAAGACCTTCCCTCGGTGGCATGTCCCCCCACAACGCAGGGCAATCCCCCCATGCAGGAGCATCCCCTCCCACCCGAGCCGGGCTCCTAACCAGGGTGCTGCAGGCCTGGCCTTCTACTAAACACAGGCGGGAGAGGTGGGCCCATGCCAACGGGTACAGGAGAGCTGGGGAGAGACTTTTTACAAGGGCATGGGGTGACAGGACGAGGCGGAGTGCCTTCAAAGTGGAAGAGGGGACATTTAGAGGAGACAACAGGAAGAAATTTTTCACTGTGAGGGTGGTGAATCACTGGCCCAGCTTGCCCAGAGAAGCTGTGGCTGCCCTAGCCCTGGAGGTGTTCAAGGCCAGGTTGGACGGGGCTTGGAGCAACCTGGGCTGGGGGGAGGTGTCCCTGAACAGGGCAGGGGGGTGGGACTCCATGATCTTCAAGGTCCCTTCCAACCTCAACCGTTCTGTGATAAGTTGGGGAGCAAAACTGCTCCCCGCACACTCCCATTCCCTGACCTCGGCAGTGCAGAGGGGAAACTGAGGCACGAAGCGCAGGACCAGCCCCGCAGCGCCTTCCTCACCTTGATGGAGGCACCCGCAAACCGCACCAGCTGCTTGATGTGCTGCCCCTTCTTCCCGATGATGGCCCCCACCGCCTGCGTCCCGATGAACACGTTCACAACCTCTTGCTCCGGAAGCTGCGGGGGCATGGAAGAGTGAGAGGGTCAGGGCACCAGCTGGACAGGGGACAAAGGAGGTGGCTGTCCCCATCCCACCATCCCATGGTAGTGGTTGCCCACTCTCCCAAGGTGCCCCAGCAAAGATCTCCTGGAGAGGGGGGCCAGGCACCTAAAGGGTGCTGATGTGGGAAGGCGCTGGCTGGGGGAGCTCCGCCGAGAGCTAGCTGAGAGCTATGCCGAGGAGCTCTATGGTGGGAGAGAAAATGAGGGTCAGTGATGGCCCCAGCATGCCAGACCCTTCCCGGCCACCCCCAGACCCACGCACAGCAGCAAGACACCACCATGGGGCTGGGAGGCAGACGGGGGCTCCCAGTTACCCCCACTCCCCCCACGCTGCCACCTTGCCGCCCGTGTCCCGCATCTGCAGGGGAAAACCACGACACAACTCTCTCCTGCTCTGCATTCCAGCAAGTGCAACCGGATGCTACCTGCAAACCACCACTGCTCAGCTGGAGGACGAGCAGACCCGGCTCCCCTGCCCAGCCTGGACGCCGCTCTCGCTCCCAGCCCTGGAAAAAAAGCCTCTCCAGGACGGGGCTGCAGCAACAGCCGCACATTTCCACCCCACAGGAAACAGCTCGTTAACGAGGGGCGAGCACCGCATTTCAAAGCCCCCTTAGGAGCAAGGCAGCGCCCCAAGAGCCAGCCCAACCCCCCCGCACACAGCTCAGCACTCACCACACGCTCGCCGGCCCCCGCAGCAGCGGCTCGAGCGGGGCTGCCCGCGGCCGGCGGTCGGGCGCCGCTCCGTCACAGCCGCTCACCATGGTGGAACGCCGAACGCAGTCCGCGTCCTTCCAGTCGCGCCGCAGCCATGGCGCAGCCGGATGCGGCTACCGGAGCTCCGCGCCAGAGGGGCGCAAAGCGCCGTGCGAGCGCGGAGGAAAGGGCTCGGTAAGCCCGGGATTGGCATTCCCTCACCCACCGAGGGCAGAGGAGGCAGGAGGGGGCGCGCGAGAGCCTGCGCCGCCGGCCGCTGTCGCTCGCCTCAGGCCTGCGGGACGCCGAAAGGCTTCTCCGCTCTCCGAGGGGCCCCTCCGCTCTCTGGGAGGCTTCTGGGGGGCCCCTCCGTCTCTGGAGGGCTTCTGGGGGGCCCCTCCGGCCTCCGTGGGGGCCTCTCCCCGAAGGCCTCTTCCCCTCCTCCGGGCACTCCCCGGCCTCCCGGCGCCCAGCTGCCAGCCGGGGCCCGGCTCGGGGCTTCCGGAGAAGGGCAAGCGCCTCCCCCAGACAGAGCAGGGCCAGGCGGGCCGGGCGGGACGGCGCCGGCCCGGCCCCACCGCAGGGCAGGGGCAGAAGCGGGCCGGGCGGCCGCTAACGGCTCCCTCAGGCAGAGCACAGACGGCGGCGCGCCTGCGCGCGCGCACCCACCGCCCCGCCCCTCTCTCCCCCCTCAGCCTCCCCTGTACCGATGGCTGTGGGGGCCCCTCGTCGCCCTCCTCGCCGCCCCCGGCCCCGCCGCCGCGCAAGAGGCCGCCCCCCAGGGCAGCGAGCCGCCCCGCCGCCTCAGGGCCGCCCCCGGGCATCGCCCCGGCGCCCACTCCCCCCCCATCTCCCCGGCCAGAAGCAATGCTATCAGCAGGGGTCGGGGGCATAACAGTTCAAGAGAAATTCCTTTGTGTAAGAAAGACCAAAGAGTTCTTCAAAGGATCCGGCTGTCCTGACATTTGGGGGGGCAAAGAGAGGAAAAAACCCACCTCGGACCAACCTGTGTGCTCCATTCCCAAAGGACAAAGTGATTGAAGTGGGTGTATGCCCGAGTTGCTTTCCCACCTTTTATGTCCTGTCCTCCTTAGACTTTTCTTTGCAACTCAGTGTAGGGATTTCCGAAACGAACTTAATTTGTTGGCGATAGGAAGAAAGGTAAAATGTTGGGAAGCATTAACGGAATGAGCCAAAGAGGCCTAATGTGCTGCAGCGGGATCATTAGCTCTCTGCGAGCGGTCGTTGGCTGGGAGAGGTTGGGGGGTGTTGAGGAGGGCTGCAGTTAGGTGTATGTGCCTGAGATGATCCCAGGGGCGCTTGGAGGGGGAGACCTTCGGGATAGGAAAAGTAACTTGGGAAGTTTGGGCCCTGTGAAGGGAAGTCAGCCTGCTGGGAGCTTCCCTAGGGCTGCAAAACACTGTTGTGTGTGTTCTTTCCTCAGCGTTTGCATAGTTGTGGATGATGATGATGACGAGACTCCGCCGAAAAAGCAAAAATCAGGTATCGCACATTACACAAGTACTGAATATGCCCGATTTTTCTGAGGTTTCGTGTCCCTTGGAAAAGTCTGGCATTGTTCCTGAAACGGTGGCTTTTCAAGCTGTTGGCTTCTTGCCTTGTGGCTCTCTATGCCTATAGCCAATGGCTTGAGGGTGTCCGGTAGGGCTTAGCCCTATAGATGACGGACGTTCTCTGCGGTGACTGTGGCAGGGCCCAATACTTTTACTGCCAGCAGGAGATAGCCCAGGTCTCTGGCGCTGAGCCCGCGCCTGTCAGCAGAAAGAGTATCTTAAATCCAAGCTGTGTGCTCCCTCCTGTCTGTATTCGCAATGTACCTCTGTTGGTTTTCTATCCTGTTCTTATATGGCCTGTCTTTGTTTTTTAGATTATTCCATCTCTGAGCAGAAAGAGAAAGTTGACGTTTCTGCAGTGCTGCAGTTGCCGACCAAGGCAACCAAACGCCCGGCGGCTTCCGTCAGCGAAGATGCTGCCGGCACAGAGTCTGCGGAAGAGGTTAGCGAGGGCTTTGAAATGTAAGGGTCTGTGCAAGGTGCGAGAGCAAGCGGCTCTCCCTACTGCATCTTGAGGTTGAGCCTGCTCTGAGCCTGTACAGCAGTAGGTGGTTCTTTTGCATTTCTAGCAGGCAGCTCTAATGTGGGCTGGGTTTGCCTTACTCAAGCCTGCGTCCTCTGCTCCGGCACTGGCAGCTGCGGGAGGAGCAAACTGTTTGTTGTCTTCCAGATACTTGAGAATGGTTCAAGTTTATAGTTTTAGTGTGTTTGCAAACTGTTATTCTCTTTCTCAAGCTTGTGGTTAAGGAATCAATATACACTACCTGACAAGAAAAACTGCATACTTGCTCTGGATAAACCACTTTCTGCTCATTATCCACCAGTCCAGGAGAGCGTTCCTGTAGGACTTTGGCTCTGTAAAAATGAGCCACCTTGACTGCCTAGTTTGGTTCAAAGGTGTAGTGCAGTTTTTCTTATTGCCCCATGGGATTAGAGGGCTAAGAGACTGTCGGGCTCTAGTTCTTCGTTCCTGAGAGAGTCGTTAACTCTTATTTGTACACAATATATTTCTCAAGGGCCGAACTATCACCCTTTGGAATGTTTAGAAGCCGACTGAGTGATAACTCAGTGACAAGACTGTATTCTTTTAATTGCTGCACATATGAGAGCCTGTATTCAAAATTTAAAGCGTACCTGTCAAAGGTCCTGCCAAGATTTGCCGCCTTCTGCAATCTGAACCAGCAAGTCATGGTCCCCAAGTCATAGTAGAGCTGACTACGCCTCAGGAAGTGTGTTTGCTGGGATTCACATTCAGGTTACACTCACGCTGGTGCTTTTTTGTTGTTTTCTTTTAAGCCTGGGTCCACTTCTTTAGAGCCTTCCACTAAAAGACCACGATTTTCGTCACTCGAGGTAGCCGTGCTGCAAATTGGTAAGGCTGACATCAAGTTATACGACTTGTTTCATTTTCACCCTACCTTGTGTACTGTCCAAGTCTACCCCTAGGGTTCTGTAGGGATTATGGCAGGCACGGGACGAGGCAGCATCTGGGAATACTTGAGCGTGACCTCTGTTTCTTACCCGCATCCTCGCATTGCTTCTGGAGTGGAGCCGGGCGTCGATCTGGTCGTCTCGGTACCAGAGCTGCCTTGGATGCAGTCCTTCCGTTCTGATAGGTCCACTGTTAGCTTGCCAGAAGCAAATTGTTTTCAATGGTCCTTTTAGGTAGTAGATCCTGAGGAGCCTTTTGTATTTCAGGTTTCGGCTGGCAATACCTTGTGCGCGCAACTTGCTGCAGTTGCCGGTGTGAAAACCTGAAAATGTCCTAAAGTGACATAACACAAATCATATGATGATGTGAGAGAGAAAATGACAATTTATCTTTGGTGAAGCTCGTTACTGTAAACTCATAAACCTCTTCAGTTTCCTTTTATACTTACCCATGCCTTACGCTCTTCTCTCGTAGGTCAAATGCCGTGTGGGACCCATGCTCGCTTGACTAAGGAACCACTCTCTCGTCCTGACAAGACAATTCCCCGTCTGAGGTAAAAATCCTTCCGTTTTCTTTGACTTCTTCCCCGAAAGGTTTACTGCCTATGGTAAGGGAGGTCGTCAGCTGCTTCCCCTCCCGAAGAACCAATATTAAACTTTTTCTTTAAATCCAGCTACTTAATTGACACAGGAGATTAGCTAGAGATTAAAGGTCTGCGGTAAGAGGAAGCGTTGAACTTGAGAGGAGGCTGAGGACACAATCAACAGCGTATCTTCAAGGCAGTTGTTGTGATTTTCACTTTTACTTCTCTCTACTTCCCCATTAGCCAGTTGAAGACAGCAGGTCTTCATCTGAAAGTCATAAACATCTCGTGTCTGTCTCCATCGTCATCGGTGTACGTGCTTGACAAAGCAGGTGGTGGTGGAGGTGCACATTGGAATGTTCTCTTGATACCGTTTCTTTTGCCGTTGATGTTTTGAGCACAAGCCGGAAGGGCAAACAGAGCATCAAAGCTGCTCCAGACAGCTTCTTACCACTGAGGCCACCAGTTAAGGAGTGCGCTGCGCCAGAATCCGCCACTGCAGATGAAAATCCATACCATGAAAATGATACAGAAGAGAGTTTCTCATGTAATTTTGGGTGCGCTGAGTTTAAGCGCACTGCATTTGAGAGCAGGTCAAGACTCTGCTGTCGGCGTCTCATCTGCCAGTCGTTGCTTATTGTGGTTTGGCTCATATTTTGGAGCAGATCTGGAGCCTGAGAAAGAGATTCCTTTCAGAGGAAGCTAAACCAGAGAAGTTCCTGGGGAAGGTGTCTAATGCACTCCAACCGCTACTGAGCATATAGTCCCTGAGGTCAGAGCAGGGCAGGTCTGAAGTAAAATGTCCCAGCAGTGTGGATGCTGTGGACATTGCCATTCTCAGCGTCAGCATAACCTTTAACAAATAGATTGAGCAGAATTGGTCAGGGCTGGTTGAAATGAACGCTGTCTTGTCCCACAGAGTAAAGTGGCCTCCTCAGGTTAATGCAGATATTTGTCGGATGTGCAAAGAATATTTTGTTCTTCTTAAAGAAAAACCCCAAAAGCCAGCGTGAATTGGTACGCACTGATAACAAATGCCCCCCGTATAAAAATTGTGATTCTCCTCTGTTGTTTGTTTCCTGCCCCAAAGTGTTCAAGCCTCCTCCAAGGAACCAGTGGCGACTGTGAGTCACCGGGAAGAACCAAAATACGGAGGAGACGTCTATCCACGTGCAACACTCAGGACCGGTGAGTATCCCCATGATTCCAATCCGTTCCACTTTGTAGGTAGACGTCAAATCCGAATAGGGCATTTCTTACACACTCGCAGATGACGTTCCGAGTTCAAAGTGCTTGCCAGAATTCGAACTTCCTGACCATACCGTCATCCTTCAAAGTTTTTCCTTTTTTTTTATTTATCACTCAGAAATGGAGAGCTGTGTACATCTGATGGTGATTGAAAGTCGACTTCTTGTTTTCTTACTACTGCTTTTCTGTGCAGGTGTCGAATGTATAGATGTTTGCTGCCCGCAGCGGTCGCAGAGAGGTGATACGATCAGGTAGAGTCTCTTCTAATGATGCTTCTTGTTCCTTTTGGCTCTGCGCGTGTATCTCTTTCAGCCGCTGGTAGAGTCTCGAAGATGACCAACGGTCTTTGATCGTCTCAGTGCTGTGAAAGAGAAGTAGCTAGCTTGCGGCTCCGGAATTGCTTGCAAGCCAGTTGCATCTCCAACACAAGCGAGAGCCGTGCTGCGTGACAAAGAGGGTTGTGCTGGTGTGGTGTTTGCTGTGGGAAGAAAGCCAGTAAGGGTGCGAGTGGTGGCCGTCCCAAGTTGCCCTTGGATGTGCAGAATCCGTTTTTGTTTGTGAGTCGTTCTGCCGAGCCATCAATGAGCTGACATTTCACTTCTTTCACTTGGAAACCCGCATCCTAAGCAGAAGGATTAGAGAGCTTGTAAAGCCTGGTGGGACTTGAGGCAGTTTTGGGGACTTTGTAAGTCCCAAAGGATGCCTGGGGTTTGCCTAGGAGGGGGAAAAAGGCAGCGTGCAGTTGGGTTTGAGAGGCCAGCGGCCTCATTGGTATTGGCTGTCTGAGCTGGCAGGACTGTGAGTTGCGACGGCTTTGCGGTCTTTATGGAAACAGGTCTTGGTTTCCCGAAGCTCACTCTGTTTGGGTGCAAGTCTAGTTGCAGATGTTCCTGTTATACCTTGCAGTAGAACACCCAGCGTGCAGTGTTTATCAGCAGCAGATCACAAAGCACTCGACAGAGGAAGTGCTGGTTGCTTCCCTGTTTTCCAAATAATGCAACTGATAAAGAGAAGGAAAAGGAGTCTTGTACAAGTAGATGGGAAAAAAAAAAAAAACAAACTTCCAAAGCTCCCAGCTCTTCATTCTATCCCAGTCTTGCTGCTAAGAAAGACCGGTGCTGGAAGTTGAGGCGATATTGTCACATGTTGATGTGTGCAACCGGGGCTAGTCAGAATAGGCCTTGCAAAAGCCTTTCTTGTCCAGAGGGTGAATTCTTGAGAATTCCATGGGACAGGACGGATATAGAGCTCACTTCTCTCTCTCCCTCTCCTGGCAGGTACTGCACACCAGAAGAAAACTCTGCGGAAGAGGAAGGAGCAGTGAAAGAAACCATCGCAGGGGTAAGCTTGTGTTATTCCCAAGGAAAATAGAGCTCTTTGTGGTCAGAAACTTCAACAAATCTGTGCTTGATTGCTAGCTTAACGTCCGTTTGTCTAACAGAGGCAGCGTGGCACAGAAATCTTAGAAGATGCCTTATTCCGAGGACACCCTACACCTGTTCCGTCCAAAAAGTCAGCCAGCCTCGATGTGGAGGAAAAGAAAGTGCCAAGATTGGGAAAAACAGCGGAACGCTTTCCTCCGCTCACAGAGGTACCGTAGGCGACAGTCTGTGAGACAAAAGAGAAGGTTGTGGCAGAGCTGCAAGGAAGTCCTCTTCTTCTCGGTGGTTCTTAAGGCGCTTTGAAATCTGAAGAACTTGCATTGAACCTGTTAGCGAGTGGCTGTGGTTGTGGCTTCACAGTGCGAGGGTCAGCACTAAAGCTGCTTTGAAGGATTTTGTGTGCTCCCCGCGCTCCTTCAGTTGTGCTGCCCTAAGGGTTTGTGGGCCTTCTGTTAGTGGGACGGCTGCCTCAGTTTCCCCCTTTGCCGTTCCCTTTGAAGTCCCCCACCTTCACGTTCTTTCAGGCTCCTGACTTAGCTGCCTCGGTACGGAGGATGCCCGCTGGGGTTGGCTTAAACCTGGGTATTGCGAGGGCCGCAGCAGCACCTGGGAAAGGGGGTTGCCAGAGTTGTGTTCCATTTTCAGCTGCTTGAGCGTGTTTGCTAAGTTTACGGGTTTTATCCCCACGTCCTTGGTGAAAAGAAACGGCAGCAAGCCTGGGCTGTGAAGTTCAAAGTTAGGATGCTGAAACCAACCAAGCAAGGCAAAAGCGCTATCGCTCACTGAGGCAGGAAACCGTCGAAGGCAGTTGCTCTGTCACCTGAGCTGAATTTACAGGCCGTGTTTCAGTGGAAAGCTGCCCCCAGGTCAGCGTGCTCCATGCGCTGTTTCACAAGTCCTTCCCCATTTAATTGTTCCTTTCAGGCCATGGAGAGAGAGGTCAGTGCCGCATTTGGCAAAGGTGAGCCAGATGAGATCATGAGCAGTGCCTTCAAACTAAAGGTCACTCGTGAGGACATCCGCACGCTCAGGAACCTTTGCTGGCTAAACGATGAGGTAAAACCAGCTGCAGCACAGGGCTAGTCTCACTCAGCCTTTATTGAAAAATACCCCTCCGCCCTGTACAGAAGTCGCGTCAACGTTCTTTGACGACCTCCGCTGCAGAGCCTAGAAATCTCTGTACACTTCTTATTTGAGGTGTTGAAGGGTCGAGCGTTTCGGGAAGTTCCGTTACTTCTTGTATGACGCAGCTTCCCGGAGTTCGTCCGGGTTATTGGCGTGGGTGGCAGGTGTTTTGATCAAACTGCCGATGTAGCCCCGTGTGAAATCCTGGGAACAAAAGCTGACAGCTGAGGCTGGAGTTCTCTGCGCTGCGTGCTTAAGGGTGGCCAGAAAAGAGGTGGTGCTGTATTTTTCGTTGGGGAAGGCAGCGTCTTATTTTGACACCTCACGTTTCCTCTTTATGGTGCAGGTCGTTAATTTCTACATGAGTCTGGTGATGGAAAGAGGGAAGAAGGAAGGCTATCCAGCAGTCCACGCGTTTAGTACTTTCTTTTATCCAAAACTAACATCTGGGGGCTACGAGTCGGTCAGAAGGTGGACCAAGAGTGTCGATGTCTTTAAGCAGGACATCCTCTTCGTGCCTGTGAACTCGCGAGCACACTGGACACTAGCCGTGAGTCCCACGGGCTTTTCCTTTAGAATTGGACGGGGAGCAAAAACTGGCAAGAGAAGTCATGTAGGTGTTGGGGGGTGTGCGGCACAAGGTTGTGCTTTGCCTAACGGTCACCTTTTAATAACAGGTCATAGATCTGAGGAAGAACACGATCACGTACTTGGACTCGCTTGGGCAGAAAGGGGACAAGATTTGTCAGACTTTGCTGTAAGTAACCGCTCCGTCACTGCTTTTCTGGTGTGAATGAGGAGAGGGGTTTTAGATTTAGTCCCTGTAAGGCGACTGCCAGTTTTCACGTGGCTTGTAGATAACCAAGCAGGAATCTTGGAGTTGCTTGCTGCGACTTGTCTGGCATCGACTGCTTATCTGCTGTCACAGCGTCCCCTGCACCCAGGGTCTGGGGTGCCTGGATTCTGCCACCTTCCCGTGAGAGGCACAGCCAAATACGCCATAGCCCCGTGGCACACGTGTGCCGACTTTGTTAGTTCTTGACCATTAGCTCACAGCCTCTCCCTGTGTTTGTAAGTTTCAGATTGGGATTTTTCCTCAAAATCAGCCTTAAATCAGCTGCAGTGAGGATCCTCTGACATTTTACCGTCCTGCCGTCCGTCTTCCTGTGATCCTTCAGCTGCTTTATTTTGTTGTTGGCCTAAATTACAGAGATGAAAAGGGATTTTTTTTTTTCCTTTTGTTTTAACCAGCCAATACCTGCAAAAAGAAAGCTGGGAAAAAAGACAGCTGGAGCTGGATGTTTCAGAGTGGACTCTTCACAGCATGGAGCCACGTGTACGTGAGCACCCCTTGGGTTTGAAATGGGAACTGTAAGTGCTTCTTTGGGGCCCAGATCCTGGCCCGTGGCAAAGAAAGGGTTGAGCTGATGTTTCTCGAGGAGTTGATAGTAAAAAGCAGTCCCTAAAGACCGGATTTAAGAAAGGTCACTTAAGAAAGAGGCGGTGCGAACCTTGAGACACCTCGCAGGGGGGAGGGCTGCTGCGCCTTCTGGGCCTGCCAAAAATTTGGATCGTAGTGTCCGAGTCCGGGAGGCAGAGGGGAGGGATGGTGAGCAGTGAACTGGGTCTGTTCCTCGTGGGCGGGAGTGGGTATCGGGGATTAGGCAAGTAGGGTCAGGAGTGTGCGGTGAGCGCAGTGTCGGTGTGGGTAATGTGCGCTGCTTCCAAGTTGCTTTTCTTTTGAGACAGAGGGAAATCCTCCATCTTCTTTGCATTCCTTAGGAGATCCCTCAGCAGCTGAATGGAAGCGACTGCGGCGTCTTTATGTGTAAATACGCAGATTACATCGCCAGAGAGAAACCGTTCAACTTTAGCCAGGTGAGTGAAGGTCATAAACCCCTCCAAGCCCCTCTCGCCCAGGGACAGGAGCCAGGGAGGTTAGGCAGCAGCTCTTCATTGTGTCCGGGGCAGGGGCTGAGGTTTCGTACCCCGTTTCGGTGCGTAGTTGCTGGGATCAGAACTTCCAAGTGGCCTGGGCAGGGCAGAGCTGTGGTTCTCCATCCCCGCCTTTGGGAGCTGCTGCCGGTGAGATTCCTCTTGGGCAAGATACTGCCGCCAGCGGGTTTGGCATATCTGGGCTCGGTATCTTTTGGAGAAATGGCTTCTACCCTTTGACCAGTCAAGACACCGCTTCTTTTTCTTGATTTCGTTTTAGACGGGTCTTTTATTAGCGTGCTTGTAAGCTGTCGCGTGGTCAAGTCAATCTGGTTTTGTCGGGTTGTCGTGTCACCCTCTTAGGAACCGCGTGGGGTGTTGTACCCAAACGGTTGACAGTTCCTAAAGGGAACTTCCTATTAAGGACTCCGCTGGGCGTTTATGCGTGTTTGCCACCTCTTTCTACCGTGACGTCATTATTTAATTTCTCTTTTCTTTCTCTTCTCTTTTCAGACTCACATGCCATACTTCCGGAAGAAGATGGTGTGGGAGATAATCCACCAACAGCTGCTGTGACACGTGGACTCTTAGAGCTCTTCTTTTGATTACGTTTCTTCGACCTTAGTTACTTTTCTTAGGCCTTTAGTTAGTTTTCTTAGACCTTTAGTTACATTTCTTAGACGAATTTTCCTCTTTAGGTTATGAAGTAGAAGTTAAGATGGTTTATTCCCCCCACCTCCCTTATTTTGGAGACAGTAACTCTGGGGTTTTGGTACACAAGTTTTCCTCTTTAGCTTATGAAGGAGAAGTTAAGATGGTTTATTCCCCCCACCTCCCTTATTTTGGAGACAGTAACTCTGGGGTTTTGGTACACAAGTTCTCCTCTTCAAGTTATGAAGTAGTGGTTAAGACAGTTTATTTCCCCACCTCCATCCCCCCCCCCCCCCCCCCCCCCCTTATTTTGGAGACAGTAACTCTCTTTGAAATTAGCTAACGCACCTTAAGCAAGAGCCAGAAAGGTGGGTGTGACCTCGTTAAGGGCAGAGTGAAGAAGGAACATCGTCAACTTCCATGGCTGAGCCGCACGCTCGCGCCTCACAGCGCACGCGACCACGTTACAGACAAATGGGAAACATCCGTGGTGGTGGTTACAGTCGTGTTTGCCCAACTTACCTTCCCAAGGACAACGTGCTGAACTACCGTCTCCTCAAAGAGAGTTTTCCTCTGTTTCTGGAATATCTACCGTCTACTTGATTCCTAAAACTGGATTTGTCACGACCACAGAAAGAAAGCGTTTACCATCTCTTGATTTCTCACCAAAGCCCCTGTCCTTTGGGCTGGTTTGGGGTTGGCTTGTTTTGCTGCCTCCAGGGAGTTATCTAATGTGAAAAGAGAAGTATTTATTTCTTTATATAATATAAATATTTATTTTAATAAAAAGAGCCTTAATGGAAGGAAACTCTCCCTGTGTCCTGGTTTGAGGTAAAAGAGAACCAATTTTGTTCAGTAACTTGGCTTCTTAGCTGGGCCTCTTCTACCAACTGAAATTAACTGCCTATTGTGCCGTCAGCGTTCACTCTCTCAGAGCGATAAGAGCAATGGTTACAGCTGATGCCCAGGCATGGGATGCAGAGAGGCTCTTGCTTATACTCATTGCTATAACCCCCACGGCCAACCAGCTTTGTTATTTGCCCCGTTGGAGGGTCGGAAGCGGAAAAGCATAGTGGGGTCCCACCTGCGGGGAGGAGCGACAGGACAGGTGACCCAAAACTGACCAACAGGGTATTCCATCCCATCTGCCTCATGCTCAGTAGAAAAGAGACCAAAGGGATCAAAGGGTTCTTCTACCTGGGGAATGTTTACTTCGCCCTTTGATAATTATGCTGATGTGACCCCATCAGAGCTGGGGCATGGCAACCTTCTGGGCTCTGAGGATAAGGACTGGTACCTTGTTAAGATCGTGATTTTGTTGTTGATGCTCCTGAATGTGGTGCAGGGGTGGTTTCTTGTGAAACATCTGTGCAGGGGGAGCTGGAGGGGACCGTGCGCTGCCGCCACTCAGACCCGCGCAGCCGCTCGGCGATCTGCAGCGGCGCGAACCGCGGCCCCGCCCGGCCCGGCCGCAGCTGCCCCCCCCGGAGCAACGGCACCACCGGCAGCCGCCTCCCCCACGGCACCGGCGCCACCGGCAGCTGCCCCCCCCGGAGCAACGGCACCACCGGCAGCCGCCTCCCCCACGGCACCGGCGCCACCGGCAGCTGCCCCCCCCGGAGCAACGGCGCCACCGGCAGCCGTCTTCCGCACCGCCACGGCACAGGCGCCTCCGCCGCCGCCTGCACCGGCACCGGCACCCGCACCACCGGCAGCCGCCCCCCCCACCGCAACAACACCGGCCCCTCCGCCGCCCGTCCCGGCACAAGCCGCGCCCCCCCCTGCAGCGGCACAAGCCACGCCGCCGCCTCTCCCGGCACAACCTACTGCAGCCACTACAACCAGTACCAAAACTACTCCAACTCCATCAAAATCGGTACAAGCTGCCCCGGTAACCAGGAGCAGGAAGAGGAGGTCAACTCCTTCCCCTGCCCCTTACCACAAAGACCACCTCAAGTCACATAGCTTGGGGGAGAGTTCTGAACAAGATCCAGGGGAGGGTCCTTCAAGACCACAGAAGGGAAAGAGACCTTTGAAAACAGACAAAGGCCAGAGTCCTTCTAGAGCAGATGCTGGAGAGGCCCCTTCTGGGGCAGCCTCCCCACAGGAGGACTCAGATGTAGAGGGAGTTGTTCAATCCTTCTCCGTGAAAGATCTGAGAAGTATCAGGAAGGACTTTAGTCGTCATGAAGGCGAAACACTTGTCTCCTGGTTGCTCCGATGCTGGGATAGCGGGGCAGATACCCTAGACTGAGATGGCAGAGAAGCTAGGCGATTGGGAAACCTGGCCAAGGATGGAGGGATTGTACCTGAAAGAACTGCCTGTGCGAGAGGTGATTTATAGTGATGGGCAAGCGATAGTAGACCCTGATGAAATGCCATGCAAACGATCTCTGCTCAAAAAGTTTGTACAAAGTGCACCATCAACATATTCCCACCCATTGTCAACAATGGTCTGGGGAGGATCCGATACTGACACACCAACTGTAAATGAAGGGGTTAAGAAGGTACGACAGTATGAAGACAGTCTCTCTGGTCCCTTCTCTGTGGCAGCCATAGAAAAGCTGACTGTGACCACCGAGAAAATGACTGAGAAACTGACTGAGAAAATAGAGCAAATGACCCAGAGATTAGTTGAGCAAACCCATAAACTGTTTGATAAACTAACCAAGGTGGAGGAAAAACTCCATGCTTTCCCTGTACAGACTCATGTTGCAGCTGCTAAGAGGAAACGCCCTCCTACTCAAGAGAAAAACCACCCTCCGACTCAAGACAAATCAAAGCTGATGCGAGATATCCTGTGGGTTTGCCTCTGTGAATATGGAGAAGACATGAAGAAGTGGGATGGAGAACCTACCTCAGCCCTACAGGTACGGGTGCTTGAGCTGCAGAATGAAGCCGATAGAAGAAAGGATTCTTACAGGAGGAAGGCTGCTCCGACCTACGGTAGGCGATTCTATGGACCAGGTAGGAACCGATCTGATAATCGTAGGTACTACGGTCAACAGTAGAGGTGCCCTGCCTCCAGCCAGGAGGAGGAGAGGGACAACCGAATTTATTGGACTGTGTGGATTCGACGGCCTGGCACATGAGAGCCACAAAAGTATAAAGCCCTGGTGGACACTCGTGCACAGTGGTGGTGGGGTTTTTTTGCTGTCTCCAGGGAGTTATCTAATGTGAAAAGAGAAGTATTTATTTCTTTATATAATTTAAATATTTATTTTCATAAAAAGAGCCTTAATGGAACAAAACTCTACCTGGTAATGAGAGAGGGTGATTTATTCTTTTTTTTATTTAACTGAAAAAAAGTTGGATGTAGCGATGTGGTTTTTTGCTCCCTCACAATCCCCCAGGAAGAGGATTGGAGCCAGGATGAGCATCGGAGCACAAAAGCCACGAAGCGATGGTCACAATGTGCTGAAGGGGCAATCGGGGAGTTGTTCAGCGGTGAGATGAGCAAGCAGCATCCCGAAAATCCGCCCCTGGAGAGGGGTCAGCGGTGTACGGACGCTCTCTGTGTTCTGTAAGCCCCCTTTGGGGAGCCCCTGCTGCCCCCTTGGCAGCGCCCGGGTGGCTGTGACTGCTGAAAGCTGGTTTGGTGCGTTGAGGTGTTAGGTGGGGTGGCAGCAGCCCCTGCCCGCCCCGGGAGGGGGGACACCACCTCTCCGGTGGCACTGGATGGGTGGGAGGGAGGGAGGGAGCAGAGCTCTGGAAGCCATGGAGAAAGGCGTGGGGGTGTCCCTCATCGTGGCAGCCCCCAGCAGCCCCACCCCGCCACCCGGCCACCCCAAGGGACACCCAAGCCCCATCTTGGTCCTCTCCCTCTTGGGTGACGCCCTTCCACCCACCCCGGAGGTGCGCTCCTCTCCTGCGGGGGGGACGCCCAGCGCTCGCCTGGCTAGAGAAGCACAGGGGGGGGGGGATGGGGGTGGGTGACTGGGGGCATCTGAGCTTCCCAGTTACACGGGTGTAATTAGTGCACCATTAATAACCATTAGTAACCACTTTGGCTCTGCTAACCAACTGCGGCGAGGCCCCCACCCCGCTTTAGCACAGGCTTCCTGATGCCAACACCTCCCCGAGCCACTGGGTAAAGCTGCGCCTGGCAAAAAACCACCACCACCCCAAAAAAACCCCACAGCACAGCCCCCACTCCCCACCCACCCCTTCTCCCCCCATCACAGCCATGGGGCAAACTCCCACCACCACCACCCCCCAATCTCAGCTCGGCCATGACCCCCCCGAGACACTGGAAAGAGAGCAACGGAGAGCGAGCTCAGGCTCGTGTGAGCTGCAGAGATTTCTCTTTTTCTTGTGATGATGTTGTCGTTGGGTGGGGTTTGGTTGTTTTTTTTTCACGGAACACTTTGCAGTAGAGGACAAAAATATGGTGTCACAGCCCCTGGGGCCACACTGGCACCGCCACCTCACCCCCCCCCCCCCCCCTTCGCTCCCGTCCCTCGTCCCTCCTCTTCCCAGCGGCTTTCACCACTTTCCTTGCTTGGTTTTGTTTTGTGTTTGTTTTTTTTTTTTTTTTCCTTACAACCTTTTTTTATATTTGAGTTGGGGTTCTTTTTCCCTTTTTTTTCCGCCTTTCTTCCCCCCCTTTTTTCTCTTTCTCCTTTTTTTTTTATTTTCTCCTTTTTTCTTTTGCTTTTTTTCTTTTCCCCCTTTTTCTTTCCACCACTTTTTTCCCCTTTTTTTTTCTCCTTTTTAACATTTCTCAAGCTTTCTCCAAAGGAACAGCCCCTGGCTCTCAGCTAGCCAAAGGAGACTACGGAAGAGCATTGGCACCCGTGGGAGTGGTTTCCTTCTCCTGCTTCACACTCGGTCGAGATCGTTTTTTCCAACTCGTCTTTTTTTTTTTAACAAATTAAACAAAAAAAAAAGCTCCAAGTATCAGTTTTACAAGGCACACAAAATCTCTAGAAGGGAAACACAAACGCAAGGTGCTGAGGTATGAAAACCTGAGGTGTTTTTTTCTGTGTGGATGTGTGTGTGTCATCTGGGGTTGGGGGTTGTGTGTGCTTTATTTTTGAAATTTAAAAAAAATAATAATTTTGCTAGGTTTTTTGTTGGTTTTTTTTTTTTTTTTTTTTCCCCAGCCCTGGGCTGACAACCTCTTGGAAATCCGGTGTTTCCCCCGTCGTGGTTTGGCCTCAGCCGGCAACAAAGAACCACGCGGCCGCTCGCTCCACTCCCGCAGCCGGGGGCAAAATCGGAAGAAAAAGGCAAAAAAGTCGCGGGTTGAGATAAAGGCAGTTTAAGAGAAGAGCAACGGGAAGGGCAAACAATCCCAATAACAGCGGTAAAGGAATAGACGGACGCGATGACAGCGCCTCCGCGCACCGACCGGCCCCGCACCGCCGCAGCCCGCTCCCAGCCGCCACTTCCCGCCCCCTCCCCCGGCGAGCTCCCCCCAGCCCCGGGCATGGCTCACAGGGGATGGGATACCTGTGTCCCTGCCGGCTCCTCGGGGAAATTAACCCCATCCCTGCCGGAACCAGGACACCCCCCGCCCCTCTTTCCCCCCTTCTCTCCTGCAACCCGCATCTTTCAGCCGCGTCGGGGCGGTGATGGAGAGCGAAGGGACAGAGGGACAGCCGGGACAGGGGGACGCAGCAGATGCCAACCCCAGTTTGGGACTCAGGGAAGCAAAGAGGAAAGGGCGCGTGAAAGAGAAATGCCTCTTTGAGGAGACGGGATCCCTTCTCTTGGCTCATACAGGCACTGCTCTTCTCAAAGCCCTTAAGAAATCGCTTTTTAACGCTCCTTTAATTATTATTGGGGGTTTCACCCCCTGCTGGCAATCCTACATCCCTGCTCTACCGGGCATTAGAGAACCACTGGACTAGTTCCTGTCCTTTAACCTCGAGAAAAGCCGGCTTTGGCTAAAAACCAAACATCCTCCTCCCGCCCCCACCCCCTCTGAAAAAAAAAAAAAAAATTAAAATCCTTACAAAACTGAAAAATCCTCCGGCTCCTCCGGCTGTGCCTGAGGTGAAAAACAGGTGGCTTTTAGTAAATTAAAAATAATAAAAAAAGAAAAATACTAAAAACTCTCTCTCTCTCTGCCTCTGTTAGTCCAACTAAAGGGATAGCGTCGGGAGGCGAGGGAGGAGGAAGGGGGAGGCTGTGGGATGGAGAGAGCCCTCCCCGTACCCCTCGGCTGTGCATCCTCGCAGCGCCGCGGGGAATGGGGGGCTGTGTGTTTGGGGGGGTCTTTGGTTTGCTCCCCTGACCTGCTGGGGGTGGGGGAGGGGGACTGGGGAGGGGGGGAGGGAGATGTCCGGCGGCAGGGTTACATTCATCGGGCGGTGCTGGGCGGCACGGCGGGAGCCTCCCTTGCTGTGCTGCAAGGCCGGGGCTCCCGGAGCGTGTTTCTGCTCCTGCTGCTTCACCTGCTGGAGCATTTCCCTCATCTTGTGCTGTGCAGTCTTGGGGAGGAGAGGGGAAAAGCAAGAGGTGGGGGTCAGGGCACTGTTTCTCCCACCACCACCCACCCCCGAGCCCCCACCGAGCATCTCACTGCTCCCAACTTGTCACTCTGGACAAGCCATAATTAATTCTGGGGGCGGTTTTGGGTGTTGTTTTTTTTTGTTTGTTTTGTTTTTGTTTTTTTTAACTTGTGCTTCCTCCATCGCTCCTCAAGAGCACCTGAATTTTTCTGGGGGGCTGCGATCCTGCTTGAGTGGACAGGAGACAAGGTTATGGAAGATGCACCCAGGTGGGATGCGGGTGGCTTTGCCCGCACCGAGGAGTCCATTCACACCCTGGGTGCTGCTCTGCACGGCATTCAAAACACCCATTTTTAGCTCAATCGAGCCAATCTTCAATTTCAGTTCTCGCACAGCCAGGGGGAGCTACCAAAACACCTTCAGTGCATCTTGGGGGCACAGGGACCTCCCAAAAGAAGAGTGGCAGGACGCTCGGGTGGTGCTGGGCTCAGCAAGCCCTGTGCCTTTCCTCGGTAGACAAAAGCGGCCGGGGAGGATCGGGTAAAGCCACGGCCAAACTGTACCTGACTGGCAAAGAAATGCCCAATGATTTTAATGATGACCTCCTCGTTCTTGTCCGGGGTTTGGTCTCGTGGCACAAGGACTTCCGCGCTGGTTAAGTTTTACAGTTCGTTCACCTGGAGCGAACCACAAGAGGCTTCTGTTGTGGAAGAGCCAAAATCCTCCACTGCCACAGTCACGACGGCACCAGGCACCCTGTGTGTCTCCCCCTTCCTTGGGACCAACAAGAACCACCACCAGGACATAGGGGCTGAGGGTCAAGACATCGCTGAGACCACTGAGCACCCGGGATTTGTCCCCCTGGGGTGGGCAGGGGTGATGGGTGATTCACAACTTTGCATGCCCGGGGCACCACCCCCCACCGTTTTGCCACCTTTGCCTGTCACGTGGCCGGCGGCGAAGGAAGGCACCTTGATGTGGGCTTCAAGCTTCACTTCTTCTTTCAGGTTAAAGAAGTTATCCTCTTTCAGCTTCCCAAATATTCACCCCTGGGCCTGGGGAGGAGACGGACAGGAAGGAAAACCATCAGGCAGCGCCCGCTGTGCCCCTCCATCCCCAAAGCTGATGATGTTCCCACGTCCAGCAGCATCAAAACCACTGTACCCAGCAAAGAGCTCCCCTGGTGCTGAGGGAGGCCAAGCCAGGCTGCCAGCACAGTGGTGACCACAGGGATGCTCTCGACTTGTCCCTTACTGTCCCCCCCACCCACAGCCCCCACCCAGCGCACCTTGAACTGAGTCTCGGGCGGCCCCATGAGGATGACCATCCGCTCACTGCCCTCGGGACCTTCTGACGGGGCGATCTGGGGAGGGATGAGGGAGAGGGAGCATGAGTGCGGCCCCCACTTCGGCAAGACCTTCCCTCGGTGGGATGTCCCCCCCCAGCACAGGGCAACCTCCCCATGTAGGAGCATCCCCTCCCACCAGAGCTGGGCTGATAACCGGGGTGCTGCAGGCCTGGCCTTCTACTAACGACAGCCTGGAGAGGTGGGCACATGCCAACCTCATGAAGTTCAATGAGGCCCAGTGCAAGGTCCTGCACCTGGGTCGGGGCAATCCAAGCCCAAATCCAGGCTGGGCGGAGAATGGATGGAGAACAGCCCTGAGGAGAAGGTCCTGGGGGTGCTGACTGATGAGAAGCTCAACATGAGATGGCAATGCGTGATCACAGCCCAGAAAACCACACATATCCCAGCCTGCATCAGAAGTGTGGCCAGCAGGGCGAAGGATGTGGTTCTGTCACTCTGCTTTGCTCTGGTGATACACCACCTGGAGTACTGCATCCAGCTCTGGAGCCCACAACATAGGAAAGACATGGACCTGCTGGAGTGGGGCCAGAGGAGGCCACGGAGATGCTGTGAGGGCTGGAGCCCCTCTGCTGGGAGGACAGGCTGAGAGTTGGGGTTGTTCAGCCTGGAGCAGGCGCCGGCCAGGGGGGCTCCGTACAGACCTGAGAGGTACGCCCAGGAGCTCTATGGTGGGAGAGAAAATGAGAGTCAGTGATGGCCCCAGCGTGCCAGACCTTTCCCAGCCACCCCCAGCCTGACGCAGAGCAGCGTGCCACCACTGTGAGCCCGGCAGGGACACGGGGACAACCCTTCAAGCCCTGAAACCCTGGGGTGATATGCAACCCCATCCCAGCACGATGGGGCTGGGAGGCGGATGGGAGGACCCAGTTACTCCCAGTCCCTCCCCACTGCCACGTTTCCACCCATGTCTTGCCTTTGTAGGGGAAAACCAGGACACAACTCTCTCCTGCTCTGCGTTCCAGCAAGTGCAACCAGATGCTACCTGCAAACCACCATTTCTCACATGGAGGACGAGCAGACCCAGCTCCCCTGCCCAGGCTGGACGCCACTCTCGCTCCCAGCCCTCTAGTTAAACGCGCTGCGCCGAGGTCATGCTCCCTCTCACATTGAGCCCATGCTCCCTGTGTCCACCCTCTGCTTCTGGCCACAGGCTGCTCCATGGCTCCTACACCAACATGTCCTCTCCTGCCCAGCCACTCCTCAAGGCCAGTGTGGACATCGCACCTCCTCACTTCCCTCCCTTCACCAGGAGCCTCATTCCTTCTCCTCCATCCTTGCCAGGTCTCTACAGCTCCACAGTTGAAGATACAGCCACAGGCCCCAGGTCCTGCTGAGGATGCAGTCAGAAATGACCACTCCATGGTGTGAAACATAAAGTACTTGGGTGGAAGGAGCAGAGGCCTCACCAGGGTGGCTTCAAAAAGGTCCCACAAAGCTTTGGGGTGAAGGAGGTCCCACCAAACGCTGCCCTTTGGGACACCTGCCCAGCTCTTCTCCAGCACACCAACAAACGCTCAACCAGATGCTTCCCCAAGGCCACGCTTGCTCAGGCGGTTGCCGCGGGCAGAACATCCTCCCGCACAGCCAGACCAACCGACCCTTCTCAGTGCCCTCCGGGGCCACCGCGCACATCACACTCACGCCCCTCCGCACCACCAGCCTGGCACTCACCCTTCTCCTCCGACCGCTCTGCTGCTGGCGTTGCCAGGAGAAGAAAACAGCACAAGTAAATGAACCCGCACGAAAATAGAAGTTAAAGAGGTCCGGCCAGTAAGGATAAAACAATATCCCGTATCTTATGAGGGGAGGAAAGGTCTAAAACCAGAAATTGATTCATTGTTGAAGGATGGATTGTTGGAACCCTGGATGTCACCTTACAATAGTCCAATTCTACCGGTCAGGATGGCTGAGGGGAGATAGAGATTAGTCACAGACCTACGAGAAGTCAATAAACAAGTACAGACTAGGCAGACTGTGGTTTCGAACCCATATACCCTCCTGAGTAAAATATCGCATAATCGTAAATGGTTTAGTGTAATAGACCTTAAAGATGCCTTTTGGGCCTGTCCATTAGCAGAGGAGACTAGAAACTTATTTGCCTTTGAATGGGAAGATCTGGACACTGGGAGGAAGCAGCAACTCCGCTGGACCTCCCTGCCTCAAGGGTTCACAGAATCCCCAAATCTATTTGGACAGACGCTAGAGAAAATTTTAGGGGAGTTCCAGGCAGAACCCCCAGTAAGAATCTTGCAATATGTAAATGATCTGTTGGTATCAGGAGAGAAAGAGCAGAAAGTCAGAGAGACATCGATACGTTCGCTGAATTTTTTAGGAGAACACGGATTAAGAGTGTCAAAGGCAAAACTGCAGTTTGTACAAAAGGAAGTAAGGTATTTAGAGCATTTAATTAGTGGAGGAAAAAGAGAAATCAATCCAGAACGAATTTCTGGGATTACAGCTTTAAGTGTCCCAAGAACAAAAAGAGAAATAAGGAAGATTTTAGGGTTACTAGGGTACTGTAGACTATGGGTTGAGGGATACACTCAATTAGTAAAATTTCTGTATGACAAACTAGTAAAAGAAGGTCCACTACAGTGGACAGAAGACAAACAGGAGCCATTACAAAAACTGAAGCAGAAGCTAATAAAAGCCCTGGTTTTAGCCCTCCCCTCCCTAGAAAAAAAAAAAAAGAAACCAAAACCATTTCACCTTCTTGTAAACGTGGAAGAAGGGATAGCGCATGGAGTCCTAATGGAGGGATGGGGCGGAGAAAGGAAACCAGTGGCATACCTGTCCAAATTAATGGACCCAGTACGTGGGGGTGGCCCACATGCATGCAGGCAGTGGCGGGGACCGAGGCAGTCCCAGGCGACCGAGCTACCAGCACCTGAAACACCCCATCTCTTCAGCGATGGAGCAAACCTTCTTCTGTGGGTACTCTGCTATTCCAGCACCACGTTTGGCAGGTGGTCAAGGAGGAACGATGAGAGTGGCCACACTGCACAGACAACTGGAGGAATGGTTGGGGTCCGTGTGGGCAGAGGCATCTAGCAGGGCCAGCAGTGCCCAGGAAGCCGCATCAGTAATGCCATGGCGGTCCCAGGCGACCGAGCTACCAGCACCTGAAACACCAAATCTCTTCAGTGATGGAGCAAACCTGGGAGGAGAGGAAGTGACCTGGGGTGGGTCCCTTGTTTGGGAGGAGAGACAAGGGAGGAGAAAGGGAGGAGTCAAGGAAGATGAGGGGGATGTTCAAGCAGGGAAAATGGAGACAAGGGGGGATCAATCCCCCGTTAACTACCCCTGAAATCCGGCTCTTCCTTCTGGGACTGAGAGCCCTGTTGGCTTCTCACTCTTTGCTGTGGTCAGCAATTTCTCTTGTCACGCTCAGCAGTTTCACACCGTCTGTTCAATTAGCTACGGCTTACACTGGGCCCTAATCTCCAGCTGTGTGCCTTAATGCATACCCCCAAAGTCATCTGCAGGTCACATCACTGTTTCCTATCCTCCATGTGCCAGTCTTCTCCGTCCCATGGTGGCTCTGAGCACCCTCCTCTCTGACCAGGCACCGTTTCAGCCCTTGGGAGTCACTCTTTCCCTTCGTGCCCTGCTGTCTGCCTGCGGCCTCATTGGCAGGCGCCGGGCACGCAAGTCCTTGCCTTGCACCGGAGACTGAATTGGACTCAAGCACGCTCAGCTGTGAAAATCAGGAACTTTATTTCTACAACCGAGTCAACATCAGCCCTTCTGCGCTCAGAGGAGCGCGGGCAGGACAGAGCAGGCCTTGGCACTGAGGCTGCCTTTGGCTCAGCAGGCATTGCCCCGGAAGGAAATGGTCGTGGAACAGGGCGGCCTGCTCTGGAGCCTCTTCGTCACGCTGCTCAAGCCTTTTTCCCCCACAGGACCTGCAGCAGCTCCTGCACCCGAGTAAAGAATTCCACCAGCTTCTGGAGTGGAAATGGGCAGGAGCTAATCGTGCCCGGTGGTGTTGGTGTTGGCCTTGGCCTCTGATAAGGGGTTGAGGCAGTGAGAAAATGACTCCAAGCCCGTGCTGTTGGAGTACCCCTTACTGCTGGGCTCAGTCCCATCTGGACCAGGATCCAGTTGTAGAAGTGCTGGGTGGAGGTGTAGACTCCGGGCCGTTTGGCTCTGGCACAGCCTCTCCCCCAGCTGGTCACCCCAACAAGCCAGAAGTAGTCCGCGTTGTTGTCTTTGCACACCAGAGGACCACCACTGTCACCCTGCAGGGAAGGAGAGAGGGTTGAGGTGGTGTTGGGTGGCCGCTGTCAGCGCTCTGGCCGGCTCCTTCTCTCTCCCAGCACCTGCCAGAGCTCTGCTCACTGCACACAACGGCGCTGCTCCGGTGCTGGAGCCTACAGAGCCTCATCTGGGAGAGGGTGGAGGGCCTGTAAGGTCGGGCACTCTCTCATCTCTGCACAGTGCTCCCGGCTGTGTGGAAGGGGGATGCTTTGGGATCTGGACCTATGGGCTGCCGGGAGCACAGGATGGGCTTTCTGGGCAGCGTCCCCGGGCTCTGGGACAAGGCGGGCACTGGGCAAGGACCTGCATCTGGGGAAGGGGAGGTGAGCACCAGCAGCGGTGGAGACCCAGCGGTGGCAGGGTGACTTGCCAGGCCAAGCACGTGCCGGGCGATGTTTGGGCGTTGCGAGAGGGCTGCCGGTGCTGCCGGGGCTTGACTTGCAGCACGTCCTACCTGGCAGGTGTCGATGCCACCCTGCGGATAGCCAGCACACAGGTTGTGGCTGTGGATGGCCCCTCTGTACCACCCGCTGCTGTTGCAGAGGTTGACATCAATGAGCTGGACCTTGGCCTCCTGCAGGACATCCGTTGACCCTGCAGCTGTGAGCACAGAAAGCAATGAAGCCCCAGCAGCTCCCCCCCTGCCTGGGTGAACCCCTTCCCTAGGGCTTGGCTTTGCGTCCTGAAGGCACTGTGCCCGTGTTTCCCCTCTGTCTGGCTTTGGGCGGTGGGTCAGCCCATTCTCTCCGGAGGCGTACGTCCCCACAGCCTGACTGCGGCTTTCGCCTCCGCTCTCGGGAAGCCCAACCCCTCTCCCCAGTGTGCCAAGCTTGCACTCAGGACACCAGCACTTTGGGGGAACTCACATCTTGCAGTGGTGGCGCCCCAACCGCTGACGTAGCAGGTGTGCAGCTCTGACACTCTAAGTGAGGCGTCGGGCACACAGGCAAGCTGGGTGTAGGAGTTGCACTGGACCGGCTGGTCCAGCTCCAGCAGGGCGATGTCGTTCCTCTGCGTGATATTCCTGTAGTGCTCGTGAACCAGCAGCCGCTTAATATGGCGCACTTGGGCCTCGGGGCCCAGCCGAGTCAACTGGGTGGCCCCGATCACCACGCGCCACATGCTGATGTGCCTGGAAGGCAGATGGAGAGGGGGGTCAGAGGGAGCGGAGCCACGCGCTGCAGCAGCCCCGCCGTTCCCTGCCTTCTGCTTCCCAGGGCAGAGAGGAGAGCAGTGCCACGCAGGCTGCCACTGCCCTGGCATGCCTTAGGCACGAGCCATGTGGCGCTGGAGGCTGCTAGGAAGCAGTGGCCCGAGCCCAGCCTTCTCCTGAGCAGTCTCTGGGCTGGGCTCGGCAGTGCCCAGGCACTGGGCGTACTGGCAGGAACTGGGATGGGAGTAGCAGGCGGTGCTGCACGCAGGGCACCCGCGAGGGTGGTGGGGACAGCCCCCTTCCCTGGCCCTCCTTACCTGGCCTCGATGAAGCAGTGTGCCGCCGTGAGGACCCACTGTGGGCTGATGAGGGACCCTCCGCAGATGTGCCCCGTGCCTGCTTCCCAGGGGTCCTGGATGCTGACGATCCAGGGCCAGGCTCCTGGACGGGCATTGGTGCCACCCACCACGCGCGACATGCCGTACTGGTAAGCCATGGGCCGGAGCCCGCAGGTCCCTCTGTAACCAGAAACTCATGACTGTCCTGCTCCACGGCGTGCTGCGCTTCAGGCTGAAGGTCAGCCCTCTTCCCTCCCCACAAGGCGCTGCACGGACAGCAGGGCCAGGGAACCCCCTGGGGCGGGCGTGCGTGCGCCCCTGTTTCTGCCTGAGCCCCGCAGAGGAGCTGTGCCAGCAGCCGGGGTGCTGGCCAGGATGTGAGGCTCCCAGGCGGGGTTGGGGAAGCTGTGGCCACGGGGGACAAGCGGGCTCCCTGCAGTGAACCCCATCAGGGTTGCCCAAGCTCCCCCCCAGAGCCTGGGGCCACTTACCCACAGCTGTCCCACGCGCCTTGCACAGGCCAGCACAGGGCCAGCAGGACGACGACGAGGAGCAGTTTCATTGCTGCCAGTGGCGGCACGTGGCACCTGCAAGAAGCGAACCGAGGGCCTGTCGCCACCAGTGCCGCAGCCGACGTAGTGCCCGCAGTGCTCACGCTGCCCACGGTGCTCTTGTTCCCGGGGCTGATGTCACAGAGTCGCTGGTTCCGGGCACCGGGCCCGGTGGCCTCTTGGCAGAAGGGGGGGCGCCATGGGGGGTTCCCGGCAGGAGGGGAGGCAGAAGCCGGCATGGGACACCCCCGACAGACCCCCGCTGAACGCTCTGCCTGCGGGACGAGGCTGTGCAGGCCCCGCGGCAGGCAGCAGCGCCTGGCTGCGAGCGCTGCCTGCTGACAGCTGGCAGCAAAAAACCCCGTGTGGCATCGCGGCCTCTTGGGGAAGTTCACTGCCACCCCACTCTCTGCAGCCCTTTGCCACCAGGGCCTTCCCAAAACACATACACCAGAAAACAGAACTGCTACAGGCAGCATGCACGGTTTGGGGTGTTGAGGGGCCCATCTGGCTACAGCCGCAGCAGGCAAGCGGTGATGTGCGTGTGGGACGAGTCCAGCACACCCACGTGCTGCACTCCGTACCTATGCGCACGCCTGGGCGCACACACAGAATCACAGAATGGTTTAGGTTGGAAGGGACCTTGAACACCATCAAGTTCCAACCCCCCCACCCTGGGCAGGGACACCTCCCACCAGCCCAGGTTGCTCCAAGCCCCGTCCAACCTGGCCTTGATCACTTCCAGGGATGGGGCAGCCACAGCTTCTCTGGGCAACCTGCGCCAGGGTCCAACACCCTCACAGTCAAGAATTTCTTCCTAAGATCTATTCTAAACCTCCCCTCTTCCAGTTTGAAGCCATTCCCCCTCACCCTGTCACTACACGCCCTTGTAAAAAGTCCCTCCCCAGCTCTCCTGTCGGCCCTTCAGGGACTGGGAAATGCCGGCACGTCAGTTTGTGTGCTGCACTCTGTGTGTGCACGCATCGTGTGTGCCCTGTGTGTGGGTGCACTCGGTGTCTGGGTGCACTCCGTGTCCCGGTACCCACACGGTGGGTGCACACTGTTTACGTGCAGTGTGGTGTAGATGAGCCTGTGAGCGTGCGCACTGCAGGTATGCGTTCACTGGGTCGAGCGCGTGCCGTGTGTGCGGGCATTTTGTGCGTATGCTGGCAGGCTGTGTGTGCCCGCACTGCGTGTGTGTGTGCGTGCTGCATGTGCATGCCTTCCACGCTCTGTGCATGACGTGCACGAGCACTGTGTGCATTACGTGGGGTGTTCCATGTGTGGTGGGGGCGTGTGTGGGATGTTAGTGTGTGTTGGTCTGTATCAGTGTGTGTGTTCCTATGCAGTCGGGGTGTGTGTCAGTGTGTGTTGCTGTTGTAATAAGTAATTTAGCAAAAGAATTTTGCTTCAGCTCAAATGAATGTGTGCCCTCTATGGCTTCAGCTAAGATGGGTCTGTGCTCGCTGTGCGTTTGGGAAAGGGATAGCGTTAGACAGGATATCAGACGAGAGCAACAGTTGGAAGTACAGAAACTTGCAGAACAAAGGGTGGTGTCGTTAGCTAAGATAACCACAGGAGTGTAAGGAATGAAGAAGCCACAAGAAAGACATGGTGGTAAAGACTTCGAGCCTCCCTCCAATGACTGTCAGGAAGACCCCTGAGGCAGCGCAGCGCCTGCGCCGCTGGAAGGGGGGGGCATGTTCGGGGGTGGGCTGCATTCCAAGAACTCATTGATTATGTATTTGGGGGTGGGTTGTGTTCCAAAAACTCATTGATTATGTAAATTATGTTCCAAGAAAAAACATGAATAAATATAAGGAATACAAAATAAAAACAAGTGTTTGTGAAGGAAAAAATGAGCCACAGGAGGAGAAATCCCCCGTGTAACTCCCAGCGCTGTAATAAATATTCTTTGCTCCACCGAATTTGCCCCGGACTAAAATTCAATACAGTGAGCGTGTTTCTCACAATCTGGGGGCTCGTCCGGGAGACCTGAAGCCCATGTTTGGAGCCTTGGACGGGTGAGTAGACCGGGACAGCGCGCCACTGCCGATTTCAGCAATCCTCGGATTCTCCCCGCCCTCAGTGACGGACCAGCGGCAACAGCCCAGTGAAGGGGCTCGTGGACACAAGGGGGGTCCCAGGGATAACCGCGGCAGCCGATAATACTTGTGCGTGAGACCCGGGTAAGAAAATTGACTGTTAAGTATTGCTCAGGCGGCTGAGTGACGGGGGATTGAGAGTGGTGTGAGTGAGACGCGGACTAGATCTGCGAAGCGAGTGCGGAGTCTTTCTAACCGCGGTTCCATATCTCCGCGAGGAGACCGGCCAGTGAAGAGACGAAGCGAAAGGCTGGAGTTGAGAGATCCCCCGGGGGAAAAAAATGGGACAAGGGAAAAGTAAAGAGGAATCTAAGGGAAAAGCTGATCAGGGAATTCCAGAAATGCCTCCGGACAGTCCATTCGGGAGGATGTTGTTACAATGGGGGCAGGAAGGAGAGTCCTGCACCCGGGGTAAGGACAAAGCAAAGATGATCCATTACTGTATGTTTAAATGGACCAAAGAGCCCATAAGGCCAGAGAAGTACTGGCCAAAGTATGATTCTATAGAGGGACAGCTGTGTCAAGCACTAAATGTATACGTTAACTCTAAAGAATCATTTGATGAAGAAGAGAGCGAATATGCAGCGTGTTGGAAAGGAGCTGCAGGGGTTTTTAAATGGGAAATACAAAAGGAGAAGGAGGAGGACCAGAGACCAGTCTGGGATCCTCTTGAATACTTACCTCCCCCATATAACCCGGACCCTCCGGAAAGCGCAAGAGAGCCTCAGGTCCCCGTTAGAAGGGAAAGCCAGAGGAAATGGAGGTGGGAAGTGGGGAGGTCCATAGTGGAAGAAAATGAGAAGATGACAGAACCAATCGGGCTGCATCCTTTATGGGAAGTCCCGATCCCAGGAGTTCAAAATGGGGCAGGATTTGTGAATGTGCCCCTAACCAGTACAGAAGTCAAGAACTTTAAAAAAGAAATGAAGAAATTGTTGGAAGATCTCCTAAGTTTGTCAGAACAATTAGACCAATTTTTAAGTCCAAATGTATACACTTGGGAAGAAATGCAATCCATCATGGGAACTTTGTTCTCCCCGGAAGACAGACAAATGATTTGTTTAGCAGGGATGAGAATATGAGAAAGGAAAAACGTTCATAGAGTGGCGGGGGACCAAAAGTTACCCCTACGAAGAACTGATTGGAATCAAAATGACCCCGCAGGAAGGAGAAACGTGTCTGATTATCCGACGTTAATTATAAGGGGACTTAAAGAAGCAGCCCTGATGGAGTCAAATGTGAGCAAAACTTTTAATAAGTAAATAAGGGAAAGAGGAATCTCCGACGGAGTGGTTGGAGAGGCTCCGAAGGAATATTCAGCAGTTTTCTAAGAATGACCCAGAGACTGTGGCTGGCCAGGAATTATTAAAAAGTAAATTTTGTCACCCATGCCTGGCCAGATATTAAGAAAAAAAATGAAAAAGATGGAAAACTGACATAAGAGAAGAATCAATGAGTTGTTACGAGAAGCACAAAAAGTACATATGTGAGGCGTGATGAAGAGAAGCAGAGGGCAAAAGCAAAACTAATGGTAGCGACTGTAAAAGAAATAACAAAAACTAAAGCGCTCCAGAATCCAGGGCCAGGGATGAGACCATACAAGATACAAGGAGCCCATCTGCCACCGCTCAAAAAAGCCCATATGAATGAAATCAGGAGCCCCAGAGGGCGGAAAGTGTTACTATTGTGGGCAGGAAGAACATTTTAAGAAAGAGTGTCCCAGGCAAGAGAGAGATCGAGTGTTACCTCAACAGGAAGAATACACTACCAATTAAGGGTGTCAAAGGCTCTACCTCCTGGGGGAAGAAAGAATTAGTGAGCCCTTGATAAATTTGAAATTAGGCCCCCAGGAGGAAATTTACACCTTTTTAGTAGACTCAGGAGCTGAGAAGTCTTGTATTATGAAATTGCCTTTGAATGGGAAGATCCGGACACCGGGAAGAAGCAGCAAGTCCGCTGGACCTTCCTGCCTCAAGGATTCACAAAATCCCCAAATCTATTTGAACAGATGCTAGAGAAAATTTTAGAGGAGTTCCAGGCAGAACCCGGAGTAAGAATCTTGCAATATGGAAATGACCTGTTGGTATCAGGAGAGAGGGAGCAAAAAGTCAGAAGGAGACATCGATACGTTTGCTGAATTTTTTTTTTTGAAGAACAAGAGTTAAGAGTCTCAACAACAAAACTGCAGTTTGTACAAAAGAAAATAAGAGCATCTAATTAGTGAAAGAACAAGAAAAACCAATCCAGAACAAATTACAGCATTAAGTATCCCCCAAATGAAATGAGAAATAAAGAGGATTTTAAGGTTACTAGAGTACTGTAAATTATGGGTTAAAGGATACACTCAATCAATAAAATTTCTGTATGACAAACTTGTAAAAAAAAGTCCAATACAGTGGACAGAAGACAAACAAAAGCAATTTAAAGAAGCAGAAGTTAATACAAGCCCTAGTTTTAGCCCTCCCCTTCCTAGGAAAAAAAACCCAAAAACTTTCACCTTTTTGTAAACGCGACAGAAGGGATATGGAGTCATAATGCAGGAATGCGTCGGAAAAAGAAAACCGGTGACATATCTATTCAAAATTAATAGACCCAGTATGTTGGGGGTGGCCCACATGCATACAGGAAGTAGTGGCCACAGCAATATTAGTAGAAAAAAAGCCAAAAATTAACTTCCAGAAGAACCCTAATCATACATACCCCACACACACTGTAAGAACTATCTTATCTCAAAAGTCTGGCCGGTGGTTAACAGATTCCAGAATTGTGAAATACGAAACCATTTTAATAGAAAAGAATGATTTGACCCTCGTAATAGACGGAAACACAAATCCTTCACAATTCTTGTATAGACAGACAAGTGGGGAGATGGAACATGATTGTTTAGACTTTATAGATTACCAAACCAGGATAAGAGAAGACCTAATAAACTCGCTGATGCCATATCTCTCTCTCTCTATATATATATATATAAAACAACAACAACAACAAAAACAACAACAAAAATATAAAAAAAAAATTTTATAGACGATTCCTCCTGATGTATAGACGGAAAGAGAGCAAGTAGTTATGTCGTCATCGATGGGGAAAAAAAAGCAGTAATTGAAGAAGGAGGATTACCAGCAAATTAGTCAGCCCAGAGTTGTGAACTATACACTCTGAAGAGAGCTTTAGATTATCTCCAGGGAAAAGAAGGCATTATCTATACAGATTCAAAGTACGCATATGGAAATTAACCATGAGAAGGAAGTCTCGTGTTTTTGCTTTGACAGCAAAAAGCCCTGGAGAGCCTTCAGAAGGCGCATAAGAGTCAGTACTGCTGCATGAGAGCAACAGACAGGAAAAGCCTCGAAAGTGCCTTCGGACTGGGGCAGCACCAAACCCCTTCGACTCTACTTTGCTGCGATTGTAACTGTTGTGCGTATACACGGGTTAAGTGTAAGAATTGTAATAAGGTCATTTTAGGTCCCCGTGGCAGACAGGAGCAGTACCTCTCCCAAGTCCTCGATCTTTAGTGTATCCAATGTGAGTATACAACCCCAATAGATAAGTGTATTATTGTTGCAGAATCCACAGAAAATCACTTAATGTGGACCGACCCAACCAGAACGTTCACAGATCCTCGAAATATCAACTCCCATATGAGTTCCAGGACCAAAGATAGAACCCTATTGTGCCACAAGGACCAGAGATACCGAACTAAAGAGGATGGAGGGCAAGACCACGTTGGCCTCTGGACTTGCTGCCAAGAAGAACTATTTCTCGGCTGTTGGAGGCACCCCAATAGGCACGAGAGGTAGGAGTATAAGCCATGCTGGACCTCCACTTCTAGTGGTATTATCACTAGTGGTATCTCTAGTATCTGGTAACGAATGCCAGAAGTGCTCTCAGACGGTCTCCTGGGGTAGACGATCCTTTTATACTGTGACTGTGCACACGCATATCAATCACCAGTGTTATACCCGTGAGAGTTTAAAAGTGTGCAAATACGGCAGACAAGAATATTGGGTTGGACAGAATTTAGGAATAGGCGGAACAAGATTAGGAGTAGGGTGTCCTAGAGGGGAAAAATGGCTCTGCTTCACTAAGGCAGGACACTGGGATATTCCAGACGGAGGGGGAGTACAAGAGATGGTGAAGGAAGAACTAGTGAAGAGCATGACAAAGGTCACAAAACAGAGAAGAAAAAAATTAAAAGTACAAAACGAGAGCATATACCAGAAGCTGCAAAAACAGTTACAAAAAGAGTTAGGATTCCCCACTCTTGGGCAAAACTTGTTTTTAAATCTAGCAACAGACATAGCTAAAGAATTAAATGTGACTGACTGCTGAGTCTGTGGGGGAGCTTGAATGGCTGAAGAGTGGCTGTGGAGAGGCACAAGTTTGAGTCCGATTGAAATCCTGGAATGGAATTATACCCTCACCATGAGAAAAAAAAAAAAAAAAAGGAGGCCTGACAAGTGAGTGATAAGTTCCACAGTAATTGGAAAAGTCAGTTTGACTTGGGAGGGAGGGAACTTTTCAGATCAAATGGGGGAGACCCCATGTAAAAAAAAAAAAAAAAAAAAGTCTTAAAAATAGATTCAAATTTCACCCAAACTTGGTTTCCTTGAAAACCAAGGTCATACCTAACGTTTCAAAACGAAACCAAAAATTGTACCCGGTGTCCTGGTTTGGGGTAAACCAGAACCAATTTGGTTCAGTAACTTTGTTTCTTAATTAATGAAAACATTCTGTCGGTCCCATCTGGGGTCCGCCAGGTCCCCAGTAGCGGATTTTGGCCTAAACCACAACACCCGGGTACCAAAAAATAGTCTCTTTAAACGTAAGAAGGAGGGTATGAATCCATTCTCAGGAATGAAAAACAGCTCACAATATTAAGAAAATGTAGAAGATACAATGAAAGAGTTTTGGCAGGCACCGGATGAGTTGTTCTGGATATGTAAAAACTGGGCATTCCCAGAATTACCACCTCACTGAAGAAAGACCTGCACCTTGAGAGTAATTCAACCAGGACACACAAACCAGCCACATGGGCCCAAGATGGTAGCTGGGGATATAAACCCCCACCTATATGCTGAATCAAATTATAAGACTACAAGCAGTAGTTGAGCTGATCACTAACAAAACGGCTTCAGGACTAAAACTGTTAACCCACCAACAAACTCAGACAACGGCGGCAGTCAACCAGAATCGGCTCGCAGTAGACTATCTGCTAGCAGTAAAAGGAGAGATGTGTAGAAAATTTAACATATCTGATTGTTGTTTAAAAATTGATGATAATGAAAAAGCAGTACGAGAAATCGCTGCTGATATAAAAAAAAAATAACATGTGCTGGTGCAAAAAAGAAATTAAATGGTAAACGCCAGTTGGTGAAATGAATTACTGAAAATCGCTTGGTGGAAGAAATTAAGACTGATTCTGCTGTGTGCCTTTTGAAAGTTTCTTATTTCTGCCTTGTTTAAATACCCCGTTTCATAAGATTAATTCACAGTGTAGTCCAAAGACTGCAAGTGGCAGCCGCTCCTCAGAAAATCATGATCTTGAGAAAAGCCAAAAAAGAAGAAAACCTCGAAGAAGCCACTCAAATTCTTGCTAAAATGGAAGAATCCTGTGAGATAGATGTAAAACGCTTCAGCAAAATTAGATGATAAAAAGAATAAGGATGGAATTGTAATAAGTAATTTGGCAAAAATTTTGCTTCAGCTCAAATGAATGTGTGCTCGCTATGGCTTCAGCTAAGATGGGTGTGCGCTCGCTGTGCGTTTGGGAAAGGGATAGTGTTAGACAGGATATCAGACGAGAGCAACAGTTGGAAGTATAGAAACTTGCAGGGCAAAGGGTGGTGTTACACAGGAGTGTAAGGAATGAAGAAGCCACAAGAAGGACATGGCGATAAAGACTTCAAACCTCCCTCCAACGACCACCAGGAGACCCCTGAGGAACAACGCCTGCGCTGCTGGAAGGGAGGGGGCATGTTTGGGCGTGGGCTGCATTGCAAGAACTTATTGATTATGTAAATTGACGGCTGAGTTGCATTCCAAGAACTTATTGATTATGTAATTAAGGGTTGGTTTATGTTCCGAAAACTCATTGATTATGCAAATTATGTTCCAAGAAGAAACATGAATAAGGAATACGAAATAAAAACAAACGGTTGTAAAGGGAAAAAGGAGCCACAGGAGGAGAAATCCCCCGTGTAACTCCCAGCACTGTAATAAATATTCTTTGCTCCACCGAATTTGCCCCGGACTAAAATTCAATACAGTGAGGGCGCTTCTCACACCTCCCTCTGTCCCTCTCCGCTCCCCGTCCCCCTCCTCTCTCTCTGCTCTGTCCCTCTCCCCTATGTATTCTCCCCCCCCCTCTCTAATCTCTCGCCCCTCTCCACCCACCCCACCCCACCGCCCCATCCCACCCCTCTCCCCGCTCTCCCCCTCCCTCCCGCCCCTCCTCCCGGCCCCACCGGGGCTCCGGGGCCTGGCCCTGGGCCGGGGCAGCCCCGGGGAGGCGGCCATGGCTGCTGCGGGGGGCGGGGGGGGTGTCCCGCAGGGCCCGAGGGCGGGAAGGTGCGCGCGGGGCATGCTGGGAGCAGGCGCGCCCCGGGGCATGCCGGGAGCTGTAGTCCCGGGGCACGGGGCTGCCCGGCGGCCATGTTCCTTCCCGGGGCACGCCGGCAGCTGCCGTGGCCCCGCAGGCTGAGGGGAGGGCTGGGGCCGCCCCGAACCGCCCGCAGCGATGGGGTCCCGCTCAGCCAGAGCCGGGCAGAGGCAGCGGGCCCCCCGACCCCCTGAGCCCCCCTCAGCCGCCCCGGCCCCGCTCGCCCCCTGCAGCCGTCCCGGCCCCAGCGCCTCCCCCGAGGGCTGTCCCGCAGCCCCAGGCCGCCCCACGGCCTGTCCTGGCAGCAGCCAGCTGGGCCTCGGGCGCGCTCCATCCCCGGTAACGCAGTGCTGTCAGCGCCCGCGCGGGGAACGAGCGGTGTCTGCAGCAGCTCCTGCAGCAGGAGGGGCTCCAGCCCGGGGCCGGCTGAGGGGATCGCCGTTCTCTCCCTCTCCCAGAGGCCGCGCTGAGGGCTCGGTTGTCCCTCCCTCCCCCTGGGATGTTGGTGGCTGCCTCTGGCTCCGGCTAAAGTTGATCAGAAAAGGTGAAGCTGCTGGAGAAGGACACAAAGGGGATGGAGCTGGAAGCTGCCCCCAGCTGCAGACAAGAGACAGCCGCCCTCTCCAGGTGAGGAAGGGTCCCTGTGAGTGGTCCTCAGCAGACCTGATCGCAACATGCACCGTGGGGTCCATATCCGTAACCAAAAGTATGGTACGGCCACATAGTGTGAGTGTGCATGTGCGAGGCTGTGTCTCTGGAAAGCTTCGTGTTGTAAGAGCTGAGAGAGGCAGAGAGAAGCGCCTGAACTGTCAAATTCTGCTGGTAGCACCAAGAGCAGGAACTGCGTTGAGTCCTGTGCCCCTGGGGCTGTGTCGCCCCTCTGCCGCGTCCGGGTCCCTCCCTGTGGCTGTGCCCCCCGGCCTTTCCCTCGCTGGTGTCACATTTTTGCTTCCCTGTACCTCTCTTCATCTGGCGATTCTTGTATCCTGCTGCCTGCCCCTGCTCTAGTCTCCGGCCCCTCTCTTTCTTTGGCATGCTACCTGTCACTTTTTTTTTCTTGTTCCTTCTCTGTCCTGCTCCCTGCTCCTCTTTTTCTCTTTTTTTGTCTCTGTCCTGAAGCACATTGATGTTTTTTTCATTCTCTGCCTCTTTGTCCTGCTCTGCATCCCTCTGTTTTTCACAGTCTCTCTGGCCTCTTCCCTGTCCTGCTTTTTCTCTCTCATCCTGTATGTCTCCCTGTACCCATCCTCCTTTTTGTCTTGCTCCTTCCTTATCATCATAGAATCACAGACCGGTTTAGGTCAGAAGGGACCTTGAAGATCATCCAGTTCCACCCCCTCCGCCCTGGGCAGGGACACCTCCCACCAGACCAGGTTGCTCCACCTGTCCAACCTGGCCTTGAACACCTCCGGGGATGGGGCCTCCACAACTTCCCTGGGCAGCCTCATCACCCTCAGAGTGAAAAACTTCTTCCTAATATCTAATCTAAATCTACCCTCTTCCGGTTTGAAACCATTCCCCCTCATCCTATCACTACATGCCCTTGTAAAAAGTCCCTCCCAGCTCTCCTGTAGGGTCCCTTTAGGGACTGGAAGGGGCTCTAAGGTCTCCCTGGAGCCCATCAGATCCCATGGACTTGTGCACCTTCAGGTGGTCTCAGACTTGATCTTCACCTACAGTGGGTAGTTCTTCATTTTCCCAGTCCTTGCCTTTGCCTTCTGCCTCACGGGTAGTGTGGCTGCAGTCTTTGCCAGTGAAGACTGAGGCAAAAGTCCAGTGGAGCAGGTTGCTCACACACAGCCCGCTGTGACTTTCAGTGCTGCTGGGCCTGTGGGGATGGTTCGGGGGACAAAGGATCAAACCTGAATGACCTCCCTGAAATCCAGCTGTCCGCTAGCCTTGGTTCACGTGGAGCCGGGAGGTGGTCCTGCAAACCACCAATCCAGGACACAGAAAGCTTTTAGCGACTGTGGCTATTTGGGAATAGATTGTGCTAAAGCTGAAAAGGAATTTGAGCTCTTGCTCATGGCCAAAGGAGGATGGTGGCCTCAGATGGCGGCTGGGGCTTGGGGCTTGCATTGCCTATGATCAGCCATCCCCACAGCCTGACAGAGGAAAGACTTTCCCAGGGAAGAGGAACCTGCGAGTTGTAGAGATGGAGGAAAACGTCAGCATGGTTTTGTAAGTAGGTGGAAGGTTCTGGATGAGGGAAGAATTCTGCATCTTCCATAGCATAGCAGGGGTAACTGCCTGTGCAACAAGTTTTTTTCTTTGTTTACTTTTTCCTGGAAGAGTCTTACGTTGGTACCCATCAGACAAAGTGGCTCATTGAATGGGAATGATACAGGGAAAATTACTTGGCTTACTTAGAAGCCCCATTGCTCTGGAAGTTGTTGGTTGTTTTTTTCTAGTGCTTTCTGTTTTTTGGAAGGGGGTGAGGGGAAGGGCTAGAATAATTTAGCTTCATACCTCCTAAAACATGCATTGTGGCAGTCCAGGTAGAACACGCCTTTCTCATGTACCTTTTCTTTTTCTGAATGTGGCGAATTCAATCTGCTGATCAAAAGCCCACTGAGTTCATTGGAGCCCTTGGATTTTTATCCTTTGGCTCAAGCGCTAAATGCAACCTCCTGTCAATTCTGTTAGCACAACTAATGCAGGTAATCTGCTACCTACTATCGAATAATCTCGGCTACCTACTATCTAACGATCTATGCAAGAATACAACCCGATCCGATGTTCCACGTAACATCAGAACTATGAAGAGACGTGATGTTCAAATGAAAAATGAGACAGTTTGTACACCTTTTAATAGCTTGAATGAATAAAAAGGGGAAGCACTGTATAGATAATAAAAAAATCACATGGATTTTTCCCCTAAATTTCTGAACCTTCTGTGACAAGTCATGCCACATCAAGGTGCATGTCTGCAACCCCCTGCGCTGCACGATGTGGGTCCTGTTGGCATTCAGTGATGTGGAGGACGGGGCAGCGCCCCCTCAGACAGCTTGCAGGTGGCACAAAACCGGGAGGAGAGGCTCATGCACTGGAGGGTGGTGCTGCCAAGCAGAGGGGGCTTGACAGGCTGGAGAAAGGGGCTGGCAGGAACCTGGTACAGTTCAACAAGGGGAAGAGCCAAGTCCTGCACCCGGGGAGGAACGAGCCCTTGCACCAGTATATGCTTGGGGAAACCCAGCTGGACACCTGGGCTCACAGCGGACCCCGTGCTGACCGATTTGGAGCCCGCAAAGTGCCCTCAGGGCCAGGAAGGTGAACTGTGTCCTGGGCTGCAATAGGCAAAGCCGTAGCAGCAGGTGGAGGGAGGTGATGCTTACCTTCTGCTGCGTCCACCCCTGGGCTCCCCAGTGCCAGACAGACATGGCCCTACTGGAGAGAACCCCCAGCCCAGCTCTGCCCCCAGCTCCCCCCCCCGAGTTTCAGTTGGGGTCGGAACGTTGGTCTGTTGGAGCCAACAGCCACCAGTGCGGCAGGACGGAGCTGTGCTGGTGCAGAGCGGCGTTTGGAGGAGGCAGGGTCTGGCCGAGCAGCGCTGCTCGGGCACCACCACTGGCACCGGTTTCCCAGCCACGCTCCTGCACACTGGCCCACGTCCTTGGTGTCAGCCAGCGCTGCACACCGTGACGGTCCTCCTGGCCTGGGCGGGATGGGCCAGGCCAACTGCTGCTGCAGGCCCAGGTGGGCTCCCCTACAGAGGAGGGACACGGGGGCACAGCGGGGCCCCTCAGCGCTCATGCCCCCCACTCTCTGCTCTGCAGGGAGGCTCTCACTGACGTTGAGCCGGTGCTGAGCACGGGCGTGCAGCTGACCCGGGGCCGCAAGAGGAATGAGAGGCGCCTGCTCCTCCTGCAGGAGGAACTGGTGATCGCCAAGCGGCAGTAAGCCCCTGAGACCCCGGCTGCCTTTGCCCCATCCCCGGCCCTGGGACCAGGGCACGGACACCCTGCCACCAGCCCCAGGCCCTGTGGTGTCCAACCCAAGGGCAGGTGGAGACAGGGCTTTGGCCAGGGCCTGAGGAGGCCACCTCCAGCTCACTGCCTGCCTCTTCTCTCAGCAGACATGGCACCAGCGTGCGCCCGCAGCTCCGCCTGGCCCTGGACCAGCTGTGGGTGCTGAGCAGGAGGATGGACGCAGGAGGGGAGGAAGAAGAAGACGAGGATGGCAGCAGCGAGGGCAGCAACTCCCTCATCCTTGTCTGGCCCACAGGCTACTGCCTTGCCACTTTCAAGTAAGTCATGATGCCACATCCCACGGGCTGGGCAGTGCAGGGCGGTGCTGGCCCCCATCATCTCTGGGGTCTGGCAGCTGCAGTCAGGGCTGGCAAGAAGCAGGAGAGGATCCCTACCATGCCCACGCCATCCTGTGAAGGGCCTCTGGTTGCCATGCAGACCCTGGGCGGGGAGCAGGCAGTACACCGGCAGGGAGGGAGGGAGGCCGGGTTGGCTGAGGGGTGGGCCTGCAGGCAGCTGGAAGGAGAGGGGTGGGGGCGTTTCTGTGTCCTGCATCCCCTGGTCACCTTTTGGTCACCTTTTGGTCACCAGAAGGGAAGGCCAAAAGCAGCTGCTCTGGCATGACAGAGGGAGCCAGGGCTTTGGCAGCGCCTCTGTCCTGCCCCACGGGGCTTCATCCTGCCACTGTGTCCCTCCCCACAGGGCAGGGCTGTGCAGGTGCCCGCTCTGCCCACGGGCTGGGGGGCAGTGGGGCCTGACGCTGTTTCTCCTCTCTTTCTGCAGCTCATGCGTGGTGAAGGAGCTGTGGGTGGACACGCTGCTGGGGTAAGCTGAGGGGATGCTCCAGGTGCATCCGTACAGGGGAACACAGCTCTGCATGGCTATGGGCAGCTCTTGGGCAGACGAGGGATGAGCGGGAATGGAAAGCCTCTTCTTCCTCTGTTTACAGCAAGGAGGAGAAGAGGGAGAAGTAGGGTGGAGTGCTTGGCAGGCAGGAGCTCTGCAGGCAGCTCTGTTCTCTGCTTGGCGCTGGGGTGGTACCCAGGGAGGGTCAGGATCCCTTTCACTGGAGAGAGAAGAGGTGGCTTGGGGCTCACTCTTTCTCTCTCTTCTGCTGCATAGGCCACCAGGTGGAGTGAAGAGAGCCCGGGTGACGCGACTGCCCTCCCTCAAACTCCTAGAGAAGCAGCTGTGCAACTGCCATGCTGTGAGTGTCTCTCTCATCTCAGCTCTGTCCCCTGAGCGCTGCTCCTCCAGCCGAGCAGCAGAGGCATCGCTTCTCACCTTCTTCCACTCCTTCTCTCTTGCCCAGTGGAGGACATTAAGCACCAGGAGCCTGGAGACCCTGATCGAGGGCCAGGCAAAGGTGAGAGTGGCTGCCTTTCACCCGCCTCTCGCTGTGCTGGAGTGGCAGGCATCTCTGGCGAGTGGGGTGAGCTTCTGCGGGAGGGTCCCAAGGTACCACCTGGGGAGCTGAGAGGGTTGGCGAGCCACCAGGAACGCTGGCATGTCCTTGCTGGCGACGCTGGGAGGAAACCTGCTGCACAGGGCAGAGAGTCTGTCAGGGCTGACGGTCCCAGCTCTGCCACGTTCAGGCTGCTGGTGCCAGGTGGCAGCTCGCTGGTGGCCCTTTCTGCTGCAGGGCTGCTCTCTAAGCACAGCCTGGTTCTTGCAGGATGATCTCAAGCAAGGGCCTCTGCCAGTCCCTTCTGGCAAAGAAGGAGGATGTTGCCACTCGGAAGGTGAGTTTTTGAAAAAAAGGTGGGGAAAGGCACCTTTGCTCCTGCAACCAGCACTTCTGCAGAAGATGGGATGCTGCTGCAGCTGCCCTTCGCCTTGAGCAAGTCGGTCCCCATCGCTGTAGAGCAGGAGAGAGCTGAGCCCTTGAGGTCCCTTCGCTCCCACCTGACATTTGTCCCTTGCGTGCAGGGCAGCGTGCTCGAGGTGATGCCTGCCTCTGCTCCATCCCGAGAGCCAGGCAGATGGCTCTCTGCCCCTCGGCTGGAGTCAGCGGGAGCTCTGCTCACTTGTCCCCTGAGTGTCGCCATGCAGGTTTGGCCCCCCAAGGAAGGATGTCACCTGGATGAGGAAGGACACTCGCTGGGCAGCGGCTGCTGAATGTGGTTCTCCAAGGAGACAGAGCCTCTGCTGCTGCGCAGAGCTGGGTGGAGGGCAGGGCGAGGGCTGGGCCAGGCTGTCCCGGTGGCACGCTGGCTGTCAGGAGCCTCCGAGCTGGAGCCGCTGAGCAGCAGAGGCGGTTCCAGCTGTTGGCTCCCTGCCCGTCCTGCTGCACCACTCATCACTGCGCTGCAGGCAGGGCAGGGCAGGGCAGGCTCCAAGAGTGCTGCTCCAGTGGTCTCCACTGAGGGGCTCTTGCTGTGTTTTCCTTTGTGGCAGGAGGGACCGGGAGGAGGAGGAGGAGAGGGCTGCCCTGGCCCTTTGCTTTGCGGCGGACCCCGCTCGCTGCCCAGGCTCCCGGGCAGGCAGACTGCCGCAGGGCACTCTTTGGACAGCCCCTTGCAGCCCTCTGCGGGGATGATGGCACGCTGCCCCAGCCCATCCAGGTAAGCCAGTCTGGACAGGGGGCCCCAGCCCTGTGTCCCGAGGAGCACCGAGGGCGGGGCATTGGGCTCTTCACCCCTGGCTCATGCTTCTGGCCCCAGCCCCTTTGCAGGGGAGGCAGCCGGGTCTGGGGCAGAGCTCTGGCCACGGACACTGCTGTCAGAAGGCAGCTTTTCAGCCAAGCAACTGTTCTGCTGCGTCTCCTGCAGGAGCTCCTGAATATCCTGCACCAACAAGGACCGTCGACGGAGGGAATATTCCGGAGAGCTGCCAGTGGGACAGCAGTTCGGGAGCTGAAGGAGGCCCTCGACAGTGGCGCAGATGTCGACCTGGGCAGACAGCCTGTGCTTTTGCTGGCCGTCATCTTGAAGGTGAGCGCTTCTGACCTGCAGCTGGAAGAGCTCCTGGCTGGCCTGGAGTGTTCAAAGACTCACCTGGAGCTCTTGGCACTGCAGGACTTCCTCCGAAGCATCCCCGCCAAGCTCCTCGTCGTTGACCTCTATGGGGACTGGATGCAAGCCATGGAGAAGCCAAGCAAGAAGGTGGAAGAGCTGAAAGCGTAAGTGTGGCCAGCAGCTTGCCTTTTGAGCAGCAACTGGTAGAGGCCTGGGACTTGCCTGCAAAGGGACAGGCTCCTTAAAAAGCCGTGTTTCCTGGCAGCCCAGTGTTGCTGGGGGGTGGAGTTGGGTTTTGGGGAAAAGCACACGGACAGGGAGCCTTCCCTTGCGTGGGCTTGGGGGAAATCAGGAGCTGGAGAGCAACGCCGTGCTTCCTTCCTGAAGCGCAGGAGCACTGACCGCTGGCTGAGAGCACCTGGAAAGCTGCAGAGCACAGCCGCTGGCTCCCACCTGCCTTGTGCAAGTTTTGGGGACAGCTGTGGGCAACATTGACTTTTTAAACATTGTGTTCCTGTTCCCTCAGGGTGGCCGGCAAGTTGCCTGCAGCAAATCTCCTCCTTCTCGAGCGGCTGCTGTCCCTTCTCCAGCATATTGGCCACAACGCATCCACCAGCAGGATGAGCTGCAGCAATCTGGCCATCTGCGTTGGGCCAAACCTGCTGAGCCCGCCCAACGAGGACCTGCTCCCACTGGAGGCCATGCTGGAGGTGTCTGAGAAGGTACGCTGTATTGACCAGCCAGCTGCAGCCTTCCTGGCCCATCAGAGCTTGGCTGTGCAGAGGTCCCTGGCTGCCCCCTTTCTCCAACAAGCGCTGGTGGGGTGGCTACCTGGAAGAGCAGCCCGCAGCGACAGCCTTCTGCGCAGAGGCAGGGGTCAGGAGTAGGAAAGGCTGCTCGACGTGTTTTCAGGCACCTGCGCTGAAACCAAGGCTGTCATGTGTGCAGGTGAAGACGCTGGTGGAGTTTCTGACTGAAAACTGCCATGAAATCTTTGGGACGAAGATGGCTGGCCTTTCCAGTCCCTCAGCTGAGGAGGTGCCAGCACCCGTGGGCAGACCCACAGGTATGAGGAGGCCCTGAGGGTTGTCACAGCCTGAGCAGGCAGCTGGTGTAGGGCTTCGGGTGGGTTTTGCTTTAGCTGTTGCTCACTTCCAACAAGTCACTTTGCTGCACCTGCTTTTGCTCTCCAGAGCTGCCTTTGGAAGAGCAACATGGCCGTGGAGGCAAAGCAGATGTGGAGCACCAGGCAAAAGCCTTCCTTGACACACCGCCCTCTCTGCTTGTCCTCCAGAAAGCAGCAGGGGCAGACACAGCGGTGGGATCAGAAACAGCAGAGGTATGGCAGCTCCGCAACCGCTGAGACAACCTGTCTCGTGTGGAAGGTAGTTCCTGAGGAGTCCAAGTAGCTGCTGTGCCTCTTCCTGGCATTCCATCTCATGTGGCTTTGTGTGGGTTTATTTATCCCCCGAATGATACACTGTAATTAAAAGAGGAAAGGTTGTTTCTCAAAAGGGTTAGGCATCAAAGGAAACACCTACAGAAAGACACATTTCCAAAGCAAGGCCTCCCACCACAGGAGGTGGGATTGCACCAAAGGGGTATCCGCAGAGCTCTGTCTTGGGAGGGCAGAAGAAACCCCGGCAGAATGATGTGGGCAAGCCTTTTCTTGGCGTGAGAGGGACCGCGGGCTCCCCGCTGAGTGGCCCCCACAAACGAACTGAGTGTCACACACCCGCGTGAACACTGTGTTCCAAAGTGAGGCCCTTGGAAGAAAGGGCTGATGCAAACCAGCCGAAGGGATCTTCTCTGCAGGGCCAAGGGAGCCATTTGCCAAACAGTCACCTGCTACTCCAGGCCGTCCCAAGCCACCTGCTAACGCTGACATTCCTGTTTTAGGCACCCGTTGCTTTGCCTCCTATCACCCCAGAGACCACGGTAGACTCCCCGGTACGTGCAGAAGAACTAAAGAGCCTTTCAGAGGAAAAAAGGTAAAACGAGTCAGCTTTGGTTAAACCAAGAACTGGTTCCGGTTGATCCTGGCTTTACCTGTCTAATCACACTGGGATGGAAAGGTTTGCAGGCTCCTGCCAGGAAACTGAAAACCAAAGAAAAAGAAAGAGAAAGGAGGCCTGGGCAGAGGCGAGGGAATGCCAACGAGACAAAAAAAGAAGGAAGATAGGAAAAGATGGGGACTGGAAAAAAATCAGTCAGGTCTAGAAGGTGAAGAAGCCCAGGTGCGTACCAGGCTCTGCTGCCCATCTTTCACCACTCGGACACTGCTCTTGGTCAGCCGAACTCGCGGGCGAGGGACGGTGAGGGATAGTGCTGCGCAGGGCTTGGAAGTAACTCCCCAGGGGCTGCCCATGGAGCACTGCTGTGTGGCACAGGGCCACGGCGCATCTCTGTACACTCGCAGGGCGCTCAGGGTGTTACCCATGGGGATAAGGCGCCAGAGCCCTCCCACAGTCACTGCCAGCAGTCGCTCTCTCTTCTGGGCTATAAACCATTCCTGGCCAGCTGTGTTCCCCAAGGAAAGGGGAACAGCGTCATGCCTCTTCTTCTTTCGTGGATTTATCGGTGCTTCTGACTTTGTCGTTGTAGGTGCAGATTTCCTGTTACTGCCTGAACCCCTGTGACTCCCGGGCTCCCACACTTGATACCCACAATAAAAGGATATTTTCTCTCTCCTGACTGTGTCTGCCGTACGATGTTCTGGACTAGGCAGATGTTTTGTGATGAATGGTATTGGAGGAGTTTGGGATCATCCCTTGTCCCAGAATCCTTTCCAGGGGGCATCAGGGCTTAGTTCAAAGGCTTTAGGAGTCTCACCAAAGCAGAGAATCACACAGAGTGGCTGAGGTTGTGGAGACTGTGTGAGACTTGTGGAGACTGGTCCATCCCCTCTGCTCAAGGAGCATCATCTAGATCCAGTAAAATATATCACCCCAAGATTAAAATACTGGTTTCTCATGTGCAGCTGGAATATCCTGTCTTCTAATTGGTGCCCCTTTCCTCTGGTCCTCTCAGTGCACACTCTTAAACAGAGCCTGGCTCCCTCTTCTTGTTTCCTTCTCAGCAGGTGTTTATACACATTGATAAGACACCCCACCCACCCCCAGCCCCAGTCTTCTCTTCTCCCAGCTGAGGAGTGCCAGCTCTTGCAGCCTCTCCTCACGTGGCAACGAGAAGGAGAATTTCCGCTGGTCCCCTTTTGGAAAATTTTGGAAGTCCTTCCTCTCCAGTATGAAATTTGAGACGTTAGTTTTCATCTCAGATACTTCATGAGCTATGTGGTTTCAGTTTGGTGTAGAAGTGCCAGAGCACATCATTAATGGGGTGTTAATTGGGCAGTTCTGGCCATGAAGCTCCTTGGAGCACTAAGCTGGACACCTGGAGGCTGCACCTGCGTGTCAGCCAGGCTGGATGCTCAGGGTGCAGCACAGCAGCGCGACCACCACTGCTCGAGCACGTGTGCACTGGCGACTTGCCCCTGAGCATCCTCGTGCCCTGAGGGTTTGGATCTCTCGGGTTGTCCTGACAAAATGTTATTGACAAAGGTATGAAGGTGGTGCAAGGAAGAGCTGTTGGGAGAATCTGCCACCATCCTTCTCCTGGTGGGAAGGTGTTGGCAGTGAGAGCTCTATAATGGGGGACATTGCTTATCGCTAGCGCAGCAACCGAGTGAGGAAGGTGCTCCCATTTACCACCTGTAGGATTTTGGTCCAAGGCATTACAAGGCTCCACTCTACATTATACCCCAACTTCTCCTCTTATTTGACATCACTTGTTCATATCAGATTCTTGAGTTCGTGTATTTCAGGTATCTTCGACAAATACCTGCATCTTACCCAGAGGAGACGGCACTGGAACAGTGTTGCAAACACAACATCCCATTGAAGTTCCATCTGAAAAAGTGCATGCCACAGCTCTCCAGTCTGTGTGGGCAATTACCCCACATCAGGGTATCAAACCCAGAGTAATATTGCTGAAGGAGCTGGAGCAACGCGATGTATCACTGGAAGGAGATGACACTGCTGCTTTTCTCCCCTGTCACAGGTTGGCTCCTTGGGCTTTGTAGTCTTGTGCTGTACCCTTGTGCCCTGGGTACAGCTCTGACACACCAACACGCAAATACTGAGATTTGGTCAGCCTTGACTGTCACTAACTCATCTGTTTTTTGTATCAAGGGAAGATGAGCAGCTGCAGATCTTTTGGTACCTTGTTTCCGTGGCATACCAACCCCAGCAGCTGTACTATAGAACTACACTGTGCTACATGATTTTGGTGATAATGTCTCTCATTGCTCTCTCTCCTGAGTAGGTAATGGCTGTTATCTGCCAATGAATATCACAAACCCAACTGATGGGGGACTGTTTCCTTCCTCGACGTCAGAAACGCTGCTTCGACTTTGAAGCAACATTTCCAACTTTGTCAGCTCCAGGAGAAGCGGTCTCTTGAGCGAGAGGGTGCAATGTGGGAAAGTAACAGAAGATTGGCGAGGAGGACTGTAAACACGCCCAAGTGACTTGCACCTGGGGTGAGGACAACACATCTATCACACTAATTGTTGTTCAACCTTGTGTGCTCACAAGTGGGATATCTGCACTTAGATAACGTAAAAAATCATTTCTCAGTGTGGACTCAAAAACGTTGCCTTGTTATTTTGTGTGGCAGTGTTTTGCTCTGTTATCAGGTCGTTTGTAATCTTTTAGTTATTTGTCACCTATGTAATGGCATCTCAAAAATCACAGAGGTCAGACCATCTCAGGATGGTGGGAGGCCACTGTTGACCATTGTGCATTGGGTTATGTTATGGGCCATTTAGCAAAGGAGGGGATGTCTCTTGAGAATTTGTATATACCAATGTCAGGAGCCTAGCATTCTTCCTCCCCAGGTGCAGGACCTTGCACTTGCTTTTGTTGAACCTCATTAGGTTCTTCTCTGCCCAGCTCTCCAGCCTGTCCAGGTCACGCTGGATGGCAGCACGGCCCTCTGGGGTGTCAGCCATCCCACCCAGTTTGGTATCATCAGCAAACTTGTTGAGGATACACTGTGCCCCCTCATCCAGGTCATTAATGAATATATTAAACAAAATTGGACCGAGTATTGACCCCTGGGGGACACCGCTGGTTACAGGCCTCCAACTAGACTCTGTGCCGCTGACCACAACCCTCTGAGTTCTGTCCCACAGCCAACTCTCAGTCCACCTCACTGTCGCCTCATCTAGCCCATACTTCCTCAGCTGGCTAATTTGAGCAGAGCAATGAAGTTAGTCGTAGGAGTACCAGAAAGGTAAGTGCTTGAACCGGTAAATAGCAAATAGCGAGTTCCCCCCAAATCGTGTGTGTGTCAAACCTGTCAAAGTTTTATTGCCAAATGTTGTTTGGCAGTACTTTCCAAGTGGCTCTTTTTGGTAAACATAACTTTTCAGGAGATTCAGGGTTGTGTGTGGCAAAACGCATGCCTCTGTCTGCGTGCCCCACTCCACAAACGTCCAGCAGCGGGGCTGTTGGTCCCCACTCTGGGTATTGCCACAGTGGTGCTGCGATATTGTCCTGGTTTGAGCGACTCGGGGCTAATTTCTCTTCTAATACTTGGGGAAGGTTGCACTTTTAGAAGACTCTAGTGTCTGAGCTTGTGAAAATATTTACTTTCTAGCCAGCTATGGTGTGTGGATTTCAAGGTCTCACTGTTTTCGAGCTAGCCAGGTGCAGGGATGAGGAGGAGCGAGACCCGGGCACTTGACCCAAGCTGGCCAACAGGATTATTTCATACCATCAGCATCACACTCGCTATAAATTAGAAAGTTCACTGGGAAGTTCTCTCTCTCCCTTGATGGCTGCCATCCTGAGAGCTGCGTATTCTGTATGGGTATCGGGATCAATATTGGTTCTTTAGCGCTTTGAAGGAGGCAGGTGGTGAAAGGCAGGAGGGGAAACCAGGGTGACCTGGAGGAGGGATACAGATCTCTCTTGGGTCCTGAAGAAAAGCAGCCTCTGCCTCCGCTTTGTGATGCGGGCTTCAAGGCAAAATGAGGAAACTGCCCTGGCGCAGGCTTTCCTGGGAAAATGCTGCCAGCGTTTGTGGGGAGGCCGAAGTCCAGGGCCAGCAGCTGTTGCCAAAGCGCAGGTGTTCTCCAGTGGGGCTGTAGCTTAGCCACAGGGCAGCCCTACGAGAGGCATTGCTGGGGCAGTGAGCTGGACAAGTCACTAGCTGGGCTTCTGTTGCAAGCCCTGGAGTGTTTGGGTGTTTAGTTTGGGGTCTGAGACCTGCTGTGGCTGGCAGCTCTCTGGGGGACTGTTGTTGTTGGGACGGACACGACACTGAACATCAAGTTGCAGCAATCCAATTTCTTCATTTAACAAGCAGTGCTTTTTTATATTCTTTTACCCAGGTGCTTATCTATGCATATATTCAGCATTCTACTTTTGCCCAATACGCTTTCACATCACACGCTGTTCGTGCTCTGGTCAAAGCCAGGATGTTTGCCAACCCTTATCCTTTTACTTAGCTCTTCTCAGGACTCCCCAGTCTCTTCAAGGGTACACGGATATCTGCTCAAGGTTAATGTTAAACTTGCATTCTGATCCCTTGGACCAGCCGAGGTTTCCCACAATTCCCCCTTTTTGTATTTGTGCTACAAATGCTGCCCCCATCACCCGCTGCAGGGCCCTTTGCAGTAGGGAGATGAGACATGGCACCATCATTAGCACAACTACAATTATCAACAATATTATTAATCCTGCTTTGACCTTTGAAACCAGCCATCCCGAGAGTCCCCAGTTTTGCAAAAGGTGATCAAAAGAGAAGAACCCATCCTCTTCCTTTAACTTTTTTGTTCGTTCCATTAACTCTTGTATGCGCGCATGAATGGATTGAGAATGGTCCGATAAGTTCATGCAGCACATCCCATCAAAATCTTGACAACCATGACCTTGAGCCAGCAACAAAAAATCTATTGCAGCTCGATTCTGCAGTGTGGCATGTCTGACTGAGTCTACATCTAGTAGTAAACTACTTAAAGCTGAAGATGTAGCATTAGATTGCTTGGCCAGCCAACACCCAAGCTTGTTAAGCGTAGCGAGCGCTTTAGCTGATGCCACTCCGGGGGCTAAAAAGGATGCCGCGATTATTAGGTCTCACAGCAGCACTTTTGCTCCAGGACCCACCCGTTCCTGGGTCACAAGGGAACCAAAGTGCCGAAGAAGGGGTGGCACCACAGCAGGAGTATCATCAGCAAACTGCAAAAAGTTTAATACATATACAGCTTTAGTTAATCGTGCTTCAGGGCTTTCCCCTATCATTCCCCCTTTTTGTTTTTTGCAAAGGCGTTTTAGAGTCCCGTGTGCACACTCAACAATACTCTGACCCGTGGGTGAGTGGGGGATGCCTGTGACATGTGTCACGCCCCAGAGTTGTAAAAAACAAGCTACCTTAATTGCCTTGGCCGTTAATTTCTCTTGGCCAAGGGGCAACTGATCAGCCCACACCGGTTTTTCTGTTAGCCATTTTAGGGCTAAAGTGTGTTGAGAAACACCCTGCAATACAGTGGCCCCGACTAAAAATCCGTAGTTATGCGAACTCCCCATTGGCCTAAGCAGTCCCTTCCCCATAGGTTTAAAGGAGTCGAGGTCACATATGGCCGCACTGTAGCCCTTTGCCCTTCTGAGTTTACAATCACAATAGGGTTAGTGGACATATAACTGTTGGCAACTCCTCCGAGTCCTGCCCCTCCCAAGGCATTGGAGGTTAATGGCCAAGCAACAGGCCACTCCCGTAAAGAGATGATCGTCACATCTGCTCCAGTGTCTAATAATCCAGTCAGTCGGATCTTCTTGGGGGTGGCATCGTTAAGTTCAAGAACACAATGCATTTGTGGGCGTTGATTAGATACTCTTTGCACCCAATAGACTTGTGGCTTTCCTGTAGAGCCAAAACCACCATTACCACATGTAACGTTCGTTCGTGGAACACAACTTTGAAATGGGATTAACTGAGCAAGTCGAGTTCCCTTCTCAATAGTCACAGGTGGTGTAGCTGTTGATACCATGGCACATATTTGTCCTGTGTAATCAGCATCAATCACTCCGACATGTACCATGAGGCCTTGTAAGGTGGTACTAGATCTTCCTATCAGTAAGGCACTTAAACCTTTGCCAGTTGGTCCCCAAGCGTCCAGGGGCACCTTGTGTACCTCTTTACTACAGGAAAAGCAGCAGGCTCGGCAATTTCAGTACTAGGAGACTCGGCATGAGAAAGTGAAACAGGTATTTTCTCTGACAAGTCCCATTCACCCAATTCCATCGCTTTTTGCTTCACCTCCTCCAAAATCGGACAGGGTTTTGGGGTTTAACCGTCACTTGAACTGGTGGTAAGTCCCAAGTTTGGGGATACTTTGAACAACAGAGAGGACCCCCTTGTTCTATTTGCGATTTTACATCAATTGGAGAAGGCCAAGGAGGAGGTGGGGCAGAAGGGACAGAAACTGGAGGAGAATTGCTCCAGTCAATCAAATTGCTTTCCTCCTCATTGTCCGATTCAGGGGGCAAAGGTGGATAAGGGAACAGTGGATTAGGAGGTTCACAAGGGATGGGCACCTCCTCCGGAGGGGTCTTTTGGACCTCTTCACTGCTTTTGATTTGGTCTCTAGGCAATACAAATCCCGATCAGTTAGCACCTTCACTTGCAGCTTGGTCGCGAGGTAATACATATTTATATTGTTTATCTTTTGTGTTCATCGGGATCAGTCCTTTATTTTCCTGAGCAGCAATCTCCTGCCCCTTTAAATCATCAACACGAGGTTTAGAGACAAACGGCGCAGGGGCTGCGGATGGCTGTTCACAACCTCCTGCTAAATCTCTCTGCTCCTTAAAGTTCTTTAATGTCTCTAATAAAAGTTGCCACGTAGTTAACAACTCAACAGCCGTTTTTGAGCCGCGCGTAGCTTCCTCAAATAAAGTCTGCCCTAGCTTTGTCCATTGCGTTATACTAAATGCTGTAAGCGACGTTACTTCTACTCCCTGTTCTTTTCCCCAAAATACCATTTTTCACAAAATCACTTCAGGGAGGATTACACCTTGCCATTTCAACATTCTAGCATTCTAGAATAGCATATATTCAGCATTCTACTTTTGCCCAATACGCTCTCCCATCACACGCTGTTCATGCTCTGGTCAGAGCCAGGATGTTTGCCAACCCTTATCTTTTTACTCAGCTCTTCTCAGGACTCCCCAGTCTCTTCAAGGGTACACGGATATCTGCTCAAGGTCAATGTTAAACTCGCATTCTGATCCCTTGGACCAGCCGAGGTTTCCCACAGGGGACAAGAGTCCCCTGGTCCATGGTGCTGCACTGCCTCAGCTAAGCAGCGTTGGGTTTTGTTTGCAGTACAACCTGTGCAAAGTGAGGAAGATCTTCATGGGCACCAAAGGAATCCCTCATCTGGTCACCCACAATGCCTGCACCATCCGCTATCCAGACCCCCTCTTCAAGGTGAATGATATGGTCCAGACTGACCTGGAGACAGGCAAGATCACAGATTTCATCAAGTTTGACATAGGTGGGTCTTGCACCCCATGTGGCAGTTCCCCACTGTGGAAAGCAGTACAGAAGTACAAATGCCAAACAGCTTTCCTCTAAAATAGAGAAGCAGTGGTTGCAGTCTTCGGAAAGGGGTGGTTTCCCAAGAAACCACCTGGAGCAGGGTTTCCTCCCGTGTAGGAGGTGTTTGGCATAGGGACTTGGAGGGATTCCAAAAGCAAGCAGGCACCAGGTAAAAGCAATGAGCTGGTGGAGGGGTTGCTTGGGTCTTGGGACCAGAGAGCTCTTTGGCTCCTTGAAGTGTGCCAGTGTTCCTGTGGGACACGCAGGTGTCCCCAGGTGCTCTGGTGGCCGCTCCGTGGGCCAGTGTGGCCCTGTCGCTGCCCTTCTCCAGTGGTGCTCCTCAAGGAGCCAAGCAGAAGGCCTTCACCACGGCTCCTGGTGCCAGCTCTTCTCACACCTGTATTCCGTGCCAACTTGGGCCGTATTGGAGTGATCACCAATCAGGAGACACCCGGGGTCATCATAGAATCATAGAATCATAGAATCAGTGAGGTTGGAAGGGACCTTTAAGATCATCAAGTCCAAAGATCATCATGGTTCACGTGAAGGATGCCAATGGCAATAGCTTTGCTACCAGGCTCTCCAACATCTTTGTTATTGGCAAAGTAAGGCTGCGCGGGCACAAGGCGGGTGGGTGCTCTCCTAGCTCCCCAGGGCTCGGTGCTGGGGCCGGTTCTGTTTAATGTCTTTATCAATGATGTGGAGGAGGTGATCGAGTGCAGCCTCGCTAAGTTTGTAGAGGACACCAAGTTGGGTGAGAATGTTGATCTAGTGGTGGGTAGGAAGGCTCTACAGAGGGATCTGGACAGGCTGGCTGGCTGGGCTGCAGACGATGGTATGAGTTTCAACAAGGCCAAGTGTCAGGTCTTGCACTTGGGTGACAACCCCATGCAGTGCTACGGGCTTGGGGAAGTGTGGCTGGAAAGCTGCCTGGCAGAAAGGGACCTGGGGGTGTTGGTCAATAGCCATCTTTCTCCTGAGATGGGCCAGGCACAGACAAGCATTGGGGGAAAATTGTCATCTTTTATTGGCCTCAGAAAGCCTCCATAGCCGAGCGGAGGCTGGCAGCACGATGTCCTCAGGGCAGATGAATGTCTGGGGCGCTGTCCATGCACCCATCCTTCGGTTGCCTGGATGCTGTGCAGGCTCAGGGCCAGGTGCCATCTCTGGGGACCCGCCTGGCACTGGCAGCAGGACACTACTGTTCTTTCTGTCCCGCTATGCAGGTACAGCGGAAAGCCCTACGCAGAGCCCTGAGCGCCCTCCTGAAGAAGGAGGGCCGTCGCTGTCGAGCCGGGGTGTGTGGCAGGGCCACGATGCCTGCGGGGAACAGAGAGCTGTAGGTGAGGGGCTGGGCAGGCAACGGGCAAGCCACTGCCAGCCCCCTGCCACCGAGGCGGTTCCCCAGGGAGGGGTGGCCACAGCACGGCCAGTCCCCGTGTGTGCAGTGCTGCCGACCTGCCCTGGGTGCCGCTCGCCGGGATGAGCAGCACCCAGCCAGGCCTGCCCTCGGCTCAGGGACCTACCTGGGACATCCTCCGGCACGTCCCTGCAGCTGCAGGAGGGCTGTGCACCGCCTGGATGCTCGGAGAGCGCCTGCAGGGGAAGAGCAAGAGCAGAGGTAGGGGAGGGAGGGGATGTCAGCGGGAGACCTGGAGGGCACCAGGCAGCAGCCTGGGCGCTGTGCCTGCCTTTGGCAACTCAGGATGCCCGGTGCTGGCCACGTGCGCCTGGCTCACCTGGTGCTGAGGTTCCCGAGCCACGGGAGAAGCTGCTGCACCTCCCTGGTCGTCTGCGGCTGGGGCGAGAGGGGCTGTGCTGGCCTCTACGTGAGGCTCTGCAGCCAAGAGACGCTCGGTGTCTTGGTGTGCTGCAGGTGTTCTCGCAGCCGTCTCTGCATCCGCGCTCTGTGCCTGCTCCTGCTGGATCACAAGCACAGCACCGGCCACGGCCTCCCGCACAGTGTGCCAGGCAACGTCCTGCAGAGCCTCCTCATATGCTGTGGGGCTGTGCGGGGCAGGTGCCTGGCTCTCTGCCTCTTCTGCTGGGGCAAAGTGGGGTGCGCCAGCATCTGCCGGAGCGTTTTGGAGCACTGAAGCAGCCACTTCATCCTCCTGCGCTGACGGGGAGACAACAGCTGTGCTGTCCTCTCCATGAGCCTTTGCGGTCACCGGACCCTCGGTGCCCCGAGGTACTGCCGGTGTTCTTGCTGCCTGTTCTTGTTGGAATACAAGCACAGCGCTGGCCACAACCACCCTCACAATGCACCAGGCTGCGTCCTGCAGTGCTGCCTCGTAGCCTGCGGGGTTGTGTGGGGCAGCTGCTCGGCTCTTTGCCTCTGCTGCTGGGGCCTGCTCGCCAAAGGCAGAAGCTGGCTCCTCTGCCTCCTCTTGTGCCACAGGAGCGAGTGGTGCGCGCTGCCCCTCTTCCTCAGGAGCTCCGGCCAGGCCAGAAGCTGTTGGTTCAATGTCCCTGGGACCATAGCTGGGACTTTGCAGATCCCCAGCTCTGTCTCCGGTCCCCTCTGTGTCCATGCTGCTGGGCCAGCCAGGCCCCTCCTGGGGACTAGAGTGGGCATCCTGGAAGAGCTCCTGGACCAAGGAGTTGTTGACACAGATGCTGGGGATGTTGATGTCTTCCCCCTGGGTCAGCTCTTTGTCCCTGTCGTTCTGACACTCCTCCTCGGCCAAGGCCTTTTCCTCTGGGCAGTCCCGCTGACACTGCAGGCTGGCATTCCTGAGCTGGGCCAGACTGTGCCCGGTGTGGGCCAGGAAGCTCCTCCCCAGCTCCTCCGGAGCCTGCATCTTGATGGATAGGATGTCGAGATGCTCTGCAGAATCCTGGTGGTGCACCCCCGGTGATCTCTTGTAGAGGTCGCACCTGATCCACATCACCCACATTGCTGGGTTGTGCTCCGCTGCGTGTCCCCAGCACCCTGGCCTCATATGCTGTCCCCGGGCCACTGGTGCAGGGCCCCTGACGGCAGCATCAGTGTCCCCCCCATGCATGGGGATCAGGTGAGAGCTGAGCTGCAGGAGCCTTGCTCCCATTGACACCTGGACCTCGTCTGTTCTTGCTGTTATTGACAGGGCCCTGTTACGTGCCCAGTCCCACGGTGCCACTGCCTGCTGGCTGTGACTCCAGCTCCCGCGGAAAACCTTGCCTGGGACCTCACTGGTGAGGCACGGAGCTGTCCCCTTCACAGCTGGTGTATAGGCCGCAGGGCTCTGCGTGGCAGGCCTGAATCTCCTGACCCTCGCAGGTCTGCCCCGCTCACCGCAGGTGCCCCAGGGAGGTGGGACTGGCTGTGGGTGTCTGATGGCTGCACTGCTGCTGGCCGTGTCCCATGCCCCGGCAGAAGGTGCAGCGGGTGCTGCTGGCAGAGCAGGCAGCCTGCAGCGGGTGCTGTCAGCTGCTGGTAGCCGAGCTGCGGGTGCGTATCTGGGTGCCGCTGCCCGCCCGGGCAGAGTCTCCAGTTTCTCCACGATGCTGGGCAGTACCATCGGGTTGCAGGGCAGTGCCTCCATGTGTGCCACGCTGTCTGTCTGCAAAAGAAGCTGAGGAGAGAGGCTGTGAGACGGTGGCCCTTGCCCCCCTTGTAACAGCTGGAAGAGCTCCTGTGTCTGGGCTCCCCCGCCAGCCCCCAGGGCAGCACTCAGCCCCACAGGCAGCTGCCGCCCTGTTCCCACAGCCGGCTGGGAGAGGGCTGGTCCCCGCAGGAGCATCCCCGGCATGCCCAGGCAGCCTGCTGGGCATGGCACAGGGGGTCCAGCTTGCTACAGGGGCCGAGCCCGCCTGTCCTCTCCTGCACCTCCCACCTGCCCGTTGGCAGCTCCCCAGGGTCGGGAAAACATTCAGCCCCATCTCTCGCAGGTTCCCTACCTGTGCGTGGCGACTCCCAGCGGCCTGCAAGCTCTCTGGGCAGTGCAGGTCTGGCAGCCTGACCCCGTGGAGGGACGAGGCTGGGCTCTGCCTGCCCTGCGGCGCTGGCGTTGGTGGCCTCTGGCCCACCTGCGGGCAGAAGAAGAAGAAGGCATGGGATGGAGGTGGCTGCCTTGGCACAGTGGCCCCCAGAGTGCCATCCAGCCCGGCCTCGGCACCAAGGCAGCTCGGTGCGGCCCCGTCCCACCAGCAGCCTCTCCCTCCTGCCCTATCCCTCACCTGGCGCCTCTTCTGCAGGCTCAGCAGCCCTTTGTTGGGCTGAGATGGCATGTTCGCCTCTCTGTCCATGGGCGTCTTCGGCCGTAGAGCTGCCGTGGGCACCCAGGGAAGATGCTGCCTCCTGAGGCAGGTGCTCTCCTGGGAGTGGGCACCCCAGGGCTCTGGCCCCTTCTATACCCCACGGTCACCGTGGCCACCCGTGTCACAATGGCTGCTGGGCATGATGCGGTGCCCCCATCACAAAACGCTGGCAGTCGCCATGGTGATGCCCATGCCCGTGACCGGCTGGGACCAGCTTGGACTGGTTGTGCCATGGCTCCGAGGTGGCCATGCCCGGCATGGGTCAGCCCCTGCTCTCCCCTCAGAGAGGCCCTGGGAGGCCCGAGCCAATGCCTCCTGCACAGCCCGGTGCCAGCGGCCTCTGCAGAGCTCAGACCTGGGTGCCTTCAGCAGCTCGGAGTGCCACCGCCCTGGGCCTTGTCCCCCGGCATTGCTCCTGTCCGGCTCCTGGAGGTGTGCCAGCGTTCCTGCGGGACATGTAAATAGAGCCCGGTGGTGAACTGGTTGAGCCTGGTGATGAACTGGATTTTCCTCCCCCTGAACTTACTGGCCTGTCTGGATCTACTGGCTCTCCATGACAGCAACCATCAGACAGGCACCAGGAGCATGTTCGGTGTCTGCGCAGCTGTCGCACTGCTGGCTGTTGGCCGCCTCTTTGCCCTCAGCTGCCACAATGCTGAGCTCTGCACTGCCAGACAAGCTGATGCCGACACCACACGTGAGCTGTGATGGGGTCCTGCGATGGGTGTCACCCCCCTGAGGGACCGGGAAAGGGTCATGGGGACACCCTGACCTGCTGCTACAGGATGAGTGGCCCCCCCTGGGTGGCTGGTGACCCCCAAAGCATCCTTGTCCCCAGTGCCTCTGTGGTGGCAGGGGGGGTTGGAAGCATGTGGGGAGGTGTATTCTCCCTATTTAAAAAAAAAAAAAAGGTGTTTCTGCAGATCCCCACCCTTCCTCTGCATGTTTTTTTTTGGGGGGGAACCTACTCCAGATCTGCCCCCTGCCCAGCACGGGGCTCTGTGCACGTGCGAGTTGCACGGTGGAACCGCGTTGTCCCGCGCAGCGGTGCCAGAGTCAGGCTCACATGAGTGTTCCTGGTACACGGGGCGTTTCTGTGCACACCCGCTGTTGTGTTGCACAATCGCCCCTGGTGCAGGGTGGGGGTTCCGTGAGCACCAATGCTTCTGTTGCACAATGGTCCCTGGTGCACGGGGGAGTTTCTGCATCCACAGACACCGCACGAACACGCGCCAGCACCACACTCCGCCCGTTCCGCTCCCGAGCCCTAGCGGCTCTGCCCCGGGCAGCGCGGTACAGCGGGGACGGCGTGAGGCGTCGTGCGGATGCGCACCCCAAGGGAATGGCACGGGGACTACAACTCCCGCGTGCCCCGCGCCGCCAGCCGGCCGAAACCGCACTCGAGGCTGTGAGTGGGGCTCTGTGTGTGTCAGAGTGGGCGATGGTGTCATTTGGGGCAGCCCAAGGTCACCGGGGGTGGGGGGTGGGGGGCAGTGCTGCGGTGGAGGAGCAGGTGAGTGGGGGATGGGGAGGGTCATGCGGGGGTCGCTCCAAAAGAGGTGGGTCACAGCCCCAAAATGTCTGGAAGTTCATGGGGGGATTAAATACCATTAAAACCTGTGAATGTGGGCGTGAGGCACTGAAATGGAGAAAAAGCCCTTATTTTAATCTATGTTGATAAATGAGCATTCATTTATGTATATCGAAGGAGTTCAAAATAAAAACCTACTCTAAAAAAAAACATCTACTCTATTATATAGGAGAAAGGTTAACAAAACTGCCACCTTAGACTTCCGGAGGGCAAATTTTAATCTGTTCAAAAGACTGCTAGACAGAATCCCTTGGGAGGATGCCCTGATGGATACAGGAGTCCAGGAAGGATGGACATACTTCAAGAAAGAAGTCTTAAAGGCACAGGAGCAGGCTGTTCCCATGTGCCGAAAAACAAGTAGGCGGGTGTCCTGGTTTGAGAGACACAGGACTAATTTCTCTTCTAATGCTTGGGAAAACTGCACTTTCAGAAGACTCCAGTGTCTGAATTTGTGAAAATATTGACTTTACAGCCAGATATGGTGTGTGGGTCTCAAGGTCTCAGTGTTTTCAAGCTCGCCAGGTGCAGGGATGAGGAGGAGCGAGACCCGGGCACTTGACCCAAGCTGGCCAACAGGATTATTTCATACCACCGACGTCACACTCATTATAAATTAGAAAGTTTGCTGCGAAGTGCTCTCTCTCTCTCCCTTGATGGCTGCCATCCTGAGAACTTCGTGCCCTGGTGCCGGAGCCCTGAGGCCTTCCCTTCCTCCTGAAGCCGTAGCGCTTGCAGTGTCCCACATTTGCTGTCCACTGCTGGGAGTGCACAGCTTCCTACTGATAGAATTGGCTGAGTATAATCTTTGCATATTCTGTACTGGTGTTGGGATCGATATCAGTTCTTTAGTGCTGTTAATGTTAATTATCTAATCTTATTCTATTAAATCTGTTTATACTTCAGCTCTCGGGTTTTCTTGTTTTTCCCAATTTCCCTTTCCCAGGTGGGGAGGGGTCATCGGGTGATAGAATGATTGTCTAAATGACAACAGATTGTTATGGGTCTCTCAAACCATAACACTCCTGAAGACACCATTGCAAACTGAAATTAACATCACCGTGCACCAGTTATTCTTTATGTTGTCTCTATTTTTTCAGTCTTTCCCTGTCTGTTTTGTGCTGGGGTTGTGTCTTTCTGGTGGCCAGAAATGGCCTTGTCATTACAATTCTCAGAGAAGGACTGGCAGTGTAACGTGCTCTTGTTGTTGTTTCCCCAGCATCATCTTTTTGCCACTCCAGCATCTTTTTGGTGGAAAGAACTGACCTGGAAGCACTGATTGTTGTGGAAAGGTAAACTTGTAGTGTGACTGTTTGGTGGTATTGTTTCTTGTGTAACTCTGCTTTTCACATGGCTTGTCTCAGCTAGTGAATGCTTTAAGTGAAATGCTACTTTGTTTATGTTTCCAAATTGATGTACTGAAGGTGTTGGGTTGGAATGTGTTTTTCTGCACAACCTAGAGTTTTGGGGAAAAGAGCAACAAGCTTTAAGATTTTGATCCTTGCGTGTCACAAAGTGGCAATGTGACTTTGAAAAACTGTTCTATGGGATTCTAATAAAAGAAGCAGCAACTTGGAACTTGGTGTTATTTTAATCAGTTTTTAATCAGTCTTACCCCGGCAGAAAACACTCATTCCCTCCAAGAAGCAGCAGAGGTTTCTAGTATGAGCCGGGCCTCTGCTTCCCAGCATGAAAAAAGTCAAGATTGGTGAAGATACGGCGGCCTTGTGGAAGGAAAGGGAAAGGTACTGGAAGCAGAGGAGCCGCAGCAAGGCAGCGGGGCTGCGTCTGGGGGCCTCTTCCCGCTCTTGCCCTCGGCATCCCGTCGGGGCGGGAAGAGGCGGACGCCTCCAGCGGCGCCTGTGCTGTCGGCACCGGTGACTCGGGGCCCGATGCTCCTGGCTGCCGCCGTCAGTGCCACCGGCCCCGAGCTCGCTGGCGGGAGCAGTCGGGGCGGGAAAAGGCTTCTGCGTTGCTCCTCTTGCGCAGACGTGGCTGTGCTACTTACCCGCCCCGACGGGGGCTCCCCCGGCCGGGGGCTGCCCCTCCTGCCGCTGCCTGTGCCGCTGCGCTGCGCTGCGGGGGCTGCTCTGGGCGGCCCCTCGGGCTCCTTTCGCTCCGCATCGGGCAACCTGCGGCGCTCGGTGACTCCCGGGCGCAGCCCCGCAGGGCTCTGCCCGCTCCGCGGTGGCCCCACCGCCCTCCCAGCGGGGGAGAGGGCGGGTACGGACGGGACGGTGTGTGCGGCACAGAGCCCGTGCGGCGGGGCCCGGGGCAGGCAGGAGGGTCCGGCCGTGCCCCCCGCCGGCTGCCCCGCCAAAGGGGGATGGCCGCCGGGACGGAGCCGGCCCCAGCCCAGCCCAGCCCCGGGGCTGCCCCGACGCCCGGACAGCGGGGACCCGAGGGACACCGAGCGGCTGCCCCGGACCGGCCGGGACCTCGGGGCAGCGCAGGAGGGGAGCGCCCCGCGGCCGCTTCCCGGGGCGGCTCGGCCCCTCCGCCCGCCGCTCCTCTGCCCGCCCTGCGCCAGCCCGGCCCCGCCGCCGCGCTCGGGGACGGCCCTGACCGGCCGAGAGGGGCCGCGAGATGACGAGCCGATCCGAGCGGGGCCGAGTGTTGCCGAGCGGAGCCGAGCGGCAGCCGGTACCTCTCGCCACAGCCGCTGGCGAGACCTGGGCGTTGCCCGGGCAACGGCGGGAGGCTCAAACGCGCCGCAGCGGAGGGAGCGGCCGGTGGCCGAGGGAGCCGCTCCGGGGCCGGCCCGCTCCGCGGCGGAGAGCAGCGCAGCGCAGCGCAGCGCAGCGGCGGGTGTCGTCCCGCGGGGCCGCGGCCACCCCCGGCCCTGTACCGAGCAGCCAGAGCGTGGGGCGGCAGGGGCCTGGCCGGGCGTCGCCGCCCTGCCGGCTCAAGAGGTGAGCTCGGTCGGTGGCCGTCGCCCTCCGGGAAGGAGCTCGGCTGTGGCATCCGCCGGCAGAAAGCCGTGTCCGCTGCGCTCGGCAGGATGGATGTGGCGGCCCAGGCGGAGCTCCCAGGAGAACCCGCAGCCGGCCAGGCCGCAGGGCGAGGCGGGGCCTGTCCCTGCTGAGGGGCGGCAGCGGGGAGAGCAGCCGTGAGGGGGGAGCAGGGGGACGGTGCGCTCGGCCTGGCGGCAGAGCCGGGGGGGAAGGAGAAAGGCTGAGGAGCAGCCGGGAGCGTGAGCGAGAGAGAGAGGGGCCGCTGGAGCCACGCTCTGCCCTCCCGGAGACGGGGACGGGAACAGAGGACCGGATCTGCCGGGCAGACCCTCCTCTTGGGGAAGTCTGCTGCCCCCCTGGGCCCGGGTTAAGGACGTCACTAGGAAACTTCCCGGCCTGGTACGGCCCTCGGACTATTGCCCAGCGCTGCTCTTCCCTGTGGGTGGCCACGAAGCCACAATGCGTAGTCCGAGGGCGATCTGGAGAGACTTCAGGGTCTTGGGATGGGTGGTAAGGGAATCTGGAGCACCGGCTATTTTTCCTCTCTCCTTCCAGTTATGCGCAGCGACACTGGAAGGAACAGACGGACCTGGTCTCTTAATACATGGCTCCGTGGCTGCTGTCACCGCCACAATTTTCATTTTTTTTTTTTTTTTTTTTTTTTTTTTCACAAATAGGGTGGCCTCCATGGTGCCAGGCCTGCTGGGGTCAGATGGGATTGAGCTTTCTGAAAGGGGGAAGAGGGTCTTTGCTCAGGAGCCAGTGGGGCTCATTGGCAGAGCTTTAAACTAGACTTGAAGGGGTCAGGGATAGGATCAGGCTTGAAGGGGTCAGGGATAGGATCAGGCTTGCCCGTGACAAGCTGCGGGAACATGCTAAGGTCAGGGGGACGGGGCGCCAGCGAGGACCCTCAGCCTGTTGGTCTGAGACGTGCTGGGTGCAGCACACTCGGAGTCTTATGGAGATGAGCCAGGGGCTTCTGACGGAACAGAAGCCAACAGGGAAACATCAGTGAAATCACAGTGTCATAGAATCATTTGGGTTGGAAGGGACATTTAGAGGTCCTTTAGAGGTTGAGGCCAACCCCCTGCAATGAGCAGGGATGGGGCATCTGGGAAGATTATGTTTTTTGATGATGAGGGTGGGGAGACACTGGCCCAGGTTGCCCAAAGAGGTGGGAGATGGCCCATACATGGAAACATTCCAGGTCAGGTTGGATGGGGCTCTGAGCAACCAGATCCAATTGAAGATGACCCAGACCATTCTATGATTAACTACCGCTTGGAAAAAACATACAAAGGAAAACTGAGTTAGAATCAGGTTAGGCTGATTCACACGGGGACTGGAGACGCAAAGAGTAAGGAAGACCCTCCCATTGAGTCATGAGGTTCAGAGTGGATCCCCTTGCCTTCTAAACTCCTTATGGAGCCCCGGTCTCACACTTGGAGAACAGCTTATGTCTAACGGAATTACCTATACAATGTTTGCAATAATATTGAGTAGCTGCATGGATTAGTAATGTCTCATTAGTACTAATTCAGCACGCTCTCAGTCACTTACTGAGGATCTGCCGCAGCTAAGGCATCTCTCCGCCTTGGGTGAGGAAGGCTCTCAGTCTCAGGTAAGGAATCTCTAACCTTGAGAGTCGCCGCTGCCCACGGGGAGAGTCGCCTGGCGTGCAGTCCAGCTGCCATTCAGGGAGAGGTCAAATTGGGCTCCTCCTGACGGTGATATTTATCGAGGGGAGTAGTTGGCTGCTAGGCGATAGCACAGACGAGAGAGATGTCTTTTGTTTAGCTCGGGTATCTCGTTCTGTACTTTGGTTACCTTGCATTTTTAGGGTTTGAAACCACCTTTAGTTCTTAAAGCAAGCAAACAAATGAACTTCTCCTGTACAACAGAATTTTACATTGTGTAACAGTTCTTTGGTTCCTTTTCCTTTCAGAATTCCTCCAAAGAAAAGGAGTGTGACTTTAGTCCAGCATCCCTTAGTGTGGGCTGTAGCCAAGTGAGATTCTGTAAGTAAAGAATTCCTGGATTGTTTCATTCAGTTCGGTCATATTAGACTGCTTGCCCTCACTATCCCTTGGCGGCACTTTTACAGCCCGACCAACACTGGGGCTCTGCGCTTTCCTTGCACCGTAACGCTCCCAACACTCTCTCCCACACTCGCCAGAGCCCCGCTCCAAAATGGAAAACATCCAGCGACTGCTCCTACACAAAAGGAGCAAGGATGGAAAGCTGTTCCTGCCTTCACCATCCCGTAGCAGCGCTTTCACAGGCAGCTAATGGCAGCGTGGGCTGAGGCTGAGGTCCCCAGCAGCACGGGTGGCCCAGAGGAGAGAGGTGTCTGTTGCGGATGGAGCGATGCACTTCACTCGTAGAGAGAAGCAGCGACACGTTTATTGATACAAAACAGGGATTTAACAAAGTTTGAGAGTAAATGCGACAGTGCTTTAGCAGGATTCGATTGCAAGGTACACTTGGTTATTTCCTGCATGGAGGACAGGGTCAGGCAGAACTGCCAGGGAGACCCTCCTGTTGGGCTGAGGTTCGGAAAGGAGCCCCTTGCTTTCTAACCTCCTTCTCAGAGAGGAGTCTGGGTGCGGCTGGATCCAATCCTGGTCCCAGACTGGGTCAACGGTTTATGTCTAAGGGATTATATATGTGCAATCAATCCTTTCTATCACTTAGCTAAGATTTCACAGTTTCGCATGATATTAGTCACTGACCGAGGATCTGTTGCGGCAAAGAATCTGTGAAGCTCGAGGAGTAACCTTGAGAGGCGTCCCCGCTCATGGGGAGATCCTGGTGTGCAGGGGAGCTCAAAGGGCTCTTGGGCTGTTCACTATTGATGTGGGTGAGATGATTGACCTATAGTCATATCTGCATATTGGCCACAGTACCAGCACTGCTCAAGTTAGCCCTTGGCTACTGTGGTGTTATGTGTTTCCCCGAAACCACATCGAGCCGGGGGCAGCCATCACATGTACACGTGCCCATTGTGACCACCACAGGTGTTAGTGCTTGGGCAGGGTCACGGGAGATAAAGGTCAGGTTGGAAGGTGGGGAGGGGGAGCACACCATCACAGTGTCAAGGAAGCGATGTTGGTGCAATACCGTTCCCTCCTCGACATATCTTTTCCAGCCACGTGTCCCTGGAGCTGTGGGATTCTCATACAGAACGCACACCCTAACCTAACCCTAATGGGAGGGTTGGATGGATCCAGGAACAGAGACCTATTGGCAAAACAGAAGGAAGCTTCCTTGGAGGAGTCTTGGTAGCTACATCTGATATCAGGTCCCTCAACTAGAGATCAAAAGTCTGTGGGAGATGCCTGGGAGGAGTCATGGGTTTGTCGCAGGGTAAAAAGCTTTGCCAAAAAGAGAAAAAACATTTCCCAATGAGAAAAAAAAATCACAGTTATCTCCCTTTGGAGAGTCTGGAGGTCCTACCAGAGATCTGAGGTCCCTAAAATACATGACAAAAGACAACACCAGAAGACTGGAAGGAGTCTAGGGTGAAACCCAGAGGATGGAACATAGTCCAAGGAGAAAAATCATATCAGCTATCTTCCCTGGAGGAGTCTGGGATTGGTACCCAGGATTACAGGGTCATAAACCAAAGGATAAACTGTGTGGGAGATGCCTAGGAGGAGTCTAAGGTGCATCCCGCAGGATGAACAATAGTCCAAGGAGAAAAAGGTATTTTCCCTGGAGGAGTCTGGGGTTCCTTCCCGGGATCACAGGGCCGCAAACCACCCGAATAAAGACTCAGGGACATAACTGCAAGGAGTCTTGGATACATCCCAGAGGATGGAGCATTGTACAAAGATAAAAATCACCTCAGGTATCTTCCCTGGAGTAGTCTGGGGTGCCTACCTGGGATTTCAGATGCCCAAACCACTGGAGAAAAGTCTGCGGGAGAACCCTGGGAGGAGTTCTGGGAAGATCCCATAGGATGGGCCACTGTCAAGAGAGAAAAATCATCTCAGGTATCTACCCTGGAGGAGTCTGGGGTTGCTACCCGGGATTACAAAGCCCTAAATTAACGGAAAAATGTCCGCGGGACACGCCTGGGAGGAATCTCGGGTGAATCCCAGAGGATGGAGCATTGTCCAAGGAGAAAAATCATCTTGGGTATCTTCCCTGGAGGAGTCTGGGGTTTCTACCCGGAATGACAGGGTCCTAAATCACCGAAAAAAAGACTCGGGGACACAACTGCAAGGAGGCTCATGTAAATCCCAGAGGATTGAGCATTGTCCAAGGAGAAAAATCATATTGGGTATCTTCCCTGGAGGAGTCTGGGGTTGCTACCCGGGATCACAGGGCCCTAGAGCATTGGAGAAAAGACTCGGGGACATACCTGCGAGGAGTCTCGGGTAGATCCCAGAGGATGGAGCATTGTCCAAGGAGAAAAATAATCTTGGGTATCTTCCCTGGAGGAGTCTAGGGTTGCTACCTGGGATCACAGGGCCCTAAACCCCAGGAAGAAAACATTCAGAAACAGAGCTGGGAGGAGTCTCGGGTGCATCCTGCAGGATGGACAATAGTCCAAGGAGAAAAATCATCTTGGGTATCTTCCCTGGAGGAGTCTGGGGTTTCTACCGGGGATCACAAGGCCCCAAACCACAGGAATGCTGTCTGCGCAAGATGCCTGGGAGGAATCTCGGATGCATCCCAGAGGATGGAGCATTGCCCAAGGAGAAAAATCATCTCGGGTATCTTCCCTGGAGGAGTCTGGGGTTGCTACCCAAGATTACAGGGCCCCAAACCACAGGAAACATGTCTGCGGGAGACGGCTGGGAAGAATCTAAGGTTCATCCCAGACGATGGAGCATTGTCCAAGGAGAAAAATCATCTTGGGTATCTTCCCTGGAGGAGTCTGGGGTTGCTACCCGGGATCAGAGGACCGCAAACCACCAGAATAAAGACTCAGGGACACACCTGCAAGGAGGCTCCGATGCATCGCAGAGGATGGACAATAGTCCAAGGAGAAAAATCATCTTGGGTATCTTCCCTGGAGGAGTCTGGGGCTTCTACCCGGGATCACAGGGTCCTAAATCACCGAAAAAAAGACTCGGGGACACAACTGCAAGGAGGCTCATGTGAATCCCAGAGGATGGAGCATTGTCCAAGGATACAAATCATCTTGGGTATCTTCCCTGGAGGAGTCTGGGGTTGCTACCCGGGATCACAGGGCCCCAAACCACCGCAATAAAGACTCAGGGCCATAACTGAAAGGAGTCTCAGATGCATCCCAGAGGATGGAGCATTGCCCAAGGATAAAAATCATCTCGGGTATCTTCCCTGGAGGAGTCTGGGTTTGCTACTCGGGATTGGGAGCTGACCTCTTCTCCCTGGCGACAAGTGATAGGACAAGAGGAAATGGGTTCAAGTTATGTCAGGGCAGGTTTAGATTAGATGTTAGGAAGCATTTTTTCACTGAAAGGGTTATTAAACATTGGAATAAGCTGCCCAGAGAGGTGGTGGATTCACCATCCCTGGAGGTGTTTAAGAAAAGGGTAGATGAGGTGCTTAGGGACATGGTTTAGGAGTGGTGGTGTTTTTATCAGGGTAGGTTAATGGTTGGACTTGATGATCTTAAAGGTCCCTTCCAACCTCACTGATTCTATGATTCTATGATTCTATGATTACAGGGCCCCAAACCACAGGAAAAATGTCTGCGGGAGACCTCTGGGAGGAATCTCAGATGCATCCCAGATGATGGAGCATTGCCCAAAGAGAAAAATCATCTTGGGTATCTTCCCTGGAGGAGTCTGGGGTTGCTACTCGGGATCAGAGGACCCCAAACCACCGGAATAAAGCCTCAGGGACATACCTGCAAGGAGTCTCCGATGCATCGCAGAGGATGGAGCATTGTCCAAGGATAAAATTCATCTTGGGTATCTACCCAGGAGGAGTCTGGGGTTGCTACCCAGGATGAGAGGACCGCAAACCACCAGAATAAAGACTCAGGGACATACCTGCAAGGAGTCTCCGATGCATCCCAGAGGATGGACCACTGTCAAGAGAGAAAAATCATCTCAGGTATCTTCCCTGGAGGAGTCTGGGGTTGCTACCCGGGATCACAGGGCCCTAAAGCATTGGAGAAAACTCTGCGGGAGACGCCTGGGAGGAGTTCTGGGTAGATCCCGCAGGATGGACCACTGTCAAGAGAGAAAAATCATCTTGGGTATCTTCCCTGGAGGAGTCTGGGGCTTCTACCCGGGATCACAGGGTCCTAAATCACCAAAAAAAAAGACTCAGGGACACAACTGCAAGGAGGATCATGTGAATCCCAGAGGATGGAGCATTGTCCAAGGAGAAAAATCATCTTGGGTATCTTCCCTGGAGGAGTCTGGGATTGCTACCGGGATGACAGGACCCCAAATCACCGGATAAAAGACTCGGGGACATACCTGCGAGGAGTCTCGGGTGAATCCCAGAGGATGGAGCATTGTCCAGGGAGAAAAATCATCTTGGGTATCTTCCCTGGAGGAGTCTGGGGTTGCTACCCGGGATCAGAGGACCGCAAACCACCAGAATAAAGACTCAGGGACATACCTGCAAGGACTCTCCGATGCATCCCAGAGGATGGACCACTGTCAAGAGAGAAAAATCATCTTGGGTATCTTCCCTGGAGGAGTCTGGGGTTGCTACCCGGGATGACAGGACCCCAAACCACCGGATAAAAGACTCGGGGACATACCTGCGAGGAGTCTCGGGTGAATCCCAGAGGATGGAGCATTGTCCAAGGAGAAAAATCATCTTGGGTATCTTCCCTGGAGGAGTCTGGGGTTGCTACCCGGGATGACAGGACCCCAAACCACCGGATAAAAGACTCGGGGATATACCTGCAAGGCGTCTCGGGTGACTACCAGAGGATGGAGCATTGTCCAAGGATAAAAATCATCTTGGGTATCTTCCCTGGAGGAGTCTGGGGTTGCTACCCGGGATCAGAGGACCGCAAACCACCAGAATAAAGACTCAGGGACATACCTACAAGGAGTCTCCGATGCATCGCAGAGGATGGACAACAGTCCAAGGAGAAAAAGCATCTTGGTTATCTTCCCTGGAGGAGTCTGGGATTGCTACCCGGGATCACAGGGCCCCAGACCACCGGAATAAAGACTCAAGGACATAACTGCAAGGAGTCTTGGATGCATCCCAGAGGATGGACCATAGTCCAAGGAGAAAAATCATCTTGGGTATCTTCCCTGGAGGAGTCTGGGGTTGCTACCCGGGATGACAGGACCCCAAACCACCGGATAAAAGACTCGGGGATATACCTGCAAGGCGTCTCGGGTGAATACCAGAGGATGGAGCATTGTGCAAGGATAAAAATCATCTTGGGTATCTTCCGTGGAGGAGTCTGGGGTTGCTACCCGGGATCAGAGGACCGCAAAACACCAGAATAAAGACTCAGGGACATACCTGCAAGGACTCTCCGATGCATCCCAGAGGATGGACCACTGTCAAGAGAGAAAAGCATCTTGGGTATCTTCCCTGGAGGAGTCTGGGGTTGCAAACCGGGATCACAGGGCCCCAGATCATCGGAATAAAGACTCAGGGACATAACTGCAAGGAGTCTCGGATGCATCCCAGAGGATGGACAATAGTCCAAGGAGAAAAATCATCTTGGGTATCTTCCCTGGAGGAGTCTGGGGTTGCTACCCGGCATTACAGGGCCCCAAACCACAGGAACCATCTCTGCGGGAGACGGCTGGGAAGAATCTAAGGTTCATCCCAGAGGATGGAGCATTGCCCAAGGAGAAAAATCATCTTGGGTATCTTCCCTGGAGGAGTCTGGGGTTGCTACCCGGGATCAGAGGACCGCAAACCACCAGAATAAAGACTCAGGGACATACCTGCAAGGAGTCTCCGATGCATCGCAGAGGATGGACAACAGTCCAAGGAGAAAAATCATCTTGGGTATCTTCCCTGGAGGAGTCTGGGGTTGCTACTCGGGATTACAGGGCCCCAAACGACCAGAATAAAGACTCAGGGACATACCTGCAAGGAGTCTCCGATGCATCCCAGAGGATGGACCACTGTCAAGAGAGAAAAATCATCTTGGGTATCTTCCCTGGAGGAGTCTGGGGTTGCTACCCGGGATGACAGGACCCCAAACCACCGGATAAAAGACTCGGGGATATACCTGCAAGGCGTCTCGGGTGAATCCCAGAGGATGGAGCATTGTGCAAGGATAAAAATCATCTTGGCTATCTTCCCTGGAGGAGTCTGGGGTTGCTACCCGGGATCAGAGGACCGCAAAACACCAGAATAAAGACTCAGGGACATACCTGGAAGGAGTTTCCGATACATCCCAGACGATGGACCACTGTCAAGAGAGAAAAATCATCTTGGGTATCTTCCCTGGAGGAGTCTGGGGTTGCTACCCGGGATCACAGGGCCCTAAAGCATTGGAGAAAACTCTGCGGGAGACGCCTGGGAGGAGTTCTGGGTAGATCCCGCAGGATGGACCACTGTCAAGAGAGAAAAAGCATCTTGGTTATCTTCCCTGGAGGAGTCTGGGGTTGCTACCCGGGATCACAGGGCCCTAAACCCCAGGAAGAAAACATTCAGAAACAGAGCTGGGAGGAGTCTCGGGTGCATCCTGCAGGATGGACAATAGTCCAAGGAGAAAAATCATCTCAGGTATCTTCCTTGGAGGAGTCTGGGGTTGCTACCCGGGATCACAGGGACCCAGACCACCGGAATAAAGACTCAGGGACATAACTGCAAGGAGTCTCGGATGCATCCCAGAGGATGGAGCATTGCTCAAGGATAGAAATCATCTTGCGTATCTTCCCAGTAGGAGTCTGGGGTTGCTACCTCGGATCACAGGGCCCTAAAGCATTGCAGAAAACTCTGCGGGAGACGCCTGGGAGGAGTTCTGGGTATATCCTGCAGGATGGACCACTGTCAAGAGAGAAAAATCATCTTGGGTATCTTCCCTGGAGGAGTCTGGGGTTGCTACCCGGGATGACAGGACCCCAAACCACCGGAAAAAAGACTCGGGGACATACCTGCGAGGAGTCTCGGGTGAATCCCAGAGGATGGAGCATTGTCCAAGGAGAAAAATCATCTTGGGTATCTTCCCTGGAGGAGTCTGGGGTTGCTACCCGGGATCAGAGGACCGCAAACCACCAGAATAAAGACTCAGGGACATACCTGCAAGGAGTCTCCGATGCATCCCAGAGGATGGACCACTGTCAAGAGAGAAAAATCATCTCCGGTATCTTCCCTGGAGGAGTCTGGGGTTGCTACCCGGGATCACAGGGCCCTAAAGCATTGGAGAAAACTCTGCGGGAGACGCCTGTGAGGTGTTCTGGGTAGATCCCGCAGGATGGACCACTGTCAAGAGAGAAAAATCATCCTGGTATCTTCCCTGGAGGAGTCTGGGGTTGCTACCCGGGATCACAGGGCCCCAGACCACCGGAATAAAGACTCAGGGACATAACTGCAAGGAGTCTCGGATGCATCCCAGAGGATGGAGCATTGCTCAAGGATAAAAATCATCTCGTGCATCTTCCCTGGAGGAGTCTGGGGTTGCTACCTGGGATCACAGGACCCTAAACCCCAGGAAGAAAGCATTCAGAAACACAGCTGGGAGGAGTCTCGGGTGCATCCTGCAGGATGGACAATAGTCCAAGAATAAAAATCATCTCAGGAATCTTCCCTGGAGGAGTCTGGGGTTGCTACCCGGGATCACAGGGCCCTAAAGCATTGCAGAAAACTCTGCGGGAGACGCCTGGGAGGAGTTCTGGGTAGATCCCGCAGGATGGACCACTATCAAGAGAGAAAAATCATCTCGGCTATCTTTTCTGGAGGAGTCTGGGGTTTCTACCCGGGATCACAGGGTCCTAAATCACCGAAAAAAAGACTCGGGGACACAACTGCAAGGAGGCTCACGTGAATCCCAGAGGATGGAGCATTGTCCATGGAGAAAAATCATCTTGGGTATCTTCCCTGGAGGAGTCTGGGATTGCTACCCGGGATCACAGGGACCCAGACCACCGGAATAAAGACTCAGGGACATAACTGCAAGGAGTCTCGGATGCATCCCAGAGGATGGACAATAGTCCAAGGAGAAAAATCATCTTGGGTATCTTCCCTGGAGGAGTCTGGGGTTGCTACCCGGGATGACAGGACCCCAAACCACCGGATAAAAGACTCGGGGATATACCTGCAAGGCGTCTCGGGTGAATCCCAGAGGATGGAGCATTGTCCAAGGATAAAAATCATCTTGGGTATCTTCCCTGGAGGAGTCTGGGGTTGCTACCCGGGATGATAGGACCCCAAACCACAGGAAACATGTCTGCGGGAGACGGCTGGGAAGAATCTAAGGTGCATCTCAGACGATGGAGCATTGTCCAAGGAGAAAAATCATCTTGGGTATCTTCTCTGGAGGAGTCTGGGGTTGCTACCCGGGATTACAGGGCCCCAAACGACCAGAATAAAGACTCAGGGACATACCTGCAAGGAGTCTCCGATGCATCCCAGAGGATGGACCACTGTCAAGAGAGAAAAATCATCTTGGGTATCTTCCCTGGAGGAGTCTGGGGTTGCTACCCGGGATCACAGGGCCCTAAAGCATTGGAGAAAACTCTGTGGGAGACGCCTGGGAGGAGTTCTGGGTAGATCCCGCAGGATGGACCACTGTCAAGAGAGAAAAAGCATCTTGGTTATCTTCCCTGGAGGAGTCTGGGGTTGCTACCCGGGATCACAGGGCCCCAGACCACCGGAATAAAGACTCAAGGACATAACTGCAAGGAGTCTCGGATGCATCCCAGAGGATGGACCATAGTCCAAGGAGAAAAATCATCTTGGGTATCTTCCCTGGAGGAGTCTGGGGTTGCTACCCGGGATGACAGGACCCCAAACCACCGGATAAAAGACTCGGGGATATACCTGCAAGGCGTCTCGGGTGAATACCAGAGGATGGAGCATTGTGCAAGGATAAAAATCATCTTGGGTATCTTCCGTGGAGGAATCTGGGGTTGCTACCCGGGATCAGAGGACCGCAAACCATCAGAATAAAGACTCAGGGACATACCTGCAAGGACTCTCCGATGCATCCCAGAGGATGGACCACTGTCAAGAGAGAAAAGCATCTTGGGTATCTTCCCTGGAGGAGTCTGGGGTTGCAAACCGGGATCACAGGGCCCCAGACCATCGGAATAAAGACTCAGGGACATAACTGCAAGGAGTCTCGGATGCATCCCAGAGGATGGACAATAGTCCAAGGAGAAAAATCATCTTGGGTATCTTCCCTGGAGGAGTCTGGGGTTGCTACCCGGCATTACAGGGCCCCAAACCACAGGAACCATCTCTGCGGGAGACGGCTGGGAAGAATCTACGGTTCATCCCAGAGGATGGAGCATTGCCCAAGGAGAAAAATCATCTTGGCTATCTTCCCTGGAGGAGTCTGGGGTTGCTACCCGGGATCAGAGGACCGCAAACCACCGGATAAAAGACTCGGGGACATACCTGCAAGGAGTCTTGGGTGAATCCCAGAGGATGGAGCATTGTCCAAGGAGAAAAATCATCTCCGGTATCTTCCCTGGAGGAGTCTGGGGTTGCTACCCGGGATTACAGGGCCCCAAACGACCAGAATAAAGACTCAGGGACATACCTGCAAGGAGTCTCCGATGCATCCCAGAGGATGGACCACTGTCAAGAGAGAACAAGCATCTTGGGTATCTTCCCTGGAGGAGTCTGGGGTTGCAACCCGGGATCACAGGGCCCCAGACCACCGGAATAAAGACTCAGGGACATAACTGCAAGGAGTCTCGGATGCATCCCAGAGGATGGACAATAGTCCAAGGAGAAAAATCATCTTGGGTATCTTCCCTGGAGGAGTCTGGGGTTGCTACCCGGGATCAGAGGACCGCAAACCACCAGAATAAAGACTCAGGGACATACCTACAAGGAGTCTCCGATGCATCGCAGAGGATGGACAACAGTCCAAGGAGAAAAATCATCTTGGGTATCTTCCCTGGAGGAGTCTGGGGTTGCTACCCGGGATGACAGGACCCCAAACCACAGGAAACATGTCTGCGGGAGACGGCTGGGAAGAATCTAAGGTGCATCTCAGACGATGGAGCATTGTCCAAGGAGAAAAATCATCTTGGGTATCTTCCCTGGAGGAGTCTGGGGTTGCTACCCGGGATTACAGGGCCCCAAACGACCAGAATAAAGACTCAGGGACATACCTGCAAGGAGTCTCCGATGCATCCCAGAGGATGGACCACTGTCAAGAGAGAAAAATCATCTTGGGTATCTTCCCTGGAGGAGTCTGGGGTTGCTACCCGGGATCACAGGGCCCTAAAGCATTGCAGAAAACTCTGTGGGAGACGCCTGGGAGGAGTTCTGGGTAGATCCCGCAGGATGGACCACTGTCAAGAGAGAAAAAGCATCTTGGTTATCTTCCCTGGAGGAGTCTGGGGTTGCTACCCGGGATCACAGGGCCCCAGACCACCGGAATAAAGACTCAAGGACATAACTGCAAGGAGTCTCGGATGCATCCCAGAGGATGGACAATAGTCCAAGGAGAAAAATCATCTTGGGTATCTTCCCTGGAGGAGTCTGGGGTTGCTTCCCGGGATGACAGGACCCCAAACCACCGGATAAAAGACTCGGGGATATACCTGCAAGGCGTCTCGGGTGAATACCAGAGGATGGAGCATTGTGCAAGGATAAAAATCATCTTGGGTATCTTCCGTGGAGGAGTCTGGGGTTGCTACCCGGGATCACAGGGCCCTAAAGCATTGGAGAAAACTCTGCGGGAGACGCCTGGGAGGAGTTCTGGGTAGATCCCGCAGGATGGACCACTGTCAAGAGAGAAAAAGCATCTTGGTTATCTTCCCTGGAGGAGTCTGGGGTTGCTACCCGGGATCACAGGGCCCTAAACCCCAGGAAGAAAACATTCGAAACAGAGCTGGGAGGAGTCTCGGGTGCATCCTGCAGGATGGACAATAGTCCAAGGAGAAAAATCATCTCAGGTATCTTCCCTGGAGGAGTCTGGGGTTGCTACCCGGGATCACAGGGACCCAGACCACCGGAATAAAGACTCAGGGACATAACTGCAAGGAGTCTCGGATGCATCCCAGAGGATGGAGCATTGCTCAAGGATACAAATCATCTTGCGTATCTTCCCAGTAGGAGTCTGGGGTTGCTACCTCGGATCACAGGGCCCTAAAGCATTGCAGAAAACTCTGCGGGAGACGCCTGGGAGGAGTTCTGGGTATATCCTGCAGGATGGACCACTGTCAAGAGAGAAAAATCATCTTGGGTATCTTCCCTGGAGGAGTCTGGGGTTGCTACCCGGGATGACAGGACCCCAAACCACCGGAAAAAAGACTCGGGGACATACCTGCGAGGAGTCTCGGGTGAATCCCAGAGGATGGAGCATTGTCCAAGGAGAAAAATCATCTTGGGTATCTTCCCTGGAGGAGTCTGGGGTTGCTACCCGGGATCAGAGGACCGCAAACCACCAGAATAAAGACTCAGGGACATACCTGCAAGGAGTCTCCGATGCATCCCAGAGGATGGACCACTGTCAAGAGAGAAAAATCATCTCCGGTATCTTCCCTGGAGGAGTCTGGGGTTGCTACCCGGGATCACAGGGCCCTAAAGCATTGCAGAAAACTCTGCGGGAGACGCCTGGGAGGAGTTCTGGGTAGATCCCGCAGGATGGACCACTGTCAAGAGAGAAAAATCATCCTGGTATCTTCCCTGGAGGAGTCTGGGGTTGCTACCCGGGATCACAGGGCCCCAGACCACCGGAATAAAGACTCAGGGACATAACTGCAAGGAGTCTCGGATGCATCCCAGAGGATGGAGCATTGCTCAAGGATAAAAATCATCTCGTGCATCTTCCCTGGAGGAGTCTGGGGTTGCTACCTGGGATCACAGGACCCTAAACCCCAGGAAGAAAACATTCAGAAACACAGCTGGGAGGAGTCTCGGGTGCATCCTGCAGGATGGACAATAGTCCAAGAATAAAAATCATCTCAGGAATCTTCCCTGGAGGAGTCTGGGGTTGCTACCCGGGATCACAGGGCCCTAAAGCATTGCAGAAAACTCTGCGGGAGACGCCTGGGAGGAGTTCTGGGTAGATCCCGCAGGATGGACCACTATCAAGAGAGAAAAATCATCTCGGCTATCTTTTCTGGAGGAGTCTGGGGTTTCTACCTGGGATCACAGGGTCCTAAATCACCGAAAAAAAGACTCGGGGACACAACTGCAAGGAAGTTCACGTGAATCCCAGAGGATGGAGCATTGTCCATGGAGAAAAATCATCTTGGGTGTTTTCCCTAGAGGAGTCTGGGATTGCTACCCGGGATCACAGGGACCCAGACCACCGGAATAAAGACTCAGGGACATAACTGCAAGGAGTCTCGGATGCATCCCAGAGGATGGACAATAGTCCAAGGAGAAAAATCATCTTGAATATCTTCCCTGGAGGAGTCTGGGGTTGCTACCCGGGATGACAGGACCCCAAACCACCGGATAAAAGACTCGGGGATATACCTGCAAGGCGTCTCGGGTGAATCCCAGAGGATGGAGCATTGTGCAAGGATAAAAATCATCTTGGGTATCTTCCCTGGAGGAGTCTGGGGTTGCTACCCGGGATCAGAGGACCGCAAAACACCAGAATAAAGACTCAGGGACATACCTACAAGGAGTCTCCGATGCATCCCAGAGGATGGACCACTGTCAAGAGAGAACAAGCATCTTGGGTATCTTCCCTGGAGGAGTCTGGGGTTGCAACCCGGGATCACAGGGCCCCAGACCACCGGAATAAAGACTCAGGGACATAACTGCAAGGAGTCTCGGATGCATCCCAGAGGATGGACAATAGTCCAAGGAGAAAAATCATCTTGGGTATCTTCCCTGGAGGAGTCTGGGGTTGCTACCCGGGATTACAGGGCCCCAAACCACAGGAAACATGTCTGCGGGAGACGGCTGGGAAGAATCTAAGGTTCATCCCAGAGGATGGAGCATTGTCCAAGGAGAAAAATCATCTTGGGTATCTTCCCTGGAGGAGTCTGGGGTTGCTACCCGGGATCACAGGACCGCAAACCAACAGAATAAAGACTCAGGGACATACCTACAAGGAGTCTCCGATGCATCGCAGAGGATGGACAACAGTCCAAGGAGAAAAATCATCTTGGGTATCTTCCCTGGAGGAGTCTGGGGTTGCTACCCGGGATGACAGGACCCCAAACCACAGGAAACATGTCTGCGGGAGACGGCTGGGAAGAATCTAAGGTGCATCTCAGACGATGGAGCATTGTCCAAGGAGAAAAATCATCTTGGGTATCTTCCCTGGAGGAGTCTGGGGTTGCTACCCGGGATCACAGGGCCCTAAAGCATTGGAGAAAACTCTGTGGGAGACGCCTGGGAGGAGTTCTGGGTAGATCCCGCAGGATGGACCACTGTCAAGAGAGAAAAAGCATCTTGGTTATCTTCCCTGGAGGAGTCTGGGGTTGCTACCCGGGATCACAGGGCCCCAGACCACCGGAATAAAGACTCAAGGACATAACTGCAAGGAGTCTCGGATGCATCCCAGAGGATGGACCATAGTCCAAGGAGAAAAATCATCTTGGGTATCTTCCCTGGAGGAGTCTGGGGTTGCTACCCGGGATGACAGGACCCCAAACCACCGGATAAAAGACTCGGGGATATACCTGCAAGGCGTCTCGGGTGAATACCAGACGATGGAGCATTGTGCAAGGATAAAAATCATCTTGGGTATCTTCCCTGGAGGAGTCTGGGGTTGCTACCCGGGATCAGAGGACCGTAAAACACCAGAATAAAGACTCAGGGACATACCTGCAAGGACTCTCCGATGCATCCCAGAGGATGGACCACTGTCAAGAGAGAAAAGCATCTTGGGTATCTTCCCTGGAGGAGTCTGGGGTTGCTACCCGGGATCAGAGGACCGCAAACCACCGGATAAAAGACTCGGGGACATACCTGCAAGGAGTCTTGGGTGAATCCCAGAGGATGGAGCATTGTCCAAGGAGAAAAATCATGTCCGGTATCTTCCCTGGAGGAGTCTGGGGTTGCTACCCGGGATTACAGGGCCCCAAACGACCAGAATAAAGACTCAGGGACATACCTGCAAGGAGTCTGCGATGCATCCCAGAGGATGGACCACTGTCAAGAGAGAAAAATCATCTTGGGTATCTTCCCTGGAGGAGTCTGGGGTTGCTACCCGGGATCAGAGGACCGCAAACCACCAGAATAAAGACTCAGGGACATATCTGCAAGGAGTCTCCGATGCATCCCAGAGGATGGACCACTGTCAAGAGAGAAAAATCATCTTGGGTATCTTCCCTGGAGGAGTCTGGGGTTGCTACCCGGGATGACAGGACCCCAAACCACCGGATAAAAGACTCGGGGATATACCTGCAAGGCGTCTCGGGTGAATCCCAGAGGATGGAGCATTGTGCAAGGATAAAAATCATCTTGGCTATCTTCCCTGGAGGAGTCTGGGGTTGCTACCCGGGATCAGAGGACCGCAAAACACCAGAATAAAGACTCAGGGACATACCTGGAAGGAGTTTCCGATACATCCCAGACGATGGACCACTGTCAAGAGAGAAAAATCATCTTGGGTATCTTCCCTGGAGGAGTCTGGGGTTGCTACCCGGGATCACAGGGCCCTAAAGCATTGGAGAAAACTCTGCGGGAGACGCCTGGGAGGAGTTCTGGGTAGATCCCGCAGGATGGACCACTGTCAAGAGAGAAAAAGCATCTTGGGTATCTTCCCTGGAGGAGTCTGGGGTTGCTACCCGGGATCACAGGGCACTAAACCCCAGGAAGAAAACATTCAGAAACAGAGCTGGGAGGAGTCTCGGGTGCATCCTGCAGGATGGACAATAGTCCAAGGAGAAAAATCATCTCAGGTATCTTCCCTGGAGGAGTCTGGGGTTGCTACCCGGGATCACAGGGACCCAGACCACCGGAATAAAGACTCAGGGACATAACTGCAAGGAGTCTCGGATGCATCCCAGAGGATGGAGCATTGCTCAAGGATACAAATCATCTTGCGTATCTTCCCAGTAGGAGTCTGGGGTTGCTACCTCGGATCACAGGGCCCTAAAGCATTGGAGAAAACTCTGCGGGAGACGCCTGGGAGGAGTTCTGGGTATATCCTGCAGGATGGACCACTGTCAAGAGAGAAAAATCATCTCGGGTATCTTCCCTGGAGGAGTCTGGGGTTGCTACCCGGGATCACAGGGCCCTAAAGCATTGGAGAAAACTCTGCGGGAGACGCCTGGGAGGAGTTCTGGGTAGATCCCGCAGGATGGACCACTGTCAAGAGAGAAAAAGCATCTTGGGTATCTTCCCTGGAGGAGTCTGGGGTTGCTACCCGGGATCACAGGGCACTAAACCCCAGGAAGAAAACATTCAGAAACAGAGCTGGGAGGAGTCTCGGGTGCATCCTGCAGGATGGACAATAGTCCAAGGAGAAAAATCATCTCAGGTTTCTTCCCTGGAGGAGTCTGGGGTTGCTACCCGGGATCACAGGGCCCCAGACCACCGGAATAAAGACTCAGGGACATAACTGCAAGGAGTCTCGGATGCATCCCAGAGGATGGAGCATTGCTCAAGGATACAAATCATCTTGCGTATCTTCCCAGTAGGAGTCTGGGGTTGCTACCTCGGATCACAGGGCCCTAAAGCATTGGAGAAAACTCTGCGGGAGACGCCTGGGAGGAGTTCTGGGTATATCCTGCAGGATGGACCACTGTCAAGAGAGAAAAATCATCCTGGGTATCTTCCCTGGAGGAGTCTGGGGTTGCTACCCGGGATCACAGGGCCCCAGACCACCGGAATAAAGACTCAGGGACATAACTGCAAGGAGTCTCGGATGCATCCCAGAGGATGGAGCATTGCTCAAGGATAAAAATCATCTCGTGTATCTTCCCTGGAGGAGTCTGCGGTTGCTACCTGGGATCACAGGACCCTAAACCCCAGGAAGAAAATATTCAGAAACAGAGCTGGGAGGAGTCTCGGGTGCATCCTGCAGGATGGACAATAGTCCAAGGATAAAAATCATCTCAGGAATCTTCCCTGGAGGAGTCTGGGGTTGCAAACCGGGATCACAGGGCCCCAGACCATCGGAATAAAGACTCAGGGACATACCTGCAAGGACTCTCCGATGCATCCCAGAGGGTGGACCACTGACAAGAGAGAAAAGCATCTTGGGTATCTTCCCTGGAGGAGTCTGGGGTTGCAAACCGGGATCACAGGGCCCCAGACCATCGGAATAAAGACTCAGGGACATAACTGCAAGGAGTCTCGGATGCATCCCAGAGGATGGACAATAGTCCAAGGAGAAAAATCATCTTGGGTATCTTCCCTGGAGGAGTCTGGGGTTGCTACCCGGCATTACAGGGCCCCAAACCACAGGAACCATCTCTGCGGGAGACGGCTGGGAAGAATCTAAGGTTCATCCCAGAGGATGGGGCATTGCCCAAGGAGAAAAATCATCTTGGGTATCTTCCCTGGAGGAGTCTGGGGTTGCTACCTGGGATCACAGGACCCTAAACGACCAGAATAAAGACTCAGGGACATACCTGCAAGGAGTCTCCGATGCATCCCAGAGGATGGACCACTGTCAAGAGAGAAAAATCATCTTGGGTATCTTCCCTGGAGGAGTCTGGGGTTGCAACCCGGGATCACAGGGCCCTAAAGCATTGGAGAAAACTCTGCGAGAGACGCCTGGGAGGAGTTCTGGGTAGATCCCGCAGGATGGACCACTGTCAAGAGAGAAAAATCATCTTGGGTATCTTCCCTGGAGGAGTCTGGGGTTGCTACCCGGGAGCACAGGGCCCTAAAGCATTGGAGAAAACTCTGCGAGAGACGCCTGGGAGGAGTTCTGGGTAGATCCCGCAAGATGGACCACTGTCAAGAGAGAAAAGCATCTTGGGTATCTTCCCTGGAGGAGTCTGGGGTTGCAAACCGGGATCACAGGGCCCCAGACCATCGGAATAAAGACTCAGGGACATAACTGCAAGGAGTCTCGGATGCATCCCAGAGGATGGACAATAGTCCAAGGAGAACAATCATCTTGGGTATCTTCCCTGGAGGAGTCTGGGGTTGCTACCCGGCATTACAGGGCCCCAAACCACAGGAACCATCTCTGCGGGAGACGGCTGGGAAGAATCTAAGGTTCATCCCAGAGGATGGAGCATTGCCCAAGGAGAAAAATCATCTTGGCTATCTTCCCTGGAGGAGTCTGGGGTTGCTACCCATGATCAGAGGACCGCAAACCACCGGATAAAAGACTCGGGGACATACCTGCAAGGAATCTTGGGTGAATCCCAGAGGATGGAGCATTGTCCAAGGAGAAAAATCATCTCAGGTATCTTCCCTGGAGGAGTCTGGGGTTGCTACCCGGGATTACAGGGCCCCAAACGACCAGAATAAAGACTCAGGGACATACCTGCAAGGAGTTTCCGATGCATCCCAGAGGATGGACCACTGTCAAGAGAGAAAAATCATCTTGGGTATCTTCCCTGGAGGAGTCTGGGGTTGCTACCCGGGATCAGAGGACCGCAAGCCACCAGAATAAAGACTCAGGGACATACCTGCAAGGAGTCTCCGATGCATCCCAGAGGATGGACCACTGTCAAGAGAGAAAAATCATCTTGGGTATCTTCCCTGGAGGAGTCTGGGGTTGCTACCCGGGATGACAGGACCCCAAACCACCGGATAAAAGACTCGGGGATATACCTGCAAGGCGTCTCGGGTGAATCCCAGAGGATGGAGCATTGTGCAAGGATAAAAATCATCTTGGCTATCTTCCCTGGAGGAGTCTGGGGTTGCTACCCGGGATCAGAGGACCGCAAAACACCAGAATAAAGACTCAGGGACATACCTGGAAGGAGTTTCCGATACATCCCAGACGATGGACCACTGTCAAGAGAGAAAAATCATCTTGGGTATCTTCCCTGGAGGAGTCTGGGGTTGCTACCCGGGATCACAGGGCCCTAAAGCATTGGAGAAAACTCTGCGGGAGACGCCTGGGAGGAGTTCTGGGTAGATCCCGCAGGATGGACCACTGTCAAGAGAGAAAAAGCATCTTGGGTATCTTCCCTGGAGGAGTCTGGGGTTGCTACCCGGGATCACAGGGCACTAAACCCCAGGAAGAAAACATTCAGAAACAGAGCTGGGAGGAGTCTCGGGTGCATCCTGCAGGATGGACAATAGTCCAAGGAGAAAAATCATCTCAGGTATCTTCCCTGGAGGAGTCTGGGGTTGCTACCCGGGATCACAGGGGCCCAGACCACCGGAATAAAGACTCAGGGACATAACTGCAAGGAGTCTCGGATGCATCCCAGAGGATGGAGCATTGCTCAAGGATACAAATCATCTTGCGTATCTTCCCAGTAGGAGTCTGGGGTTGCTACCTCGGATCACAGGGCCCTAAAGCATTGCAGAAAACTCTGCGGGAGACGCCTGGGAGGAGTTCTGGGTATATCCTGCAGGATGGACCACTGTCAAGAGAGAAAAATCATCTTGGGTATCTTCCCTGGAGGAGTCTGGGGTTGCTACCCGGGATGACAGGACCCCAAACCACCGGATAAAAGACTCGGGGACATACCTGCGAGGAGTCTCGGGTGAATCCCAGAGGATGGAGCATTGTCCAAGGAGAAAAATCATCTTGGGTATCTTCCCTGGAGGAGTCTGGGGTTGCTACCCGGGATCAGAGGACCGCAAACCACCAGAATAAAGACTCAGGGACATACCTGCAAGGAGTCTCCGATGCATCCCAGAGGATGGACCACTGTCAAGAGAGAAAAATCATCTCCGGTATCTTCCCTGGAGGAGTCTGGGGTTGCTACCCGGGATCACAGGGCCCTAAAGCATTGCAGAAAACTCTGCGGGAGACGCCTGGGAGGAGTTCTGGGTAGATCCCGCAGGATGGACCACTGTCAAGAGAGAAAAATCATCCTGGGTATCTTCCCTGGAGGAGTCTGGGGTTGCTACCCGGGATCACAGGGCCCCAGAACACCGGAATAAAGACTCAGGGACATAACTGCAAGGAGTCTCGGATGCATCCCAGAGGATGGAGCATTGCTCAAGGATAAAAATCATCTCGTGTATCTTCCCTGGAGGAGTCTGGGGTTGCTACCTGGGATCACAGGACCCTAAACCCCAGGAAGAAAACATTCAGAAACAGAGCTGGGAGGAGTCTCGGGTGCATCCTGCAGGATGGACAATAGTCCAAGGATAAAAATCATCTCAGGAATCTTCCCTGGAGGAGTCTGGGGTTGCTACCCGGGATCACAGGGCCCTAAAGCATTGCAGAAAACTCTGCGGGAGACGCCTGGGAGGAGTTCTGGGTAGATCCCGCAGGATGGACCACTATCAAGAGAGAAAAATCATCTCGGCTATCTTTTCTGGAGGAGTCTGGGGTTTCTACCCGGGATCACAGGGTCCTAAATCACCGAAAAAAAGACTCGGGGACACAACTGCAAGGAAGCTCACGTGAATCCCAGAGGATGGAGCATTGTCCATGGAGAAAAATCATCTTGGGTGTTTTCCCTAGAGGAGTCTGGGATTGCTACCCGGGATCACAGGGACACAGACTACCGGAATAAAGACTCAGGGACATAACTGCAAGGAGTCTCGGATGCATCCCAGAGGATGGACAATAGTCCAAGGAGAAAAATCATCTTGGGTATCTTCCCTGGAGGAGTCTGGGGTTGCTACCCGGGATGACAGGACCCCAAACCACCGGATAAAAGACTCGGGGATATACCTGCAAGGCGTCTCGGGTGAATCCCAGAGGATGGAGCATTGTGCAAGGATAAAAGTCATCTTGGGTATCTTCCCTGGAGGAGTCTGGGATTGCTACCCGGGATCAGAGGACCGCAAAACACCAGAATAAAGACTCAGGGACATACCTGGAAGGAGTCTCCGATGCATCCCAGAGGATGGACCACTGTCAAGAGAGAACAAGCATCTTGGGTATCTTCCCTGGAGGAGTCTGGGGTTGCAACCCGGGATCACAGGGCCCCAGACCACCGGAATAAAGACTCAGGGACATAACTGCAAGGAGTCTCGGATGCATCCCAGAGGATGGACAATAGTCCAAGGAGAAAAATCATCTTGGGTATCTTCCCTGGAGGAGTCTGGGGTTGCTACCCGGGATTACAGGGCCCCAAACCACAGGAAACATGTCTGCGGGAGACGGCTGGGAAGAATCTAAGGTTCATCCCAGACGATGGAGCATTGTCCAAGGAGAATAATCATCTTGGGTATCTTCCCTGGAGGAGTCTGGGGTTGCTACCCGGGATCAGAGGACCGCAAACCACCAGAATAAAGACTCAGGGACATACCTACAAGGAGTCTCCGATGCATCGCAGAGGATGGACAACAGTCCAAGGAGAAAAATCATCTTGGGTATCTTCCCTGGAGGAGTCTGGGGTTGCTACCCGGGATGACAGGACCCCAAACCACAGGAAACATGTCTGCGGGAGACGGCTGGGAAGAATCTAAGGTGCATCTCAGACGATGGAGCATTGTCCAAGGAGAAAAATCATCTTGGGTATCTTCCCTGGAGGAGTCTGGGGTTGCTACCCGGGATTACAGGGCCCCAAACGACCAGAATAAAGACTCAGGGACATACCTGCAAGGAGTCTCCGATGCATCCCAGAGGATGGACCACTGTCAAGAGAGAAAAATCATCTTGGGTATCTTCCCTGGAGGAGTCTGGGGTTGCTACCCGGGATCACAGGCCCCTAAAGCATTGGAGAAAACTCTGTGGGAGACGCCTGGGAGGAGTTCTGGGTAGATCCCGCAGGATGGACCACTGTCAAGAGAGAAAAAGCATCTTGGTTATCTTCCCTGGAGGAGTCTGGGGTTGCTACCCGGGATCACAGGGCCCCAGACCACCGGAATAAAGACTCAAGGACATAACTGCAAGGAGTCTCGGATGCATCCCAGAGGATGGACCATAGTCCAAGTAGAAAAATCATCTTGGGTATCTTCCCTGGAGGAGTCTGGGGTTGCTACCCGGGATGACAGGACCCCAAACCACCGGATAAAAGACTCGGGGATATACCTGCAAGGCGTCTCGGGTGAATCCCAGAGGATGGAGCATTGTCCAAGGATAAAAATCATCTTGGGTATCTTCCGTGGAGGAGTCTGGGGTTGCTACCCGGGATCAGAGGACCGCAAAACACCAGAATAAAGACTCAGGGACATACCTGCAAGGACTCTCCGATGCATCCCAGAGGATGGACCACTGTCAAGAGAGAAAAGCATCTTGGGTATCTTCCCTGGAGGAGTCTGGGGTTGCAAACCGGGATCACAGGGCCCCAGACCATCGGAATAAAGACTCAGGGACATACCTGCAAGGACTCTCCGATGCATCCCAGAGGATGGACCACTGTCAAGAGAGAAAAGCATCTTGGGTATCTTCCCTGGAGGAGTCTGGGGTTGCAAACCGGGATCACAGGGCCCCAGACCATCGGAATAAAGACTCAGGGACATAACTGCAAGGAGTCTCGGATGCATCCCAGAGGATGGACAATAGTCCAAGGAGAAAAATCATCTTGGGTATCTTCCCTGGAGGAGTCTGGGGTTGCTACCCGGCATTACAGGGCCCCAAACCACAGGAACCATCTCTGCGGGAGACGGCTGGGAAGAATCTAAGGTTCATCCCAGAGGATGGAGCATTTCCCAAGGAGAAAAATCATCTTGGGTATCTTCCCTGGAGGAGTCTGGGGTTGCTACCCGGGATCACAGGGCCCCAGACCACCGGAATAAAGACTCAGGGACATAACTGCAAGGAGTCTCGGATGCATCCCAGAGGATGGAGCATTGCTCAAGGATAAAAATCATCTCGTGTATCTTCCCTGGAGGAGTCTGGGGTTGCTACCTGGGATCACAGGACCCTAAACCCCAGGAAGAAAACATTCAGAAACAGAGCTGGGAGGAGTCTCGGGTGCATCCTGCAGGATGGACAATAGTCCAAGGATAAAAATCATCTCAGGAATCTTCCCTGGAGGAGTCTGGGGTTGCTACCCGGGATCACAGGGCCCTAAAGCATTGCAGAAAACTCTGCGGGAGACGCCTGGGAGGAGTTCTGGGTAGATCCCGCAGGATGGACCACTATCAAGAGAGAAAAATCATCTCGGCTATCTTTTCTGGAGGAGTCTGGGGTTTCTACCCGGGATCACAGGGTCCTAAATCACCGAAAAAAAGACTCGGGGACACAACTGCAAGGAAGCTCACGTGAATCCCAGAGGATGGAGCATTGTCCATGGAGAAAAATCATCTTGGGTGTTTTCCCTAGAGGAGTCTGGGATTGCTACCCGGGATCACAGGGACCCAGACTACCGGAATAAAGACTCAGGGACATAACTGCAAGGAGTCTCGGATGCATCCCAGAGGATGGACAATAGTCCAAGGAGAAAAATCATCTTGGGTATCTTCCCTGGAGGAGTCTGGGGTTGCTACCCGGGATGACAGGACCCCAAACCACCGGATAAAAGACTCGGGGATATACCTGCAAGGCGTCTCGGGTGAATCCCAGAGGATGGAGCATTGTGCAAGGATAAAAATCATCTTGGGTATCTTCCCTGGAGGAGTCTGGGATTGCTACCCGGGATCAGAGGACCGCAAAACACCAGAATAAAGACTCAGGGACATACCTGGAAGGAGTCTCCGATGCATCCCAGAGGATGGACCACTGTCAAGAGAGAACAAGCATCTTGGGTATCTTCCCTGGAGGAGTCTGGGGTTGCAACCCGGGATCACAGGGCCCCAGACCACCGGAATAAAGACTCAGGGACATAACTGCAAGGAGTCTCGGATGCATCCCAGAGGATGGACAATAGTCCAAGGAGAAAAATCATCTTGGGTATCTTCCCTGGAGGAGTCTGGGGTTGCTACCCGGGATTACAGGGCCCCAAACCACAGGAAACATGTCTGCGGGAGACGGCTGGGAAGAATCTAAGGTTCATCCCAGACGATGGAGCATTGTCCAAGGAGAATAATCATCTTGGGTATCTTCCCTGGAGGAGTCTGGGATTGCTACCCGGGATCAGAGGACCGCAAACCACCAGAATAAAGACTCAGGGACATACCTACAAGGAGTCTCCGATGCATCGCAGAGGATGGACAACAGTCCAAGGAGAAAAATCATCTTGGGTATCTTCCCTGGAGGAGTCTGGGGTTGCTACCCGGGATGACAGGACGCCAAACCACAGGAAACATGTCTGCGGGAGACGGCTGGGAAGAATCTAAGGTGCATCTCAGACGATGGAGCATTGTCCAAGGAGAAAAATCATCTTGGGTATCTTCCCTGGAGGAGTCTGGGGTTGCTACCCGGGATCAGAGGACCGCAAACCACCAGAATAAAGACTCAGGGACATACCTGCAAGGAGTCTCCGATGCATCCCAGAGGATGGACCACTGTCAAGAGAGAAAAATCATCTTGGGTATCTTCCCTGGAGGAGTCTGGGGTTGCTACCCGGGATCACAGGCCCCTAAAGCATTGGAGAAAACTCTGTGGGAGACGCCTGGGAGGAGTTCTGGGTAGATCCCGCAGGATGGACCACTGTCAAGAGAGAAAAAGCATCTTGGTTATCTTCCCTGGAGGAGTCTGGGGTTGCTACCTGGGATCACAGGGCCCCAGACCACCGGAATAAAGACTCAAGGACATAACTGCAAGGAGTCTTGGATGCATCCCAGAGGATGGACCATAGTCCAAGGAGAAAAATCATCTTGGGTATCTTCCCTGGAGGAGTCTGGGGTTGCTACCCGGGATGACAGGACCCCAAACCACCGGATAAAAGACTCGGGGATATACCTGCAAGGCGTCTCGGGTGAATCCCAGAGGATGGAGCATTGTCCAAGGATAAAAATCATCTTGGGTATCTTCCGTGGAGGAGTCTGGGGTTGCTACCCGGGATCAGAGGACCGCAAAACACCAGAATAAAGACTCAGGGACATACCTGCAAGGACTCTCCGATGCATCCCAGAGGATGGACCACTGTCAAGAGAGAAAAGCATCTTGGGTATCTTCCCTGGAGGAGTCTGGGGTTGCAAACCGGGATCACAGGGCCCCAGACCATCGGAATAAAGACTCAGGGACATACCTGCAAGGACTCTCCGATGCATCCCAGAGGATGGACCACTGTCAAGAGAGAAAAGCATCTTGGGTATCTTCCCTGGAGGAGTCTGGGGTTGCAAACCGGGATCACAGGGCCCCAGACCATCGGAATAAAGACTCAGGGACATAACTGCAAGGAGTCTCGGATGCATCCCAGAGGATGGACAATAGTCCAAGGAGAAAAATCATCTTGGGTATCTTCCCTGGAGGAGTCTGGGGTTGCTACCCGGCATTACAGGGCCCCAAACCACAGGAACCATCTCTGCAGGAGACGGCTGGGAAGAATCTAAGGTTCATCCCAGAGGATGGAGCATTGCCCAAGGAGAAAAATCATCTTGGGTATCTTCCCTGGAGGAGTCTGGGGTTGCTACCCGGGATCACAGGGCCCCAGACCACCGGAATAAAGACTCAGGGACATAACTGCAAGGAGTCTCGGATGCATCCCAGAGGATGGAGCATTGCTCAAGGATAAAAATCATCTCGTGTATCTTCCCTGGAGGAGTCTGGGGTTGCTACCTGGGATCACAGGACCCTAAACCCCAGGAAGAAAACATTCAGAAACAGAGCTGGGAGGAGTCTCGGGTGCATCCTGCAGGATGGACAATAGTCCAAGGATAAAAATCATCTCAGGAATCTTCCCTGGAGGAGTCTGGGGTTGCTACCCGGGATCACAGGGCCCTAAAGCATTGCAGAAAACTCTGCGGGAGACGCCTGGGAGGAGTTCTGGGTAGATCCCGCAGGATGGACCACTATCAAGAGAGAAAAATCATCTCGGCTATCTTTTCTGGAGGAGTCTGGGGTTTCTACCCGGGATCACAGGGTCCTAAATCACCGAAAAAAAGACTCGGGGACACAATTGCAAGGAAGCTCATGTGAATCCCAGAGGATGGAGCATTGTCCATGGAGAAAAATCATCTTGGGTGTTTTCCCTAGAGGAGTCTGGGATTGCTACCCGGGATCACAGGGACCCAGACTACCGGAATAAAGACTCAGGGACATAACTGCAAGGAGTCTCGGATGCATCCCAGAGGATGGACAATAGTCCAAGGAGAAAAATCATCTTGGGTATCTTCCCTGGAGGAGTCTGGGGTTGCTACCCGGGATGACAGGACCCCAAACCACCGGATAAAAGACTCGGGGATATACCTGCAAGGCGTCTCGGGTGAATCCCAGAGGATGGAGCATTGTGCAAGGATAAAAATCATCTTGGGTATCTTCCCTGGAGGAGTCTGGGATTGCTACCCGGGATCAGAGGACCGCAAAACACCAGAATAAAGACTCAGGGACATACCTGGAAGGAGTCTCCGATGCATCCCAGAGGATGGACCACTGTCAAGAGAGAACAAGCATCTTGGGTATCTTCCCTGGAGGAGTCTGGGGTTGCAACCCGGGATCACAGGGCCCCAGACCACCGGAATAAAGACTCAGGGACATAACTGCAAGGAGTCTCGGATGCATCCCAGAGGATGGACAATAGTCCAAGGAGAAAAATCATCTTGGGTATCTTCCCTGGAGGAGTCTGGGGTTGCTACCCGGGATTACAGGGCCCCAAACCACAGGAAACATGTCTGCGGGAGACGGCTGGGAAGAATCTAAGGTTCATCCCAGACGATGGAGCATTGTCCAAGGAGAATAATCATCTTGGGTATCTTCCCTGGAGGAGTCTGGGGTTGCTACCCGGGATCAGAGGACCGCAAACCACCAGAATAAAGACTCAGGGACATACCTACAAGGAGTCTCCGATGCATCGCAGAGGATGGACAACAGTCCAAGGAGAAAAATCATCTTGGGTATCTTCCCTGGAGGAGTCTGGGGTTGCTACCCGGGATGACAGGACGCCAAACCACAGGAAACATGTCTGCGGGAGACGGCTGGGAAGAATCTAAGGTGCATCTCAGACGATGGAGCATTGTCCAAGGAGAAAAATCATCTTGGGTATCTTCCCTGGAGGAGTCTGGGGTTGCTACCCGGGATTACAGGGCCCCAAACGACCAGAATAAAGACTCAGGGACATACCTGCAAGGAGTCTCCGATGCATCCCAGAGGGTGGACCACTGTCAAGAGAGAAAAATCATCTTGGGTATCTTCCCTGGAGGAGTCTGGGGTTGCTACCCGGGATCACAGGCCCCTAAAGCATTGGAGAAAACTCTGTGGGAGACGCCTGGGAGGAGTTCTGGGTAGATCCCGCAGGATGGACCACTGTCAAGAGAGAAAAAGCATCTTGGTTATCTTCCCTGGAGGAGTCTGGGGTTGCTACCCGGGATGACAGGACCCCAAACCACCGGATAAAAGACTCGGGGATATACCTGCAAGGCGTCTCGGGTGAATCCCAGAGGATGGAGCATTGTGCAAGGATAAAAATCATCTTGGGTATCTTCCGTGGAGGAGTCTGGGGTTGCTACCCGGGATCAGAGGACCGCAAAACACCAGAATAAAGACTCAGGGACATACCTGCAAGGACTCTCCGATGCATCCCAGAGGATGGACCACTGTCAAGAGAGAAAAGCATCTTGGGTATCTTCCCTGGAGGAGTCTGGGGTTGCAAACCGGGATCACAGGGCCCCAGACCATCGGAATAAAGACTCAGGGACATACCTGCAAGGACTCTCCGATGCATCCCAGAGGATGGACCACTGTCAAGAGAGAAAAGCATCTTGGGTATCTTCCCTGGAGGAGTCTGGGGTTGCAAACCGGGATCACAGGGCCCCAGACCATCGGAATAAAGACTCAGGGACATAACTGCAAGGAGTCTCGGATGCATCCCAGAGGATGGACAATAGTCCAAGGAGAAAAATCATCTTGGGTATCTTCCCTGGAGGAGTCTGGGGTTGCTACCCGGCATTACAGGGCCCCAAACCACAGGAACCATCTCTGCGGGAGACGGCTGGGAAGAATCTAAGGTTCATCCCAGAGGATGGAGCATTGCCCAAGGAGAAAAATCATCTTGGGTATCTTCCCTGGAGGAGTCTGGGGTTGCTACCCGGGATCAGAGGACTGCAAAACACCAGAATAAAGACTCAGGGACATACCTGCAAGGAGTCTCCGATGCATCGCAGAGGATGGACAACAGTCCAAGGAGAAAAATCATCTTGGGTATCTTCCCTGGAGGAGTCTGGGGTTGCTACCCGGGATGACAGGACCCCAAACCACCGGATAAAAGACTCGGGGACATACCTGCGAGGAGTCTCGGGTGAATCCCAGAGGATGGAGCATTGTCCAAGGAGAAAAATCATCTCCGGTATCTTCCCTGGAGGAGTCTGGGGTTGCTACCTGGGATCACAGGACCCTAAACGACCAGAATAAAGACTCAGGGACATACCTGCAAGGAGTCTCCGATTCATCCCAGAGGATGGACCACTGTCAAGAGAGAAAAATCATCTTGGGTATCTTCCCTGGAGGAGTCTGGGGTTGCTACCCGGGATCACAGGGCCCTAAAGCATTGGAGAAAACTCTGCGAGAGACGCCTGGGAGGAGTTCTGGGTAGATCCCGCAGGATGGACCACTGTCAAGAGAGAAAAATCTTCTTGGGTATCTTCCCTGGAGGAGTCTGGGGTTGCTACCCGGGATCACAGGGCCCTAAAGCATTGGAGAAAACTCTGCGAGAGACGCCTGGGAGGAGTTCTGGGTAGATCCCGCAAGATGGACCACTGTCAAGAGAGAAAAAGCATCTTGGTTATCTTCCCTGGAGGAGTCTGGGGTTGCTACCCGGGATCACAGGGCCCCAGACCACCGGAATAAAGACTCAAGGACATAACTGCAAGGAGTCTCGGATGCATCCCAGAGGATTGACCATAGTCCAAGGAGAAAAATCATCTTGGGTATCTTCCCTGGAGGAGTCTGGGGTTGCTACCCGGGATGACAGGACCCCAAACCACCGGATAAAAGACTCGGGGATATACCTGCAAGGCGTCTCGGGTGAATCCCAGAGGATGGAGCATTGTGCAAGGATAAAAATCATCTTGGGTATCTTCCGTGGAGGAGTCTGGGGTTGCTACCCGGGATCAGAGGACCGCAAAACACCAGAATAAAGACTCAGGGACATACCTGCAAGGACTCTCCGATGCATCCCAGAGGATGGACCACTGTCAAGAGAGAAAAGCATCTTGGGTATCTTCCCTGGAGGAGTCTGGGGTTGCAAACCGGGATCACAGGGCCCCAGACCATCGGAATAAAGACTCAGGGACATACCTGCAAGGACTCTCCGATGCATCCCAGAGGATGGACCACTGTCAAGAGAGAAAAGCATCTTGGGTATCTTCCCTGGAGGAGTCTGGGGTTGCAAACCGGGATCACAGGGCCCCAGACCATCGGAATAAAGACTCAGGGACATAACTGCAAGGAGTCTCGGATGCATCCCAGAGGATGGACAATAGTCCAAGGAGAAAAATCATCTTGGGTATCTTCCCTGGAGGAGTCTGGGGTTGCTACCCGGCATTACAGGGCCCCAAACCACAGGAACCATCTCTGCGGGAGACGGCTGGGAAGAATCTAAGGTTCATCCCAGAGGATGGAGCATTGCCCAAGGAGAAAAATCATCTTGGGTATCTTCCCTGGAGGAGTCTGGGGTTGCTACCCGGGATCAGAGGACCGCAAAACACCAGAATAAAGACTCAGGGACATACCTGCAAGGAGTCTCCGATGCATCGCAGAGGATGGACAACAGTCCAAGGAGAAAAATCATCTTGGGTATCTTCCCTGGAGGAGTCTGGGGTTGCTACCCGGGATGACAGGACCCCAAACCACCGGATAAAAGACTCGGGGACATACCTGCGAGGAGTCTCGGGTGAATCCCAGAGGATGGAGCATTGTCCAAGGAGAAAAATCATCTCCGGTATCTTCCCTGGAGGAGTCTGGGGTTGCTACCTGGGATCACAGGACCCTAAACGACCAGAATAAAGACTCAGGGACATACCTGCAAGGAGTCTCCGATTCATCCCAGAGGATGGACCACTGTCAAGAGAGAAAAATCATCTTGGGTATCTTCCCTGGAGGAGTCTGGGGTTGCTACCCGGGATCACAGGGCCCTAAAGCATTGGAGAAAACTCTGCGAGAGACGCCTGGGAGGAGTTCTGGGTAGATCCCGCAGGATGGACCACTGTCAAGAGAGAAAAATCTTCTTGGGTATCTTCCCTGGAGGAGTCTGGGGTTGCTACCCGGGATCACAGGGCCCTAAAGCATTGGAGAAAACTCTGCGAGAGACGCCTGGGAGGAGTTCTGGGTAGATCCCGCAAGATGGACCACTGTCAAGAGAGAAAAAGCATCTTGGTTATCTTCCCTGGAGGAGTCTGGGGTTGCTACCCGGGATCACAGGGCCCCAGACCACCGGAATAAAGACTCAAGGACATAACTGCAAGGAGTCTCGGATGCATCCCAGAGGATTGACCATAGTCCAAGGAGAAAAATCATCTTGGGTATCTTCCCTGGAGGAGTCTGGGGTTGCTACCCGGGATGACAGGACCCCAAACCACCGGATAAAAGACTCGGGGATATACCTGCAAGGCGTCTCGGGTGAATACCAGAGGATGGAGCATTGTGCAAGGATAAAAATCATCTTGGGTATCTTCCGTGGAGGAGTCTGGGGTTGCTACCCGGGATCAGAGGACCGCAAAACACCAGAATAAAGACTCAGGGACATACCTGCAAGGACTCTCCGATGCATCCCAGAGGATGGAGCATTGTCCAAGGAGAAAAATCATCTCGGGTATCTTTCCTGGAGGAGTCTGGGGTTGCTACCTGGGATCACAGGGCCCTAAAGCATTGCAGAAAACTCTGCGGTAGACGCCTGGGAGGAGTTCTGGGTAGATCCCGCAGGATGGACCACTGTCAAGAGAGAAAAATCATCTTGGGTATCTTCCCTGGAGGAGTCTGGGGCTTCTACCCGGGATCACAGGGTCCTAAATCACCGAAAAAAAGACTCGGGGACACAACTGCAAGGAGGCTCATGTGAATCCCAGAGGATGGAGCATTGTCCATGGCGAAAAATCATCTTGGGTATTTTCCCTGGAGGAGTCTGGGATTGCTACCCGGGATCACAGGGCCCCAGACCACCACAATAAAGACTCAGGTCCATAACTGAAAGGAGTCTCAGATGCATCCCAGAGGATGGAGCATTGCCCAAGGATAAAAATCATCTCGGGTATCTTCCCTGGAGGAGTCTGGGTTTGCTACCCGGGATTACAGGGCCCCAAACCACAGGAAAAATGTCTGTGGGAGACCTCTGGGAGGAATCTCAGATGCATCCCAGACGATGGAGCATTGCCCAAGGATAAAAATCATCTTGGGTATCTTCCCTGGAGGAGTCTGGGGTTGCTACTCGGGATCAGAGGACCCCAAACCACCGGAATAAAGCCTCAGGGACATACCTGCAAGGAGTCTCCGATGCATCGCAGAGGATGGAGCATTGTCCAAGGATAAAAATCATCTTGGGTATCTTCCTGGAGGAGTCTGGGTTTGCTACCCGGGATGACAGGACCCCAAATCACCGGAAAAAAGACTCGGGGACATACCTGCGAGGAGTCTCGGGTGTATCCCAGAGGATGGAGCATTGTCCAAGGAGAAAAATCATCTTGGGTATCTACCCTGGAAGAGTCTGGGGTTGCTACCCGGGATCAGAGGACCGCAAACCACCAGAATAAAGACTCAGGGACATACCTGCAAGGAGTCTCCGATGCATCCCAGAGGATGGAACACTGTCAAGAGAGAAAAATCATCTCCGGTATCTTCCCTGGAGGAGTCTGGGGTTGCTACCCGGGATCACAGGGCCCTAAAGCATTGCAGAAAACTCTGCGGGAGACGCCTGGGAGGAGTTCTGGGTAGATCCCGCAGGATGGACCACTGTCAAGAGAGAAAAATCATCCTGGGTATCTTCCCTGGAGGAGTCTGGGGTTGCTACCCGGGATCACAGGGCCCCAGACCACCGGAATAAAGACTCAGGGACATAACTGCAAGGAGTCTCGGATGCATCCCAGAGGATGGAGCATTGCTCAAGGATAAAAATCATCTCGGGTATCTTCCTTGGAGGAGTCTGGGGTTGCTACCTGGGATCACAGGACCCTAAACCCCAGGAAGAAAACATTCAGAAACAGAGCTGGGAGGAGTCTCGGGTGCATCCTGCAGGATGGACAATAGTCCAAGGATAAAAATCATCTAAGGTATCTTCCCTGGAGGAGTCTGGGGTTGCTACCCGGGATCACAGGGCCCCAGACCACCGCAATAAAGACTCAGGGCCATAACTGAAAGGAGTCTCAGATGCATCCCAGAGAATGGAGCATTGCCCAAGGATAAAAATCATCTCGGGTATCTTCCCTGGAGGAGTCTGGGTTTCCTACCCAAGATTACAGGGCCCCAAACCACAGGAAAAATGTCTGTGGGAGACCTCTGGGAGGAATCGCGGATGCATCCCAGAGGATGGAGCATTGCCCAAGGAGAAAAAACATCTCGGGTATCTTCCCTGGAGGAGTCTGGGGTTGCTACCTCGGATCACAGGGCCCTAAAGCATTGCAGAAAACTCTGCGGGAGACGCCTGGGAGGAGTTCTGGGTATATCCTGCAGGATGGACCACAGTCAAGAGAGAAAAATCATCTTGGGTATCTTCCCTGGAGGAGTCTGGGGTTGCTACCCGGGATGACAGGACCCCAAACCACCGGATAAAAGACTCGGGGACATACCTGCGAGGTGTCTCGGGTGAATCCCAGAGGATGGAGCACTGTCCAAGGAGAAAAATCATCTTGGGTATCTTCCCTGGAGGAGTCTGGGGTTGCTACCCGGGATGAGAGGACGGCAAACCACCAGAATAAAGACTCAGGGACATATCTGCAAGGAGTCTCCGATGCATCCCAGAGGATGGACCACTGTCAAGAGAGAAAAATCATCTTGGGTATCTTCCCTGGAGGAGTCTGGGGTTGCTACCCGGGATTACAGGGCCCCAAACGACCAGAATAAAGACTCAGGGACATACCTGCAAGGAGTCTCCGATGCATCCCAGAGGATGGAGCATTGTCCATGGAGAAAAATCATCTTGGGTGTTTTCCCTAGAGGAGTCTGGGATTGCTACCCGGGATCACAGGGCCCCAGACCACCGCAATAAAGACTCAGGGCCATAACTGAAAGGAGTCTCAGATGCATCCCAGAGGATGGAGCATTGCCCAAGGAGAAAAATCATCTCGGGTATCTTCCCTGGAGGAGTCTGGGGTTGCTACCTCGGATCACAGGGCCCTAAAGCATTGCAGAAAACTCTGCGGGAGACGCCTGGGAGGAGTTCTGGGTATATCCTGCAGGATGGACCACTGTCAAGAGAGAAAAATCATCTTGGGTATCTTCCCTGGAGGAGTCTGGGGTTGCTACCCGGGAAGACAGGACCCCAAACCACCGGATAAAAGACTCGGGGACATACCTGCGAGGAGTCTCGGGTGAATCCCAGAGGATGGAGCATTGTCCAAGGAGAAAAATCATCTTGGCTATCTTCCCTGGAGGAGTCTGGGGTTGCTACCCGGGATCAGAGGACCGCAAACCACCAGAATAAAGACTCAGGGACATACCTGCAAGGAGTCTCCGATGCATCCCAGAGGATGGACCACTGTCAAGAGAGAAAAATCATCTTGGGTATCTTCCCTGGAGGAGTCTGGGGTTGCTACCCGGGATCACAGGGCCCGAAAGCATTGGAGAAAACTCTGCGGGAGACGCCTGGGAGGAGTTCTGGGTAGATCCCGCAGGATGGACCACTGTCAAGAGAGAAAAAGCATCTTGGTTATCTTCCCTGGAGGAGTCTGGGGTTGCTACCCGGGATCACAGGGCCCCAGACCACCGGAATAAAGACTCAAGGACATAACTGCAAGGAGTCTCGGATGCATCCCAGAGGATGGACCATAGTCCAAGGAGAAAAATCATCTTGGGTATCTTCCCTGGAGGAGTCTGGGGTTGCTACCCGGGAAGACAGGACCCCAAACCACCGGATAAAAGACTCGGGGATATACCTGCAAGGCGTCTCGGGTGAATCCCAGAGGATGGAGCATTGTGCAAGGATAAAAATCATCTTGGCTATCTTCCCTGGAGGAGTCTGGGGTTGCTACCCGGGATCAGAGGACCGCAAAACACCAGAATAAAGACTCAGGGACATACCTGCAAGGAGTCTCCGATGCATCCCAGAGGATGGAACACTGTCAAGAGAGAAAAATCATCTTGGGTATCTTCCCTGGAGGAGTCTGGGGTTGCTACCCGGGATCACAGGGCCCCAGACCACCGGAATAAAGACTCAGGGACATAACTGCAAGGAGTCTCGGATGCATCCCAGAGGATGGACAATAGTCCAAGGAGAAAAATCATCTTGGGTTTCTTCCCTGGAGGAGTCTGGGGTTGCTACCAGGGATGACAGGACCCCAAACCACCGGAAAAATGTCTGCGGAAGACGCCTGGGAGGAATCTCGGATGCATCCCAGAGGATGGAGCATTGTCCAAGGAGAAAAATCATCTCGGGTATCTTTCCTGGAGGAGTCTGGGGTTGCTACCTGGGATCACAGGGCCCTAAAGCATTGCAGAAAACTCTGCGGTAGACGCCTGGGAGGAGTTCTGGGTAGATCCCGCAGGATGGACCACTGTCAAGAGAGAAAAATCATCTTGGGTATCTTCCCTGGAGGAGTCTGGGGCTTCTACCCGGGATCACAGGGTCCTAAATCACCGAAAAAAAGACTCGGGGACACAACTGCAAGGAGGCTCATGTGAATCCCAGAGGATGGAGCATTGTCCATGGCGAAAAATCATCTTGGGTATTTTCCCTGGAGGAGTCTGGGATTGCTACCCGGGATCACAGGGCCCCAGACCACCACAATAAAGACTCAGGTCCATAACTGAAAGGAGTCTCAGATGCATCCCAGAGGATGGAGCATTGCCCAAGGATAAAAATCATCTCGGGTATCTTCCCTGGAGGAGTCTGGGTTTGCTACCCGGGATTACAGGGCCCCAAACCACAGGAAAAATGTCTGTGGGAGACCTCTGGGAGGAATCTCAGATGCATCCCAGACGATGGAGCATTGCCCAAGGATAAAAATCATCTTGGGTATCTTCCCTGGAGGAGTCTGGGGTTGCTACTCGGGATCAGAGGACCCCAAACCACCGGAATAAAGCCTCAGGGACATACCTGCAAGGAGTCTCCGATGCATCGCAGAGGATGGAGCATTGTCCAAGGATAAAAATCATCTTGGGTATCTTCCTGGAGGAGTCTGGGTTTGCTACCCGGGATGACAGGACCCCAAATCACCGGAAAAAAGACTCGGGGACATACCTGCGAGGAGTCTCGGGTGTATCCCAGAGGATGGAGCATTGTCCAAGGAGAAAAATCATCTTGGGTATCTACCCTGGAAGAGTCTGGGGTTGCTACCCGGGATCAGAGGACCGCAAACCACCAGAATAAAGACTCAGGGACATACCTGCAAGGAGTCTCCGATGCATCCCAGAGGATGGAACACTGTCAAGAGAGAAAAATCATCTCCGGTATCTTCCCTGGAGGAGTCTGGGGTTGCTACCCGGGATCACAGGGCCCTAAAGCATTGCAGAAAACTCTGCGGGAGACGCCTGGGAGGAGTTCTGGGTAGATCCCGCAGGATGGACCACTGTCAAGAGAGAAAAATCATCCTGGGTATCTTCCCTGGAGGAGTCTGGGGTTGCTACCCGGGATCACAGGGCCCCAGACCACCGGAATAAAGACTCAGGGACATAACTGCAAGGAGTCTCGGATGCATCCCAGAGGATGGAGCATTGCTCAAGGATAAAAATCATCTCGGGTATCTTCCTTGGAGGAGTCTGGGGTTGCTACCTGGGATCACAGGACCCTAAACCCCAGGAAGAAAACATTCAGAAACAGAGCTGGGAGGAGTCTCGGGTGCATCCTGCAGGATGGACAATAGTCCAAGGATAAAAATCATCTAAGGTATCTTCCCTGGAGGAGTCTGGGGTTGCTACCCGGGATCACAGGGCCCCAGACCACCGCAATAAAGACTCAGGGCCATAACTGAAAGGAGTCTCAGATGCATCCCAGAGAATGGAGCATTGCCCAAGGATAAAAATCATCTCGGGTATCTTCCCTGGAGGAGTCTGGGTTTCCTACCCAAGATTACAGGGCCCCAAACCACAGGAAAAATGTCTGTGGGAGACCTCTGGGAGGAATCGCGGATGCATCCCAGAGGATGGAGCATTGCCCAAGGAGAAAAAACATCTCGGGTATCTTCCCTGGAGGAGTCTGGGGTTGCTACCTCGGATCACAGGGCCCTAAAGCATTGCAGAAAACTCTGCGGGAGACGCCTGGGAGGAGTTCTGGGTATATCCTGCAGGATGGACCACAGTCAAGAGAGAAAAATCATCTTGGGTATCTTCCCTGGAGGAGTCTGGGGTTGCTACCCGGGATGACAGGACCCCAAACCACCGGATAAAAGACTCGGGGACATACCTGCGAGGTGTCTCGGGTGAATCCCAGAGGATGGAGCACTGTCCAAGGAGAAAAATCATCTTGGGTATCTTCCCTGGAGGAGTCTGGGGTTGCTACCCGGGATGAGAGGACGGCAAACCACCAGAATAAAGACTCAGGGACATATCTGCAAGGAGTCTCCGATGCATCCCAGAGGATGGACCACTGTCAAGAGAGAAAAATCATCTTGGGTATCTTCCCTGGAGGAGTCTGGGGTTGCTACCCGGGATTACAGGGCCCCAAACGACCAGAATAAAGACTCAGGGACATACCTGCAAGGAGTCTCCGATGCATCCCAGAGGATGGAGCATTGTCCATGGAGAAAAATCATCTTGGGTGTTTTCCCTAGAGGAGTCTGGGATTGCTACCCGGGATCACAGGGCCCCAGACCACCGCAATAAAGACTCAGGGCCATAACTGAAAGGAGTCTCAGATGCATCCCAGAGGATGGAGCATTGCCCAAGGAGAAAAATCATCTCGGGTATCTTCCCTGGAGGAGTCTGGGGTTGCTACCTCGGATCACAGGGCCCTAAAGCATTGCAGAAAACTCTGCGGGAGACGCCTGGGAGGAGTTCTGGGTATATCCTGCAGGATGGACCACTGTCAAGAGAGAAAAATCATCTTGGGTATCTTCCCTGGAGGAGTCTGGGGTTGCTACCCGGGAAGACAGGACCCCAAACCACCGGATAAAAGACTCGGGGACATACCTGCGAGGAGTCTCGGGTGAATCCCAGAGGATGGAGCATTGTCCAAGGAGAAAAATCATCTTGGCTATCTTCCCTGGAGGAGTCTGGGGTTGCTACCCGGGATCAGAGGACCGCAAACCACCAGAATAAAGACTCAGGGACATACCTGCAAGGAGTCTCCGATGCATCCCAGAGGATGGACCACTGTCAAGAGAGAAAAATCATCTTGGGTATCTTCCCTGGAGGAGTCTGGGGTTGCTACCCGGGATCACAGGGCCCGAAAGCATTGGAGAAAACTCTGCGGGAGACGCCTGGGAGGAGTTCTGGGTAGATCCCGCAGGATGGACCACTGTCAAGAGAGAAAAAGCATCTTGGTTATCTTCCCTGGAGGAGTCTGGGGTTGCTACCCGGGATCACAGGGCCCCAGACCACCGGAATAAAGACTCAAGGACATAACTGCAAGGAGTCTCGGATGCATCCCAGAGGATGGACCATAGTCCAAGGAGAAAAATCATCTTGGGTATCTTCCCTGGAGGAGTCTGGGGTTGCTACCCGGGAAGACAGGACCCCAAACCACCGGATAAAAGACTCGGGGATATACCTGCAAGGCGTCTCGGGTGAATCCCAGAGGATGGAGCATTGTGCAAGGATAAAAATCATCTTGGCTATCTTCCCTGGAGGAGTCTGGGGTTGCTACCCGGGATCAGAGGACCGCAAAACACCAGAATAAAGACTCAGGGACATACCTGCAAGGAGTCTCCGATGCATCCCAGAGGATGGACCACTGTCAAGAGAGAAAAATCATCTTGGGTATCTTCCCTGGAGGAGTCTGGGGTTGCTACCCGGGATCACAGGGCCCCAGACCACCGGAATAAAGACTCAGGGACATAACTGCAAGGAGTCTCGGATGCATCCCAGAGGATGGACAATAGTCCAAGGAGAAAAATCATCTTGGGTTTCTTCCCTGGAGGAGTCTGGGGTTGCTACCAGGGATGACAGGACCCCAAACCACCGGAAAAATGTCTGCGGAAGACGCCTGGGAGGAATCTCGGATGCATCCCAGAGGATGGAGCATTGTCCAAGGAGAAAAATCATCTCGGGTATCTTTCCTGGAGGAGTCTGGGGTTGCTACCTGGGATCACAGGGCCCTAAAGCATTGCAGAAAACTCTGCGGTAGACGCCTGGGAGGAGTTCTGGGTAGATCCCGCAGGATGGACCACTGTCAAGAGAGAAAAATCATCTTGGGTATCTTCCCTGGAGGAGTCTGGGGCTTCTACCCGGGATCACAGGGTCCTAAATCACCGAAAAAAAGACTCGGGGACACAACTGCAAGGAGGCTCATGTGAATCCCAGAGGATGGAGCATTGTCCATGGCGAAAAATCATCTTGGGTATTTTCCCTGGAGGAGTCTGGGATTGCTACCCGGGATCACAGGGCCCCAGACCACCACAATAAAGACTCAGGTCCATAACTGAAAGGAGTCTCAGATGCATCCCAGAGGATGGAGCATTGCCCAAGGATAAAAATCATCTCGGGTATCTTCCCTGGAGGAGTCTGGGTTTGCTACCCGGGATTACAGGGCCCCAAACCACAGGAAAAATGTCTGTGGGAGACCTCTGGGAGGAATCTCAGATGCATCCCAGACGATGGAGCATTGCCCAAGGATAAAAATCATCTTGGGTATCTTCCCTGGAGGAGTCTGGGGTTGCTACTCGGGATCAGAGGACCCCAAACCACCGGAATAAAGCCTCAGGGACATACCTGCAAGGAGTCTCCGATGCATCGCAGAGGATGGAGCATTGTCCAAGGATAAAAATCATCTTGGGTATCTTCCTGGAGGAGTCTGGGTTTGCTACCCGGGATGACAGGACCCCAAATCACCGGAAAAAAGACTCGGGGACATACCTGCGAGGAGTCTCGGGTGTATCCCAGAGGATGGAGCATTGTCCAAGGAGAAAAATCATCTTGGGTATCTACCCTGGAAGAGTCTGGGGTTGCTACCCGGGATCAGAGGACCGCAAACCACCAGAATAAAGACTCAGGGACATACCTGCAAGGAGTCTCCGATGCATCCCAGAGGATGGAACACTGTCAAGAGAGAAAAATCATCTCCGGTATCTTCCCTGGAGGAGTCTGGGGTTGCTACCCGGGATCACAGGGCCCTAAAGCATTGCAGAAAACTCTGCGGGAGACGCCTGGGAGGAGTTCTGGGTAGATCCCGCAGGATGGACCACTGTCAAGAGAGAAAAATCATCCTGGGTATCTTCCCTGGAGGAGTCTGGGGTTGCTACCCGGGATCACAGGGCCCCAGACCACCGGAATAAAGACTCAGGGACATAACTGCAAGGAGTCTCGGATGCATCCCAGAGGATGGAGCATTGCTCAAGGATAAAAATCATCTCGGGTATCTTCCTTGGAGGAGTCTGGGGTTGCTACCTGGGATCACAGGACCCTAAACCCCAGGAAGAAAACATTCAGAAACAGAGCTGGGAGGAGTCTCGGGTGCATCCTGCAGGATGGACAATAGTCCAAGGATAAAAATCATCTAAGGTATCTTCCCTGGAGGAGTCTGGGGTTGCTACCCGGGATCACAGGGCCCCAGACCACCGCAATAAAGACTCAGGGCCATAACTGAAAGGAGTCTCAGATGCATCCCAGAGAATGGAGCATTGCCCAAGGATAAAAATCATCTCGGGTATCTTCCCTGGAGGAGTCTGGGTTTCCTACCCAAGATTACAGGGCCCCAAACCACAGGAAAAATGTCTGTGGGAGACCTCTGGGAGGAATCGCGGATGCATCCCAGAGGATGGAGCATTGCCCAAGGAGAAAAAACATCTCGGGTATCTTCCCTGGAGGAGTCTGGGGTTGCTACCTCGGATCACAGGGCCCTAAAGCATTGCAGAAAACTCTGCGGGAGACGCCTGGGAGGAGTTCTGGGTATATCCTGCAGGATGGACCACAGTCAAGAGAGAAAAATCATCTTGGGTATCTTCCCTGGAGGAGTCTGGGGTTGCTACCCGGGATGACAGGACCCCAAACCACCGGATAAAAGACTCGGGGACATACCTGCGAGGTGTCTCGGGTGAATCCCAGAGGATGGAGCACTGTCCAAGGAGAAAAATCATCTTGGGTATCTTCCCTGGAGGAGTCTGGGGTTGCTACCCGGGATGAGAGGACGGCAAACCACCAGAATAAAGACTCAGGGACATATCTGCAAGGAGTCTCCGATGCATCCCAGAGGATGGACCACTGTCAAGAGAGAAAAATCATCTTGGGTATCTTCCCTGGAGGAGTCTGGGGTTGCTACCCGGGATTACAGGGCCCCAAACGACCAGAATAAAGACTCAGGGACATACCTGCAAGGAGTCTCCGATGCATCCCAGAGGATGGAGCATTGTCCATGGAGAAAAATCATCTTGGGTGTTTTCCCTAGAGGAGTCTGGGATTGCTACCCGGGATCACAGGGCCCCAGACCACCGCAATAAAGACTCAGGGCCATAACTGAAAGGAGTCTCAGATGCATCCCAGAGGATGGAGCATTGCCCAAGGAGAAAAATCATCTTGGGTATCTTCCTGGAGGAGTCTGGGGTTGCTACCTCGGATCACAGGGCCCTAAAGCATTGCAGAAAACTCTGCGGGAGACGCCTGGGAGGAGTTCTGGGTATATCCTGCAGGATGGACCACTGTCAAGAGAGAAAAATCATCTTGGGTATCTTCCCTGGAGGAGTCTGGGGTTGCTACCCGGGAAGACAGGACCCCAAACCACCGGATAAAAGACTCGGGGACATACCTGCGAGGAGTCTCGGGTGAATCCCAGAGGATGGAGCATTGTCCAAGGAGAAAAATCATCTTGGCTATCTTCCCTGGAGGAGTCTGGGGTTGCTACCCGGGATCAGAGGACCGCAAACCACCAGAATAAAGACTCAGGGACATACCTGCAAGGAGTCTCCGATGCATCCCAGAGGATGGACCACTGTCAAGAGAGAAAAATCATCTTGGGTATCTTCCCTGGAGGAGTCTGGGGTTGCTACCCGGGATCACAGGGCCCGAAAGCATTGGAGAAAACTCTGCGGGAGACGCCTGGGAGGAGTTCTGGGTAGATCCCGCAGGATGGACCACTGTCAAGAGAGAAAAAGCATCTTGGTTATCTTCCCTGGAGGAGTCTGGGGTTGCTACCCGGGATCACAGGGCCCCAGACCACCGGAATAAAGACTCAAGGACATAACTGCAAGGAGTCTCGGATGCATCCCAGAGGATGGACCATAGTCCAAGGAGAAAAATCATCTTGGGTATCTTCCCTGGAGGAGTCTGGGGTTGCTACCCGGGAAGACAGGACCCCAAACCACCGGATAAAAGACTCGGGGATATACCTGCAAGGCGTCTCGGGTGAATCCCAGAGGATGGAGCATTGTGCAAGGATAAAAATCATCTTGGCTATCTTCCCTGGAGGAGTCTGGGGTTGCTACCCGGGATCAGAGGACCGCAAAACACCAGAATAAAGACTCAGGGACATACATGGAAGGAGTTTCCGATACATCCCAGACGATGGACCACTGTCAAGAGAGAAAAATCATCTTGGGTATCTTCCCTGGAGGAGTCTGGGGTTGCTACCCGGGATCACAGGGCCCTAAAGCATTGGAGAAAACTCTGCGGGAGACGCCTGGGAGGAGTTCTGGGTAGATCCCGCAGGATGGACCACTGTCAAGAGAGAAAAAGCATCTTGGGTATCTTCCCTGGAGGAGTCTGGGGTTGCTACCCGGGATTACAGGGCCCTAAATCCCAGGAAGAAAACATTCAGAAACAGAGCTGGGAGGAGTCTCGGGTGCATCCTGCCCGATGGAGCATTGTCCAAGGAGAAAAATCATCTCGGGTATCTTCCCTGGAGGAGTCTGGGGTTGCTACCCAGGATCACAGGGACCCAGACCACCGGAATAAAGACTCAGGGACATAACTGCAAGGAGTCTCGGATGCATCCCAGAGGATGGAGCATTGCTCAAGGATACAAATCATCTTGCGTATCTTCCCAGTAGGAGTCTGGGGTTGCTACCTCGGATCACAGGGCCCTAAAGCATTGCAGAAAACTCTGCGGGAGACGTCTGGGAGGAGTTCTGGGTATATCCTGCAGGATGGACCACTGTCAAGACAGAAAAATCATCTTGGGTATCTTCCCTGGAGGAGTCTGGGGTTGCTACCAGGGATGACAGGACCCCAAACCACCGGATAAAAGACTCGGGGACATACCTGCGAGGAGTCTCGGGTGAATCCCAGAGGATGGAGCATTGTCCAAGGAGAAAAATCATCTTGGGTATCTTCCCTGGAGGAGTCTGGGGTTGCTACCCGGGATCAGAGGACCGCAAACCACCAGAATAAAGACTCAGGGACATACCTGCAAGGAGTCTCCGATGCATCCCAGAGGATGGACCACTGTCAAGAGAGAAAAATCATCTCCGGTATCTTCCCTGGAGGAGTCTGGGGTTGCTACCCGGGATCACAGGGCCCTAAAGCATTGCAGAAAACTCTGCGGGAGACGCCTGGGAGGAGTTCTGGGTAGATCCCGCAGGATGGACCACTGTCAAGAGAGAAAAATCATCCTGGTATCTTCCCTGGAGGAGTCTGGGGTTGCTACCCGGGATCACAGGGCCCCAGACCACCGGAATAAAGACTCAGGGACATAACTGCAAGGAGTCTCGGATGCATCCCAGAGGATGGAGCATTGCTCAAGGATAAAAATCATCTCGTGTATCTTCCCTGGAGGAGTCTGGGGTTGCTACCTGGGATCACAGGACCCTAAACCCCAGGAAGAAAACATTCAGAAACAGAGCTGGGAGGAGTCTCGGGTGCATCCTGCAGGATGGACAATAGTCCAAGGATAAAAATCATCTCAGGTATCTTCCCTGGAGGAGTCTGGGGTTGCTACCCGGGATCACAGGGCCCTAAAGCATTGCAGAAAACTCTGCGGGAGACGCCTGGGAGGAGTTCTGGGTAGATCCCGCAGGATGGACCACTATCAAGAGAGAAAAATCATCTCGGCTATCTTTTCTGGAGGAGTCTGGGGTTTCTACCCGGGATCACAGGGTCCTAAATCACCGAAAAAAAGACTCGGGGACACAACTGCAAGGAAGCTCACGTGAATCCCAGAGGATGGAGCATTGTCCATGGAGAAAAATCATCTTGGGTGTTTTCCCTAGAGGAGTCTGGGATTGCTACCCGGGATCACAGGGCCCCAGACCACCGCAATAAAGACTCAGGGCCATAACTGAAAGGAGTCTCAGATGCATCCCAGAGGATGGAGCATTGCCCAAGGAGAAAAATCATCTCGGGTATCTTCCCTGGAGGAGTCTGGGGTTGCTACCTCGGATCACAGGGCCCTAAAGCATTGCAGAAAACTCTGCGGGAGACGCCTGGGAGGAGTTCTGGGTATATCCTGCAGGATGGACCACTGTCAAGAGAGAAAAATCATCTTGGGTATCTTCCCTGGAGGAGTCTGGGGTTGCTACCCGGGAAGACAGGACCCCAAACCACCGGATAAAAGACTCGGGGACATACCTGCGAGGAGTCTCGGGTGAATCCCAGAGGATGGAGCATTGTCCAAGGAGAAAAATCATCTTGGCTATCTTCCCTGGAGGAGTCTGGGGTTGCTACCCGGGATCAGAGGACCGCAAACCACCAGAATAAAGACTCAGGGACATACCTGCAAGGAGTCTCCGATGCATCCCAGAGGATGGAACACTGTCAAGAGAGAAAAATCATCTTGGGTATCTTCCCTGGAGGAGTCTGGGGTTGCTACCCGGGATCACAGGGCCCTAAAGCATTGCAGAAAACTCTGCGGGAGACTTCTGGGAGGAGTTCTGGGTAGATCCCGCAGGATGGACCACTGTCAAGAGAGAAAAAGCATCTTGGGTATCTTCCCTGGAGGAGTCTGGGGTTGCTACCCGGGATCACAGGGCCCCAGACCACCGGAATAAAGACTCAGGGACATAACTGCAAGGAGTCTCGGATGCATCCCAGAGGATGGACAATAGTCCAAGGAGAAAAATCATCTTGGGTTTCTTCCCTGGAGGAGTCTGGGGTTGCTACCAGGGATGACAGGACCCCAAACCACCGGAAAAATGTCTGCGGAAGACGCCTGGGAGGAATCTCGGATGCATCCCAGAGGATGGAGCATTGTCCAAGGAGAAAAATCATCTCGGGTATCTTCCCTGGAGGAGTCTGGGGTTGCTACCTGGGATCACAGGGCCCTAAAGCATTGCAGAAAACTCTGCGGTAGACGCCTGGGAGGAGTTCTGGGTAGATCCCGCAGGATGGACCACTGTCAAGAGAGAAAAATCATCTTGGGTATCTTCCCTGGAGGAGTCTGGGGCTTCTACCCGGGATCACAGGGTCCTAAATCACCGAAAAAAAGACTCGGGGACACAACTGCAAGGAGGCTCATGTGAATCCCAGAGGATGGAGCATTGTCCATGGCGAAAAATCATCTTGGGTATTTTCCCTGAAGGAGTCTGGGATTGCTACCCGGGATCACAGGGCCCCAGACCACCACAATAAAGACTCAGGTCCATAACTGAAAGGAGTCTCAGATGCATCCCAGAGGATGGAGCATTGCCCAAGGATAAAAATCATCTCGGGTATCTTCCCTGGAGGAGTCTGGGTTTGCTACCCGGGATTACAGGGCCCCAAACCACAGGAAAAATGTCTGTGGGAGACCTCTGGGAGGAATCTCAGATGCATCCCAGACGATGGAGCATTGCCCAAGGATAAAAATCATCTTGGGTATCTTCCCTGGAGGAGTCTGGGGTTGCTACTCGGGATCAGAGGACCCCAAACCACCGGAATAAAGCCTCAGGGACATACCTGCAAGGAGTCTCCGATGCATCGCAGAGGATGGAGCATTGTCCAAGGATAAAAATCATCTTGGGTATCTTCCTGGAGGAGTCTGGGTTTGCTACCCGGGATGACAGGACCCCAAATCACCGGAAAAAAGACTCGGGGACATACCTGCGAGGAGTCTCGGGTGTATCCCAGAGGATGGAGCATTGTCCAAGGAGAAAAATCATCTTGGGTATCTACCCTGGAAGAGTCTGGGGTTGCTACCCGGGATCAGAGGACCGCAAACCACCAGAATAAAGACTCAGGGACATACCTGCAAGGAGTCTCCGATGCATCCCAGAGGATGGACCACTGTCAAGAGAGAAAAATCATCTTGGGTATCTTCCCTGGAGGAGTCTGGGGTTGCTACCCGGGATCACAGGGCCCTAAAGCATTGCAGAAAACTCTGCGGGAGACGCCTGGGAGGAGTTCTGGGTAGATCCCGCAGGATGGACCACTGTCAAGAGAGAAAAATCATCCTGGGTATCTTCCCTGGAGGAGTCTGGGGTTGCTACCCGGGATCACAGGGCCCCAGACCACCGCAATAAAGACTCAGGGCCATAACTGAAAGGAGTCTCAGATGCATCCCAGAGAATGGAGCATTGCCCAAGGATAAAAATCATCTCGGGTATCTTCCCTGGAGGAGTCTGGGTTTCCTACCCAAGATTACAGGGCCCCAAACCACAGGAAAAATGTCTGTGGGAGACCTCTGGGAGGAATCGCGGATGCATCCCAGAGGATGGAGCATTGCCCAAGGAGAAAAAACATCTCGGGTATCTTCCCTGGAGGAGTCTGGGGTTGCTACCTCGGATCACAGGGCCCTAAAGCATTGCAGAAAACTCTGCGGGAGACGCCTGGGAGGAGTTCTGGGTATATCCTGCAGGATGGACCACAGTCAAGAGAGAAAAATCATCTTGGGTATCTTCCCTGGAGGAGTCTGGGGTTGCTACCCGGGATGACAGGACCCCAAACCACCGGATAAAAGACTCGGGGACATACCTGCGAGGTGTCTCGGGTGAATCCCAGAGGATGGAGCACTGTCCAAGGAGAAAAATCATCTTGGGTATCTTCCCTGGAGGAGTCTGGGGTTGCTACCCGGGATGAGAGGACGGCAAACCACCAGAATAAAGACTCAGGGACATATCTGCAAGGAGTCTCCGATGCATCCCAGAGGATGGACCACTGTCAAGAGAGAAAAATCATCTTGGGTATCTTCCCTGGAGGAGTCTGGGGTTGCTACCCGGGATTACAGGGCCCCAAACGACCAGAATAAAGACTCAGGGACATACCTGCAAGGAGTCTCCGATGCATCCCAGAGGATGGAGCATTGTCCATGGAGAAAAATCATCTTGGGTGTTTTCCCTAGAGGAGTCTGGGATTGCTACCCGGGATCACAGGGCCCCAGACCACCGCAATAAAGACTCAGGGCCATAACTGAAAGGAGTCTCAGATGCATCCCAGAGGATGGAGCATTGCCCAAGGAGAAAAATCATCTCGGGTATCTTCCCTGGAGGAGTCTGGGGTTGCTACCTCGGATCACAGGGCCATAAAGCATTGCAGAAAACTCTGCGGGAGACGCCTGGGAGGAGTTCTGGGTATATCCTGCAGGATGGACCACTGTCAAGAGAGAAAAATCATCTTGGGTATCTTCCCTGGAGGAGTCTGGGGTTGCTACCCGGGAAGACAGGACCCCAAACCACCGGATAAAAGACTCGGGGACATACCTGCGAGGAGTCTCGGGTGAATCCCAGAGGATGGAGCATTGTCCAAGGAGAAAAATCATCTTGGCTATCTTCCCTGGAGGAGTCTGGGGTTGCTACCCGGGATCAGAGGACCGCAAACCACCAGAATAAAGACTCAGGGACATACCTGCAAGGAGTCTCCGATGCATCCCAGAGGATGGACCACTGTCAAGAGAGAAAAATCATCTTGGGTATCTTCCCTGGAGGAGTCTGGGGTTGCTACCCGGGATCACAGGGCCCGAAAGCATTGGAGAAAACTCTGCGGGAGACGCCTGGGAGGAGTTCTGGGTAGATCCCGCAGGATGGACCACTGTCAAGAGAGAAAAAGCATCTTGGTTATCTTCCCTGGAGGAGTCTGGGGTTGCTACCCGGGATCACAGGGCCCCAGACCACCGGAATAAAGACTCAAGGACATAACTGCAAGGAGTCTCGGATGCATCCCAGAGGATGGACCATAGTCCAAGGAGAAAAATCATCTTGGGTATCTTCCCTGGAGGAGTCTGGGGTTGCTACCCGGGAAGACAGGACCCCAAACCACCGGATAAAAGACTCGGGGATATACCTGCAAGGCGTCTCGGGTGAATCCCAGAGGATGGAGCATTGTGCAAGGATAAAAATCATCTTGGCTATCTTCCCTGGAGGAGTCTGGGGTTGCTACCCGGGATCAGAGGACCGCAAAACACCAGAATAAAGACTCAGGGACATACATGGAAGGAGTTTCCGATACATCCCAGACGATGGACCACTGTCAAGAGAGAAAAATCATCTTGGGTATCTTCCCTGGAGGAGTCTGGGGTTGCTACCCGGGATCACAGGGCCCTAAAGCATTGGAGAAAACTCTGCGGGAGACGCCTGGGAGGAGTTCTGGGTAGATCCCGCAGGATGGACCACTGTCAAGAGAGAAAAAGCATCTTGGGTATCTTCCCTGGAGGAGTCTGGGGTTGCTACCCGGGATCACAGGGCCCTAAATCCCAGGAAGAAAACATTCAGAAACAGAGCTGGGAGGAGTCTCGGGTGCATCCTGCCCGATGGAGCATTGTCCAAGGAGAAAAATCATCTCGGGTATCTTCCCTGGAGGAGTCTGGGGTTGCTACCCAGGATCACAGGGACCCAGACCACCGGAATAAAGACTCAGGGACATAACTGCAAGGAGTCTCGGATGCATCCCAGAGGATGGAGCATTGCTCAAGGATACAAATCATCTTGCGTATCTTCCCAGTAGGAGTCTGGGGTTGCTACCTCGGATCACAGGGCCCTAAAGCATTGCAGAAAACTCTGCGGGAGACGTCTGGGAGGAGTTCTGGGTATATCCTGCAGGATGGACCACTGTCAAGACAGAAAAATCATCTTGGGTATCTTCCCTGGAGGAGTCTGGGGTTGCTACCAGGGATGACAGGACCCCAAACCACCGGATAAAAGACTCGGGGACATACCTGCGAGGAGTCTCGGGTGAATCCCAGAGGATGGAGCATTGTCCAAGGAGAAAAATCATCTTGGGTATCTTCCCTGGAGGAGTCTGGGGTTGCTACCCGGGATCAGAGGACCGCAAACCACCAGAATAAAGACTCAGGGACATACCTGCAAGGAGTCTCCGATGCATCCCAGAGGATGGACCACTGTCAAGAGAGAAAAATCATCTCCGGTATCTTCCCTGGAGGAGTCTGGGGTTGCTACCCGGGATCACAGGGCCCTAAAGCATTGCAGAAAACTCTGCGGGAGACGCCTGGGAGGAGTTCTGGGTAGATCCCGCAGGATGGACCACTGTCAAGAGAGAAAAATCATCCTGGTATCTTCCCTGGAGGAGTCTGGGGTTGCTACCCGGGATCACAGGGCCCCAGACCACCGGAATAAAGACTCAGGGACATAACTGCAAGGAGTCTCGGATGCATCCCAGAGGATGGAGCATTGCTCAAGGATAAAAATCATCTCGTGTATCTTCCCTGGAGGAGTCTGGGGTTGCTACCTGGGATCACAGGACCCTAAACCCCAGGAAGAAAACATTCAGAAACAGAGCTGGGAGGAGTCTCGGGTGCATCCTGCAGGATGGACAATAGTCCAAGGATAAAAATCATCTCAGGTATCTTCCCTGGAGGAGTCTGGGGTTGCTACCCGGGATCACAGGGCCCTAAAGCATTGCAGAAAACTCTGCGGGAGACGCCTGGGAGGAGTTCTGGGTAGATCCCGCAGGATGGACCACTATCAAGAGAGAAAAATCATCTCGGCTATCTTTTCTGGAGGAGTCTGGGGTTTCTACCCGGGATCACAGGGTCCTAAATCACCGAAAAAAAGACTCGGGGACACAACTGCAAGGAAGCTCACGTGAATCCCAGAGGATGGAGCATTGTCCATGGAGAAAAATCATCTTGGGTGTTTTCCCTAGAGGAGTCTGGGATTGCTACCCGGGATCACAGGGCCCCAGACCACCGCAATAAAGACTCAGGGCCATAACTGAAAGGAGTCTCAGATGCATCCCAGAGGATGGAGCATTGCCCAAGGAGAAAAATCATCTCGGGTATCTTCCCTGGAGGAGTCTGGGGTTGCTACCTCGGATCACAGGGCCCTAAAGCATTGCAGAAAACTCTGCGGGAGACGCCTGGGAGGAGTTCTGGGTATATCCTGCAGGATGGACCACTGTCAAGAGAGAAAAATCATCTTGGGTATCTTCCCTGGAGGAGTCTGGGGTTGCTACCCGGGAAGACAGGACCCCAAACCACCGGATAAAAGACTCGGGGACATACCTGCGAGGAGTCTCGGGTGAATCCCAGAGGATGGAGCATTGTCCAAGGAGAAAAATCATCTTGGCTATCTTCCCTGGAGGAGTCTGGGGTTGCTACCCGGGATCAGAGGACCGCAAACCACCAGAATAAAGACTCAGGGACATACCTGCAAGGAGTCTCCGATGCATCCCAGAGGATGGAACACTGTCAAGAGAGAAAAATCATCTTGGGTATCTTCCCTGGAGGAGTCTGGGGTTGCTACCCGGGATCACAGGGCCCTAAAGCATTGCAGAAAACTCTGCGGGAGACTTCTGGGAGGAGTTCTGGGTAGATCCCGCAGGATGGACCACTGTCAAGAGAGAAAAAGCATCTTGGGTATCTTCCCTGGAGGAGTCTGGGGTTGCTACCCGGGATCACAGGGCCCCAGACCACCGGAATAAAGACTCAGGGACATAACTGCAAGGAGTCTCGGATGCATCCCAGAGGATGGACAATAGTCCAAGGAGAAAAATCATCTTGGGTTTCTTCCCTGGAGGAGTCTGGGGTTGCTACCAGGGATGACAGGACCCCAAACCACCGGAAAAATGTCTGCGGAAGACGCCTGGGAGGAATCTCGGATGCATCCCAGAGGATGGAGCATTGTCCAAGGAGAAAAATCATCTCGGGTATCTTCCCTGGAGGAGTCTGGGGTTGCTACCTGGGATCACAGGGCCCTAAAGCATTGCAGAAAACTCTGCGGTAGACGCCTGGGAGGAGTTCTGGGTAGATCCCGCAGGATGGACCACTGTCAAGAGAGAAAAATCATCTTGGGTATCTTCCCTGGAGGAGTCTGGGGCTTCTACCCGGGATCACAGGGTCCTAAATCACCGAAAAAAAGACTCGGGGACACAACTGCAAGGAGGCTCATGTGAATCCCAGAGGATGGAGCATTGTCCATGGCGAAAAATCATCTTGGGTATTTTCCCTGAAGGAGTCTGGGATTGCTACCCGGGATCACAGGGCCCCAGACCACCACAATAAAGACTCAGGTCCATAACTGAAAGGAGTCTCAGATGCATCCCAGAGGATGGAGCATTGCCCAAGGATAAAAATCATCTCGGGTATCTTCCCTGGAGGAGTCTGGGTTTGCTACCCGGGATTACAGGGCCCCAAACCACAGGAAAAATGTCTGTGGGAGACCTCTGGGAGGAATCTCAGATGCATCCCAGACGATGGAGCATTGCCCAAGGATAAAAATCATCTTGGGTATCTTCCCTGGAGGAGTCTGGGGTTGCTACTCGGGATCAGAGGACCCCAAACCACCGGAATAAAGCCTCAGGGACATACCTGCAAGGAGTCTCCGATGCATCGCAGAGGATGGAGCATTGTCCAAGGATAAAAATCATCTTGGGTATCTTCCTGGAGGAGTCTGGGTTTGCTACCCGGGATGACAGGACCCCAAATCACCGGAAAAAAGACTCGGGGACATACCTGCGAGGAGTCTCGGGTGTATCCCAGAGGATGGAGCATTGTCCAAGGAGAAAAATCATCTTGGGTATCTACCCTGGAAGAGTCTGGGGTTGCTACCCGGGATCAGAGGACCGCAAACCACCAGAATAAAGACTCAGGGACATACCTGCAAGGAGTCTCCGATGCATCCCAGAGGATGGACCACTGTCAAGAGAGAAAAATCATCTTGGGTATCTTCCCTGGAGGAGTCTGGGGTTGCTACCCGGGATCACAGGGCCCTAAAGCATTGCAGAAAACTCTGCGGGAGACGCCTGGGAGGAGTTCTGGGTAGATCCCGCAGGATGGACCACTGTCAAGAGAGAAAAATCATCCTGGGTATCTTCCCTGGAGGAGTCTGGGGTTGCTACCCGGGATCACAGGGCCCCAGACCACCGGAATAAAGACTCAGGGACATAACTGCAAGGAGTCTCGGATGCATCCCAGAGGATGGAGCATTGCTCAAGGATAAAAATCATCTCGGGTATCTTCCTTGGAGGAGTCTGGGGTTGCTACCTGGGATCACAGGACCCTAAACCCCAGGAAGAAAACATTCAGAAACAGAGCTGGGAGGAGTCTCGGGTGCATCCTGCAGGATGGACAATAGTCCAAGGATAAAAATCATCTAAGGTATCTTCCCTGGAGGAGTCTGGGGTTGCTACCCGGGATCACAGGGCCCCAGACCACCGCAATAAAGACTCAGGGCCATAACTGAAAGGAGTCTCAGATGCATCCCAGAGAATGGAGCATTGCCCAAGGATAAAAATCATCTCGGGTATCTTCCCTGGAGGAGTCTGGGTTTCCTACCCAAGATTACAGGGCCCCAAACCACAGGAAAAATGTCTGTGGGAGACCTCTGGGAGGAATCGCGGATGCATCCCAGAGGATGGAGCATTGCCCAAGGAGAAAAAACATCTCGGGTATCTTCCCTGGAGGAGTCTGGGGTTGCTACCTCGGATCACAGGGCCCTAAAGCATTGCAGAAAACTCTGCGGGAGACGCCTGGGAGGAGTTCTGGGTATATCCTGCAGGATGGACCACAGTCAAGAGAGAAAAATCATCTTGGGTATCTTCCCTGGAGGAGTCTGGGGTTGCTACCCGGGATGACAGGACCCCAAACCACCGGATAAAAGACTCGGGGACATACCTGCGAGGTGTCTCGGGTGAATCCCAGAGGATGGAGCACTGTCCAAGGAGAAAAATCATCTTGGGTATCTTCCCTGGAGGAGTCTGGGGTTGCTACCCGGGATGAGAGGACGGCAAACCACCAGAATAAAGACTCAGGGACATATCTGCAAGGAGTCTCCGATGCATCCCAGAGGATGGACCACTGTCAAGAGAGAAAAATCATCTTGGGTATCTTCCCTGGAGGAGTCTGGGGTTGCTACCCGGGATTACAGGGCCCCAAACGACCAGAATAAAGACTCAGGGACATACCTGCAAGGAGTCTCCGATGCATCCCAGAGGATGGACCACTGTCAAGAGAGAAAAATCATCTTGGGTATCTTCCCTGGAGGAGTCTGGGGTTGCTACCCGGGATCAGAGGACCGCAAACCACCAGAATAAAGACTCAGGGACATACCTGCAAGGAGTCTCCGATGCATCCCAGAGGATGGACCACTGTCAAGAGAGAAAAATCATCTTGGGTATCTTCCCTGGAGGAGTCTGGGGTTGCTACCCGGGATGACAGGACCCCAAACCACCGGATAAAAGACTCGGGGATATACCTGTAAGGAGTCTCGGGTGAATCCCAGAGGATGGAGCATTGTGCAAGGATAAAAATCATCTTGGCTATCTTCCCTGGAGGAGTCTGGGGTTGCTACGCGGGATCAGAGGACCGCAAAACACCAGAATAAAGACTCAGGGACATACATGGAAGGAGTTTCCGATACATCCCAGACGATGGACCACTGTCAAGAGAGAAAAATCATCTTGGGTATCTTCCCTGGAGGAGTCTGGGGTTGCTACCCGGGATCACAGGGCCCTAAAGCATTGGAGAAAACTCTGCGGGAGACGCCTGGGAGGAGTTCTGGGTAGATCCCGCAGGATGGACCACTGTCAAGAGAGAAAAAGCATCTTGGGTATCTTCCCTGGAGGAGTCTGGGGTTGCTACCCGGGATCACAGGGCACTAAACCCCAGGAAGAAAACATTCAGAAACAGAGCTGGGAGGAGTCTCGGGTGCATCCTGCAGGATGGACAATAGTCCAAGGAGAAAAATCATCTCAGGTATCTTCCCTGGAGGAGTCTGGGGTTGCTACCCGGGATCACAGGGCCCCAGACCACCGGAATAAAGACTCAGGGACATAACTGCAAGGAGTCTCGGATGCATCCCAGAGGATGGAGCATTGCTCAAGGATACAAATCATCTTGCGTATCTTCCCAGTAGGAGTCTGGGGTTGCTACCTCGGATCACAGGGCCCTAAAGCATTGCAGAAAACTCTGCGGGAGACGCCTGGGAGGAGTTCTGGGTAGATCCTGCAGGATGGACCACTGTCAAGAGAGAAAAATCATCTTGGGTATCTTCCCTGGAGGAGTCTGGGGTTGCTACCCGGGATGACAGGACCCCAAACCACCGGATAAAAGACTCGGGGACATACCTGCGAGGAGTCTCGGGTGAATCCCAGAGGATGGAGCATTGTCCAAGGAGAAAAATCATCTTGGGTATCTTCCCTGGAGGAGTCTGGGGTTGCTACCCGGGATCAGAGGACCGCAAACCACCAGAATAAAGACTCAGGGACATACCTGCAAGGAGTCTCCGATGCATCCCAGAGGATGGACCACTGTCAAGAGAGAAAAATCATCTTGGGTATCTTCCCTGGAGGAGTCTGGGGTTGCTACCCGGGATCACAGGGCCCTAAAGCATTGCAGAAAACTCTGCGGGAGACGCCTGGGAGGAGTTCTGGGTAGATCCCGCAGGATGGACCACTGTCAAGAGAGAAAAATCATCCTGGTATCTTCCCTGGAGGAGTCTGGGGTTGCTACCCGGGATCACAGGGCCCCAGACCACCGGAATAAAGACTCAGGGACATAACTGCAAGGAGTCTCGGATGCATCCCAGAGGATGGAGCATTGCTCAAGGATAAAAATCATCTCGTGTATCTTCCCTGGAGGAGTCTGGGGTTGCTACCTGGGATCACAGGACCCTAAACCCCAGGAAGAAAACATTCAGAAACAGAGCTGGGAGGAGTCTCGGGTGCATCCTGCAGGATGGACAATAGTCCAAGGATAAAAATCATCTCAGGAATCTTCCCTGGAGGAGTCTGGGGTTGCTACCCGGGATCACAGGGCCCTAAAGCATTGCAGAAAACTCTGCGGGAGACGCCTGGGAGGAGTTCTGGGTAGATCCCGCAGGATGGACCACTATCAAGAGAGAAAAATCATCTCGGCTATCTTTTCTGGAGGAGTCTGGGGTTTCTACCCGGGATCACAGGGTCCTAAATCACCGAAAAAAAGACTCGGGGACACAACTGCAAGGAAGCTCACGTGAATCCCAGAGGATGGAGCATTGTCCATGGAGAAAAATCATCTTGGGTGTTTTCCCTAGAGGAGTCTGGGATTGCTACCCGGGATCACAGGGACCCAGACTACCGGAATAAAGACTCAGGGACATAACTGCAAGGAGTCTCGGATGCATCCCAGAGGATGGACAATAGTCCAAGGAGAAAAATCATCTTGGGTATCTTCCCTGGAGGAGTCTGGGGTTGCTACCCGGGATGACAGGACCCCAAACCACCGGATAAAAGACTCGGGGATATACCTGCAAGGCGTCTCGGGTGAATCCCAGAGGATGGAGCATTGTGCAAGGATAAAAATCATCTTGGGTATCTTCCCTGGAGGAGTCTGGGATTGCTACCCGGGATCAGAGGACCGCAAAACACCAGAATAAAGACTCAGGGACATACCTGGAAGGAGTCTCCGATGCATCCCAGAGGATGGACCACTGTCAAGAGAGAACAAGCATCTTGGGTATCTTCCCTGGAGGAGTCTGGGGTTGACACCCGGGATCACAGGGCCCCAGACCACCGGAATAAAGACTCAGGGACATAACTGCAAGGAGTCTCGGATGCATCCCAGAGGATGGACAATAGTCCAAGGAGAAAAATCATCTTGGGTATCTTCCCTGGAGGAGTCTGGGGTTGCTACCCGGGATTACAGGGCCCCAAACCACAGGAAACATGTCTGCGGGAGACGGCTGGGAAGAATCTAAGGTTCATCCCAGACGATGGAGCATTGTCCAAGGAGAATAATCATCTTGGGTATCTTTTCTGGAGGAGTCTGGGGTTGCTACCCGGGATCAGAGGACCGCAAACCACCAGAATAAAGACTCAGGGACATACCTACAAGGAGTCTCCGATGCATCGCAGAGGATGGACAACAGTCCAAGGAGAAAAATCATCTTGGGTATCTTCCCTGGAGGAGTCTGGGGTTGCTACCCGGGATGACAGGACGCCAAACCACAGGAAACATGTCTGCGGGAGACGGCTGGGAAGAATCTAAGGTGCATCTCAGACGATGGAGCATTGTCCAAGGAGAAAAATCATCTTGGGTATCTTCCCTGGAGGAGTCTGGGGTTGCTACCCGGGATTACAGGGCCCCAAACGACCAGAATAAAGACTCAGGGACATACCTGCAAGGAGTCTCCGATGCATCCCAGAGGATGGACCACTGTCAAGAGAGAAAAATCATCTTGGGTATCTTCCCTGGAGGAGTCTGGGGTTGCTACCCGGGATCACAGGGCCCTAAAGCATTGCAGAAAACTCTGCGGGAGACGCCTGGGAGGAGTTCTGGGTAGATCCCGCAGGATGGACCACTGTCAAGAGAGAAAAATCATCCTGGTATCTTCCCTGGAGGAGTCTGGGGTTGCTACCCGGGATCACAGGGCCCCAGACCACCGGAATAAAGACTCAGGGACATAACTGCAAGGAGTCTCGGATGCATCCCAGAGGATGGAGCATTGCTCAAGGATAAAAATCATCTCGTGTATCTTCCCTGGAGGAGTCTGGGGTTGCTACCTGGGATCACAGGACCCTAAACCCCAGGAAGAAAACATTCAGAAACAGAGCTGGGAGGAGTCTCGGGTGCATCCTGCAGGATGGACAATAGTCCAAGGATAAAAATCATCTCAGGAATCTTCCCTGGAGGAGTCTGGGGTTGCTACCCGGGATCACAGGGCCCTAAAGCATTGCAGAAAACTCTGCGGGAGACGCCTGGGAGGAGTTCTGGGTAGATCCCGCAGGATGGACCACTATCAAGAGAGAAAAATCATCTCGGCTATCTTTTCTGGAGGAGTCTGGGGTTTCTACCCGGGATCACAGGGTCCTAAATCACCGAAAAAAAGACTCGGGGACACAACTGCAAGGAAGCTCACGTGAATCCCAGAGGATGGAGCATTGTCCATGGAGAAAAATCATCTTGGGTGTTTTCCCTAGAGGAGTCTGGGATTGCTACCCGGGATCACAGGGACCCAGACTACCGGAATAAAGACTCAGGGACATAACTGCAAGGAGTCTCGGATGCATCCCAGAGGATGGACAATAGTCCAAGGAGAAAAATCATCTTGGGTATCTTCCCTGGAGGAGTCTGGGGTTGCTACCCGGGATGACAGGACCCCAAACCACCGGATAAAAGACTCGGGGATATACCTGCAAGGCGTCTCGGGTGAATCCCAGAGGATGGAGCATTGTGCAAGGATAAAAATCATCTTGGGTATCTTCCCTGGAGGAGTCTGGGATTGCTACCCGGGATCAGAGGACCGCAAAACACCAGAATAAAGACCCAGGGACATACCTGGAAGGAGTCTCCGATGCATCCCAGAGGATGGACCACTGTCAAGAGAGAACAAGCATCTTGGGTATCTTCCCTGGAGGAGTCTGGGGTTGCAACCCGGGATCACAGGGCCCCAGACCACCGGAATAAAGACTCAGGGACATAACTGCAAGGAGTCTCGGATGCATCCCAGAGGATGGACAATAGTCCAAGGAGAAAAATCATCTTGGGTATCTTCCCTGGAGGAGTCTGGGGTTGCTACCCGGGATTACAGGGCCCCAAACCACAGGAAACATGTCTGCGGGAGACGGCTGGGAAGAATCTAAGGTTCATCCCAGACGATGGAGCATTGTCCAAGGAGAATAATCATCTTGGGTATCTTCCCTGGAGGAGTCTGGGGTTGCTACCCGGGATCAGAGGACCGCAAACCACCAGAATAAAGACTCAGGGACATACCTACAAGGAGTCTCCGATGCATCGCAGAGGATGGACAACAGTCCAAGGAGAAAAATCATCTTGGGTATCTTCCCTGGAGGAGTCTGGGGTTGCTACCCGGGATGACAGGACGCCAAACCACAGGAAAGATGTCTGCGGGAGACGGCTGGGAAGAATCTAAGGTGCATCTCAGACGATGGAGCATTGTCCAAGGAGAAAAATCATCTTGGGTATCTTCCCTGGAGGAGTCTGGGGTTGCTACCCGGGATTACAGGGCCCCAAACGACCAGAATAAAGACTCAGGGACATACCTGCAAGGAGTCTCCGATGCATCCCAGAGGATGGACCACTGTCAAGAGAGAAAAATCATCTTGGGTATCTTCCCTGGAGGAGTCTGGGGTTGCTACCCGGGATCACAGGCCCCTAAAGCATTGGACAAAACTCTGTGGGAGACGCCTGGGAGGAGTTCTGGGTAGATCCCGCAGGATGGACCACTGTCAAGAGAGAAAAAGCATCTTGGTTATCTTCCCTGGAGGAGTCTGGGGTTGCTACCCGGGATCACAGGGCCCCAGACCACCGGAATAAAGACTCAAGGACATAACTGCAAGGAGTCTCGGATGCATCCCAGAGGATGGACCATAGTCCAAGGAGAAAAATCATCTTGGGTATCTTCCCTGGAGGAGTCTGGGGTTGCTACCCGGGATGACAGGACCCCAAACCACCGGATAAAAGACTCGGGGATATACCTGCAAGGCGTCTCGGGTGAATCCCAGAGGATGGAGCATTGTCCAAGGATAAAAATCATCTTGGGTATCTTCCGTGGAGGAGTCTGGGGTTGCTACCCGGGATCAGAGGACCGCAAAACACCAGAATAAAGACTCAGGGACATACCTGCAAGGACTCTCCGATGCATCCCAGAGGATGGACCACTGTCAAGAGAGAAAAGCATCTTGGGTATCTTCCCTGGAGGAGTCTGGGGTTGCAAACCGGGATCACAGGGCCCCAGACCATCGGAATAAAGACTCAGGGACATACCTGCAAGGACTCTCCGATGCATCCCAGAGGATGGACCACTGTCAAGAGAGAAAAGCATCTTGGGTATCTTCCCTGGAGGAGTCTGGGGTTGCAAACCGGGATCACAGGGCCCCAGACCATCGGAATAAAGACTCAGGGACATAACTGCAAGGAGTCTCGGATGCATCCCAGAGGATGGACAATAGTCCAAGGAGAAAAATCATCTTGGGTATCTTCCCTGGAGGAGTCTGGGGTTGCTACCCGGCATTACAGGGCCCCAAACCACAGGAACCATCTCTGCGGGAGACGGCTGGGAAGAATCTAAGGTTCATCCCAGAGGATGGAGCATTGCCCAAGGAGAAAAATCATCTTGGGTATCTTCCCTGGAGGAGTCTGGGGTTGCTACCCGGGATCAGAGGACCGCAAAACACCAGAATAAAGACTCAGGGACATGCCTGCAAGGAGTCTCCGATGCATCGCAGTGGATGGACAACAGTCCAAGGAGAAAAATCATCTTGGGTATCTTCCCTGGAGGAGTCTGGGGTTGCTACCCGGGATGACAGGACCCCAAACCACCGGATAAAAGACTCGGGGATATACCTGCAAGGCGTCTCGGGTGAATCCCAGAGGATGGAGCATTGTGCAAGGATAAAAATCATCTTGGCTATCTTCCCTGGAGGAGTCTGGGGTTGCTACGCGGGATCAGAGGACCGCAAAACACCAGAATAAAGACTCAGGGACATACATGGAAGGAGTTTCCGATACATCCCAGACGATGGACCACTGTCAAGAGAGAAAAATCATCTTGGGTATCTTCCCTGGAGGAGTCTGGGGTTGCTACCCGGGATCACAGGGCCCTAAAGCATTGGAGAAAACTCTGCGGGAGACGCCTGGGAGGAGTTCTGGGTAGATCCCGCAGGATGGACCACTGTCAAGAGAGAAAAAGCATCTTGGGTATCTTCCCTGGAGGAGTCTGGGGTTGCTACCCGGGATCACAGGGCACTAAACCCCAGGAAGAAAACATTCAGAAACAGAGCTGGGAGGAGTCTCGGGTGCATCCTGCAGGATGGACAATAGTCCAAGGAGAAAAATCATCTCAGGTATCTTCCCTGGAGGAGTCTGGGGTTGCTACCCGGGATCACAGGGCCCCAGACCACCGGAATAAAGACTCAGGGACATAACTGCAAGGAGTCTCGGATGCATCCCAGAGGATGGAGCATTGCTCAAGGATACAAATCATCTTGCGTATCTTCCCAGTAGGAGTCTGGGGTTGCTACCTCGGATCACAGGGCCCTAAAGCATTGCAGAAAACTCTGCGGGAGACGCCTGGGAGGAGTTCTGGGTAGATCCTGCAGGATGGACCACTGTCAAGAGAGAAAAATCATCTTGGGTATCTTCCCTGGAGGAGTCTGGGGTTGCTACCCGGGATGACAGGACCCCAAACCACCGGATAAAAGACTCGGGGACATACCTGCGAGGAGTCTCGGGTGAATCCCAGAGGATGGAGCATTGTCCAAGGAGAAAAATCATCTTGGGTATCTTCCCTGGAGGAGTCTGGGGTTGCTACCCGGGATCAGAGGACCGCAAACCACCAGAATAAAGACTCAGGGACATACCTGCAAGGAGTCTCCGATGCATCCCAGAGGATGGACCACTGTCAAGAGAGAAAAATCATCTCCGGTATCTTCCCTGGAGGAGTCTGGGGTTGCTACCCGGGATCACAGGGCCCTAAAGCATTGCAGAAAACTCTGCGGGAGACGCCTGGGAGGAGTTCTGGGTAGATCCCGCAGGATGGACCACTGTCAAGAGAGAAAAATCATCCTGGTATCTTCCCTGGAGGGGTCTGGGGTTGCTACCCGGGATCACAGGGCCCCAGACCACCGGAATAAAGACTCAGGGACATAACTGCAAGGAGTCTCGGATGCATCCCAGAGGATGGAGCATTGCTCAAGTATAAAAATCATCTCGTGTATCTTCCCTGGAGGAGTCTGGGGTTGCTACCTGGGATCACAGGACCCTAAACCCCAGGAAGAAAACATTCAGAAACAGAGCTGGGAGGAGTCTCGGGTGCATCCTGCAGGATGGACAATAGTCCAAGGATAAAAATCATCTCAGGAATCTTCCCTGGAGGAGTCTGGGGTTGCTACCCGGGATCACAGGGCCCTAAAGCATTGCAGAAAACTCTGCGGGAGACGCCTGGGAGGAGTTCTGGGTAGATCCCGCAGGATGGACCACTATCAAGAGAGAAAAATCATCTCGGCTATCTTTTCTGGAGGAGTCTGGGGTTTCTACCCGGGATCACAGGGTCCTAAATCACCGAAAAAAAGACTCGGGGACACAACTGCAAGGAGTCTCCGATGCATCCCAGAGGATGGACCACTGTCAAGAGAGAAAAATCATCTTGGGTATCTTCCCTGGAGGAGTCTGGGGTTGCTACCCGGGATCAGAGGACCGCAAACCACCAGAATAAAGACTCAGGGACATACCTGCAAGGAGTCTCCGATGCATCCCAGAGGATGGACCACTGTCAAGAGAGAAAAATCATCTTGGGTATCTTCCCTGGAGGAGTCTGGGGTTGCTACCCGGGATGACAGGACCCCAAACCACCGGATAAAAGACTCGGGGATATACCTGCAAGGAGTCTCGGGTGAATCCCAGAGGATGGAGCATTGTGCAAGGATAAAAATCATCTTGGCTATCTTCCCTGGAGGAGTCTGGGGTTGCTACGCGGGATCAGAGGACCGCAAAACACCAGAATAAAGACTCAGGGACATACATGGAAGGAGTTTCCGATACATCCCAGACGATGGACCACTGTCAAGAGAGAAAAATCATCTTGGGTATCTTCCCTGGAGGAGTCTGGGGTTGCTACCCGGGATCACAGGGCCCTAAAGCATTGGAGAAAACTCTGCGGGAGACGCCTGGGAGGAGTTCTGGGTAGATCCCGCAGGATGGACCACTGTCAAGAGAGAAAAAGCATCTTGGGTATCTTCCCTGGAGGAGTCTGGGGTTGCTACCCGGGATCACAGGGCACTAAACCCCAGGAAGAAAACATTCAGAAACAGAGCTGGGAGGAGTCTCGGGTGCATCCTGCAGGATGGACAATAGTCCAAGGAGAAAAATCATCTCAGGTATCTTCCCTGGAGGAGTCTGGGGTTGCTACCCGGGATCACAGGGCCCCAGACCACCGGAATAAAGACTCAGGGACATAACTGCAAGGAGTCTCGGATGCATCCCAGAGGATGGAGCATTGCTCAAGGATACAAATCATCTTGCGTATCTTCCCAGTAGGAGTCTGGGGTTGCTACCTCGGATCACAGGGCCCTAAAGCATTGCAGAAAACTCTGCGGGAGACGCCTGGGAGGAGTTCTGGGTAGATCCTGCAGGATGGACCACTGTCAAGAGAGAAAAATCATCTTGGGTATCTTCCCTGGAGGAGTCTGGGGTTGCTACCCGGGATGACAGGACCCCAAACCACCGGATAAAAGACTCGGGGACATACCTGCGAGGAGTCTCGGGTGAATCCCAGAGGATGGAGCATTGTCCAAGGAGAAAAATCATCTTGGGTATCTTCCCTGGAGGAGTCTGGGGTTGCTACCCGGGATCAGAGGACCGCAAACCACCAGAATAAAGACTCAGGGACATACCTGCAAGGAGTCTCCGATGCATCCCAGAGGATGGACCACTGTCAAGAGAGAAAAATCATCTTGGGTATCTTCCCTGGAGGAGTCTGGGGTTGCTACCCGGGATCACAGGGCCCTAAAGCATTGCAGAAAACTCTGCGGGAGACGCCTGGGAGGAGTTCTGGGTAGATCCCGCAGGATGGACCACTGTCAAGAGAGAAAAATCATCCTGGTATCTTCCCTGGAGGAGTCTGGGGTTGCTACCCGGGATCACAGGGCCCCAGACCACCGGAATAAAGACTCAGGGACATAACTGCAAGGAGTCTCGGATGCATCCCAGAGGATGGAGCATTGCTCAAGGATAAAAATCATCTCGTGTATCTTCCCTGGAGGAGTCTGGGGTTGCTACCTGGGATCACAGGACCCTAAACCCCAGGAAGAAAACATTCAGAAACAGAGCTGGGAGGAGTCTCGGGTGCATCCTGCAGGATGGACAATAGTCCAAGGATAAAAATCATCTCAGGAATCTTCCCTGGAGGAGTCTGGGGTTGCTACCCGGGATCACAGGGCCCTAAAGCATTGCAGAAAACTCTGCGGGAGACGCCTGGGAGGAGTTCTGGGTAGATCCCGCAGGATGGACCACTATCAAGAGAGAAAAATCATCTCGGCTATCTTTTCTGGAGGAGTCTGGGGTTTCTACCCGGGATCACAGGGTCCTAAATCACCGAAAAAAAGACTCGGGGACACAACTGCAAGGAAGCTCACGTGAATCCCAGAGGATGGAGCATTGTCCATGGAGAAAAATCATCTTGGGTGTTTTCCCTAGAGGAGTCTGGGATTGCTACCCGGGATCACAGGGACCCAGACTACCGGAATAAAGACTCAGGGACATAACTGCAAGGAGTCTCGGATGCATCCCAGAGGATGGACAATAGTCCAAGGAGAAAAATCATCTTGGGTATCTTCCCTGGAGGAGTCTGGGGTTGCTACCCGGGATGACAGGACCCCAAACCACCGGATAAAAGACTCGGGGATATACCTGCAAGGCGTCTCGGGTGAATCCCAGAGGATGGAGCATTGTGCAAGGATAAAAATCATCTTGGGTATCTTCCCTGGAGGAGTCTGGGATTGCTACCCGGGATCAGAGGACCGCAAAACACCAGAATAAAGACTCAGGGACATACCTGGAAGGAGTCTCCGATGCATCCCAGAGGATGGACCACTGTCAAGAGAGAACAAGCATCTTGGGTATCTTCCCTGGAGGAGTCTGGGGTTGACACCCGGGATCACAGGGCCCCAGACCACCGGAATAAAGACTCAGGGACATAACTGCAAGGAGTCTCGGATGCATCCCAGAGGATGGACAATAGTCCAAGGAGAAAAATCATCTTGGGTATCTTCCCTGGAGGAGTCTGGGGTTGCTACCCGGGATTACAGGGCCCCAAACCACAGGAAACATGTCTGCGGGAGACGGCTGGGAAGAATCTAAGGTTCATCCCAGACGATGGAGCATTGTCCAAGGAGAATAATCATCTTGGGTATCTTTTCTGGAGGAGTCTGGGGTTGCTACCCGGGATCAGAGGACCGCAAACCACCAGAATAAAGACTCAGGGACATACCTACAAGGAGTCTCCGATGCATCGCAGAGGATGGACAACAGTCCAAGGAGAAAAATCATCTTGGGTATCTTCCCTGGAGGAGTCTGGGGTTGCTACCCGGGATGACAGGACGCCAAACCACAGGAAACATGTCTGCGGGAGACGGCTGGGAAGAATCTAAGGTGCATCTCAGACGATGGAGCATTGTCCAAGGAGAAAAATCATCTTGGGTATCTTCCCTGGAGGAGTCTGGGGTTGCTACCCGGGATTACAGGGCCCCAAACGACCAGAATAAAGACTCAGGGACATACCTGCAAGGAGTCTCCGATGCATCCCAGAGGATGGACCACTGTCAAGAGAGAAAAATCATCTTGGGTATCTTCCCTGGAGGAGTCTGGGGTTGCTACCCGGGATCACAGGGCCCTAAAGCATTGCAGAAAACTCTGCGGGAGACGCCTGGGAGGAGTTCTGGGTAGATCCCGCAGGATGGACCACTGTCAAGAGAGAAAAATCATCCTGGTATCTTCCCTGGAGGAGTCTGGGGTTGCTACCCGGGATCACAGGGCCCCAGACCACCGGAATAAAGACTCAGGGACATAACTGCAAGGAGTCTCGGATGCATCCCAGAGGATGGAGCATTGCTCAAGGATAAAAATCATCTCGTGTATCTTCCCTGGAGGAGTCTGGGGTTGCTACCTGGGATCACAGGACCCTAAACCCCAGGAAGAAAACATTCAGAAACAGAGCTGGGAGGAGTCTCGGGTGCATCCTGCAGGATGGACAATAGTCCAAGGATAAAAATCATCTCAGGAATCTTCCCTGGAGGAGTCTGGGGTTGCTACCCGGGATCACAGGGCCCTAAAGCATTGCAGAAAACTCTGCGGGAGACGCCTGGGAGGAGTTCTGGGTAGATCCCGCAGGATGGACCACTATCAAGAGAGAAAAATCATCTCGGCTATCTTTTCTGGAGGAGTCTGGGGTTTCTACCCGGGATCACAGGGTCCTAAATCACCGAAAAAAAGACTCGGGGACACAACTGCAAGGAAGCTCACGTGAATCCCAGAGGATGGAGCATTGTCCATGGAGAAAAATCATCTTGGGTGTTTTCCCTAGAGGAGTCTGGGATTGCTACCCGGGATCACAGGGACCCAGACTACCGGAATAAAGACTCAGGGACATAACTGCAAGGAGTCTCGGATGCATCCCAGAGGATGGACAATAGTCCAAGGAGAAAAATCATCTTGGGTATCTTCCCTGGAGGAGTCTGGGGTTGCTACCCGGGATGACAGGACCCCAAACCACCGGATAAAAGACTCGGGGATATACCTGCAAGGCGTCTCGGGTGAATCCCAGAGGATGGAGCATTGTGCAAGGATAAAAATCATCTTGGGTATCTTCCCTGGAGGAGTCTGGGATTGCTACCCGGGATCAGAGGACCGCAAAACACCAGAATAAAGACCCAGGGACATACCTGGAAGGAGTCTCCGATGCATCCCAGAGGATGGACCACTGTCAAGAGAGAACAAGCATCTTGGGTATCTTCCCTGGAGGAGTCTGGGGTTGCAACCCGGGATCACAGGGCCCCAGACCACCGGAATAAAGACTCAGGGACATAACTGCAAGGAGTCTCGGATGCATCCCAGAGGATGGACAATAGTCCAAGGAGAAAAATCATCTTGGGTATCTTCCCTGGAGGAGTCTGGGGTTGCTACCCGGGATTACAGGGCCCCAAACCACAGGAAACATGTCTGCGGGAGACGGCTGGGAAGAATCTAAGGTTCATCCCAGACGATGGAGCATTGTCCAAGGAGAATAATCATCTTGGGTATCTTCCCTGGAGGAGTCTGGGGTTGCTACCCGGGATCAGAGGACCGCAAACCACCAGAATAAAGACTCAGGGACATACCTACAAGGAGTCTCCGATGCATCGCAGAGGATGGACAACAGTCCAAGGAGAAAAATCATCTTGGGTATCTTCCCTGGAGGAGTCTGGGGTTGCTACCCGGGATGACAGGACGCCAAACCACAGGAAAGATGTCTGCGGGAGACGGCTGGGAAGAATCTAAGGTGCATCTCAGACGATGGAGCATTGTCCAAGGAGAAAAATCATCTTGGGTATCTTCCCTGGAGGAGTCTGGGGTTGCTACCCGGGATTACAGGGCCCCAAACGACCAGAATAAAGACTCAGGGACATACCTGCAAGGAGTCTCCGATGCATCCCAGAGGATGGACCACTGTCAAGAGAGAAAAATCATCTTGGGTATCTTCCCTGGAGGAGTCTGGGGTTGCTACCCGGGATCACAGGCCCCTAAAGCATTGGACAAAACTCTGTGGGAGACGCCTGGGAGGAGTTCTGGGTAGATCCCGCAGGATGGACCACTGTCAAGAGAGAAAAAGCATCTTGGTTATCTTCCCTGGAGGAGTCTGGGGTTGCTACCCGGGATCACAGGGCCCCAGACCACCGGAATAAAGACTCAAGGACATAACTGCAAGGAGTCTCGGATGCATCCCAGAGGATGGACCATAGTCCAAGGAGAAAAATCATCTTGGGTATCTTCCCTGGAGGAGTCTGGGGTTGCTACCCGGGATGACAGGACCCCAAACCACCGGATAAAAGACTCGGGGATATACCTGCAAGGCGTCTCGGGTGAATCCCAGAGGATGGAGCATTGTCCAAGGATAAAAATCATCTTGGGTATCTTCCGTGGAGGAGTCTGGGGTTGCTACCCGGGATCAGAGGACCGCAAAACACCAGAATAAAGACTCAGGGACATACCTGCAAGGACTCTCCGATGCATCCCAGAGGATGGACCACTGTCAAGAGAGAAAAGCATCTTGGGTATCTTCCCTGGAGGAGTCTGGGGTTGCAAACCGGGATCACAGGGCCCCAGACCATCGGAATAAAGACTCAGGGACATACCTGCAAGGACTCTCCGATGCATCCCAGAGGATGGACCACTGTCAAGAGAGAAAAGCATCTTGGGTATCTTCCCTGGAGGAGTCTGGGGTTGCAAACCGGGATCACAGGGCCCCAGACCATCGGAATAAAGACTCAGGGACATAACTGCAAGGAGTCTCGGATGCATCCCAGAGGATGGACAATAGTCCAAGGAGAAAAATCATCTTGGGTATCTTCCCTGGAGGAGTCTGGGGTTGCTACCCGGCATTACAGGGCCCCAAACCACAGGAACCATCTCTGCGGGAGACGGCTGGGAAGAATCTAAGGTTCATCCCAGAGGATGGAGCATTGCCCAAGGAGAAAAATCATCTTGGGTATCTTCCCTGGAGGAGTCTGGGGTTGCTACCCGGGATCAGAGGACCGCAAAACACCAGAATAAAGACTCAGGGACATGCCTGCAAGGAGTCTCCGATGCATCCCAGAGGATGGACAACAGTCCAAGGAGAAAAATCATCTTGGGTATCTTCCCTGGAGGAGTCTGGGGTTGCTACCCGGGATGACAGGACCCCAAACCACCGGATAAAAGACTCGGGGATATACCTGCAAGGCGTCTCGGGTGAATCCCAGAGGATGGAGCATTGTGCAAGGATAAAAATCATCTTGGCTATCTTCCCTGGAGGAGTCTGGGGTTGCTACGCGGGATCAGAGGACCGCAAAACACCAGAATAAAGACTCAGGGACATACATGGAAGGAGTTTCCGATACATCCCAGACGATGGACCACTGTCAAGAGAGAAAAATCATCTTGGGTATCTTCCCTGGAGGAGTCTGGGGTTGCTACCCGGGATCACAGGGCCCTAAAGCATTGGAGAAAACTCTGCGGGAGACGCCTGGGAGGAGTTCTGGGTAGATCCCGCAGGATGGACCACTGTCAAGAGAGAAAAAGCATCTTGGGTATCTTCCCTGGAGGAGTCTGGGGTTGCTACCCGGGATCACAGGGCACTAAACCCCAGGAAGAAAACATTCAGAAACAGAGCTGGGAGGAGTCTCGGGTGCATCCTGCAGGATGGACAATAGTCCAAGGAGAAAAATCATCTCAGGTATCTTCCCTGGAGGAGTCTGGGGTTGCTACCCGGGATCACAGGGCCCCAGACCACCGGAATAAAGACTCAGGGACATAACTGCAAGGAGTCTCGGATGCATCCCAGAGGATGGAGCATTGCTCAAGGATACAAATCATCTTGCGTATCTTCCCAGTAGGAGTCTGGGGTTGCTACCTCGGATCACAGGGCCCTAAAGCATTGCAGAAAACTCTGCGGGAGACGCCTGGGAGGAGTTCTGGGTAGATCCTGCAGGATGGACCACTGTCAAGAGAGAAAAATCATCTTGGGTATCTTCCCTGGAGGAGTCTGGGGTTGCTACCCGGGATGACAGGACCCCAAACCACCGGATAAAAGACTCGGGGACATACCTGCGAGGAGTCTCGGGTGAATCCCAGAGGATGGAGCATTGTCCAAGGAGAAAAATCATCTTGGGTATCTTCCCTGGAGGAGTCTGGGGTTGCTACCCGGGATCAGAGGACCGCAAACCACCAGAATAAAGACTCAGGGACATACCTGCAAGGAGTCTCCGATGCATCCCAGAGGATGGACCACTGTCAAGAGAGAAAAATCATCTCCGGTATCTTCCCTGGAGGAGTCTGGGGTTGCTACCCGGGATCACAGGGCCCTAAAGCATTGCAGAAAACTCTGCGGGAGACGCCTGGGAGGAGTTCTGGGTAGATCCCGCAGGATGGACCACTGTCAAGAGAGAAAAATCATCCTGGTATCTTCCCTGGAGGGGTCTGGGGTTGCTACCCGGGATCACAGGGCCCCAGACCACCGGAATAAAGACTCAGGGACATAACTGCAAGGAGTCTCGGATGCATCCCAGAGGATGGAGCATTGCTCAAGTATAAAAATCATCTCGTGTATCTTCCCTGGAGGAGTCTGGGGTTGCTACCTGGGATCACAGGACCCTAAACCCCAGGAAGAAAACATTCAGAAACAGAGCTGGGAGGAGTCTCGGGTGCATCCTGCAGGATGGACAATAGTCCAAGGATAAAAATCATCTCAGGAATCTTCCCTGGAGGAGTCTGGGGTTGCTACCCGGGATCACAGGGCCCTAAAGCATTGCAGAAAACTCTGCGGGAGACGCCTGGGAGGAGTTCTGGGTAGATCCCGCAGGATGGACCACTATCAAGAGAGAAAAATCATCTCGGCTATCTTTTCTGGAGGAGTCTGGGGTTTCTACCCGGGATCACAGGGTCCTAAATCACCGAAAAAAAGACTCGGGGACACAACTGCAAGGAAGCTCACGTGAATCCCAGAGGATGGAGCATTGTCCATGGAGAAAAATCATCTTGGGTGTTTTCCCTAGAGGAGTCTGGGATTGCTACCCGGGATCACAGGGACCCAGACTACCGGAATAAAGACTCAGGGACATAACTGCAAGGAGTCTCGGATGCATCCCAGAGGATGGACAATAGTCCAAGGAGAAAAATCATCTTGGGTATCTTCCCTGGAGGAGTCTGGGGTTGCTACCCGGGATGACAGGACCCCAAACCACCGGATAAAAGACTCGGGGATATACCTGCAAGGCGTCTCGGGTGAATCCCAGAGGATGGAGCATTGTGCAAGGATAAAAATCATCTTGGGTATCTTCCCTGGAGGAGTCTGGGATTGCTACCCGGGATCAGAGGACCGCAAAACACCAGAATAAAGACTCAGGGACATACCTGGAAGGAGTCTCCGATGCATCCCAGAGGATGGACCACTGTCAAGAGAGAACAAGCATCTTGGGTATCTTCCCTGGAGGAGTCTGGGGTTGACACCCGGGATCACAGGGTCCTAAATCACCGAAAAAAAGACTCGGGGACACAACTGCAAGGAAGCTCACGTGAATCCCAGAGGATGGAGCATTGTCCATGGAGAAAAATCATCTTGGGTGTTTTCCCTAGAGGAGTCTGGGATTGCTACCCGGGATCACAGGGCCCCAGACCACCGGAATAAAGACTCAGGGACATAACTGCAAGGAGTCTCGGATGCATCCCAGAGGATGGACAATAGTCCAAGGAGAAAAATCATCTTGGGTATCTTCCCTGGAGGAGTCTGGGGTTGCTACCCGGGATCACAGGGCCCTAAAGCATTGGAGAAAACTCTGCGAGAGACGCCTGGGAGGAGTTCTGGGTAGATCCCGCAAGATGGACCACTGTCAAGAGAGAAAAAGCATCTTGGTTATCTTCCCTGGAGGAGTCTGGGGTTGCTACCCGGGATCACAGGGCCCCAGACCACCGGAATAAAGACTCAAGGACATAACTGCAAGGAGTCTCGGATGCATCCCAGAGGATTGACCATCGTCCAAGGAGAAAAATCATCTTGGGTATCTTCCCTGGAGGAGTCTGGGGTTGCTACCCGGGATGACAGGACCCCAAACCACCGGATAAAAGACTCGGGGATATACCTGCAAGGCGTCTCGGGTGAATACCAGAGGATGGAGCATTGTGCAAGGATAAAAATCATCTTGGGTATCTTCCGTGGAGGAGTCTGGGGTTGCTACCCGGGATCAGAGGACCGCAAAACACCAGAATAAAGACTCAGGGACATACCTGGAAGGAGTCTCCGATGCATCCCAGAGGATGGACCACTGTCAAGAGAGAAAAGCATCTTGGGTATCTTCCCTGGAGGAGTCTGGGGTTGCAAACCGGCATTACAGGGCCCCAAACCACAGGAACCATCTCTGCGGGAGACGGCTGGGAAGAATCTAAGGTTCATCCCAGAGGATGGAGCATTGCCCAAGGAGAAAAATCATCTTGGGTATCTTCCCTGGAGGAGTCTGGGGTTGCTACCCGGGATCAGAGGACCGCAAACCACCAGAATAAAGACTCAGGGACATACCTACAAGGAGTCTCCGATGCATCGCAGAGGATGGACAACAGTCCAAGGAGAAAAATCATCTTGGGTATCTTCCCTGGAGGAGTCTGGGGTTGCTACCCGGGATTACAGGGCCCCAAACGACCAGAATAAAGACTCAGGGACATACCTGCAAGGAGTCTCCGATGCATCCCAGAGGATGGACCACTGTCAAGAGAGAAAAATCATCTCCGGTATCTTCCCTGGAGGAGTCTGGGGTTGCTACCCGGGATCACAGGGCCCTAAAGCATTGGAGAAAACTCTGCGGGAGACGCCTGGGAGGAGTTCTGGGTAGATCCCGCAGGATGGACCACTGTCAAGAGAGAAAAATCATCCTGGTATCTTCCCTGGAGGAGTCTGGGGTTGCTACCCGGGATCACAGGGCCCCAGACCATCGGAATAAAGACTCAGGGACATAACTGCAAGGAGTCTCGGATGCATCCCAGAGGATGGAGCATTGCTCAAGGATAAAAATCATCTCGTGTATCTTCCCTGGAGGAGTCTGGGGTTGCTACCTGGGATCACAGGACCCTAAACCCCAGGAAGAAAACATTCAGAAACAGAGCTGGGAGGAGTCTCGGGTGCATCCTGCAAGATGGACAATAGTCCAAGGATAAAAATCATCTCAGGTATCTTCCCTGGAGGAGTCTGGGGTTGCTACCCGGGATCACAGGGCCCTAAAGCATTGCAGAAAACTCTGCGGGAGACGCCTGGGAGGAGTTCTGGGTAGATCCCGCAGGATGGACCACTATCAAGAGAGAAAAATCATCTCGGCTATCTTTTCTGGAGGAGTCTGGGGTTTCTACCCGGGATCACAGGGTCCTAAATCACCGAAAAAAAGACTCGGGGACACAACTGCAAGGAAGCTCACGTGAATCCCAGAGGATGGAGCATTGTCCATGGAGAAAAATCATCTTGGGTGTTTTCCCTAGAGGAGTCTGGGATTGCTACCCGGGATCACAGGGCCCCAGACCACCGCAATAAAGACTCAGGGCCATAACTGAAAGGAGTCTCAGATGCATCCCAGAGGATGGAGCATTGCCCAAGGAGAAAAATCATCTCGGGTATCTTCCCTGGAGGAGTCTGGGGTTGCTACCTCGGATCACAGGGCCCTAAAGCATTGCAGAAAACTCTGCGGGAGACGCCTGGGAGGAGTTCTGGGTATATCCTGCAGGATGGACCACTGTCAAGAGAGAAAAATCATCTTGGGTATCTTCCCTGGAGGAGTCTGGGGTTGCTACCCGGGAAGACAGGACCCCAAACCACCGGATAAAAGACTCGGGGACATACCTGCGAGGAGTCTCGGGTGAATCCCAGAGGATGGAGCATTGTCCAAGGAGAAAAATCATCTTGGGTATCTTCCCTGGAGGAGTCTGGGGTTGCTACCCGGGATCAGAGGACCGCAAACCACCAGAATAAAGACTCAGGGACATACCTGCAAGGAGTCTCCGATGCATCCCAGAGGATGGACCACTGTCAAGAGAGAAAAATCATCTTGGGTATCTTCCCTGGAGGAGTCTGGGGTTGCTACCCGGGATCACAGGGCCCTAAAGCATTGCAGAAAACTCTGCGGGAGACGCTGGGAGGAATTCTGGGTAGATCCCGCAGGATGGACCACTGTCAAGAGAGAAAAAGCATCTTGGGTATCTTCCCTGGAGGAGTCTGGGGTTGCTACCCGGGATCACAGGGCCCCAGACCACCGGAAAAAAAGACTCAGGGACATAACTGCAAGGAGTCTCGGATGCATCCCAGAGGATGGACAATAGTCCAAGGAGAAAAATCATCTTGGGTATCTTCCCTGGAGGAGTCTGGGGTTGCTACCCGGGATGACAGGACCCCAAACCACCGGATAAAAGACTCGGGGATATACCTGCAAGGCGTCTCGGGTGAATCCCAGAGGATGGAGCATTGTGCAAGGATAAAAATCATCTTGGCTATCTTCCCTGGAGGAGTCTGGGGTTGCTACCCGGGATCAGAGGACCGCAAAACACCAGAATAAAGACTCAGGGACATACATGGAAGGAGTTTCCGATACATCCCAGACGATGGACCACTGTCAAGAGAGAAAAATCATCTTGGGTATCTTCCCTGGAGGAGTCTGGGGTTGCTACCCGGGATCACAGGGCCCTAAAGCATTGGAGAAAACTCTGCGGGAGACGCCTGGGAGGAGTTCTGGGTAGATCCCGCAGGATGGACCACTGTCAAGAGAGAAAAAGCATCTTGGGTATCTTCCCTGGAGGAGTCTGGGGTTGCTACCCGGGATCACAGGGCCCTAAATCCCAGGAAGAAAACATTCAGAAACAGAGCTGGGAGGAGTCTCGGGTGCATCCTGCAGGATGGACAATAGTCCAAGGAGAAAAATCATCTCAGGTATCTTCCCTGGAGGAGTCTGGGGTTGCTACCCAGGATCACAGGGACCCAGACCACCGGAATAAAGACTCAGGGACATAACTGCAAGGAGTCTCGGATGCATCCCAGAGGATGGAGCATTGCTCAAGGATACAAATCATCTTGCGTATCTTCCCAGTAGGAGTCTGGGGTTGCTACCTGGGATCACAGGGCCCTAAAGCATTGCAGAAAACTCTGCGGGAGACGTCTGGGAGGAGTTCTGGGTATATCCTGCAGGATGGACCACTGTCAAGACAGAAAAATCATCTTGGGTATCTTCCCTGGAGGAGTCTGGGGTTGCTACCCGGGATGACAGGACCCCAAACCACCGGATAAAAGACTCGGGGACATACCTGCGAGGAGTCTCGGGTGAATCCCAGAGGATGGAGCATTGTCCAAGGAGAAAAATCATCTTGGGTATCTTCCCTGGAGGAGTCTGGGGTTGCTACCCGGGATCAGAGGACCGCAAACCACCAGAATAAAGACTCAGGGACATACCTGCAAGGAGTCTCCGATGCATCCCAGAGGATGGACCACTGTCAAGAGAGAAAAATCATCTCCGGTATCTTCCCTGGAGGAGTCTGGGGTTGCTACCCGGGATCACAGGGCCCTAAAGCATTGCAGAAAACTCTGCGGGAGACGCCTGGGAGGAGTTCTGGGTAGATCCCGCAGGATGGACCACTGTCAAGAGAGAAAAATCATCCTGGTATCTTCCCTGGAGGAGTCTGGGGTTGCTACCCGGGATCACAGGGCCCCAGACCACCGGAATAAAGACTCAGGGACATAACTGCAAGGAGTCTCGGATGCATCCCAGAGGATGGAGCATTGCTCAAGGATAAAAATCATCTCGTGTATCTTCCCTGGAGGAGTCTGGGGTTGCTACCTGGGATCACAGGACCCTAAACCCCAGGAAGAAAACATTCAGAAACAGAGCTGGGAGGAGTCTCGGGTGCATCCTGCAGGATGGACAATAGTCCAAGGATAAAAATCATCTCAGGTATCTTCCCTGGAGGAGTCTGGGGTTGCTACCCGGGATCACAGGGCCTTAAAGCATTGCAGAAAACTCTGCGGGAGACGCCTGGGAGGAGTTCTGGGTAGATCCCGCAGGATGGACCACTATCAAGAGAGAAAAATCATCTCGGCTATCTTTTCTGGAGGAGTCTGGGGTTTCTACCCGGGATCACAGGGTCCTAAATCACCGAAAAAAAGACTCGGGGACACAACTGCAAGGAAGCTCACGTGAATCCCAGAGGATGGAGCATTGTCCATGGAGAAAAATCATCTTGGGTGTTTTCCCTAGAGGAGTCTGGGATTGCTACCCGGGATCACAGGGCCCCAGACCACCGCAATAAAGACTCAGGGCCATAACTGAAAGGAGTCTCAGATGCATCCCAGAGGATGGAGCATTGCCCAAGGAGAAAAATCATCTCGGGTATCTTCCCTGGAGGAGTCTGGGGTTGCTACCTCGGATCACAGGGCCCTAAAGCATTGCAGAAAACTCTGCGGGAGACGCCTGGGAGGAGTTCTGGGTAGATCCTGCAGGATGGACCACTGTCAAGAGAGAAAAATCATCTTGGGTATCTTCCCTGGAGGAGTCTGGGGTTGCTACCCGGGAAGACAGGACCCCAAACCACCGGATAAAAGACTCGGGGACATACCTGCGAGGAGTCTCGGGTGAATCCCAGAGGATGGAGCATAGTCCAAGGAGAAAAATCATCTTGGCTATCTTCCCTGGAGGAGTCTGGGGTTGCTACCCGGGATCAGAGGACCGCAAACCACCAGAATAAAGACTCAGGGACATACCTGCAAGGAGTCTCCGATGCATCCCAGAGGATGGACCACTGTCAAGAGAGAAAAATCATCTTGGGTATCTTCCCTGGAGGAGTCTGGGGTTGCTACCCGGGATCACAGGGCCCTAAAGCATTGGAGAAAACTCTGCGGGAGACGCCTGGGAGGAGTTCTGGGTAGATCCCGCAGGATGGACCACTGTCAAGAGAGAAAAAGCATCTTGGGTATCTTCCCTGGAGGAGTCTGGGGTTGCTACCCGGGATCACAGGGCCCCAGACCACCGGAATAAAGACTCAGGGACATAACTGCAAGGAGTCTCGGATGCATCCCAGAGGATGGACAATAGTCCAAGGAGAAAAATCATCTTGGGTTTCTTCCCTGGAGGAGTCTGGGGTTGCTACCAGGGATGACAGGACCCCAAACCACCGGAAAAATGTCTGCGGAAGACGCCTGGGAGGAATCTCGGATGCATCCCAGAGGATGGAGCATTGTCCAAGGAGAAAAATCATCTCGGGTATCTTCCCTGGAGGAGTCTGGGGTTGCTACCCGGGATCACAGGGTCCTAAATCACCGAAAAAAAGACTCGGGGACACAACTGCAAGGAGGCTCATGTGAATCCCAGAGGATGGAGCATTGTCCATGGCGAAAAATCATCTTGGGTATTTTCCCTGGAGGAGTCTGGGATTGCTACCCGGGATCACAGGGCCCCAGACCACCACAATAAAGACTCAGGTCCATAACTGAAAGGAGTCTCAGATGCATCCCAGAGGATGGAGCATTGCCCAAGGATAAAAATCATCTCGGGTATCTTCCCTGGAGGAGTCTGGGTTTGCTACCCGGGATTACAGGGCCCCAAACCACAGGAAAAATGTCTGTGGGAGACCTCTGGGAGGAATCTCAGATGCATCCCAGACGATGGAGCATTGCCCAAGGATAAAAATCATCTTGGGTATCTTCCCTGGAGGAGTCTGGGGTTGCTACTCGGGATCAGAGGACCCCAAACCACCGGAATAAAGCCTCAGGGACATACCTGCAAGGAGTCTCCGATGCATCGCAGAGGATGGAGCATTGTCCAAGGATAAAAATCATCTTGGGTATCTTCCTGGAGGAGTCTGGGTTTGGTACCCGGGATGACAGGACCCCAAATCACCGGAAAAAAGACTCGGGGACATACCTGCGAGGAGTCTCGGGTGTATCCCAGAGGATGGAGCATTGTCCAAGGAGAAAAATCATCTTGGGTATCTACCCTGGAAGAGTCTGGGGTTGCTACCCGGGATCAGAGGACCGCAAACCACCAGAATAAAGACTCAGGGACATACCTGCAAGGAGTCTCCGATGCATCCCAGAGGATGGACCACTGTCAAGAGAGAAAAATCATCTTGGGTATCTTCCCTGGAGGAGTCTGGGGTTGCTACCCGGGATCACAGGGCCCTAAAGCATTGCAGAAAACTCTGCGGGAGACGCCTGGGAGGAGTTCTGGGTAGATCCCGCAGGATGGACCACTGTCAAGAGAGAAAAATCATCCTGGGTATCTTCCCTGGAGGAGTCTGGGGTTGCTACCCGGGATCACAGGGCCCCAGACCACCGGAATAAAGACTCAGGGACATAACTGCAAGGAGTCTCGGATGCATCCCAGAGGATGGAGCATTGCTCAAGGATAAAAATCATCTCGGGTATCTTCCTTGCAGGAGTCTGGGGTTGCTACCTGGGATCACAGGACCCTAAACCCCAGGAAGAAAACATTCAGAAACAGAGCTGGGAGGAGTCTCGGGTGCATCCTGCAGGATGGACAATAGTCCAAGGATAAAAATCATCTCAGGTATCTTCCCTGGAGGAGTCTGGGGTTGCTACCCGGGATCACAGGGCCCCAGACCACCGCAATAAAGACTCAGGGCCATAACTGAAAGGAGTCTCAGATGCATCCCAGAGAATGGAGCATTGCCCAAGGATAAAAATCATCTCGGGTATCTTCCCTGGAGGAGTCTGGGTTTCCTACCCAAGATTACAGGGCCCCAAACCACAGGAAAAATGTCTGTGGGAGACCTCTGGGAGGAATCGCGGATGCATCCCAGAGGATGGAGCATTGCCCAAGGAGAAAAAACATCTCGGGTATCTTCCCTGGAGGAGTCTGGGGTTGCTACCTCGGATCACAGGGCCCTAAAGCATTGCAGAAAACTCTGCGGGAGACGCCTGGGAGGAGTTCTGGGTATATCCTGCAGGATGGACCACAGTCAAGAGAGAAAAATCATCTTGGGTATCTTCCCTGGAGGAGTCTGGGGTTGCTACCCGGGATGACAGGACCCCAAACCACCGGATAAAAGACTCGGGGACATACCTGCGAGGTGTCTCGGGTGAATCCCAGAGGATGGAGCACTGTCCAGGGAGAAAAATCATCTTGGGTATCTTCCCTGGAGGAGTCTGGGGTTGCTACCCAGGATGAGAGGACGGCAAACCACCAGAATAAAGACTCAGGGACATATCTGCAAGGAGTCTCCGATGCATCCCAGAGGATGGACCACTGTCAAGAGAGAAAAATCATCTTGGGTATCTTCCCTGGAGGAGTCTGGGGTTGCTACCCGGGATCACAGGGTCCTAAAGCATTGGAGAAAACTCTGCGGGAGACGCCTGGGAGGAGTTCTGGGTAGATCCCGCAGGATGGACCACTGTCAAGAGAGAAAAAGCATCTTGGGTATCTTCCCTGGAGGAGTCTGGGGTTGCTACCCGGGATCACAGGGCCCCAGACCACCGGAATAAAGACTCAGGGACATAACTGCAAGGAGTCTCAGATGCATCCCAGAGGATGGACAATAGTCCAAGGAGAAAAATCATCTTGGGTATCTTCCCTGGAGGAGTCTGGGGTTGCTACCCGGGATCACAGGGCCCTAAAGCGTTGGAGAAAACTCTGCGGGAGACGCCTGGGAGGAGTTCTGGGTAGATCCTGCAGGATGGACCACTGTCAAGAGCGAAAAATCATCTTGGGTATCTTCCCTGGAGGAGTCTGGGGTTGCTACCCGGGATGACAGGACCCCAAACCACCGGATAAAAGACTCGGGGATATACCTGCAAGGCGTCTCGGGTGAATCCCAGAGGATGGAGCATTGTGCAAGGATAAAAATCATCTTGTGTATCTTCTCTGGAGGAGTCTGGGGTTGCTACCCGGGATCAGAGGACCGCAAAACACCAGAATAAAGACTCAGGGACATACCTGGAAGGAGTCTCCGATACATCCCAGAGGATGGACCACTGTCAAGAGAGAAAAAGCATCTTGGGTATCTTCCCTGGAGGAGTCTGGGGTTGCTACCCGGGATCACAGGGCCCTAAAGCATTGGAGAAAACTCTGCGGGAGACACCTGTGAGGAGTTCTGGGTAGATCCCGCAGGATGGACCACTGTCAAGAGAGAAAAAGCATCTTGGGTATCTTCCCTGGAGGAGTCTGGGGTTGCTACCCGGGATCACAGGGCCCCAGACCACCGGAATAAAGACTCAGGGACATAACTGCAAGGAGTCTCGGATGCATCCCAGAGGATGGACCATAGTCCAAGGAGAAAAATCATCTTGGGTATCTTCCCTGGAGGAGTCTGGGTTTGCTACCCGGGATTACAGGGCCCCAAACCACAGGAAAAATATCTGTAGAAGACCTCTGGGAGGAATCTCAGATGCATCCCAGACGACGGAGCATTGCCCAAGGATAAAAATCATCTTGGGTATCTTCCCTGGAGGAGTCTGGGGTTGCTACTCGGGATCAGAGGACCCCAAACCACCGGAATAAAGCGTCAGGGACATACCTGCAAGGAGTCTCCGATGCATCGCAGAGGATGGAGCATTGTCCAAGGATAAAAATCATCTTGGGTATCTTCCCTGGAGGAGTCTGGGGTTGCTACCCGGGATGACAGGACCCCAAATCACCGGAAAAAAGACTCGGGGACATACCTGCGAGGAGTCTCGAGTGAATCCCAAAGGATGGAGCATTGTCCAAGGAGAAAAATCATCTTGGGTATCTACCCTGGAAGAGTCTGGGGTTGCTACCCGGGATCAGAGGACCGCAAACCACCAGAATAAAGACTCAGGGACATACCTGCAAGGAGTCTCCGATGCATCCCAGAGGATGGACCACTGTCAAGAGAGAAAAATCATCTTGGGTATCTTCCCTGGAGGAGTCTGGGGTTGCTACCCGGGATCACAGGGCCCTAAAGCATTGCAGAAAACTCTGCGGGAGACGCCTGGGAGGAGTTCTGGGTAGATCCCGCAGGATGGACCACTGTCAAGAGAGAAAAATCATCCTGGGTATCTTCCCTGGAGGAGTCTGGGGTTGCTACCCGGGATCACAGGGCCCCAGACCACCGGAATAAAGACTCAGGGACATAACTGCAAGGAGTCTCGGATGCATCCCAGAGGATGGAGCATTGCTCAAGGATAAAAATCATCTCGGGTATCTTCCTTGCAGGAGTCTGGAGTTGCTACCTGGGATCACAGGACCCTAAACCCCAGGAAGAAAACATTCAGAAACAGAGCTGGGAGGAGTCTCGGGTGCATCCTGCAGGATGGACAATAGTCCAAGGATAAAAATCATCTCAGGTATCTTCCCTGGAGGAGTCTGGGGTTGCTACCCGGGATCAGAGGGCCCCAGACCACCGCAATAAAGACTCAGGGCCATAACTGAAAGGAGTCTCAGATGCATCCCAGAGAATGGAGCATTGCCCAAGGATAAAAATCATCTCGGGTATCTTCCCTGGAGGAGTCTGGGTTTCCTACCCAAGATTACAGGGCCCCAAACCACAGGAAAAATGTCTGTGGGAGACCTCTGGGAGGAATCGCGGATGCATCCCAGAGGATGGAGCATTGCCCAAGGAGAAAAAACATCTCGGGTATCTTCCCTGGAGGAGTCTGGGGTTGCTACCTCGGATCACAGGGCCCTAAAGCATTGCAGAAAACTCTGCGGGAGACGCCTGGGAGGTGTTCTGGGTATATCCTGCAGGATGGACCACAGTCAAGAGAGAAAAATCATCTTGGGTATCTTCCCTGGAGGAGTCTGGGGTTGCTACCCGGGATGACAGGACCCCAAACCACCGGATAAAAGACTCGGGGACATACCTGCGAGGTGTCTCGGGTGAATCCCAGAGGATGGAGCACTGTCCAAGGAGAAAAATCATCTTGGGTATCTTCCCTGGAGGAGTCTGGGGTTGCTACCCAGGATGAGAGGACGGCAAACCACCAGAATAAAGACTCAGGGACATATCTGCAAGGAGTCTCCGATGCATCCCAGAGGATGGACCACTGTCAAGAGAGAAAAATCATCTTGGGTATCTTCCCTGGAGGAGTCTGGGGTTGCTACCCGGGATCACAGGGTCCTAAAGCATTGGAGAAAACTCTGCGGGAGACGCCTGGGAGGAGTTCTGGGTAGATCCCGCAGGATGGACCACTGTCAAGAGAGAAAAAGCATCTTGGGTATCTTCCCTGGAGGAGTCTGGGGTTGCTACCCGGGATCACAGGGCCCCAGACCACCGGAATAAAGACTCAGGGACATAACTGCAAGGAGTCTCAGATGCATCCCAGAGGATGGACAATAGTCCAAGGAGAAAAATCATCTTGGGTATCTTCCCTGGAGGAGTCTGGGGTTGCTACCCGGGATCACAGGGCCCTAAAGCGTTGGAGAAAACTCTGCGGGAGACGCCTGGGAGGAGTTCTGGGTAGATCCTGCAGGATGGACCACTGTCAAGAGCGAAAAATCATCTTGGGTATCTTCCCTGGAGGAGTCTGGGGTTGCTACCCGGGATGACAGGACCCCAAACCACCGGATAAAAGACTCGGGGATATACCTGCAAGGCGTCTCGGGTGAATCCCAGAGGATGGAGCATTGTGCAAGGATAAAAATCATCTTGTGTATCTTCCCTGGAGGAGTCTGGGGTTGCTACCCGGGATCAGAGGACCGCAAAACACCAGAATAAAGACTCAGGGACATACCTGGAAGGAGTCTCCGATACATCCCAGAGGATGGACCACTGTCAAGAGAGAAAAAGCATCTTGGGTATCTTCCCTGGAGGAGTCTGGGGTTGCTACCTGGGATCACAGGGCCCTAAAGCATTGGAGAAAACTCTGCGGGAGACACCTGTGAGGAGTTCTGGGTAGATCCCGCAGGATGGACCACTGTCAAGAGAGAAAAAGCATCTTGGGTATCTTCCCTGGAGGAGTCTGGGGTTGCTACCCGGGATCACAGGGCCCCAGACCACCGGAATAAAGACTCAGGGACATAACTGCAAGGAGTCTCGGATGCATCCCAGAGGATGGACCATAGTCCAAGGAGAAAAATCATCTTGGGTATCTTCCCTGGAGGAGTCTGGGTTTGCTACCCGGGATTACAGGGCCCCAAACCACAGGAAAAATATCTGTAGAAGACCTCTGGGAGGAATCTCAGATGCATCCCAGACGACGGAGCATTGCCCAAGGATAAAAATCATCTTGGGTATCTTACCTGGAGGAGTCTGGGGTTGCTACTCGGGATCAGAGGACCCCAAACCACCGGAATAAAGCCTCAGGGACATACCTGCAAGGAGTCTCCGATGCATCGCAGAGGATGGAGCATTGTCCAAGGATAAAAATCATCTTGGGTATCTTCCCTGGAGGAGTCTGGGGTTGCTACCCGGGATGACAGGACCCCAAATCACCGGAAAAAAGACTCGGGGACATACCTGCGAGGAGTCTCGAGTGAATCCCAAAGGATGGAGCATTGTCCAAGGAGAAAAATCATCTTGGGTATCTACCCTGGAAGAGTCTGGGGTTGCTACCCGGGATCAGAGGACCGCAAACCACCAGAATAAAGACTCAGGGACATACCTGCAAGGAGTCTCCGATGCATCCCAGAGGATGGACCACTGTCAAGAGAGAAAAATCATCTTGGGTATCTTCCCTGGAGGAGTCTGGGGTTGCTACCCGGGATCACAGGGCCCTAAAGCATTGGAGAAAACTCTGCGGGAGACCCCTGGGAGGAGTTCTGGGTAGATCCCGCAGGATGGACCACTGTCAAGAGAGAAAAATCATCCTGGGTATCTTCCCTGGAGGAGTCTGGGGTTGCTACCCGGGATCACAGGGACCCAGACCACCGGAATATAGACTCAGGGACATAACTGCAAGGAGTCTCGGATGCATCCCAGAAGATGGAGCATTGTCCAAGGATAAAAATCATCTCGGGTATCTTCCCTGGAGGAGTCTGGGGTTGCTAACTGGGATCACAGGACCCTAAACCCCAGGAAGAAAACATTCAGAAACAGAGCTGGGAGGAGTCTCGGGTGCATCCTGCAGGATGGACAATAGTCCAAGGAGAAAAATCATCTCGGGTATCTTCCCTGGAGGAGTCTGGGGTTTCTACCCGGGATCACAGGGTCCTAAATCACCGAAAAAAAGACTCGGGGACACAACTGCAAGGAGGCTCACGTGAATCCCAGAGGATGGAGCATTGTCCAAGGAGAAAAATCATCTCGGGTATCTTCCCTGGAGGAGTCTGGGGTTCCTACCCGGGATCACAGGGCCCTAACGCATTGCAGAAAACTCTGCCGGAGACGCCTGGGAGGAGTTCTGGGTAGATCCCGCAGGATGGACCACTGTCAAGAGAGAAAAATCATCTTGGGTATCTTCCCTGGAGGAGTCTGGGGCTTCTACCCGGGATCACAGGGTCCTAAATCACCGAAAAAAAGACTCGGGGACACAACTGCAAGGAGGCTCATGTGAATCCCAGAGGATGGAGCATTGTCCATGGAGAAAAATCATCTTGGGTATTTTCCCTGGAGGAGTCTTGGATTGCTACCCGGGATCACAGGGCCCCAGACCACCGCAATAAAGACTCAGGGCCATAACTGAAAGGAGTCTCAGATGCATCCCAGAGGATGGAGCATTGCCCAAGGAGAAAAATCATCTTGGGTATCTTCCCTGGAGGAGTCTGGGGTTGCTACTCGGGATCAGAGGACCCCAAACCACCGGAATAAAGCCTCAGGGACATACCTGCAAGGAGTCTCCGATGCATCGCAGAGGATGGAGCATTGTCCAAGGATAAAAATCATCTTGGGTATCTTCCCTGGAGGAGTCTGGGGTTGCTACTCGGGATCACAGGGACCCAGACCACCGCAATATAGACTCAGGGACATAACTGCAAGGAGTCTCCGATGCATCGCAGAGGATGGAGCATTGCTCAAGGATAAAAATCATCTCGGGTATCTTCCCTGGAGGAGTCTGGGGTTGCTACCTGGGATCACAGGACCCTAAACTCCAGGCAGAAAACATTCAGAAACAGAGCTGGGAGGAGTCTCGGGTGCATCCTGCAGGATGGACAATAGTCCAAGGATAAAAATCATCTCAGGTATCTTCCCTGGAGGAGTCTGGGGTTGCTACCCGGGATCACAGGGTCCTAAATCACCGAAAAAAAGACTCGGGGACACAACTGCAAGGAGGCTCACGTGAATCCCAGAGGATGGAGCATTGTCCAAATAGAAAAATCATCTCGGGTATCTTCCCTGGAGGAGTCTGGGGTTGCTACCTGGGATCACAGGGCCCTAAAGCATTGCAGAAAACTCTGCGGTAGACGCCTGGGAGGAGTTCTGGGTAGATCCCGCAGGATGGACCACTGTCAAGAGAGAAAAATCATCTTGGGTATCTTCCCTGGAGGAGTCTGGGGCTTCTACCCGGGATCACAGGGTCCTAAATCACCGAAAAAAAGACTCGGGGACACAACTGCAAGGAGGCTCATGTGAATCCCAGAGGATGGAGCATTGTCCATGGAAAAAAAATCATCTTGGGTATTTTCCCTGGAGAAGTCTGGGATTGCTACCCGGGATCACAGGGCCCCAGACCACCGCAATAAAGACTCAGGGCCATAACTGAAAGGAGTCTCAGATGCATCCCAGAGGATGGAGCATTGCCCAAGGATAAAAATCATCTCGGGTATCTTCCCTGGAGGAGTCTGGGGTTGCTACCTGGGATTACAGGGCCCCAAACCACAGGAATAATGTCTGTGGGAGACCTCTGGGAGGAATCGCGGATGCATCCCAGAGGATGGAGCATTGCCCAAGGAGAAAAATCATCTCGGGTATCTTCCCTGGAGGAGTCTGGGGTTGCTACCTCGGATCACAGGGCCATAAAGCATTGCAGAAAACTCTGCGGGAGACGCCTGGGAGGAGTTCTGGGTATATCCTGCAGGATGGACCACTGTCAAGAGAGAAAAATCATCTTGGGTATCTTCCCTGGAGGAGTCTGGGGTTGCTACCCGGGATGACAGGACCCCAAACCACCAGATAAAAGACTCGGGGACATACCTGCGAGGAGTCTCGGGTGAATCCCAGAGGATGGAGCATTGTCCAAGGAGAAAAATCATCTTGGGTATCTTCCCTGGAGGAGTCTGGGGTTGCTACCCGGGATCAGAGGACCGCAAACCACCAGAATAAAGACTCAGGGACATACCTGCAAGGAGTCTCCGATGCATCCCAGAGGATGGACCACTGTCAAGAGAGAAAAATCATCTTGGGTATCTTCCCTGGAGGAGTCTGGGGTTGCTACCCGGGATCACAGGGCCCTAAAGCATTGGAGAAAACTCTGCGGGAGACGCCTGGGAGGAGTTCTGGGTAGATCCCGCAGGATGGACCACTGTCAAGAGAGAAAAAGCATCTTGGGTATCTTCCCTGGAGGAGTCTGGGGTTGCTACCCGGGATCACAGGGCCCCAGACCACCGGAATAAAGACTCAGGGACATAACTGAAAGGAGTCTCGGATGCATCCCAGAGGATGGACAATAGTCCAAAGAGAAAAATCATCTTGGGTATCTTCCCTGGAGGAGTCTGGGGTTGCTACCAGGGATGACAGGACCCCAAACCACCGGAAAAATGTCTGCGGAAGACGCCTGGGAGGAATCTCGGATGCATCCCAGAGGATGGAGCATTGTCCAAGGAGAAAAATCATCTCGGGTATCTTCCCTGGAGGAGTCTGGGGTTGCTACCTGGGATCACAGGGCCCTAAAGCATTGCAGAAAACTCTGCGGTAGACGCCTGGGAGGAGTTCTGGGTAGATCCCGCAGGATGGACCACTGTCAAGAGAGAAAAATCATCTTGGGTATCTTCCCTGGAGGAGTCTGGGGCTTCTACCCGGGATCACAGGGTCCTAAATCACCGGAAAAATGTCTGCGGAAGACGCCTGGGAGGAATCTCGGATGCATCCCAGAGGATGGAGCATTGTCCAAGGAGAAAAATCATATTGGGTATCTTCCCTGGAGGAGTCTGGGGTTGCTACCCGGGATCACAGGGCCCTAAAGCGTTGGAGAAAACTCTGCGGGAGACGCCTGGGAGGAGTTCTGGGTAGATCCTGCAGGATCGACCACTGTCAAGAGAGAAAAATCATCTTGGGTATCTTCCCTGGAGGAGTCTGGGTTTGCTACCCGGGATTACAGGGCCCCAAACCACAGGAAAAATGTCTGTGGGAGACCTCTGGGAGGAATCTCAGATGCATCCCAGACGACGGAGCATTGCCCAAGGATAAAAATCATCTTGGGTATCTTCCCTGGAGGAGTCTGGGGTTGCTACTCGGGATCACAGGGACCCAGACCACCGGAATATAGACTCAGGGACATACCTGCAAGGAGTCTCCGATGCATCGCAGAGGATGGAGCATTGTCCAAGGATAAAAATCATCTTGGGTATCTTCCCTGGAGGAGTCTGGGTTTGCTACCCGGGATGACAGGACCCCAAATCACCGGAAAAAAGACTCGGGGACATACCTGCGAGGAGTCTCGGGTGAATCCCAGAGGATGGAGCATTGTCCAAGGAGAAAAATCATCTTGGGTATCTACCCTGGAAGAGTCTGGGGTTGCTACCCGGGATCAGAGGACCGCAAACCACCAGAATAAAGACTCAGGGACATACCTGCAAGGAGTCTCCGATGCATCCCAGAGGATGGACCACTGTCAAGAGAGAAAAATCATCTTGGGTATCTTCCCTGGAGGAGTCTGGGGTTGCTACCCGGGATCACAGGGCCCTAAAGCATTGGAGAAAACTCTGCGGGAGACGCCTGGGAGGAGTTCTGGGTAGATCCCGCAGGATGGACCACTGTCAAGAGAGAAAAATCATCCTGGGTATCTTCCCTGGAGGAGTCTGGGGTTGCTACCCGGGATCACAGGGACCCAGACCACCGGAATATAGACTCAGGGACATAACTGCAAGGAGTCTCGGATGCATCCCAGAAGATGGAGCATTGCTCAAGGATAAAAATCATCTCGGGTATCTTCCGTGGAGGAGTCTGGGGTTGCTACCTGGGATCACAGGACCCTAAACTCCAGGCAGAAAACATTCAGAAACAGAGCTGGGAGGAGTCTCGGGTGCATCCTGCAGGATGGACAATAGTCCAAGGATAAAAATCATCTCAGGTATCTTCCCTGGAGGAGTCTGGGGTTGCTACCCGGGATCACAGGGCCCTAAAGCATTGCAGAAAACTCTGCGGAAGAAGCCTGGGAGGAGTTCTGGGTAGATCCCGCAGGATGGACCACTATCAAGAGAGAAAAATCATCTCGGCTATCTTTTCTGGAGGAGTCTGGGGTTTCTACCCGGGATCACAGGGTCCTAAATCACCGAAAAAAAGACTCGGGGACACAACTGCAAGGAGGCTCACGTGAATCCCAGAGGATGGAGCATTGTCCAAATAGAAAAATCATCTCGGGTATCTTCCCTGGAGGAGTCTGGGGTTGCTACCTGGGATCACAGGGCCCTAAAGCATTGCAGAAAACTCTGCGGTAGACGCCTGTGAGGAGTTCTGGGTAGATCCCGCAGGATGGACCACTGTCAAGAGAGAAAAAGCATCTTGGGTATCTTCCCTGGAGGAGTCTGGGGTTGCTACCCGGGATCACAGGGCCCCAGACCACCGGAATAAAGACTCAGGGACATAACTGCAAGGAGTCTCGGATGCATCCCAGAGGATGGACAATACTCCAAGGAGAAAAATCATCTTGGGTATCTTCCCTGGAGGAGTCTGGGTTTGCTACCCGGGATTACAGGGCCCCAAACCACAGGAAAAATATCTGTAGAAGACCTCTGGGAGGAATCTCAGATGCATCCCAGACGACGGAGCATTGCCCAAGGATAAAAATCATCTTGGGTATCTTCCCTGGAGGAGTCTGGGGTTGCTACTCGGGATCAGAGGACCCCAAACCACCGGAATAAAGCCTCAGGGACATACCTGCAAGGAGTCTCCGATGCATCGCAGAGGATGGAGCATTGTCCAAGGATAAAAATCATCTTGGGTATCTTCCCTGGAGGAGTCTGGGGTTGCTACCCGGGATGACAGGACCCCAAATCACCGGAAAAAAGACTCGGGGACATACCTGCGAGGAGTCTCGAGTGAATCCCAAAGGATGGAGCATTGTCCAAGGAGAAAAATCATCTTGGGTATCTACCCTGGAAGAGTCTGGGGTTGCTACCCGGGATCAGAGGACCGCAAACCACCAGAATAAAGACTCAGGGACATACCTGCAAGGAGTCTCCGATGCATCCCAGAGGATGGACCACTGTCAAGAGAGAAAAATCATCTTGGGTATCTTCCCTGGAGGAGTCTGGGGTTGCTAACTGGGATCACAGGGCCCTAAAGCATTGGAGAAAACTCTGCGGGAGACCCCTGGGAGGAGTTCTGGGTAGATCCCGCAGGATGGACCACTGTCAAGAGAGAAAAATCATCCTGGGTATCTTCCCTGGAGGAGTCTGGGGTTGCTACCCGGGATCACAGCGACCCAGACCACCGGAATATAGACTCAGGGACATAACTGCAAGGAGTCTCGGATGCATCCCAGAAGATGGAGCATTGTCCAAGGATAAAAATCATCTCGGGTATCTTCCCTGGAGGAGTCTGGGGTTGCTAACTGGGATCACAGGACCCTAAACCCCAGGAAGAAAACATTCAGAAACAGAGCTGGGAGGAGTCTCGGGTGCATCCTGCAGGATGGACAATAGTCCAAGGAGAAAAATCATCTCGGATATCTTCCCTGGAGGAGTCTGGGGTTGCTACCCGGGATCACAGGGCCCTAAAGCATTGCAGAAAACTCTGCGGGAGACGCCTGGGAGGAGTTCTGGGTAGATCCCGCAGGATGGACCACTGTCAAGAGAGAAAAAGCATCTTGGGTATCTTCCCTGGAGGAGTCTGGGGCTTCTACCCGGGATCACAGGGTCCTAAATCACCGGAAAAATGTCTGCGGAAGACGCCTGGGAGGAATCTCGATGCATCCCAGAGGATGGAGCATTGTCCAAGGAGAAAAATCATATTGGGTACCTTCCCTGGAGGACTCTGGGGTTGCTACCCGGGATCACAGGGCCCTAAAGCGTTGGAGAAAACTCTGCGGGAGACGCCTGGGAGGAGTTCTGGGTAGATCCTGCAGGATCGACCACTGTCAAGAGAGAAAAATCATATTGGGTATCTTCCCTGGAGGAGTCTGGGTTTGCTACCCGGGATTACAGGGCCCCAAACCACAGGAAAAATGTCTGTGGGAGACCTCTGGGAGGAATCTCAGATGCATCCCAGACGACGGAGCATTGCCCAAGGAGAAAAATCATCTCGGGTATCTTCCCTGGAGGAGTCTGGGGTTGCTACCTGGGATCACAGGGCCCTAAAGCATTGCAGAAAACTCTGCGGTAGACGCCTGGGAGGAGTTCTGGGTAGATCCCGCAGGATGGACCACTGTCAAGAGAGAAAAATCATCCTGGGTATCTTCCCTGGAGGAGTCTGGGGTTGCTACCCGGGATCACAGGGACCCAGACCACCGGAATATAGACTCAGGGACATAACTGCAAGGAGTCTCGGATGCATCCCAGAAGATGGAGCATTGCTCAAGGATAAAAATCATCTCGGGTATCTTCCCTGGAGGAGTCTGGGGTTGCTACCCGGGATCACAGGGCCCTAAAGCATTGCAGAAAACTCTGCGGAAGAAGCCTGGGAGGAGTTCTGGGTAGATCCCGTAGGATGGACCACTATCAAGAGAGAAAAATCATCTCGGCTATCTTTTCTGGAGGAGTCTGGGGTTTCTACCCGGGATCACAGGGTCCTAAATCACCGAAAAAAAGACTCGGGGACACAACTGCAAGGAGGCTCACGTGAATCCCAGAGGATGGAGCATTGTCCAAATAGAAAAATCATCTCGGGTATCTTCCCTGGAGGAGTCTGGGGTTGCTACCTGGGATCACAGGGCCCTAAAGCATTGCAGAAAACTCTGCGGTAGACGCCTGGGAGGAGTTCTGGGTAGATCCCGCAGGATGGACCACTGTCAAGAGAGAAAAATCATCTTGGGTATCTTCCCTGGAGGAGTCTGGGGTTGCTACCCGGGATCACAGGGCCCCAGACCACCGGAATAAAGACTCAGGGACATAACTGCAAGGAGTCTCGGATGCATCCCAGAGGATGGACAATAGTCCAAGGAGAAAAATCATCTTGGGTATCTTCCCTGGAGGAGTCTGGGGTTGCTACCCGGGATGACAGGACCCCAAACCACCGGAAAAATGTCTGCGGAAGACGCCTGGGAGGAATCTCGGATGCATCCCAGAGGATTGAGCATTGTCCAAGGAGAAAAATCATCTTGGGTATCTTCCCTGGAGGAGTCTGGGGTTGCTACTCGGGATCAGAGGACCCCAAACCACCGGAATAAAGCCTCAGGGACATACCTGCAAGGAGTCTCCGATGCATCGCAGAGGATGGAGCATTGTCCAAGGATAAAAATCATATTGGGTATCTTCCCTGGAGGAGTCTGGGGTTGCTACCCGGGATGACAGGACCCCAAACCACCGGATAAATGACTCGGGGACATACCTGCGAGGAGTCTCGGGTGAGTCCCAGAGGATGGAGCATTGTCCAAGGAGAAAAATCATCTTGGGTATCTTCCCTGGAGGAGTCTGGGGTTGCTACCTGGGATCACAGGACCCTAAACTCCAGGCAGAAAACATTCAGAAACAGAGCTGGGAGGAGTCTCGGGTGCATCCTGCAGGATGGAGCATTGTCCAAGGAGAAAAATCATCTCGGGTATCATCCCTGGAGGAGTCTGGGGTTGCTACCCGGGATCACAGGGCCCTAAAGCATTGCAGAAAACTCTGCGGGAGACGCCTGGGAGGAGTTCTGGGTAGATCCCGCAGGATGGACCACTGTCAAGAGAGAAAAATCATCCTGGGTATCTTCCCTGGAGGAGTCTGGGGTTGCTACCCGGGATCACAGGGCCCCAGACCACCGGAATAAAGACTCAGGGACATAACTGCAAGGAGTCTCGGATGCATCCCAGAGGATGGATAATAGTCCAAGGAGAAAAATCATCTTGGGTATCTTCCCTGGAGGAGTCTGGGGTTGCTACCCGGGATGACAGGACCCCAAACCACCGGAAAAATGTCTGCGGAAGACGCCTGGGAGGAATCTCGGATGCATCCCAGAGGATGGAGCATTGTCCAAGGAGAAAAATCATATTGGGTATCTTCCCTGGAGGAGTCTGGGTTTGCTACCCGGGATTACAGGGCCCCAAACCACAGGAAAAATGTCTGTGGGAGACCTCTGGGAGGAATCTCAGATGCATCCCAGACGACGGAGCATTGCCCAAGGATAAAAATCATCTTAGGTATCTTCCCTGGAGGAGTCTGGGGTTGCTACTCGGGATCAGAGGACCCCAAACCACCGGAATAAAGCCTCAGGGACATACCTGCAAGGAGTCTCCGATGCATCGCAGAGGACGGAGCATTGTCCAAGGATAAAAATCATATTGGGTATCTTCCCTGGAGGAGTCTGGGGTTGCTACCCGGGATGACAGGACCCCAAACCACCGGATAAAAGACTCGGGGACATACCTGCGAGGAGTCTCGGGTGAATCCCAGAGGATGGAGCATTGTCCAAGGAGAAAAATCATCTTGGGTATCTTCCCTGGAGGAGTCTGGGGTTGCTACCCGGGATCAGAGGACCGCAAACCACCAGAATAAAGACTCAGGGGCATACCTGCAAGGAGTCTCCGATGCATCCCAGAGGATGGACCACTGTCAAGAGAGAAAAATCATCTCCGGTATCTTCCCTGGAGGAGTCTGGGGTTGCTACCCGGGATCACAGGGCCCTAAAGCATTGCAGAAAACTCTGCGGGAGACGCCTGGGAGGAGTTCTGGGTAGATCCCGCAGGATGGACCACTGTCAAGAGAGAAAAAGCATCTTGGGTATCTTCCCTGGAGGAGTCTGGGGCTTCTACCCGGGATCACAGGGTCCTAAATCACCGAAAAAAAGACTCGGGGACACAACTGCAAGGAGGCTCATGTGAATCCCAGAGGATGGAGCATTGTCCATGGAGAAAAATCATCTTGGGTATCTTCCCTGGAGGAGTCTGGGATTGCTACCCGGGATCACAGGGCCCCAGACCACCACAATAAAGCCTCAGGGCCATAACTGAAAGGAGTCTCAGATGCATCCCAGAGGATGGAGCATTGCCCAAGGATAAAAATCATCTCGGGTATCTTCCCTGGAGGAGTCTGGGGTTGCTACCCGGGATTACAGGGCCCCAAACCACAGGAATAATGTCTGCGGAAGACGCCTGGGAGGAATCGCGGATGCATCCCAGAGGATGGAGCATTGCCCAAGGAGAAAAATCATCTCGGGTATCTTCCCTGGAGGAGTCTGGGGTTGCTACCTCGGATCACAGGGCCCTAAAGCATTGCAGAAAACTCTGCGGGAGACGCCTGGGAGGAGTTCTGGGTAGATCCTGCAGGATGGACCACTGTCAAGAGAGAAAAATCATCTTGGGTATCTTCCCTGGAGGAGTCTGGGGTTGCTACCCGGGATGACAGGACCCCAAACCACCGGATAAAAGACTCGGGGACATACCTGCGAGGAGTCTCGGGTGAATCCCAGAGGATGGAGCATTGTCCAAGGAGAAAAATCATCTTGGGTATCACAATATCACAGTATCACAGTATGGTAGGGATTGGAAGGGACCTCAAAAGATCATCTAGTCCAATCCCCCTGTCGGAGCAGGAACACCTAGACGAGGTTGCACAGGAAGGTGTCCAGGCGAGTTTTGAATGTCTCCAGAGAAGGAGACTCCACAACCTCCCTGGGCAGCCTGTTCCAGTGCTCTGTCACCCTCACTGAGAAGAAGTTTCTTCTCAAATTTAAGTGGAACCTCTTGTGTTCCAGCTTGAATCCATTACCCCTTGTCCTATCACTGGTCGCCACTGAGAAGAGCCTGGCTCCATCCTCATGACATTCCCCCTTTATATATTTATAAACGCTAATAAGATCACCCCTCAGTCTCCTCTTCTCCAAACTAAAGAGACCCAGCTCCCTCAGTCTTTCCTCATAAGGGAGATGCTCCACTCCCTTAATCATCTTAGTTGCCCTACGCTGGACTCTCTCCAGCAGCTCTCTGTCCTTCTTGAACTGAGGGGCCCAGAACTGGACACAATATTCCAGATGCGGTCTCACCAGGGCAGAGTAGAGGGGAAGGAGGACCTCTCTCGATCTGCTAACCACCCCCCTTCTAATACAGCCCAGGATGCCATTGGCCTTCTTGGCCACAAGGGCACAGTGCTGGCTCATGGTCATCCTGCTGTCCACCAGGACCCCCAGGTCCCTTTCCTCTACACTGCTCTCTAACAGGTAGCTCCCCATCCTATACTGGAACCTGGGGTTGTTTCTGCCCAGATGTAGGACCCTACACTTTCCCTTGTTGTATTTCATTAAGTTATTCCCTGCCCAAATCTCCAGCCTGTCCAAGTCTCTCTGGATGGCAGCACAGCCCTCTGGCGTGTCAGCCACTCCTCCTAGCTTAGTGTCATCAGCAAACTTGCTGATAGTACACTCAATTCCCTCATCTAAATCATTAATGAATATATTGAATAATATGGGCCCCAGTACCGACCCTTGAGGCACTCCGCTGGTTACCGGCCTCCAACTGGACTCTGCCCCATTGACTACGACTCTCTGGCTTCTCTCCTTCAGCCAGTTTGCAGTCCACCTAATTATCCGGTCATCCAGTCCACACTTCCTCAGTTTAGCCATGAGGATGCTGTGGGAGACCGTGTCAAATGCTTTACTGAAGTCAAGGTAGACCACATCCACCGCTCTGCCATCATCCATCCACCTCGTTATTTCCTCATAAAAGGCTATGAGGTTGGTCAAGCATGACTTCCCCTTGGAAAAGCCATGCTGACTGCCCCTAATAACCCTCTTATCCTTGATATGCCTTGAGAGGGCACCAAGGATAAGCTGCTCCATCAGTTTCCCAGGGATGGAGGTGAGGCTGACCGGTCTATAGTTACCCGGGTCCTCCTTCTTGCCCTTTTTGAAGACTGGAGTGACATTTGCTTTCCTCCAGTCCTCAGGCACCTCGCCCGTTTCCCAAGACTTGGTAAAGATGGTGGAGAGTGGTCCAGCAATGACTTCAGACAGCTCCTTCAGCACCCGCGGGTGCATCCCATCCGGACCCATGGATTTATGGATGTCCAGGTTGCTTAACTGGTCTCTGACCCAGTCCTCATCAACTAAGGCAAACCCATCCATTGACTTGACTTCATCTGGGGTCTCAGCAGAACAGGACTCCTCAGGACAGCCCCCGACAGAGTAGACAGAGACAAAGAAGGCATTCAATAGTTCTGCCTTCTCTGTATCTTCTGTCACCAAGGCACCCACCCCATTCAGTAGTGGGCCTACATTGCCTCTGGTGTTAGTTTTATCTGCCATGTATTTGAAAAAGCTCTTCCTGTTGTCTTTTACCCCTCTTGCAAGGTTTAACTCTAAGGAGGCCTTAGCTTTCCTAGTTGCCTCTCTACATCCCCTGACAGCAGCCCTGTACTCCTCCCAAGTGGTCAGCCCCTCCTCATCTTGGGTATCTTCCCTGGAGGAGTCTGGGATTGCTACCCGGGATCACAGGGCCCCAGACCACCACAATAAAGACTCAGGGCCATAACTGAAAGGAGTCTCAGATGCATCCCAGAGGATGGAGCATTGCCCAAGGATAAAAATCATCTCGGGTATCTGGAGGGATACCCCTCCAGGGTATCTTCCCTGGAGGAGTCTGGGGTTGCTACCCGGGATCAGAGGACCGCAAACCACCAGAATAAAGACTCAGGGACATACCTGCAAGGAGTCTCCGATGCATCCCAGAGGATGGACCACTGTCAAGAGAGAAAAATCATCCTGGGTATCTTCCCTGGAGGAGTCTGGGGTTGCTACCCGGGATCACAGGGACCCAGACCACCGGAATATAGACTCAGGGACATAACTGCAAGGAGTCTCCGATGCATCCCAGAAGATGGAGCATTGCTCAAGGATAAAAATCATCTCGGGTATCTTCCCTGGAGGAGTCTGGGGTTGCTACCTGGGATCACAGGACCCTAAACTCCAGGCAGAAAACATTCAGAAACAGAGCTGGGAGGAGTCTCGGGTGCATCCTGCAGGATGGAGCATTGTCCAAGGAGAAAAATCATCTCGGGTATCTTCCCTGGAGGAGTCTGGGGTTGCTACCCGGGATCACAGGGCGCTAAAGCATTGCAGAAAACTCTGCGGGAGACGCCTGGGAGGAGTTCTGGGTAGATCCCGCGGGATGGACCACTGTCAAGAGAGAAAAATCATCCTGGGTATCTTCCCTGGAGGAGTCTGGGGTTGCTACCCGGGATCACAGGGACCCAGACCACCGGAATATAGACTCAGGGACATAACTGCAAGGAGTCTCGGATGCATCCCAGAAGATGGAGCATTGCTCAAGGATAAAAATCATCTTGGGTATCTTCCCTGGAGGAGTCTGGGGTTGCTACCTGGGATCACAGGACCCTAAACCCCAGGAAGAAAACATTCAGAAACAGAGCTGGGAGGAGTCTCGGGTGCATCCTGCAGGATGGACAATAGTCCAAGGATAAAAATCATCTCAGGTATCTTCCCTGGAGGAGTCTGGGGTTGCTACCCGGGATCACAGGGCCCTAAAGCATTGCAGAAAACTCTGCGGAAGAAGCCTGGGAGGAGTTCTGGGCAGATCCCGCAGGATGGACCACTATCAAGAGAGAAAAATCATCTCGGCTATCTTTTCTGGAGGAGTCTGGGGTTTCTACCCGGGATCACAGGGTCCTAAATCACCGAAAAAAAGACTCGGGGACACAACTGCAAGGAGGCTCACGTGAATCCCAGAGGATGGAGCATTGTCCAAATAGAAAAATCATCTCGGGTATCTTCCCTGGAGGAGTCTGGGGTTGCTACCCGGGATCACAGGGCCCTAAAGCATTGCAGAAAACTCTGCGGTAGACGCCTGGGAGGAGTTCTGGGTAGATCCCGCAGGATGGACCACTGTCAAGAGAGAAAAATCATCTTGGGTATCTTCCCTGGAGGAGTCTGGGGCTTCTACCCGGGATCACAGGGTCCTAAATCACCGAAAAAAAGACTCGGGGACACAACTGCAAGGAGGTTCATGTGAATCCCAGAGGATGGAGCATTGTCCATGGAGAAAAATCATCTTGGGTATTTTCCCTGGAGGAGTCTGGGATTGCTACCCGGGATCACAGGGCCCTAAAGCGTTGGAGAAAACTCTGCGGGAGACGCCTGGGAGGAGTTCTGGGTAGATCCTGCAGGATGGACCACTGTCAAGAGCGAAAAATCATCTTGGGTATCTTCCCTGGAGGAGTCTGGGGTTGCTACCCGGGATGACAGGACCCCAAACCACCGGATAAAAGACTCAGGGATATACCTGCAAGGCGTCTCGGGTGAATCCCAGAGGATGGAGCATTGTGCAAGGATAAAAATCATCTTGGCTATCTTGCCTGGAGGAGTCTGGGGTTGCTACCCGGGATCAGAGGACCGCAAAACACCAGAATAAAGACTCAGGGACATACCTGGAAGGAGTCTCCGATACATCCCAGAGGATGGACCACTGTCAAGAGAGAAAAATCATCTTGCGTATCTTCCCTGGAGGAGTCTGGGGTTGCTACCCGGGATCACAGGGCCCTAAAGCATTGCAGAAAACTCTGCGGGAGACACCTGTGAGGAGTTCTGCGTAGATCCCGCAGGATGGACCACTGTCAAGAGAGAAAAATCATCCTGGGTATCTTCCCTGGAGGAGTCTGGGGTTGCTATCCGGGATTACAGGGCCCCAAACCACAGGAAACATGTCTGCGGGAGACGGCTGGGAAGAATCTAAGGTGCATCCCAGACGATGGAGCATTGTCCAAGGAGAAAAATCATCTTGGGTATCTTCCCTGGAGGAGTCTGGGGTTGCTACCCGGGATGAGAGGACCGCAAACCACCAGAATAAAGACTCAGGGACATACCTGCAAGGAGTCTCCGATGTATCCCAGAGGATGGACCACTGTCAAGAGAGAAAAAGCATCTTGGGTATCTTCCCTGGAGGAGTCTGGGGTTGCTACCTGGGATCACAGGACCCTAAACTCCAGGAAGAAAACATTCAGAAACAGAGCTGGGAGGAGTCTCGGGTGCATCCTGCAGGATGGAGCATTGTCCAAGGAGAAAAATCATCTTGGGTATCTTCCCTGGAGGAGTGTGGGGTTGCTACCCGGGATGACAGGACCCCAAACCACCGGATAAAAGACTCGGGGACATACCTGCGAGGAGTCTCGGGTGAATCCCAGAGGATGGAGCATTGTCCAAGGAGAAAAATCATCTTGGGTATCTTCCCTGGAGGAGTCTGGGGTTGCTACCCGGGATCAGAGGACCGCAAACCACCAGAATAAAGACTCAGGGACATACCTGCAAGGAGTCTCCGATGCATCCCAGAGGATGGACCACTGTCAAGAGAGAAAAATCATCTTGGGTATCTTCCCTGGAGGAGTCTGGGGTTGCTACCCGGGATCACAGGGCCCTAAAGCATTGCAGAAAACTCTGCGGGAGACGCCTGGGAGGAGTTCTGGGTAGATCCCACAGGATGGACCACTGTCAAGAGATAAAAATCATCCTGGGTATCTTCCCTGGAGGAGTCTGGGGTTGCTACCCGGGATCACAGGGACCCAAACCACCGGAATATAGACTCAGGGACATAACTGCAAGGAGTCTCGGATGCATCCCAGAAGATGGAGCATTGCTCAAGGATAAAAATCATCTCGGGTATCTTCCCTGGAGGAGTCTGGGGTTGCTACCTGGGATCACAGGACCCTAAACCCCAGGAAGAAAACATTCAGAAACAGAGCTGGGAGGAGTCTCGGGTGCATCCTGCAGGATGGACAATAGTCCAAGGATAAAAATCATCTCAGGTATCTTCCCTGGAGGAGTCTGGGGTTGCTACCCGGGATCACAGGGCCCTAAAGCATTGCAGAAAACTCTGCGGAAGAAGCCTGGGAGGAGTTCTGGGTAGATCGCGCAAGATGGACCACTATCAAGAGAGAAAAATCATCTCGGCTATCTTTTCTGGAGGAGTCTGGGGTTTCTACCCGGGATCACAGGGTCCTAAATCACCGAAAAAAAGACTCGGGGACACAACTGCAAGGAGGCTCACGTGAATCCCAGAGGATGGAGCATTGTCCATGGAGAAAAACCATCTCGGGTATCTTCCCTGGAGGAGTCTGGGGTTGCTACCCGGGATTACAGGACCCCAAACCACCGGAAAAATGTCTGCGGAAGACGCCTGGGAGGAATCTCGGATGCATCCCAGAGGATGGAGCATTGCCCAAGGAGAAAAATCATATTGGGTATCTTCCCTGGAGGAGTCTGGGGTTTCTACCCGGGAACACAGGGCCCTAAAGCGTTGGAGAAAACTCTGCGGGAGACGCCTGGGAGGAGTTCTGGGTAGATCCTGCAGGATGGACCACTGTCAAGAGAGAAAAATCATCTTGGGTATCTTCCCTGGAGGAGTCTGGGGTTGCTACCCGGGATGACAGGACCCCAAACCACCGGATAAAAGACTCGGGGACATACCTGCGAGGAGTCTCGGGTGAATCCCAGAGGATGGAGCATTGTCCAAGGAGAAAAATCATCTTGGGTATCTTCCCTGGAGGAGTCTGGGGTTGCTACCCGGGATCAGAGGACCGCAAACCACCAGAATAAAGACTCAGGGACATACCTGCAAGGAGTCTCCGATGCATCCCAGAGGATTGACAACTGTCAAGAGAGAAAAATCATCTTGGGTATCTTCCCTGGAGGAGTCTGGGGTTGCTACCCGGGATCACAGGGCCCTAAAGCATTGGAGAAAACTCTGCGGGAGACGCCTGGGAGGAGTTCTGGGTAGATCCCGCAGGATGGACCACTGTCAAGAGAGAAAAAGCATCTTGGGTATCTTCCCTGGAGGAGTCTGGGGTTGCTACCCGGGATCACAGGGCCCCAGACCACCGGAATAAAGACTCAGGGACATAACTGCAAGGAGTCTCGGATGCATCCCAGAGGATGGACAATAGTCCAAGGAGAAAAATCATCTTGGGTATCTTCCCTGGAGGAGTCTGGGGTTGCTACCCGGGATGACAGGACCCCAAACCACCGGAAAAATGTCTGCGGAAGACGCCTGGGAGGAATCTCGGATGCATCCCAGAGGATGGAGCATTGTCCAAGGAGAAAAATCATATTGGGTATCTTCCCTGGAGGAGTCTGGGTTTGCTACCCGGGATTACAGGGCCCCAAACCACAGGAAAAATGTCTGTGGGAGACCTCTGGGAGGAATCTCAGATGCATCCCAGACGACGGAGCATTGCCCAAGGATAAAAATCATCTTAGGTATCTTCCCTGGAGGAGTCTGGGGTTGCTACTCGGGATCAGAGGACCCCAAACCACCGGAATAAAGCCTCAGGGACATACCTGCAAGGAGTCTCCGATGCATCCCAGAGGATGGACCACTGTCAAGAGAGAAAAAGCATCTTGGGTATCTTCCCTGGAGGAGTCTGGGGTTGCTACCTGGGATCACAGGACCCTAAAATCCAGGCAGAAAACATTCAGAAACAGAGCTGGGAGGAGTCTCGGGTGCATCCTGCAGGATGGAGCATTGTCCAAGGAGAAAAATCATCTCGGGTATCTTCCCTGGAGGAGTCTGGGGTTGCTACCCGGGATCACAGGGCCCTAAAGCATTGCAGAAAACTCTGCGAAAGAAGCCTGGGAGGAGTTCTGGGTAGATCCCGCAGGATGGACCACTATCAAGAGAGAAAAATCATCTCGGCTATCTTTTCTGGAGGAGTCTGGGGTTTCTACCCGGGATCACAGGGTCCTAAATCACCGAAAAAACGACTCGGGGACACAACTGCAAGGAGGCTCACGTGAATCCCAGAGGATGGAGCATTGTCCAAGGAGAAAAATCATCTCGGGTATCTTCCCTGGAGGAGTCTGGGGTTGCTACCTGGGATCACAGGGCCCTAAAGCATTGCAGAAAACTCTGCGGGAGACGCCTGGGAGGAGTTCTGGGTAGATCCCGCAGGATGGACCACTGTCAAGAGAGAAAAATCATCTTGGGTATCTTCCCTGGAGGAGTCTGGGGCTTCTACCCGGGATCACAGGGTCCTAAATCACCGAAAAAAAGACTCGGGGACACAACTGCAAGGAGGCTCACGTGAATCCCAGAGGATGGAGCATTGTCCATGGAGAAAAATCATCTTGGGTATCTTCCCTGGAGGAGTCTGGGATTGCTACCCGGGATCACAGGGCCCCAGACCACCACAATAAAGACTCAGGGCCATAACTGAAAGGAGTCTCAGATGCATCCCAGAGGATGGAGCATTGCCCAAGGATAAAAATCATCTTGGGTATCTTCCCTGGAGGAGTCTGGGGTTGCTACCCGGGATTACAGGGCGCCAAACCACAGGAATAATGTCTGCGGAAGACGCCTGGGAGGAATCGCGGATGCATCCCAGAGGATGGAGCATTGCCCAAGGAGAAAAATCATCTCGGGTATCTTCCCTGGAGGAGTCTGGGGTTGCTACCTCGGATCACAGGGCCCTAAAGCATTGCAGAAAACTCTGCGGGAGACGCCTGGGAGGAGTTCTGGGTAGATCCTGCAGGATGGACCACTGTCAAGAGAGCAAAATCATCTTGGGTATCTTCCCTGGAGGAGTCTGGGGTTGCTACCCGGGATCAGAGGACCGCAGACCACCAGAATAAAGACTCAGGGACATACCTGCAAGGAGTCTCCGATGCATCCCAGAGGATGGGCCACTGTCAAGAGAGAAAAATCATCCTGGGTATCTTCCCTGGAGGAGTCTGGGGTTGCTACCCGGGATCACAGGGACCCAGACCACCGGAATATAGACTCAGGGACATAACTGCAAGGAGTCTCGGATGCATCCCAGAAGATGGAGCATTGCTCAAGGATAAAAATCATCTCGGGTATCTTCCCTGGAGGAGTCTGGGGTTGCTACCTGGGATCACAGGACCCTAAACTCCAGGCAGAAAACATTCAGAAACAGAGCTGGGAGGAGTCTCGGGTGCATCCTGCAGGATGGAGCATTGTCCAAGGAGAAAAATCATCTCGGGTATCTTCCCTGGAGGAGTCTGGGGTTGCTACCCGGGATCACAGGGCCCTAAAGCATTGCAGAAAACTCTGCGGGAGACGCCTAGGAGGAGTTCTGATAGATCCCGCAGGATGGACCACTGTCAAGAGAGAAAAATCATCCTGGGTATCTTCCCTGGAGGAGTCTGGGGTTGCTACCCGGGATCACAGGGCCCCAGACCACCGGAATAAAGACTCAGGGACATAACTGCAAGGAGTCTCGGATGCATCCCAGAGGATGGACAATAGTCCAAGGAGAAAAATCATCTTGGGTATCTTCCCTGGAGGAGTCTGGGGTTGCTACCCGGGATGACAGGACCCCAAACCACCGGAAAAATGTCTGCGGAAGACGCCTGGGAGGAATCTCGGATGCATCCCAGAGGATGGAGCATTGTCCAAGGAGAAAAATCACATTGGGTATCTTCCCTGGAGGAGTCTGGGTTTGCTACCCGGGATTACAGGGCCCCAAACCACAGGAAAAATGTCTGTGGGAGACCTCTGGGAGGAATCTCAGATGCATCCCAGACGACGGAGCATTGCCCAAGGATAAAAATCATCTTAGGTATCTTCCCTGGAGGAGTCTGGGGTTGCTACTCGGGATCAGAGGACCCCAAACCACCGGAATAAAGCCTCAGGGACATACCTGCAAGGAGTCTCCGATGCATCGCAGAGGACGGAGCTTTGTCCAAGGATAAAAATCATATTGGGTATCTTCCCTGGAGGAGTCTGGGGTTGCTACCCGGGATGACAGGACCCCAAACCACCGGATAAAAGACTCGGGGACATACCTGCGAGGAGTCTCGGGTGAATCCCAGAGGATGGAGCATTGTCCAAGGAGAAAAATCATCTTGGGTATCTTCCCTGGAGGAGTCTGGGGTTGCTACCCGGGATCACAGGGCCCCAGACTCCCGGAATAAAGACTCAGGGACATAACTGCAAGGAGTCTCGGATGCATCCCAGAGGATGGAGCATTGTCCAAGGATAAAAATCATCTCGGGTATCTTCCCTGGAGGAGTCTGGGGTTGCTAACTGGGATCACAGGACCCTAAACCCCAGGAAGAAAACATTCAGAAACAGAGCTGGGAGGAGTCTCGGGTGCATCCTGCAGGATGGACAATAGTCCAAGGATAAAAATCATCTCAGGTATCTTCCCTGGAGGAGTCTGGGGTTGCTACCCGGGATCACAGGGCCCTAAAGCATTGCAGAAAACTCTGCGGAAGAAGCCTGGGAGGAGTTCTGGGTAGATCCCGCAGGATGGACCACTATCAAGAGAGAAAAATCATCTCGGCTATCTTTTCTGGAGGAGTCTGGGGTTTCTACCCGGGATCACAGGGTCCTAAATCACCGAAAAAAAGACTCGGGGACACAACTGCAAGGAGGCTCACGTGAATCCCAGAGGATGGAGCATTGTCCAAATAGAAAAATCATCTCGGGTATCTTCCCTGGAGGAGTCTGGGGTTGCTACCTGGGATCACAGGGCCCTAAAGCATTGCAGAAAACTCTGCGGTAGACGCCTGGGAGGAGTTCTGGGTAGATCCCGCAGGATGGACCACTGTCAAGAGAGAAAAATCATCTTGGGTATCTTCCCTGGAGGAGTCTGCGGCTTCTACCCGGGATCACAGGGTCCTAAATCACCGAAAAAAAGACTCGGGGACACAACTGCAAGGAGGCTCATGTGAATCCCAGAGGATCGAGCATTGTCCATGGCGAAAAATCATCTTGGGTATTTTCCCTGGAGGAGTCTGGGGTTGCTACCCGGGATCACAGGGCCCTAAAGCATTGCAGAAAACTCTGCGGGAGACGCCTGGGAGGAGTTCTGGGTAGATCCCGCAGGATGGACCACTGTGAAGAGAGAAAAATCATCCTGGGTATCTTCCCTGGAGGAGTCTGGGGTTGCTACCCGGGATCACAGGGCCCAGGACCACCGGAATAAAGACTCAGGGACATAACTGCAAGGAGTCTCGGATGCATCCCAGAGGATGGAGCATTGCTCAAGGATAAAAATCATCTCGGGTATCTTCCGTGGAGGAGTCTGGGGTTGCTACCTGGGATCACAGGACCCTAAACCCCAGGAAGAAAACATTCAGAAACAGAGCTGGGAAGAGTCTCGGGTGCATCCTGCAGGATGGACAATAGTCCAAGGATAAAAATCATCTCAGGTATCTTCCCTGGAGGAGTCTGGGGCTTCTACCCGGGATCACAGGGTCCTAAATCTCCGAAAAAAAGACTCGGGGACACAACTGCAAGGAGGCTCATGTGAATCCCAGAGGATGGAGCATTGTCCATGGAGAAAAATCATCTTGGGTATTTTCCCTGGAGGAGTCTGGGATTGCTACCCGGGATCACAGGGCCCTAAAGCGTTGGAGAAAACTCTGCGGGAGACGCCTGGGAGGAGTTCTGGGTAGATCCTGCAGGATGGACCACTGTCAAGAGCGAAAAATCATCTTGGGTATCTTCCCTGGAGGAGTCTGGGGTTGCTACCCGGGATGACAGGGCCCCAAACCACCGGATAAAAGTCTGCGGGAGACGGCTGGGAGGAATCTAAGGTGCATCCCAGACGATGGAGCATCGTCCAAGGAGAAAAATCATCTTGGGTATCCTCCCTGGAGGAGTCTGGGGTTGCTACCCGGGATGAGAGGACCGCAAACCACCAGAATAAAGACTCAGGGACATACCTGCAAGGAGTCTCCAATGCATCCCAGAGGATGGACCACTGTCAAGTGAGAAAAAGCATCTTGGGTATCTTTCCTGGAGGAGTCTGGGATTGCTACCTGGGATCACAGGGCCCTAAACCCCAGGAAGAAAACATTCAGAAACAGAGCTGGGAGGAGTCTCGGGTGCATCCTGCAGGATGGACAATAGTCCAAGGATAAAAATCATCTCAGGTATCTTCCCTGGAGGAGTCTGGGGTTGCTACCCGGGATCACAGGGCCCCAGACCACCGGAATAAAGACTCAGGGACATAACTGCAAGGAGTCTTGGATGCATCCCAGAGGATGGAGCATTGCTCAAGGATACAAATCATCTTGCGTATCTTCCCTGGAGGAGTCTGGGGTTGCTACCCGGGATCAGAGGACCGCAAACCACCAGAGTAAAGACTCAGGGACATACCTGCAAGGAGTCTCCGATGCATCCCAGAGGATGGACCACTGTCAAGAGAGAAAAAGCATCTTGGGTATCTTCCCTGGAGGAGTCTGGGGTTGCTACCTGGGATCACAGGACCCTAAACTCCAGGAAGAAAACATTCAGAAACAGAGCTGGGAGGAGTCTCGGGTGCATCCTGCAGGATGGAGCATTGTCCAAGGAGAAAAATCATCTTGGGTATCTTCCCTGGAGGAGTCTGGGGTTGCTACCCGGGATCAGAGGACCGCAAACCACCAGAATAAAGACTCAGGGACATACCTGCAAGGAGTCTCCGATGCATCGCAGAGGATGGAGTATTGTCCAAGGATAAAAATCATATTGGGTATCTTCCTGGAGGAGTCTGGGTTTGCTACCCGGGATGACAGGACCCCAAATCACCGGAAAAAAGACTCGGGGACATACCTGCGAGGCGTCTCGGGTGAATCCCAGAGGATGGAGCATTGTCCAAGGAGAAAAATCATCTTGGGTATCTACCCTGGAAGAGTCTGGGGTTGCTACCCGGGATCAGAGGACCGCAAACCACCAGAATAAAGACTCAGGGACATACCTGCAAGGAGTCTCCGATGCATCCCAGAGGATGGACCACTGTCAAGAGAGAAAAAGCATCTTGGGTATCTTCCCTGGAGGAGTCTGGGGTTGCTACCTGGGATCACAGGACCCTAAACTCCAGGCAGAAAACATTCAGAAACAGAGCTGGGAGGAGTCTCGGGTGCATCCTGCCCGATGGAGCATTGTCCAAGGAGAAAAATCATCTCGGGTATCTTCCCTGGAGGAGTCTGGGGTTGCTACCCGGGATCACAGGGCCCTAAAGCATTGCAGAAAACTCTGCGGGAGACGCCTGGGAGGAGTTCTGGGTAGATCCCGCAGGATGGACCACTGTCAAGAGAGAAAAATCATCCTGGGTATCTTCCCTGGAGGAGTCTGGGGTTGCTACCTGGGATCACAGGACCCTAAACTCCAGGCAGAAAACATTCAGAAACAGAGCTGGGAGGAGTCTCGGGTGCATCCTGCAGGATGGACAATAGTCCAAGGATAAAAATCATCTCAGGTATCTTCCCTAGAGGAGTCTGGGGTTGCTACCCGAGATCACAAGGCCCTAAAGCATTGCAGAAAACTCTGCGGAAGAAGCCTGGGAGGAGTTCTGGGTAGATCCCGCAGGATGGACCACTATCAAGAGAGAAAAATCATCTCGGCTATCTTTTCTGGAGGAGTCTGGGGTTTCTACCCGGGATCACAGGGTCCTAAATCACCGAAAAAAAGACTCGGGGACACAACTGCAAGGAGGCTCACGTGAATCCCAGAGGAAGGAGCATTGTCCAAGGAGAAAAATCATCTCGGGTATCTTCCCTGGAGGAGTCTGGGGTTGCTACCCGGGATCACAGGGCCCTAAAGCATTGCAGAAAACTCTGCGGGAGACGCCTGGGAGGAGTTCTGGGTAGATCCCGCAGGATGGACCACTGTCAAGAGAGAAAAATCATCTTGGGTATCTTCCCTGGAGGAGTCTGGGGCTTCTACCCGGGATCACAGGTTCCTAAATCACCGAAAAAAAGACTCGGGGACACAACTGCAAGGAGGCTCATGTGAATCCCAGAGGATGGAGCATTGTCCATGGCGAAAAATCATCTTGGGTATTTTCCCTGGAGGAGTCTGGGATTGCTACCCGGGATCACAGGGCCCCAGACCACCACAATAAAGACTCAGGTCCATAACTGAAAGGAGTCTCAGATGCATCCCAGAGGATGGAGCATTGCCCAAGGATAAAAATCATCTTGGGTATCTTCCCTGGAGGAGTCTGGGGTTGCTACTCGGGATCAGAGGACGCCAAACCACCGGAATAAAGCCTCAGGGACATACCTGCAAGGAGTCTCCGATGCATCGCAGAGGATGGAGTATTGTCCAAGGATAAAAATCATATTGGGTATCTTCCTGGAGGAGTCTGGGTTTGCTACCCGGGATGACAGGACCCCAAATCACCGGAAAAAAGACTCGGGGACATACCTGCGAGGCGTCTCGGGTGAATCCCAGAGGATGGAGCATTGTCCAAGGAGAAAAATCATCTTGGGTATCTACCCTGGAAGAGTCTGGGGTTGCTACCCGGGATCAGAGGACCGCAAACCACCAGAATAAAGACTCAGGGACATACCTGCAAGGAGTCTCCGATGCATCCCAGAGGATGGACCACTGTCAAGAGAGAAAAAGCATCTTGGGTATCTTCCCTGGAGGAGTCTGGGGTTGCTACCTGGGATCACAGGACCCTAAACTCCAGGCAGAAAACATTCAGAAACAGAGCTGGGAGGAGTCTCGGGTGCATCCTGCCCGATGGAGCATTGTCCAAGGAGAAAAATCATCTCGGGTATCTTCCCTGGAGGAGTCTGGGGTTGCTACCTCGGATCACAGGGCCCTAAAGCATTGCAGAAAACTCTGCGGGAGACGCCTGGGAGGAGTTCTGGGTAGATCCTGCAGGATGGACCACTGTCAAGAAAGAAAAATCATCTTGGGTATCTTCCCTGGAGGAGTCTGGGGTTGCTACCCGGGATGACAGGACCCCAAACCACCGGATAAAAGACTCGGGGACATACCTGCGAGGTGTCTCGGGTGAATCCCAGAGGATGGAGCATTGTCCAAGGAGAAAAATCATCTTGGGTATCTTCCCTGGAGGAGTCTGGGGTTGCTACCCAGGATGAGAGGACCGCAAACCACCAGAATAAAGACTCAGGGACATACCTGCAAGGAGTCTCCGATGCATCCCAGAGGATGGACCACTGTCAAGAGAGAAAAAGCATCCTGGGTATCTTCCCTGGAGGAGTCTGGGGTTGCTACCCGGGATCACAGGGCCGCAGACCACCGGAATAAAGACTCAGGGACATAACTGCAAGGAGTCTCGGATGCATCCCAGAGGATGGAGCATTGTCCAAGGATAAAAATCATCTCGGGTATCTTCCCTGGAGGAGTCTGGGGTTGCTAACTGGGATCACAGGACCCTAAACCCCAGGAAGAAAACATTCAGAAACAGAGCTGGGAGGAGTCTCGGGTGCATCCTGCAGGATGGACAATAGTCCAAGGATAAAAATCATCTCAGGTATCTTCCCTGGAGGAGTCTGGGGTTGCTACCCGGGATCACAGGGCCCTAAAGCATTGCAGAAAACTCTGCGGAAGAAGCCTGGGAGGAGTTCTGGGTAGATCCCGCAGGATGGACCACTGTCAAGAGAGAAAAATCATCTTGGGTATCTTCCCTGGAGGAGTCTGGGGCTTCTACCCGGGATCACAGGGTCCTAAATCACCGAAAAAAAGACTCAGGGACACAACTGCAAGGAGGCTCATGTGAATCCCAGAGGATGGAGCATTGTCCATGGAGAAAAATCATCTTGGGTATCTTCCCTGGAGGAGTCTGGGATTGCTACGCGGGATCACAGGGCCCCAGACCACCACAATAAAGACTCAGGGCCATAACTGAAAGGAGTCTCAGATGCATCCCAGAGGATGGAGCATTGCCCAAGGATAAAAATCATCTCGGGTATCTTCCCTGGATGAGTCTGGGGTTGCTACCCGGGATTACAGGGCCCCAAACCACAGGAATAATGTCTGCGGAAGACGCCTGGGAGGAATCGCGGATGCATCCCAGAGGATGGAGCATTGCCCAAGGAGAAAAATCATCTCGGGTATCTTCCCTGGAGGAGTCTGGGGTTGCTACCTCGGATCACAGGGCCCTAAAGCATTGCAGAAAACTCTGCGGGAGACGCCTGGGAGGAGTTCTGGGTAGATCCTGCAGGATGGACCACTGTCAAGAGAGAAAAATCATCTTGGGTATCTTCCCTGGAGGAGTCTGGGGTTGCTACCCGGGATGACAGGACCCCATACCACCGGATAAAAGACTCGGGGAAATACCTGCGAGGAGTCTCGGGTGAATCCCAGAGGATGGAGCATTGTCCAAGGAGAAAAATCATCTTGGGTATCTTCCCTGGAGGAGTCTGGGGTTGCTACCCGGGATCAGAGGACCGCAAACCACCAGAATAAAGACTCAGGGACATACCTGCAAGGAGTCTCCGATGCATCCCAGAGGATGGACCACTGTCAAGAGAGAAAAATCATCCTGGGTATCTTCCCTGGAGGAGTCTGGGGTTGCTACCCGGGATCACAGGGACCCAGACCACCGGAATATAGACTCAGGGACATAACTGCAAGGAGTCTCGGATGCATCCCAGAAGATGGAGCATTGCTCAAGGATAAAAATCATCTTGGGTATCTTCCCTGGAGGAGTCTGGGCTTGCTACCTGGGATCACCGGACCCTAAACCCCAGGAAGAAAACATTCAGAAACAGAGCTGGGAGGAGTCTCGGGTGCATCGTGCAGGATGGACAATAGTCCAAGGATAAAAATCATCTCAGGTATCTTCCCTGGAGGAGTCTGGGGTTGCTACCCGGGATCACAGGGCCATAAAGCATTGCAGAAAACTCTGCGGGAGACGCCTGGGAGGAGTTCTGGGCAGATCCCGCAGGATGGACCACTATCAAGAGAGAAAAATCATCTCGGCTATCTTTTCTGGAGGAGTCTGGGGTTTCTACCCGGGATCACAGGGTCCTAAATCACCGAAAAAAAGACTCGGGGACACAACTGCAAGGAGGCTCACGTGAATCCCAGAGGATGGAGCATTGTCCAAATAGAAAAATCATCTCGGGTATCTTCCCTGGAGGAGTCTGGGGTTGCTACCTGGGATCACAGGGCCCTAAAGCATTGCAGAAAACTCTGCGGTAGACGCCTGGGAGGAGTTCTGGGTAGATCCTGCAGGATGGACCACTGTCAAGAGAGAAAAATCATCCTGGGTATCTTCCCTGGAGGAGTCTGGGGCTTCTACCCGGGATCACAGGGTCCTAAATCACCGAAAAAAAGACTCGGGGACACAACTGCAAGGAGGCTCATGTGAATCCCAGAGGATGGAGCATTGTCCATGGAGAAAAATCATCTTGGGTATTTTCCCTGGAGGAGTCTGGGATTGCTACCCGGGATCACAGGGCCCTAAAGCGTTGGAGAAAACTCTGCGGGAGACGCCTGGGAGGAGTTCTGGGTAGATCCTGCAGGATGGACCACTGTCAAGAGCGAAAAATCATCTTGGGTATCTTCCCTGGAGGAGTCTGGGGTTGCTACCCGGGATGACAGGACCCCAAACCACCGGATAAAAGACTCAGGGATATACCTGCAAGGCGTCTCGGGTGAATCCCAGAGGATGGAGCATTGTGCAAGGATAAAAATCATCTTGGCTATCTTGCCTGGAGGAGTCTGGGGTTGCTACCCGGGATCAGAGGACCGCAAAACACCAGAATAAAGACTCAGGGACATACCTGGAAGGAGTCTCCGATACATCCCAGAGGATGGACCACTGTCAAGAGAGAAAAAGCATCTTGGGTATCTTCCCTGGAGGAGTCTGGGGTTGCTACCTGGGATCACAGGACCCTAAACTCCAGGAAGAAAACATTCAGAAACAGAGCTGGGAGGAGTCTCGGGTGCATCCTGCAGGATGGAGCATTGTCCAAGGAGAAAAATCATCTTGGGTATCTTCCCTGGAGGAGTCTGGGGTTGCTACCCGGGATCAGAGGACCGCAAACCACCAGAATAAAGACTCAGGGACATACCTGCAAGGAGTCTCCGATGCATCGCAGAGGATGGAGTATTGTCCAAGGATAAAAATCATATTGGGTATCTTCCTGGAGGAGTCTGGGTTTGCTACCCGGGATGACAGGACCCCAAATCACCGGAAAAAAGACTCGGGGACATACCTGCGAGGCGTCTCGGGTGAATCCCAGAGGATGGAGCATTGTCCAAGGAGAAAAATCATCTTGGGTATCTACCCTGGAAGAGTCTGGGGTTGCTACCCGGGATCAGAGGACCGCAAACCACCAGAATAAAGACTCAGGGACATACCTGCAAGGAGTCTCCGATGCATCCCAGAGGATGGACCACTGTCAAGAGAGAAAAAGCATCTTGGGTATCTTCCCTGGAGGAGTCTGGGGTTGCTACCTGGGATCACAGGACCCTAAACTCCAGGCAGAAAACATTCAGAAACAGAGCTGGGAGGAGTCTCGGGTGCATCCTGCCCGATGGAGCATTGTCCAAGGAGAAAAATCATCTCGGGTATCTTCCCTGGAGGAGTCTGGGGTTGCTACCCGGGATCACAGGGCCCTAAAGCATTGCAGAAAACTCTGCGGGAGACGCCTGGGAGGAGTTCTGGGTAGATCCCGCAGGATGGACCACTGTCAAGAGAGAAAAATCATCCTGGGTATCTTCCCTGGAGGAGTCTGGGGTTGCTACCTGGGATCACAGGACCCTAAACTCCAGGCAGAAAACATTCAGAAACAGAGCTGGGAGGAGTCTCGGGTGCATCCTGCAGGATGGACAATAGTCCAAGGATAAAAATCATCTCAGGTATCTTCCCTAGAGGAGTCTGGGGTTGCTACCCGAGATCACAAGGCCCTAAAGCATTGCAGAAAACTCTGCGGAAGAAGCCTGGGAGGAGTTCTGGGTAGATCCCGCAGGATGGACCACTATCAAGAGAGAAAAATCATCTCGGCTATCTTTTCTGGAGGAGTCTGGGGTTTCTACCCGGGATCACAGGGTCCTAAATCACCGAAAAAAAGACTCGGGGACACAACTGCAAGGAGGCTCACGTGAATCCCAGAGGAAGGAGCATTGTCCAAGGAGAAAAATCATCTCGGGTATCTTCCCTGGAGGAGTCTGGGGTTGCTACCCGGGATCACAGGGCCCTAAAGCATTGCAGAAAACTCTGCGGTAGACGCCTGGGAGGAGTTCTGGGTAGATCCCGCAGGATGGACCACTGTCAAGAGAGAAAAATCATCTTGGGTATCTTCCCTGGAGGAGTCTGGGGCTTCTACCCGGGATCACAGGTTCCTAAATCACCGAAAAAAAGACTCGGGGACACAACTGCAAGGAGGCTCATGTGAATCCCAGAGGATGGAGCATTGTCCATGGCGAAAAATCATCTTGGGTATTTTCCCTGGAGGAGTCTGGGATTGCTACCCGGGATCACAGGGCCCCAGACCACCACAATAAAGACTCAGGTCCATAACTGAAAGGAGTCTCAGATGCATCCCAGAGGATGGAGCATTGCCCAAGGATAAAAATCATCTCGGGTATCTTCCCTGGAGGAGTCTGGGGTTGCTACTCGGGATCAGAGGACGCCAAACCACCGGAATAAAGCCTCAGGGACATACCTGCAAGGAGTCTCCGATGCATCGCAGAGGATGGAGTATTGTCCAAGGATAAAAATCATCTTGGGTATCTTCCTGGAGGAGTCTGGGTTTGCTACCCGGGATGACAGGACCCCAAATCACCGGAAAAAAGACTCGGGGACATACCTGCGAGGCGTCTCGGGTGAATCCCAGAGGATGGAGCATTGTCCAAGGAGAAAAATCATCTTGGGTATCTACCCTGGAAGAGTCTGGGGTTGCTACCCGGGATCAGAGGACCGCAAACCACCAGAATAAAGACTCAGGGACATACCTGCAAGGAGTCTCCGATGCATCCCAGAGGATGGACCACTGTCAAGAGAGAAAAAGCATCTTGGGTATCTTCCCTGGAGGAGTCTGGGGTTGCTACCTGGGATCACAGGACCCTAAACTCCAGGCAGAAAACATTCAGAAACAGAGCTGGGAGGAGTCTCGGGTGCATCCTGCCCGATGGAGCATTGTCCAAGGAGAAAAATCATCTCGGGTATCTTCCCTGGAGGAGTCTGGGGTTGCTACCTCGGATCACAGGGCCCTAAAGCATTGCAGAAAACTCTGCGGGAGACGCCTGGGAGGAGTTCTGGGTATATCCTGCAGGATGGACCACTGTCAAGAAAGAAAAATCATCTTGGGTATCTTCCCTGGAGGAGTCTGGGGTTGCTACCCGGGATGACAGGACCCCAAACCACCGGATAAAAGACTCGGGGACATACCTGCGAGGTGTCTCGGGTGAATCCCAGAGGATGGAGCATTGTCCAAGGAGAAAAATCATCTTGGGTATCTTCCCTGGAGGAGTCTGGGGTTGCTACCCAGGATGAGAGGACCGCAAACCACCAGAATAAAGACTCAGGGACATACCTGCAAGGAGTCTCCGATGCATCCCAGAGGATGGACCACTGTCAAGAGAGAAAAAGCATCTTGGGTATCTTCCCTGGAGGAGTCTGGGGTTGCTACCCGGGATCACAGGGCCGCAGACCACCGGAATAAAGACTCAGGGACATAACTGCAAGGAGTCTCGGATGCATCCCAGAGGATGGAGCATTGTCCAAGGATAAAAATCATCTCGGGTATCTTCCCTGGAGGAGTCTGGGGTTGCTAACTGGGATCACAGGACCCTAAACCCCAGGAAGAAAACATTCAGAAACAGAGCTGGGAGGAGTCTCGGGTGCATCCTGCAGGATGGACAATAGTCCAAGGATAAAAATCATCTCAGGTATCTTCCCTGGAGGAGTCTGGGGTTGCTACCCGGGATCACAGGGCCCTAAAGCATTGCAGAAAACTCTGCGGAAGAAGCCTGGGAGGAGTTCTGGGTAGATCCCGCAGGATGGACCACTGTCAAGAGAGAAAAATCATCTTGGGTATCTTCCCTGGAGGAGTCTGGGGCTTCTACCCGGGATCACAGGGTCCTAAATCACCGAAAAAAAGACTCAGGGACACAACTGCAAGGAGGCTCATGTGAATCCCAGAGGATGGAGCATTGTCCATGGAGAAAAATCATCTTGGGTATCTTCCCTGGAGGAGTCTGGGATTGCTACGCGGGATCACAGGGCCCCAGACCACCACAATAAAGACTCAGGGCCATAACTGAAAGGAGTCTCAGATGCATCCCAGAGGATGGAGCATTGCCCAAGGATAAAAATCATCTCGGGTATCTTCCCTGGAGGAGTCTGGGGTTGCTACCCGGGATTACAGGGCCCCAAACCACAGGAATAATGTCTGCGGAAGACGCCTGGGAGGAATCGCGGATGCATCCCAGAGGATGGAGCATTGCCCAAGGAGAAAAATCATCTCGGGTATCTTCCCTGGAGGAGTCTGGGGTTGCTACCTCGGATCACAGGGCCCTAAAGCATTGCAGAAAACTCTGCGGGAGACGCCTGGGAGGAGTTCTGGGTAGATCCTGCAGGATGGACCACTGTCAAGAGAGAAAAATCATCTTGGGTATCTTCCCTGGAGGAGTCTGGGGTTGCTACCCGGGATGACAGGACCCCATACCACCGGATAAAAGACTCGGGGAAATACCTGCGAGGAGTCTCGGGTGAATCCCAGAGGATGGAGCATTGTCCAAGGAGAAAAATCATCTTGGGTATCTTCCCTGGAGGAGTCTGGGGTTGCTACCCGGGATCAGAGGACCGCAAACCACCAGAATAAAGACTCAGGGACATACCTGCAAGGAGTCTCCGATGCATCCCAGAGGATGGACCACTGTCAAGAGAGAAAAATCATCCTGGGTATCTTCCCTGGAGGAGTCTGGGGTTGCTACCCGGGATCACAGGGACCCAGACCACCGGAATATAGACTCAGGGACATAACTGCAAGGAGTCTCGGATGCATCCCAGAAGATGGAGCATTGCTCAAGGATAAAAATCATCTTGGGTATCTTCCCTGGAGGAGTCTGGGCTTGCTACCTGGGATCACCGGACCCTAAACCCCAGGAAGAAAACATTCAGAAACAGAGCTGGGAGGAGTCTCGGGTGCATCGTGCAGGATGGACAATAGTCCAAGGATAAAAATCATCTCAGGTATCTTCCCTGGAGGAGTCTGGGGTTGCTACCCGGGATCACAGGGCCATAAAGCATTGCAGAAAACTCTGCGGGAGACGCCTGGGAGGAGTTCTGGGCAGATCCCGCAGGATGGACCACTATCAAGAGAGAAAAATCATCTCGGCTATCTTTTCTGGAGGAGTCTGGGGTTTCTACCCGGGATCACAGGGTCCTAAATCACCGAAAAAAAGACTCGGGGACACAACTGCAAGGAGGCTCACGTGAATCCCAGAGGATGGAGCATTGTCCAAATAGAAGAATCATCTCGGGTATCTTCCCTGGAGGAGTCTGGGGTTGCTACCTGGGATCACAGGGCCCTAAAGCATTGCAGAAAACTCTGCGGTAGACGCCTGGGAGGAGTTCTGGGTAGATCCTGCAGGATGGACCACTGTCAAGAGAGAAAAATCATCCTGGGTATCTTCCCTGGAGGAGTCTGGGGCTTCTACCCGGGATCACAGGGTCCTAAATCACCGAAAAAAAGACTCGGGGACACAACTGCAAGGAGGCTCATGTGAATCCCAGAGGATGGAGCATTGTCCATGGAGAAAAATCATCTTGGGTATTTTCCCTGGAGGAGTCTGGGATTGCTACCCGGGATCACAGGGCCCTAAAGCGTTGGAGAAAACTCTGCGGGAGACGCCTGGGAGGAGTTCTGGGTAGATCCTGCAGGATGGACCACTGTCAAGAGCGAAAAATCATCTTGGGTATCTTCCCTGGAGGAGTCTGGGGTTGCTACCCGGGATGACAGGACCCCAAACCACCGGATAAAAGACTCAGGGATATACCTGCAAGGCGTCTCGGGTGAATCCCAGAGGATGGAGCATTGTGCAAGGATAAAAATCATCTTGGCTATCTTGCCTGGAGGAGTCTGGGGTTGCTACCCGGGATCAGAGGACCGCAAAACACCAGAATAAAGACTCAGGGACATACCTGGAAGGAGTCTCCGATACATCCCAGAGGATGGACCACTGTCAAGAGAGAAAAATCATCTTGGGTATCTTCCCTGGAGGAGTCTGGGGTTGCTACCCGGGATCACAGGGCCCTAAAGCATTGCAGAAAACTCTGCGGGAGACACCTGTGAGGAGTTCTGCGTAGATCCCGCAGGATGGACCACTGTCAAGAGAGAAAAATCATCTTGGGTATCTTCCCTGGAGGAGTCTGGGGTTGCTACCCGGGATTACAGGGCCCCAAACCACCGGATAAAAGTCTGCCGGAGACGGCTGGGAGGAATCTAAGGTGCATCCCAGACGATGGAGCATCGTCCAAGGAGAAAAATCATCTTGGGTATCCTCCCTGGAGGAGTCTGGGGTTGCTACCCGGGATGAGAGGACCGCAAACCACCAGAATAAAGACTCAGGGACATACCTGCAAGGAGTCTCCGATGCATCCCAGAGGATGGACCACTGTCAAGTGAGAAAAATCATCCTGGGTATCTTTCCTGGAGGAGTCTGGGGTTGCTACCTGGGATCACAGGGCCCTAAACCCCAGGAAGAAAACATTCAGAAACAGAGCTGGGAGGAGTCTCGGGTGCATCCTGCAGGATGGACAATAGTCCAAGGATAAAAATCATCTCAGGTATCTTCCCTGGAGGAGTCTGGGGTTGCTACCCGGGATCACAGGGCCAATGACCACCGGAATAAAGACTCAGGGACATAACTGCAAGGAGTCTTGGATGCATCCCAGAGGATGGAGCATTGCTCAAGGATACAAATCATCTTGCGTATCTTCCCTGGAGGAGTCTGGGGTTGCTATCCGGGATTACAGGGCCCCAAACCACAGGAAACATGTCTGCGGGAGACGGCTGGGAAGAATCTAAGGTGCATCCCAGACGATGGAGCATTGTCCAAGGAGAAAAATCATCTTGGGTATCTTCCCTGGAGGAGTCTGGGGTTGCTACCCGGGATGACAGGACCCCAAACCACCGGATAAAAGACTCGGGGACATACCTGCGAGGAGTCTCGGGTGAATCCCAGAGGATGGAGCATTGTCCAAGGAGAAAAATCATCTTGGGTATCTTCCCTGGAGGAGTCTGGGGTTGCTACCCGGGATGACAGGACCCCAAACCACCGGATAAAAGACTCGGGGATATACCTGCAAGGCGTCTCGGGTGAATCCCAGAGGATGGAGCATTGTCCAAGGAGAAAAATCATCTTGGGTATCTTCCCTGGAGGAGTCTGGGGTTGCTAACTGGGATCAGAGGACCGCAAACCACCAGAATAAAGACTCAGGGACATACCTGCAAGGAGTCTCCGATGCATCCCAGAGCATGGACCACTGTCAAGAGAGAAAAATCATCTTGGGTATCTTCCCTGGAGGAGTCTGGGGTTGCTACCTGGGATCACAGGGCCCTAAAGCATTGCAGAAAACTCTGCGGTAGACGCCTGGGAGGAGTTCTGGGTAGATCCCGCAGGATGGACCACTGTCAAGAGAGAAAAATCATCTTGGGTATCTTCCCTGGAGGAGTCTGCGGCTTCTACCCGGGATCACAGGGTCCTAAATCACCGAAAAAAAGACTCGGGGACACAACTGCAAGGAGGCTCATGTGAATCCCAGAGGATCGAGCATTGTCCATGGCGAAAAATCATCTTGGGTATTTTCCCTGGAGGAGTCTGGGGTTGCTACCCGGGATCACAGGGCCCTAAAGCATTGCAGAAAACTCTGCGGGAGACGCCTGGGAGGAGTTCTGGGTAGATCCCGCAGGATGGACCACTGTGAAGAGAGAAAAATCATCCTGGGTATCTTCCCTGGAGGAGTCTGGGGTTGCTACCCGGGATCACAGGGCCCAGGACCACCGGAATAAAGACTCAGGGACATAACTGCAAGGAGTCTCGGATGCATCCCAGAGGATGGAGCATTGCTCAAGGATAAAAATCATCTCGGGTATCTTCCGTGGAGGAGTCTGGGGTTGCTACCTGGGATCACAGGACCCTAAACCCCAGGAAGAAAACATTCAGAAACAGAGCTGGGAAGAGTCTCGGGTGCATCCTGCAGGATGGACAATAGTCCAAGGATAAAAATCATCTCAGGTATCTTCCCTGGAGGAGTCTGGGGCTTCTACCCGGGATCACAGGGTCCTAAATCTCCGAAAAAAAGACTCGGGGACACAACTGCAAGGAGGCTCATGTGAATCCCAGAGGATGGAGCATTGTCCATGGAGAAAAATCATCTTGGGTATCTTCCCTGGAGGAGTCTGGGATTGCTACCCGGGATCACAGGGCCCCAGACCACCGCAATAAAGACTCAGGGCCATAAATGAAAGGCGTCTCAGATGCATCCCAGAGGATGGAGCATTGCCCAAGGATAAAAATCATCTCGGGTATCTTCCCTGGAGGAGTCTGGGTTTCCTACCCGGGATTACAGGGCCCCAAACCACAGGAAAAATGTCTGTGGGAGACCTCTGGGAGGAATCGCGGATGCATCCCAGAGGATGGAGCATTGCCCAAGGAGAAAAATCATCTCGGGTATCTTCCCTGGAGGAGTCTGGGATTGCTACCTCGGATCACAGGGCCCTAAAGCATTGCAGAAAACTCTGCGGGAGACGCCTGGGAGGAGTTCTGGGTATATCCTGCAGGATGGACCACTGTCAAGAAAGAAAAATCATCTTGGGTATCTTCCCTGGAGGAGTCTGGGGTTGCTACCCGGGATGACAGGACCCCAAACCACCGGATAAAAGACTCGGGGACATACCTGCGAGGTGTCTCGGGTGAATCCCAGAGGATGGAGCATTGTCCAAGGAGAAAAATCATCTTGGGTATCTTCCCTGGAGGAGTCTGGGGTTGCTACCCAGGATGAGAGGACCGCAAACCACCAGAATAAAGACTCAGGGACATACCTGCAAGGAGTCTCCGATGCATCCCAGAGGATGGACCACTGTCAAGAGAGAAAAAGCATCTTGGGTATCTTCCCTGGAGGAGTCTGGGGTTGCTACCCGGGATCACAGGGCCCCAGACCACCGGAATAAAGACTCAGGGACATAACTGCAAGGAGTCTCGGATGCATCCCAGAGGATGGACAATAGTGCAAGGAGAAAAATCATCTTGGGTATCTTCCCTGGAGGAGTCTGGGGTTGCTACCCGGGATGACAGGAGCCCAAACCACCGGAAAAATGTGTGCGGAAGACGCCTGGGAGGAATCTCGGATGCAGCCCAGAGGATGGAGCATTGTCCAAGGAGAAAAATCATATTGGGTATCTTCCCTGGAGGAGTCTGGGGTTGCTACCCGGGATCACAGGGCCCTAAAGCATTGCAGAAAACTCTGCGGGAGACGCCTGGGAGGAGTTCTGGGTAGATCCCGCAGGATGGACCACTGTCAAGAGAGAAAAATCATCTCGGCTATCTTTTCTGGAGGAGTCTGGGGTTTCTACCCGGGATCACAGGGTCCTAAATCACCGAAAAAAAGACTCGGGGACACAACTGCAAGGAGGCTCACGTGAATCCCAGAGGATGGAGCATTGTCCAAGGAGAAAAATCATCTCGGGTATCTTCCCTGGAGGAGTCTGGGGTTGCTACCTGGGATCACAGGGCCCTAAAGCATTGCAGAAAACTCTGCGGGAGACGCCTGGGAGGAGTTCTGGGTAGATCCCGCAGGATGGACCACTGTCAAGAGAGAAAAATCATCTTGGGTATCTTACCTGGAGGAGTCTGGGGCTTCTACCCGGGATCACAGGGTCCTAAATCACCGGAAAAAGACTCAGGGACACAACTGCAAGGAGGCTCATGTGAATCCCAGAGGATGGAGCATTGTCCATGGAGAAAAATCATCTTGGGTATCTTCCCTGGAGGAGTCTGGGATTGCTACCCGGGATCACAGGGCCCCAGACCACCACAATAAAGACTCAGGGCCATAACTGAAAGGAGTCTCAGATGCATCCCAGAGGATGGAGCATTGCCCAAGGATAAAAATCATCTCGGGTATCTTCCCTGGAGGAGTCTGGGGTTGCTACCCGGGATTACAGGGCCCCAAACCACAGGAATAATGTCTGCGGAAGACGCCTGGGAGGAATCGCGGATGCATCCCAGAGGATGGAGCATTGCCCAAGGAGAAAAATCATCTCGGGTATCTTCCCTGGAGGAGTCTGGGGTTGCTACCTCGGATCACAGGGCCCTAAAGCATTGCAGAAAACTCTGCGGGAGACGCCTGGGAGGAGTTCTGGGTAGATCCTGCAGGATGGACCACTGTCAAGAGAGAAAAATCATCTTGGGTATCTTCCCTGGAGGAGTCTGGGGTTGCTACCCGGGATGACAGGACCCCAAACCACCGGATAAAAGACTCGGGGACATACCTGCGAGGAGTCTCGGGTGAATCCCAGAGGATGGAGCATTGTCCAAGGAGAAAAATCATCTTGGGTATCTTCCCTGGAGGAGTCTGGGGTTGCTACCCGGGATCAGAGGACCGCAAACCACCAGAATAAAGACTCAGGGACATACCTGCAAGGAGTCTCCGATGCATCCCAGAGGATGGACCACTGTCAAGAGAGAAAAATCATCTTGGGTATCTTCCCTGGAGGAGTCTGGGGTTGCTACCTGGGATCACAGGGCCCTAAAGCATTGCAGAAAACTCTGCGGAAGAAGCCTGGGAGGAGTTCTGGGTAGATCCCGCAGGATGGACCACTATCAAGAGAGAAAAATCATCTCGGCTATCTTTTCTGGAGGAGTCTCGGGTTTCTACCCGGGATCACAGGGTCCTAAATCACCGAAAAAAAGACTCGGGGACACAACTGCAAGGAGACTCACGTGAATCCCAGAGGATGGACCATTGTCCATGGAGAAAAATCATCTTGGGTATTTTCCCTGGAGGAGTCTGGGATTGCTACCCGGGATCACAGGGCCCCAGACCACCGCAATAAAGACTCAGGGCCATAACTGAAAGGAGTCTCAGATGCATCCCAGAGGATGGAGCATTGCCCAAGGATAAAAATCATCTCGGGTATCTTACCTGGAGGAGTCTGGGGTTGCTACCCGGGATTACAGGGCCCCAAACCACAGGAATAATGTCTGCGGAAGACGCCTGGGAGGAATCGCGGATGCATCCCAGAGGATGGAGCATTGCCCAAGGAGAAAAATCATCTCGGGTATCTTCCCTGGAGGAGTCTGGGGTTGCTACCTCGGATCACAGGGCCATAAAGCATTGCAGAAAACTCTGCGGGAGACGCCTGGGAGGAGTTCTGGGTATATCCTGCAGGATGGACCACTGTCAAGAGAGAAAAATCATCTTGGGTATCTTCCCTGGAGGAGTCTGGGGTTGCTACCCGGGATGACAGGACCCCAAACCACCGGATAAAAGACTCGGGGACATACCTGCGAGGAGTCTCGGGTGAATCCCAGAGGATGGAGCATTGTCCAAGGAGAAAAATCATCTTGGGTATCTTCCCTGGAGGAGTCTGGGGTTGCTACCCGGGATCAGAGGACCGCAAACCACCAGAATAAAGGCTCAGGGACATACCTGCAAGGAGTCTCCGATGCATCCCAGAGGATGGACCACTGTCAAGAGAGAAAAATCATCTTGGGTATCTTCCCTGGAGGAGTCTGGGGTTGCTACCCGGGATCACAGGGCCCTAAAGCATTGCAGAAAACTCTGCGGGAGACGCCTGGGAGGAGTTCTGGGTAGATCCCGCAGGATGGACCACTGTCAAGAGAGAAAAAGCATCTTGGTTATCTTCCCTGGAGGAGTCTGGGGTTGCTACCCGGGATCACAGGGTCCCAGACCACCGGAATAAAGACTCAGGGACATAACTGCAAGGAGTCTCAGATGCATCCCAGAGGATGGACAATAGTCCAAGGAGAAAAATTATCTTGGGTATCTTCCCTGGAGGAGTCTGGGGTTGCTACCCGGGATGACAGGGCCCCAAACCACAGGAAAAATGTCTGTGGGAGACCTCTGGGAGGAATCTCGGATGCATCCCAGACGACGGAGCATTGCCCAAGGATAAAAATCATCTTGGGTATCTTCCCTGGAGGAGTCTGGGATTGCTACTCGGGATCAGAGGACCCCAAACCACCGGAATAAAGCCTCAGGGACATACCTGCAAGGAGTCTCCGATGCATCGCAGAGGATGGAGCATTGTCCAAGGATAAAAATCATCTTGGGTATCTTCCTGGAGGAGTCTGGGTTTGCTACCCGGGATGACAGGACCCCAAATCACCGGAAAAAAGACTCGGGGACATACCTGCGAGGCGTCTCGGGTGAATCCCAGAGGATGGAGCATTGTCCAAGGAGAAAAATCATCTTGGGTATCTACCCTGGAAGAGTCTGGGGTTGCTACCCGGGATCAGAGGACCGCAAACCACCAGAATAAAGACTCAGGGACATACCTGCAAGGAGTCTCCGATGCATCCCAGAGGATGGACCACTGTCAAGAGAGAAAAAGCATCTTGGGTATCTTCCCTGGAGGAGTCTGGGGTTGCTACCTGGGATCACAGGACCCTAAACTCCAGGCAGAAAACATTCAGAAACAGAGCTGGGAGGAGTCTCGGGTGCATCCTGCCCGATGGAGCATTGTCCAAGGAGAAAAATCATCTCGGGTATCTTCCCTGGAGGAGTCTGGGGTTGCTACCCGGGATCACAGGGCCCTAAAGCATTGCAGAAAACTCTGCGGGAGACGCCTGGGAGGAGTTCTGGGTAGATCCCGCAGGATGGACCACTGTCAAGAGAGAAAAATCATCCTGGGTATCTTCCCTGGAGGAGTCTGGGGTTGCTACCCGGGATCACAGGGCCCCAGACCACCGGAATAAAGACTCAGGGACATAACTGCAAGGAGTCTCGGATGCATCCCAGAGGATGGAGCATTGCTCAAGGATAAAAATCATCTCGGGTATCTTCCCTGGAGGAGTCTGGGGTTGCTACCTGGGATCACAGGACCCTAAACCCCAGGAAGAAAACATTCAGAAACAGAGCTGGGAGGAGTCTCGGGTGCATCCTGCAGGATGGACAATAGTCCAAGGATAAAAATCATCTCAGGTATCTTCCCTAGAGGAGTCTGGGGTTGCTACCCGAGATCACAAGGCCCTAAAGCATTGCAGAAAACTCTGCGGAAGAAGCCTGGGAGGAGTTCTGGGTAGATCCCGCAGGATGGACCACTATCAAGAGAGAAAAATCATCTCGGCTATCTTTTCTGGAGGAGTCTGGGGTTTCTACCCGGGATCACAGGGTCCTAAATCACCGAAAAAAAGACTCGGGGACACAACTGCAAGGAGGCTCACGTGAATCCCAGAGGAAGGAGCATTGTCCAAGGAGAAAAATCATCTCGGGTATCTTCCCTGGAGGAGTCTGGGGTTGCTACCCGGGATCACAGGGCCCTAAAGCATTGCAGAAAACTCTGCGGTAGACGCCTGGGAGGAGTTCTGGGTAGATCCCGCAGGATGGACCACTGTCAAGAGAGAAAAATCATCTTGGGTATCTTCCCTGGAGGAGTCTGGGGCTTCTACCCGGGATCACAGGTTCCTAAATCACCGAAAAAAAGACTCGGGGACACAACTGCAAGGAGGCTCATGTGAATCCCAGAGGATGGAGCATTGTCCATGGCGAAAAATCATCTTGGGTATTTTCCCTGGAGGAGTCTGGGATTGCTACCCGGGATCACAGGGCCCCAGACCACCACAATAAAGACTCAGGTCCATAACTGAAAGGAGTCTCAGATGCATCCCAGAGGATGGAGCATTGCCCAAGGATAAAAATCATCTTGGGTATCTTCCCTGGAGGAGTCTGGGGTTGCTACTCGGGATCAGAGGACGCCAAACCACCGGAATAAAGCCTCAGGGACATACCTGCAAGGAGTCTCCGATGCATCGCAGAGGATGGAGTATTGTCCAAGGATAAAAATCATATTGGGTATCTTCCTGGAGGAGTCTGGGTTTGCTACCCGGGATGACAGGACCCCAAATCACCGGAAAAAAGACTCGGGGACATACCTGCGAGGCGTCTCGGGTGAATCCCAGAGGATGGAGCATTGTCCAAGGAGAAAAATCATCTTGGGTATCTACCCTGGAAGAGTCTGGGGTTGCTACCCGGGATCAGAGGACCGCAAACCACCAGAATAAAGACTCAGGGACATACCTGCAAGGAGTCTCCGATGCATCCCAGAGGATGGACCACTGTCAAGAGAGAAAAAGCATCTTGGGTATCTTCCCTGGAGGAGTCTGGGGTTGCTACCTGGGATCACAGGACCCTAAACTCCAGGCAGAAAACATTCAGAAACAGAGCTGGGAGGAGTCTCGGGTGCATCCTGCCCGATGGAGCATTGTCCAAGGAGAAAAATCATCTCGGGTATCTTCCCTGGAGGAGTCTGGGGTTGCTACCTCGGATCACAGGGCCCTAAAGCATTGCAGAAAACTCTGCGGGAGACGCCTGGGAGGAGTTCTGGGTAGATCCTGCAGGATGGACCACTGTCAAGAGAGAAAAATCATCTTGGGTATCTTCCCTGGAGGAGTCTGGGGTTGCTACCCGGGATGACAGGACCCCAAACCACCGGATAAAAGACTCGGGGACATACCTGCGAGGAGTCTCGGGTGAATCCCAGAGGATGGAGCATTGTCCAAGGAGAAAAATCATCTTGGGTATCTTCCCTGGAGGAGTCTGGGGTTGCTACCCGGGATCAGAGGACCGCAAACCACCAGAATAAAGACTCAGGGACATACCTGCAAGGAGTCTCCGATGCATCCCAGAGGATGGACCACTGTCAAGAGAGAAAAATCATCTTGGGTATCTTCCCTGGAGGAGTCTGGGGTTGCTACCTGGGATCACAGGGCCCTAAAGCATTGCAGAAAACTCTGCGGAAGAAGCCTGGGAGGAGTTCTGGGTAGATCCCGCAGGATGGACCACTATCAAGAGAGAAAAATCATCTCGGCTATCTTTTCTGGAGGAGTCTCGGGTTTCTACCCGGGATCACAGGGTCCTAAATCACCGAAAAAAAGACTCGGGGACACAACTGCAAGGAGACTCACGTGAATCCCAGAGTATGGACCATTGTCCATGGAGAAAAATCATCTTGGGTATTTTCCCTGGAGGAGTCTGGGATTGCTACCCGGGATCACAGGGCCCCAGACCACCGCAATAAAGACTCAGGGCCATAACTGAAAGGAGTCTCAGATGCATCCCAGAGGATGGAGCATTGCCCAAGGATAAAAATCATCTCGGGTATCTTACCTGGAGGAGTCTGGGGTTGCTACCCGGGATTACAGGGCCCCAAACCACAGGAATAATGTCTGCGGAAGACGCCTGGGAGGAATCGCGGATGCATCCCAGAGGATGGAGCATTGCCCAAGGAGAAAAATCATCTCGGGTATCTTCCCTGGAGGAGTCTGGGGTTGCTACCTCGGATCACAGGGCCATAAAGCATTGCAGAAAACTCTGCGGGAGACGCCTGGGAGGAGTTCTGGGTATATCCTGCAGGATGGACCACTGTCAAGAGAGAAAAATCATCTTGGGTATCTTCCCTGGAGGAGTCTGGGGTTGCTACCCGGGATGACAGGACCCCAAACCACCGGATAAAAGACTCGGGGACATACCTGCGAGGAGTCTCGGGTGAATCCCAGAGGATGGAGCATTGTCCAAGGAGAAAAATCATCTTGGGTATCTTCCCTGGAGGAGTCTGGGGTTGCTACCCGGGATCAGAGGACCGCAAACCACCAGAATAAAGGCTCAGGGACATACCTGCAAGGAGTCTCCGATGCATCCCAGAGGATGGACCACTGTCAAGAGAGAAAAATCATCTTGGGTATCTTCCCTGGAGGAGTCTGGGGTTGCTACCCGGGATCACAGGGCCCTAAAGCATTGCAGAAAACTCTGCGGGAGACGCCTGGGAGGAGTTCTGGGTAGATCCCGCAGGATGGACCACTGTCAAGAGAGAAAAAGCATCTTGGTTATCTTCCCTGGAGGAGTCTGGGGTTGCTACCCGGGATCACAGGGTCCCAGACCACCGGAATAAAGACTCAGGGACATAACTGCAAGGAGTCTCAGATGCATCCCAGAGGATGGACAATAGTCCAAGGAGAAAAATTATCTTGGGTATCTTCCCTGGAGGAGTCTGGGGTTGCTACCCGGGATGACAGGGCCCCAAACCACAGGAAAAATGTCTGTGGGAGACCTCTGGGAGGAATCTCGGATGCATCCCAGACGACGGAGCATTGCCCAAGGATAAAAATCATCTTGGGTATCTTCCCTGGAGGAGTCTGGGATTGCTACTCGGGATCAGAGGACCCCAAACCACCGGAATAAAGCCTCAGGGACATACCTGCAAGGAGTCTCCGATGCATCGCAGAGGATGGAGCATTGTCCAAGGATAAAAATCATCTTGGGTATCTTCCTGGAGGAGTCTGGGTTTGCTACCCGGGATGACAGGACCCCAAATCACCGGAAAAAAGACTCGGGGACATACCTGCGAGGCGTCTCGGGTGAATCCCAGAGGATGGAGCATTGTCCAAGGAGAAAAATCATCTTGGGTATCTACCCTGGAAGAGTCTGGGGTTGCTACCCGGGATCAGAGGACCGCAAACCACCAGAATAAAGACTCAGGGACATACCTGCAAGGAGTCTCCGATGCATCCCAGAGGATGGACCACTGTCAAGAGAGAAAAAGCATCTTGGGTATCTTCCCTGGAGGAGTCTGGGGTTGCTACCTGGGATCACAGGACCCTAAACTCCAGGCAGAAAACATTCAGAAACAGAGCTGGGAGGAGTCTCGGGTGCATCCTGCCCGATGGAGCATTGTCCAAGGAGAAAAATCATCTCGGGTATCTTCCCTGGAGGAGTCTGGGGTTGCTACCCGGGATCACAGGGCCCTAAAGCATTGCAGAAAACTCTGCGGGAGACGCCTGGGAGGAGTTCTGGGTAGATCCCGCAGGATGGACCACTGTCAAGAGAGAAAAATCATCCTGGGTATCTTCCCTGGAGGAGTCTGGGGTTGCTACCCGGGATCACAGGGCCCCAGACCACCGGAATAAAGACTCAGGGACATAACTGCAAGGAGTCTCGGATGCATCCCAGAGGATGGAGCATTGCTCAAGGATAAAAATCATCTCGGGTATCTTCCGTGGAGGAGTCTGGGGTTGCTACCTGGGATCACAGGACCCTAAACCCCAGGAAGAAAACATTCAGAAACAGAGCTGGGAGGAGTCTCGGGTGCATCCTGCCCGATGGACAATAGTCCAAGGATAAAAATCATCTCAGGTATCTTCCCTAGAGGAGTCTGGGGTTGCTACCCGAGATCACAAGGCCCTAAAGCATTGCAGAAAACTCTGCGGAAGAAGCCTGGGAGGAGTTCTGGGTAGATCCCGCAGGATGGACCACTATCAAGAGAGAAAAATCATCTCGGCTATCTTTTCTGGAGGAGTCTGGGGTTTCTACCCGGGATCACAGGGTCCTATATCACCGAAAAAAAGACTCGGGGACACAACTGCAAGGAGGCTCACGTGAATCCCAGAGGAAGGAGCATTGTCCAAGGAGAAAAATCATCTCGGGTATCTTCCCTGGAGGAGTCTGGGGTTGCTACCCGGGATCACAGGGCCCTAAAGCATTGCAGAAAACTCTGCGGTAGACGCCTGGGAGGAGTTCTGGGTAGATCCCGCAGGATGGACCACTGTCAAGAGAGAAAAATCATCTTGGGTATCTTCCCTGGAGGAGTCTGGGGCTTCTACCCGGGATCACAGGGTCCTAAATCACCGAAAAAAAGACTCGGGGACACAACTGCAAGGAGGCTCATGTGAATCCCAGAGGATGGAGCATTGGCCATGGCGAAAAATCATCTTGGGTATTTTCCCTGGAGGAGTCTGGGATTGCTACCCGGGATCACAGGGCCCCAGACCACCACAATAAAGACTCAGGTCCATAACTGAAAGGAGTCTCAGATGCATCCCAGAGGATGGAGCATTGCCCAAGGATAAAAATCATCTTGGGTATCTTCCCTGGAGGAGTCTGGGGTTGCTACTCGGGATCAGAGGACGCCAAACCACCGGAATAAAGCCTCAGGGACATACCTGCAAGGAGTCTCCGATGCATCGCAGAGGATGGAGTATTGTCCAAGGATAAAAATCATATTGGGTATCTTCCTGGAGGAGTCTGGGTTTGCTACCCGGGATGACAGGACCCCAAATCACCGGAAAAAAGACTCGGGGACATACCTGCGAGGCGTCTCGGGTGAATCCCAGAGGATGGAGCATTGTCCAAGGAGAAAAATCATCTTGGGTATCTACCCTGGAAGAGTCTGGGGTTGCTACCCGGGATCAGAGGACCGCAAACCACCAGAATAAAGACTCAGGGACATACCTGCAAGGAGTCTCCGATGCATCCCAGAGGATGGACCACTGTCAAGAGAGAAAAAGCATCTTGGGTATCTTCCCTGGAGGAGTCTGGGGTTGCTACCCGGGATCACAGGGCCGCAGACCACCGGAATAAAGACTCAGGGACATAACTGCAAGGAGTCTCGGATGCATCCCAGAGGATGGAGCATTGTCCAAGGATAAAAATCATCTCGGGTATCTTCCCTGGAGGAGTCTGGGGTTGCTAACTGGGATCACAGGACCCTAAACCCCAGGAAGAAAACATTCAGAAACAGAGCTGGGAGGAGTCTCGGGTGCATCCTGCAGGATGGACAATAGTCCAAGGATAAAAATCATCTCAGGTATCTTCCCTGGAGGAGTCTGGGGTTGCTACCCGGGATCACAGGGCCCTAAAGCATTGCAGAAAACTCTGCGAAAGAAGCCTGGGAGGAGTTCTGGGTAGATCCCGCAGGATGGACCACTGTCAAGAGAGAAAAATCATCTTGGGTATCTTCCCTGGAGGAGTCTGGGGCTTCTACCCGGGATCACAGGGTCCTAAATCACCGAAAAAAAGACTCAGGGACACAACTGCAAGGAGGCTCATGTGAATCCCAGAGGATGGAGCATTGTCCATGGAGAAAAATCATCTTGGGTATCTTCCCTGGAGGAGTCTGGGATTGCTACCCGGGATCACAGGGCCCCAGACCACCACAATAAAGACTCAGGGCCATAACTGAAAGGAGTCTCAGATGCATCCCAGAGGATGGAGCATTGCCCAAGGATAAAAATCATCTCGGGTATCTTCCCTGGAGGAGTCTGGGGTTGCTACCCGGGATTACAGGGCCCCAAACCACAGGAATAATGTCTGCGGAAGACGCCTGGGAGGAATCGCGGATGCATCCCAGAGGATGGAGCATTGCCCAAGGAGAAAAATCATCTCGGGTATCTTCCCTGGAGGAGTCTGGGGTTGCTACCTCGGATCACAGGGCCCTAAAGCATTGCAGAAAACTCTGCGGGAGACGCCTGGGAGGAGTTCTGGGTAGATCCTGCAGGATGGACCACTGTCAAGAGAGAAAAATCATCTTGGGTATCTTCCCTGGAGGAGTCTGGGGTTGCTACCCGGGATGACAGGACCCCATACCACCGGATAAAAGACTCGGGGAAATACCTGCAAGGAGTCTCGGGTGAATCCCAGAGGATGGAGCATTGTCCAAGGAGAAAAATCATCTTGGGTATCTTCCCTGGAGGAGTCTGGGGTTGCTACCCGGGATCAGAGGACCGCAAACCACCAGAATAAAGACTCAGGGACATACCTGCAAGGAGTCTCCGATGCATCCCAGAGGATGGACCACTGTCAAGAGAGAAAAATCATCCTGGGTATCTTCCCTGGAGGAGTCTGGGGTTGCTACCCGGGATCACAGGGACCCAGACCACCGGAATATAGACTCAGGGACATAACTGCAAGGAGTCTCGGATGCATCCCAGAAGATGGAGCATTGCTCAAGGATAAAAATCATCTTGGGTATCTTCCCTGGAGGAGTCTGGGCTTGCTACCTGGGATCACCGGACCCTAAACCACAGGAAGAAAACATTCAGAAACAGAGCTGGGAGGAGTCTCGGGTGCATCGTGCAGGATGGACAATAGTCCAAGGATAAAAATCATCTCAGGTATCTTCCCTGGAGGAGTCTGGGGTTGCTAGCCGGGATCACAGGGCCATAAAGCATTGCAGAAAACTCTGCGGGAGACGCCTGGGAGGAGTTCTGGGCAGATCCCGCAGGATGGACCACTATCAAGAGAGAAAAATCATCTCGGCTATCTTTTCTGGAGGAGTCTGGGGTTTCTACCCGGGATCACAGGGTCCTAAATCACTGAAAAAAAGACTCGGGGACACAACTGCAAGGAGGCTCACGTGAATCCCAGAGGATGGAGCATTGTCCAAATAGAAAAATCATCTTGGCTATCTTGCCTGGAGGAGTCTGGGGTTGCTACCCGGGATCAGAGGACCGCAAAACACCAGAATAAAGACTCAGGGACATACCTGCAAGGAGTCTCCGATGCATCCCAGAGGATGGACCACTGTCAAGAGAGAAAAATCATCCTGGGTATCTTCCCTGGAGGAGTCTGGGGTTGCTACCCGGGATCACAGGGCCCCAGACCACCGGAATAAAGACTCAGGGACATAACTGCAAGGAGTCTCGGATGCATCCCAGAGGATGGAGCATTGCTCAAGGATAAAAATCATCTCGGGTATCTTCCGTGGAGGAGTCTGGGGTTGCTACCTGGGATCACAGGACCCTAAACCCCAGGAAGAAAACATTCAGAAACAGAGCTGGGAGGAGTCTCGGGTGCATCCTGCCCGATGGACAATAGTCCAAGGATAAAAATCATCTCAGGTATCTTCCCTAGAGGAGTCTGGGGTTGCTACCCGAGATCACAAGGCCCTAAAGCATTGCAGAAAACTCTGCGGAAGAAGCCTGGGAGGAGTTCTGGGTAGATCCCGCAGGATGGACCACTATCAAGAGAGAAAAATCATCTCGGCTATCTTTTCTGGAGGAGTCTGGGGTTTCTACCCGGGATCACAGGGTCCTATATCACCGAAAAAAAGACTCGGGGACACAACTGCAAGGAGGCTCACGTGAATCCCAGAGGAAGGAGCATTGTCCAAGGAGAAAAATCATCTCGGGTATCTTCCCTGGAGGAGTCTGGGGTTGCTACCCGGGATCACAGGGCCCTAAAGCATTGCAGAAAACTCTGCGGTAGACGCCTGGGAGGAGTTCTGGGTAGATCCCGCAGGATGGACCACTGTCAAGAGAGAAAAATCATCTTGGGTATCTTCCCTGGAGGAGTCTGGGGCTTCTACCCGGGATCACAGGGTCCTAAATCACCGAAAAAAAGACTCGGGGACACAACTGCAAGGAGGCTCATGTGAATCCCAGAGGATGGAGCATTGGCCATGGCGAAAAATCATCTTGGGTATTTTCCCTGGAGGAGTCTGGGATTGCTACCCGGGATCACAGGGCCCCAGACCACCACAATAAAGACTCAGGTCCATAACTGAAAGGAGTCTCAGATGCATCCCAGAGGATGGAGCATTGCCCAAGGATAAAAATCATCTTGGGTATCTTCCCTGGAGGAGTCTGGGGTTGCTACTCGGGATCAGAGGACGCCAAACCACCGGAATAAAGCCTCAGGGACATACCTGCAAGGAGTCTCCGATGCATCGCAGAGGATGGAGTATTGTCCAAGGATAAAAATCATATTGGGTATCTTCCTGGAGGAGTCTGGGTTTGCTACCCGGGATGACAGGACCCCAAATCACCGGAAAAAAGACTCGGGGACATACCTGCGAGGCGTCTCGGGTGAATCCCAGAGGATGGAGCATTGTCCAAGGAGAAAAATCATCTTGGGTATCTACCCTGGAAGAGTCTGGGGTTGCTACCCGGGATCAGAGGACCGCAAACCACCAGAATAAAGACTCAGGGACATACCTGCAAGGAGTCTCCGATGCATCCCAGAGGATGGACCACTGTCAAGAGAGAAAAAGCATCTTGGGTATCTTCCCTGGAGGAGTCTGGGGTTGCTACCCGGGATCACAGGGCCGCAGACCACCGGAATAAAGACTCAGGGACATAACTGCAAGGAGTCTCGGATGCATCCCAGAGGATGGAGCATTGTCCAAGGATAAAAATCATCTCGGGTATCTTCCCTGGAGGAGTCTGGGGTTGCTAACTGGGATCACAGGACCCTAAACCCCAGGAAGAAAACATTCAGAAACAGAGCTGGGAGGAGTCTCGGGTGCATCCTGCAGGATGGACAATAGTCCAAGGATAAAAATCATCTCAGGTATCTTCCCTGGAGGAGTCTGGGGTTGCTACCCGGGATCACAGGGCCCTAAAGCATTGCAGAAAACTCTGCGGAAGAAGCCTGGGAGGAGTTCTGGGTAGATCCCGCAGGATGGACCACTGTCAAGAGAGAAAAATCATCTTGGGTATCTTCCCTGGAGGAGTCTGGGGCTTCTACCCGGGATCACAGGGTCCTAAATCACCGAAAAAAAGACTCAGGGACACAACTGCAAGGAGGCTCATGTGAATCCCAGAGGATGGAGCATTGTCCATGGAGAAAAATCATCTTGGGTATCTTCCCTGGAGGAGTCTGGGATTGCTACCCGGGATCACAGGGCCCCAGACCACCACAATAAAGACTCAGGGCCATAACTGAAAGGAGTCTCAGATGCATCCCAGAGGATGGAGCATTGCCCAAGGATAAAAATCATCTCGGGTATCTTCCCTGGAGGAGTCTGGGGTTGCTACCCGGGATTACAGGGCCCCAAACCACAGGAATAATGTCTGCGGAAGACGCCTGGGAGGAATCGCGGATGCATCCCAGAGGATGGAGCATTGCCCAAGGAGAAAAATCATCTCGGGTATCTTCCCTGGAGGAGTCTGGGGTTGCTACCTCGGATCACAGGGCCCTAAAGCATTGCAGAAAACTCTGCGGGAGACGCCTGGGAGGAGTTCTGGGTAGATCCTGCAGGATGGACCACTGTCAAGAGAGAAAAATCATCTTGGGTATCTTCCCTGGAGGAGTCTGGGGTTGCTACCCGGGATGACAGGACCCCATACCACCGGATAAAAGACTCGGGGAAATACCTGCAAGGAGTCTCGGGTGAATCCCAGAGGATGGAGCATTGTCCAAGGAGAAAAATCATCTTGGGTATCTTCCCTGGAGGAGTCTGGGGTTGCTACCCGGGATCAGAGGACCGCAAACCACCAGAATAAAGACTCAGGGACATACCTGCAAGGAGTCTCCGATGCATCCCAGAGGATGGACCACTGTCAAGAGAGAAAAATCATCCTGGGTATCTTCCCTGGAGGAGTCTGGGGTTGCTACCCGGGATCACAGGGACCCAGACCACCGGAATATAGACTCAGGGACATAACTGCAAGGAGTCTCGGATGCATCCCAGAAGATGGAGCATTGCTCAAGGATAAAAATCATCTTGGGTATCTTCCCTGGAGGAGTCTGGGCTTGCTACCTGGGATCACCGGACCCTAAACCACAGGAAGAAAACATTCAGAAACAGAGCTGGGAGGAGTCTCGGGTGCATCGTGCAGGATGGACAATAGTCCAAGGATAAAAATCATCTCAGGTATCTTCCCTGGAGGAGTCTGGGGTTGCTAGCCGGGATCACAGGGCCATAAAGCATTGCAGAAAACTCTGCGGGAGACGCCTGGGAGGAGTTCTGGGCAGATCCCGCAGGATGGACCACTATCAAGAGAGAAAAATCATCTCGGCTATCTTTTCTGGAGGAGTCTGGGGTTTCTACCCGGGATCACAGGGTCCTAAATCACTGAAAAAAAGACTCGGGGACACAACTGCAAGGAGGCTCACGTGAATCCCAGAGGATGGAGCATTGTCCAAATAGAAAAATCATCTTGGCTATCTTGCCTGGAGGAGTCTGGGGTTGCTACCCGGGATCAGAGGACCGCAAAACACCAGAATAAAGACTCAGGGACATACCTGGAAGGAGTCTCCGATACATCCCAGAGGATGGACCACTGTCAAGAGAGAAAAATCATCTTGGGTATCTTCCCTGGAGGAGTCTGGGGTTGCTACCCGGGATCACAGGGCCCTAAAGCATTGCAGAAAACTCTGCGGGAGACACCTGTGAGGAGTTCTGCGTAGATCCCGCAGGATGGACCACTGTCAAGAGAGAAAAATCATCTTGGGTATCTTCCCTGGAGGAGTCTGGGGTTGCTACCCGGGATTACAGGGCCCCAAACCACCGGATAAAAGTCTGCCGGAGACGGCTGGGAGGAATCTAAGGTGCATCCCAGACGATGGAGCATCGTCCAAGGAGAAAAATCATCTTGGGTATCCTCCCTGGAGGAGTCTGGGGTTGCTACCCGGGATGAGAGGACCGCAAACCACCAGAATAAAGACTCAGGGACATACCTGCAAGGAGTCTCCGATGCATCCCAGAGGATGGACCACTGTCAAGTGAGAAAAATCATCCTGGGTATCTTTCCTGGAGGAGTCTGGGGTTGCTACCTGGGATCACAGGGCCCTAAACCCCAGGAAGAAAACATTCAGAAACAGAGCTGGGAGGACTCTCGGGTGCATCCTGCAGGATGGACAATAGTCCAAGGATAAAAATCATCTCAGGTATCTTCCCTGGAGGAGTCTGGGGTTGCTACCCGGGATCACAGGGCCAATGACCACCGGAATAAAGACTCAGGGACATAACTGCAAGGAGTCTTGGATGCATCCCAGAGGATGGAGCATTGCTCAAGGATACAAATCATCTTGCGTATCTTCCCTGGAGGAGTCTGGGGTTGCTATCCGGGATTACAGGGCCCCAAACCACAGGAAACATGTCTGCGGGAGACGGCTGGGAAGAATCTAAGGTGCATTCCCAGACGATGGAGCATTGTCCAAGGAGAAAAATCATCTTGGGTATCTTCCCTGGAGGAGTCTGGGGTTGCTACCCGGGATGACAGGACCCCAAACCACCGGATAAAAGACTCGGGGACATACCTGCGAGGAGTCTCGGGTGAATCCCAGAGGATGGAGCATTGTCCAAGGAGAAAAATCATCTTGGGTATCTTCCCTGGAGGAGTCTGGGGTTGCTAACTGGGATCAGAGGACCGCAAACCACCAGAATAAAGACTCAGGGACATACCTGCAAGGAGTCTCCGATGCATCCCAGAGGATGGACCACTGTCAAGAGAGAAAAATCATCTTGGGTATCTTCCCTGGAGGAGTCTGGGGTTGCTACCTGGGATCACAGGGCCCTAAAGCATTGCAGAAAACTCTGCGGTAGACGCCTGGGAGGAGTTCTGGGTAGATCCCGCAGGATGGACCACTGTCAAGAGAGAAAAATCATCTTGGGTATCTTCCCTGGAGGAGTCTGCGGCTTCTACCCGGGATCACAGGGTCCTAAATCACCGAAAAAAAGACTCGGGGACACAACTGCAAGGAGGCTCATGTGAATCCCAGAGGATCGAGCATTGTCCATGGCGAAAAATCATCTTGGGTATTTTCCCTGGAGGAGTCTGGGGTTGCTACCCGGGATCACAGGGCCCTAAAGCATTGCAGAAAACTCTGCGGGAGACGCCTGGGAGGAGTTCTGGGTAGATCCCGCAGGATGGACCACTGTCAAGAGAGAAAAATCATCTTGGGTATCTTACCTGGAGGAGTCTGGGGTTGCTACCCGGGATCACAGGGCCCAGGACCACCGGAATAAAGACTCAGGGACATAACTGCAAGGAGTCTCGGATGCATCCCAGAGGATGGAGCATTGCTCAAGGATAAAAATCATCTCGGGTATCTTCCGTGGAGGAGTCTGGGGTTGCTACCTGGGATCACAGGACCCTAAACCCCAGGAAGAAAACATTCAGAAACAGAGCTGGGAAGAGTCTCGGGTGCATCCTGCAGGATGGACAATAGTCCAAGGATAAAAATCATCTCAGGTATCTTCCCTGGAGGAGTCTGGGGCTTCTACCCGGGATCACAGGGTCCTAAATCTCCGAAAAAAAGACTCGGGGACACAACTGCAAGGAGGCTCATGTGAATCCCAGAGGATGGAGCATTGTCCATGGAGAAAAATCATCTTGGGTATCTTCCCTGGAGGAGTCTGGGGTTGCTACCCGGGATCACAGGGCCCCAGACCACCGCAATAAAGACTCAGGGCCATAAATGAAAGGCGTCTCAGATGCATCCCAGAGGATGGAGCATTGCCCAAGGATAAATATCATCTCGGGTATCTTCCCTGGAGGAGTCTGGGTTTCCTACCCGGGATTACAGGGCCCCAAACCACAGGAAAAATGTCTGTGGGAGACCTCTGGGAGGAATCGCGGATGCATCCCAGAGGATGGAGCATTGCCCAAGGAGAAAAATCATCTCGGGTATCTTCCCTGGAGGAGTCTGGGATTGCTACCTCGGATCACAGGGCCCTAAAGCATTGCAGAAAACTCTGCGGGAGACGCCTGGGAGGAGTTCTGGGTATATCCTGCAGGATGGACCACTGTCAAGAAAGAAAAATCATCTTGGGTATCTTCCCTGGAGGAGTCTGGGGTTGCTACCCGGGATGACAGGACCCCAAACCACCGGATAAAAGACTCGGGGACATACCTGCGAGGTGTCTCGGGTGAATCCCAGAGGATGGAGCATTGTCCAAGGAGAAAAATCATCTTGGGTATCTTCCCTGGAGGAGTCTGGGGTTGCTACCCAGGATGAGAGGACCGCAAACCACCAGAATAAAGACTCAGGGACATACCTGCAAGGAGTCTCCGATGCATCCCAGAGGATGGACCACTGTCAAGAGAGAAAAAGCATCTTGGGTATCTTCCCTGGAGGAGTCTGGGGTTGCTACCCGGGATCACAGGGCCCCAGACCACCACAATAAAGACTCAGGGCCATAACTGAAAGGAGTCTCAGATGCATCCCAGAGGATGGAGCATTGCCCAAGGATAAAAATCATCTCGGGTATCTTCCCTGGAGGAGTCTGGGGTTGCTACCCGGGATTACAGGGCCCCAAACCACAGGAATAATGTCTGCGGAAGACGCCTGGGAGGAATCGCGGACGCATCCAAGAGGATGGAGCATTGCCCAAGGAGAAAAATCATCTCGGGTATCTTCCCTGGAGGAGTCTGGGGTTGCTACCTCGGATCACAGGGCCCTAAAGCATTGCAGAAAACTCTGCGGGAGACGCCTGGGAGGAGTTCTGGGTAGATCCTGCAGGATGGACCACTGTCAAGAGAGAAAAATCATCTTGGGTATCTTCCCTGGAGGAGTCTGGGGTTGCTACCCGGGATGACAGGACCCCAAACCACCGGATAAAAGACTCGGGGACATACCTGCGAGGAGTCTCGGGTGAATCCCAGAGGATGGAGCATTGTCCAAGGAGAAAAATCATCTTGGGTATCTTCCCTGGAGGAGTCTGGGGTTGCTACCCGGGATCAGAGGACCGCAAACCACCAGAATAAAGACTCAGGGACATACCTGCAAGGAGTCTCCGATGCATCCCAGAGGATGGACCACTGTCAAGAGAGAAAAATCATCTTGGGTATCTTCCCTGGAGGAGTCTGGGGTTGCTACCTGGGATCACAGGGCCCTAAAGCATTGCAGAAAACTCTGCGGAAGAAGCCTGGGAGGAGTTCTGGGTAGATCCCGCAGGATGGACCACTATCAAGAGAGAAAAATCATCTCGGCTATCTTTTCTGGAGGAGTCTCGGGTTTCTACCCGGGATCACAGGGTCCTAAATCACCGAAAAAAAGACTCGGGGACACAACTGCAAGGAGACTCACGTGAATCCCAGAGGATGGACCATTGTCCATGGAGAAAAATCATCTTGGGTATTTTCCCTGGAGGAGTCTGGGATTGCTACCCGGGATCACAGGGCCCCAGACCACCGCAATAAAGACTCAGGGCCATAACTGAAAGGAGTCTCAGATGCATCCCAGAGGATGGAGCATTGCCCAAGGATAAAAATCATCTCGGGTATCTTACCTGGAGGAGTCTGGGGTTGCTACCCGGGATTACAGGGCCCCAAACCACAGGAATAATGTCTGCGGAAGACGCCTGGGAGGAATCGCGGATGCATCCCAGAGGATGGAGCATTGCCCAAGGAGAAAAATCATCTCGGGTATCTTCCCTGGAGGAGTCTGGGGTTGCTACCTCGGATCACAGGGCCATAAAGCATTGCAGAAAACTCTGCGGGAGACGCCTGGGAGGAGTTCTGGGTATATCCTGCAGGATGGACCACTGTCAAGAGAGAAAAATCATCTTGGGTATCTTCCCTGGAGGAGTCTGGGGTTGCTACCCGGGATGACAGGACCCCAAACCACCGGATAAAAGACTCGGGGACATACCTGCGAGGAGTCTCGGGTGAATCCCAGAGGATGGAGCATTGTCCAAGGAGAAAAATCATCTTGGGTATCTTCCCTGGAGGAGTCTGGGGTTGCTACCCGGGATCAGAGGACCGCAAACCACCAGAATAAAGGCTCAGGGACATACCTGCAAGGAGTCTCCGATGCATCCCAGAGGATGGACCACTGTCAAGAGAGAAAAATCATCTTGGGTATCTTCCCTGGAGGAGTCTGGGGTTGCTACCCGGGATCACAGGGCCCTAAAGCATTGCAGAAAACTCTGCGGGAGACGCCTGGGAGGAGTTCTGGGTAGATCCCGCAGGATGGACCACTGTCAAGAGAGAAAAAGCATCTTGGTTATCTTCCCTGGAGGAGTCTGGGGTTGCTACCCGGGATCACAGGGTCCCAGACCACCGGAATAAAGACTCAGGGACATAACTGCAAGGAGTCTCAGATGCATCCCAGAGGATGGACAATAGTCCAAGGAGAAAAATTATCTTGGGTATCTTCCCTGGAGGAGTCTGGGGTTGCTACCCGGGATGACAGGGCCCCAAACCACAGGAAAAATGTCTGTGGGAGACCTCTGGGAGGAATCTCGGATGCATCCCAGACGACGGAGCATTGCCCAAGGATAAAAATCATCTTGGGTATCTTCCCTGGAGGAGTCTGGGATTGCTACTCGGGATCAGAGGACCCCAAACCACCGGAATAAAGCCTCAGGGACATACCTGCAAGGAGTCTCCGATGCATCGCAGAGGATGGAGCATTGTCCAAGGATAAAAATCATCTTGGGTATCTTCCTGGAGGAGTCTGGGTTTTCTACCCGGGATGACAGGACCCCAAATCACCGGAAAAAAGACTCGGGGACATACCTGCGAGGCGTCTCGGGTGAATCCCAGAGGATGGAGCATTGTCCAAGGAGAAAAATCATCTTGGGTATCTACCCTGGAAGAGTCTGGGGTTGCTACCCGGGATCAGAGGACCGCAAACCACCAGAATAAAGACTCAGGGACATAACTGCAAGGAGTCTCCGATGCATCCCAGAGGATGGACCACTGTCAAGAGAGAAAAAGCATCTTGGGTATCTTCCCTGGAGGAGTCTGGGGTTGCTACCTGGGATCACAGGACCCTAAACTCCAGGCAGAAAACATTCAGAAACAGAGCTGGGAGGAGTCTCGGGTGCATCCTGCAGGATGGAGCATTGTCCAAGGAGAAAAATCATCTCAGGTATCTTCCCTGGAGGAGTCTGGGGTTGCTACCCGGGATCACAGGGCCCTAAAGCATTGCAGAAAACTCTGCGGAAGAAGCCTGGGAGGAGTTCTGGGTAGATCCCGCAGGATGGACCACTGTCAAGAGAGAAAAATCATCTCGGCTATCTTTTCTGGAGGAGTCTGGGGTTTCTACCCGGGATCACAGGGTCCTAAATCACCGAAAAAAAGACTCAGGGACACAACTGCAAGGAGGCTCACGTGAATCCCAGAGGATGGAGCATTGTCCAAGGAGAAAAATCATCTCGGGTATCTTCCCTGGAGGAGTCTGGGGTTGCTACCTGGGATCACAGGGCCCTAAACCATTGCAGAAAACTCTGCGGGAGACGCCTGGGAGGAGTTCTGGGTAGATCCCGCAGGATGGACCACTGTCAAGAGAGAAAAATCATCTTGGGTATCTTCCCTGGAGGAGTCTGGGGCTTCTACCCGGGATCACAGGGTCCTAAATCACCGAAAAAAAGACTCAGGGACACAACTGCAAGGAGGCTCATGTGAATCCCAGAGGATGGAGCATTGTCCATGGAGAAAAATCATCTTGGGTATCTTCCCTGGAGGAGTCTGGGATTGCTACCCGGGATCACAGGGCCCCAGACCACCACAATAAAGACTCAGGGCCATAACTGAAAGGAGTCTCAGATGCATCCCAGAGGATGGAGCATTGCCCAAGGATAAAAATCATCTCGGGTATCTTCCCTGGAGGAGTCTGGGGTTGCTACCCGGGATTACAGGGCCCCAAACCACAGGAATAATGTCTGCGGAAGACGCCTGGGAGGAATCGCGGATGCATCCCAGAGGATGGAGCATTGCCCAAGGAGAAAAATCATCTCGGGTATCTTCCCTGGAGGAGTCTGGGGTTGCTACCTCGGATCACAGGGCCCTAAAGCATTGCAGAAAACTCTGCGGGAGACGCCTGGGAGGAGTTCTGGGTAGATCCTGCAGGATGGACCACTGTCAAGAGAGAAAAATCATCTTGGGTATCTTCCCTGGAGGAGTCTGGGGTTGCTACCCGGGATGACAGGACCCCAAACCACCGGATAAAAGACTCGGGGACATACCTGCGAGGAGTCTCGGGTGAATCCCAGAGGATGGAGCGTTGTCCAAGGAGAAAAATCATCTTGGGTATCTTCCCTGGAGGAGTCTGGGGTTGCTACCCGGGATCAGAGGACCGCAAACCACCAGAATAAAGACTCAGGGACATACCTGCAAGGAGTCTCCGATGCATCCCAGAGGATGGACCACTGTCAAGAGAGAAAAATCATCTTGGGTATCTTCCCTGGAGGAGTCTGGGGTTGCTACCCGGGATCACAGGGCCCTAAAGCATTGCAGTAAACTCTGCGGGAGACGCCTGGGAGGAGTTCTGGGTAGATCCCGCAGGATGGACCACTGTCAAGAGAGAAAAATCATCCTGGGTATCTTCCCTGGAGGAGTCTGGGGTTGCTACCCGGGATCACAGGGACCCAGACCACCGGAATATAGACTCAGGGACATAACTGCAAGGAGTCTCGGATGCATCCCAGAAGATGGAGCATTGCTCAAGGATAAAAATCATCTCGGGTATCTTCCCTGGAGGAGTCTGGGGTTGCTACCTGGGATCACAGGACCCTAAACCCCAGGAAGAAAACATTCAGAAACAGAGCTGGGAGGAGTCTCGGGTGCATCCTGCAGGATGGACAATAGTCCAAGGATAAAAATCATCTCAGGTATCTTCCCTGGAGGAGTCTGGGGTTGCTACCCGAGATCACAAGGCCCTAAAGCATTGCAGAAAACTCTGCGGAAGAAGCCTGGGAGGAGTTCTGGGTAGATCCCGCAGGATGGACCACTATCAAGAGAGAAAAATCATCTCGGCTATCTTTTCTGGAGGAGTCTGGGGTTTCTGCCCGGGATCACAGGGTCCTAAATCACCGAAAAAAAGACTCGGGGACACAACTGCAAGGAGGCTCACGTGAATCCCAGAGGATGGAGCATTGTCCAAGGAGAAAAATCATCTCGGGTATCTTCCCTGGAGGAGTCTGGGGTTGCTACCCGGTACCACAGGGCCCTAAAGCATTGCAGAAAACTCTGCGGTAGACGCCTGGGAGGAGTTCTGGGTAGATCCCGCAGGATGGACCACTGTCAAGAGAGAAAAATCATCTTGGGTATCTTCCCTGGAGGAGTCTGGGGCTTCTACCCGGGATCACAGGGTCCTAAATCACCGAAAAAAAGACTCGGGGACACAACTGCAAGGAGGCTCATGTGAATCCCAGAGGATGGAGCATTGTCCATGGCGAAAAATCATCTTGGGTATTTTCCCTGGAGGAGTCTGGGATTGATACCCGGGATCACAGGGCCCCAGACCACCACAATAAAGACTCAGGTCCATAACTGAAAGGAGTCTCAGATGCATCCCAGAGGATGGAGCATTGCCCAAGGATAAAAATCATCTTGGGTATCTTCCCTGGAGGAGTCTGGGGTTGCTACTCGGGATCAGAGGACGCCAAACCACCGGAATAAAGCCTCAGGGACATACCTGCAAGGAGTCTCCGATGCATCGCAGAGGATGGAGTATTGTCCAAGGATAAAAATCATATTGGGTATCTTCCTGGAGGAGTCTGGGTTTGCTACCCGGGATGACAGGACCCCAAATCACCGGAAAAAAGACTCGGGGACATACCTGCGAGGCGTCTCGGGTGAATCCCAGAGGATGGAGCATTGTCCAAGGAGAAAAATCATCTTGGGTATCTACCCTGGAAGAGTCTGGGGTTGCTACCCGGGATCAGAGGACCGCAAACCACCAGAATAAAGACTCAGGGACATACCTGCAAGGAGTCTCCGATGCATCCCAGAGGATGGACCACTGTCAAGAGAGAAAAAGCATCTTGGGTATCTTCCCTGGAGGAGTCTGGGGTTGCTACCTGGGATCACAGGACCCTAAACTCCAGGCAGAAAACATTCAGAAACAGAGCTGGGAGGAGTCTCGGGTGCATCCTGCCCGATGGAGCATTGTCCAAGGAGAAAAATCATCTCGGGTATCTTCCCTGGAGGAGTCTGGGGTTGCTACCCGGGATCACAGGGCCCTAAAGCATTGCAGAAAACTCTGCGGGAGACGCCTGGGAGGAGTTCTGGGTAGATCCCGCAGGATGGACCACTGTCAAGAGAGAAAAATCATCCTGGGTATCTTCCCTGGAGGAGTCTGGGGTTGCTACCCGGGATCACAGGGCCCCAGACCACCGGAATAAAGACTCAGGGACATAACTGCAAGGAGTCTCGGATGCATCCCAGAGGATGGAGCATTGCTCAAGGATAAAAATCATCTCGGGTATCTTCCGTGGAGGAGTCTGGGGTTGCTACCTGGGATCACAGGACCCTAAACCCCAGGAAGAAAACATTCAGAAACAGAGCTGGGAGGAGTCTCGGGTGCATCCTGCAGGATGGACAATAGTCCAAGGATAAAAATCATCTCAGGTATCTTCCCTGGAGGAGTCTGGGGTTGCTACCCAGGATCACAGGGCCCTAAAGCATTGCAGAAAACTCTGCGGGAGACGCCTGGGAGGAGTTCTGGGTAGATCCCGCAGGATGGACCACTGTCAAGAGAGAAAAAGCATCTTGGGTATCTTCCCTGGAGGAGTCTGGGGTTTCTACCCGGGAAGACAGGACCCCAAACCACCGGATAAAAGACTCGGGGACATACCTGCGAGGAGTCTCGGGTGAATCCCAGAGGATGGAGCATTGTCCAAGGAGAAAAATCATCTTGGGTATCTTCCCTGGAGGAGTCTGGGGTTGCTACCCGGGATCAGAGAACCGCAAACCACCAGAATAAAGACTCAGGGACATACCTGCAAGGAGTCTCCGATGCATCCCAGAGGATGGACCACTGTCAAGAGAGAAAAATCATCTTGGGTATCTTCCCTGGAGGAGTCTGGGGTTGCTACCCGGGATCACAGGGCCCTAAAGCATTGCAGAAAACTCTGCGGGAGACGCCTGGGAGGAATTCTGGGTAGATCCCGCAGGATGGACCACTGTCAAGAGAGAAAAAGCATCTTGGGTATCTTCCCTGGAGGAGTCTGGGGTTGCTACCCGGGATCACAGGGCCCCAGACCACCGGAAAAAAAGACTCAGGGACATAACTGCAAGGAGTCTCGGATGCATCCCAGAGGATGGACAATAGTCCAAGGAGAAAAATCATCTTGGGTATCTTCCCTGGAGGAGTCTGGGGTTGCTACCCGGGATGACAGGACCCCAAACCACCGGATCAAAGACTCGGGGATATACCTGCAAGGCGTCTCGGGTGAATCCCAGAGGATGGAGCATTGTGCAAGGATAAAAATCATCTTGGCTATCTTCCCTGGAGGAGTCTGGGGTTGCTACCCGGGATCAGAGGACCGCAAAACACCAGAATAAAGACTCAGGGACATACATGGAAGGAGTTTCCGATACATCCCAGACGATGGACCACTGTCAAGAGAGAAAAATCATCTTGGGTATCTTCCCTGGAGGAGTCTGGGGTTGCTACCCGGGATCACAGGGCCCTAAAGCATTGGAGAAAACTCTGCGGGAGACGCCTGGGAGGAGTTCTGGGTAGATCCCGCAGGATGGACCACTGTCAAGAGAGAAAAAGCATCTTGGGTATCTTCCCTGGAGGAGTCTGGGGTTGCTACCCGGGATCACAGGGCCCTAAATCCCAGGAAGAAAACATTCAGAAACAGAGCTGGGAGGAGTCTCGGGTGCATCCTGCAGGATGGACAATAGTCCAAGGAGAAAAATCATCTCAGGTATCTTCCCTGGAGGAGTCTGGGGTTGCTACCCAGGATCACAGGGACCCAGACCACCGGAATAAAGACTCAGGGACATAACTGCAAGGAGTCTCGGATGCATCCCAGAGGATGGAGCATTGCTCAAGGATACAAATCATCTTGCGTATCTTCCCAGTAGGAGTCTGGGGTTGCTACCTCGGATCACAGGGCCCTAAAGCATTGCAGAATACTCTGCGGGAGACGTCTGGGAGGAGTTCTGGGTATATCCTGCAGGATGGACCACTGTCAAGACAGAAAAATCATCTTGGGTATCTTCCCTGGAGGAGTCTGGGGTTGCTACCCGGGATGACAGGACCCCAAACCACCGGATAAAAGACTCGGGGACATACCTGCGAAGAGTCTCGGGTGAATCCCAGAGGATGGAGCATTGTCCAAGGAGAAAAATCATCTTGGGTATCTTCCCTGGAGGAGTCTGGGGTTGCTACCCGGGATCAGAGGACCGCAAACCACCAGAATAAAGACTCAGGGACATACCTGCAAGGAGTCTCCGATGCATCCCAGAGGATGGACCACTGTCAAGAGAGAAAAATCATCTCCGGTATCTTCCCTGGAGGAGTCTGGGGTTGCTACCCGGGATCACAGGGCCCTAAAGCATTGCAGAAAACTCTGCGGGAGACGCCTGGGAGGAGTTCTGGGTAGATCCCGCAGGATGGACCACTGTCAAGAGAGAAAAATCATCCTGGTATCTTCCCTGGAGGAGTCTGGGGTTGCTACCCGGGATCACAGGGCCCCAGACCACCGGAATAAAGACTCAGGGACATAACTGCAAGGAGTCTCGGATGCATCCCAGAGGATGGAGCATTGCTCAAGGATAAAAATCATCTCGTGTATCTTCCCTGGAGGAGTCTGGGGTTGCTACCTGGGATCACAGGACCCTAAACCCCAGGAAGAAAACATTCAGAAACAGAGCTGGGAGGAGTCTCGGGTGCATCCTGCAGGATGGACAATAGTCCAAGGATAAAAATCATCTCAGGAATCTTCCCTGGAGGAGTCTGGGGTTGCTACCCGGGATCACAGGGCCCTAAAGCATTGCAGAAAACTCTGCGGGAGACGCCTGGGAGGAGTTCTGGGTAGATCCCGCAGGATGGACCACTATCAAGAGAGAAAAATCATCTCGGCTATCTTTTCTGGAGGAGTCTGGGGTTTCTACCCGGGATCACAGGGTCCTAAATCACCGAAAAAAAGACTCGGGGACACAACTGCAAGGAAGCTCACGTGAATCCCAGAGGATGGAGCATTGTCCATGGAGAAAAATCATCTTGGGTGTTTTCCCTAGAGGAGTCTGGGATTGCTACCCGGGATCACAGGGCCCCAGACCACCGCAATAAAGACTCAGGGCCATAACTGAAAGGAGTCTCAGATGCATCCCAGAGGATGGAGCATTGCCCAAGGAGAAAAATCATCTCGGGTATCTTCCCTGGAGGAGTCTGGGGTTGCTACCTCGGATCACAGGGCCCTAAAGCATTGCAGAAAACTCTGCGGGAGACTCCTGGGAGGAGTTCTGGGTATATCCTGCAGGATGGAACACTGTCAAGAGAGAAAAATCATCTTGGGTATCTTCCCTGGAGGAGTCTGGGGTTGCTACCCGGGAAGACAGGACCCCAAACCACCGGATAAAAGACTCGGGGACATACCTGCGAGGAGTCTCGGGTGAATCCCAGAGGATGGAGCATTGTCCAAGGAGAAAAATCATCTTGGGTATCTTCCCTGGAGGAGTCTGGGGTTGCTACCCGGGATCAGAGGACCGCAAACCACCAGAATAAAGACTCAGGGACATACCTGCAAGGAGTCTCCGATGCATCCCAGAGGATGGACCACTGTCAAGAGAGAAAAATCATCTTGGGTATCTTCCCTGGAGGAGTCTGGGGTTGCTACCCGGGATCACAGGGCCCTAAAGCATTGGAGAAAACTCTGCGGGAGACGCCTGGGAGGAGTTCTGGGTAGATCCCGCAGGATGGACCACTGTCAAGAGAGAAAAAGCATCTTGGGTATCTTCCCTGGAGGAGTCTGGGGTTGCTACCCGGGATCACAGGGCCCCAGACCACCGGAATAAAGACTCAGGGACATAACTGCAAGGAGTCTCCGATGCATCCCAGAGGATGGACAATAGTCCAAGGAGAAAAATCATCTTGGGTTTCTTCCCTGGAGGAGTCTGGGGTTGCTACCAGGGATGACAGGACCCCAAACCACCGGAAAAATGTCTGCGGAAGACGCCTGGGAGGAATCTCGGATGCATCCCAGAGGATGGAGCATTGTCCAAGGAGAAAAATCATCTCGGGTATCTTCCCTGGAGGAGTCTGGGGTTGCTACCTGGGATCACAGGGCCCTAAAGCATTGCAGAAAACTCTGCGGTAGACGCCTGGGAGGAGTTCTGGGTAGATCCCGCAGGATGGACCACTGTCAAGAGAGAAAAATCATCTTGGGTATCTTCCCTGGAGGAGTCTGGGGCTTCTACCCGGGATCACAGGGTCCTAAATCACCGAAAAAAAGACTCGGGGACACAACTGCAAGGAGGCTCATGTGAATCCCAGAGGATGGAGCATTGTCCATGGCGAAAAATCATCTTGGGTATTTTCCCTGGAGAAGTCTGGGATTGCTACCCGGGATCACAGGGCCCCAGACCACCACAATAAAGACTCAGGTCCATAACTGAAAGGAGTCTCAGATGCATCCCAGAGGATGGATCATTGCCCAAGGATAAAAATCATCTCGGGTATCTTCCCTGGAGGAGTCTGGGTTTGCTACCCGGGATTACAGGGCCCGAAACCACAGGAAAAATGTCTGTGGGAGACCTCTGGGAGGAATCTCAGATGCATCCCAGACGATGGAGCATTGCCCAAGGATAAAAATCATCTTGGGTATCTTCCCTGGAGGAGTCTGGGGTTGCTACTCGGGATCAGAGGACCCCAAACCACCGGAATAAAGCCTCAGGGACATACCTGCAAGGAGTCTCCGATGCATCGCAGAGGATGGAGCATTGTCCAAGGAGAAAAAACATCTCGGGTATCTTCCCTGGAGGAGTCTGGGGTTGCTACCTCGGATCACAGGGCCCTAAAGCATTGCAGAAAACTCTGCGGGAGACGCCTGGGAGGAGTTCTGGGTATATCCTGCAGGATGGACCACAGTCAAGAGAGAAAAATCATCTTGGGTATCTTCCCTGGAGGAGTCTGGGGTTGCTACCCGGGATGACAGGACCCCAAACCACCGGATAAAAGACTCGGGGACATACCTGCGAGGTGTCTCGGGTGAATCCCAGAGGATGGAGCACTGTCCAAGGAGAAAAATCATCTTGGGTATCTTCCCTGGAGGAGTCTGGGGTTGCTACCCGGGATGAGAGGACGGCAAACCACCAGAATAAAGACTCAGGGACATATCTGCAAGGAGTCTCCGATGCATCCCAGAGGATGGACCACTGTCAAGAGAGAAAAATCATCTTGGGTATCTTCCCTGGAGGAGTCTGGGGTTGCTACCCGGGATCACAGGGTCCTAAAGCATTGGAGAAAACTCTGCGGGAGACGCCTGGGAGGAGTTCTGGGTAGATCCCGCAGGATGGACCACTGTCAAGAGAGAAAAAGCATCTTGGGTATCTTCCCTGGAGGAGTCTGGGGTTGCTACCCGGGATCACAGGGCCCCAGACCACCGGAATAAAGACTCAGGGACATAACTGCAAGGAGTCTCAGATGCATCCCAGAGGATGGAGCATTGCCCAAGGATAAAAATCATCTTGGGTATCTTCCCTGGAGGAGTCTGGGGTTGCTACCCGGGATCACAGGGCCCTAAAGCGTTGGAGAAAACTCTGCGGGAGACGCCTGGGAGGAGTTCTGGGTAGATCCTGCAGGATGGACCACTGTCAAGAGCGAAAAATCATCTTGGGTATCTTCCCTGGAGGAGTCTGGGGTTGCTACCCGGGATGACAGGACCCCAAACCACGGATAAAAGACTCGGGGATATACCTGCAAGGCGTCTCGGGTGAATCCCAGAGGATGGAGCATTGTGCAAGGATAAAAATCATCTTGTGTATCTTCCCTGGAGGAGTCTGGGGTTGCTACCCGGGATCAGAGGACCGCAAAACACCAGAATAAAGACTCAGGGACATACCTGGAAGGAGTCTCCGATACATCCCAGAGGATGGACCACTGTCAAGAGAGAAAAAGCATCTTGGGTATCTTCCCTGGAGGAGTCTGGGGTTGCTACCCGGGATCACAGGGCCCTAAAGCATTGGAGAAAACTCTGCGGGAGACACCTGTGAGGAGTTCTGGGTAGATCCCGCAGGATGGACCACTGTCAAGAGAGAAAAAGCATCTTGGGTATCTTCCCTGGAGGAGTCTGGGGTTGCTACCCGGGATCACAGGGCCCCAGACCACCGGAATAAAGACTCAGGGACATAACTGCAAGGAGTCTCGGATGCATCCCAGAGGATGGACCATAGTCCAAGGAGAGAAATCATCTTGGGTATCTTCCCTGGAGGAGTCTGGGTTTGCTACCCGGGATTACAGGGCCCCAAACCACAGGAAAAATATCTGTAGAAGACCTCTGGGAGGAATCTCAGATGCATCCCAGACGACGGAGCATTGCCCAAGGATAAAAATCATCTTGGGTATCTTCCCTGGAGGAGTCTGGGGTTGCTACTCGGGATCAGAGGACCCCAAACCACCGGAATAAAGCCTCAGGGACATACCTGCAAGGAGTCTCCGATGCATCGCAGAGGATGGAGCATTGTCCAAGGATAAAAATCATCTTGGGTATCTTCCCTGGAGGAGTCTGGGGTTGCTACCCGGGATGACAGGACCCCAAATCACCGGAAAAAAGACTCGGGGACATACCTGCAAGGAGTCTCGAGTGAATCCCAAAGGATGGAGCATTGTCCAAGGAGAAAAATCATCTCGGGTATCTTCCCTGGAGGAGTCTGGGGTTGCTACCCGGGATCACAGGGTCCTAAATCACCGAAAAAAAGACTCGGGGACACAACTGCAAGGAGGCTCACGTGAATCCCAGAGGATGGAGCATTGTCCAAGGAGAAAAATCATCTCGGGTATCTTCCCTGGAGGAGTCTGGGGTTCCTACCCGAGATCACAGGGCCCTAACGCATTGCAGAAAACTCTGCCGGAGACGCCTGGGAGGAGTTCTGGGTAGATCCCGCAGGATGGACCACTGTCAAGAGAGAAAAATCATCTTGGGTATCTTCCCTGGAGGAGTCTGGGGCTTCTACCTGGGATCACAGGGTCCTAAATCACCGAAAAAAAGACTCGGGGACACAACTGCAAGGAGGCTCATGTGAATCCCAGAGGATGGAGCATTGTCCATGGAGAAAAATCATCTTGGGTATTTTCCCTGGAGGAGTCTTGGATTGCTACCCGGGATCACAGGGCCCCAAACCACCGCAATAAAGACTCAGGGCCATAACTGAAAGGAGTCTCAGATGCATCCCAGAGGATGGAGCATTGCCCAAGGAGAAAAATCATCTCGGGTATCTTCCCTGGAGGAGTCTGGGGTTGCTACCTCGGATCACAGGGCCCTAAAGCATTGCAGAAAACTCTGCGGGAGACGCATGGGAGGAGTTCTGGGTAGATCCTGCAGGATGGACCACTGTCAAGAGAGCAAAATCATCTTGGGTATCTTCCCTGGAGGAGTCTGGGGTTGCTACCCGGGATCAGAGGACCGCAGACCACCAGAATAAAGACTCAGGGACATACCTGCAAGGAGTCTCCGATGCATCCCAGAGGATGGACCACTGTCAAGAGAGAAAAATCATCCTGGGTATCTTCCCTGGAGGAGTCTGGGGTTGCTACCCGGGATCACAGGGACCCAGACCACCGGAATATAGACTCAGGGACATAACTGCAAGGAGTCTCCGATGCATCCCAGAAGATGGAGCATTGCTCAAGGATAAAAATCATCTCGGGTATCTTCCCTGGAGGAGTCTGGGGTTGCTACCTGGGATCACAGGACCCTAAACCCCAGGAAGAAAACATTCAGAAATAGAGCTGGGAGGAGTCTCGGGTGCATCCTGCAGGATGGAGCATTGTCCAAGGAGAAAAATCATCTCGGGTATCTTCCCTGGAGGAGTCTGGGGTTGCTACCCGGGATCACAGGGCCCTAAAGCATTGCAGAAAACTCTGCGGGAGACGCCTGGGAGGAGTTCTGGGTAGATCCCGCGGGATGGACCACTGTCAAGAGAGAAAAATCATCCTGGGTATCTTCCCTGGAGGAGTCTGGGGTTGCTACCCGGGATCACAGGGCCCCAGACCACCGGAATAAAGACTCAGGGACATAACTGCAAGGAGTCTCGGATGCATCCCAGAGGATGGAGCATTGTCCAAGGATAAAAATCATCTCGGGTATCTTCCCTGGAGGAGTCTGGGGTTGCTAACTGGGATCACAGGACCCTAAACCCCAGGAAGAAAACATTCAGAAACAGAGCTGGGAGGAGTCTCGGGTGCATCCTGCAGGATGGACAATAGTCCAAGGATAAAAATCATCTCAGGTATCTTCCCTGGAGGAGTCTGGGGTTGCTACCCGGGATCACAGGGCCCTAAAGCATTGCAGAAAACTCTGCGGAAGAAGCCTGGGAGGAGTTCTGGGTAGATCCCGCAGGATGGACCACTGTCAAGAGAGAAAAATCATCTCGGCTATCTTTTCTGGAGGAGTCTGGGGTTTCTACCCGGGATCACAGGGTCCTAAATCACCGAAAAAAAGACTCGGGGACACAACTGCAAGGAGGCTCACGTGAATCCCAGAGGATGGAGCATTGTCCATGGAGAAAAATCATCTTGGGTATCTTCCCTGGAGGAGTCTGGGATTGCTACCCGGGATCACAGGGCCCCAGACCACCACAATAAAGACTCAGGGCCATAACTGAAAGGAGTCTCAGATGCATCCCAGAGGATGGAGCATTGCCCAAGGATAAAAATCATCTCGGGTATCTTCCCTGGAGGAGTCTGGGGTTGCTACCCGGGATTACAGGGCCCCAAACCACAGGAATAATGTCTGCGGAAGACGCCTGGGAGGAATCGCGGATGCATCCCAGAGGATGGAGCATTGCCCAAGGATAAAAATCATCTTGGGTATCTTCCCTGGAGGAGTCTGGGGTTGCTACCTCGGATCACAGGGCCCTAAAGCATTGCAGAAAACTCTGCGGGAGACGCCTGGGAGGAGTTCTGGGTAGATCCTGCAGGATGGACCACTGTCAAGAGAGAAAAATCATCTTGGGTATCTTCCCTGGAGGAGTCTGGGGTTGCTACCCGGGATGACAGGACCCCAAACCACCGGATAAAAGACTCGGGGACATACCTGCGAGGAGTCTCGGGTGAATCCCAGAGGATGGAGCATTGTCCAAGGAGAAAAATCATCTTGGGTATCTTCCCTGGAGGAGTCTGGGGTTGCTACCCGGGATCAGAGGACCGCAAACCACCAGAATAAAGACTCAGGGACATACCTGCAAGGAGTCTCCGATGCATCCCAGAGGATGGACCACTGTCAAGAGAGAAAAATCATCCTGGGTATCTTCCCTGGAGGAGTCTGGGGTTGCTACCCGGGATCACAGGGACCCAGACCACCGGAATATAGACTCAGGGACATAACTGCAAGGAGTCTCGGATGCATCCCAGAAGATGGAGCATTGCTCAAGGATAAAAATCATCTTGGGTATCTTCCCTGGAGGAGTCTGGGGTTGCTACCTGGGATCACCGGACCCTAAACCCCAGGAAGAAAACATTCAGAAACAGAGCTGGGAGGAGTCTCGGGTGCATCCTGCAGGATGGACAATAGTCCAAGGATAAAAATCATCTCAGGTATCTTCCCTGGAGGAGTCTGGGGTTGCTACCCGGGATCACAGGGCCATAAAGCATTGCATAAAACTCTGCGGAAGAAGCCTGGGAGGAGTTCTGGGCAGATCGCGCAGGATGGACCACTATCAAGAGAGAAAAATCATCTCGGCTATCTTTTCTGGAGGAGTCTGGGGTTTCTACCCGTGATCACAGGGTCCTAAATCACCGAAAAAAAGACTCGGGGACACAACTGCAAGGAGGCTCACGTGAATCCCAGAGGATGGAGCATTGTCCAAATAGAAAAATCATCTCGGGTATCTTCCCTGGAGGAGTCTGGGGTTGCTACCCGGGATTACAGGGCCCTAAAGCATTGCAGAAAACTCTGCGGTAGACGCCTGGGAGGAGTTCTGGGTAGATCCCGCAGGATGGACCACTGTCAAGAGAGAAAAATCATCTTGGGTATCTTCCCTGGAGGAGTCTGGGGCTTCTACCCGGGATCACAGGGTCCTAAATCACCGAAAAAAAGACTCGGGGACACAACTGCAAGGAGGCTCATGTGAATCCCAGAGGATGGAGCATTGTCCATGGACAAAAATCATCTTGGGTATTTTCCCTGGAGGAGTCTGGGATTGCTACCCGGGATCACAGGGCCCTAAAGCATTGGAGAAAACTCTGCGGGAGACGCCTGGGAGGAGTTCTGGGTAGATCCTGCAGGATGGACCACTGTCAAGAGCGAAAAATCATCTTGGGTATCTTCCCTGGAGGAGTCTGGGGTTGCTACCCGGGATGACAGGACCCCAAACCACCGGATAAAAGACTCAGGGATATACCTGCAAGGCGTCTCGGGTGAATCCCAGAGGATGGAGCATTGTGCAAGGATAAAAATCATCTTGGCTATCTTGCCTGGAGGAGTCTGGGGTTGCTACCCGGGATCAGAGGACCGCAAAACACCAGAATAAAGACTCAGGGACATACCTGGAAGGAGTCTCCGATACATCCCAGAGGATGGACCACTGTCAAGAGAGAAAAATCATCTTGGGTATCTTCCCTGGAGGAGTCTGGGGTTGCTACCCGGGATCACAGGGCCCTAAAGCATTGCAGAAAACTCTGCGGGAGACACCTGTGAGGAGTTCTGCGTAGATCCCGCAGGATGGACCACTGTCAAGAGAGAAAAATCATCCTGGGTATCTTCCCTGGAGGAGTCTGGGGTTGCTACCCGGGATCACAGGGACCCAAACCACCAGAATATAGACTCAGGGACATAACTGCAAGGAGTCTCGGATGCATCCCAGAAGATGGAGCATTGCTCAAGGATAAAAATCATCTCGGGTATCTTCCCTGGAGGAGTCTGGGGTTGCTACCTGGGATCACAGGACCCTAAACCCCAGGAAGAAAACATTCAGAAACAGAGCTGGGAGGAGTCTCGGGTGCATCCTGCAGGATGGACAATAGTCCAAGGAGAAAAATCATCTCAGGTATCTTCCCTGGAGGAGTCTGGGGTTGCTACCCGGGATCACAGGGCCCTAAAGCATTGCAGAAAACTCTGCGGAAGAAGCCTGGGAGGAGTTCTGGGTAGATCCCGCAGGATGGACCACTATCAAGAGAGAAAAATCATCTCGGCTATCTTTTCTGGAGGAGTCTGGGGTTTCTACCCGGGATCACAGGGTCCTAAATCACCGAAAAAAAGACTCGGGGACACAACTGCAAGGAGGCTCACGTGAATCCCAGAGGATGGAGCATTGTCCAAGGAGAAAAATCATCTCGGGTATCTTCCCTGGAGGAGTCTGGGGTTGCTACCCGGTACCACAGGGCCCTAAAGCATTGCAGAAAACTCTGCGGTAGACGCCTGGGAGGAGTTCTGGGTAGATCCCGCAGGATGGACCACTGTCAAGAGAGAAAAATCATCTTGGGTATCTTCCCTGGAGGAGTCTGGGGCTTCTACCCGGGATCACAGGGTCCTAAATCACCGAAAAAAAGACTCGGGGACACAACTGCAAGGAGGCTCATGTGAATCCCAGAGGATGGAGCATTGTCCATGGAGAAAAATCATTTTGGGTATTTTCCCTGGAGGAGTCTGGGATTGATACCCGGGATCACAGGGCCCCAGACCACCACAATAAAGACTCAGGTCCATAACTGAAAGGAGTCTCAGATGCATCCCAGAGGATGGAGCATTGCCCAAGGATAAAAATCATCTTGGGTATCTTCCCTGGAGGAGTCTGGGGTTGCTACTCGGGATCAGAGGACGCCAAACCACCGGAATAAAGCCTCAGGGACATACCTGCAAGGAGTCTCCGATGCATCGCAGAGGATGGAGTATTGTCCAAGGATAAAAATCATATTGGGTATCTTCCTGGAGGAGTCTGGGTTTGCTACCCGGGATGACAGGACCGCAAATCACCGGAAAAAAGACTCGGGGACATACCTGCGAGGCGTCTCGGGTGAATCCCAGAGGATGGAGCATTGTCCAAGGAGAAAAATCATCTTGGGTATCTACCCTGGAAGAGTCTGGGGTTGCTACCCGGGATCAGAGGACCGCAAACCACCAGAATAAAGACTCAGGGACATACCTGCAAGGAGTCTCCGATGCATCCCAGAGGATGGACCACTGTCAAGAGAGAAAAAGCATCTTGGGTATCTTCCCTGGAGGAGTCTGGGGTTGCTACCTGGGATCACAGGACCCTAAACTCCAGGCAGAAAACATTCAGAAACAGAGCTGGGAGGAGTCTCGGGTGCATCCTGCCCGATGGAGCATTGTCCAAGGAGAAAAATCATCTCGGGTATCTTCCCTGGAGGAGTCTGGGGTTGCTACCCGGGATCACAGGGCCCTAAAGCATTGCAGAAAACTCTGCGGGAGACGCCTGGGAGGAGTTCTGGGTAGATCCCGCAGGATGGACCACTGTCAAGAGAGAAAAATCATCCTGGGTATCTTCCCTGGAGGAGTCTGGGGTTGCTACCCGGGATCACAGGGCCCCAGACCACCGGAATAAAGACTCAGGGACATAACTGCAAGGAGTCTCGGATGCATCCCAGAGGATGGAGCATTGCTCAAGGATAAAAATCATCTCGGGTATCTTCCGTGGAGGAGTCTGGGGTTGCTACCTGGGATCACAGGACCCTAAACCCCAGGAAGAAAACATTCAGAAACAGAGCTGGGAGGAGTCTCGGGTGCATCCTGCAGGATGGACAATAGTCCAAGGATAAAAATCATCTCAGGTATCTTCCCTGGAGGAGTCTGGGGTTGCTACCCGGGATCACAGGGCCCTAAAGCATTGCAGAAAACTCTGCGGGAGACGCCTGGGAGGAGTTCTGGGTAGATCCCGCAGGATGGACCACTGTCAAGAGAGAAAAAGCATCTTGGGTATCTTCCCTGGAGGAGTCTGGGGTTGCTACCCGGGAAGACAGGACCCCAAACCACCGGATAAAAGACTCGGGGACATACCTGCGAGGAGTCTCGGGTGAATCCCAGAGGATGGAGCATTGTCCAAGGAGAAAAATCATCTTGGGTATCTTCCCTGGAGGAGTCTGGGGTTGCTACCCGGGATCAGAGGACCGCAAACCACCAGAATAAAGACTCAGGGACATACCTGCAAGGAGTCTCCGATGCATCCCAGAGGATGGACCACTGTCAAGAGAGAAAAATCATCTTGGGTATCTTCCCTGGAGGAGTCTGGGGTTGCTACCCGGGATCACAGGGCCCTAAAGCATTGCAGAAAACTCTGCGGGAGACGCCTGGGAGGAATTCTGGGTAGATCCCGCAGGATGGACCACTGTCAAGAGAGAAAAAGCATCTTGGGTATCTTCCCTGGAGGAGTCTGGGGTTGCTACCCGGGATCACAGGGCCCCAGACCACCGGAAAAAAAGACTCAGGGACATAACTGCAAGGAGTCTCGGATGCATCCCAGAGGATGGACAATAGTCCAAGGAGAAAAATCATCTTGGGTATCTTCCCTGGAGGAGTCTGGGGTTGCTACCCGGGATGACAGGACCCCAAACCACCGGATCAAAGACTCGGGGATATACCTGCAAGGCGTCTCGGGTGAATCCCAGAGGATGGAGCATTGTGCAAAGATAAAAATCATCTTGGCTATCTTCCCTGGAGGAGTCTGGGGTTGCTACCCGGGATCAGAGGACCGCAAAACACCAGAATAAAGACTCAGGGACATACATGGAAGGAGTTTCCGATACATCCCAGACGATGGACCACTGTCAAGAGAGAAAAATCATCTTGGGTATCTTCCCTGGAGGAGTCTGGGGTTGCTACCCGGGATCACAGGGCCCTAAAGCATTGGAGAAAACTCTGCGGGAGACGCCTGGGAGGAGTTTTGGGTAGATCCCGCAGGATGGACCACTGTCAAGAGAGAAAAAGCATCTTGGGTATCTTCCCTGGAGGAGTCTGGGGTTGCTACCCGGGATCACAGGGCCCTAAATCCCAGGAAGAAAACATTCAGAAACAGAGCTGGGAGGAGTCTCGGGTGCATCCTGCAGGATGGACAATAGTCCAAGGAGAAAAATCATCTCAGGTATCTTCCCTGGAGGAGTCTGGGGTTGCTACCCAGGATCACAGGGACCCAGACCACCGGAATAAAGACTCAGGGACATAACTGCAAGGAGTCTCGGATGCATCCCAGAGGATGGAGCATTGCTCAAGGATACAAATCATCTTGCGTATCTTCCCAGTAGGAGTCTGGGGTTGCTACCTCGGATCACAGGGCCCTAAAGCATTGCAGAATACTCTGCGGGAGACGTCTGGGAGGAGTTCTGGGTATATCCTGCAGGATGGACCACTGTCAAGACAGAAAAATCATCTTGGGTATCTTCCCTGGAGGAGTCTGGGGTTGCTACCCGGGATGACAGGACCCCAAACCACCGGATAAAAGACTCGGGGACATACCTGCGAGGAGTCTCGGGTGAATCCCAGAGGATGGAGCATTGTCCAAGGAGAAAAATCATCTTGGGTATCTTCCCTGGAGGAGTCTGGGGTTGCTACCCGGGATCAGAGGACCGCAAACCACCAGAATAAAGACTCAGGGACATACCTGCAAGGAGTCTCCGATGCATCCCAGAGGATGGACCACTGTCAAGAGAGAAAAATCATCTCCGGTATCTTCCCTGGAGGAGTCTGGGGTTGCTACCCGGGATCACAGGGCCCTAAAGCATTGCAGAAAACTCTGCGGGAGACGCCTGGGAGGAGTTCTGGGTAGATCCCGCAGGATGGACCACTGTCAAGAGAGAAAAATCATCCTGGTATCTTCCCTGGAGGAGTCTGGGGTTGCTACCCGGGATCACAGGGCCCCAAACCACCGGAATAAAGACTCAGGGACATAACTGCAAGGAGTCTCGGATGCATCCCAGAGGATGGAGCATTGCTCAAGGATAAAAATCATCTCGTGTATCTTCCCTGGAGGAGTCTGGGGTTGCTACCTGGGATCACAGGACCCTAAACCCCAGGAAGAAAACATTCAGAAACAGAGCTGGGAGGAGTCTCGGGTGCATCCTGCAGGATGGACAATAGTCCAAGGATAAAAATCATCTCAGGAATCTTCCCTGGAGGAGTCTGGGGTTGCTACCCGGGATCACAGGGCCCTAAAGCATTGCAGAAAACTCTGCGGGAGACGCCTGGGAGGAGTTCTGGGTAGATCCCGCAGGATGGACCACTATCAAGAGAGAAAAATCATCTCGGCTATCTTTTCTGGAGGAGTCTGGGGTTTCTACCCGGGATCACAGGGTCCTAAATCACCGAAAAAAAGACTCGGGGACACAACTGCAAGGAAGCTCACGTGAATCCCAGAGGATGGAGCATTGTCCATGGAGAAAAATCATCTTGGGTGTTTTCCCTAGAGGAGTCTGGGATTGCTACCCGGGATCACAGGGCCCCAGACCACCGCAATAAAGACTCAGGGCCATAACTGAAAGGAGTCTCAGATGCATCCCAGAGGATGGAGCATTGCCCAAGGAGAAAAATCATCTCGGGTATCTTCCCTGGAGGAGTCTGGGGTTGCTACCCGGGATCACAGGGCCCTAAAGCATTGCAGAAAACTCTGCGGGAGACGCCTGGGAGGAGTTCTGGGTATATCCTGCAGGATGGACCACTGTCAAGAGAGAAAAATCATCTTGGGTATCTTCCCTGGAGGAGTCTGGGGTTGCTACCCGGGAAGACAGGACCCCAAACCACCGGATAAAAGACTCGGGGACATACCTGCGAGGAGTCTCGGGTGAATCCCAGAGGATGGAGCATTGTCCAAGGAGAAAAATCATCTTGGGTATCTTCCCTGGAGGAGTCTGGGGTTGCTACCCGGGATCAGAGGACCGCAAACCACCAGAATAAAGACTCAGGGACATACCTGCAAGGAGTCTCCGATGCATCCCAGAGGATGGACCACTGTCAAGAGAGAAAAATCATCTTGGGTATCTTCCCTGGAGGAGTCTGGGGTTGCTACCCGGGATCACAGGGCCCTAAAGCATTGGAGAAAACTCTGCGGGAGACGCCTGGGAGGAGTTCTGGGTAGATCCCGCAGGATGGACCACTGTCAAGAGAGAAAAAGCATCTTGGGTATCTTCCCTGGAGGAGTCTGGGGTTGCTACCCGGGATCACAGGGCCCCAGACCACCGGAATAAAGACTCAGGGACATAACTGAAAGGAGTCTCGGATGCATCCCAGAGGATGGACAATAGTCCAAGGAGAAAAATCATCTTGGGTTTCTTCCCTGGAGGAGTCTGGGGTTGCTACCAGGGATGACAGGACCCCAAACCACCGGAAAAATGTCTGCGGAAGACGCCTGGGAGGAATCTCGGATGCATCCCAGAGGATGGAGCATTGTCCAAGGAGAAAAATCATCTCGGGTATCTTCCCTGGAGGAGTCTGGGGTTGCTACCTGGGATCACAGGGCCCTAAAGCATTGCAGAAAACTCTGCGGTAGACGCCTGGGAGGAGTTCTGGGTAGATCCCGCAGGATGGACCACTGTCAAGAGAGAAAAAGCATCTTGGGTATCTTCCCTGGAGGAGTCTGGGGTTGCTACCTGGGATCACAGGGCCCTAAAGCATTGCAGAAAACTCTGCGGTAGACGCCTGGGAGGAGTTCTGGGTAGATCCCGCAGGATGGACCACTGTCAAGAGAGAAAAATCATCTCGGCTATCTTTTCTGGAGGAGTCTGGGGTTTCTACCCGGGATCACAGGGTCCTAAATCACCGAAAAAAAGACTCAGGGACACAACTGCAAGGAGGCTCATGTGAATCCCAGAGGATGGAGCATTGTCCATGGAGAAAAATCATCTTGGGTATCTTCCCTGGAGGAGTCTGGGATTGCTACCCGGGATCACAGGGCCCCAGACCACCACAATAAAGACTCAGGGCCATAACTGAAAGGAGTCTCAGATGCATCCCAGAGGATGGAGCATTGCCCAAGGATAAAAATCATCTCGGGTATCTTCCCTGGAGGAGTCTGGGGTTGCTACCCGGGATTACAGGGCCCCAAACCACAGGAATAATGTCTGCGGAAGACGACTGGGAGGAATCGCGGATGCATCCCAGAGGATGGAGCATTGCCCAAGGAGAAAAATCATCTCGGGTATCTTCCCTGGAGGAGTCTGGGGTTGCTACCTCGGATCACAGGGCCATAAAGCATTGCAGAAAACTCTGCGGGAGACGCCTGGGAGGAGTTCTGGGTATATCCTGCAGGATGGACCACTGTCAAGAGAGAAAAATCATCTTGGGTATCTTCCCTGGAGGAGTCTGGGGTTGCTACCCGGGATGACAGGACCCCAAACCACCGGATAAAAGATTCGGGGACATACCTGCGAGGAGTCTCGGGTGAATCCCAGAGGATGGAGCATTGTCCAAGGAGAAAAATCATCTTGGGTATCTTCCCTGGAGGAGTCTGGGGTTGCTACCCGGGATCAGAGGACCGCAAACCACCAGAATAAAGACTCAGGGACATACCTGCAAGGAGTCTCCGATGCATCCCAGAGGATGGACCACTGTCAAGAGAGAAAAATCATCTTGGGTATCTTCCCTGGAGGAGTCTGGGGTTGCTACCCGGGATCACAGGGCCCTAAAGCATTGGAGAAAACTCTGCGGGAGACGCCTGGGAGGAGTTCTGGGTAGATCCCGCAGGATGGACCACTGTCAAGAGAGAAAAAGCATCTTGGGTATCTTCCCTGGAGGAGTCTGGGGTTGCTACCCGGGATCACAGGGCCCCAGACCACCGGAATAAAGACTCAGGGACATAACTGAAAGGAGTCTCGGATGCATCCCAGAGGATGGACAATAGTCCAAGGAGAAAAATCATCTTGGGTTTCTTCCCTGGAGGAGTCTGGGGTTGCTACCAGGGATGACAGGACCCCAAACCACCGGAAAAATGTCTGCGGAAGACGCCTGGGAGGAATCTCGGATGCATCCCAGAGGATGGAGCATTGTCCAAGGAGAAAAATCATCTCGGGTATCTTCCCTGGAGGAGTCTGGGGTTGCTACCTGGGATCACAGGGCCCTAAAGCATTGCAGAAAACTCTGCGGTAGACGCCTGGGAGGAGTTCTGGGTAGATCCCGCAGGATGGACCACTGTCAAGAGAGAAAAATCATCTTGGGTATCTTCCCTGGAGGAGTCTGGGGTTGCTACCCGGGATTACAGGGCCCCAAACCACAGGAAAAATATCTGTAGAAGACCTCTGGGAGGAATCTCAGATGCATCCCAGACGACGGAGCATTGCCCAAGGATAAAAATCATCTTGGGTATCTTCCCTGGAGGAGTCTGGGGTTGCTACTCGGGATCAGAGGACCCCAAACCACCGGAATAAAGCCTCAGGGACATACCTGCAAGGAGTCTCCGATGCATCGCAGAGGATGGAGCATTGTCCAAGGATAAAAATCATCTTGGGTATCTTCCCTGGAGGCGTCTGGGGTTGCTACCCGGGATGACAGGACCCCAAGTCACCGGAAAAAAGACTCGGGGACATACCTGCAAGGAGTCTCGAGTGAATCCCAAAGGATGGAGCATTGTCCAAGGAGAAAAATCATCTCGGGTATCTTCCCTGGAGGAGTCTGGGGTTGCTACCTGGGATCACACGGCCCTAAAGCATTGCAGAAAACTCTGCGGTAGACGCCTGGGAGGAGTTCTGGGTAGATCCCGCAGGATGGACCACTGTCAAGAGAGAAAAATCATCCTGGGTATCTTCCCTGGAGGAGTCTGGGGTTGCTACCCGGGATCACAGGGACCCAGACCACCGGAATATAGACTCAGGGACATAACTGCAAGGAGTCTCGGATGCATCCCAGAAGATGGAGCATTGTCCAAGGATAAAAATCATCTCGGGTATCTTCCCTGGAGGAGTCTGGGGTTGCTAACTGGGATCACAGGACCCTAAACCCCAGGAAGAAAACATTCAGAAACAGAGCTGGGAGGAGTCTCGGGTGCATCCTGCAGGATGGACAATAGTCCAAGGAGAAAAATCATCTCGGGTATCTTCCCTGGAGGAGTCTGGGGTTTCTACCCGGGATCACAGGGTCCTAAATCACCGAAAAAAAGACTCGGGGACACAACTGCAAGGAGGCTCACGTGAATCCCAGAGGATGGAGCATTGTCCAAGGAGAAAAATCATCTCGGGTATCTTCCCTGGAGGAGTCTGGGGTTCCTACCCGGGATCACAGGGCCCTAACGCATTGCAGAAAACTCTGCCGGAGACGCCTGGGAGGAGTTCTGGGTAGATCCCGCAGGATGGACCACTGTCAAGAGAGAAAAATCATCTTGGGTATCTTCCCTGGAGGAGTCTGGGGCTTCTACCCGGGATCACAGGGTCCTAAATCACCGAAAAAAAGACTCGGGGACACAACTGCAAGGAGGCTCATGTGAATCCCAGAGGATGGAGCATTGTCCATGGCGAAAAATCATCTTGGGTATTTTCCCTGGAGGAGTCTTGGATTGCTACCCGGGATGACAGGACCCCAAACCACCGGATAAAAGACTCGGGGACATACCTGCGAGGAGTCTCGGGTGAATCCCAGAGGATGGAGCATTGTCCAAGGAGAAAAATCATCTTGGGTATCTTCCCTGGAGGAGTCTGGGGTTGCTACCCGGGATCAGAGGACCGCAAACCACCAGAATAAAGACTCAGGGACATACCTGCAAGGAGTCTCCGATGCATCCCAGAGGATGGACCACTGTCAAGAGAGAAAAATCATCTTGGGTATCTTCCCTGGAGGAGTCTGGGGTTGCTACCCGGGATCACAGGGCCCTAAAGCATTGGAGAAAACTCTGCGGGAGACGCCTGGGAGGAGTTCTGGGTAGATCCCGCAGGATGGACCACTGTCAAGAGAGAAAAAGCATCTTGGGTATCTTCCCTGGAGGAGTCTGGGGTTGCTACCCGGGATCACAGGGCCCCAGACCACCGGAATAAAGACTCAGGGACATAACTGAAAGGAGTCTCGGATGCATCCCAGAGGATGGACAATAGTCCAAGGAGAAAAATCATCTTGGGTTTCTTCCCTGGAGGAGTCTGGGGTTGCTACCAGGGATGACAGGACCCCAAACCACCGGAAAAATGTCTGCGGAAGACGCCTGGGAGGAATCTCGGATGCATCCCAGAGGATGGAGCATTGTCCAAGGAGAAAAATCATCTCGGGTATCTTCCCTGGAGGAGTCTGGGGTTGCTACCTGGGATCACAGGGCCCTAAAGCATTGCAGAAAACTCTGCGGTAGACGCCTGGGAGGAGTTCTGGGTAGATCCCGCAGGATGGACCACTGTCAAGAGAGAAAAATCATCTTGGGTATCTTCCCTGGAGGAGTCTGGGGCTTCTACCCGGGATCACAGGGTCCTAAATCACCGAAAAAAAGACTCGGGGACACAACTGCAAGGAGGCTCATGTGAATCCCAGAGGATGGAGCATTGTCCATGGCGAAAAATCATCTTGGGTATTTTCCCTGGAGGAGTCTGGGATTGCTACCCGGGATCACAGGGCCCCAGACCACCACAATAAAGACTCAGGTCCATAACTGAAAGGAGTCTCAGATGCATCCCAGAGGATGGAGCATTGCCCAAGGATAAAAATCATCTCGGGTATCTTCCCTGGAGGAGTCTGGGTTTGCTACCCGGGATTACAGGGCCCCAAACCACAGGAAAAATGTCTGTGGGAGACCTCTGGGAGGAATCTCAGATGCATCCCAGACGATGGAGCATTGCCCAAGGATAAAAATCATCTTGGGTATCTTCCCTGGAGGAGTCTGGGGTTGCTACTCGGGATCAGAGGACCCCAAACCACCGGAATAAAGCCTCAGGGACATACCTGCAAGGAGTCTCCGATGCATCGCAGAGGATGGAGCATTGTCCAAGGATAAAAATCATCTTGGGTATCTTCCTGGAGGAGTCTGGGTTTGCTACCCGGGATGACAGGACCCCAAATCACCGGAAAAAAGACTCGGGGACATACCTGCGAGGAGTCTCGGGTGTATCCCAGAGGATGGAGCATTGTCCAAGGAGAAAAATCATCTTGGGTATCTACCCTGGAAGAGTCTGGGGTTGCTACCCGGGATCAGAGGACCGCAAACCACCAGAATAAAGACTCAGGGACATACCTGCAAGGAGTCTCCGATGCATCCCAGAGGATGGACCACTGTCAAGAGAGAAAAATCATCTCCGGTATCTTCCCTGGAGGAGTCTGGGGTTGCTACCCGGGATCACAGGGCCCTAAAGCATTGGAGAAAACTCTGCGGGAGACGCCTGGGAGGAGTTCTGGGTAGATCCCGCAGGATGGACCACTGTCAAGAGAGAAAAATCATCCTGGGTATCTTCCCTGGAGGAGTCTGGGGTTGCTACCCGGGATCACAGGGCCCCAGACCACCGGAATAAAGACTCAGGGACATAACTGCAAGGAGTCTCGGATGCATCCCAGAGGATGGAGCATTGCTCAAGGATAAAAATCATCTCGGGTATCTTCCTTGGAGGAGTCTGGGGTTGCTACCTGGGATCACAGGACCCTAAACCCCAGGAAGAAAACATTCAGAAACAGAGCTGGGAGGAGTCTCGGGTGCATCCTGCAGGATGGACAATAGTCCAAGGATAAAAATCATCTCAGGTATCTTCCCTGGAGGAGTCTGGGATTGCTACCCGGGATCACAGGGCCCCAGACCACCGCAATAAAGACTCAGGGCCATAACTGAAAGGAGACTCAGATGCATCCCAGAGAATGGAGCATTGCCCAAGGATAAAAATCATCTCGGGTATCTTCCCTGGAGGAGTCTGGGTTTCCTACCCAATATTACAGGGCCCCAAACCACAGGAAAAATGTCTGTGGGAGACCTCTGGGAGGAATCGCGGATGCATTCCAGAGGATGGAGCATTGCCCAAGGAGAAAAATCATCTCGGGTATCTTCCCTGGAGGAGTCTGGGGTTGCTACCTCGGATCACAGGGCCCTAAAGCATTGCAGAAAACTCTGCGGGAGACGCCTGGGAGGAGTTCTGGGTATATCCTGCAGGATGGACCACAGTCAAGAGAGAAAAATCATCTTGGGTATCTTCCCTGGAGGAGTCTGGGGTTGCTACCCGGGATGACAGGACCCCAAACCACCGTATAAAAGACTCGGGGACATACCTGCGAGGTGTCTCGGGTGAATCCCAGAGGATGGAGCACTGTCCAAGGAGAAAAATCATCTTGGGTATCTTCCCTGGAGGAGTCTGGGGTTGCTACCCAGGATGAGAGGACCGCAAACCACCAGAATAAAGACTCAGGGACATATCTGCAAGGAGTCTCCGATGCATCCCAGAGGATGGACCACTGTCAAGAGAGAAAAATCATCTTGGGTATCTTCCCTGGAGGAGTCTGGGGTTGCTACCCGGGATCACAGGGCCCTAAAGCATTGGAGAAAACTCTGCGGGAGACGCCTGGGAGGAGTTCTGGGTAGATCCCGCAGGATGGACCACTGTCAAGAGAGAAAAAGCATCTTGGGTATCTTCCCTGGAGGAGTCTGGGGTTGCTACCCGGGATCACAGGGCTCCAGACCACCGGAATAAAGACTCAGGGACATAACTGCAAGGAGTCTCAGATGCATCCCAGAGGATGGACAATAGTCCAAGGAGAAAAATCATCTTGGGTATCTTCCCTGGAGGAGTCTGGTGTTGCTACCCGGGATCACAGGGCCCTAAAGCGTTGGAGAAAACTCTGCGGGAGACGCCTGGGAGGAGTTCTGGGTAGATCCTGCAGGATGGACCACTGTCAAGAGCGAAAAATCATCTTGGGTATCTTCCCTGGAGGAGTCTGGGGTTGCTACCCGGGATGACAGGACCCCAAACCACCGGATAAAAGACTCGGGGATATACCTGCAAGGCGTCTCGGGTGAATCCCAGAGGATGGAGCATTGTGCAAGGATAAAAATCATCTTGTGTATCTTCCCTGGAGGAGTCTGGGGTTGCTACCCGGGATCAGAGGACCGCAAAACACCAGAATAAAGACTCAGGGACATACCTGGAAGGAGTCTCCGATACATCCCAGAGGATGGACCACTGTCAAGAGAGAAAAAGCATCTTGGGTATCTTCCCTGGAGGAGTCTGGGGTTGCTACCCGGGATCACAGGGCCCTAAAGCATTGGAGAAAACTCTGCGGGAGACACCTGTGAGGAGTTCTGGGTAGATCCCACAGGATGGACCACTGTCAAGAGAGAAAAAGCATCTTGGGTATCTTCCCTGGAGGAGTCTGGGGTTGCTACCCGGGATCACAGGGCCCCAGACCACCGGAATAAAGACTCAGGGACATAACTGCAAGGAGTCTCGGATGCATCCCAGAGGATGGACCATAGTCCAAGGAGAAAAATCATCTTGGGTATCTTCCCTGGAGGAGTCTGGGTTTGCTACCCGGGATTACAGGGCCCCAAACCACAGGAAAAATATCTGTAGAAGACCTCTGGGAGGAATCTCAGATGCATCCCAGACGACGGAGCATTGCCCAAGGATAAAAATCATCTTGGGTATCTTCCCTGGAGGAGTCTGGGGTTGCTACTCGGGATCAGAGGACCCCAAACCACCGGAATAAAGCCTCAGGGACATACCTGCAAGGAGTCTCCGATGCATCGCAGAGGATGGAGCATTGTCCAAGGATAAAAATCATCTTGGGTATCTTCCCTGGAGGAGTCTGGGGTTGCTACCCGGGATGACAGGACCCCAAATCACCGGAAAAAAGACTCGGGGACATACCTGCGAGGAGTCTCGAGTGAATCCCAAAGGATGGAGCATTGTCCAAGGAGAAAAATCATCTTGGGTATCTACCCTGGAAGAGTCTGGGGTTGCTACCCGGGATCAGAGGACCGCAAACCACCAGAATAAAGACTCAGGGACATACCTGCAAGGAGTCTCCGATGCATCCCAGAGGATGGACCACTGTCAAGAGAGAAAAATCATCTCCGGTATCTTCCCTGGAGGAGTCTGGGGTTGCTACCCGGGATCACAGGGCCCTAAAGCATTGGAGAAAACTCTGCGGGAGACCCCTGGGAGGAGTTCTGGGTAGATCCCGCAGGATGGACCACTGTCAAGAGAGAAAAATCATCCTGGGTATCTTCCCTGGAGGAGTCTGGGGTTGCTACCCGGGATCACAGGGACCCAGACCACCGGAATATAGACTCAGGGACATAACTGCAAGGAGTCTCGGATGCATCCCAGAAGATGGAGCATTGTCCAAGGATAAAAATCATCTCGGGTATCTTCCCTGGAGGAGTCTGGTGTTGCTAACTGGGATCACAGGACCCTAAACCCCAGGAAGAAAACATTCAGAAACAGAGCTGGGAGGAGTCTCGGGTGCATCCTGCAGGATGGACAATAGTCCAAGGAGAAAAATCATCTCGGATATCTTCCCTGGAGGAGTCTGGGGTTGCTACCCGGGATCACAGGGCCCTAAAGCATTGCAGAAAACTCTGCGGGAGACGCCTGGGAGGAGTTCTGGGTAGATCCCGCAGGATGGACCACTGTCAAGAGAGAAAAAGCATCTTGGGTATCTTCCCTGGAGGAGTCTGGGGCTTCTACCCGGGATCACAGAGTCCTAAATCACCGGAAAAATGTCTGCGGAAGACGCCTGGGAGGAATCTCGGATGCATCCCAGAGGATGGAGCATTGTCCAAGGAGAAAAATCATATTGGGTACCTTCCCTGGAGGACTCTGGGGTTGCCACCCGGGATCACAGGGCCCTAAAGCGTTGGAGAAAACTCTGCGGGAGACGCCTGGGAGGAGTTCTGGGTAGATCCTGCAGGATCGACCACTGTCAAGAGAGAAAAATCATATTGGGTATCTTCCCTGGAGGAGTCTGGGTTTGCTACCCGGGATTACAGGGCCCCAAACCACAGGAAAAATGTCTGTGGGAGACCTCTGGGAGGAATCTCAGATGCATCCCAGACGACGGAGCATTGCCCAAGGAGAAAAATCATCTCGGGTATCTTCCCTGGAGGAGTCTGGGGTTGCTACCTGGGATCACAGGGCCCTAAAGCATTGCAGAAAACTCTGCGGTAGACGCCTGGGAGGAGTTCTGGGTAGATCCCGCAGGATGGACCACTGTCAAGAGAGAAAAATCATCTTGGGTATCTTCCCTGGAGGAGTCTGGGGCTTCTACCCGGGATCACAGGGTCCTAAATCACCGGAAAAATGTCTGCGGAAGACGCCTGGGAGGAATCTCGGATGCATCCCAGAGGATGGAGCATTGTCCAAGGAGAAAAATCATATTGGGTATCTTCCCTGGAGGAGTCTGGGGTTGCTACCCGGGATCACCGGGCCCTAAAGCGTTGGAGAAAACTCTGCGGGAGACGCCTGGGAGGAGTTCTGGGTAGATCCTGCAGGATCGACCACTGTCAAGAGAGAAAAATAATCTTGGGTATCTTCCCTGGAGGAGTCTGGGTTTGCTACCCGGGATTACAGGGCCCCAAACCACAGGAAAAATGTCTGTGGGAGACCTCTGGGAGGAATCTCAGATGCATCCCAGACGACGGAGCATTGCCCAAGGATAAAAATCATCTTGGGTATCTTCCCTGGATGAGTCTGGGGTTGCTACTCGGGATCACAGGGACCCAGACCACCGGAATATAGACTCAGGGACATACCTGCAAGGAGTCTCCGATGCATCGCAGAGGATGGAGCATTGTCCAAGGATAAAAATCATCTTGGGTATCTTCCCTGGAGGAGTCTGGGTTTGCTACCCGGGATGACAGGACCCCAAATCACCGGAAAAAAGACTCGGGGACATACCTGCGAGGAGTCTCGGGTGAATCCCAGAGGATGGAGCATTGTCCAAGGAGAAAAATCATCTTGGGTATCTACCCTGGAAGAGTCTGGGGTTGCTACCCGGGATCAGAGGACCGCAAACCACCAGAATAAAGACTCAGGGACATACCTGCAAGGAGTCTCCGATGCATCCCAGAGGATGGACCACTGTCAAGAGAGAAAAATCATCTTGGGTATCTTCCCTGGAGGAGTCTGGGGTTGCTACCCGGGATCACAGGGCCCTAAAGCATTGCAGAAAACTCTGCGGGAGACGCCTGGGAGGAGTTCTGGGTAGATCCCGCAGGATGGACCACTGTCAAGAGAGAAAAATCATCCTGGGTATCTTCCCTGGAGGAGTCTGGGGTTGCTACCCGGGATCACAGGGACCCAGACCACCGGAATATAGACTCAGGGACATAACTGCAAGGAGTCTCGGATGCATCCCAGAAGATGGAGCATTGCTCAAGGATAAAAATCATCTCGGGTATCTTCCCTGGAGGAGTCTGGGGTTGCTACCTGGGATCACAGGACCCTAAACTCCAGGCAGAAAACATTCAGAAACAGAGCTGGGAGGAGTCTCGGGTGCATCCTGCAGGATGGACAATAGTCCAAGGATAAAAATCATCTCAGGTATCTTCCCTGGAGGAGTCTGGGGTTGCTACCCGGGATCACAGGGCCCTAAAGCGTTGGAGAAAACTCTGCGGGAGACGCCTGGGAGGAGTTCTGGGTATATCCTGCAGGATGGACCACTGTCAAGAGAGAAAAATCATCTTGGGTATCTTCCCTGGAGGAGTCTGGGGTTGCTACCCGGGATGACAGGACCCCAAACCACCGGATAAAAGACTCGGGGACATACCTGCGAGGAGTCTCGGGTGAATCCCAGAGGATGGAGCATTGTCCAAGGAGAAAAATCATCTTGGGTATCTTCCCTGGAGGAGTCTGGGGTTGCTACCCGGGATCAGAGGACCGCAAACCACCAGAATAAAGACTCAGGGACATACCTGCAAGGAGTCTCCGATGCATCCCAGAGGATGGACCACTGTCAAGAGAGAAAAATCATCTTGGGTATCTTCCCTGGAGGAGTCTGGGGTTGCTACCCGGGATCACAGGGCCCTAAAGCATTGGAGAAAACTCTGCGGGAGACGCCTGGGAGGAGTTCTGGGTAGATCCCGCAGGATGGACCACTGTCAAGAGAGAAAAAGCATCTTGGGTATCTTCCCTGGAGGAGTCTGGGGTTGCTACCCGGGATCACAGGGCCCCAGACCACCGGAATAAAGACTCAGGGACATAACTGCAAGGAGTCTCCGATGCATCCCAGAGGATGGACAATAGTCCAAGGAGAAAAATCATCTTGGGTTTCTTCCCTGGAGGAGTCTGGGGTTGCTACCAGGGATGACAGGACCCCAAACCACCGGAAAAATGTCTGCGGAAGACGCCTGGGAGGAATCTCGGATGCATCCCAGAGGATGGAGCATTGTCCAAGGAGAAAAATCATCTCGGGTATCTTCCCTGGAGGAGTCTGGGGTTGCTACCTGGGATCACAGGGCCCTAAAGCATTGCAGAAAACTCTGCGGGAGACGCCTGGGAGGAGTTCTGGGTAGATCCCGCAGGATGGACCACTGTCAAGAGAGAAAAATCATCTTGGGTATCTTCCCTGGAGGAGTCTGGGGCTTCTACCCGGGATCACAGTGTCCTAAATCACCGGAAAAATGTCTGCGGAAGACGCCTGGGAGGAATCTCGGATGCATCCCAGAGGATGGAGCATTGTCCAAGGAGAAAAATCATATTGGGTATCTTCCCTGGAGGAGTCTGGGGTTGCTACCCGGGATCACAGGGCCCTAAAGCGTTGGAGAAAACTGCGGGAGACGCCTGGGAGGAGTTCTGGGTAGATCCTGCAGGATCGACCACTGTCAAGAGAGAAAAATCATCTTGGGTATCTTCCCTGGAGGAGTCTGGGTTTGCTACCCGGGATTACAGGGCCCCAAACCACAGGAAAAATGTCTGTGGGAGACCTCTGGGAGGAATCTCAGATGCATCCCAGACGACGGAGCATTGCCCAAGGATAAAAATCATCTTGGGTATCTTCCCTGGAGGAGTCTGGGGTTGCTACTCGGGATCACAGGGACCCAGACCACCGGAATATAGACTCAGGGACATACCTGCAAGGAGTCTCCGATGCATCGCAGAGGATGGAGCATTGTCCAAGGATAAAAATCATCTTGGGTATCTTCCCTGGAGGAGTCTGGGGTTGCTACCCGGGATGACAGGACCCCAAATCACCGGAAAAAAGACTCGGGGACATACCTGCGAGGAGTCTCGAGTGAATCCCAAAGGATGGAGCATTGTCCAAGGAGAAAAATCATCTTGGGTATCTACCCTGGAAGAGTCTGGGGTTGCTACCCGGGATCAGAGGACCGCAAACCACCAGAATAAAGACTCAGGGACATACCTGCAAGGAGTCTCCGATGCATCCCAGAGGATGGACCACTGTCAAGAGAGAAAAATCATCTCCGGTATCTTCCCTGGAGGAGTCTGGGGTTGCTACCCGGGATCACAGGGCCCTAAAGCATTGGAGAAAACTCTGCGGGAGACCCCTGGGAGGAGTTCTGGGTAGATCCCGCAGGATGGACCACTGTCAAGAGAGAAAAATCATCCTGGGTATCTTCCCTGGAGGAGTCTGGGGTTGCTACCCGGGATCACAGGGACCCAGACCACCGGAATATAGACTCAGGGACATAACTGCAAGGAGTCTCGGATGCATCCCAGAAGATGGAGCATTGTCCAAGGATAAAAATCATCTCGGGTATCTTCCCTGGAGGAGTCTGGTGTTGCTAACTGGGATCACAGGACCCTAAACCCCAGGAAGAAAACATTCAGAAACAGAGCTGGGAGGAGTCTCGGGTGCATCCTGCAGGATGGACAATAGTCCAAGGAGAAAAATCATCTCGGATATCTTCCCTGGAGGAGTCTGGGGTTGCTACCCGGGATCACAGGGCCCTAAAGCATTGCAGAAAACTCTGCGGGAGACGCCTGGGAGGAGTTCTGGGTAGATCCCGCAGGATGGACCACTGTCAAGAGAGAAAAAGCATCTTGGGTATCTTCCCTGGAGGAGTCTGGGGCTTCTACCCGGGATCACAGAGTCCTAAATCACCGGAAAAATGTCTGCGGAAGACGCCTGGGAGGAATCTCGGATGCATCCCAGAGGATGGAGCATTGTCCAAGGAGAAAAATCATATTGGGTACCTTCCCTGGAGGACTCTGGGGTTGCCACCCGGGATCACAGGGCCCTAAAGCGTTGGAGAAAACTCTGCGGGAGACGCCTGGGAGGAGTTCTGGGTAGATCCTGCAGGATCGACCACTGTCAAGAGAGAAAAATCATATTGGGTATCTTCCCTGGAGGAGTCTGGGTTTGCTACCCGGGATTACAGGGCCCCAAACCACAGGAAAAATGTCTGTGGGAGACCTCTGGGAGGAATCTCAGATGCATCCCAGACGACGGAGCATTGCCCAAGGAGAAAAATCATCTCGGGTATCTTCCCTGGAGGAGTCTGGGGTTGCTACCTGGGATCACAGGGCCCTAAAGCATTGCAGAAAACTCTGCGGTAGACGCCTGGGAGGAGTTCTGGGTAGATCCCGCAGGATGGACCACTGTCAAGAGAGAAAAATCATCTTGGGTATCTTCCCTGGAGGAGTCTGGGGCTTCTACCCGGGATCACAGGGTCCTAAATCACCGGAAAAATGTCTGCGGAAGACGCCTGGGAGGAATCTCGGATGCATCCCAGAGGATGGAGCATTGTCCAAGGAGAAAAATCATATTGGGTATCTTCCCTGGAGGAGTCTGGGGTTGCTACCCGGGATCACCGGGCCCTAAAGCGTTGGAGAAAACTCTGCGGGAGACGCCTGGGAGGAGTTCTGGGTAGATCCTGCAGGATCGACCACTGTCAAGAGAGAAAAATAATCTTGGGTATCTTCCCTGGAGGAGTCTGGGTTTGCTACCCGGGATTACAGGGCCCCAAACCACAGGAAAAATGTCTGTGGGAGACCTCTGGGAGGAATCTCAGATGCATCCCAGACGACGGAGCATTGCCCAAGGATAAAAATCATCTTGGGTATCTTCCCTGGATGAGTCTGGGGTTGCTACTCGGGATCACAGGGACCCAGACCACCGGAATATAGACTCAGGGACATACCTGCAAGGAGTCTCCGATGCATCGCAGAGGATGGAGCATTGTCCAAGGATAAAAATCATCTTGGGTATCTTCCCTGGAGGAGTCTGGGTTTGCTACCCGGGATGACAGGACCCCAAATCACCGGAAAAAAGACTCGGGGACATACCTGCGAGGAGTCTCGGGTGAATCCCAGAGGATGGAGCATTGTCCAAGGAGAAAAATCATCTTGGGTATCTACCCTGGAAGAGTCTGGGGTTGCTACCCGGGATCAGAGGACCGCAAACCACCAGAATAAAGACTCAGGGACATACCTGCAAGGAGTCTCCGATGCATCCCAGAGGATGGACCACTGTCAAGAGAGAAAAATCATCTTGGGTATCTTCCCTGGAGGAGTCTGGGGTTGCTACCCGGGATCACAGGGCCCTAAAGCATTGCAGAAAACTCTGCGGGAGACGCCTGGGAGGAGTTCTGGGTAGATCCCGCAGGATGGACCACTGTCAAGAGAGAAAAATCATCCTGGGTATCTTCCCTGGAGGAGTCTGGGGTTGCTACCCGGGATCACAGGGACCCAGACCACCGGAATATAGACTCAGGGACATAACTGCAAGGAGTCTCGGATGCATCCCAGAAGATGGAGCATTGCTCAAGGATAAAAATCATCTCGGGTATCTTCCCTGGAGGAGTCTGGGGTTGCTACCTGGGATCACAGGACCCTAAACTCCAGGCAGAAAACATTCAGAAACAGAGCTGGGAGGAGTCTCGGGTGCATCCTGCAGGATGGACAATAGTCCAAGGATAAAAATCATCTCAGGTATCTTCCCTGGAGGAGTCTGGGGTTGCTACCCGGGATCACAGGGCCCTAAAGCGTTGGAGAAAACTCTGCGGGAGACGCCTGGGAGGAGTTCTGGGTATATCCTGCAGGATGGACCACTGTCAAGAGAGAAAAATCATCTTGGGTATCTTCCCTGGAGGAGTCTGGGGTTGCTACCCGGGATGACAGGACCCCAAACCACCGGATAAAAGACTCGGGGACATACCTGCGAGGAGTCTCGGGTGAATCCCAGAGGATGGAGCATTGTCCAAGGAGAAAAATCATCTTGGGTATCTTCCCTGGAGGAGTCTGGGGTTGCTACCCGGGATCAGAGGACCGCAAACCACCAGAATAAAGACTCAGGGACATACCTGCAAGGAGTCTCCGATGCATCCCAGAGGATGGACCACTGTCAAGAGAGAAAAATCATCTTGGGTATCTTCCCTGGAGGAGTCTGGGGTTGCTACCCGGGATCACAGGGCCCTAAAGCATTGGAGAAAACTCTGCGGGAGACGCCTGGGAGGAGTTCTGGGTAGATCCCGCAGGATGGACCACTGTCAAGAGAGAAAAAGCATCTTGGGTATCTTCCCTGGAGGAGTCTGGGGTTGCTACCCGGGATCACAGGGCCCCAGACCACCGGAATAAAGACTCAGGGACATAACTGCAAGGAGTCTCCGATGCATCCCAGAGGATGGACAATAGTCCAAGGAGAAAAATCATCTTGGGTTTCTTCCCTGGAGGAGTCTGGGGTTGCTACCAGGGATGACAGGACCCCAAACCACCGGAAAAATGTCTGCGGAAGACGCCTGGGAGGAATCTCGGATGCATCCCAGAGGATGGAGCATTGTCCAAGGAGAAAAATCATCTCGGGTATCTTCCCTGGAGGAGTCTGGGGTTGCTACCTGGGATCACAGGGCCCTAAAGCATTGCAGAAAACTCTGCGGTAGACGCCTGGGAGGAGTTCTGGGTAGATCCCGCAGGATGGACCACTGTCAAGAGAGAAAAATCATCTTGGGTATCTTCCCTGGAGGAGTCTGGGGCTTCTACCCGGGATCACAGTGTCCTAAATCACCGGAAAAATGTCTGCGGAAGACGCCTGGGAGGAATCTCGGATGCATCCCAGAGGATGGAGCATTGTCCAAGGAGAAAAATCATATTGGGTATCTTCCCTGGAGGAGTCTGGGGTTGCTACCCGGGATCACAGGGCCCTAAAGCGTTGGAGAAAACTGCGGGAGACGCCTGGGAGGAGTTCTGGGTAGATCCTGCAGGATCGACCACTGTCAAGAGAGAAAAATCATCTTGGGTATCTTCCCTGGAGGAGTCTGGGTTTGCTACCCGGGATTACAGGTCCCCAAACCACAGGAAAAATGTCTGTGGGAGACCTCTGGGAGGAATCTCAGATGCATCCCAGACGACGGAGCATTGCCCAAGGATAAAAATCATCTTGGGTATCTTCCCTGGAGGAGTCTGGGGTTGCTACTCGGGATCACAGGGACCCAGACCACCGGAATATAGACTCAGGGACATACCTGCAAGGAGTCTCCGATGCATCGCAGAGGATGGAGCATTGTCCAAGGATAAAAATCATATTGGGTATCTTCCCTGGAGGAGTCTGGGTTTGCTACCCGGGATGACAGGACCCCAAATCACCGGAAAAAAGACTCGGGGACATACCTGCGAGGAGTCTCGGGTGAATCCCAGAGGATGGAGCATTGTCCAAGGAGAAAAATCATCTTGGGTATCTACCCTGGAGGAGTCTGGGGTTGCTACCCGGGATCAGAGGACCGCAAACCACCAGAATAAAGACTCAGGGACATACCTGCAAGGAGTCTCCGATGCATCCCAGAGGATGGACCACTGTCAAGAGAGAAAAATCATCTCCGGTATCTTCCCTGGAGGAGTCTGGGGTTGCTACCCGGGATCACAGGGCCCTAAAGCATTGCAGAAAACTCTGCGGGAGACGCCTGGGAGGAGTTCTGGGTAGATCCCGCAGGATGGACCACTGTCAAGAGAGAAAAATCATCCTGGGTATCTTCCCTGGAGGAGTCTGGGGTTGCTACCCGGGATCACAGCGACCCAGACCACCGGAATATAGACTCAGGGACATAACTGCAAGGAGTCTCCGATGCATCCCAGAGGATGGACAATAGTCCAAGGAGAAAAATCATCTTGGGTATCTTCCCTGGAGGAGTCTGGGGTTGCTACCCGGGATGACAGGACCCCAAACCACCGGAAAAATGTCTGCGGAAGACGCCTGGGAGGAATCTCGGATGCATCCCAGAGGATGGAGCATTGTCCAAGGAGAAAAATCATATTGGGTATCTTCCCTGGAGGAGTCTGGGGTTGCTACCCGGGATCACAGGGCCCTAAAGCGTTGGAGAAAACTCTGCGGGAGACGCCTGGGAGGAGTTCTGGGTAGATCCTGCAGGATGGACCACTGTCAAGAGAGAAAAATCATCTTGGGTATCTTCCCTGGAGGAGTCTGGGGTTGCTACCCGGGATGACAGGACCCCAAACCACCGGATAAAAGACTCGGGGACATACCTGCGAGGAGTCTCGGGTGAATCCCAGAGGATGGAGCATTGTCCAAGGAGAAAAATCATCTTGGGTATCTTCCCTGGAGGAGTCTGGGGTTGCTACCCGGGATCAGAGGACCGCAAACCACCAGAATAAAGACTCAGGGACATACCTGGAAGGAGTCTCCGATGCATCCCAGAGGATTGACCACTGTCAAGAGAGAAAAATCATCTTGGGTATCTTCCCTGGAGGAGTCTGGGGTTGCTACCCGGGATCACAGGGCCCTAAAGCATTGGAGAAAACTCTGCGGGAGACGCCTGGGAGGAGTTCTGGGTAGATCCCGCAGGATGGACCACTGTCAAGAGAGAAAAAGCATCTTGGGTATCTTCCCTGGAGGAGTCTGGGGTTGCTACCCGGGATCACAGGGCCCCAGACCACCGGAATAAAGACTCAGGGACATAACTGCAAGGAGTCTCGGATGCATCCCAGAGGATGGACAATAGTCCAAGGAGAAAAATCATCTTGGGTATCTTCCCTGGAGGAGTCTGGGGTTGCTACCCGGGATGACAGGACCCCAAACCACCGGAAAAATGTCTGCGGAAGACGCCTGGGAGGAATCTCGGATGCATCCCAGAGGATTGAGCATTGTCCAAGGAGAAAAATCATCTTGGGTATCTTCCCTGGAGGAGTCTGGGGTTGCTACTCGGGATCAGAGGACCCCAAACCACCGGAATAAAGCCTCAGGGACATACCTGCAAGGAGTCTCCGATGCATCGCAGAGGATGGAGCATTGTCCAAGGATAAAAATCATATTGGGTATCTTCCCTGGAGGAGTCTGGGGTTGCTACCCGGGATGACAGGACCCCAAACCACCGGATAAAAGACTCGGGGACATACCTGCGAGGAGTCTCGGGTGAATCCCAGAGGATGGAGCATTGTCCAAGGAGAAAAATCATCTTGGGTATCTTCCCTGGAGGAGTCTGGGGTTGCTACCCGGGATCAGAGGACCGCAAACCACCAGAATAAAGACTCAGGGACATACCTGCAAGGAGTCTCCGATGCATCCCAGAGGATGGACCACTGTCAAGAGAGAAAAATCATCCTGGGTATCTTCCCTGGAGGAGTCTGGGGTTGCTACCCGGGATCACAGGGACCCAGACCACCGGAATATAGACTCAGGGACATAACTGCAAGGAGTCTCGGATGCATCCCAGAAGATGGAGCATTGCTCAAGGATAAAAATCATCTTGGGTATCTTCCCTGGAGGAGTCTGGGGTTGCTACCTGGGATCACAGGACCCTAAACTCCAGGCAGAAAACATTCAGAAACAGAGCTGGGAGGAGTCTCGGGTGCATCCTGCAGGATGGAGCATTGTCCAAGGAGAAAAATCATCTCGGGTATCTTCCCTGGAGGAGTCTGGGGTTGCTACCCGGGATCACAGGGCCCTAAAGCATTGCAGAAAACTCTGCGGGAGACGCCTGGGAGGAGTTCTGGGTAGATCCCGCAGGATGGACCACTGTCAAGAGAGAAAAATCATCCTGGGTATCTTCCCTGGAGGAGTCTGGGGTTGCTACCCGGGATCACAGGGCCCCAGACCACCGGAATAAAGACTCAGGGACATAACTGCAAGGAGTCTCGGATGCATCCCAGAGGATGGATAATAGTCCAAGGAGAAAAATCATCTTGGGTATCTTCCCTGGAGGAGTCTGGGGTTGCTACCCGGGATGACAGGACCCCAAACCACCGGAAAAATGTCTGCGGAAGACGCCTGGGAGGAATCTCGGATGCATCCCAGAGGATGGAGCATTGTCCAAGGAGAAAAATCATATTGGGTATCTTCCCTGGAGGAGTCTGGGTTTGCTACCCGGGATTACAGGGCCCCAAACCACAGGAAAAATGTCTGTGGGAGACCTCTGGGAGGAATCTCAGATGCATCCCAGACGACGGAGCATTGCCCAAGGATAAAAATCATCTTAGGTATCTTCCCTGGAGGAGTCTGGGGTTGCTACTCGGGATCAGAGGACCCCAAACCACTGGAATAAAGCCTCAGGGACATACCTGCAAGGAGTCTCCGATGCATCGCAGAGGATGGAGCATTGTCCAAGGATAAAAATCATATTGGGTATCTTCCCTGGAGGAGTCTGGGGTTGCTACCCGGGATGACAGGACCCCAAACCACCGGATAAAAGACTCGGGGACATACCTGCGAGGAGTCTCGGGTGAATCCCAGAGGATGGAGCATTGTCCAAGGAGAAAAATCATCTTGGGTATCTTCCCTGGAGGAGTCTGGGGTTGCTACCCGGGATCAGAGGACCGCAAACCACCAGAATAAAGACTCAGGGGCATACCTGCAAGGAGTCTCCGATGCATCCCAGAGGATGGACCACTGTCAAGAGAGAAAAATCATCTCCGGTATCTTCCCTGGAGGAGTCTGGGGTTGCTACCCGGGATCACAGGGCCCTAAAGCATTGCAGAAAACTCTGCGGGAGACGCCTGGGAGGAGTTCTGGGTAGATCCCGCAGGATGGACCACTGTCAAGAGAGAAAAATCATCTTGGGTATCTTCCCTGGAGGAGTCTGGGGCTTCTACCCGGGATCACAGGGTCCTAAATCACCGAAAAAAAGACTCGGGGACACAACTGCAAGGAGGCTCATGTGAATCCCAGAGGATGGAGCATTGTCCATGGAGAAAAATCATCTTGGGTATCTTCCCTGGAGGAGTCTGGGATTGCTACCCGGGATCACAGGGCCCCAGACCACCACAATAAAGCCTCAGGGCCATAACTGAAAGGAGTCTCAGATGCATCCCAGAGGATGGAGCATTGCCCAAGGATAAAAATCATCTCGGGTATCTTCCCTGGAGGAGTCTGGGGTTGCTACCCGGGATTACAGGGCCCCAAACCACAGGAATAATGTCTGCGGAAGACGCCTGGGAGGAATCGCGGATGCATCCCAGAGGATGGAGCATTGCCCAAGGAGAAAAATCATCTCGGGTATCTTCCCTGGAGGAGTCTGGGGTTGCTACCTCGGATCACAGGGCCCTAAAGCATTGCAGAAAACTCTGCGGGAGACGCCTGGGAGGAGTTCTGGGTAGATCCTGCAGGATGGACCACTGTCAAGAGAGAAAAAGCATCTTGGGTATCTTCCCTGGAGGAGTCTGGGGTTGCTACCCGGGATGACAGGACCCCAAACCACCGGATAAAAGACTCGGGGACATACCTGCGAGGAGTCTCGGGTGAATCCCAGAGGATGGAGCATTGTCCAAGGAGAAAAATCATCTTGGGTATCACAATATCACAGTATCACAGTATGGTAGGGATTGGAAGGGACCTCAAAAGATCATCTAGTCCAATCCCCCTGTCGGAGCAGGAACACCTAGACGAGGTTGCACAGGAAGGTGTCCAGGCGAGTTTTGAATGTCTCCAGAGAAGGAGACTCCACAACCTCCCTGGGCAGCCTGTTCCAGTGCTCTGTCACCCTCACTGAGAAGAAGTTTCTTCTCAAATTTAAGTGGAACCTCTTGTGTTCCAGCTTGAATCCATTACCCCTTGTCCTATCACTGGTCGCCACTGAGAAGAGCCTGGCTCCATCCTCATGACATTCCCCCTTTATATATTTATAAACGCTAATAAGATCACCCCTCAGTCTCCTCTTCTCCAAACTAAAGAGACCCAGCTCCCTCAGTCTTTCCTCATAAGGGAGATGCTCCACTCCCTTAATCATCTTAGTTGCCCTACGCTGGACTCTCTCCAGCAGCTCTCTGTCCTTCTTGAACTGAGGGGCCCAGAACTGGACACAATATTCCAGATGCGGTCTCACCAGGGCAGAGTAGAGGGGAAGGAGGACCTCTCTCGATCTGCTAACCACCCCCCTTCTAATACAGCCCAGGATGCCATTGGCCTTCTTGGCCACAAGGGCACAGTGCTGGCTCATGGTCATCCTGCTGTCCACCAGGACCCCCAGGTCCCTTTCCTCTACACTGCTCTCTAACAGGTAGCTCCCCATCCTATACTGGAACCTGGGGTTGTTTCTGCCCAGATGTAGGACCCTACACTTTCCCTTGTTGTATTTCATTAAGTTATTCCCTGCCCAAATCTCCAGCCTGTCCAAGTCTCTCTGGATGGCAGCACAGCCCTCTGGCGTGTCAGCCACTCCTCCTAGCTTAGTGTCATCAGCAAACTTGCTGATAGTACACTCAATTCCCTCATCTAAATCATTAATGAATATATTGAATAATATGGGCCCCAGTACCGACCCTTGAGGCACTCCGCTGGTTACCGGCCTCCAACTGGACTCTGCCCCATTGACTACGACTCTCTGGCTTCTCTCCTTCAGCCAGTTTGCAGTCCACCTAATTATCCGGTCATCCAGTCCACACTTCCTCAGTTTAGCCATGAGGATGCTGTGGGAGACCGTGTCAAATGCTTTACTGAAGTCAAGGTAGACCACATCCACCGCTCTGCCATCATCCATCCACCTCGTTATTTCCTCATAAAAGGCTATGAGGTTGGTCAAGCATGACTTCCCCTTGGAAAAGCCATGCTGACTGCCCCTAATAACCCTCTTATCCTTGATATGCCTTGAGAGGGCACCAAGGATAAGCTGCTCCATCAGTTTCCCAGGGATGGAGGTGAGGCTGACCGGTCTATAGTTACCCGGGTCCTCCTTCTTGCCCTTTTTGAAGACTGGAGTGACATTTGCTTTCCTCCAGTCCTCAGGCACCTCGCCCGTTTCCCAAGACTTGGTAAAGATGGTGGAGAGTGGTCCAGCAATGACTTCAGACAGCTCCTTCAGCACCCGCGGGTGCATCCCATCCGGACCCATGGATTTATGGATGTCCAGGTTGCTTAACTGGTCTCTGACCCAGTCCTCATCAACTAAGGCAAACCCATCCATTGACTTGACTTCATCTGGGGTCTCAGCAGAACAGGACTCCTCAGGACAGCCCCCGACAGAGTAGACAGAGACAAAGAAGGCATTCAATAGTTCTGCCTTCTCTGTATCTTCTGTCACCAGGGCACCCACCCCATTCAGTAGTGGGCCTACATTGCCTCTGGTGTTAGTTTTATCTGCCATGTATTTGAAAAAGCTCTTCCTGTTGTCTTTTACCCCTCTTGCAAGGTTTAACTCTAAGGAGGCCTTAGCTTTCCTAGTTGCCTCTCTACATCCCCTGACAGCAGCCCTGTACTCCTCCCAAGTGGTCAGCCCCTCCTCATCTTGGGTATCTTCCCTGGAGGAGTCTGGGATTGCTACCCGGGATCACAGGGCCCCAGACCACCACAATAAAGACTCAGGGCCATAACTGAAAGGAGTCTCAGATGCATCCCAGAGGATGGAGCATTGCCCAAGGATAAAAATCATCTCGGGTATCTGGAGGGATACCCCTCCAGGGTATCTTCCCTGGAGGAGTCTGGGGTTGCTACCCGGGATCAGAGGACCGCAAACCACCAGAATAAAGACTCAGGGACATACCTGCAAGGAGTCTCCGATGCATCCCAGAGGATGGACCACTGTCAAGAGAGAAAAATCATCCTGGGTATCTTCCCTGGAGGAGTCTGGGGTTGCTACCCGGGATCACAGGGACCCAGACCACCGGAATATAGACTCAGGGACATAACTGCAAGGAGTCTCCGATGCATCCCAGAAGATGGAGCATTGCTCAAGGATAAAAATCATCTCGGGTATCTTCCCTGGAGGAGTCTGGGGTTGCTACCTGGGATCACAGGACCCTAAACTCCAGGCAGAAAACATTCAGAAACAGAGCTGGGAGGAGTCTCGGGTGCATCCTGCAGGATGGAGCATTGTCCAAGGAGAAAAATCATCTCGGGTATCTTCCCTGGAGGAGTCTGGGGTTGCTACCCGGGATCACAGGGCCCTAAAGCATTGCAGAAAACTCTGCGGGAGACGCCTGGGAGGAGTTCTGGGTAGATCCCGCGGGATGGACCACTGTCAAGAGAGAAAAATCATCCTGGGTATCTTCCCTGGAGGAGTCTGGGGTTGCTACCCGGGATCACAGGGCCCCAGACCACCGGAATAAAGACTCAGGGACATAACTGCAAGGAGTCTCGGATGCATCCCAGAGGATGGAGCATTGTCCAAGGATAAAAATCATCTCGGGTATCTTCCCTGGAGGAGTCTGGGGTTGCTAACTGGGATCACAGGACCCTAAACCCCAGGAAGAAAACATTCAGAAACAGAGCTGGGAGGAGTCTCGGGTGCATCCTGCAGGATGGACAATAGTCCAAGGATAAAAATCATCTCAGGTATCTTCCCTGGAGGAGTCTGGGGTTGCTACCCGGGATCACAGGGCCCTAAAGCATTGCAGAAAACTCTGCGGAAGAAGCCTGGGAGGAGTTCTGGGTAGATCCCGCAGGATGGACCACTGTCAAGAGAGAAAAATCATCTCGGCTATCTTTTCTGGAGGAGTCTGGGGTTTCTACCCGGGATCACAGGGTCCTAAATCACCGAAAAAAAGACTCGGGGACACAACTGCAAGGAGGCTCACGTGAATCCCAGAGGATGGAGCATTGTCCATGGAGAAAAATCATCTTGGGTATCTTCCCTGGAGGAGTCTGGGATTGCTACCCGGGATCACAGGGCCCCAGACCACCACAATAAAGACTCAGGGCCATAACTGAAAGGAGTCTCAGATGCATCCCAGAGGATGGAGCATTGCCCAAGGATAAAAATCATCTCGGGTATCTTCCCTGGAGGAGTCTGGGGTTGCTACCCGGGATTACAGGGCCCCAAACCACAGGAATAATGTCTGCGGAAGACGCCTGGGAGGAATCGCGGATGCATCCCAGAGGATGGAGCATTGCCCAAGGATAAAAATCATCTTGGGTATCTTCCCTGGAGGAGTCTGGGGTTGCTACCTCGGATCACAGGGCCCTAAAGCATTGCAGAAAACTCTGCGGGAGACGCCTGGGAGGAGTTCTGGGTAGATCCTGCAGGATGGACCACTGTCAAGAGAGAAAAATCATCTTGGGTGTCTTCCCTGGAGGAGTCTGGGGTTGCTACCCGGGATGACAGGACCCCAAACCACCGGATAAAAGACTCGGGGACATACCTGCGAGGAGTCTCGGGTGAATCCCAGAGGATGGAGCATTGTCCAAGGAGAAAAATCATCTTGGGTATCTTCCCTGGAGGAGTCTGGGGTTGCTACCCGGGATCAGAGGACCGCAAACCACCAGAATAAAGACTCAGGGACATACCTGCAAGGAGTCTCCGATGCATCCCAGAGGATGGACCACTGTCAAGAGAGAAAAATCATCCTGGGTATCTTCCCTGGAGGAGTCTGGGGTTGCTACCCGGGATCACAGGGACCCAGACCACCGGAATATAGACTCAGGGACATAACTGCAAGGAGTCTCCGATGCATCCCAGAAGATGGAGCATTGCTCAAGGATAAAAATCATCTTGGGTATCTTCCCTGGAGGAGTCTGGGGTTGCTACCTGGGATCACCGGACCCTAAACCCCAGGAAGAAAACATTCAGAAACAGAGCTGGGAGGAGTCTCGGGTGCATCCTGCAGGATGGACAATAGTCCAAGGATAAAAATCATCTCAGGTATCTTCCCTGGAGGAGTCTGGGGTTGCTACCCGGGATCACAGGGCCATAAAGCATTGCAGAAAACTCTGCAGAAGAAGCCTGGGAGGAGTTCTGGGCAGATCGCGCAGGATGGACCACTATCAAGAGAGAAAAATCATCTCGGCTATCTTTTCTGGAGGAGTCTGGGGTTTCTACCCGTGATCACAGGGTCCTAAATCACCGAAAAAAAGACTCGGGGACACAACTGCAAGGAGGCTCACGTGAATCCCAGAGGATGGAGCATTGTCCAAATAGAAAAATCATCTCGGGTATCTTCCCTGGAGGAGTCTGGGGTTGCTACCCGGGATCACAGGGCCCTAAAGCATTGCAGAAAACTCTGCGGTAGACGCCTGGGAGGAGTTCTGGGTAGATCCCGCAGGATGGACCACTGTCAAGAGAGAAAAATCATCTTGGGTATCTTCCCTGGAGGAGTCTGGGGCTTCTACCCGGGATCACAGGGTCCTAAATCACCGAAAAAAAGACTCGGGGACACAACTGCAAGGAGGCTCATGTGAATCCCAGAGGATGGAGCATTGTCCATGGACAAAAATCATCTTGGGTATTTTCCCTGGAGGAGTCTGGGATTGCTACCCGGGATCACAGGGCCCTAAAGCATTGGAGAAAACTCTGCGGGAGACGCCTGGGAGGAGTTCTGGGTAGATCCTGCAGGATGGACCACTGTCAAGAGCGAAAAATCATCTTGGGTATCTTCCCTGGAGGAGTCTGGGGTTGCTACCCGGGATGACAGGACCCCAAACCACCGGATAAAAGACTCAGGGATATACCTGCAAGGCGTCTCGGGTGAATCCCAGAGGATGGAGCATTGTGCAAGGATAAAAATCATCTTGGCTATCTTGCCTGGAGGAGTCTGGGGTTGCTACCCGGGATCAGAGGACCGCAAAACACCAGAATAAAGACTCAGGGACATACCTGCAAGGAGTCTCCGATACATCCCAGAGGATGGACCACTGTCAAGAGAGAAAAATCATCTTGGGTATCCTCCCTGGAGGAGTCTGGGGTTGCTACCCGGGATCACAGGGCCCTAAAGCATTGCAGAAAACTCTGCGGGAGACACCTGTGAGGAGTTCTGCGTAGATCCCGCAGGATGGACCACTGTCAAGAGAGAAAAATCATCCTGGGTATCTTCCCTGGAGGAGTCTGGGGTTGCTACCCGGGATCACAGGGACCCAAACCACCAGAATATAGACTCAGGGACATAACTGCAAGGAGTCTCGGATGCATCCCAGAAGATGGAGCATTGCTCAAGGATAAAAATCATCTCGGGTATCTTCCCTGGAGGAGTCTGGGGTTGCTACCTGGGATCACAGGACCCTAAACCCCAGGAAGAAAACATTCAGAAACAGAGCTGGGAGGAGTCTCGGGTGCATCCTGCAGGATGGACAATAGTCCAAGGAGAAAAATCATCTCAGGTATCTTCCCTGGAGGAGTCTGGGGTTGCTACCCGGGATCACAGGGCCCTAAAGCATTGCAGAAAACTCTGCGGAAGAAGCCTGGGAGGAGTTCTGGGTAGATCCCGCAGGATGGACCACTATCAAGAGAGAAAAATCATCTCGGCTATCTTTTCTGGAGGAGTCTGGGGTTTCTACCCGGGATCACAGGGTCCTAAATCACCGAAAAAAAGACTCGGGGACACAACTGCAAGGAGGCTCACGTGAATCCCAGAGGATGGAGCATTGTCCAAGGAGAAAAATCATCTCGGGTATCTTCCCTGGAGGAGTCTGGGGTTGCTACCCAGGATGAGAGGACCGCAAACCACCAGAATAAAGACTCAGGGACATACCTGCAAGGAGTCTCCGATGCATCCCAGAGGATGGACCACTGTCAAGAGAGAAAAATCATCTTGGGTATCTTCCCTGGAGGAGTCTGGGGTTGCTACCCGGGATCACAGGGCCCTAAAGCATTGGAGAAAACTCTGCGGGAGACGCCTGGGAGGAGTTCTGGGTAGATCCCGCAGGATGGACCACTGTCAAGAGAGAAAAAGCATCTTGGGTATCTTCCCTGGAGGAGTCTGGGGTTGCTATCCGGGATTACAGGGCCCCAAACCACAGGAAACATGTCTGCGGGAGACGGCTGGGAAGAATCTAAGGTGCATCCCAGACGATGGAGCATTGTCCAAGGAGAAAAATCATCTTGGGTATCTTCCCTGGAGGAGTCTGGGGTTGCTACCCGGGATGAGAGGACCGCAAACCACCAGAATAAAGACTCAGGGACATACCTGCAAGGAGTCTCCGATGTATCCCAGAGGATGGACCACTGTCAAGAGAGAAAAATCATCTTGGGTATCTTCCCTGGAGGAGTCTGGGGTTGCTACCCGGGATCACAGGGCCCTAAAGCATTGCAGAAAACTCTGCGGGAGACGCCTGGGAGGAGTTCTGGGTAGATCCCACAGGATGGACCACTGTCAAGAGAGAAAAATCATCCTGGGTATCTTCCCTGGAGGAGTCTGGGGTTGCTACCCGGGATCACAGGGACCCAAACCACCGGAATATAGACTCAGGGACATAACTGCAAGGAGTCTCGGATGCATCCCAGAAGATGGAGCATTGCTCAAGGATAAAAATCATCTCGGGTATCTTCCCTGGAGGAATCTGGGGTTGCTACCTGGGATCACAGGACCCTAAACCCCAGGAAGAAAACATTCAGAAACAGAGCTGGGAGGAGTCTCGGGTGCATCCTGCAGGATGGACAATAGTCCAAGGATAAAAATCATCTCAGGTATCTTCCCTGGAGGAGTCTGGGGTTGCTACCCGGGATCACAGGGCCCTAAAGCATTGCAGAAAACTCTGCGGAAGAAGCCTGGGAGGAGTTCTGGGTAGATCCCGCAGGATGGACCACTATCAAGAGAGAAAAATCATCTCGGCTATCTTTTCTGGAGGAGTCTGGGGTTTCTACCCGGGATCACAGGGTCCTAAATCACCGAAAAAAAGACTCGGGGACACAACTGCAAGGAGGCTCACGTGAATCCCAGAGGATGGAGCATTGTCCAAGGAGAAAAATCATCTCGGGTATCTTCCCTGGAGGAGTCTGGGGTTGCTACCCAGGATGAGAGGACCGCAAACCACCAGAATAAAGACTCAGGGACATACCTGCAAGGAGTCTCCGATGCATCCCAGAGGATGGACCACTGTCAAGAGAGAAAAATCATCTTGGGTATCTTCCCTGGAGGAGTCTGGGGTTGCTACCCGGGATCACAGGGCCCTAAAGCATTGCAGAAAACTCTGCGGGAGACGCCTGGGAGGAGTTCTGGGTAGATCCCGCAGGATGGACCACTGTCAAGAGAGAAAAAGCATCTTGGGTATCTTCCCTGGAGGAGTCTGGGGTTGCTACCCGGGATCACAGGGCCCCAGACCACCGGAATAAAGACTCAGGGACATAACTGCAAGGAGTCTCGGATGCATCCCAGAGGATGGACAATAGTCCAAGGAGAAAAATCATCTTGGGTATCTTCCCTGGAGGAGTCTGGGGTTGCTACCCGGGATGACAGGACCCCAAACCACCGGAAAAATGTCTGCGGAAGACGCCTGGGAGGAATCTCGGATGCATCCCAGAGGATGGAGCATTGTCCAAGGAGAAAAATCATATTGGGTATCTTCCCTGGAGGAGTCTGGGGTTGCTACCCGGGATCACAGGGCCCTAAAGCGTTGGAGAAAACTCTGCGGGAGACGCCTGGGAGGAGTTCTGGGTAGATCCTGCAGGATGGACCACTGTCAAGAGAGAAAAATCATCTTGGGTATCTTCCCTGGAGGAGTCTGGTGTTGCTACCCGGGATGACAGGACCCCAAACCACCGGATAAAAGACTCGGGGACATACCTGCGAGGAGTCTCGGGTGAATCCCAGAGGATGGAGCATTGTCCAAGGAGAAAAATCATCTTGGGTATCTTCCCTGGAGGAGTCTGGGGTTGCTACCCGGGATCAGAGGACCGCAAACCACCAGAATAAAGACTCAGGGACATACCTGCAAGGAGTCTCCGATGCATCCCAGAGGATTGACCACTGTCAAGAGAGAAAAATCATCTTGGGTATCTTCCCTGGAGGAGTCTGGGGTTGCTACCTCGGATCACAGGGCCCTAAAGCATTGCAGAAAACTCTGCGGGAGACGCCTGGGAGGAGTTCTGGGTAGATCCTGCAGGATGGACCACTGTCAAGAGAGCAAAATCATCTTGGGTATCTTCCCTGGAGGAGTCTGGGGTTGCTACCCGGGATCAGAGGACCGCAGACCACCAGAATAAAGACTCAGGGACATACCTGGAAGGAGTCTCCATTGCATCCCAGAGGATGGACCACTGTCAAGAGAGAAAAATCATCCTGGGTATCTTCCCTGGAGGAGTCTGGGGTTGCTACCCGGGATCACAGGGACCCAGACCACCGGAATATAGACTCAGGGACATAACTGCAAGGAGTCTCCGATGCATCCCAGAAGATGGAGCATTGCTCAAGGATAAAAATCATCTCGGGTATCTTCCCTGGAGGAGTCTGGGGTTGCTACCTGGGATCACAGGACCCTAAACTCCAGGCAGAAAACATTCAGAAACAGAGCTGGGAGGAGTCTCGGGTGCATCCTGCAGGATGGAGCATTGTCCAAGGAGAAAAATCATCTCGGGTATCTTCCCTGGAGGAGTCTGGGGTTGCTACCCGGGATCACAGGGCCCTAAAGCATTGCAGAAAACTCTGCGGGAGACGCCTGGGAGGAGTTCTGGGTAGATCCCGCGGGATGGACCACTGTCAAGAGAGAAAAATCATCCTGGGTATCTTCCCTGGAGGAGTCTGGGGTTGCTACCCGGGATCACAGGGCCCCAGACCACCGGAATAAAGACTCAGGGACATAACTGCAAGGAGTCTCGGATGCATCCCAGAGGATGGAGCATTGTCCAAGGATAAAAATCATCTCGGGTATCTTCCCTGGAGGAGTCTGGGGTTGCTAACTGGGATCACAGGACCCTAAACCCCAGGAAGAAAACATTCAGAAACAGAGCTGGGAGGAGTCTCGGGTGCATCCTGCAGGATGGACAATAGTCCAAGGATAAAAATCATCTCAGGTATCTTCCCTGGAGGAGTCTGGGGTTGCTACCCGGGATCACAGGGCCCTAAAGCATTGCAGAAAACTCTGCGGAAGAAGCCTGGGAGGAGTTCTGGGTAGATCCCGCAGGATGGACCACTGTCAAGAGAGAAAAATCATCTCGGCTATCTTTTCTGGAGGAGTCTGGGGTTTCTACCCGGGATCACAGGGTCCTAAATCACCGAAAAAAAGACTCGGGGACACAACTGCAAGGAGGCTCACGTGAATCCCAGAGGATGGAGCATTTTCCATGGAGAAAAATCATCTTGGGTATCTTCCCTGGAGGAGTCTGGGATTGCTACCCGGGATCACAGGGCCCCAGACCACCACAATAAAGACTCAGGGCCATAACTGAAAGGAGTCTCAGATGCATCCCAGAGGATGGAGCATTGCCCAAGGATAAAAATCATCTCGGGTATCTTCCCTGGAGGAGTCTGGGGTTGCTACCAGGGATTACAGGGCCCCAAACCACAGGAATAATGTCTGCGGAAGACGCCTGGGAGGAATCGCGGATGCATCCCAGAGGATGGAGCATTGCCCAAGGATAAAAATCATCTTGGGTATCTTCCCTGGAGGAGTCTGGGGTTGCTACCTCGGATCACAGGGCCCTAAAGCATTGCAGAAAACTCTGCGGGAGACGCCTGGGAGGAGTTCTGGGTAGATCCTGCAGGATGGACCACTGTCAAGAGAGAAAAATCATCTTGGGTATCTTCCCTGGAGGAGTCTGGGGTTGCTACCCGGGATGACAGGACCCCAAACCACCGGATAAAAGACTCGGGGACATACCTGCGAGGAGTCTCGGGTGAATCCCAGAGGATGGAGCATTGTCCAAGGAGAAAAATCATCTTGGGTATCTTCCCTGGAGGAGTCTGGGGTTGCTACCCGGGATCAGAGGACCGCAAACCACCAGAATAAAGACTCAGGGACATACCTGCAAGGAGTCTCCGATGCATCCCAGAGGATGGACCACTGTCAAGAGAGAAAAATCATCCTGGGTATCTTCCCTGGAGGAGTCTGGGGTTGCTACCCGGGATCACAGGGACCCAGACCACCGGAATATAGACTCAGGGACATAACTGCAAGGAGTCTCGGATGCATCCCAGAAGATGGAGCATTGCTCAAGGATAAAAATCATCTTGGGTATCTTCCCTGGAGGAGTCTGGGGTTGCTACCTGGGATCACCGGACCCTAAACCCCAGGAAGAAAACATTCAGAAACAGAGCTGGGAGGAGTCTCGGGTGCATCCTGCAGGATGGACAATAGTCCAAGGATAAAAATCATCTCAGGTATCTTCCCTGGAGGAGTCTGGGGTTGCTACCCGGGATCACAGGGCCATAAAGCATTGCAGAAAACTCTGCGGAAGAAGCCTGGGAGGAGTTCTGGGCAGATCGCGCAGGATGGACCACTATCAAGAGAGAAAAATCATCTCGGCTATCTTTTCTGGAGGAGTCTGGGGTTTCTACCCGTGATCACAGGGTCCTAAATCACCGAAAAAAAGACTCGGGGACACAACTGCAAGGAGGCTCACGTGAATCCCAGAGGATGGAGCATTGTCCAAATAGAAAAATCATCTCGGGTATCTTCCCTGGAGGAGTCTGGGGTTGCTACCCGGGATCACAGGTCCCTAAAGCATTGCAGAAAACTCTGCGGTAGACGCCTGGGAGGAGTTCTGGGTAGATCCCGCAGGATGGACCACTGTCAAGAGAGAAAAATCATCTTGGGTATCTTCCCTGGAGGAGTCTGGGGCTTCTACCCGGGATCACAGGGTCCTAAATCACCGAAAAAAAGACTCGGGGACACAACTGCAAGGAGGCTCATGTGAATCCCAGAGGATGGAGCATTGTCCATGGACAAAAATCATCTTGGGTATTTTCCCTGGAGGAGTCTGGGATTGCTACCCGGGATCACAGGGCCCTAAAGCATTGGAGAAAACTCTGCGGGAGACGCCTGGGAGGAGTTCTGGGTAGATCCTGCAGGATGGACCACTGTCAAGAGCGAAAAATCATCTTGGGTATCTTCCCTGGAGGAGTCTGGGGTTGCTACCCGGGATGACAGGACCCCAAACCACCGGATAAAAGACTCAGGGATATACCTGCAAGGCGTCTCGGGTGAATCCCAGAGGATGGAGCATTGTGCAAGGATAAAAATCATCTTGGCTATCTTGCCTGGAGGAGTCTGGGGTTGCTACCCGGGATCAGAGGACCGCAAAACACCAGAATAAAGACTCAGGGACATACCTGGAAGGAGTCTCCGATACATCCCAGAGGATGGACCACTGTCAAGAGAGAAAAAACATCTTGGGTATCTTCCCTGGAGGAGTCTGGGGTTGCTACCCGGGATCACAGGGCCCTAAAGCATTGCAGAAAACTCTGCGGGAGACACCTGTGAGGAGTTCTGCGTAGATCCCGCAGGATGGACCACTGTCAAGAGAGAAAAATCATCCTGGGTATCTTCCCTGGAGGAGTCTGGGGTTGCTACCCGGGATCACAGGGACCCAAACCACCAGAATATAGACTCAGGGACATAACTGCAAGGAGTCTCGGATGCATCCCAGAAGATGGAGCATTGCTCAAGGATAAAAATCATCTCGGGTATCTTCCCTGGAGGAGTCTGGGGTTGCTACCTGGGATCACAGGACCCTAAACCCCAGGAAGAAAACATTCAGAAACAGAGCTGGGAGGAGTCTCGGGTGCATCCTGCAGGATGGACAATAGTCCAAGGAGAAAAATCATCTCAGGTATCTTCCCTGGAGGAGTCTGGGGTTGCTACCCGGGATCACAGGGCCCTAAAGCATTGCAGAAAACTCTGCGGAAGAAGCCTGGGAGGAGTTCTGGGTAGATCCCGTAGGATGGACCACTATCAAGAGAGAAAAATCATCTCGGCTATCTTTTCTGGAGGAGTCTGGGGTTTCTACCCGGGATCACAGGGTCCTAAATCACCGAAAAAAAGACTCGGGGACACAACTGCAAGGAGGCTCACGTGAATCCCAGAGGATGGAGCATTGTCCAAGGAGAAAAATCATCTCGGGTATCTTCCCTGGAGGAGTCTGGGGTTGCTACCCAGGATGAGAGGACCGCAAACCACCAGAATAAAGACTCAGGGACATACCTGCAAGGAGTCTCCGATGCATCCCAGAGGATGGACCACTGTCAAGAGAGAAAAATCATCTTGGGTATCTTCCCTGGAGGAGTCTGGGGTTGCTACCCGGGATCACAGGGCCCTAAAGCATTGGAGAAAACTCTGCGGGAGACGCCTGGGAGGAGTTCTGGGTAGATCCCGCAGGATGGACCACTGTCAAGAGAGAAAAAGCATCTTGGGTATCTTCCCTGGAGGAGTCTGGGGTTGCTATCCGGGATTACAGGGCCCCAAACCACAGGAAACATGTCTGCGGGAGACGGCTGGGAAGAATCTAAGGTGCATCCCAGACGATGGAGCATTGTCCAAGGAGAAAAATCATCTTGGGTATCTTCCCTGGAGGAGTCTGGGGTTGCTACCCGGGATGAGAGGACCGCAAACCACCAGAATAAAGACTCAGGGACATACCTGCAAGGAGTCTCCGATGTATCCCAGAGGATGGACCACTATCAAGAGAGAAAAATCATCTCGGCTATCTTTTCTGGAGGAGTCTGGGGTTTCTACCCGGGATCACAGGGTCCTAAATCACCGAAAAAAAGACTCGGGGACACAACTGCAAGGAGGCTCACGTGAATCCCAGAGGATGGAGCATTGTCCAAGGAGAAAAATCATCTCGGGTATCTTCCCTGGAGGAGTCTGGGGTTGCTACCCAGGATGAGAGGACCGCAAACCACCAGAATAAAGACTCAGGGACATACCTGCAAGGAGTCTCCGATGCATCCCAGAGGATGGACCACTGTCAAGAGAGAAAAATCATCTTGGGTATCTTCCCTGGAGGAGTCTGGGGTTGCTACCCGGGATCACAGGGCCCTAAAGCATTGCAGAAAACTCTGCGGGAGACGCCTGGGAGGAGTTCTGGGTAGATCCCGCAGGATGGACCACTGTCAAGAGAGAAAAAGCATCTTGGGTATCTTCCCTGGAGGAGTCTGGGGTTGCTACCCGGGATCACAGGGCCCCAGACCACCGGAATAAAGACTCAGGGACATAACTGCAAGGAGTCTCGGATGCATCCCAGAGGATGGACAATAGTCCAAGGAGAAAAATCATCTTGGGTATCTTCCCTGGAGGAGTCTGGGGTTGCTACCCGGGATGACAGGACCCCAAACCACCGGAAAAATGTCTGCGGAAGACGCCTGGGAGGAATCTCGGATGCATCCCAGAGGATGGAGCATTGTCCAAGGAGAAAAATCATATTGGGTATCTTCCCTGGAGGAGTCTGGGGTTGCTACCCGGGATCACAGGGCCCTAAAGCGTTGGAGAAAACTCTGCGGGAGACGCCTAGGAGGAGTTCTGGGTAGATCCTGCAGGATGGACCACTGTCAAGAGAGAAAAATCATCTTGGGTATCTTCCCTGGAGGAGTCTGGGGTTGCTACCCGGGATGACAGGACCCCAAACCACCGGATAAAAGACTCGGGGACATACCTGCGAGGAGTCTCGGGTGAATCCCAGAGGATGGAGCATTGTCCAAGGAGAAAAATCATCTTGGGTATCTTCCCTGGAGGAGTCTGGGGTTGCTACCCGGGATCAGAGGACCGCAAACCACCAGAATAAAGACTCAGGGACATACCTGCAAGGAGTCTCCGATGCATCCCAGAGGACTGACCACTGTCAAGAGAGAAAAATCATCTTGGGTATCTTCCCTGGAGGAGTCTGGGGTTGCTACCTCGGATCACAGGGCCCTAAAGCATTGCAGAAAACTCTGCGGGAGACGCCTGGGAGGAGTTCTGGGTAGATCCTGCAGGATGGACCACTGTCAAGAGAGCAAAATCATCTTGGGTATCTTCCCTGGAGGAGTCTGGGGTTGCTACCCGGGATCAGAGGACCGCAGACCACCAGAATAAAGACTCAGGGACATACCTGCAAGGAGTCTCCGATGCATCCCAGAGGATGGACCACTGTCAAGAGAGAAAAATCATCCTGGGTATCTTCCCTGAAGGAGTCTGGGGTTGCTACCCGGGATCACAGGGACCCAGACCACCGGAATATAGACTCAGGGACATAACTGCAAGGAGTCTCCGATGCATCCCAGAAGATGGAGCATTGCTCAAGGATAAAAATCATCTCGGGTATCTTCCCTGGAGGAGTCTGGGGTTGCTACCTGGGATCACAGGACCCTAAACTCCAGGCAGAAAACATTCAGAAACAGAGCTGGGAGGAGTCTCGGGTGCATCCTGCAGGATGGAGCATTGTCCAAGGAGAAAAATCATCTCGGGTATCTTCCCTGGAGGAGTCTGGGGTTGCTACCCGGGATCACAGGGCCCTAAAGCATTGCAGAAAACTCTGCGGAAGAAGCCTGGGAGGAGTTCTGGGTAGATCCCGCAGGATGGACCACTATCAAGAGAGAAAAATCATCTCGGCTATCTTTTCTGGAGGAGTCTGGGGTTTCTACCCGGGATCACAGGGTCCTAAATCACCGAAAAAACGACTCGGGGACACAACTGCAAGGAGGCTCACGTGAATCCCAGAGGATGGAGCATTGTCCAAGGAGAAAAATCATCTCGGGTATCTTCCCTGGAGGAGTCTGGGGTTGCTACCTGGGATCACAGGGCCCTAAAGCATTGCAGAAAACTCTGCGGGAGACGCCTGGGAGGAGTTCTGGGTAGATCCCGCAGGATGGACCACTGTCAAGAGAGAAAAATCATCTTGGGTATCTTCCCTGGAGGAGTCTGGGGCTTCTACCCGGGATCACAGGGTCCTAAATCACCGAAAAAAAGACTCGGGGACACAACTGCAAGGAGGCTCACGTGAATCCCAGAGGATGGAGCATTGTCCATGGAGAAAAATCATCTTGGGTATCTTCCCTGGAGGAGTCTGGGATTGCTACCCGGGATCACAGGGCCCCAGACCACCACAATAAAGACTCAGGGCCATAACTGAAAGGAGTCTCAGATGCATCCCAGAGGATGGAGCATTGCCCAAGGATAAAAATCATCTCGGGTATCTTCCCTGGAGGAGTCTGGGGTTGCTACCCGGGATTACAGGGCGCCAAACCACAGGAATAATGTCTGCGGAAGACGCCTGGGAGGAATCGCGGATGCATCCCAGAGGATGGAGCATTGCCCAAGGAGAAAAATCATCTCGGGTATCTTCCCTGGAGGAGTCTGGGGTTGCTACCTCGGATCACAGGGCCCTAAAGCATTGCAGAAAACTCTGCGGGAGACGCATGGGAGGAGTTCTGGGTAGATCCTGCAGGATGGACCACTGTCAAGAGAGCAAAATCATCTTGGGTATCTTCCCTGGAGGAGTCTGGGGTTGCTACCCGGGATCAGAGGACCGCAGACCACCAGAATAAAGACTCAGGGACATACCTGCAAGGAGTCTCCGATGCATCCCAGAGGATGGACCACTGTCAAGAGAGAAAAATCAACCTGGGTATCTTCCCTGGAGGAGTCTGGGGTTGCTACCCGGGATCACAGGGACCCAGACCACCGGAATATAGACTCAGGGACATAACTGCAAGGAGTCTCGGATGCATCCCAGAAGATGGAGCATTGCTCAAGGATAAAAATCATCTCGGGTATCTTCCCTGGAGGAGTCTGGGGTTGCTACCTGGGATCACAGGACCCTAAACTCCAGGCAGAAAACATTCAGAAACAGAGCTGGGAGGAGTCTCGGGTGCATCCTGCAGGATGGAGCATTGTCCAAGGAGAAAAATCATCTCGGGTATCTTCCCTGGAGGAGTCTGGGGTTGCTACCCGGGATCACAGGGCTCTAAAGCATTGCAGAAAACTCTGCGGGAGACGCCTGGGAGGAGTTCTGGGTAGATCCCGCAGGATGGACCACTGTCAAGAGAGAAAAATCATCCTGGGTATCTTCCCTGGAGGAGTCTGGGGTTGCTACCCGGGATCACAGGGCCCCAGACCACCGGAATAAAGACTCAGGGACATAATTGCAAGGAGTCTCGGATGCATCCCAGAGGATGGACAATAGTCCAAGGAGAAAAATCATCTTGGGTATCTTCCCTGGAGGAGTCTGGGGTTGCTACCCGGGATGACAGGACCCCAAACCACCGGAAAAATGTCTGCGGAAGACGCCTGGGAGGAATCTCGGATGCATCCCAGAGGATGGAGCATTGTCCAAGGAGAAAAATCACATTGGGTATCTTCCCTGGAGGAGTCTGGGTTTGCTACCCGGGATTACAGGGCCCCAAACCACAGGAAAAATGTCTGTGGGAGACCTCTGGGAGGAATCTCAGATGCATCCCAGACGACGGAGCATTGCCCAAGGATAAAAATCATCTTAGGTATCTTCCCTGGAGGAGTCTGGGGTTGCTACTCGGGATCAGAGGACCCCAAACCACCGGAATAAAGCCTCAGGGACATACCTGCAAGGAGTCTCCGATGCATCCCAGAGGATGGACCACTGTCAAGAGAGAAAAAGTATCTTGGGTATCTTCCCTGGAGGAGTCTGGGGTTGCTACCTGGGATCACAGGACCGTAAACTCCAGGCAGAAAACATTCAGAAACAGAGCTGGGAGGAGTCTCGGGTGCATCCTGCAGGATGGAGCATTGTCCAAGGAGAAAAATCATCTCGGGTATCTTCCCTGGAGGAGTCTGGGGTTGCTACCCGGGATCACAGGGCCCTAAAGCATTGCAGAAAACTCTGCGGAAGAAGCCTGGGAGGAGTTCTGGGTAGATCCCGCAGGATGGACCACTATCAAGAGAGAAAAATCATCTCGGCTATCTTTTCTGGAGGAGTCTGGGGTTTCTACCCGGGATCACAGGGTCCTAAATCACCGAAAAAAAGACTCGGGGACACAACTGCAAGGAGGCTCACGTGAATCCCAGAGGATGGAGCATTGTCCAAGGAGAAAAATCATCTCGGGTATCTTCCCTGGAGGAGTCTGGGGTTGCTACCTGGGATCACAGGGCCATAAAGCATTGCAGAAAACTCTGCGGGAGACGCCTGGGAGGAGTTCTGGGTAGATCCCGCAGGATGGACCACTGTCAAGAGAGAAAAATCATCTTGGGTATCTTCCCTGGAGGAGTCTGGGGCTTCTACCCGGGATCACAGGGTCCTAAATCACCGAAAAAAAGACTCGGGGACACAACTGCAAGGAGGCTCATGTGAATCCCAGAGGATGGAGCATTGTCCATGGAGAAAAATCATCTTGGGTATCTTCCCTGGAGGAGTCTGGGATTGCTACCCGGGATCACAGGGCCCCAGACCACCACAATAAAGACTCAGGGCCATAACTGAAAGGAGTCTCAGATGCATCCCAGAGGATGGAGCATTGCCCAAGGATAAAAATCATCTCGGGTATCTTCCCTGGAGGAGTCTGGGGTTGCTACCCGGGATTACAGGGCGCCAAACCACAGGAATAATGTCTGCGGAAGACGCCTGGGAGGAATCGCGGATGCATCCCAGAGGATGGAGCATTGCCCAAGGAGAAAAATCATCTCGGGTATCTTCCCTGGAGGAGTCTGGGGTTGCTACCTCGGATCACAGGGCCCTAAAGCATTGCAGAAAACTCTGCGGGAGACGCATGGGAGGAGTTCTGGGTAGATCCTGCAGGATGGACCACTGTCAAGAGAGCAAAATCATCTTGGGTATCTTCCCTGGAGGAGTCTGGGGTTGCTACCCGGGATCAGAGGACCGCAGACCACCAGAATAAAGACTCAGGGACATACCTGCAAGGAGTCTCCGATGCATCCCAGAGGATGGACGACTGTCAAGAGAGAAAAATCAACCTGGGTATCTTCCCTGGAGGAGTCTGGGGTTGCTACCCGGGATCACAGGGACCCAGACCACCGGAATATAGACTCAGGGACATAACTGCAAGGAGTCTCGGATGCACCCCGGAAGATGGAGCATTGCTCAAGGATAAAAATCATCTCGGGTATCTTCCCTGGAGGAGTCTGGGGTTGCTACCTGGGATCACAGGACCCTAAACTCCAGGCAGAAAACATTCAGAAACAGAGCTGGGAGGAGTCTCGGGTGCATCCTGCAGGATGGAGCATTGTCCAAGGAGAAAAATCATCTCGGGTATCTTCCCTGGAGGAGTCTGGGGTTGCTACCCGGGATCACAGGGCCCTAAAGCATTGCAGAAAACTCTGCGGGAGACGCCTGGGAGGAGTTCTGGGTAGATCCCGCAGGATGGACCACTGTCAAGAGAGAAAAATCATCCTGGGTATCTTCCCTGGAGGAGTCTGGGGTTGCTACCCGGGATCACAGGGCCCCAGACCACCGGAATAAAGACTCAGGGACATAACTGCAAGGAGTCTCGGATGCATCCCAGAGGATGGACAATAGTCCAAGGAGAAAAATCATCTTGGGTATCTTCCCTGGAGGAGTCTGGGGTTGCTACCCGGGATGACAGGACCCCAAACCACCGGAAAAATGTCTGCGGAAGACGCCTGGGAGGAATCTCGGATGCATCCCAGAGGATGGAGCATTGTCCAAGGAGAAAAATCACATTGGGTATCTTCCCTGGAGGAGTCTGGGTTTGCTACCCGGGATTACAGGGCCCCAAACCACAGGAAAAATGTCTGTGGGAGACCTCTGGGAGGAATCTCAGATGCATCCCAGACGACGGAGCATTGCCCAAGGATAAAAATCATCTTAGGTATCTTCCCTGGAGGAGTCTGGGGTTGCTACTCGGGATCAGAGGACCCCAAACCACCGGAATAAAGCCTCAGGGACATACCTGCAAGGAGTCTCCGATGCATCGCAGAGGACGGAGCATTGTCCAAGGATAAAAATCATATTGGGTATCTTCCCTGGAGGAGTCTGGGGTTGCTACCCGGGATGACCGGACCCCAAACCACCGGATAAAAGACTCGGGGACATACCTGCGAGGAGTCTCGGGTGAATCCCAGAGCATGGAGCATTGTCCAAGGAGAAAAATCATCTTGGCTATCTTCCCTGGAGGAGTCTGGGGTTGCTACCCGGGATCAGAGGACCGCAAACCACCAGAATAAAGACTCAGGGACATACCTGCAAGGAGTCTCCGATGCATCCCAGAGGATGGACCACTGTCAAGAGAGAAAAAGCATCTTGGGTATCTTCCCTGGAGGAGTCTGGGGTTGCTACCCGGGATCACAGGGCCCTAAAGCTTTGCAGAAAACTCTGCGGGAGACGCCTGGGAGGAGTTCTGGGTAGATCCCGCAGGATGGACCACTGTCAAGAGAGAAAAAGCATCTTGGGTATCTTCCCTGGAGGAGTCTGGGATTGCTACCCGGGATCACAGGGCCCCAGACCACCACAATAAAGACTCAGGGCCATAACTGAAAGGAGTCTCAGATGCATCCCAGAGGATGGAGCATTGCCCAAGGATAAAAATCATCTCGGGTATCTTCCCTGGAGGAGTCTGGGGTTGCTACCCGGGATTACAGGGCCCCAAACCACAGGAATAATGTCTGCGGAAGACGCCTGGGAGGAATCGCGGATGCATCCCAGAGGATGGAGCATTGCCCAAGGAGAAAAATCATCTCGGGTATCTTCCCTGGAGGAGTCTGGGGTTGCTACCTCGGATCACAGGGCCCTAAAGCATTGCAGAAAACTCTGCGGGAGACGCCTGGGAGGAGTTCTGGGTAGATCCTGCAGGATGGACCACTGTCAAGAGAGAAAAATCATCTTGGGTATCTTCCCTGGAGGAGTCTGGGGTTGCTACCCGGGATGACAGGACCCCAAACCACCGGATAAAAGACTCGGGGACATACCTGCGAGGAGTCTCGGGTGAATCCCAGTGGATGGAGCATTGTCCAAGGAGAAAAATCATCTTGGGTATCTTCCCTGGAGGAGTCTGGGGTTGCTACCCGGGATCAGAGGACTGCAAACCACCAGAATAAAGACTCAGGGACATACCTGCAAGGAGTCTCCGATGCATCCCAGAGGATGGACCACTGTCAAGAGAGAAAAATCATCTTGGGTATCTTCCCTGGAGGAGTCTGGGGTTGCTACCCGGGATCACAGGGCCCTAAAGCATTGCAGAAAACTCTGCGGGAGACGCCTGGGAGGAGTTCTGGGTAGATCCCGCAGGATGGACCACTGTCAAGAGAGAAAAATCATCCTGGGTATCTTCCCTGGAGGAGTCTGGGGTTGCTACCCGGGATCACAGGGACCCAGACCACCGGAATATAGACTCAGGGACATAACTGCAAGGAGTCTCGGATGCATCCCAGAAGATGGAGCATTGCTCAAGGATAAAAATCATCTTGGGTATCTTCCCTGGAGGAGTCTGGGGTTGCTACTCGGGATCAGAGGACGCCAAACCACCGGAATAAAGGCTCAGGGACATACCTGCAAGGAGTCTCCGATGCATCGCAGAGGATGGAGTATTGTCCAAGGATAAAAATCATATTGGGTATCTTCCTGGAGGAGTCTGGGTTTGCTACCCGGGATGACAGGACCCCAAATCACCGGAAAAAAGACTCGGGGACATACCTGCGAGGCGTCTCGGGTGAATCCCAGAGGATGGAGCATTGTCCAAGGAGAAAAATCATCTTGGGTATCTACCCTGGAAGAGTCTGGGGTTGCTACCCGGGATCAGAGGACCGCAAACCACCAGAATAAAGACTCAGGGACATACCTGCAAGGAGTCTCCGATGCATCCCAGAGGATGGACCACTGTCAAGAGAGAAAAAGCATCTTGGGTATCTTCCCTGGAGGAGTCTGGGGTTGCTACCCGGGATCACAGGGCCCCAGACCACCGGAATAAAGACTCAGGGACATAACTGCAAGGAGTCTCGGATGCATCCCAGAGGATGGAGCATTGCTCAAGGATAAAAATCATCTTGGGTATCTTCCGTGGAGGAGTCTGGGGTTGCTACCTGGGATCACAGGACCCTAAACCCCAGGAAGTAAACATTCAGAAACAGAGCTGGGAGGAGTCTCGGGTGCATCCTGCAGGATGGACAATAGTCCAAGGATAAAAATCATCTCAGGTATCTTCCCTAGAGGAGTCTGGGGTTGCTACCCGAGATCACAAGGCCCTAAAGCATTGCAGAAAACTCTGCGGAAGAAGCCTGGGAGGAGTTCTGGGTAGATCCCGCAGGATGGACCACTATCAAGAGAGAAAAATCATCTCGGCTATCTTTTCTGGAGGAGTCTGGGGTTTCTACCCGGGATCACAGGGTCCTAAATCACCGAAAAAAAGACTCGGGGACACAACTGCAAGGAGGCTCACGTGAATCCCAGAGGAAGGAGCATTGTCCAAGGAGAAAAATCATCTCGGGTATCTTCCCTGGAGGAGTCTGGGGTTGCTACCCGGGATCACAGGGCCCTAAAGCATTGCAGAAAACTCTGCGGTAGACGCCTGGGAGGAGTTCTGGGTAGATCCCGCAGGATGGACCACTGTCAAGAGAGAAAAATCATCTTGGGTATCTTCCCTGGAGGAGTCTGGGGCTTCTACCCGGGATCACAGGTTCCTAAATCACCGAAAAAAAGACTCGGGGACACAACTGCAAGGAGGCTCATGTGAATCCCAGAGGATGGAGCATTGTCCATGGCGAAAAATCATCTTGGGTATTTTCCCTGGAGGAGTCTGGGATTGCTACCCGGGATCACAGGGCCCCAGACCACCACAATAAAGACTCAGGTCCATAACTGAAAGGAGTCTCAGATGCATCCCAGAGGATGGAGCATTGCCCAAGGATAAAAATCATCTTGGGTATCTTCCCTGGAGGAGTCTGGGGTTGCTACTCGGGATCAGAGGACGCCAAACCACCGGAATAAAGCCTCAGGGACATACCTGCAAGGAGTCTCCGATGCATCGCAGAGGATGGAGTATTGTCCAAGGATAAAAATCATATTGGGTATCTTCCTGGAGGAGTCTGGGTTTGCTACCCGGGATGACAGGACCCCAAATCACCGGAAAAAAGACTCGGGGACATACCTGCGAGGCGTCTCGGGTGAATCCCAGAGGATGGAGCATTGTCCAAGGAGAAAAATCATCTTGGGTATCTACCCTGGAAGAGTCTGGGGTTGCTACCCGGGATCAGAGGACCGCAAACCACCAGAATAAAGACTCAGGGACATACCTGCAAGGAGTCTCCGATGCATCCCAGAGGATGGACCACTGTCAAGAGAGAAAAAGCATCTTGGGTATCTTCCCTGGAGGAGTCTGGGGTTGCTACCTGGGATCACAGGACCCTAAACTCCAGGCAGAAAACATTCAGAAACAGAGCTGGGAGGAGTCTCGGGTGCATCCTGCCCGATGGAGCATTGTCCAAGGAGAAAAATCATCTCGGGTATCTTCCCTGGAGGAGTCTGGGGTTGCTACCTCGGATCACAGGGCCCTAAAGCATTGCAGAAAACTCTGCGGGAGACGCCTGGGAGGAGTTCTGGGTATATCCTGCAGGATGGACCACTGTCAAGAGAGAAAAATCATCTTGGGTATCTTCCCTGGAGGAGTCTGGGGTTGCTACCCGGGATGACAGGACCCCAAACCACCGGATAAAAGACTCGGGGACATACCTGCGAGGTGTCTCGGGTGAATCCCAGAGGATGGAGCATTGTCCAAGGAGAAAAATCATCTTGGGTATCTTCCCTGGAGGAGTCTGGGGTTGCTACCCAGGATGAGAGGACCGCAAACCACCAGAATAAAGATTCAGGGACATACCTGCAAGGAGTCTCCGATGCATCCCAGAGGATGGACCACTGTCAAGAGAGAAAAAGCATCTTGGGTATCTTCCCTGGAGGAGTCTGGGGTTGCTACCCGGGATCACAGGGCCGCAGACCACCGGAATAAAGACTCAGGGACATAACTGAAAGGAGTCTCAGATGCATCCCAGAGGATGGAGCATTGTCCAAGGATAAAAATCATCTCGGGTATCTTCCCTGGAGGAGTCTGGGGTTGCTACCTGGGATCACAGGACCCTAAAACCCAGGAAGAAAACATTCAGAAACAGAGCTGGGAGGAGTCTCGGGTGCATCCTGCAGGATGGACAATAGTCCAAGGATAAAAATCATCTCAGGTATCTTCCCTGGAGGAGTCTGGGGTTGCTACCTCGGATCACAGGGCCCTAAAGCATTGCAGAAAACTCTGCGGGAGACGCCTGGGAGGAGTTCTGGGCAGATCCCGCAGGATGGACCACTATCAAGAGAGAAAAATCATCTCGGCTATCTTTTCTGGAGGAGTCTGGGGTTTCTACCCGGGATCACAGGGTCCTAAATCACCGAAAAAAAGACTCGGGGACACAACTGCAAGGAGGCTCACGTGAATCCCAGAGGATGGAGCATTGTCCAAATAGAAAAATCATCTCGGGTATCTTCCCTGGAGGAGTCTGGGGTTGCTACCTGGGATCACAGGGCCCTAAAGCATTGCAGAAAACTCTGCGGTAGACGCCTGGGAGGAGTTCTGGGTAGATCCTGCAGGATGGACCACTGTCAAGAGAGAAAAATCATCCTGGGTATCTTCCCTGGAGGAGTCTGGGGCTTCTACCCGGGATCACAGGGTCCTAAATCACCGAAAAAAAGACTCGGGGACACAACTGCAAGGAGGCTCATGTGAATCCCAGAGGATGGAGCATTGTCCATGGAGAAAAATCATCTTGGGTATTTTCCCTGGAGGAGTCTGGGATTGCTACCCGGGATCACAGGGCCCTAAAGCGTTGGAGAAAACTCTGCAGGAGACGCCTGGGAGGAGTTCTGGGTAGATCCTGCAGGATGGACCACTGTCAAGAGCGAAAAATCATCTTGGGTATCTTCCCTGGAGGAGTCTGGGGTTGCTACCCGGGATGACAGGACCCCAAACCACCGGATAAAAGACTCAGGGATATACCTGCAAGGCGTCTCGGGTGAATCCCAGAGGATGGAGCATTGTGCAAGGATAAAAATCATCTTGGCTATCTTGCCTGGAGGAGTCTGGGGTTGCTACCCGGGATCAGAGGACCGCAAAACACCAGAATAAAGACTCAGGGACATACCTGGAAGGAGTCTCCGATACATCCCAGAGGATGGACCACTGTCAAGAGAGAAAAATCATCTTGGGTATCTTCCCTGGAGGAGTCTGGGGTTGCTACCCGGGATCACAGGGCCCTAAAGCATTGCAGAAAACTCTGCGGGAGACACCTGTGAGGAGTTCTGCGTAGATCCCGCAGGATGGACCACTGTCAAGAGAGAAAAATCATCTTGGGTATCTTCCCTGGAGGAGTCTGGGGTTGCTACCCGGGATTACAGGGCCCCAAACCACCGGATAAAAGTCTGCCGGAGACAGCTGGGAGGAATCTAAGGTGCATCCCAGACGATGGAGCATCGTCCAAGGAGAAAAATCATCTTGGGTATCCTCCCTGGAGGAGTCTGGGGTTGCTACCCGGGATGAGAGGACCGCAAACCACCAGAATAAAGACTCAGGGACATACCTGCAAGGAGTCTCCGATGCATCCCAGAGGATGGACCACTGTCAAGTGAGAAAAATCATCCTGGGTATCTTTCCTGGAGGAGTCTGGGGTTGCTACCTGGGATCACAGGGCCCTAAACCCCAGGAAGAAAACATTCAGAAACAGAGCTGGGAGGAGTCTCGGGTGCATCGTGCAGGATGGACAATAGTCCAAGGATAAAAATCATCTCAGGTATCTTCCCTGGAGGAGTCTGGGGTTGCTACCCGGGATCACAGGGCCCTAAAGCATTGCAGAAAACTCTGCGGAAGAAGCCTGGGAGGAGTTCTGGGTAGATCCCGCAGGATGGACCACTATCAAGAGAGAAAAATCATCTCGGCTATCTTTTCTGGAGGAGTCTGGGGTTTCTACCCGGGATCACAGGGCCAATGACCACCGGAATAAAGACTCAGGGACATAACTGCAAGGAGTCTTGGATGCATCCCAGAGGATGGAGCATTGCTCAAGGATACAAATCATCTTGCGTATCTTCCCTGGAGGAGTCTGGGGTTGCTATCCGGGATTACAGGGCCCCAAACCACAGGAAACATGTCTGCGGGAGACGGCTGGGAAGAATCTAAGGTGCATCCCAGACGATGGAGCATTGTCCAAGGAGAAAAATCATCTTGGGTATCTTCCCTGGAGGAGTCTGGGGTTGCTACCCGGGATGACAGGACCCCAAACCACCGGATAAAAGACTCGGGGACATACCTGCGAGGAGTCTCGGGTGAATCCCAGAGGATGGAGCATTGTCCAAGGAGAAAAATCATCTTGGGTATCTTCCCTAGAGGAGTCTGGGGTTGCTACCCGGGATCAGAGGACCGCAAACCACCAGAATAAAGACTCAGGGACATACCTGCAAGGAGTCTCCGATGCATCCCAGAGGATGGACCACTGTCAAGAGAGAAAAATCATCTTGGGTATCTTCCCTGGAGGAGTCTGGGGTTGCTACCCGGGATCACAGGGCCCTAAAGCATTGGAGAAAACTCTGCGGGAGACACCTGTGAGGAGTTCTGCGTAGATCCCGCAGGATGGACCACTGTCAAGAGAGAAAAATCATCTTGGGTATCTTCCCTGGAGGAGTCTGGGGTTGCTACCCGGGATCAGAGGACGCCAAACCACCGGATAAAAGTCTGCGGGAGACGGCTGGGAGGAATCTAAGGTGCATCCCAGACGATGGAGCATCGTCCAAGGAGAAAAATCATCTTGGGTATCCTCCCTGGAGGAGTCTGGGGTTGCTACCCGGGATGAGAGGACCGCAAACCTCCAGAATAAAGACTCAGGGACATACCTGCAAGGAGTCTCCGATGCATCCCAGAGGATGGACCACTGTCAAGTGAGAAAAATCATCCTGGGTATCTTTCCTGGAGGAGTCTGGGGTTGCTACCTGGGATCACAGGGCCCTAAACCCCAGGAAGAAAACATTCAGAAACAGAGCTGGGAGGAGTCTCGGGTGCATCCTGCAGGATGGACAATAGTCCAAGGATAAAAATCATCTCAGGTATCTTCCCTGGAGGAGTCTGGGGTTGCTACCCGGGATCACAGGGCCAATGACCACCGGAATAAAGACTCAGGGACATAACTGCAAGGAGTCTTGGATGCATCCCAGAGGATGGAGCATTGCTCAAGGATACAAATCATCTTGCGTATCTTCCCTGGAGGAGTCTGGGGTTGCTATCCGGGATTACAGGGCCCCAAACCACAGGAAACATGTCTGCGGGAGACGGCTGGGAAGAATCTAAGGTGCATCCCAGACGATGGAGCATTGTCCAAGGAGAAAAATCATCTTGGGTATCTTCCCTGGAGGAGTCTGGGGTTGCTACCCGGGATGACAGGACCCCAAACCACCGGATAAAAGACTCGGGGACATACCTGCGAGGAGTCTCGGGTGAATCCCAGAGGATGGAGCATTGTCCAAGGAGAAAAATCATCTTGGGTATCTTCCCTGGAGGAGTCTGGGGTTGCTACCCGGGATCAGAGGACCGCAAACCTCCAGAATAAAGACTCAGGGACATACCTGCAAGGAGTCTCCGATGCATCCCAGAGGATGGACCACTGTCAAGAGAGAAAAAGCATCTTGGGTATCTTCCCTGGAGGAGTCTGGGGTTGCTACCCGGGATCACAGGGCCGCAGACCACCGGAATAAAGACTCAGGGACATAACTGAAAGGAGTCTCGGATGCATCCCAGAGGATGGAGCATTGTCCAAGGATAAAAATCATCTCGGGTATCTTCCCTGGAGGAGTCTGGGGTTGCTACCTGGGATCACAGGACCCTAAACCCCAGGAAGAAAACATTCAGAAACAGAGCTGGGAGGAGTCTCGGGTGCATCCTGCAGGATGGACAATAGTCCAAGGATAAAAATCATCTCAGGTATCTTCCCTGGAGGAGTCTGGGGTTGCTACCTCGGATCACAGGGCCCTAAAGCATTGCAGAAAACTCTGCGGGAGACGCCTGGGAGGAGTTCTGGGCAGATCCCGCAGGATGGACCACTATCAAGAGAGAAAAATCATCTCGGCTATCTTTTCTGGAGGAGTCTGGGGTTTCTACCCGGGATCACAGGGTCCTAAATCACCGAAAAAAAGACTCGGGGACACAACTGCAAGGAGGCTCACGTGAATCCCAGAGGATGGAGCATTGTCCAAATAGAAAAATCATCTCGGGTATCTTCCCTGGAGGAGTCTGGGGTTGCTACCTGGGATCACAGGGCCCTAAAGCATTGCAGAAAACTCTGCGGTAGACGCCTGGGAGGAGTTCTGGGTAGATCCTGCAGGATGGACCACTGTCAAGAGAGAAAAATCATCCTGGGTATCTTCCCTGGAGGAGTCTGGGGCTTCTACCCGGGATCACAGGGTCCTAAATCACCGAAAAAAAGACTCGGGGACACAACTGCAAGGAGGCTCATGTGAATCCCAGAGGATGGAGCATTGTCCATGGAGAAAAATCATCTTGGGTATTTTCCCTGGAGGAGTCTGGGATTGCTACCCGGGATCACAGGGCCCTAAAGCGTTGGAGAAAACTCTGCAGGAGACGCCTGGGAGGAGTTCTGGGTAGATCCTGCAGGATGGACCACTGTCAAGAGCGAAAAATCATCTTGGGTATCTTCCCTGGAGGAGTCTGGGGTTGCTACCCGGGATGACAGGACCCCAAACCACCGGATAAAAGACTCAGGGATATACCTGCAAGGCGTCTCGGGTGAATCCCAGAGGATGGAGCATTGTGCAAGGATAAAAATCATCTTGGCTATCTTGCCTGGAGGAGTCTGGGGTTGCTACCCGGGATCAGAGGACCGCAAAACACCAGAATAAAGACTCAGGGACATACCTGGAAGGAGTCTCCGATACATCCCAGAGGATGGACCACTGTCAAGAGAGAAAAATCATCTTGGGTATCTTCCCTGGAGGAGTCTGGGGTTGCTACCCGGGATCACAGGGCCCTAAAGCATTGCAGAAAACTCTGCGGGAGACACCTGTGAGGAGTTCTGCGTAGATCCCGCAGGATGGACCACTGTCAAGAGAGAAAAATCATCTTGGGTATCTTCCCTGGAGGAGTCTGGGGTTGCTACCCGGGATTACAGGGCCCCAAACCACCGGATAAAAGTCTGCCGGAGACGGCTGGGAGGAATCTAAGGTGCATCCCAGACGATGGAGCATCGTCCAAGGAGAAAAATCATCTTGGGTATCCTCCCTGGAGGAGTCTGGGGTTGCTACCCGGGATGAGAGGACCGCAAACCACCAGAATAAAGACTCAGGGACATACCTGCAAGGAGTCTCCGATGCATCCCAGAGGATGGACCACTGTCAAGTGAGAAAAATCATCCTGGGTATCTTTCCTGGAGGAGTCTGGGGTTGCTACCTGGGATCACAGGGCCCTAAACCCCAGGAAGAAAACATTCAGAAACAGAGCTGGGAGGAGTCTCGGGTGCATCGTGCAGGATGGACAATAGTCCAAGGATAAAAATCATCTCAGGTATCTTCCCTGGAGGAGTCTGGGGTTGCTACCCGGGATCACAGGGCCCTAAAGCATTGCAGAAAACTCTGCGGAAGAAGCCTGGGAGGAGTTCTGGGTAGATCCCGCAGGATGGACCACTATCAAGAGAGAAAAATCATCTCGGCTATCTTTTCTGGAGGAGTCTGGGGTTTCTACCCGGGATCACAGGGCCAATGACCACCGGAATAAAGACTCAGGGACATAACTGCAAGGAGTCTTGGATGCATCCCAGAGGATGGAGCATTGCTCAAGGATACAAATCATCTTGCGTATCTTCCCTGGAGGAGTCTGGGGTTGCTATCCGGGATTACAGGGCCCCAAACCACAGGAAACATGTCTGCGGGAGACGGCTGGGAAGAATCTAAGGTGCATCCCAGACGATGGAGCATTGTCCAAGGAGAAAAATCATCTTGGGTATCTTCCCTGGAGGAGTCTGGGGTTGCTACCCGGGATGACAGGACCCCAAACCACCGGATAAAAGACTCGGGGACATACCTGCGAGGAGTCTCGGGTGAATCCCAGAGGATGGAGCATTGTCCAAGGAGAAAAATCATCTTGGGTATCTTCCCTAGAGGAGTCTGGGGTTGCTACCCGGGATCAGAGGACCGCAAACCACCAGAATAAAGACTCAGGGACATACCTGCAAGGAGTCTCCGATGCATCCCAGAGGATGGACCACTGTCAAGAGAGAAAAATCATCTTGGGTATCTTCCCTGGAGGAGTCTGGGGTTGCTACCCGGGATCACAGGGCCCTAAAGCATTGGAGAAAACTCTGCGGGAGACACCTGTGAGGAGTTCTGCGTAGATCCCGCAGGATGGACCACTGTCAAGAGAGAAAAATCATCTTGGGTATCTTCCCTGGAGGAGTCTGGGGTTGCTACCCGGGATCAGAGGACGCCAAACCACCGGATAAAAGTCTGCGGGAGACGGCTGGGAGGAATCTAAGGTGCATCCCAGACGATGGAGCATCGTCCAAGGAGAAAAATCATCTTGGGTATCCTCCCTGGAGGAGTCTGGGGTTGCTACCCGGGATGAGAGGACCGCAAACCTCCAGAATAAAGACTCAGGGACATACCTGCAAGGAGTCTCCGATGCATCCCAGAGGATGGACCACTGTCAAGTGAGAAAAATCATCCTGGGTATCTTTCCTGGAGGAGTCTGGGGTTGCTACCTGGGATCACAGGGCCCTAAACCCCAGGAAGAAAACATTCAGAAACAGAGCTGGGAGGAGTCTCGGGTGCATCCTGCAGGATGGACAATAGTCCAAGGATAAAAATCATCTCAGGTATCTTCCCTGGAGGAGTCTGGGGTTGCTACCCGGGATCACAGGGCCAATGACCACCGGAATAAAGACTCAGGGACATAACTGCAAGGAGTCTTGGATGCATCCCAGAGGATGGAGCATTGCTCAAGGATACAAATCATCTTGCGTATCTTCCCTGGAGGAGTCTGGGGTTGCTATCCGGGATTACAGGGCCCCAAACCACAGGAAACATGTCTGCGGGAGACGGCTGGGAAGAATCTAAGGTGCATCCCAGACGATGGAGCATTGTCCAAGGAGAAAAATCATCTTGGGTATCTTCCCTGGAGGAGTCTGGGGTTGCTACCCGGGATGACAGGACCCCAAACCACCGGATAAAAGACTCGGGGACATACCTGCGAGGAGTCTCGGGTGAATCCCAGAGGATGGAGCATTGTCCAAGGAGAAAAATCATCTTGGGTATCTTCCCTGGAGGAGTCTGGGGTTGCTACCCGGGATCAGAGGACCGCAAACCTCCAGAATAAAGACTCAGGGACATACCTGCAAGGAGTCTCCGATGCATCCCAGAGGATGGACCACTGTCAAGAGAGAAAAATCATCTTGGGTATCTTCCCTGGAGGAGTCTGGGGTTGCTACCCGGGATCACAGGGCCCTAAAGCATTGGAGAAAACTCTGCGGGAGACGCCTGGGAGGAGTTCTGGGTAGATCCCGCAGGATGGACCACTGTCAAGAGAGAAAAATCATCCTGGGTATCTTCCCTGGAGGAGTCTGGGGTTGCTACCCGGGATCACAGGGACCCAGACCACCGGAATATAGACTCAGGGACATAACTGCAAGGAGTCTCGGATGCATCCCAGAAGATGGAGCATTGCTCAAGGATAAAAATCATCTCGGCTATCTTTTCTGGAGGAGTCTGGGGTTTCTACCCGGGATCACAGGGTCCTAAATCACCGAAAAAAAGACTCGGGGACACAACTGCAAGGAGGCTCACGTGAATCCCAGAGGATGGAGCATTGTCCAAGGAGAAAAATCATCTCGGGTATCTTCCCTGGAGGAGTCTGGGGTTGCTACCCAGGATGAGAGGACCGCAAACCACCAGAATAAAGACTCAGGGACATACCTGCAAGGAGTCTCCGATGCATCCCAGAGGATGGACCACTGTCAAGAGAGAAAAATCATCTTGGGTATCTTCCCTGGAGGAGTCTGGGGTTGCTACCCGGGATCACAGGGCCCTAAAGCATTGGAGAAAACTCTGCGGGAGACGCCTGGGAGGAGTTCTGGGTAGATCCCGCAGGATGGACCACTGTCAAGAGAGAAAAAGCATCTTGGGTATCTTCCCTGGAGGAGTCTGGGGTTGCTATCCGGGATTACAGGGCCCCAAACCACAGGAAACATGTCTGCGGGAGACGGCTGGGAAGAATCTAAGGTGCATCCCAGACGATGGAGCATTGTCCAAGGAGAAAAATCATCTTGGGTATCTTCCCTGGAGGAGTCTGGGGTTGCTACCCGGGATGAGAGGACCGCAAACCACCAGAATAAAGACTCAGGGACATACCTGCAAGGAGTCTCCGATGTATCCCAGAGGATGGACCACTGTCAAGAGAGAAAAATCATCTTGGGTATCTTCCCTGGAGGAGTCTGGGGTTGCTACCCGGGATCACAGGGCCCTAAAGCATTGCAGAAAACTCTGCGGGAGACGCCTGGGAGGAGTTCTGGGTAGATCCCACAGGATGGACCACTGTCAAGAGAGAAAAATCATCCTGGGTATCTTCCCTGGAGGAGTCTGGGGTTGCTACCCGGGATCACAGGGACCCAAACCACCGGAATATAGACTCAGGGACATAACTGCAAGGAGTCTCGGATGCATCCCAGAAGATGGAGCATTGCTCAAGCATAAAAATCATCTCGGGTATCTTCCCTGGAGGAGTCTGGGGTTGCTACCTGGGATCACAGGACCCTAAACCCCAGGAAGAAAACATTCAGAAACAGAGCTGGGAGGAGTCTCGGGTGCATCCTGCAGGATGGACAATAGTCCAAGGATAAAAATCATCTCAGGTATCTTCCCTGGAGGAGTCTGGGGTTGCTACCCGGGATCACAGGGCCCTAAAGCATTGCAGAAAACTCTGCGGAAGAAGCCTGGGAGGAGTTCTGGGTAGATCCCGCAGGATGGACCACTATCAAGAGAGAAAAATCATCTCGGCTATCTTTTCTGGAGGAGTCTGGGGTTTCTACCCGGGATCACAGGGTCCTAAATCACCGAAAAAAAGACTCGGGGACACAACTGCAAGGAGGCTCACGTGAATCCCAGACGATGGAGCATTGTCCAAGGAGAAAAATCATCTCGGGTATCTTCCCTGGAGGAGTCTGGGGTTGCTACCCGGGATCACAGGGCCCTAAAGCATTGCAGAAAACTCTGCGGGAGACGCCTGGGAGGAGTTCTGGGTAGATCCCGCAGGATGGACCACTGTCAAGAGAGAAAAAGCATCTTGGGTATCTTCCCTGGAGGAGTCTGGGGTTGCTACCCGGGATCACAGGGCCCCAGACCACCGGAATAAAGACTCAGGGACATAACTGCAAGGAGTCTCGGATGCATCCCAGAGGATGGACAATAGTCCAAGGAGAAAAATCATCTTGGGTATCTTCCCTGGAGGAGTCTGGGGTTGCTACCCGGGATGACAGGACCCCAAACCACCGGAAAAATGTCTGCGGAAGACGCCTGGGAGGAATCTCGGATGCATCCCAGAGGATGGAGCATTGTCCAAGGAGAAAAATCATCTTGGGTATCTTCCCTGGAGGAGTCTGGGGTTGCTACTCGGAATCACAGGGACCCAGACCACCGGAATATAGACTCAGGGACATACCTGCAAGGAGTCTCCGATGCATCCCAGAGGATGGAGCATTGTCCAAGGATAAAAATCATCTTGGGTATCTTCCCTGGAGGAGTCTGGGGTTGCTACCCGGGATCACAGGGCCCTAAAGCGTTGGAGAAAACTCTGCGGGAGACGCCTGGGAGGAGTTCTGGGTAGATCCTGCAGGATCGACCACTGTCAAGACAGAAAAATCATGTTGGGTATCTTCCCTGGAGGAGTCTGGGTTTGCTACCCGGGATTACAAGGCCCCAAACCACCGGAAAAATGTCTGCGGAAGACGCCTGGGAGGAATCTCGGATGCATCCCAGAGGATGGAGCATTGCCCAAGGATAAAAATCATCTTGGGTATCTTCCCTGGAGGAGTCTGGGGTTGCTACTCGGAATCACAGGGACCCAGACCACCGGAATATAGACTCAGGGACATACCTGCAAGGAGTCTCCGATGCATCCCAGAGGATGGAGCATTGTCCAAGGATAAAAATCATCTTGGGTATCTTCCCTGGAGGAGTCTGGGTTTGCTACCCGGGATGACAGGACCCCAAATCACCGGAAAAAAGACTCGGGGACATACCTGCGAGGAGTCTCGGGTGAATCCCAGAGGATGGAGTATTGTCCAAGGAGAAAAATCATCTTGGGTATCTACCCTGGAGGAGTCTGGGGTTGCTACCCGGGATCAGAGGACCGCAAACCACCAGAATAAAGACTCAGGGACATACCTGCAAGGAGTCTCCGATGCATCCCAGAGGATGGACCACTGTCAAGAGAGAAAAATCATCTTGGGTATCTTCCCTGGAGGAGTCTGGGCTTGCTACCCGGGATCACAGGGCCCTAAAGCATTGGAGAAAACTCTGCGGGAGACGCCTGGGAGGAGTTCTGGGTAGATCCCGCAGGATGGACCACTGTCAAGAGAGAAAAATCATCCTGGGTATCTTCCCTGGAGGAGTCTGGGGTGTCTACCCGGGATCACAGGGACCCAGACCACCGGAATATAGACTCAGGGACATAACTGCAAGGAGTCTCGGATGCATCCCAGAAGATGGAGCATTGCTCAAGGATAAAAATCATCTCGGGTATCTTCCCTGGAGGAGTCTGGGGTTGCTACCTGGGATCACAGGACCCTAAACCCCAGGAAGAAAACATTCAGAAACAGAGCTGGGAGGAGTCTCGGGTGCATCCTGCAGGATGGACAATAGTCCAAGGATAAAAATCATCTCAGGTATCTTCCCTGGAGGAGTCTGGGGTTGCTACCTGGGATCACAGGGCCCTAAAGCATTGCAGAAAACTCTGCGGAAGAAGCCTGGGAGGAGTTCTGGGTAGATCCCGCAGGATGGACCACTATCAAGAGAGAAAAATCATCTCGGCTATCTTTTCTGGAGGAGTCTCGGGTTTCTACCCGGGATCACAGGGTCCTAAATCACCGAAAAAAAGACTCGGGGACACAACTGCAAGGAGGCTCACGTGAATCCCAGAGGATGGAGCATTGTCCATGGAGAAAAATCATCTTGGGTATTTTCCCTGGAGGAGTCTGGGATTGCTACCCGGGATCACAGGGCCCCAGACCACCGCAATAAAGACTCAGGGCCATAACTGAAAGGAGTCTCAGATGCATCCCAGAGGATGGAGCATTGCCCAAGGATAAAAATCATCTCGGGTATCTTCCCTGGAGGAGTCTGGGGTTGCTACCCGGGATTACAGGGCCCCAAACCACAGGAATAATGTCTGCGGAAGACGCCTGGGAGGAATCGCGGATGCATCCCAGAGGATGGAGCATTGCCCAAGGAGAAAAATCATCTCGGGTATCTTCCCTGGAGGAGTCTGGGGTTGCTACCTCGGATCACAGGGCCATAAAGCATTGCAGAAAACTCTGCGGGAGACGCCTGGGAGGAGTTCTGGGTAGATCCTGCAGGATGGACCACTGTCAAGAGAGAAAAATCATCTTGGGTATCTTCCCTGGAGGAGTCTGGGGTTGCTACCCGGGATGACAGGACCCCAAACCACCGGATAAAAGACTCGGGGACATACCTGCGAGGAGTCTCGGGTGAATCCCAGAGGATGGAGCATTGTCCAAGGAGAAAAATCATCTTGGGTATCTTCCCTGGAGGAGTCTGGGGTTGCTACCCGGGATCAGAGGACCGCAAACCACCAGAATAAAGGCTCAGGGACATACCTGCAAGGAGTCTCCGATGCATCCCAGAGGATGGACCACTGTCAAGAGAGAAAAATCATCTTGGGTATCTTCCCTGGAGGAGTCTGGGGTTGCTACCCGGGATCACAGGGCCGTAAAGCATTGCAGAAAACTCTGCGGGAGACGCCTGGGAGGAGTTCTGGGTAGATCCCGCAGGATGGACCACTGTCAAGAGAGAAAAAGCATCTTGGTTATCTTCCCTGGAGGAGTCTGGGGTTGCTACCCGGGATCACAGGGTCCCAGACCACCGGAATAAAGACTCAGGGACATAACTGCAAGGAGTCTCAGATGCATGCCAGAGGATGGACAATAGTCCAAGGAGAAAAATTATCTTGGGTATCTTCCCTGGAGGAGTCTGGGGTTGCTACCCGGGATGACAGGGCCCCAAACCACAGGAAAAATGCCTGTGGGAGACCTCTGGGAGGAATCTCGGATGCATCCCAGACGACGGAGCATTGCCCAAGGAGAAAAATCATCTTGGGTATCTTCCCTGGAGGAGTCTGCGGTTGCTACCCGGGATCAGAGGACCGCAAACCACCAGAATAAAGACTCAGGGACATACCTGTAAGGAGTCTCCGATGCATCGCAGAGGATGGACCACTGTCAAGAGAGAAAAAGCATCTTGGGTATCTTCCCTGGAGGAGTCTGCGGTTGCTACCTGGGATCACAGGACCCTAAACTCCAGGAAGAAAACATTCAGAAACAGAGCTGGGAGGAGTCTCGGGTGCATCCTGCAGGATGGAGCATTGTCCAAGGAGAAAAATCATCTCGGGTATCTTCCCTGGAGGAGTCTGGGGTTCCTACCCGGGATCACAGGACCACAAACCACCGGATAAAAGACTCGGGGACATACCTGCGAGGAGTCTCGGGTGAATCCCAGAGAATGGAGCATTGTCCAAGGAGAAAAATCATCTCCGGTATCTTCCCTGGAGGAGTATGGGGTTGCTACCCGGGATCACAGGGCCCTAAAGCATTGCAGAAAACTCTGCGGGAGACGCCTGGGAGGAGTTCTGGGTAGATCCCGCAGGATGGATCACTGTCAAGAGAGAAAAAGCATCTTGGGTATCTTCCCTGGAGGAGTCTGGGGTTGCTACCCGGGATCACAGGGCCCCAGACCACCGGAATAAAGACTCAGGGACATAACTGCAAGGAGTCTCGGATGCATCCCAGAGGATGGAGCATTGCTCAAGGATAAAAATCATCTTGGGTATCTTCCCTGGAGGATTCTGGGGCTTCTACCCGGGATCACAGGGTCCTAAATCACAAAAAAAAAAGACTCAGGGACACAACTGCAAGGAGGATCATGTGAATCCCAGAGGTTGGACCATTGTCCAAGGAGAAAAATCATCTTGGGTATCTTCCCTGGAGGAGTCTGGGTTTGCTACCCGAAATCACAGGACCACAAACCACCGGATAAAAGACTCGGGGACATACCTGCGAGGAGTCTCGGGTGAATCCCAGAGGATAGAGCATTGTCCAAGGAGAAAAATCATCTTGGGTATCTTACCTGGAGGAATCTGGGGTTGCTACCGGGATCAGAGGACCGCAAAACACCAGAATAAAGACTCAGGGACATACCTGCAAGGAGTCTCCGATGCATCCCAGAGGATGGACCACTGTCAAGAGAGAAAAATCATCTTGGGTATCTTCCCTGGAGGAGTCTGGGGTTGCTACCCGGGATCACACGGCCCCAGACCACCGGAATAAAGACTCAGGGACATAACTGCAAGGAGTCTCGGATGCATCCCAGAGGATGGACAATAGTCCAAGGAGAAAAATCATCGTGGGTATCTTCCCTGGAGGAGTCTGGGGTTGCTACCCGGGATTACAGGGTCCTAAAGCATTGGAGAAAACTCTGCGGGAGACGCCTGGGAGGAATTCTGGGTAGATCCCGCAGGATGGACCACTGTCAAGAGAGAAAAAGCATCTTGGGTATCTTCCCTGGAGGAGTCTGGGGTTGCTACCCGGGATCAGAGTACCGCAAACCACCAGAATAAAGACTCAGGGACATACCTGCAAGGAGTATCCGATGCATCCCAGAGGATGGACCACTGTCAAGAGAGAAAAAGCATCTTGGGTATCTTCCCTGGAGGAGTCTGGGGTTGCTTCCTGGGATCACAGGACCCTAAACTCCAGGAAGAAAACATTCAGAAACAGAGCTGGGAGGAGTCTCGGGTGCATCCTGCAGGATGGAGCATTGTCCAAGGAGAAAAATCATCTCGGGTATCTTCCCTGGAGGAGTCTGGGGTTCCTACCCGGGATCACAGGACCACAAACCACCGGATAAAAGACTCGGGGACATACCTGCGAGGAGTCTCGGGTGAATCCCAGAGGATGGAGCATTGTCCAAGGAGAAAAATCATCTCCGGTATCTTCCCTGGAGGAGTATGGGGTTGCTACCCGGGATTACAGGGCCCTAAAGCATTGCAGAAAACTCTGCGGGAGACGCCTGGGAGGAGTTCTGGGTAGATCCCGCAGGATGGACCACTGTCAAGAGAGAAAAATGATCTCGGCTATCTTCTCTGGAGGAGTCTGGGGTTTCAACCCGGGATCACAGGGTAGTAAATCTCCGAAAAAAAGACTCGGGGACACAACTGCAAGGAGGCTCACGTGAATCCCAGAGGATGGAGCATTGTCCAAGGAGAAAAATCATCTTGGGTATCTTCCCTGGAGGAGTCTGGGGCTTCTACCCGGGATCACAGGCTCCTAAATCACCGAAAAAAAGACTCGGGGACACAACTGCAAGGACGCTCATGTGAATCCCAGAGGATCGAGCATTGTCCATGGAGAAAAATCATCTTGGGTATCTTCCCTGGAGGAGTCTGGGATTGCTACCCGGGATCACAGGGCCGCAGACCACCGCAATAAAGACTCAGGGCCATAACTGAAAGGAGTCTCAGATGCATCCCAGAGGATGGAGCATTGCCCAAGGATAAAAATCATCTCAGGTATCTTCCCTGGAGGAGTCTGGGTTTGCTACCCGGGATTACAGGGCCCCAAACCACAGGAAAAATGTCTGCGGGAGACCTCTGAGAGGAATCTCAGATGCATCCCAGACGAAGGAGCATTGCCCAAGGAGAAAAATCATCTTGGGTATCTTCCCTGGAGGAGTCTGGGGCTTCTACCCGGGATCACAGGGTCCTAAATCACCGAAAAAAAGACTCGGGGACACAACTGTAAGGAGGCTCATGTGAAACCCAGAGGATGGAGCATTGTCCAAGGATACAAATCATCTTGGGTATCTTCCCTGGACGAGTCTGGGGTTGCTCCCCGGGATGAGAGGACCCCAAATCACCGGAAAAAAGACTCGGGGACATACCTGCAAGGAGTCTCCGATGCATCCCAGAGGATGGACCACTGTCAAGAGAGAAAAAGCATCTTGGGTATCTTCCGGGGAGGAGTCTGGGGTTGCTACCTGGGATCACAGGGCCCTAAAGCATTGCAGAAAACTCTGCGGGAGACGCCTGGGAGGAGTTCTGGGTAGATCCCGCAGGATGGACCACTGTCAAGAGAGAAAAAGCATCTTGGGTATCTTCCCTGGAGGAGTCTGGGGCTTCTTCCCGGGATCACAGGGTCCTAAATCACCGAAAAAAAGACTCGGGGACACAACTGCAAGGAGGCTCGGATGCATCCCAGAGGATGGAGCATTGTCCAAGCATACAAATCATCTTGGGTATCTTCCCTGGACGAGTCTGGGATTGCTACCCGGGATCACAGGGTCCTAAATCACCGAGAAAAAGACTCTGGGACACAACTGCAAGGAGGCTCATGTGAATCCCAGAGGATGGAGCATTGTCCAAGGAGAAAAATCATGTTGGGTATCTTCCGGGGAGGAGTCTGGGGTTGCTACCTGGGATCACAGGGCCCTAAAGCATTGCAGAAAACTCTGCGGGAGACGCCTGGGAGGAGTTCTGGGTAGATCCCGCAGGATGGACCACTGTCAGGAGAGAAAAATCATCTTGGGTATCTTTCCTGGAGGAGTCTGGGGCTTCTACCCGGGATCACAGGGTCCTAAATCACCGAAAAAAACACTCGGGGACACAACTGCAAGGACGCTCATGTGAATCCCAGAGGATGGAGCATTGTCCATGGAGAAAAATCATCTTGGGTATCTTCCCTGGAGGAGTCTGGGGTTGCTACCCGGGATCACAGGGCCCCAGACCACCGCAATAAAGACTCAGGGCCATAACTGAAAGGCGTCTCAGATGCATCCCAGAGGATGGAGCATTGCCCAAGGATAAAAATCATCTCAGATATCTTCCCTGGAGGAGTCTGGGTTTGCTACCCGGGATTACAGGGCCCCAAACCACAGGAAAAATGTCTGCGGGAGACCTCTAGGAGGAATCTCAGATGCATCCCAGACGATGGAGCATTGCCCAAGGATAAAAATCATCTTGGGTATCTTCCCTGGAGGAGTCTGGGGCTTCTACCCGGGATCACAGGGTCCTAAATCACCGAAAAAAAGACTCGGGGACACAACTGCAAGGAGGCTCATGTGAATCCCAGAGGATGGAGCATTGTCCAAGGATACAAATCATCTTGGGTATCTTCCCTGGAGGAGTCTGGGGTTGCTACCTGGGATCACAGGACCCTAAACCCCAGGAAGAAAACACTCAGAAACAGAGCTGGGAGGAGTCTCGGGTGTATCCTGCAGGATGGACAATAGTCCAAGGAAAAAAATCATCTCGGGTATCTTCCCTGGAGGAGTCTGCGGTTGCTACCCGGGATCACAGGGCCCTAAAGCATTGGAGAAAACTCTGCGGGAGACGCCTGGGAGGAGTTCTGGGTAGATCCTGCAGGATGGACCACTGTCAAGAGAGAAAAATCATCTTGGGTATCATCCCTGGAGGAGTCTGGGGTTGCTACCCGGGATCACAGGGCCCCAGACCACCGGAATAAAGACTCAGGGACATAACTGCAAGGAGTCTCGGATGCATCCCAGAGGATGGACAATAGTCCAAGGAGAAAAATCATCTTGGGTATCTTCCCTGGAGGAGTCAGGGGTTGCTACCCGGGATTGAAGTTACCCAAACTACCGGAAACATGTCTGCGGTAGACGGCTGGGAGGAATCTAAGGTGCATCCCAGACGATGGAGCATTGTCCAAGGATAAAAATCATCTTGGGTATCTTCCCTGGAGGAGTCTGGGGTTGCTACCCGGGATCACAGGGTCCTAAATCACCGAAAAAAAAACTCGGGGACACAACTGTATGGAGGCTCATGTGAATCCCAGAGGATAGAGCATTGTCCAAGGAGAAAAATCATCTTGGGTATCTTCCCTGGAGGAGTCTGGGGTTGCTACCCGGGATCAGAGGACCGCAAACCACCAGAATAAAGACTCAGGGACATAACTGCAAGGAGTCTCGGATGCATCCCAGAGGATGGACAATAGTCCAAGGAGAAAAATCATCTTGGGTATCTTCCCTGGAGGAGTCAGGGGTTGCTACCCGGGATTGAAGTTACCCAAACTACCGGAAACATGTCTGCGGTAGACGGCTGGGAGGAATCTAAGGTGCATCCCAGACGATGGAGCATTGTCCAAGGATAAAAATCATCTTGGGTATCTTCCCTGGAGGAGTCTGGGGTTGCTACCCGGGATCACAGGGTCCTAAATCACCGAAAAAAAAACTCGGGGACACAACTGTATGGAGGCTCATGTGAATCCCAGAGGATAGAGCATTGTCCAAGGAGAAAAATCATCTTGGGTATCTTCCCTGGAGGAGTCTGGGGTTGCTACCCGGGATCAGAGGACCGCAAACCACCAGAATAAAGACTCAGGGACATACCTGCAAGGAGTCTCCGATGCATCCCAGAGGATGGACCACTGTCAAGAGAGAAAAAGCATCTTGGGTATCTTTCCTGGAGGAGTCTGGGGTTGCTACCTGGGATCACAGGGCCCTAAACCCCAGGAAGAAAACATTCAGAAACAGAGCTGGGAGGACTCTTGGGTGCATCCTGCAGGATGGACAATAGTCCAAGGAGAAAAATCATCTCAGGTATCTTCCCTGGAGGAGTCTGGGGTTGCTACCCGGGATCACAGGGCCCTAAAGCATTGCAGAAAACTCTGCGGGAGACGCCTGGGAGGAGTTCTGGGTAGATCCCGCAGGATGGACCACTATCAAGACAGAAAAAGCATCCTGGGTATCTTCGCTGGAGGAGTCTGGGGTTGCTACCCGGGATCACAGGGTCCTAAATCACCGAGAAAAAGACTCGGGGACACAACTGCAAGGAGGCTCACGTGAATCCCAGAGGATGGAGCATTGTCCAAGGAGAAAAATCATCTTGGGTATCTTCCCTGGAGGAGTCTGGGGTTGCTACCCGGGATCACAGGGCCCCAAACCACAGGAAAAATGTCTGCGGGAGACCTCTAGGAGGAATCTCAGATGCATCCCAGACGATGGAGCATTGCCCAAGGATAAAAATCATCTTGGGTATCTTCCCTGGAGGAGTCTGGGGCTTCTACCCGGGATCACAGGGTCCTAAATCACCGAAAAAAAGACTCGGGGACACAACTGCAAGGAGGCTCATGTGAATCCCAGAGGATGGAGCATTGTCCAAGGATACAAATCATCTTGGGTATCTTCCCTGGAGGAGTCTGGGGTTGCTACCTGGGATCACAGGGCCCTAAAGCATTGCAGAAAACGCTGCGGGAGACGCCTGGAAGGAGTTCTGGGTAGCTCCTGCAGGATAGACCACTGTCAAGAGAGAAAAATCATCTTGGGTATCTTCCCTGGAGGAGTCTGGGGCTTCTACCCGGGATCACAGGCTGCTAAATCACCGAAAAAAAGACTCGGGGACACAACTGCAAGGAGGCTCATGTGAATCCCAGAGGATGGAGAATTGTCCATGGAGAAAAATCATCTTGGGTATCTTCCCTGGAGGAGTCTGGGATTGCTACCCGGGATCACAGGGCCCCAGACCACCGCAATAAAGACTCAGGGCCATAACTGAAAGGAGTCTCAGATGCATCCCAGAGGATGGAGCATTGCCCAAGGATAAAAATCATCTCGGGTATCTTCCCTGGAGGAGTCTGGGTTTGCTACCCAGGATTACAGGGCCCCAAACCACAGGAAGAATGTCTGCAGGAGACCTCTGAGAGGAATCTCAGATGCATCCCAGACGATGGAGCATTGCCCAAAGATAAAAATCATCTTGGGTATCTTCCCTGGAGGAGTCTGGGGTTGCTACCCGGGATCACAGGGCCCTAAAGCATTGCAGAAAACTCTGCTGGAGACGGCTGGGAGGAGTTCTGGGTAGATCCCGCAGGATGGACTACTGTCAAGAGAGAAAAATCATCTGGGGTATCTTCCCTGGAGGAGTCTGGGGCTTCTACACGGGATCACAGCGTCCTAAATCACCGAAAAAAAGACTCGGGGACACAACTGCAAGGAGGCTCGGATGCATCCCAGAGGATGGAGCATTGTCCAAGGATACAAATCATCTTGGGTATCTTCCCTGGAGGAGTCGGGAATTGCTACCCGGGATGACAGGTCCCCAAATCACCGGAAAAGACTCGGGGACATACCTGCGAGGAGTCTCCCGTGAATCCCAGAGGATGGAGAATTGTCCAAGGACAAAAATCATCTCGGGTATCTTCCCTGGAGGAGTCTGGGGTTGCTACCCGGGATCACAGGGCCCTAAAGCATTGGAGAAAACTCTGCGGGAGACGCCTGGGAGGAGTTCTGGGTAGATCCTGCAGGATGGACCACTGTCAAGAGAGAAAAATCATCTTGGGTATCTTCCCTGGAGGAGTCTGGGGTTGCTACCTGGGATCACAGGGCCCTAAACCCCAGGAAGAAAACATTCAGAAACAGAGCTGGGAGGACTCTCGGGTGCATCCTGCAGGATGGACAATAGTCCAAGGAGAAAAATCATCTCAGGTATCTTCCCTGGAGGAGTCTGGGGTTGCTACCCGGGATCACAGGACCCTAAACCCCAGGAAGAAAACATTCAGAAACAGAACTGGGAGGAGTCTCGGGTGCATCCTGCAGGATGGAGCATTGTCCAAGGAGAAAAATCATCTTGGGTATCTTCCCTGGAGGAGTCTGGGGTTGCTACCCGGGATCGCAGAGCCCCAAATCACCGGAAAAAAGACTCGGGGACATACCTGCGAGGAGTCTCTGGTGATTACCAGAGGATGGAGCATTGTCCAAAGAGAAAAATCATCTTGGGTATCTTCCCTGGAGGAGTCTGGGGTTGCTACCCGGGATCACAGGGCCCCAAACCACAGGAATACTGTCTGCGCAAGACGCCTGGGAGGAATCTTGGATGCATCCCAGAGGATGGAGCATTGCCCAAGGAGAAAAATCATCTCGGGTATCTTCGCTGGAGGAGTCTGGGGTTGCTTCCCAGGATCACAGGGCCCCAAACCACCGGAATAAAACTCAGGGACATAACTGCAAGGAGTCTCGGATGCATCCCAGAGGATGGAGCATTGCTCAAGGATAAAAATCATCTCGGGTATCTTCCCTGGAGGAGTCTGGGGTTGCTACCTGGGATCACAGGGCCCTAAACCCCAGGAAGAAAACACTCAGAAACAGAGCTGGGAGGAGTCTCGGGTGCATCCTGCAGGATGGACAATAGTCCAAGGAGAAAAATCATCTCGGGTATCTTCCCTGGACGAGTCTGGGGTTGCTACCCGGGATCACAGAACCTCAAACCACCGGAAGAAAGACTCGGGGACATAACTGCGAGGAGCCTCAGGTGAATCCCAGAGGATGGAGCATTGTCCAAGGAGAAAAATCATCTTGGGTATCTTCCCTGGAGGAGTCTGGGGTTGCTACCCGGGATTACAGGGCCCCAGACCACAGGAAAAATCATAGAATCATAGAATCATAGAATCAGTGAGGTTGGAAGGGACCTTTAAGATCATGATGTCCAACCATTAACCTACCCTGATAAAAACACCACCACTCCTAAACCATGTCCCTAAGCACCTCATCTACCCTTTTCTTAAACACCTCCATGGATGCTGAATCCACCACCTCTCTGGGCAGCTTATTCCAATGTTTAATAACCCTTTCAGTGAAAAAATGCTTCCTAATATCCAATCTAAACCTGCCCTGACATAACATGAACCCAAAATGTCTGCGGGAGATTCCTGGGAGGAATCTCAGATGCATCCCAGAGGATGGAGCATTGCTCAAGGATACAAATCATCTTGGGTATCTTCCCTGGAGGAGTCTGGGGTTGCTACCTGGGATCACAGGGCCTTAAAGCATTGCAGAAAACTCTGCGGGAGACGCCTGGGAGGAGTTCTGGGTAGATCCCGCAGGATGGACCACTGTCAAGAGAGAAAAATCATCTTGGGTATCTTCCCTGGAGGATTCTGGGGCTTCTACCCGGGATCACAGTGTCCTAAATCACCGAAAAAAAGACTCGGGGACACAACTGCAAGGAGGCTCATGTGAATCCCATAGGATGGTGAATTGTCCAAGGAGAAAAATCATCTTGGGTATCTTCCCTGGAGGAGTCTGGGGTTGCTACCCGGGATGACAGGACCCCAAATCACCGGAAAAAAGACTCGGGGACATACCTGCGAGGAGTCTCTGGTGATTACCAGAGGATGGAGCATTGTCCAAGGAGAAAAATCATCTTGGGTATCTTCCCTGGAGGAGTCTGGGGTTGCTACCCGGGATCACATGGCCCCAAACCACATGAATACTGTCTGCGCAAGACGCCTGGGAGGAATCTTGGATGCATCCCAGAGGATGGAGCATTGCCCAAGGAGAAAAATCATCTCGGGTATCTTCCCTGGAGGAGTCTGGGGTTGCTTCCCAGGATCACAGGGCCCTAAACCCCAGGAAGAAAACACTCAGAAACAGAGCTGGGAGGAGTCTCGGGTGCATCCTGCAGGATGGACAATAGTCCAAGGAGAAAAATCATCTCAGGTATCTTCCCTGGAGGAGTCTGGGGTTGCTACCCGGGATGACAGGACCCCAAATCACCGGAAAAAAGACTCGGGGACATACCTGCGAGGAGTCTCGGGTGAATCCCAGAGGATGGAGCATTGTCCAAGGAGAAAAATCATCTTGGGTATCTACCCTGGAAGAGTCTGGGGTTGCTACCCGGGATTACAGGGCCCTAAAGCATTGGAGAAAACTCTGCGGGAGATGCCTGGGAGGAGTTCTGGGTAGATCCCGCAGGATGGACCACTGTCAAGAGAGAAAAATCATCCTGGGTATCTTCCCTGGAGGCGTCTGGGGTTGCTACCCGGGATCACAGGGACCCAGACCACCGGAATATAGACTCAGGGACATAACTGCAAGGAGTCTCGGATGCATCCCAGAAGATGGAGCATTGCTCAAGGATAAAAATCATCTCGGGTATCTTCCCTGGAGGAGTCTGGGGTTGCTACCTGGGATCACAGGACCCTAAACCCCAGGAAGAAAACATTCAGAAACAGAGCTGGGAGGAGTCTCGGGTGCATCCTGCAGGATGGACAATAGTCCAAGGATAAAAATCATCTCAGGTATCTTCCCTGGAGGAGTCTGGGGTTGCTACCCGGGATCACAGGGCCCTAAAGCATTGCAGAAAACTCTGCGGAAGAAGCCTGGGAGGAGTTCTGGGTAGATCCCGCAGGATGGACCACTATCAAGAGAGAAAAATCATCTCGGCTATCTTTTCTGGAGGAGTCTGGGGTTTCTACCCGGGATCACAGGCTCCTAAATCACCGAAAAAAAGACTCGGGGACACAACTGCAAGGAGGCTCACGTGAATCCCAGAGGATGGAGCATTGTCCATGGAGAAAAATCATCTTGGGTATTTTCCCTGTAGGAGTCTGGGATTGCTACCCGGGATCACAGGGCCCCAGACCACCGCAATAAAGACTCAGGGCCATAACTGAAAGGAGTCCCAGATGCATCCCAGAGAATGGAGCATTGCCCAAGGATAAAAATCATCTCGGGTATCTTCGCTGGAGGAGTCTGGGGTTGCTACTCGGGATCAGAGGACCCCAAACCACGGGAATAAAGCCTCAGGGACATACCTGCAAGGAGTCTCCGATGCATCACAGAGGATGGAGCATTGTCCAAGGATAAAAATCATCTTGGGTATCTTCCCTGGAGGAGTCTGGGGTTGCTACCCGGGATGAGAGGACCCTAAATCACCGGAAAAAAGACTCGGGGACATACCTGCGAGGAGTCTCGGGTGAATCCCAGAGGATGGAGCATTGTCCAAGGAGAAAAATCATCTTGGGTATCTTCCCTGGAGGAGTCTGGGGTTGCTACCCGGGATCACAGGGCCCCAGACCACCGGAATAAAGTCTCAGGGACATAACTGCAAGGAGTCTCGGATGCATCCCAGAGGATGGACAATAGTCCAAGGAGAAAAATCATCTTGGGTATCTTCACTGGAGGAGTCTGGTGTTGCTATCCGGGATTACAGGGCCCCAAACCACAGGAAACATGTCTGCGGGAGACGGCTGGGAGGAACCTAACGTGCATCCCAGACGATGGAGCAGTGTCCAAGGAGAAAAATCATATTGGGTATCTTCCCTGGAGGAGTCTGGGGTTGCTACCCGGGATCACAGGGCCCTAAAGCATTGCAGAAAACTCTGCGGGAGACGCCTGGGAGGAGGTCTGGGTAGATCCCGCAGGATGGACCACTGTCAAGAGACAAAAAGCATCTTGGATATCTTCCCTGGAGGAGTCTGGGGCTTCTACCCGGGATCAGAGGACCCCAGACCACCGGAAAAAAGACTCAGGGACATACCTGCAAGGAGTCTCCGATGCATCCCAGAGGATGGAGCATTGCCCAAGGATAAAAATCATCTTGGGTATCTTCCCTGGAGGAGTCTGGGGTTGCTACCCGGGATCACAGGGCCCCAGACCACCGGAATAAAGACTCCGGGACATAACTGCAAGGAGTCTCGGATGCATCCCAGAGGATGGAGCATTGTCCAAGGATAAAAACCACCTCGGGTATCTTCCCTGGAGGAGTCTGGGGTTGCTACCTGGGATCACAGGACCCTAAAGCATTGCAGAAAACTCTGCGGAAGACGCCTGGGAGGAGTTCTGGGTAGATCCCGCAGGATGGACCACTGTCAAGAGAGAAAAAGCATCTTGGGTATCTTCCCTGGAGGAGTCTGGGGTTGCTCCCCGGGATCACAGGGTCCTAAATCACCGAAAAAAAGACTCGGGGGCACAACTGCAAGGAGGCTCCCGTGAATCCCAGAGGATGGAGCATTGTCCAAGGAGAAAAATCATCTTGGGTATCTTCCGGGGAGGAGTCTGGGGTTACTACCTAGGATCACAGTGCCCTAAAGCATTGCAGAAAACTCTGCGGTAGACGCCTGGGAGGAGTTCTGGGTAGATCCCGCAGGATGGACCACTGTCAAGAGAGAAAAATCATCTTGGGTATCTTCCCTGGAGGAGTCTGGGGCTTTTACCCAGGATCACAGGGTCCTAAATCACCGAAAAAAATACTCGGGGACACAACTGCAAGGAGGTTCATGTGAATCCCAGAGGATGGAGCATTGTCCATGGAGAAAAATCATCTTGGGTATCTTCCCTGGAGGAGTCTGGGATTGCTAACCGGGATCACAGGGTCCCAGACCACCGGAAAAAAGACTCAGGGCCATAACTGAAAGGAGTCTCAGATGCATCCCAGAGGATGGAGCATTGCCCAAGGATTAAAATCATCTCGGGTATCTTCCCTGGAGGAGTCTGGGTTTGCTACCCGGAATTACGGGGCCCCAAACCACAGGAAAAATGTCTGCGGGAGACCTTTGGGAGGAATATCAGATGCATCCCAGACGATGGAGCATTGCCCAAGGAGAAAAATCATCTTGGGTATCTTCCCTGGAGGAGTCTGGGGTTTCTACTCGGGATCAGAGGACCCCAAACCACCGGAATAAAGCCTCAGGGACATACCTGCAAGGAGTCTCCGATGCATCGCAGAGGATGGAGCATTGTCCAAGGATAAAAATCATCTTGGGTATCTTCCCTGGAGGAGTCTGGGGTTGCTACCCGGGATCAGAGGACCACAAACACCCGGAATAAAGTCTCAGGGACATACCTGCGAGGAGTCTCGGGTGAATCCCAGAGGATGGAGCATTGTCCAAGGAGAAAAATCATCTTGGGTATCTTCCCTGGAGGAGTCTGGGGTTGCTACCCGGGATCACAGGGCCCCGGACCACCGGAATAAAGTCTCAGGGACATAACTGCAAGGAGTCTCGGATGCATCCCAGAGGATGGACAATAGTCCAAGGAGAAAAATCATCTTGGGTATCTTCCCTGGAGGAGTCTGGGGTTGCTACCCGGGATCAGAGGACCGCAAACCACCAGAATAAAGACTCAGGGACATAACTGCAAGGAGTCTCCGATGCATCCCAGACGATGGACCACTGTCAAGAGAGAAAAAGCATCTTGGGTATCTTCCCTGGAGGAGTCTGGGGTTGCTACCTGGGATCACAGGACCCTAAACCACAGGAAGAAAACATTCAGAAACAGAGCTGGGAGGAGTCTCGGGTGCATCCTGCAGGATGGACAATAGTCCAAGGAGAAAAATCATCTCGGGTATCTTCCCTGGAGGAGTCTGGGGTACCTACCCGGGATCACAGGGCCCTAAAGCATTGCAGAAAACTCTGCGGGAGACGCCTGGGAGGAGTTCTGGGTAGATCCCGCAGGATGGATCATTGTCAAGAGAGAAAAAGCATCCTGGGTATTTTCCCTGGAGGAGTCTGGGGTTGCTACCCGGGATCACAGGGCCCCAGACCACCGGAATGAAGACTCAGTGACATAACTGCAAGGAGTCTCGCATGCATCTCAGAGGATGGAGCATTGTCCAAGGATACAAATCATCTCGGGTATCTTCCCTGGAGGAGTCTGGGGTTGCTACCCAGGATTACAGGGCCCCAAACCACAGGAAAAATGTCTGCGGGAGACCTCTGGGAGGAATCTCAGATGCATCCCAGACGATGGAGCATTGCCCAAGGAGAAAAATCATCTTGGGTATCTTCCCTGGAGGAGTCTGGGGTTGCTACTCGGGATCAGAGGACCCCAAACCACCGAAATAAAGCATCAGGGACATACCTGCAAGGAGTCTCCGATGCATAGCAGAGGATGGAGCATTGTCCAAGGATAAAAATCATCTTGGGTATCTTCCCTGGAAGAGTCTGGGGTTGCTACCCGGGATGACAGGACCCCAAACCACCGGAAAAAAGACTCGGGGACATACCTGCAAGGACTCTCGGGTGAATCACAGAGGATGGAGCATTGTCCAAGGATACAAATCATCTCGGGTATCTTCCCTGGAGGAGTCTGGGGCTTCTTCCCGGGATCACAGGGTCCTAAATCACCGAAAAAAAGACTCGGGGACACAACTGCAAGGAGGCTCATGTGAATCCCAGAGGATGGAGCATTGTCCAAGGAGAAAAATCATCTTGGGTATCTTCCCTGGAGGAGTCTGGGGTTGCTACCCGGGATCACAGGGCCCCAAACCACCGCAATAAAGACTCAGGGCCATAACTGAAAGGAGTCTCAGATGCATCCGAGAGGATGGAGCATTGCCCAAGGATAAAAATCATCTCGGGTATCTTCCCTGGAGGAGTCTGGGGTTGCTACCCGGGATTACAGGGCCCCAAACCACAGGAAAAATGTCTGCGGGAGACCTCTGGGAGGAATCTCAGATGCATCCCAGACGATGGAGCATTGCCCAAGGATAAAAATCATCTTGGGTATCTTCGCTGGAGGAGTCTGGGGTTGCTACTCGGGATCAGAGGACCCCAAACCACCGGAAAAAAGACTCGGGGACATACCTGCGAGGAGTCTCAGGTGAATCCCAGAGGATGGAGCATTGTCCAAGGAGAAAAATCATCTTGGGTATCTACCCTGGAGGACTCTGGGGTTGCTACTCGGGATCAAAGGACCCCAAACCACCGGAATAAAGCCTCAGGGACATACTTGCAAGGACTCTCCGATGCATCGCAGAGGATGGAGCATTGTCCAAGGATAAAAATCATCTCGGGTATCTTCCCTGAAGGAGTCTGGGGTTGCTACCCGGGATGACAGGACCCCAAACCACCGGAAAAAAGACTCGGGGACATACCTGCGAGGAGTCTCGGGTGAATCCCAGAGGATGGAGCATTGTCCAAGGATAAAAATCTTCTTGGGTATCTACCCTGGAGGAGTCTGGGGTTGCTACCCGGGATCAGAGGACTGCAAACCACCAGAATAAAGACTCAGGGACATACCTGCAAGGAGTCTCCGATGCATCCCAGAGGATGGACCACTGTCAAGAGAGAAAAAGCATCTTGGGTATCTTCCCTGGAGGAGTCTGGGGTTGCTACCTGGGATCACAGGGCCCCAGACCACCGGAATAAAGACTCAGGGACATAACTGCAAGGAGTCTCGGATGCATCCCAGAGGATGGACAATAGTCCAAGGAGAAAAATCATCTTGGGTATCTTCCCTGGAGGAGTCAGGGGTTGCTACCCGGGATTGAAGTTACCCAAACTACCGGAAACATGTCTGCGGTAGACGGCTGGGAGGAATCTAAGGTGCATCCCAGACGATGGAGCATTGTCCAAGGATAAAAATCATCTTGGGTATCTTCCCTGGAGGAGTCTGGGGTTGCTACCCGGGATCACAGGGTCCTAAATCACCGAAAAAAAAACTCGGGGACACAACTGTATGGAGGCTCATGTGAATCCCAGAGGATAGAGCATTGTCCAAGGAGAAAAATCATCTTGGGTATCTTCCCTGGAGGAGTCTGGGGTTGCTACCCGGGATCAGAGGACCGCAAACCACCAGAATAAAGACTCAGGGACATAACTGCAAGGAGTCTCGGATGCATCCCAGAGGATGGACAATAGTCCAAGGAGAAAAATCATCTTGGGTATCTTCCCTGGAGGAGTCAGGGGTTGCTACCCGGGATTGAAGTTACCCAAACTACCGGAAACATGTCTGCGGTAGACGGCTGGGAGGAATCTAAGGTGCATCCCAGACGATGGAGCATTGTCCAAGGATAAAAATCATCTTGGGTATCTTCCCTGGAGGAGTCTGGGGTTGCTACCCGGGATCACAGGGTCCTAAATCACCGAAAAAAAAACTCGGGGACACAACTGTATGGAGGCTCATGTGAATCCCAGAGGATAGAGCATTGTCCAAGGAGAAAAATCATCTTGGGTATCTTCCCTGGAGGAGTCTGGGGTTGCTACCCGGGATCAGAGGACCGCAAACCACCAGAATAAAGACTCAGGGACATACCTGCAAGGAGTCTCCGATGCATCCCAGAGGATGGACCACTGTCAAGAGAGAAAAAGCATCTTGGGTATCTTTCCTGGAGGAGTCTGGGGTTGCTACCTGGGATCACAGGGCCCTAAACCCCAGGAAGAAAACATTCAGAAACAGAGCTGGGAGGACTCTTGGGTGCATCCTGCAGGATGGACAATAGTCCAAGGAGAAAAATCATCTCAGGTATCTTCCCTGGAGGAGTCTGGGGTTGCTACCCGGGATCACAGGGCCCTAAAGCATTGCAGAAAACTCTGCGGGAGACGCCTGGGAGGAGTTCTGGGTAGATCCCGCAGGATGGACCACTATCAAGACAGAAAAAGCATCCTGGGTATCTTCGCTGGAGGAGTCTGGGGTTGCTACCCGGGATCACAGGGTCCTAAATCACCGAGAAAAAGACTCGGGGACACAACTGCAAGGAGGCTCACGTGAATCCCAGAGGATGGAGCATTGTCCAAGGAGAAAAATCATCTTGGGTATCTTCCCTGGAGGAGTCTGGGGTTGCTACCCGGGATCACAGGGCCCCAAACCACAGGAAAAATGTCTGCGGGAGACCTCTAGGAGGAATCTCAGATGCATCCCAGACGATGGAGCATTGCCCAAGGATAAAAATCATCTTGGGTATCTTCCCTGGAGGAGTCTGGGGCTTCTACCCGGGATCACAGGGTCCTAAATCACCGAAAAAAAGACTCGGGGACACAACTGCAAGGAGGCTCATGTGAATCCCAGAGGATGGAGCATTGTCCAAGGATACAAATCATCTTGGGTATCTTCCCTGGAGGAGTCTGGGGTTGCTACCTGGGATCACAGGGCCCTAAAGCATTGCAGAAAACGCTGCGGGAGACGCCTGGAAGGAGTTCTGGGTAGCTCCTGCAGGATAGACCACTGTCAAGAGAGAAAAATCATCTTGGGTATCTTCCCTGGAGGAGTCTGGGGCTTCTACCCGGGATCACAGGCTGCTAAATCACCGAAAAAAAGACTCGGGGACACAACTGCAAGGAGGCTCATGTGAATCCCAGAGGATGGAGAATTGTCCATGGAGAAAAATCATCTTGGGTATCTTCCCTGGAGGAGTCTGGGATTGCTACCCGGGATCACAGGGCCCCAGACCACCGCAATAAAGACTCAGGGCCATAACTGAAAGGAGTCTCAGATGCATCCCAGAGGATGGAGCATTGCCCAAGGATAAAAATCATCTCGGGTATCTTCCCTGGAGGAGTCTGGGTTTGCTACCCAGGATTACAGGGCCCCAAACCACAGGAAGAATGTCTGCAGGAGACCTCTGAGAGGAATCTCAGATGCATCCCAGACGATGGAGCATTGCCCAAAGATAAAAATCATCTTGGGTATCTTCCCTGGAGGAGTCTGGGGTTGCTACCCGGGATCACAGGGCCCTAAAGCATTGCAGAAAACTCTGCTGGAGACGGCTGGGAGGAGTTCTGGGTAGATCCCGCAGGATGGACTACTGTCAAGAGAGAAAAATCATCTGGGGTATCTTCCCTGGAGGAGTCTGGGGCTTCTACACGGGATCACAGCGTCCTAAATCACCGAAAAAAAGACTCGGGGACACAACTGCAAGGAGGCTCGGATGCATCCCAGAGGATGGAGCATTGTCCAAGGATACAAATCATCTTGGGTATCTTCCCTGGAGGAGTCGGGAATTGCTACCCGGGATGACAGGTCCCCAAATCACCGGAAAAGACTCGGGGACATACCTGCGAGGAGTCTCCCGTGAATCCCAGAGGATGGAGAATTGTCCAAGGACAAAAATCATCTCGGGTATCTTCCCTGGAGGAGTCTGGGGTTGCTACCCGGGATCACAGGGCCCTAAAGCATTGGAGAAAACTCTGCGGGAGACGCCTGGGAGGAGTTCTGGGTAGATCCTGCAGGATGGACCACTGTCAAGAGAGAAAAATCATCTTGGGTATCTTCCCTGGAGGAGTCTGGGGTTGCTACCTGGGATCACAGGGCCCTAAACCCCAGGAAGAAAACATTCAGAAACAGAGCTGGGAGGACTCTCGGGTGCATCCTGCAGGATGGACAATAGTCCAAGGAGAAAAATCATCTCAGGTATCTTCCCTGGAGGAGTCTGGGGTTGCTACCCGGGATCACAGGACCCTAAACCCCAGGAAGAAAACATTCAGAAACAGAACTGGGAGGAGTCTCGGGTGCATCCTGCAGGATGGAGCATTGTCCAAGGAGAAAAATCATCTTGGGTATCTTCCCTGGAGGAGTCTGGGGTTGCTACCCGGGATCGCAGAGCCCCAAATCACCGGAAAAAAGACTCGGGGACATACCTGCGAGGAGTCTCTGGTGATTACCAGAGGATGGAGCATTGTCCAAAGAGAAAAATCATCTTGGGTATCTTCCCTGGAGGAGTCTGGGGTTGCTACCCGGGATCACAGGGCCCCAAACCACAGGAATACTGTCTGCGCAAGACGCCTGGGAGGAATCTTGGATGCATCCCAGAGGATGGAGCATTGCCCAAGGAGAAAAATCATCTCGGGTATCTTCGCTGGAGGAGTCTGGGGTTGCTTCCCAGGATCACAGGGCCCCAAACCACCGGAATAAAACTCAGGGACATAACTGCAAGGAGTCTCGGATGCATCCCAGAGGATGGAGCATTGCTCAAGGATAAAAATCATCTCGGGTATCTTCCCTGGAGGAGTCTGGGGTTGCTACCTGGGATCACAGGGCCCTAAACCCCAGGAAGAAAACACTCAGAAACAGAGCTGGGAGGAGTCTCGGGTGCATCCTGCAGGATGGACAATAGTCCAAGGAGAAAAATCATCTCGGGTATCTTCCCTGGACGAGTCTGGGGTTGCTACCCGGGATCACAGAACCTCAAACCACCGGAAGAAAGACTCGGGGACATAACTGCGAGGAGCCTCAGGTGAATCCCAGAGGATGGAGCATTGTCCAAGGAGAAAAATCATCTTGGGTATCTTCCCTGGAGGAGTCTGGGGTTGCTACCCGGGATTACAGGGCCCCAGACCACAGGAAAAATCATAGAATCATAGAATCATAGAATCAGTGAGGTTGGAAGGGACCTTTAAGATCATGATGTCCAACCATTAACCTACCCTGATAAAAACACCACCACTCCTAAACCATGTCCCTAAGCACCTCATCTACCCTTTTCTTAAACACCTCCATGGATGCTGAATCCACCACCTCTCTGGGCAGCTTATTCCAATGTTTAATAACCCTTTCAGTGAAAAAATGCTTCCTAATATCCAATCTAAACCTGCCCTGACATAACATGAACCCAAAATGTCTGCGGGAGATTCCTGGGAGGAATCTCAGATGCATCCCAGAGGATGGAGCATTGCTCAAGGATACAAATCATCTTGGGTATCTTCCCTGGAGGAGTCTGGGGTTGCTACCTGGGATCACAGGGCCTTAAAGCATTGCAGAAAACTCTGCGGGAGACGCCTGGGAGGAGTTCTGGGTAGATCCCGCAGGATGGACCACTGTCAAGAGAGAAAAATCATCTTGGGTATCTTCCCTGGAGGATTCTGGGGCTTCTACCCGGGATCACACGGTCCTAAATCACCGAAAAAAAGACTCGGGGACACAACTGCAAGGAGGCTCATGTGAATCCCATAGGATGGTGAATTGTCCAAGGAGAAAAATCATCTTGGGTATCTTCCCTGGAGGAGTCTGGGGTTGCTACCCGGGATGACAGGACCCCAAATCACCGGAAAAAAGACTCGGGGACATACCTGCGAGGAGTCTCTGGTGATTACCAGAGGATGGAGCATTGTCCAAGGAGAAAAATCATCTTGGGTATCTTCCCTGGAGGAGTCTGGGGTTGCTACCCGGGATCACATGGCCCCAAACCACATGAATACTGTCTGCGCAAGACGCCTGGGAGGAATCTTGGATGCATCCCAGAGGATGGAGCATTGCCCAAGGAGAAAAATCATCTCGGGTATCTTCCCTGGAGGAGTCTGGGGTTGCTTCCCAGGATCACAGGGCCCTAAACCCCAGGAAGAAAACACTCAGAAACAGAGCTGGGAGGAGTCTCGGGTGCATCCTGCAGGATGGACAATAGTCCAAGGAGAAAAATCATCTCAGGTATCTTCCCTGGAGGAGTCTGGGGTTGCTACCCGGGATGACAGGACCCCAAATCACCGGAAAAAAGACTCGGGGACATACCTGCGAGGAGTCTCGGGTGAATCCCAGAGGATGGAGCATTGTCCAAGGAGAAAAATCATCTTGGGTATCTACCCTGGAAGAGTCTGGGGTTGCTACCCGGGATTACAGGGCCCTAAAGCATTGGAGAAAACTCTGCGGGAGACGCCTGGGAGGAGTTCTGGGTAGATCCCGCAGGATGGACCACTGTCAAGAGAGAAAAATCATCCTGGGTATCTTCCCTGGAGGCGTCTGGGGTTGCTACCCGGGATCACAGGGACCCAGACCACCGGAATATAGACTCAGGGACATAACTGCAAGGAGTCTCGGATGCATCCCAGAAGATGGAGCATTGCTCAAGGATAAAAATCATCTCGGGTATCTTCCCTGGAGGAGTCTGGGGTTGCTACCTGGGATCACAGGACCCTAAACCCCAGGAAGAAAACATTCAGAAACAGAGCTGGGAGGAGTCTCGGGTGCATCCTGCAGGATGGACAATAGTCCAAGGATAAAAATCATCTCAGGTATCTTCCCTGGAGGAGTCTGGGGTTGCTACCCGGGATCACAGGGCCCTAAAGCATTGCAGAAAACTCTGCGGAAGAAGCCTGGGAGGAGTTCTGGGTAGATCCCGCAGGATGGACCACTATCAAGAGAGAAAAATCATCTCGGCTATCTTTTCTGGAGGAGTCTGGGGTTTCTACCCAGGATCACAGGGTCCTAAATCACCGAAAAAAAGACTCGGGGACACAACTGCAAGGAGGCTCACGTGAATCCCAGAGGATGGAGCATTGTCCATGGAGAAAAATCATCTTGGGTATTTTCCCTGTAGGAGTCTGGGATTGCTACCCGGGATCACAGGGCCCCAGACCACCGCAATAAAGACTCAGGGCCATAACTGAAAGGAGTCCCAGATGCATCCCAGAGAATGGAGCATTGCCCAAGGATAAAAATCATCTCGGGTATCTTCGCTGGAGGAGTCTGGGGTTGCTACTCGGGATCAGAGGACCCCAAACCACGGGAATAAAGCCTCAGGGACATACCTGCAAGGAGTCTCCGATGCATCACAGAGGATGGAGCATTGTCCAAGGATAAAAATCATCTTGGGTATCTTCCCTGGAGGAGTCTGGGGTTGCTACCCGGGATGAGAGGATCCTAAATCACCGGAAAAAAGACTCGGGGACATACCTGCAAGGAGTCTCCGATGCATCCCAGAGGATGAACCACTGTCAAGAGAGAAAAAGCATCTTGGGTATCTTCCGGGGAGGAGTCTGGGGTTGCTACCCGGGATCACAGGGCCCTAAAGCATTGCAGAAAACTCTGCGGGAGACGCCTGGGAGGAGTTCTGGGTAGATCCCGCAGGATGGACCACTGTCAAGAGAGAAAAATCATCCTGGGTATCTTCCCTGGAGGAGTCTGGGGTGTCTACCCGGTATCACAGGGACCCAGACCACCGGAATATAGACTCAGGGACATAACTGCAAGGAGTCTCGGATGCATCCCAGAAGATGGAGCATTGCTCAAGGATAAAAATCATCTCGGGTATCTTCCCTGGAGGAGTCTGGGGTTGCTACCTGGGATCACAGGACCCTAAACCCCAGGAAGAAAACATTCAGAAACAGAGCTGGGAGGAGTCTCGGGTGCATCCTGCAGGATGGACAATAGTCCAAGGATAAAAATCATCTCAGGAATCTTCCCTGGAGGAGTCTGGGGTTGCTACCCGGGATCACAGGGCCCTAAAGCATTGCAGAAAACTCTGCGGAAGAAGCCTGGGAGGAGTTCTGGGTAGATCCCGCAGGATGGACCACTATCAAGAGAGAAAAATCATCTCGGCTATCTTTTCTGGAGGAGTCTGGGGTTTCTACCCGGGATCACAGGGTCCTAAATCACCGAAAAAAAGACTCGGGGACACAACTGCAAGGAGGCTCACGTGAATCCCAGAGGATGGAGCATTGTCCATGGAGAAAAATCATCTTGGGTATCTTCCCTGGAGGAGTCTGGGTTTGCTACCCGGAATTACAGGGCCCTAAACCACAGGAAAAATGTCTGCGGGAGACCTCTGGGAGGAATATCAGATGCATCCCAGACGATGGAGCATTGCCCAAGGATAAAAATCATCTTGGCTATCTTCGCTGGAGGAGTCTGGGGTTGCTACTCGGGATCAGAGGACCCCAAACCACCGGAATAAAGCCTCAGGGACATACCTGCAAGGAGTCTCCAATGCATCACAGAGGATGGAGCATTGTCCAAGGATAAAAATCATCTTGGGTATCTTCCCTGGAGGAGTCTGGGGTTGCTACCCGGGATCACAGGGCCCTAAAGCATTGCAGAAAACTCTGCGGGAGACGCCTGGGAGGAGTTCTGGGTAGATCACGCAGGATGGACCACTGTCAAGACAGAAAAAGCATCTTGGGTATCTTCCCTGGAGGAGTCTGGGGCTTCTACCCGGGATCACAGGGTCCTAAATCACCAAAAAAAAGACTCAAGGACACAACTGCAAGGAGGCTCATGTGAATCCCAGAGGATGGAGCATTGTCCAAGGAGAAAAATCATCTTGGGTATCTTCCCTGGAGGAGTCTGGGGTTGCTACTCGGGATCAGAGGACCACAAACCACCGGAATAAAGACTCAGGGACATACCTGCAAGGAGTCTCCGATGCATCGCAGAGGATGGAGCATTGTCCAAGGATAAAAATCAGCTTGGGTATCTTCCCCTGGAGGAGTCTGGGGTTGCTACCCGAAATTACAGGACCACAAACCACTGGATAAAAGACTCGGGGACATAGCTGCGAGGAGTCTCAGGTGCATCCCAGACGATGGAGCAGTGTCCAAGGAGAAAAATCATATTGGGTATCTTCCCTGGAGGAGTCTGGGGTTGCTACCCGGGATCACAGGGCCCTAAAGCATTGCAGAAAACTCTGCGGGAGATGCCTGGGAGGAGTTCTGGGTAGATCCCGCAGGATGGACCACTGTCAAGAGAGAAAAAGCATCTTGGGTATCTTCCCTGGAGCAGTCTGGGGTTGCTACCCGGGATCACAGGGCCCCAGACCACCGGAATAAAGACTCCGGGACATAACTGCAAGGAGTCTCGGATGCATCCCAGAGGATGGAGCATTGTCCAAGGATAAAAACCATCTCAGGTATCTTCCCTGGAGGAGTCTGGGGTTGCTACCTGGGATCACAGGACCCTAAACTCCAGGAAGAAAACATTCAGAAACAGAGCTGGGAGGAGTCTCGAGTGCATCCAGCAGGATGGACAATAGTCCAAGGAGAAAAATCATCTCGGGTATCTTCCCTGGAGGAGTCTGGGGTTGCTACCCGGGATCACAGGGCCCTAAAGCACTGCAGAAAACTCTGCGGAAGACGCCTGGGAGGAATCTTGGATGCATCCCAGAGGATGGACAATAGTCCGAGGAGAAAAATCATCTTGGGTATCTTCCCTGGAGGAGTCTGGGGTTGCTACCCAGGATTACAGGGCCCCAAACCACAGGAAAAATGTCTGCGGGAGACCTTTGGGAGGAATATCAGATGCATCCCAGACGATGGAGCATTGCCCAAGGAGAAAAATCATCTTGGGTATCTTCGCTGGAGGAGTCTGGGGTTTCTACTCGGGATCAGAGGACCCCAAACCACCGGAATAAAGCCTCAGGGACATACCTGCAAGGAGTCTCCGATGCATCGCAGAGGATGGAGCATTGTCCAAGGATAAAAAGCATCTTGGGTATCTTCCCTGGAGGAGTCTGGGGTTGCTACCCGGGATCAGAGGACCACAAACCACCGGAATAAAGACTCAGGGACATACCTGCAAGGAGTCTCCGATGCATCGCAGAGGATGGAGCATTGTCCAAGGATAAAAATCAACTTGGGTATCTTCCCCTGGAGGAGTCTGGGGTTGCTACCCGAAATCACAGGACCACAAACCACTGGATAAAAGACTCGGGGACATACCTGCGAGGAGTCTCAGGAGAATCCCAGAGGATGGAGCATTGTCCAAGGAGAAAAATCATCTTGGGTATCTTCCCTGGAGGAGTCTGGGGTTGCTACCCGGGATCACAGGGCCCCAGACCACCGGAATAAAGTCTCAGGGACATAACTGCAAGGAGTCTCGGATGCATCCCAGAGGATGGACAATAGTCCAAGGAGAAAAATCATCTTGGGTATCTTCACTGGAGGAGTCTGGTGTTGCTATCCGGGATTACAGGGCCCCAAACCACAGGAAACATGTCTGCGGGAGACGGCTGGGAGGAACCTAACGTGCATCCCAGACGATGGAGCAGTGTCCAAGGAGAAAAATCATATTGGGTATCTTCCCTGGAGGAGTCTGGGGTTGCTACCCGGGATCACAGGGCCCTAAAGCATTGCAGAAAACTCTGCGGGAGACGCCTGGGAGGAGGTCTGGGTAGATCCCGCAGGATGGACCACTGTCAAGAGACAAAAAGCATCTTGGATATCTTCCCTGGAGGAGTCTGGGGCTTCTACCCGGGATCAGAGGACCCCAGACCACCGGAAAAAAGACTCAGGGACATACCTGCAAGGAGTCTCCGATGCATCCCAGAGGATGGAGCATTGCCCAAGGATAAAAATCATCTTGGGTATCTTCCCTGGAGGAGTCTGGGGTTGCTACCCGGGATCACAGGGCCCCAGACCACCGGAATAAAGACTCCGGGACATAACTGCAAGGAGTCTCGGATGCATCCCAGAGGATGGAGCATTGTCCAAGGATAAAAACCACCTCGGGTATCTTCCCTGGAGGAGTCTGGGGTTGCTACCTGGGATCACAGGACCCTAAAGCATTGCAGAAAACTCTGCGGAAGACGCCTGGGAGGAGTTCTGGGTAGATCCCGCAGGATGGACCACTGTCAAGAGAGAAAAAGCATCTTGGGTATCTTCCCTGGAGGAGTCTGGGGTTGCTCCCCGGGATCACAGGGTCCTAAATCACCGAAAAAAAGACTCGGGGACACAACTGCAAGGAGGCTCCCGTGAATCCCAGAGGATGGAGCATTGTCCAAGGAGAAAAATCATCTTGGGTATCTTCCGGGGAGGAGTCTGGGGTTACTACCTAGGATCACAGTGCCCTAAAGCATTGCAGAAAACTCTGCGGTAGACGCCTGGGAGGAGTTCTGGGTAGATCCCGCAGGATGGACCACTGTCAAGAGAGAAAAATCATCTTGGGTATCTTCCCTGGAGGAGTCTGGGGCTTTTACCCAGGATCACAGGGTCCTAAATCACCGAAAAAAAGACTCGGGGACACAACTGCAAGGAGGCTCATGTGAATCCCAGAGGATCGAGCATTGTCCATGGAGAAAAATCATCTTGGGTATCTTCCCTGGAGGAGTCTGGGATTGCTAACCGGGATCACAGGGTCCCAGACCACCGGAAAAAAGACTCAGGGCCATAACTGAAAGGAGTCTCAGATGCATCCCAGAGGATGGAGCATTGCCCAAGGATTAAAATCATCTCGGGTATCTTCCCTGGAGGAGTCTGGGGTTGCTACCCGGAATTACGGGGCCCCAAACCACAGGAAAAATGTCTGCGGGAGACCTTTGGGAGGAATATCAGATGCATCCCAGACGATGGAGCATTGCCCAAGGAGAAAAATCATCTTGGGTATCTTCCCTGGAGGAGTCTGGGGTTTCTACTCGGGATCAGAGGACCCCAAACCACCGGAATAAAGCCTCAGGGACATACCTGCAAGGAGTCTCCGATGCATCGCAGAGGATGGAGCATTGTCCAAGGATAAAAATCATCTTGGGTATCTTCCCTGGAGGAGTCTGGGGTTGCTACCCGGGATCAGAGGACCACAAACCACCGGAATAAAGACTCAGGGACATACCTGCAAGGAGTCTCCGATGCATCGCAGAGGATGGAGCATTGTCCAAGGATAAAAATCAACTTGGGTATCTTCCCCTGGAGGAGTCTGGGGTTGCTACCCGAAATCACAGGACCACAAACCACTGGATAAAAGACTCGGGGACATACCTGCGAGGAGTCTCAGGTGAATCCCAGAGGATGGAGCATTGTCCAAGGAGAAAAATCATCTTGGGTATCTTCCCTGGAGGAGTCTGGGGTTGCTACCCGGGATCACAGGGCCCCAGACCACCGGAATAAAGTCTCAGGGACATAACTGCAAGGAGTCTCGGATGCATCCCAGAGGATGGACAATAATCCAAGGAGAAAAATCATCTTGGGTATCTTCACTGGAGGAGTCTGGTGTTGCTATCCGGGATTACAGGGCCCCAAACCACAGGAAACATGTCTGCGGGAGACGGCTGGGAGGAACCTAACGTGCATCCCAGACGATGGAGCAGTGTCCAAGGAGAAAAATCATATTGGGTATCTTCCCTGGAGGAGTCTGGGGTTGCTACCCTGGATCACAGGGCCCTAAAGCATTGCAGAAAACTCTGCGGGAGATGCCTGGGAGGAGGTCTGGGTAGATCCCGCAGGATGGACCACTGTCAAGAGAGAAAAAGCATCTTGGGTATCTTCCCTGGAGGAGTCTGGGGCTTCTACCCGGGATCAGAGGACCCCAGACCACTGGAAAAAAGACTCAGGGACATAACTGCAAGGAGTCTCGGATGCATCCCAGAGGATGGAGCATTGTCCAAGGATAAAAATCATCTTGGGTATCTTCCCTGGAGGATTCTGGGGCTTCTACCCGGGATCACAGGGTCCTAAATCACAAAAAAAAAAGACTCAGGGACACAACTGCAAGGAGGATCATGTGAATCCCAGAGGTTGGACCATTGTCCAAGGAGAAAAATCATCTTGGGTATCTTCCCTGGAGGAGTCTGGGTTTGCTACCCGAAATCACAGGACCACAAACCACCGGATAAAAGACTCGGGGACATACCTGCGAGGAGTCTCGGGTGAATCCCAGAGGATAGAGCATTGTCCAAGGAGAAAAATCATCTTGGGTATCTTACCTGGAGGAATCTGGGGTTGCTACCGGGATCAGAGGACCGCAAAACACCAGAATAAAGACTCAGGGACATACCTGCAAGGAGTCTCCGATGCATCCCAGAGGATGGACCACTGTCAAGAGAGAAAAATCATCTTGGGTATCTTCCCTGGAGGAGTCTGGGGTTGCTACCCGGGATCACACGGCCCCAGACCACCGGAATAAAGACTCAGGGACATAACTGCAAGGAGTCTCGGATGCATCCCAGAGGATGGACAATAGTCCAAGGAGAAAAATCATCGTGGGTATCTTCCCTGGAGGAGTCTGGGGTTGCTACCCGGGATTACAGGGTCCTAAAGCATTGGAGAAAACTCTGCGGGAGACGCCTGGGAGGAATTCTGGGTAGATCCCGCAGGATGGACCACTGTCAAGAGAGAAAAAGCATCTTGGGTATCTTCCCTGGAGGAGTCTGGGGTTGCTACCCGGGATCAGAGTACCGCAAACCACCAGAATAAAGACTCAGGGACATACCTGCAAGGAGTATCCGATGCATCCCAGAGGATGGACCACTGTCAAGAGAGAAAAAGCATCTTGGGTATCTTCCCTGGAGGAGTCTGGGGTTGCTACCTGGGATCACAGGACCCTAAACTCCAGGAAGAAAACATTCAGAAACAGAGCTGGGAGGAGTCTCGGGTGCATCCTGCAGGATGGAGCATTGTCCAAGGAGAAAAATCATCTCGGGTATCTTCCCTGGAGGAGTCTGGGGTTCCTACCCGGGATCACAGGACCACAAACCACCGGATAAAAGACTCGGGGACATACCTGCGAGGAGTCTCGGGTGAATCCCAGAGGATGGAGCATTGTCCAAGGAGAAAAATCATCTCCGGTATCTTCCCTGGAGGAGTATGGGGTTGCTACCCGGGATTACAGGGCCCTAAAGCATTGCAGAAAACTCTGCGGGAGACGCCTGGGAGGAGTTCTGGGTAGATCCCGCAGGATGGACCACTGTCAAGAGAGAAAAATGATCTCGGCTATCTTCTCTGGAGGAGTCTGGGGTTTCAACCCGGGATCACAGGGTAGTAAATCTCCGAAAAAAAGACTCGGGGACACAACTGCAAGGAGGCTCACGTGAATCCCAGAGGATGGAGCATTGTCCAAGGAGAAAAATCATCTTGGGTATCTTCCCTGGAGGAGTCTGGGGCTTCTACCCGGGATCACAGGCTCCTAAATCACCGAAAAAAAGACTCGGGGACACAACTGCAAGGACGCTCATGTGAATCCCAGAGGATCGAGCATTGTCCATGGAGAAAAATCATCTTGGGTATCTTCCCTGGAGGAGTCTGGGATTGCTACCCGGGATCACAGGGCCGCAGACCACCGCAATAAAGACTCAGGGCCATAACTGAAAGGAGTCTCAGATGCATCCCAGAGGATGGAGCATTGCCCAAGGATAAAAATCATCTCAGGTATCTTCCCTGGAGGAGTCTGGGTTTGCTACCCGGGATTACAGGGCCCCAAACCACAGGAAAAATGTCTGCGGGAGACCTCTGAGAGGAATCTCAGATGCATCCCAGACGAAGGAGCATTGCCCAAGGAGAAAAATCATCTTGGGTATCTTCCCTGGAGGAGTCTGGGGCTTCTACCCGGGATCACAGGGTCCTAAATCACCGAAAAAAAGACTCGGGGACACAACTGTAAGGAGGCTCATGTGAAACCCAGAGGATGGAGCATTGTCCAAGGATACAAATCATCTTGGGTATCTTCCCTGGACGAGTCTGGGGTTGCTCCCCGGGATGAGAGGACCCCAAATCACCGGAAAAAAGACTCGGGGACATACCTGCAAGGAGTCTCCGATGCATCCCAGAGGATGGACCACTGTCAAGAGAGAAAAAGCATCTTGGGTATCTTCCGGGGAGGAGTCTGGGGTTGCTACCTGGGATCACAGGGCCCTAAAGCATTGCAGAAAACTCTGCGGGAGACGCCTGGGAGGAGTTCTGGGTAGATCCCGCAGGATGGACCACTGTCAAGAGAGAAAAAGCATCTTGGGTATCTTCCCTGGAGGAGTCTGGGGCTTCTTCCCGGGATCACAGGGTCCTAAATCACCGAAAAAAAGACTCGGGGACACAACTGCAAGGAGGCTCGGATGCATCCCAGAGGATGGAGCATTGTCCAAGCATACAAATCATCTTGGGTATCTTCCCTGGACGAGTCTGGGATTGCTACCCGGGATCACAGGGTCCTAAATCACCGAGAAAAAGACTCTGGGACACAACTGCAAGGAGGCTCATGTGAATCCCAGAGGATGGAGCATTGTCCAAGGAGAAAAATCATGTTGGGTATCTTCCGGGGAGGAGTCTGGGGTTGCTACCTGGGATCACAGGGCCCTAAAGCATTGCAGAAAACTCTGCGGGAGACGCCTGGGAGGAGTTCTGGGTAGATCCCGCAGGATGGACCACTGTCAGGAGAGAAAAATCATCTTGGGTATCTTTCCTGGAGGAGTCTGGGGCTTCTACCCGGGATCACAGGGTCCTAAATCACCGAAAAAAACACTCGGGGACACAACTGCAAGGACGCTCATGTGAATCCCAGAGGATGGAGCATTGTCCATGGAGAAAAATCATCTTGGGTATCTTCCCTGGAGGAGTCTGGGGTTGCTACCCGGGATCACAGGGCCCCAGACCACCGCAATAAAGACTCAGGGCCATAACTGAAAGGCGTCTCAGATGCATCCCAGAGGATGGAGCATTGCCCAAGGATAAAAATCATCTCAGATATCTTCCCTGGAGGAGTCTGGGTTTGCTACCCGGGATTACAGGGCCCCAAACCACAGGAAAAATGTCTGCGGGAGACCTCTAGGAGGAATCTCAGATGCATCCCAGACGATGGAGCATTGCCCAAGGATAAAAATCATCTTGGGTATCTTCCCTGGAGGAGTCTGGGGCTTCTACCCGGGATCACAGGGTCCTAAATCACCGAAAAAAAGACTCGGGGACACAACTGCAAGGAGGCTCATGTGAATCCCAGAGGATGGAGCATTGTCCAAGGATACAAATCATCTTGGGTATCTTCCCTGGAGGAGTCTGGGGTTGCTACCTGGGATCACAGGACCCTAAACCCCAGGAAGAAAACACTCAGAAACAGAGCTGGGAGGAGTCTCGGGTGTATCCTGCAGGATGGACAATAGTCCAAGGAAAAAAATCATCTCGGGTATCTTCCCTGGAGGAGTCTGCGGTTGCTACCCGGGATCACAGGGCCCTAAAGCATTGGAGAAAACTCTGCGGGAGACGCCTGGGAGGAGTTCTGGGTAGATCCTGCAGGATGGACCACTGTCAAGAGAGAAAAATCATCTTGGGTATCATCCCTGGAGGAGTCTGGGGTTGCTACCCGGGATCACAGGGCCCCAGACCACCGGAATAAAGACTCAGGGACATAACTGCAAGGAGTCTCGGATGCATCCCAGAGGATGGACAATAGTCCAAGGAGAAAAATCATCTTGGGTATCTTCCCTGGAGGAGTCAGGGGTTGCTACCCGGGATTGAAGTTACCCAAACTACCGGAAACATGTCTGCGGTAGACGGCTGGGAGGAATCTAAGGTGCATCCCAGACGATGGAGCATTGTCCAAGGATAAAAATCATCTTGGGTATCTTCCCTGGAGGAGTCTGGGGTTGCTACCCGGGATCACAGGGTCCTAAATCACCGAAAAAAAAACTCGGGGACACAACTGTATGGAGGCTCATGTGAATCCCAGAGGATAGAGCATTGTCCAAGGAGAAAAATCATCTTGGGTATCTTCCCTGGAGGAGTCTGGGGTTGCTACCCGGGATCAGAGGACCGCAAACCACCAGAATAAAGACTCAGGGACATAACTGCAAGGAGTCTCGGATGCATCCCAGAGGATGGACAATAGTCCAAGGAGAAAAATCATCTTGGGTATCTTCCCTGGAGGAGTCAGGGGTTGCTACCCGGGATTGAAGTTACCCAAACTACCGGAAACATGTCTGCGGTAGACGGCTGGGAGGAATCTAAGGTGCATCCCAGACGATGGAGCATTGTCCAAGGATAAAAATCATCTTGGGTATCTTCCCTGGAGGAGTCTGGGGTTGCTACCCGGGATCACAGGGTCCTAAATCACCGAAAAAAAAACTCGGGGACACAACTGTATGGAGGCTCATGTGAATCCCAGAGGATAGAGCATTGTCCAAGGAGAAAAATCATCTTGGGTATCTTCCCTGGAGGAGTCTGGGGTTGCTACCCGGGATCAGAGGACCGCAAACCACCAGAATAAAGACTCAGGGACATACCTGCAAGGAGTCTCCGATGCATCCCAGAGGATGGACCACTGTCAAGAGAGAAAAAGCATCTTGGGTATCTTTCCTGGAGGAGTCTGGGGTTGCTACCTGGGATCACAGGGCCCTAAACCCCAGGAAGAAAACATTCAGAAACAGAGCTGGGAGGACTCTTGGGTGCATCCTGCAGGATGGACAATAGTCCAAGGAGAAAAATCATCTCAGGTATCTTCCCTGGAGGAGTCTGGGGTTGCTACCCGGGATCACAGGGCCCTAAAGCATTGCAGAAAACTCTGCGGGAGACGCCTGGGAGGAGTTCTGGGTAGATCCCGCAGGATGGACCACTATCAAGACAGAAAAAGCATCCTGGGTATCTTCGCTGGAGGAGTCTGGGGTTGCTACCCGGGATCACAGGGTCCTAAATCACCGAGAAAAAGACTCGGGGACACAACTGCAAGGAGGCTCACGTGAATCCCAGAGGATGGAGCATTGTCCAAGGAGAAAAATCATCTTGGGTATCTTCCCTGGAGGAGTCTGGGGTTGCTACCCGGGATCACAGGGCCCCAAACCACAGGAAAAATGTCTGCGGGAGACCTCTAGGAGGAATCTCAGATGCATCCCAGACGATGGAGCATTGCCCAAGGATAAAAATCATCTTGGGTATCTTCCCTGGAGGAGTCTGGGGCTTCTACCCGGGATCACAGGGTCCTAAATCACCGAAAAAAAGACTCGGGGACACAACTGCAAGGAGGCTCATGTGAATCCCAGAGGATGGAGCATTGTCCAAGGATACAAATCATCTTGGGTATCTTCCCTGGAGGAGTCTGGGGTTGCTACCTGGGATCACAGGGCCCTAAAGCATTGCAGAAAACGCTGCGGGAGACGCCTGGAAGGAGTTCTGGGTAGCTCCTGCAGGATAGACCACTGTCAAGAGAGAAAAATCATCTTGGGTATCTTCCCTGGAGGAGTCTGGGGCTTCTACCCGGGATCACAGGCTGCTAAATCACCGAAAAAAAGACTCGGGGACACAACTGCAAGGAGGCTCATGTGAATCCCAGAGGATGGAGAATTGTCCATGGAGAAAAATCATCTTGGGTATCTTCCCTGGAGGAGTCTGGGATTGCTACCCGGGATCACAGGGCCCCAGACCACCGCAATAAAGACTCAGGGCCATAACTGAAAGGAGTCTCAGATGCATCCCAGAGGATGGAGCATTGCCCAAGGATAAAAATCATCTCGGGTATCTTCCCTGGAGGAGTCTGGGTTTGCTACCCAGGATTACAGGGCCCCAAACCACAGGAAGAATGTCTGCAGGAGACCTCTGAGAGGAATCTCAGATGCATCCCAGACGATGGAGCATTGCCCAAAGATAAAAATCATCTTGGGTATCTTCCCTGGAGGAGTCTGGGGTTGCTACCCGGGATCACAGGGCCCTAAAGCATTGCAGAAAACTCTGCTGGAGACGGCTGGGAGGAGTTCTGGGTAGATCCCGCAGGATGGACTACTGTCAAGAGAGAAAAATCATCTGGGGTATCTTCCCTGGAGGAGTCTGGGGCTTCTACACGGGATCACAGCGTCCTAAATCACCGAAAAAAAGACTCGGGGACACAACTGCAAGGAGGCTCGGATGCATCCCAGAGGATGGAGCATTGTCCAAGGATACAAATCATCTTGGGTATCTTCCCTGGAGGAGTCGGGAATTGCTACCCGGGATGACAGGTCCCCAAATCACCGGAAAAGACTCGGGGACATACCTGCGAGGAGTCTCCCGTGAATCCCAGAGGATGGAGAATTGTCCAAGGACAAAAATCATCTCGGGTATCTTCCCTGGAGGAGTCTGGGGTTGCTACCCGGGATCACAGGGCCCTAAAGCATTGGAGAAAACTCTGCGGGAGACGCCTGGGAGGAGTTCTGGGTAGATCCTGCAGGATGGACCACTGTCAAGAGAGAAAAATCATCTTGGGTATCTTCCCTGGAGGAGTCTGGGGTTGCTACCTGGGATCACAGGGCCCTAAACCCCAGGAAGAAAACATTCAGAAACAGAGCTGGGAGGACTCTCGGGTGCATCCTGCAGGATGGACAATAGTCCAAGGAGAAAAATCATCTCAGGTATCTTCCCTGGAGGAGTCTGGGGTTGCTACCCGGGATCACAGGACCCTAAACCCCAGGAAGAAAACATTCAGAAACAGAACTGGGAGGAGTCTCGGGTGCATCCTGCAGGATGGAGCATTGTCCAAGGAGAAAAATCATCTTGGGTATCTTCCCTGGAGGAGTCTGGGGTTGCTACCCGGGATCGCAGAGCCCCAAATCACCGGAAAAAAGACTCGGGGACATACCTGCGAGGAGTCTCTGGTGATTACCAGAGGATGGAGCATTGTCCAAAGAGAAAAATCATCTTGGGTATCTTCCCTGGAGGAGTCTGGGGTTGCTACCCGGGATCACAGGGCCCCAAACCACAGGAATACTGTCTGCGCAAGACGCCTGGGAGGAATCTTGGATGCATCCCAGAGGATGGAGCATTGCCCAAGGAGAAAAATCATCTCGGGTATCTTCGCTGGAGGAGTCTGGGGTTGCTTCCCAGGATCACAGGGCCCCAAACCACCGGAATAAAACTCAGGGACATAACTGCAAGGAGTCTCGGATGCATCCCAGAGGATGGAGCATTGCTCAAGGATAAAAATCATCTCGGGTATCTTCCCTGGAGGAGTCTGGGGTTGCTACCTGGGATCACAGGGCCCTAAACCCCAGGAAGAAAACACTCAGAAACAGAGCTGGGAGGAGTCTCGGGTGCATCCTGCAGGATGGACAATAGTCCAAGGAGAAAAATCATCTCGGGTATCTTCCCTGGACGAGTCTGGGGTTGCTACCCGGGATCACAGAACCTCAAACCACCGGAAGAAAGACTCGGGGACATAACTGCGAGGAGCCTCAGGTGAATCCCAGAGGATGGAGCATTGTCCAAGGAGAAAAATCATCTTGGGTATCTTCCCTGGAGGAGTCTGGGGTTGCTACCCGGGATTACAGGGCCCCAGACCACAGGAAAAATCATAGAATCATAGAATCATAGAATCAGTGAGGTTGGAAGGGACCTTTAAGATCATGATGTCCAACCATTAACCTACCCTGATAAAAACACCACCACTCCTAAACCATGTCCCTAAGCACCTCATCTACCCTTTTCTTAAACACCTCCATGGATGCTGAATCCACCACCTCTCTGGGCAGCTTATTCCAATGTTTAATAACCCTTTCAGTGAAAAAATGCTTCCTAATATCCAATCTAAACCTGCCCTGACATAACATGAACCCAAAATGTCTGCGGGAGATTCCTGGGAGGAATCTCAGATGCATCCCAGAGGATGGAGCATTGCTCAAGGATACAAATCATCTTGGGTATCTTCCCTGGAGGAGTCTGGGGTTGCTACCTGGGATCACAGGGCCTTAAAGCATTGCAGAAAACTCTGCGGGAGACGCCTGGGAGGAGTTCTGGGTAGATCCCGCAGGATGGACCACTGTCAAGAGAGAAAAATCATCTTGGGTATCTTCCCTGGAGGATTCTGGGGCTTCTACCCGGGATCACAGTGTCCTAAATCACCGAAAAAAAGACTCGGGGACACAACTGCAAGGAGGCTCATGTGAATCCCATAGGATGGTGAATTGTCCAAGGAGAAAAATCATCTTGGGTATCTTCCCTGGAGGAGTCTGGGGTTGCTACCCGGGATGACAGGACCCCAAATCACCGGAAAAAAGACTCGGGGACATACCTGCGAGGAGTCTCTGGTGATTACCAGAGGATGGAGCATTGTCCAAGGAGAAAAATCATCTTGGGTATCTTCCCTGGAGGAGTCTGGGGTTGCTACCCGGGATCACATGGCCCCAAACCACATGAATACTGTCTGCGCAAGACGCCTGGGAGGAATCTTGGATGCATCCCAGAGGATGGAGCATTGCCCAAGGAGAAAAATCATCTCGGGTATCTTCCCTGGAGGAGTCTGGGGTTGCTTCCCAGGATCACAGGGCCCTAAACCCCAGGAAGAAAACACTCAGAAACAGAGCTGGGAGGAGTCTCGGGTGCATCCTGCAGGATGGACAATAGTCCAAGGAGAAAAATCATCTCAGGTATCTTCCCTGGAGGAGTCTGGGGTTGCTACCCGGGATGACAGGACCCCAAATCACCGGAAAAAAGACTCGGGGACATACCTGCGAGGAGTCTCGGGTGAATCCCAGAGGATGGAGCATTGTCCAAGGAGAAAAATCATCTTGGGTATCTACCCTGGAAGAGTCTGGGGTTGCTACCCGGGATTACAGGGCCCTAAAGCATTGGAGAAAACTCTGCGGGAGATGCCTGGGAGGAGTTCTGGGTAGATCCCGCAGGATGGACCACTGTCAAGAGAGAAAAATCATCCTGGGTATCTTCCCTGGAGGCGTCTGGGGTTGCTACCCGGGATCACAGGGACCCAGACCACCGGAATATAGACTCAGGGACATAACTGCAAGGAGTCTCGGATGCATCCCAGAAGATGGAGCATTGCTCAAGGATAAAAATCATCTCGGGTATCTTCCCTGGAGGAGTCTGGGGTTGCTACCTGGGATCACAGGACCCTAAACCCCAGGAAGAAAACATTCAGAAACAGAGCTGGGAGGAGTCTCGGGTGCATCCTGCAGGATGGACAATAGTCCAAGGATAAAAATCATCTCAGGTATCTTCCCTGGAGGAGTCTGGGGTTGCTACCCGGGATCACAGGGCCCTAAAGCATTGCAGAAAACTCTGCGGAAGAAGCCTGGGAGGAGTTCTGGGTAGATCCCGCAGGATGGACCACTATCAAGAGAGAAAAATCATCTCGGCTATCTTTTCTGGAGGAGTCTGGGGTTTCTACCCGGGATCACAGGCTCCTAAATCACCGAAAAAAAGACTCGGGGACACAACTGCAAGGAGGCTCACGTGAATCCCAGAGGATGGAGCATTGTCCATGGAGAAAAATCATCTTGGGTATTTTCCCTGTAGGAGTCTGGGATTGCTACCCGGGATCACAGGGCCCCAGACCACCGCAATAAAGACTCAGGGCCATAACTGAAAGGAGTCCCAGATGCATCCCAGAGAATGGAGCATTGCCCAAGGATAAAAATCATCTCGGGTATCTTCGCTGGAGGAGTCTGGGGTTGCTACTCGGGATCAGAGGACCCCAAACCACGGGAATAAAGCCTCAGGGACATACCTGCAAGGAGTCTCCGATGCATCACAGAGGATGGAGCATTGTCCAAGGATAAAAATCATCTTGGGTATCTTCCCTGGAGGAGTCTGGGGTTGCTACCCGGGATGAGAGGACCCTAAATCACCGGAAAAAAGACTCGGGGACATACCTGCGAGGAGTCTCGGGTGAATCCCAGAGGATGGAGCATTGTCCAAGGAGAAAAATCATCTTGGGTATCTTCCCTGGAGGAGTCTGGGGTTGCTACCCGGGATCACAGGGCCCCAGACCACCGGAATAAAGTCTCAGGGACATAACTGCAAGGAGTCTCGGATGCATCCCAGAGGATGGACAATAGTCCAAGGAGAAAAATCATCTTGGGTATCTTCACTGGAGGAGTCTGGTGTTGCTATCCGGGATTACAGGGCCCCAAACCACAGGAAACATGTCTGCGGGAGACGGCTGGGAGGAACCTAACGTGCATCCCAGACGATGGAGCAGTGTCCAAGGAGAAAAATCATATTGGGTATCTTCCCTGGAGGAGTCTGGGGTTGCTACCCGGGATCACAGGGCCCTAAAGCATTGCAGAAAACTCTGCGGGAGACGCCTGGGAGGAGGTCTGGGTAGATCCCGCAGGATGGACCACTGTCAAGAGACAAAAAGCATCTTGGATATCTTCCCTGGAGGAGTCTGGGGCTTCTACCCGGGATCAGAGGACCCCAGACCACCGGAAAAAAGACTCAGGGACATACCTGCAAGGAGTCTCCGATGCATCCCAGAGGATGGAGCATTGCCCAAGGATAAAAATCATCTTGGGTATCTTCCCTGGAGGAGTCTGGGGTTGCTACCCGGGATCACAGGGCCCCAGACCACCGGAATAAAGACTCCGGGACATAACTGCAAGGAGTCTCGGATGCATCCCAGAGGATGGAGCATTGTCCAAGGATAAAAACCACCTCGGGTATCTTCCCTGGAGGAGTCTGGGGTTGCTACCTGGGATCACAGGACCCTAAAGCATTGCAGAAAACTCTGCGGAAGACGCCTGGGAGGAGTTCTGGGTAGATCCCGCAGGATGGACCACTGTCAAGAGAGAAAAAGCATCTTGGGTATCTTCCCTGGAGGAGTCTGGGGTTGCTCCCCGGGATCACAGGGTCCTAAATCACCGAAAAAAAGACTCGGGGGCACAACTGCAAGGAGGCTCCCGTGAATCCCAGAGGATGGAGCATTGTCCAAGGAGAAAAATCATCTTGGGTATCTTCCGGGGAGGAGTCTGGGGTTACTACCTAGGATCACAGTGCCCTAAAGCATTGCAGAAAACTCTGCGGTAGACGCCTGGGAGGAGTTCTGGGTAGATCCCGCAGGATGGACCACTGTCAAGAGAGAAAAATCATCTTGGGTATCTTCCCTGGAGGAGTCTGGGGCTTTTACCCAGGATCACAGGGTCCTAAATCACCGAAAAAAATACTCGGGGACACAACTGCAAGGAGGTTCATGTGAATCCCAGAGGATGGAGCATTGTCCATGGAGAAAAATCATCTTGGGTATCTTCCCTGGAGGAGTCTGGGATTGCTAACCGGGATCACAGGGTCCCAGACCACCGGAAAAAAGACTCAGGGCCATAACTGAAAGGAGTCTCAGATGCATCCCAGAGGATGGAGCATTGCCCAAGGATTAAAATCATCTCGGGTATCTTCCCTGGAGGAGTCTGGGTTTGCTACCCGGAATTACGGGGCCCCAAACCACAGGAAAAATGTCTGCGGGAGACCTTTGGGAGGAATATCAGATGCATCCCAGACGATGGAGCATTGCCCAAGGAGAAAAATCATCTTGGGTATCTTCCCTGGAGGAGTCTGGGGTTTCTACTCGGGATCAGAGGACCCCAAACCACCGGAATAAAGCCTCAGGGACATACCTGCAAGGAGTCTCCGATGCATCGCAGAGGATGGAGCATTGTCCAAGGATAAAAATCATCTTGGGTATCTTCCCTGGAGGAGTCTGGGGTTGCTACCCGGGATCAGAGGACCACAAACACCCGGAATAAAGTCTCAGGGACATACCTGCGAGGAGTCTCGGGTGAATCCCAGAGGATGGAGCATTGTCCAAGGAGAAAAATCATCTTGGGTATCTTCCCTGGAGGAGTCTGGGGTTGCTACCCGGGATCACAGGGCCCCGGACCACCGGAATAAAGTCTCAGGGACATAACTGCAAGGAGTCTCGGATGCATCCCAGAGGATGGACAATAGTCCAAGGAGAAAAATCATCTTGGGTATCTTCCCTGGAGGAGTCTGGGGTTGCTACCCGGGATCAGAGGACCGCAAACCACCAGAATAAAGACTCAGGGACATAACTGCAAGGAGTCTCCGATGCATCCCAGACGATGGACCACTGTCAAGAGAGAAAAAGCATCTTGGGTATCTTCCCTGGAGGAGTCTGGGGTTGCTACCTGGGATCACAGGACCCTAAACCACAGGAAGAAAACATTCAGAAACAGAGCTGGGAGGAGTCTCGGGTGCATCCTGCAGGATGGACAATAGTCCAAGGAGAAAAATCATCTCGGGTATCTTCCCTGGAGGAGTCTGGGGTACCTACCCGGGATCACAGGGCCCTAAAGCATTGCAGAAAACTCTGCGGGAGACGCCTGGGAGGAGTTCTGGGTAGATCCCGCAGGATGGATCATTGTCAAGAGAGAAAAAGCATCCTGGGTATTTTCCCTGGAGGAGTCTGGGGTTGCTACCCGGGATCACAGGGCCCCAGACCACCGGAATGAAGACTCAGTGACATAACTGCAAGGAGTCTCGCATGCATCTCAGAGGATGGAGCATTGTCCAAGGATACAAATCATCTCGGGTATCTTCCCTGGAGGAGTCTGGGGTTGCTACCCAGGATTACAGGGCCCCAAACCACAGGAAAAATGTCTGCGGGAGACCTCTGGGAGGAATCTCAGATGCATCCCAGACGATGGAGCATTGCCCAAGGAGAAAAATCATCTTGGGTATCTTCCCTGGAGGAGTCTGGGGTTGCTACTCGGGATCAGAGGACCCCAAACCACCGAAATAAAGCATCAGGGACATACCTGCAAGGAGTCTCCGATGCATAGCAGAGGATGGAGCATTGTCCAAGGATAAAAATCATCTTGGGTATCTTCCCTGGAAGAGTCTGGGGTTGCTACCCGGGATGACAGGACCCCAAACCACCGGAAAAAAGACTCGGGGACATACCTGCAAGGACTCTCGGGTGAATCACAGAGGATGGAGCATTGTCCAAGGATACAAATCATCTCGGGTATCTTCCCTGGAGGAGTCTGGGGCTTCTTCCCGGGATCACAGGGTCCTAAATCACCGAAAAAAAGACTCGGGGACACAACTGCAAGGAGGCTCATGTGAATCCCAGAGGATGGAGCATTGTCCAAGGAGAAAAATCATCTTGGGTATCTTCCCTGGAGGAGTCTGGGGTTGCTACCCGGGATCACAGGGCCCCAAACCACCGCAATAAAGACTCAGGGCCATAACTGAAAGGAGTCTCAGATGCATCCGAGAGGATGGAGCATTGCCCAAGGATAAAAATCATCTCGGGTATCTTCCCTGGAGGAGTCTGGGGTTGCTACCCGGGATTACAGGGCCCCAAACCACAGGAAAAATGTCTGCGGGAGACCTCTGGGAGGAATCTCAGATGCATCCCAGACGATGGAGCATTGCCCAAGGATAAAAATCATCTTGGGTATCTTCGCTGGAGGAGTCTGGGGTTGCTACTCGGGATCAGAGGACCCCAAACCACCGGAAAAAAGACTCGGGGACATACCTGCGAGGAGTCTCAGGTGAATCCCAGAGGATGGAGCATTGTCCAAGGAGAAAAATCATCTTGGGTATCTACCCTGGAGGACTCTGGGGTTGCTACTCGGGATCAAAGGACCCCAAACCACCGGAATAAAGCCTCAGGGACATACTTGCAAGGACTCTCCGATGCATCGCAGAGGATGGAGCATTGTCCAAGGATAAAAATCATCTCGGGTATCTTCCCTGAAGGAGTCTGGGGTTGCTACCCGGGATGACAGGACCCCAAACCACCGGAAAAAAGACTCGGGGACATACCTGCGAGGAGTCTCGGGTGAATCCCAGAGGATGGAGCATTGTCCAAGGATAAAAATCTTCTTGGGTATCTACCCTGGAGGAGTCTGGGGTTGCTACCCGGGATCAGAGGACTGCAAACCACCAGAATAAAGACTCAGGGACATACCTGCAAGGAGTCTCCGATGCATCCCAGAGGATGGACCACTGTCAAGAGAGAAAAAGCATCTTGGGTATCTTCCCTGGAGGAGTCTGGGGTTGCTACCTGGGATCACAGGGCCCCAGACCACCGGAATAAAGACTCAGGGACATAACTGCAAGGAGTCTCGGATGCATCCCAGAGGATGGACAATAGTCCAAGGAGAAAAATCATCTTGGGTATCTTCCCTGGAGGAGTCAGGGGTTGCTACCCGGGATTGAAGTTACCCAAACTACCGGAAACATGTCTGCGGTAGACGGCTGGGAGGAATCTAAGGTGCATCCCAGACGATGGAGCATTGTCCAAGGATAAAAATCATCTTGGGTATCTTCCCTGGAGGAGTCTGGGGTTGCTACCCGGGATCACAGGGTCCTAAATCACCGAAAAAAAAACTCGGGGACACAACTGTATGGAGGCTCATGTGAATCCCAGAGGATAGAGCATTGTCCAAGGAGAAAAATCATCTTGGGTATCTTCCCTGGAGGAGTCTGGGGTTGCTACCCGGGATCAGAGGACCGCAAACCACCAGAATAAAGACTCAGGGACATAACTGCAAGGAGTCTCGGATGCATCCCAGAGGATGGACAATAGTCCAAGGAGAAAAATCATCTTGGGTATCTTCCCTGGAGGAGTCAGGGGTTGCTACCCGGGATTGAAGTTACCCAAACTACCGGAAACATGTCTGCGGTAGACGGCTGGGAGGAATCTAAGGTGCATCCCAGACGATGGAGCATTGTCCAAGGATAAAAATCATCTTGGGTATCTTCCCTGGAGGAGTCTGGGGTTGCTACCCGGGATCACAGGGTCCTAAATCACCGAAAAAAAAACTCGGGGACACAACTGTATGGAGGCTCATGTGAATCCCAGAGGATAGAGCATTGTCCAAGGAGAAAAATCATCTTGGGTATCTTCCCTGGAGGAGTCTGGGGTTGCTACCCGGGATCAGAGGACCGCAAACCACCAGAATAAAGACTCAGGGACATACCTGCAAGGAGTCTCCGATGCATCCCAGAGGATGGACCACTGTCAAGAGAGAAAAAGCATCTTGGGTATCTTTCCTGGAGGAGTCTGGGGTTGCTACCTGGGATCACAGGGCCCTAAACCCCAGGAAGAAAACATTCAGAAACAGAGCTGGGAGGACTCTTGGGTGCATCCTGCAGGATGGACAATAGTCCAAGGAGAAAAATCATCTCAGGTATCTTCCCTGGAGGAGTCTGGGGTTGCTACCCGGGATCACAGGGCCCTAAAGCATTGCAGAAAACTCTGCGGGAGACGCCTGGGAGGAGTTCTGGGTAGATCCCGCAGGATGGACCACTATCAAGACAGAAAAAGCATCCTGGGTATCTTCGCTGGAGGAGTCTGGGGTTGCTACCCGGGATCACAGGGTCCTAAATCACCGAGAAAAAGACTCGGGGACACAACTGCAAGGAGGCTCACGTGAATCCCAGAGGATGGAGCATTGTCCAAGGAGAAAAATCATCTTGGGTATCTTCCCTGGAGGAGTCTGGGGTTGCTACCCGGGATCACAGGGCCCCAAACCACAGGAAAAATGTCTGCGGGAGACCTCTAGGAGGAATCTCAGATGCATCCCAGACGATGGAGCATTGCCCAAGGATAAAAATCATCTTGGGTATCTTCCCTGGAGGAGTCTGGGGCTTCTACCCGGGATCACAGGGTCCTAAATCACCGAAAAAAAGACTCGGGGACACAACTGCAAGGAGGCTCATGTGAATCCCAGAGGATGGAGCATTGTCCAAGGATACAAATCATCTTGGGTATCTTCCCTGGAGGAGTCTGGGGTTGCTACCTGGGATCACAGGGCCCTAAAGCATTGCAGAAAACGCTGCGGGAGACGCCTGGAAGGAGTTCTGGGTAGCTCCTGCAGGATAGACCACTGTCAAGAGAGAAAAATCATCTTGGGTATCTTCCCTGGAGGAGTCTGGGGCTTCTACCCGGGATCACAGGCTGCTAAATCACCGAAAAAAAGACTCGGGGACACAACTGCAAGGAGGCTCATGTGAATCCCAGAGGATGGAGAATTGTCCATGGAGAAAAATCATCTTGGGTATCTTCCCTGGAGGAGTCTGGGATTGCTACCCGGGATCACAGGGCCCCAGACCACCGCAATAAAGACTCAGGGCCATAACTGAAAGGAGTCTCAGATGCATCCCAGAGGATGGAGCATTGCCCAAGGATAAAAATCATCTCGGGTATCTTCCCTGGAGGAGTCTGGGTTTGCTACCCAGGATTACAGGGCCCCAAACCACAGGAAGAATGTCTGCAGGAGACCTCTGAGAGGAATCTCAGATGCATCCCAGACGATGGAGCATTGCCCAAAGATAAAAATCATCTTGGGTATCTTCCCTGGAGGAGTCTGGGGTTGCTACCCGGGATCACAGGGCCCTAAAGCATTGCAGAAAACTCTGCTGGAGACGGCTGGGAGGAGTTCTGGGTAGATCCCGCAGGATGGACTACTGTCAAGAGAGAAAAATCATCTGGGGTATCTTCCCTGGAGGAGTCTGGGGCTTCTACACGGGATCACAGCGTCCTAAATCACCGAAAAAAAGACTCGGGGACACAACTGCAAGGAGGCTCGGATGCATCCCAGAGGATGGAGCATTGTCCAAGGATACAAATCATCTTGGGTATCTTCCCTGGAGGAGTCGGGAATTGCTACCCGGGATGACAGGTCCCCAAATCACCGGAAAAGACTCGGGGACATACCTGCGAGGAGTCTCCCGTGAATCCCAGAGGATGGAGAATTGTCCAAGGACAAAAATCATCTCGGGTATCTTCCCTGGAGGAGTCTGGGGTTGCTACCCGGGATCACAGGGCCCTAAAGCATTGGAGAAAACTCTGCGGGAGACGCCTGGGAGGAGTTCTGGGTAGATCCTGCAGGATGGACCACTGTCAAGAGAGAAAAATCATCTTGGGTATCTTCCCTGGAGGAGTCTGGGGTTGCTACCTGGGATCACAGGGCCCTAAACCCCAGGAAGAAAACATTCAGAAACAGAGCTGGGAGGACTCTCGGGTGCATCCTGCAGGATGGACAATAGTCCAAGGAGAAAAATCATCTCAGGTATCTTCCCTGGAGGAGTCTGGGGTTGCTACCCGGGATCACAGGACCCTAAACCCCAGGAAGAAAACATTCAGAAACAGAACTGGGAGGAGTCTCGGGTGCATCCTGCAGGATGGAGCATTGTCCAAGGAGAAAAATCATCTTGGGTATCTTCCCTGGAGGAGTCTGGGGTTGCTACCCGGGATCGCAGAGCCCCAAATCACCGGAAAAAAGACTCGGGGACATACCTGCGAGGAGTCTCTGGTGATTACCAGAGGATGGAGCATTGTCCAAAGAGAAAAATCATCTTGGGTATCTTCCCTGGAGGAGTCTGGGGTTGCTACCCGGGATCACAGGGCCCCAAACCACAGGAATACTGTCTGCGCAAGACGCCTGGGAGGAATCTTGGATGCATCCCAGAGGATGGAGCATTGCCCAAGGAGAAAAATCATCTCGGGTATCTTCGCTGGAGGAGTCTGGGGTTGCTTCCCAGGATCACAGGGCCCCAAACCACCGGAATAAAACTCAGGGACATAACTGCAAGGAGTCTCGGATGCATCCCAGAGGATGGAGCATTGCTCAAGGATAAAAATCATCTCGGGTATCTTCCCTGGAGGAGTCTGGGGTTGCTACCTGGGATCACAGGGCCCTAAACCCCAGGAAGAAAACACTCAGAAACAGAGCTGGGAGGAGTCTCGGGTGCATCCTGCAGGATGGACAATAGTCCAAGGAGAAAAATCATCTCGGGTATCTTCCCTGGACGAGTCTGGGGTTGCTACCCGGGATCACAGAACCTCAAACCACCGGAAGAAAGACTCGGGGACATAACTGCGAGGAGCCTCAGGTGAATCCCAGAGGATGGAGCATTGTCCAAGGAGAAAAATCATCTTGGGTATCTTCCCTGGAGGAGTCTGGGGTTGCTACCCGGGATTACAGGGCCCCAGACCACAGGAAAAATCATAGAATCATAGAATCATAGAATCAGTGAGGTTGGAAGGGACCTTTAAGATCATGATGTCCAACCATTAACCTACCCTGATAAAAACACCACCACTCCTAAACCATGTCCCTAAGCACCTCATCTACCCTTTTCTTAAACACCTCCATGGATGCTGAATCCACCACCTCTCTGGGCAGCTTATTCCAATGTTTAATAACCCTTTCAGTGAAAAAATGCTTCCTAATATCCAATCTAAACCTGCCCTGACATAACATGAACCCAAAATGTCTGCGGGAGATTCCTGGGAGGAATCTCAGATGCATCCCAGAGGATGGAGCATTGCTCAAGGATACAAATCATCTTGGGTATCTTCCCTGGAGGAGTCTGGGGTTGCTACCTGGGATCACAGGGCCTTAAAGCATTGCAGAAAACTCTGCGGGAGACGCCTGGGAGGAGTTCTGGGTAGATCCCGCAGGATGGACCACTGTCAAGAGAGAAAAATCATCTTGGGTATCTTCCCTGGAGGATTCTGGGGCTTCTACCCGGGATCACAGTGTCCTAAATCACCGAAAAAAAGACTCGGGGACACAACTGCAAGGAGGCTCATGTGAATCCCATAGGATGGTGAATTGTCCAAGGAGAAAAATCATCTTGGGTATCTTCCCTGGAGGAGTCTGGGGTTGCTACCCGGGATGACAGGACCCCAAATCACCGGAAAAAAGACTCGGGGACATACCTGCGAGGAGTCTCTGGTGATTACCAGAGGATGGAGCATTGTCCAAGGAGAAAAATCATCTTGGGTATCTTCCCTGGAGGAGTCTGGGGTTGCTACCCGGGATCACATGGCCCCAAACCACATGAATACTGTCTGCGCAAGACGCCTGGGAGGAATCTTGGATGCATCCCAGAGGATGGAGCATTGCCCAAGGAGAAAAATCATCTCGGGTATCTTCCCTGGAGGAGTCTGGGGTTGCTTCCCAGGATCACAGGGCCCTAAACCCCAGGAAGAAAACACTCAGAAACAGAGCTGGGAGGAGTCTCGGGTGCATCCTGCAGGATGGACAATAGTCCAAGGAGAAAAATCATCTCAGGTATCTTCCCTGGAGGAGTCTGGGGTTGCTACCCGGGATGACAGGACCCCAAATCACCGGAAAAAAGACTCGGGGACATACCTGCGAGGAGTCTCGGGTGAATCCCAGAGGATGGAGCATTGTCCAAGGAGAAAAATCATCTTGGGTATCTACCCTGGAAGAGTCTGGGGTTGCTACCCGGGATTACAGGGCCCTAAAGCATTGGAGAAAACTCTGCGGGAGATGCCTGGGAGGAGTTCTGGGTAGATCCCGCAGGATGGACCACTGTCAAGAGAGAAAAATCATCCTGGGTATCTTCCCTGGAGGCGTCTGGGGTTGCTACCCGGGATCACAGGGACCCAGACCACCGGAATATAGACTCAGGGACATAACTGCAAGGAGTCTCGGATGCATCCCAGAAGATGGAGCATTGCTCAAGGATAAAAATCATCTCGGGTATCTTCCCTGGAGGAGTCTGGGGTTGCTACCTGGGATCACAGGACCCTAAACCCCAGGAAGAAAACATTCAGAAACAGAGCTGGGAGGAGTCTCGGGTGCATCCTGCAGGATGGACAATAGTCCAAGGATAAAAATCATCTCAGGTATCTTCCCTGGAGGAGTCTGGGGTTGCTACCCGGGATCACAGGGCCCTAAAGCATTGCAGAAAACTCTGCGGAAGAAGCCTGGGAGGAGTTCTGGGTAGATCCCGCAGGATGGACCACTATCAAGAGAGAAAAATCATCTCGGCTATCTTTTCTGGAGGAGTCTGGGGTTTCTACCCGGGATCACAGGCTCCTAAATCACCGAAAAAAAGACTCGGGGACACAACTGCAAGGAGGCTCACGTGAATCCCAGAGGATGGAGCATTGTCCATGGAGAAAAATCATCTTGGGTATTTTCCCTGTAGGAGTCTGGGATTGCTACCCGGGATCACAGGGCCCCAGACCACCGCAATAAAGACTCAGGGCCATAACTGAAAGGAGTCCCAGATGCATCCCAGAGAATGGAGCATTGCCCAAGGATAAAAATCATCTCGGGTATCTTCGCTGGAGGAGTCTGGGGTTGCTACTCGGGATCAGAGGACCCCAAACCACGGGAATAAAGCCTCAGGGACATACCTGCAAGGAGTCTCCGATGCATCACAGAGGATGGAGCATTGTCCAAGGATAAAAATCATCTTGGGTATCTTCCCTGGAGGAGTCTGGGGTTGCTACCCGGGATGAGAGGACCCTAAATCACCGGAAAAAAGACTCGGGGACATACCTGCGAGGAGTCTCGGGTGAATCCCAGAGGATGGAGCATTGTCCAAGGAGAAAAATCATCTTGGGTATCTTCCCTGGAGGAGTCTGGGGTTGCTACCCGGGATCACAGGGCCCCAGACCACCGGAATAAAGTCTCAGGGACATAACTGCAAGGAGTCTCGGATGCATCCCAGAGGATGGACAATAGTCCAAGGAGAAAAATCATCTTGGGTATCTTCACTGGAGGAGTCTGGTGTTGCTATCCGGGATTACAGGGCCCCAAACCACAGGAAACATGTCTGCGGGAGACGGCTGGGAGGAACCTAACGTGCATCCCAGACGATGGAGCAGTGTCCAAGGAGAAAAATCATATTGGGTATCTTCCCTGGAGGAGTCTGGGGTTGCTACCCGGGATCACAGGGCCCTAAAGCATTGCAGAAAACTCTGCGGGAGACGCCTGGGAGGAGGTCTGGGTAGATCCCGCAGGATGGACCACTGTCAAGAGACAAAAAGCATCTTGGATATCTTCCCTGGAGGAGTCTGGGGCTTCTACCCGGGATCAGAGGACCCCAGACCACCGGAAAAAAGACTCAGGGACATACCTGCAAGGAGTCTCCGATGCATCCCAGAGGATGGAGCATTGCCCAAGGATAAAAATCATCTTGGGTATCTTCCCTGGAGGAGTCTGGGGTTGCTACCCGGGATCACAGGGCCCCAGACCACCGGAATAAAGACTCCGGGACATAACTGCAAGGAGTCTCGGATGCATCCCAGAGGATGGAGCATTGTCCAAGGATAAAAACCACCTCGGGTATCTTCCCTGGAGGAGTCTGGGGTTGCTACCTGGGATCACAGGACCCTAAAGCATTGCAGAAAACTCTGCGGAAGACGCCTGGGAGGAGTTCTGGGTAGATCCCGCAGGATGGACCACTGTCAAGAGAGAAAAAGCATCTTGGGTATCTTCCCTGGAGGAGTCTGGGGTTGCTCCCCGGGATCACAGGGTCCTAAATCACCGAAAAAAAGACTCGGGGGCACAACTGCAAGGAGGCTCCCGTGAATCCCAGAGGATGGAGCATTGTCCAAGGAGAAAAATCATCTTGGGTATCTTCCGGGGAGGAGTCTGGGGTTACTACCTAGGATCACAGTGCCCTAAAGCATTGCAGAAAACTCTGCGGTAGACGCCTGGGAGGAGTTCTGGGTAGATCCCGCAGGATGGACCACTGTCAAGAGAGAAAAATCATCTTGGGTATCTTCCCTGGAGGAGTCTGGGGCTTTTACCCAGGATCACAGGGTCCTAAATCACCGAAAAAAATACTCGGGGACACAACTGCAAGGAGGTTCATGTGAATCCCAGAGGATGGAGCATTGTCCATGGAGAAAAATCATCTTGGGTATCTTCCCTGGAGGAGTCTGGGATTGCTAACCGGGATCACAGGGTCCCAGACCACCGGAAAAAAGACTCAGGGCCATAACTGAAAGGAGTCTCAGATGCATCCCAGAGGATGGAGCATTGCCCAAGGATTAAAATCATCTCGGGTATCTTCCCTGGAGGAGTCTGGGTTTGCTACCCGGAATTACGGGGCCCCAAACCACAGGAAAAATGTCTGCGGGAGACCTTTGGGAGGAATATCAGATGCATCCCAGACGATGGAGCATTGCCCAAGGAGAAAAATCATCTTGGGTATCTTCCCTGGAGGAGTCTGGGGTTTCTACTCGGGATCAGAGGACCCCAAACCACCGGAATAAAGCCTCAGGGACATACCTGCAAGGAGTCTCCGATGCATCGCAGAGGATGGAGCATTGTCCAAGGATAAAAATCATCTTGGGTATCTTCCCTGGAGGAGTCTGGGGTTGCTACCCGGGATCAGAGGACCACAAACACCCGGAATAAAGTCTCAGGGACATACCTGCGAGGAGTCTCGGGTGAATCCCAGAGGATGGAGCATTGTCCAAGGAGAAAAATCATCTTGGGTATCTTCCCTGGAGGAGTCTGGGGTTGCTACCCGGGATCACAGGGCCCCGGACCACCGGAATAAAGTCTCAGGGACATAACTGCAAGGAGTCTCGGATGCATCCCAGAGGATGGACAATAGTCCAAGGAGAAAAATCATCTTGGGTATCTTCCCTGGAGGAGTCTGGGGTTGCTACCCGGGATCAGAGGACCGCAAACCACCAGAATAAAGACTCAGGGACATAACTGCAAGGAGTCTCCGATGCATCCCAGACGATGGACCACTGTCAAGAGAGAAAAAGCATCTTGGGTATCTTCCCTGGAGGAGTCTGGGGTTGCTACCTGGGATCACAGGACCCTAAACCACAGGAAGAAAACATTCAGAAACAGAGCTGGGAGGAGTCTCGGGTGCATCCTGCAGGATGGACAATAGTCCAAGGAGAAAAATCATCTCGGGTATCTTCCCTGGAGGAGTCTGGGGTACCTACCCGGGATCACAGGGCCCTAAAGCATTGCAGAAAACTCTGCGGGAGACGCCTGGGAGGAGTTCTGGGTAGATCCCGCAGGATGGATCATTGTCAAGAGAGAAAAAGCATCCTGGGTATTTTCCCTGGAGGAGTCTGGGGTTGCTACCCGGGATCACAGGGCCCCAGACCACCGGAATGAAGACTCAGTGACATAACTGCAAGGAGTCTCGCATGCATCTCAGAGGATGGAGCATTGTCCAAGGATACAAATCATCTCGGGTATCTTCCCTGGAGGAGTCTGGGGTTGCTACCCAGGATTACAGGGCCCCAAACCACAGGAAAAATGTCTGCGGGAGACCTCTGGGAGGAATCTCAGATGCATCCCAGACGATGGAGCATTGCCCAAGGAGAAAAATCATCTTGGGTATCTTCCCTGGAGGAGTCTGGGGTTGCTACTCGGGATCAGAGGACCCCAAACCACCGAAATAAAGCATCAGGGACATACCTGCAAGGAGTCTCCGATGCATAGCAGAGGATGGAGCATTGTCCAAGGATAAAAATCATCTTGGGTATCTTCCCTGGAAGAGTCTGGGGTTGCTACCCGGGATGACAGGACCCCAAACCACCGGAAAAAAGACTCGGGGACATACCTGCAAGGACTCTCGGGTGAATCACAGAGGATGGAGCATTGTCCAAGGATACAAATCATCTCGGGTATCTTCCCTGGAGGAGTCTGGGGCTTCTTCCCGGGATCACAGGGTCCTAAATCACCGAAAAAAAGACTCGGGGACACAACTGCAAGGAGGCTCATGTGAATCCCAGAGGATGGAGCATTGTCCAAGGAGAAAAATCATCTTGGGTATCTTCCCTGGAGGAGTCTGGGGTTGCTACCCGGGATCACAGGGCCCCAAACCACCGCAATAAAGACTCAGGGCCATAACTGAAAGGAGTCTCAGATGCATCCGAGAGGATGGAGCATTGCCCAAGGATAAAAATCATCTCGGGTATCTTCCCTGGAGGAGTCTGGGGTTGCTACCCGGGATTACAGGGCCCCAAACCACAGGAAAAATGTCTGCGGGAGACCTCTGGGAGGAATCTCAGATGCATCCCAGACGATGGAGCATTGCCCAAGGATAAAAATCATCTTGGGTATCTTCGCTGGAGGAGTCTGGGGTTGCTACTCGGGATCAGAGGACCCCAAACCACCGGAAAAAAGACTCGGGGACATACCTGCGAGGAGTCTCAGGTGAATCCCAGAGGATGGAGCATTGTCCAAGGAGAAAAATCATCTTGGGTATCTACCCTGGAGGACTCTGGGGTTGCTACTCGGGATCAAAGGACCCCAAACCACCGGAATAAAGCCTCAGGGACATACTTGCAAGGACTCTCCGATGCATCGCAGAGGATGGAGCATTGTCCAAGGATAAAAATCATCTCGGGTATCTTCCCTGAAGGAGTCTGGGGTTGCTACCCGGGATGACAGGACCCCAAACCACCGGAAAAAAGACTCGGGGACATACCTGCGAGGAGTCTCGGGTGAATCCCAGAGGATGGAGCATTGTCCAAGGATAAAAATCTTCTTGGGTATCTACCCTGGAGGAGTCTGGGGTTGCTACCCGGGATCAGAGGACTGCAAACCACCAGAATAAAGACTCAGGGACATACCTGCAAGGAGTCTCCGATGCATCCCAGAGGATGGACCACTGTCAAGAGAGAAAAAGCATCTTGGGTATCTTCCCTGGAGGAGTCTGGGGTTGCTACCTGGGATCACAGGGCCCTAAACCCCAGGAAGAAAACATTCAGAAACAGAGCTGGGAGGAGTCTCGGGTGCATCCTGCAGGATGGACAATAGTCCAAGGAGAAAAATCATCTCGGGTATCTTCCCTGGAGGAGTCTGGGGTTGCTACCTGGGATCACAGGGCCCTAAAGCATTGCACAAAACTCTGCGGGAGAAGCCTGGGAGGAGTTCTGGGTAGATCCCGCAGGATGGACCACTGTCAAGAGAGAACAATCAACTTGGGTATCTTCCCTGGAGGAGTCTGGGGCTTCTACCCGGGATCACAGGGTCTGAAATCACCGAAAAAAAGACTCGGGGACACAACTGCAAGGAGGCTCATGTGAATCCCAGAGGACGGAGCATTGTCCAAGGAGAAAAATCATCTTGGGTATCTTCCATGGAGGAGTCTGGGATTGCTACCCGGGATCACAGGGCGCCAGACCACCGCAATAAAGACTCAGGGACATAACTGCAAGGAGTCTCAGATGCATCCCAGAGGATGGAGCATTGTCCAAGGAGAAAAATCATATTGGGTATCTTCCCTGGAGGAGTCTGGGGTTGCTACCTGGGATCACAGGGCCCTAAAGCATTGCAGAAAACTCTGCAGGAGACGCCTGGGAGGAGTTCTGGGTAGCTACCGCAGGATGGACCACTGTCAAGAGAGAAAAAGCATCTTGGGTATCTTCCCTGGAGGAGTCTGGGGTTGCTACCCGGGATTACAGGGCCCCAGACCACAGGAAAAATCATAGAATCATAGAATCATAGAATCAGTGAGGTTGGAAGGGACCTTTAAGATCATGAAGTCCAACCATTAACCTACCCTGATAAAAACGCCACCACTCCTAAACCATGTCCCTAAGCACCTCATCTAACCTTTTCTTAAACACCTCCATGGATGCTGAATCCACCACCTCTCTGGGCAGCTTATTCCAGTGTTTAATAACCCTTTCAGTGAAAAAATGCTTCCTAATATCCAATCTGAACCTGCCCTGACATAACATGAACCCAAAATGTCTGCGGGAGACTCCTGGGAGGAATCTCAGATGCATCCCAGAGGATGGAGCATTGCTCAAGGATACAAATCATCTTGGGTATCTTCCCTGGAGGAGTCTGGGGTTGCTACCTGGGATCACAGGGCCCTAAAGCATTGGAGAAAACTCTGCGGGAGACGCCTGGGAGGAGTTCTGGGTAGATCCCGCAGGATGGACCACTGTCAAGAGAGAAAAAGCATCTTGGGTATCTTCCCTGGAGGAGTCTGGGGTTGCTACCTGGGATCACAGGGCCCTAAACCCCAGGAAGAAAACATTCAGAAACAGAGCTGGGAGGAGTCTCGGGTGCATCCTGCAGGATGGACAATAGTCCAAGGAGAAAAATCATCTCGGGTATCTTCCCTGGAGGAGTCTGGGGCTTCTACCCGGGATCACAGGGTCTGAAATCACCGAAAAAAAGACTCGGGGACACAACTGCAAGGAGGCTCATGTGAATCCCAGAGGATGGAGCATTGTCCATGGAGAAAAATCATCTTGGGTATTTTCCCTGGAGGAGTCTGGGATTGCTACCCGGGATCACAGGTCGCCAGACCACCGCAATAAAGACTCAGGGACATAACTGCAAGGAGTCTCAGATGCATCCCAGAGGATGGAGCATTGCCCAAGGAGAAAAATCATCTCGGGTATCTACCCTGGAGGAGTCTGGGGTTGCTACCCGGGATTACAGGGCCCCAAACAACAGGAAAAATGTCTTCGGGAGACCTCTGGGAGGAATCTCAGATGCATCGCAGAGGATGGAGCATTGTCCAAGGATAAAAATCATCTTGGGTATCTTCCCTGGAGGAGTCTGGGGTTGCTACCCGGGATGACAGGACCCCAAACCACCGGAAAAAAGACTCGGGGACATAACTACGAGGAGTCTCGGGTGAATCCCAGAGGATGGAGCATTGTCCAAGGCTAAAAATCTTCTTGGGTATCTACCCTGGAGGAGTCTGGGGTTGCTACCCGGGATCAGAGGACCGCAAACCACCAGAATAAAGACTCAGGGACATACCTGCAAGGAGTCTCCGATGCATCCCAGAGGATGGATCACTGTCAAGAGAGAAAAAGCATCTTGGGTATCTTCCCTGGAGGAGTCTGGGGTTGCTACCTGGGATCACAGGACCCTAAACCCCAGGAAGAAAACACTCAGAAACAGAGCTGGGAGGAGTCTCGGGTGTATCCTGCAGGATGGACAATAGTCCAAGGAAAAAAATCATCTTGGGTATCTTCCCTGGAGGAGTCTGCGGTTGCTACCCGGGATCACAGGGCCCTAAAGCATTGGAGAAAACTCTGCGGGAGACGCCTGGGAGGAGTTCTGGGTAGATCCTGCAGGATGGACCACTGTCAAGAGAGAAAAATCATCTTGGGTATCATCCCTGGAGGAGTCTGGGGTTGCTACCCGGGATCACAGGGCCCCAGACCACCGGAATAAAGACTCAGGGACATAACTGCAAGGAGTCTCGGATGCATCCCAGAGGATGGACAATAGTCCAAGGAGAAAAATCATCTTGGGTATCTTCCCTGGAGGAGTCAGGGGTTGCTACCCGGGATTGAAGTTACCCAAACTACCGGAAACATGTCTGCGGTAGACGGCTGGGAGGAATCTAAGGTGCATCCCAGACGATGGAGCATTGTCCAAGGATAAAAATCATCTTGGGTATCTTCCCTGGAGGAGTCTGGGGTTGCTACCCGGGATCACAGGGTCCTAAATCACCGAAAAAAAAACTCGGGGACACAACTGTATGGTGGCTCATGTGAATCCCAGAGGATAGAGCATTGTCCAAGGAGAAAAATCATCTTGGGTATCTTCCCTGGAGGAGTCTGGGGTTGCTACCCGGGATCAGAGGACCGCAAACCACCAGAATAAAGACTCAGGGACATACCTGCAAGGAGTCTCCGATGCATCCCAGAGGATGGACCACTGTCAAGAGAGAAAAAGCATCTTGGGTATCTTCCCTGGAGGAGTCTGGGGTTGCTACCTGGGATCACAGGGCCCTAAACCCCAGGAAGAAAACATTCAGAAACAGAGCTGGGAGGACTCTCGGGTGCATCCTGCAGGATGGACAATAGTCCAAGGAGAAAAATCATCTCAGGTATCTTCCCTGGAGGAGTCTGGGGTTGCTACCCGGGATCACAGGACCCTAAACCCCAGGAAGAAAACATTCAGAAACAGAACTGGGAGGAGTCTCGGGTGCATCCTGCAGGATGGAGCATTGTCCAAGGAGAAAAATCATCTTGGGTATCTTCCCTGGAGGAGTCTGGGGTTGCTACCCGGGATCGCAGAGCCCCAAATCACCGGAAAAAAGACTCGGGGACATACCTGCGAGGAGTCTCTGGTGATTACCAGAGGATGGAGCATTGTCCAAAGAGAAAAATCATCTTGGGTATCTTCCCTGGAGGAGTCTGGGGTTGCTACCCGGGATCACAGGGCCCCAAACCACAGGAATACTGTCTGCGCAAGACGCCTGGGAGGAATCTTGGATGCATCCCAGAGGATGGAGCATTGCCCAAGGAGAAAAATCATCTCGGGTATCTTCGCTGGAGGAGTCTGGGGTTGCTTCCCAGGATCACAGGGCCCCAAACCACCGGAATAAAACTCAGGGACATAACTGCAAGGAGTCTCGGATGCATCCCAGAGGATGGAGCATTGCTCAAGGATAAAAATCATCTCGGGTATCTTCCCTGGAGGAGTCTGGGGTTGCTACCTGGGATCACAGGGCCCTAAACCCCAGGAAGAAAACACTCAGAAACAGAGCTGGGAGGAGTCTCGGGTGCATCCTGCAGGATGGACAATAGTCCAAGGAGAAAAATCATCTCGGGTATCTTCCCTGGAGGAGTCTGGGGTTGCTACCCGGGATCACAGAACCTCAAACCACCGGAAGAAAGACTCGGGGACATAACTGCGAGGAGCCTCAGGTGAATCCCAGAGGATGGAGCATTGTCCAAGGAGAAAAATCATCTTGGGTATCTTCCCTGGAGGAGTCTGGGGTTGCTACCCGGGATTACAGGGCCCCAGACCACAGGAAAAATCATAGAATCATAGAATCATAGAATCAGTGAGGTTGGAAGGGACCTTTAAGATCATGATGTCCAACCATTAACCTACCCTGATAAAAACACCACCACTCCTAAACCATGTCCCTAAGCACCTCATCTACCCTTTTCTTAAACACCTCCATGGATGCTGAATCCACCACCTCTCTGGGCAGCTTATTCCAATGTTTAATAACCCTTTCAGTGAAAAAATGCTTCCTAATATCCAATCTAAACCTGCCCTGACATAACATGAACCCAAAATGTCTGCGGGAGATTCCTGGGAGGAATCTCAGATGCATCCCAGAGGATGGAGCATTGCTCAAGGATACAAATCATCTTGGGTATCTTCCCTGGAGGAGTCTGGGGTTGCTACCTGGGATCACAGGGCCTTAAAGCATTGCAGAAAACTCTGCGGGAGACGCCTGGGAGGAGTTCTGGGTAGATCCCGCAGGATGGACCACTGTCAAGAGAGAAAAATCATCTTGGGTATCTTCCCTGGAGGATTCTGGGGCTTCTACCCGGGATCACACGGTCCTAAATCACCGAAAAAAAGACTCGGGGACACAACTGCAAGGAGGCTCATGTGAATCCCATAGGATGGTGAATTGTCCAAGGAGAAAAATCATCTTGGGTATCTTCCCTGGAGGAGTCTGGGGTTGCTACCCGGGATGACAGGACCCCAAATCACCGGAAAAAAGACTCGGGGACATACCTGCGAGGAGTCTCTGGTGATTACCAGAGGATGGAGCATTGTCCAAGGAGAAAAATCATCTTGGGTATCTTCCCTGGAGGAGTCTGGGGTTGCTACCCGGGATCACATGGCCCCAAACCACATGAATACTGTCTGCGCAAGACGCCTGGGAGGAATCTTGGATGCATCCCAGAGGATGGAGCATTGCCCAAGGAGAAAAATCATCTCGGGTATCTTCCCTGGAGGAGTCTGGGGTTGCTTCCCAGGATCACAGGGCCCTAAACCCCAGGAAGAAAACACTCAGAAACAGAGCTGGGAGGAGTCTCGGGTGCATCCTGCAGGATGGACAATAGTCCAAGGAGAAAAATCATCTCAGGTATCTTCCCTGGAGGAGTCTGGGGTTGCTACCCGGGATGACAGGACCCCAAATCACCGGAAAAAAGACTCGGGGACATACCTGCGAGGAGTCTCGGGTGAATCCCAGAGGATGGAGCATTGTCCAAGGAGAAAAATCATCTTGGGTATCTACCCTGGAAGAGTCTGGGGTTGCTACCCGGGATTACAGGGCCCTAAAGCATTGGAGAAAACTCTGCGGGAGACGCCTGGGAGGAGTTCTGGGTAGATCCCGCAGGATGGACCACTGTCAAGAGAGAAAAATCATCCTGGGTATCTTCCCTGGAGGCGTCTGGGGTTGCTACCCGGGATCACAGGGACCCAGACCACCGGAATATAGACTCAGGGACATAACTGCAAGGAGTCTCGGATGCATCCCAGAAGATGGAGCATTGCTCAAGGATAAAAATCATCTCGGGTATCTTCCCTGGAGGAGTCTGGGGTTGCTACCTGGGATCACAGGACCCTAAACCCCAGGAAGAAAACATTCAGAAACAGAGCTGGGAGGAGTCTCGGGTGCATCCTGCAGGATGGACAATAGTCCAAGGATAAAAATCATCTCAGGTATCTTCCCTGGAGGAGTCTGGGGTTGCTACCCGGGATCACAGGGCCCTAAAGCATTGCAGAAAACTCTGCGGAAGAAGCCTGGGAGGAGTTCTGGGTAGATCCCGCAGGATGGACCACTATCAAGAGAGAAAAATCATCTCGGCTATCTTTTCTGGAGGAGTCTGGGGTTTCTACCCAGGATCACAGGGTCCTAAATCACCGAAAAAAAGACTCGGGGACACAACTGCAAGGAGGCTCACGTGAATCCCAGAGGATGGAGCATTGTCCATGGAGAAAAATCATCTTGGGTATTTTCCCTGTAGGAGTCTGGGATTGCTACCCGGGATCACAGGGCCCCAGACCACCGCAATAAAGACTCAGGGCCATAACTGAAAGGAGTCCCAGATGCATCCCAGAGAATGGAGCATTGCCCAAGGATAAAAATCATCTCGGGTATCTTCGCTGGAGGAGTCTGGGGTTGCTACTCGGGATCAGAGGACCCCAAACCACGGGAATAAAGCCTCAGGGACATACCTGCAAGGAGTCTCCGATGCATCACAGAGGATGGAGCATTGTCCAAGGATAAAAATCATCTTGGGTATCTTCCCGGGAGGAGTCTGGGGTTGCTACCCGGGATGAGAGGATCCTAAATCACCGGAAAAAAGACTCGGGGACATACCTGCAAGGAGTCTCCGATGCATCCCAGAGGATGAACCACTGTCAAGAGAGAAAAAGCATCTTGGGTATCTTCCGGGGAGGAGTCTGGGGTTGCTACCCGGGATCACAGGGCCCTAAAGCATTGCAGAAAACTCTGCGGGAGACGCCTGGGAGGAGTTCTGGGTAGATCCCGCAGGATGGACCACTGTCAAGAGAGAAAAATCATCCTGGGTATCTTCCCTGGAGGAGTCTGGGGTGTCTACCCGGTATCACAGGGACCCAGACCACCGGAATATAGACTCAGGGACATAACTGCAAGGAGTCTCGGATGCATCCCAGAAGATGGAGCATTGCTCAAGGATAAAAATCATCTCGGGTATCTTCCCTGGAGGAGTCTGGGGTTGCTACCTGGGATCACAGGACCCTAAACCCCAGGAAGAAAACATTCAGAAACAGAGCTGGGAGGAGTCTCGGGTGCATCCTGCAGGATGGACAATAGTCCAAGGATAAAAATCATCTCAGGAATCTTCCCTGGAGGAGTCTGGGGTTGCTACCCGGGATCACAGGGCCCTAAAGCATTGCAGAAAACTCTGCGGAAGAAGCCTGGGAGGAGTTCTGGGTAGATCCCGCAGGATGGACCACTATCAAGAGAGAAAAATCATCTCGGCTATCTTTTCTGGAGGAGTCTGGGGTTTCTACCCGGGATCACAGGGTCCTAAATCACCGAAAAAAAGACTCGGGGACACAACTGCAAGGAGGCTCACGTGAATCCCAGAGGATGGAGCATTGTCCATGGAGAAAAATCATCTTGGGTATCTTCCCTGGAGGAGTCTGGGTTTGCTACCCGGAATTACAGGGCCCTAAACCACAGGAAAAATGTCTGCGGGAGACCTCTGGGAGGAATATCAGATGCATCCCAGACGATGGAGCATTGCCCAAGGATAAAAATCATCTTGGCTATCTTCGCTGGAGGAGTCTGGGGTTGCTACTCGGGATCAGAGGACCCCAAACCACCGGAATAAAGCCTCAGGGACATACCTGCAAGGAGTCTCCAATGCATCACAGAGGATGGAGCATTGTCCAAGGATAAAAATCATCTTGGGTATCTTCCCTGGAGGAGTCTGGGGTTGCTACCCGGGATCACAGGGCCCTAAAGCATTGCAGAAAACTCTGCGGGAGACGCCTGGGAGGAGTTCTGGGTAGATCACGCAGGATGGACCACTGTCAAGACAGAAAAAGCATCTTGGGTATCTTCCCTGGAGGAGTCTGGGGCTTCTACCCGGGATCACAGGGTCCTAAATCACCAAAAAAAAGACTCAAGGACACAACTGCAAGGAGGCTCATGTGAATCCCAGAGGATGGAGCATTGTCCAAGGAGAAAAATCATCTTGGGTATCTTCCCTGGAGGAGTCTGGGGTTGCTACTCGGGATCAGAGGACCACAAACCACCGGAATAAAGACTCAGGGACATACCTGCAAGGAGTCTCCGATGCATCGCAGAGGATGGAGCATTGTCCAAGGATAAAAATCAGCTTGGGTATCTTCCCCTGGAGGAGTCTGGGGTTGCTACCCGAAATTACAGGACCACAAACCACTGGATAAAAGACTCGGGGACATAGCTGCGAGGAGTCTCAGGTGCATCCCAGACGATGGAGCAGTGTCCAAGGAGAAAAATCATATTGGGTATCTTCCCTGGAGGAGTCTGGGGTTGCTACCCGGGATCACAGGGCCCTAAAGCATTGCAGAAAACTCTGCGGGAGATGCCTGGGAGGAGTTCTGGGTAGATCCCGCAGGATGGACCACTGTCAAGAGAGAAAAAGCATCTTGGGTATCTTCCCTGGAGGAGTCTGGGGTTGCTACCCGGGATCACAGGGCCCCAGACCACCGGAATAAAGACTCCGGGACATAACTGCAAGGAGTCTCGGATGCATCCCAGAGGATGGAGCATTGTCCAAGGATAAAAACCATCTCAGGTATCTTCCCTGGAGGAGTCTGGGGTTGCTACCTGGGATCACAGGACCCTAAACTCCAGGAAGAAAACATTCAGAAACAGAGCTGGGAGGAGTCTCGAGTGCATCCAGCAGGATGGACAATAGTCCAAGGAGAAAAATCATCTCGGGTATCTTCCCTGGAGGAGTCTGGGGTTGCTACCCGGGATCACAGGGCCCTAAAGCACTGCAGAAAACTCTGCGGAAGACGCCTGGGAGGAATCTTGGATGCATCCCAGAGGATGGACAATAGTCCGAGGAGAAAAATCATCTTGGGTATCTTCCCTGGAGGAGTCTGGGGTTGCTACCCAGGATTACAGGGCCCCAAACCACAGGAAAAATGTCTGCGGGAGACCTTTGGGAGGAATATCAGATGCATCCCAGACGATGGAGCATTGCCCAAGGAGAAAAATCATCTTGGGTATCTTCGCTGGAGGAGTCTGGGGTTTCTACTCGGGATCAGAGGACCCCAAACCACCGGAATAAAGCCTCAGGGACATACCTGCAAGGAGTCTCCGATGCATCGCAGAGGATGGAGCATTGTCCAAGGATAAAAAGCATCTTGGGTATCTTCCCTGGAGGAGTCTGGGGTTGCTACCCGGGATCAGAGGACCACAAACCACCGGAATAAAGACTCAGGGACATACCTGCAAGGAGTCTCCGATGCATCGCAGAGGATGGAGCATTGTCCAAGGATAAAAATCAACTTGGGTATCTTCCCCTGGAGGAGTCTGGGGTTGCTACCCGAAATCACAGGACCACAAACCACTGGATAAAAGACTCGGGGACATACCTGCGAGGAGTCTCAGGTGAATCCCAGAGGATGGAGCATTGTCCAAGGAGAAAAATCATCTTGGGTATCTTCCCTGGAGGAGTCTGGGGTTGCTACCCGGGATCACAGGGCCCCAGACCACCGGAATAAAGTCTCAGGGACATAACTGCAAGGAGTCTCGGATGCATCCCAGAGGATGGACAATAGTCCAAGGAGAAAAATCATCTTGGGTATCTTCACTGGAGGAGTCTGGTGTTGCTATCCGGGATTACAGGGCCCCAAACCACAGGAAACATGTCTGCGGGAGACGGCTGGGAGGAACCTAACGTGCATCCCAGACGATGGAGCAGTGTCCAAGGAGAAAAATCATATTGGGTATCTTCCCTGGAGGAGTCTGGGGTTGCTACCCGGGATCACAGGGCCCTAAAGCATTGCAGAAAACTCTGCGGGAGACGCCTGGGAGGAGGTCTGGGTAGATCCCGCAGGATGGACCACTGTCAAGAGACAAAAAGCATCTTGGATATCTTCCCTGGAGGAGTCTGGGGCTTCTACCCGGGATCAGAGGACCCCAGACCACCGGAAAAAAGACTCAGGGACATACCTGCAAGGAGTCTCCGATGCATCCCAGAGGATGGAGCATTGCCCAAGGATAAAAATCATCTTGGGTATCTTCCCTGGAGGAGTCTGGGGTTGCTACCCGGGATCACAGGGCCCCAGACCACCGGAATAAAGACTCCGGGACATAACTGCAAGGAGTCTCGGATGCATCCCAGAGGATGGAGCATTGTCCAAGGATAAAAACCACCTCGGGTATCTTCCCTGGAGGAGTCTGGGGTTGCTACCTGGGATCACAGGACCCTAAAGCATTGCAGAAAACTCTGCGGAAGACGCCTGGGAGGAGTTCTGGGTAGATCCCGCAGGATGGACCACTGTCAAGAGAGAAAAAGCATCTTGGGTATCTTCCCTGGAGGAGTCTGGGGTTGCTCCCCGGGATCACAGGGTCCTAAATCACCGAAAAAAAGACTCGGGGACACAACTGCAAGGAGGCTCCCGTGAATCCCAGAGGATGGAGCATTGTCCAAGGAGAAAAATCATCTTGGGTATCTTCCGGGGAGGAGTCTGGGGTTACTACCTAGGATCACAGTGCCCTAAAGCATTGCAGAAAACTCTGCGGTAGACGCCTGGGAGGAGTTCTGGGTAGATCCCGCAGGATGGACCACTGTCAAGAGAGAAAAATCATCTTGGGTATCTTCCCTGGAGGAGTCTGGGGCTTTTACCCAGGATCACAGGGTCCTAAATCACCGAAAAAAAGACTCGGGGACACAACTGCAAGGAGGCTCATGTGAATCCCAGAGGATCGAGCATTGTCCATGGAGAAAAATCATCTTGGGTATCTTCCCTGGAGGAGTCTGGGATTGCTAACCGGGATCACAGGGTCCCAGACCACCGGAAAAAAGACTCAGGGCCATAACTGAAAGGAGTCTCAGATGCATCCCAGAGGATGGAGCATTGCCCAAGGATTAAAATCATCTCGGGTATCTTCCCTGGAGGAGTCTGGGGTTGCTACCCGGAATTACGGGGCCCCAAACCACAGGAAAAATGTCTGCGGGAGACCTTTGGGAGGAATATCAGATGCATCCCAGACGATGGAGCATTGCCCAAGGAGAAAAATCATCTTGGGTATCTTCCCTGGAGGAGTCTGGGGTTTCTACTCGGGATCAGAGGACCCCAAACCACCGGAATAAAGCCTCAGGGACATACCTGCAAGGAGTCTCCGATGCATCGCAGAGGATGGAGCATTGTCCAAGGATAAAAATCATCTTGGGTATCTTCCCTGGAGGAGTCTGGGGTTGCTACCCGGGATCAGAGGACCACAAACCACCGGAATAAAGACTCAGGGACATACCTGCAAGGAGTCTCCGATGCATCGCAGAGGATGGAGCATTGTCCAAGGATAAAAATCAACTTGGGTATCTTCCCCTGGAGGAGTCTGGGGTTGCTACCCGAAATCACAGGACCACAAACCACTGGATAAAAGACTCGGGGACATACCTGCGAGGAGTCTCAGGTGAATCCCAGAGGATGGAGCATTGTCCAAGGAGAAAAATCATCTTGGGTATCTTCCCTGGAGGAGTCTGGGGTTGCTACCCGGGATCACAGGGCCCCAGACCACCGGAATAAAGTCTCAGGGACATAACTGCAAGGAGTCTCGGATGCATCCCAGAGGATGGACAATAATCCAAGGAGAAAAATCATCTTGGGTATCTTCACTGGAGGAGTCTGGTGTTGCTATCCGGGATTACAGGGCCCCAAACCACAGGAAACATGTCTGCGGGAGACGGCTGGGAGGAACCTAACGTGCATCCCAGACGATGGAGCAGTGTCCAAGGAGAAAAATCATATTGGGTATCTTCCCTGGAGGAGTCTGGGGTTGCTACCCTGGATCACAGGGCCCTAAAGCATTGCAGAAAACTCTGCGGGAGATGCCTGGGAGGAGGTCTGGGTAGATCCCGCAGGATGGACCACTGTCAAGAGAGAAAAAGCATCTTGGGTATCTTCCCTGGAGGAGTCTGGGGCTTCTACCCGGGATCAGAGGACCCCAGACCACTGGAAAAAAGACTCAGGGACATAACTGCAAGGAGTCTCGGATGCATCCCAGAGGATGGAGCATTGTCCAAGGATAAAAAACATCTCAGGTATCTTCCCTGGAGGAGTCTGGGGTTGCTACCTGGGATCACAGGACCCTAAACTCCAGGAAGAAAACATTCAGAAACAGAGCTGGGAGGAGTCTCGAGTGCATCCTGCAGGATGGACAATAGTCCAAGGAGAAAAATCATCTTGGGTATCTTCCCTGGAGGAGTCTGGGGCTTTTACCCAGGATCACAGGGTCCTAAATCACCGAAAAAAATACTCGGGGACACAACTGCAAGGAGGTTCATGTGAATCCCAGAGGATGGAGCATTGTCCATGGAGAAAAATCATCTTGGGTATCTTCCCTGGAGGAGTCTGGGATTGCTAACCGGGATCACAGGGTCCCAGACCACCGGAAAAAAGACTCAGGGCCATAACTGAAAGGAGTCTCAGATGCATCCCAGAGGATGGAGCATTGCCCAAGGATTAAAATCATCTCGGGTATCTTCCCTGGAGGAGTCTGGGTTTGCTACCCGGAATTACGGGGCCCCAAACCACAGGAAAAATGTCTGCGGGAGACCTTTGGGAGGAATATCAGATGCATCCCAGACGATGGAGCATTGCCCAAGGAGAAAAATCATCTTGGGTATCTTCGCTGGAGGAGTCTGGGGTTTCTACTCGGGATCAGAGGACCCCAAACCACCGGAATAAAGCCTCAGGGACATACCTGCAAGGAGTCTCCGATGCATCGCAGAGGATGGAGCATTGTCCAAGGATAAAAATCATCTTGGGTATCTTCCCTGGAGGAGTCTGGGGTTGCTACCCGGGATCAGAGGACCACAAACACCCGGAATAAAGTCTCAGGGACATACCTGCGAGGAGTCTCGGGTGAATCCCAGAGGATGGAGCATTGTCCAAGGAGAAAAATCATCTTGGGTATCTTCCCTGGAGGAGTCTGGGGTTGCTACCCGGGATCACAGGGCCCCGGACCACCGGAATAAAGTCTCAGGGACATAACTGCAAGGAGTCTCGGATGCATCCCAGAGGATGGACAATAGTCCAAGGAGAAAAATCATCTTGGGTATCTTCCCTGGAGGAGTCTGGGGTTGCTACCCGGGATCAGAGGACCGCAAACCACCAGAATAAAGACTCAGGGACATAACTGCAAGGAGTCTCCGATGCATCCCAGACGATGGACCACTGTCAAGAGAGAAAAAGCATCTTGGGTATCTTCCCTGGAGGAGTCTGGGGTTGCTACCTGGGATCACAGGACCCTAAACCACAGGAAGAAAACATTCAGAAACAGAGCTGGGAGGAGTCTCGGGTGCATCCTGCAGGATGGACAATAGTCCAAGGAGAAAAATCATCTCGGGTATCTTCCCTGGAGGAGTCTGGGGTACCTACCCGGGATCACAGGGCCCTAAAGCATTGCAGAAAACTCTGCGGGAGACGCCTGGGAGGAGTTCTGGGTAGATCCCGCAGGATGGATCATTGTCAAGAGAGAAAAAGCATCCTGGGTATTTTCCCTGGAGGAGTCTGGGGTTGCTACCCGGGATCACAGGGCCCCAGACCACCGGAATGAAGACTCAGTGACATAACTGCAAGGAGTCTCGCATGCATCTCAGAGGATGGAGCATTGTCCAAGGATACAAATCATCTCGGGTATCTTCCCTGGAGGAGTCTGAGGTTGCTACCCAGGATTACAGGGCCCCAAACCACAGGAAAAATGTCTGCGGGAGACCTCTGGGAGGAATCTCAGATGCATCCCAGACGATGGAGCATTGCCCAAGGAGAAAAATCATCTTGGGTATCTTCCCTGGAGGAGTCTGGGGTTGCTACTCGGGATCAGAGGACCCCAAACCACCGGAAAAAAGACTCGGGGACATACCTGCGAGGACTCTCGGGTGAATCACAGAGGATGGAGCATTGTCCAAGGATACAAATCATCTCGGGTATCTTCCCTGGAGGAGTCTGGGGCTTCTTCCCGGGATCACAGGGTCCTAAATCACCGAAAAAAAGACTCGGGGACACAACTGCAAGGAGGCTCATGTGAATCCCAGAGGATGGAGCATTGTCCAAGGAGAAAAATCATCTTGGGTATCTTCCCTGGAGGAGTCTGGGGTTGCTACCCGGGATCACAGGGCCCCAAACCACCGCAATAAAGACTCAGGGCCATAACTGAAAGGAGTCTCAGATGCATCCGAGAGGATGGAGCATTGCCCAAGGATAAAAATCATCTCGGGTATCTTCCCTGGAGGAGTCTGGGGTTGCTACCCGGGATTACAGGGCCCCAAACCACAGGAAAAATGTCTGCGGGAGACCTCTGGGAGGAATCTCAGATGCATCCCAGACGATGGAGCATTGCCCAAGGATAAAAATCATCTTGGGTATCTTCGCTGGAGGAGTCTGGGGTTGCTACTCGGGATCAGAGGACCCCAAACCACCGGAAAAAAGACTCGGGGACATACCTGCGAGGAGTCTCAGGTGAATCCCAGAGGATGGAGCATTGTCCAAGGAGAAAAATCATCTTGGGTATCTACCCTGGAGGACTCTGGGGTTGCTACTCGGGATCAAAGGACCCCAAACCACCGGAATAAAGCCTCAGGGACATACTTGCAAGGACTCTCCGATGCATCGCAGAGGATGGAGCATTGTCCAAGGATAAAAATCATCTCGGGTATCTTCCCTGAAGGAGTCTGGGGTTGCTACCCGGGATGACAGGACCCCAAACCACCGGAAAAAAGACTCGGGGACATACCTGCGAGGAGTCTCGGGTGAATCCCAGAGGATGGAGCATTGTCCAAGGATAAAAATCTTCTTGGGTATCTACCCTGGAGGAGTCTGGGGTTGCTACCCGGGATCAGAGGACTGCAAACCACCAGAATAAAGACTCAGGGACATACCTGCAAGGAGTCTCCGATGCATCCCAGAGGATGGACCACTGTCAAGAGAGAAAAAGCATCTTGGGTATCTTCCCTGGAGGAGTCTGGGGTTGCTACCTGGGATCACAGGGCCCTAAACCCCAGGAAGAAAACATTCAGAAACAGAGCTGGGAGGAGTCTCGGGTGCATCCTGCAGGATGGACAATAGTCCAAGGAGAAAAATCATCTCGGGTATCTTCCCTGGAGGAGTCTGGGGTTGCTACCTGGGATCACAGGGCCCTAAAGCATTGCACAAAACTCTGCGGGAGAAGCCTGGGAGGAGTTCTGGGTAGATCCCGCAGGATGGACCACTGTCAAGAGAGAACAATCAACTTGGGTATCTTCCCTGGAGGAGTCTGGGGCTTCTACCCGGGATCACAGGGTCTGAAATCACCGAAAAAAAGACTCGGGGACACAACTGCAAGGAGGCTCATGTGAATCCCAGAGGACGGAGCATTGTCCAAGGAGAAAAATCATCTTGGGTATCTTCCATGGAGGAGTCTGGGATTGCTACCCGGGATCACAGGGCGCCAGACCACCGCAATAAAGACTCAGGGACATAACTGCAAGGAGTCTCAGATGCATCCCAGAGGATGGAGCATTGTCCAAGGAGAAAAATCATATTGGGTATCTTCCCTGGAGGAGTCTGGGGTTGCTACCTGGGATCACAGGGCCCTAAAGCATTGCAGAAAACTCTGCAGGAGACGCCTGGGAGGAGTTCTGGGTAGCTACCGCAGGATGGACCACTGTCAAGAGAGAAAAAGCATCTTGGGTATCTTCCCTGGAGGAGTCTGGGGTTGCTACCCGGGATTACAGGGCCCCAGACCACAGGAAAAATCATAGAATCATAGAATCATAGAATCAGTGAGGTTGGAAGGGACCTTTAAGATCATGAAGTCCAACCATTAACCTACCCTGATAAAAACGCCACCACTCCTAAACCATGTCCCTAAGCACCTCATCTAACCTTTTCTTAAACACCTCCATGGATGCTGAATCCACCACCTCTCTGGGCAGCTTATTCCAGTGTTTAATAACCCTTTCAGTGAAAAAATGCTTCCTAATATCCAATCTGAACCTGCCCTGACATAACATGAACCCAAAATGTCTGCGGGAGACTCCTGGGAGGAATCTCAGATGCATCCCAGAGGATGGAGCATTGCTCAAGGATACAAATCATCTTGGGTATCTTCCCTGGAGGAGTCTGGGGTTGCTACCTGGGATCACAGGGCCCTAAAGCATTGGAGAAAACTCTGCGGGAGACGCCTGGGAGGAGTTCTGGGTAGATCCCGCAGGATGGACCACTGTCAAGAGAGAAAAAGCATCTTGGGTATCTTCCCTGGAGGAGTCTGGGGTTGCTACCTGGGATCACAGGGCCCTAAACCCCAGGAAGAAAACATTCAGAAACAGAGCTGGGAGGAGTCTCGGGTGCATCCTGCAGGATGGACAATAGTCCAAGGAGAAAAATCATCTCGGGTATCTTCCCTGGAGGAGTCTGGGGCTTCTACCCGGGATCACAGGGTCTGAAATCACCGAAAAAAAGACTCTGGGACACAACTGCAAGGAGGCTCATGTGAATCCCAGAGGATGGAGCATTGTCCATGGAGAAAAATCATCTTGGGTATTTTCCCTGGAGGAGTCTGGGATTGCTACCCGGGATCACAGGTCGCCAGACCACCGCAATAAAGACTCAGGGACATAACTGCAAGGAGTCTCAGATGCATCCCAGAGGATGGAGCATTGCCCAAGGAGAAAAATCATCTCGGGTATCTACCCTGGAGGAGTCTGGGGTTGCTACCCGGGATGACAGGACCCCAAACCACCGGAAAAAAGACTCGGGGACATAACTACGAGGAGTCTCGGGTGAATCCCAGAGGATGGAGCATTGTCCAAGGCTAAAAATCTTCTTGGGTATCTACCCTGGAGGAGTCTGGGGTTGCTACCCGGGATCAGAGGACCGCAAACCACCAGAATAAAGACTCAGGGACATACCTGCAAGGAGTCTCCGATGCATCCCAGAGGATGGACCACTGTCAAGAGAGAAAAAGCATCTTGGGTATCTTCCCTGGAGGAGTCTGGGGTTGCTACCTGGGATCACAGGACCCTAAACCCCAGGAAGAAAACACTCAGAAACAGAGCTGGGAGGAGTCTCGGGTGTATCCTGCAGGATGGACAATAGTCCAAGGAAAAAAATCATCTCGGGTATCTTCCCTGGAGGAGTCTGCGGTTGCTACCCGGGATCACAGGGCCCTAAAGCATTGCAGAAAACTCTGCGGGAGACGCCTGGGAGGAGTTCTGGGTAGATCCCGCAGGATGGACCACTGTCAAGAGAGAAAAATCATCTTGGGTATCTTCCCTGGAGGAGTCTGGGGCTTCTACCCGGGATCACAGTGTCCTAAATCACCGAAAAAAAGACTCGGGGAAACAACTGCAAGGAGGCTCATGTGAATCCCAGAGGATGGAGCATTGTCCAAGGAGAAAAATCATCTCGGGTATCTTCCCTGGAGGAGTCTGGGGTTGCTACCTGGGATCACAGGGCCCTAAAGCATTGGAGAAAACTCTGCGGGAGACGCCTGGGAGGAGTTCTGGGTAGATCCCGCAGGATGGACCACTGTCAAGAGAGAAAAAGCATCTTGGGTATCTTCCCTGGAGGAGTCTGGGGTTGCTACCTGGGATCACAGGGCCCTAAACCCCAGGAAGAAAACATTCAGAAACAGAGCTGGGAGGACTCTCGGGTGCATCCTGCAGGATGGACAATAGTCCAAGGAGAAAAATCATCTCGGGTATCTTCTCTGGAGGAGTCTGGGGTTGCTACCCGGGATCACAGGGCCCTAAAGCATTGCAGAAAACTCTGCGGAAGACGCCTGGGAGGAGTTCTGGGTAGATCCCGCAGGATGGACCACTGTCAAGAGAGAAAAATCATCTTCGGTATCTTCCCTGGAAAAGTCTGGGGCTTCTACCCGGGATCACAGGGTCCTAAATCACCGAAAAAAAGACTCGGGGACACAACTGCAAGGAGGCTCATGTGAATCCCAGAGGATGGAGCATTGTCCAAGGAGAAAAATCATCTCGGGTATCTTCCCTGGAGGAGTCTGGGGTTGCTACCCGGGATCACAGGGCCCTAAAGTATTGGAGAAAACTCTGCGGGAGACGCCTGGGATGAGTTCTGGGTAGATCCCGCAGGATGGACCACTGTCAAGAGAGAAAAAGCATCTTGGGTATCTTCCATGGAGGAGTCTGGGGTTGCTACCCGGGATGACAGGACCCCAAACCACCGGAAAAAAGGCTCGGGGACATAACTTCGAGGAGTCTCGGGTGAATCCCAGAGGATGGAGCATTGTCCAAGGATAAAAATCTTCTTGGATATCTACCCTGGAGGAGTCTGGGGTTGCTACGCGGGATCAGAGGACCGCAAACCACCAGAATAAAGACTCAGGGACATACCTGCAAGGAGTCTCTGATGCATCAGAGAGGATGGACCACTGTCAAGAGAGAAAAAGCATCTTGGGTATCTTCCCTGGAAGAGTCTGGGGTTGCTACCTGGGATCACAGGGCCCTAAACCCCAGGAAGAAAACACTCAGAAACAGAGCTGGGAGGAGTCTCGGGTGTATCCTGCAGGATGGACAATAGTCCAAGGAGAAAAATCATCTCGGGTATCTTCCCTGGAGGAGTCTGGGGTTGCTACCCGGGATCACAGGGTCCTAAAGCATTGTAGAAAACTCTGCGAGAGACGCCTGGGAGGAGTTCTGGGTAGATCCCGCAGGATGGACCACTGTCAAGAGAGAAAAATCATCTTGGGTATCTTCCCTGGAGGAGTCTGGGGCTTCTTCCCGGGATCACAGGGTCCTAAATCACCGAAAAAAAGACTCGGGGACACAACTGCAAGGAGGCTCATGTGAATCCCAGAGGATGGAGCATTGTCCAAGGAGAAAAATCATCTTGGGTATCTTCCCTGGAGGAGTCTGGGGTTGCTAACTGGGATCACAGGGCCCTAAAGCATTGCAGAAAACTCTGCTGGAGACGCCTGGGAGGAGTTCTGGGTAGATCCCGCAGGATGGACCACTGTCAAGAGAGAAAATGCATCTTGGGTATCTTCCCTGGATGAGTCTGCGGCTTCTACCCGGGATCACAGGGTCTGAAATCACCGAAAAAAAGACTCGGGGACACAACTGCAAGGAGGCTCATGTGAATCCCAGAGGATGGAGCATTGTCCAAGGAGAAAAATCATCTTTGGTATCTTCCCTGAAGGAGTCTGGGGTTGCTACCCGGGATTACAGGGCCCTAAAGCATTGGAGAAAACTCTGCGGGAGACGCCTGGGAGGAGTTCTGGGTAGATCCCGCAGGATGGACCACTGTCAAGAGAGAAAAAGCATCTTGGGTATCTTCCCTGGAGGAGTCTGGGGTTGCTACCCGGGATCACAGGGCCCTAAAGCATTGGAGAAAACTCTGCGGGAGACGCCTGGGATGAGTTCTGGGTAGATCCCGCAGGATGGACCACTGTCAAGAGAGAAAAATCATCTTGGGTATCTTCCCTGGAGGAGACTGGGGTTGCTACCCGGGATTACAGGGCCCCAGACCACAGGAAAAATCATAGAATCATAGAATCATAGAATCCGTGAGGTTGGAAGGGACCTTTAAGATCATGAAGTCCAACCATTAACTTACCCTGATAAAAACGCCACCACTCCTAAACCATGTCCCTAAGCACCTCATCTACCCTTTTCTTAAACACCTCCATGGATGCTGAATCCACCACCTCTCTGGGCTGCTTATTCCAATGTTTAATAACCCTTTCAGTGAAAAAATGCTTCCTAATATCCAATCTAAACCTGCCCTGACATAACATGAACCCAAAATGTCTGCGGGAGACTCCTGGGAGGAATCTCAGATGCATCCCAGAGGATGGAGCATTGCTCAAGGATACAAATCATCTTGGGTATCTTCCCTGGAGGAGTCTGGGGTTGCTACCTGGGATCACAGGGCCCTAAAGCATTGCAGAAAACTCTGCGGGAGACGCCTGGGAGGAGTTCTGGGTAGATCCCGCAGGATGGACCACTGTCAAGAGAGAAAAAGCATCTTGGGTATCTTCCTTGGAGGAGTTTGGGGCTTCTACCCGGGATCACAGGGTCTGAAATCACCGAAAAAAAGACTCGGGGACACAACTGCAAGGAGGCTCATGTGAATCCCAGAGGACGGAGCATTGTCCAAGGAGAAAAATCATCTTGGGTATCTTCCATGGAGGAGTCTGGGATTGCTACCCGGATCACAGGGCCCCAGACCACCGCAATAAAGACTCAGGGACATAACTGCAAGGAGTCTCAGATGCATCCCAGAGGATGGAGCATTGCCCAAGGATAAAAATCATCTCGGGTATCTACCCTGGAGGAGTCTGGGGTTGCTACCCGGGATTACAGGGCCCCAAACAACAGGAAAAATGTCTGCGGGAGACGGCTGGGAGGAATCTAAGATGCATCGCAGAGGATGGAGCATTGTCCAAGGATAAAAATCATCATGGGTATCTTCCCTGGAGGAGTCTGGGGTTGCTACCCGTGATGACAGGACCCCAAACCACCGGAAAAAAGACTCGGGGACATAACTACGAGGAGTCTCGGGTGAATCCCAGGGGATGGAGCATTGTCCAAGGATAAAAATCATCTCGGGTATCTTCCCTGGAGGAGTCTGGGGTTGCTACCTGGGATCACAGGGCCCTAAAGCATTGGAGAAAACTCTGCGGGAGACGCCTGGGAGGAGTTCTGGGTAGATCCCGCAGGATGGACCACTGTCAAGAGAGAAAAAGCATCTTGGGTATCTTCCCTGGAGGAGTCTGGGGTTGCTACTTGGGATCACAGGGCCCTAAACCCCAGGAAGAAAACATTCAGAAACAGAGCTGGGAGGAGTCTCGGGTGCATACTGCAGGATGGACAATAGTCCAAGGAGAAAAATCATCTCGGGTATCTTCCCTGGAGGAATCTGGGGTCGCTACCCGGGATCACAGGGCCCTAAAGCATTGGAGAAAACTCTGCGGGAGACGCCTGGGAGGAGTTCTGGGTAGATCCCGCAGGATGGACCACTGTCAAGAGAGAAAAAGCATCTTGGGTATCTTCCCTGGAGGAGTCTGGGGTTGCTACCTGGTATCACAGGGCCCTTAACCCCAGGAAGAAAACATTCAGAAACAGAGCTGGCAGGAGTCTCGGGTGCATCCTGCAGGATGGACGATAGTCCAAGGAGAAAAATCATCTCGGGTATCTTCCCTGGAGGAGTCTGGGCTTGCTACCTGGGATCACAGGACCCCAAACCACAGGAATAATGTCTGCGGAAGACACCTGGGAGGAATCTCGGATGCATCCCAGAGGATGGAGCATTGCCCAAGGAGAAATATCATCTCGGGTATCTTCCCTGGAGGAGTCTGGGGTTGCTACCTGGGATCACAGGGCCCTAAAGTATTGGAGAAAACTTTGCGGAAGACACCTGGGAGGAGTTCTGGGTAGATCCCGCAGGATGGACCACTGTCAAGAGAGAAAAATCATCCTGGGTATCTTCCCTGGAGGAGTCTGGGGTTGCTTCCCAGGATCACAGGGCCCCAAACCACCGGAATAAAGACTCAGGGACCTAACTGTAAGGAGTCTCGGATGCATCCCTGAGGATCGAGCATTGCCCAAGGATAAAAATCATCTTGGGTATTTTCCCTGGAGGAGTCTGGGGCTGCTACCCGGGATCACAGGGCCCTAAAGCACCGGAAAAAAGACTCGGGGACATACCTGCAAGGAGGCTCGGGTGAATCCCAGAGGATCGAGCATTGTCCAAAGAGAAAAATCATCTTGGGTATCTTCCCTGGAAGAGTCTGGAGTTGCTACCCGGGATGACAGGACCCTAAACCACTGGAAAAAAGACTGAGGAACATACCTGCGAGGAGTCTTGAATGCATCCCAGAGGAAGAAGCATTGTCCCAGGAGAAAAATCATCTTAGGTATCTTCCCTGGAGGAGTTTCGGGTTGCCATCCAGGATCACGAGGCCCTTATACCACAGGAAGAAAAGACTCAGAAACTGAGCTGGGAGTCTGGGGTGCATCTCGCAGGATGGACAATAGTCCAAGGAGAAAAATCATCTTGGGTATCTTCCACGGAGGAGTCTGGGGTTGCTACCCGGGATCACAGGTCCCCAAAACACTGAAAAAAAAGATTCAGGGCCATACCTGGGTGGAGTCTCGAGTACATCCCAGAGCATGGAGCATTATCCAAGGAGGAAAATCATGTCGGATATCTTCCCTGGAGGAGTCTGGGGTTGCTTCCTGGGAGCTCAGGTCCCTAAAGCAGCGATCAAAAGCCTGCAGGAGTTCCCTGGCAGGAGTCTTGGGGGGACCCTGGGGGATACATTTTGATAGAAAAAGAGTGGTTTGGTAGAGAAAACCATGTCAGGTTTCCATGCTGGGATGGCCCTGAGGTGCCCCTAGTGGAAGCAGGGGACGGGTTGGGCAGTGCTGGTGTCCCCTGGAGCCACGGCTGCACCGGGGGCCAGGCAAAAAGTCTTGCTCGAGTGCTCAGGGAACAGCCGATCGCCACTTTTGGGGTCAGGAAGGAATTTTTTCCCCCGGGGCACACTGGCACGGGCCCCCGGGGGTCTTTCGCCTTCCTCTGCAGCCCCGAGCACGGCCCCTTGCCAGGGCTCCTCGGGGCCAGTTGTGGCCAGCGGTTCCCTGTCCTGGCAGGAGCGGGAGTCCAGCGGTGCCCTCCATCCCTCCGCCTCTCCTCCCTGTGCCAGCTTGGCAGGGGCACCTCCGGGACCTCCCTGCACGAACCCCCCGGGGGTCTTCTGCCCTGGGCCGGGCACGGCCTGCTTGCACAGGCTGCAGGCGCCATGCTGCCTCAGGACGGAGCGGGCAATCGAAGCGGAGCCTCCGTCTCCTCTGCCAGAGCCGCCGGCTGTGCCTCGTCTGTCCCGGCCGCAGCCCGAGAGCGTCTCCACCGGCCCGGGCCCGACCCTGTGCCCCGGGGGAGCCCCGCAGCCTCTGCCCCGCCGCCAGCCCGCCTCTCCCCGGGCCCGTCCCCGTCCCCGTCCCCGTCGGCACCGGGGGGAGCGCAGCCAGCGGCCGCAGCCCGGCCCCTCTCCGCACCGCCGCTGCCCGCCGACGGCCGCCCCGCCAGACCCCCGGCAGCAGCGGGCAGCGGCGGGGCCGCGCCCGGGGGACGCCCGACGGCTGCGCCGCTGCCCGCTCCCGCGGGGACCCGCTCCCGGGCCCGCCGGCCCCGCGCTTCTGCCCTCGGGCCCCGCCGCGGCCTCCGCAGCCTCCGCGGAGCGAGGCCCACACGCCCCCTGCCCGCAGCCCCCGCACGCACCCACCGGGACCCCCGGCCCCCTCCGCGCCCACACCTGCCCCGCCGCTCCGCCGGGGCTCCCGCCGCACGGCCCGGCCCGGGCCCGCAGGGCCGCAGCCCACTCGAGCCGAGCCGAGCCGAGCCGAGCGCAGGCCGGCCCAGCCGATCCAGCCAGCCGTGCGGGCAGAGCCGGGCCGAGCCGGGCGGGGGGAGCAGGCGGCAGGCGCGGCCGGAGCGAGGCAGTGCCGCCTCCCCGGGACTCCCTCCCGCCTCTGCCGGGGATGGGGGGCGGGTGGCCGAGCAGCGCAGCGTCCCCGCAGGGCCCTCCCTGCCCTCTGCACCTGCGGGAGCAGACAAGTCCCCCCCAGGAGAGGCACTCGACGCTGTTCCATCCTTCCCCCGCTCTCTGCCTTCCTGCCCGTCCCCAGCGTCCTCCCGTCCTTTGGGACCTGCTCCTTGCTGCCCGGCCAGCTCCTCTGGGAAGCCCCTTCCCGGGCACTCTTGGGCCAGCAGGCAGTGCCAACGGCGTCCCTGGCAAGGGCCTGTGGCCCAACGCCTGTGGCAACCCAGCCCCGTCCTGCTGGGGAGGGCGAGGATGGGGCTGTGCTCGTGGCCGGGCGGGAGCAGTGTGGGTTGGGGGGATGCTGCATGCCCCCAGGGTTGCCATACCCGTGGACATGCTGTGCCCGCAGGGATGCCATGCCCGTGGGGGTTGCCATGCCCACTGGGGTGCTGTGCCTGGGGGATCGCCATGTCTGTGGAGATTCTACGCCTGCAGGGACGTAGGTGCTGTACCCATGGGGATGCCGTGCCCCTGGAGATGCTGTGACCATGGTGGTGCCGTTCCCGTTGGGATGCTGTGCGCGCAGCATGCTGGCACTGTGCGAGGTCTGCTGGTCCCTGCTGCAGGACTGGGTGATCAGTGTGACCATCGGCTGGAACTGCAACCTGGACCTATCCGACAGCGAGTGCCGCCCTCACTACTCCTTCCACCACCTTCATCCCAAAAGGACTTCGGCTTCCCCTTGGCTACAGCTACAGGTGATGACCCTGGCCCTGCCCTGGCCCCACTGCCCCGCATCCTTTATCCAGCCCTGCCCCACCATCCCCACAGCACCCATTGGTCTGAGGATGCTCTGTGGTGGGGGGGCATCACCCTGGGGTGCTCCAGCCTCAGGCCAGCCCGTCCTGTCCCTGCCCGGGTACCGCCGGAGCTGCAAAGGGCCATGGTGGCAGGCTGGGGTAACACTCGCTCTGCCCGAGACCATCCAAGTCCCCCCCAGCTCTCAGTGACATGCTGCCCCCAGAAGGAGTTGCACCCCTACCTGGGTGGGACATGTCCTACAGCCAAGTGTCACCGCTGCCAGCCCCAGGCCTGTCAATAAACCCCCGTGCCTGGGGCTGCTCCCTGCGGACAGAATGGAGGGGACTGGGGGGGGGGACGGGGGGGGATGGGGGGGACACGGGGGGGTGTCGTCCCCATCCTTGAGCCCTGCAGTGCTGACGTACGGAAACAAACTCCACAACTCACGCAGAGTTATAAAGCAGCTATGTCTATTGCAGCGCTGGGTGCAAGGGGGATCGCTCCTCCAAACTTGCACACCCTAAAGGGTTAGTTATACACCTTATAGACATGCCATATATACACATTCACAAGGGTTTCGGGAAATGATTAACATGTTCATTACTTTTCCGGGAACTCATTACCATAGGCTACTACCCACCCCGGTATGCCCATTATAGTCTCTCAGTGGTCCTTCAGAATCCTCTGGGAGTCGTTAACTCCTTTTCAATCACTGTATTGTTTTGGTCAACTGTCCTTATCTGGTTGCCAAAGCCGCTGCTCTATGGCTCCAGATGGCTCTGCTCTCTGCCACTTCCAAGGTAGAGCTGCCCCAGGGTCACCATTCAGGAGCCTCTCAGCTACGCATTTTGCCATGTTGCAATGTCTCTCTGGATGTTGTTTCCCCGTAGCGGTGCCATGGTGGGGACAGGCACATCCCCCAGCGCTCGTGGGGGGTGGAGGGTCCTGGGGCTGCTTGCCCTGCTGCGGGCATGTGGGAAGAGCGCGGGGTCCCCCCAGCCCCCTCCGGGCACCGTCCCTGCCCACAGGCTGCCTGCAGAACCTGACACAGGCAGGCACCTTGGTTCGGGCGGCATTGCCCCCCCCGCTGCTACTGCAAGAGGAGGTCGCCCCTGACGGCACCTTGGCGTTGTCCCGAGAGCCCCCGGGGAGCACAGGAGGGGCTCTGCCCGCAGCCCCGGGGACCCTTTTCCCCCGGAGGGGGGCAGGAGCAGGAGCCGCCTGTCCGGTGCTGGCAGCCCCTTCCCCTAGAGCTGCAGGGGGACAGCCGGGGGGGCTGCAGGGGTCAGACACGGACGGGTCCGTGGTCCTTCCTGCCCAGCAAGGTCACAGCTCCACCCCCTCAGCTGCATGCACCCCCCTACGGCCGCACCTCCTGCTTCCCCCCTCCCCAAATCTACACCTGCCTTCTACAAGCCACTTATTTACAGAAATTCAACATTAAAACCGCACCTGGGGGCCAGCACAGCCCTGCGGAGCACAGCTCCAGCCCTCGGTGCCCCCAGACCCCCGTGCCCGGCAGCGGGGGGCAGGACAGCCCCATGGTCCAGCTCTTCTCCCGCAGCTCCTCCGCGTTCGGCTCCCCTTCCCCCTCCTCTTCTGCCCCCGCCACCTCCTCCTCCCACACTCCTCTCTTGCCGCTGTCCTTCTGGAGGGAGACAGGGACGGCGCAGCAGTTCCTCCTGCCCGGCCAACACCTCCCTGCTCAGCTCAACCCCCCCCGCTGCTGCCGGGGTACGGAGCGCTTCCCAGCTCTGACCTCCCCGTAGCGGACGCGAGAGTCCAACTTCCCTCGATACCTCCATAACCGGCTGGATCCATCCAGAGCAGGAACTCCCCGCAGCGGGAGCAGGAGATGGTCAGAGAGCGGAAGATCCCCTCGGAGTGGGTGCGGGAGGGCAGAGACTGCAGTCGCCCCCCGCGTTGGCATCGTCCCGAGTTCAGAGCCTTCTCTGGGGGACACTGTGGGGAGGAGGCGGTGCTGGCAAAGAGGGGGGGTTCCCTTCTCCCCTCCCACCACTGGGGGATGGATGGGCCGAACCCATCCGACCCCATCCGAGCGGAGCCGACCCCATCCGAGCGGAGCCGAGCCCCGCCGGTGCCCGCGGGCGCGGTGCGGCTCCTCCCGCCGCGGGTGACGGCGCGCAGGAACCGGCCCCGCGGCACCGGGCGCTGCAGCTGCTCGTCCCGCTGCGCTCCGGCGGGGCGGCGCGGGCTCGGGGAGCTCCTGCCCAGGGCGGGGGCGGGCGGGCGGAGCGGGGCGCTGCCGGGGCCGGGGGGCGGCCCGCGGGGGAGGGGGCGTGTGGCGGTGGGAACGCGCGGACTGCGATCTGCAGGATCGAAACCGGAATCCGCTGTATTAAGCAAGCGTGCTCTTTACATACCTTTCTACCAAGGCAGTAAATTCCTACTGTACTTGTTTACACCATCGCGTACTCCAAAAGATCACGTTCCCACCGAAAAGGGAATCTCTCTTCCCTGTGAGCAGCACCTCCTTATCTCGGGAGGAGCTTCACACAACTTCGTGGTCTGCCAGAACAGTGCTGCAGCTGCTTATTCCTCCCTATTAGTTCTACCCCACTTAACCCTTCTTTTGCCTCAGTCCCCACATCTCGTGATCATGTGTTGCCATCTCATGTTGAGCTTCTCATCAATCAGCACCCCCAGGTCCTTCTCCCCAGGGCTGTTCTCCATCCATTCTCCGCCCAGCCTGGATTTGGGCTGGGGATTGCCCCGACCCAGGAGCAGGACATTGCACTTGGCCTGGTTGAACTTGATGAGGTTGGCATGGGCCCACCTCTCCGGCCTGTCATTAGTAGAAGGCCAGGCCTGCAGCACCCCGGTTATCAGCCCGGCTCGGGTGGGAGGGGATGCTCCTGCATGGGGGGGTTGCCCTGCACTGGGGGGGGAAATGCCACAGAGGGAAGGTCTCGCCAAAGTGGGGGCCGCGCTCATGCTCCCTCTCCCCCATCCCTCCCCAGATCGCCCCGGCAGAAGGTCCCGAGGGCAGCGAGCGGATGGTCATCATCACAGGGCCGCCCGAGGCTCAGTTCAAGGTGCTCTGGGTGGGGGCTGTGGGTGGGGGGGACAGTAAGGGACAAGTCGAGGGCGTCCCTGTGGTCACCACTGTGCTGCCAGCCTGGCTTGGCCTCCCTCAGCGCCAGGGGATGCTCTTTGCTGGGTACAGTGGTTTTGATGCTGCTGGACGTGGGGACATTATCAGCTTTGGGGATGGAGAGGCACAGCGGGCGTTGCCTGATGGTTTTCCTTCCCGTCCGTCTGCTCCCCAGGCCCAGGGGTGAATATTTGGGAAGCTGAAAGAGGCAAACTTCTTTAACGCGAAAGAAGTGAAGCTTGAAGCCCACATCAAGGTGCCTTCCTTCACTGCTGGCCGTGTGATAGGCAAAGGTGGCAAAACGGTAGGTGGTGGTGCCCTGGGGACGCAGAGTTGGGCATCACCCATCACCCCAGCCCACCCCAGGGGGACAAATCCCGGGTGCACAGTGGTTTCAGCGACGTCTTGACCCTCAGCCCCCATGTCCTGGTGGTGGTTCTTGTTGGTCCCAAGGAAGGGGGAGACACACAGGGTGCCTGGTGCCGTCGTGACACCGGTAGTGGAGGTTTTTGGCTCTTCCACAACAGAAGCCTCTTGTGGTTCCTCCAGGTGAACGAACTGCAAAACTTAACCAGTGCGGAAGTCCTTGTGCCACGAGACCAAACCCCGGACGAGAACGAGGAGGTCATCGTTAAAATCATTGGGCATTTCTTTGCCAGTCAGGTACTGTTTGGCTGTGGCTTTACCCGATCCTCCCCGGCCACTTTCATCCACCGAGGAAAGGTGTGGGGCTTGCTGAGCCCAGCACCACCCGAGCGACCTGCTGCTCTTCTTTTGGGAGGTCCCTGTGTCCCCAAGAGGCACTGAAGGTGTTTCGGTAGCTCCCCCCGGCTGTGCGAGAACTGAAATTGAAGATTGGCTTGATTGAGCTAAAAATGTGTGTTTTGGATGCTGTGCAGAGCAGCACCCAGGGTGTGAATGGACTCCTTGGTGCGGGCAAATCCATGCGCATCCCACCTGGGTGCATCTTCCATAACCTTGTCTCCTGTCCACTTCGGCGGGATGGCGACCCCCCAAAAAATTCAGGCTCTCTCGAGGAGTGAAGCACAAGTTAAAAAAAAAAAAGAACAAAACAAAACAAAAACTTAACAAAAAAAAAACCAAACACACACCAGCACCACCCCCACGAAATTACTTACAGCTTGTCCAGAGTGAAAAGTTGGGAGTGGCGAGATGCTCAGTGGGGGCTCGGGAGTGGTTGGTGGGGGGAGAAGAGGTGCCCTGACCCCCACCTCTTGCTTTTCCCCTCTCCTCCCCAGGACTGCAGAGCGCAAGATGAGGGAAATGCTCCAGCAGGTGAAGCAGCAGGAGCAGAAACACGCTCCGGGAGCCCCGGCCTCGCAGCACAGCAAGGGAGGCTCCTGTCGTGCCGCCCAGCACCGCCCGATGAATGTAACCCCGCCGCCAGACATCCCCCCCCCCCTCTCCCACCCCCAGCAGGTCAGGGGAGCAAACCAAAGACCCCCCCAAACACACAGCCCCCCATTCCCCGCGGCGCTGCGAGGATGCACAGCCGAGGGGTACGGGGAGGGCTCTCTCCATCCCACAGCCTCCCCCTTCCTCCTCCCTCGCCTCCCGACGCTATCCCTTTAGTTGGACTAACGTGGGCAGGTTTGGGTACCTCAGCACCTCACGCTTGTGTCTCCCTTTTAGAGATTTTGTGTGCCTTGGAAACCTGAGAGTTGGAGGGTTTTTTTATTAATTTTCTAATAAAAAAAGAAACGAGTTGGACAAAACGATGGGGATAGGCAGCACTGTGGTCATTCTCTCCGGGGCGTTGTGGAGGAAGGCTGCCAGTCTTCCTCCCAGTGTACTTTTCCCCGTTGGCTCCAGACTGCTGCTGGGGCTGAGCTCTGAGCCGCCAGAGCGGTTCTCAGCAGACGGTCACTCGGCGCAGACAATGAGGCCCTGAATAGCCCTTCCTGTGCTCTTGATGGCTCCGGACGGCTCTGCTCCTCTGCTGCTTCTAAGGTGGGGCTGCCCCAGTGCCCTCACTCAGGAGCCTTTTGTCTGTGCAGGTCTCACTTGTGACAGGGGGTGGGGGTGTTGCCAAACTAACTGCTGTGCTGCGATGTGGGAGTGGGTGTTCCTGCCCGTGTCAGTGCCAGAGCTCTTCCGTAGGCTCCTTCTGCCAGCGAAGAGCCAGGGGCCGCTCCTTCAGGAGAGAGCTTGTTTAAAGAGAGGAAAAAAAAAAAAGCGGGGGGGGGGGGGGGGGGGAAGTGGGAAAAGAAAAAAGGGGAAAAAAGAGAAAAAAAGGGGAAAAAAGTGAAAAAATGAGAAAAGTGAAAACGGGGGAAAAGGGAGAAACAGAGAAAAAAGGGAGATAAGGAAAAAAAAAGGGAAAAAGAACAAAGGGGAAAAAGAGGAAAAAAGTAAAAAAAGAGAAAAAGTAAAACGGGGAAAAGGAGAAACAGAAAAAAGGGGGAAAAGGCAAAAAAAAGGGAAAAAGAAAAAAAGGGAAAAAAGAGAAAAAAGGAGGGGGAAGCGAAAAACAAAAGGGAGAAAGAAGAAAACCCCACATATTAAAAAATAAAGGTAGAAAAGAAAAAAAAAAAAACAAACAAACCAAGGAAGGAAAGTGGGAACAGCCGCGGGGCAGGAGGAGGGACAGGAGCCGGGGGAGGGGGGGGGGGGCCGTGGGGGGAGGTGGCGGTGCCAGCGGCGGCCCCGGGGGCTGCGACACCATGTTTTTGTCCTCTACTGCAAAGTGTTCTGTGAAAAAACCCCAACCAAATCCCACCCAACGACAACATCAAAACCCAAAGAGAAATCTCTCCAGCTCACACGAGCCTGAGCTCGCTCTCCGTTGCTCTCTTTCCAGTGTCTCGGGGGGGTCACGGCCGAGCTGAGATTGGGGGGTGGGGGTGGTGGGAGTTTGCCCCATGGCTGTGATGGGGGGAGAAGGGGTGGGTGGGGAGTGGGGGATGTGCTGTGGGGGTTTCAACAGCACAGTAATTAGGCCGGTGTAATGGGGAAGCTCAGATGCCCCCTAACCACCCCCCCCCGGTGCTTCTCTAGCCAGGCGAGCGCTGGGCGTCCCCCCCACAGGAGAGGAGTGCACCTCCGGGGTGGGTGGAAGGGCGTCACCCAACGGGGAGAGGACCAAGATGGGGCTTGGGTGTCCCTTGGGGTGGCCGGGTGGCGGGGTAGGGCTGCTGGGGGCTGCCACGATGAGGGACACCCCCACGCCTTTCTCCATGGCTCCCAGAGCTCTGCTCCCGCCCTCCCTCCCTCCCACCCATCCAGTGCCACCGGAGAGGTGGTGTCCCCCCTCCCGGGGCGGGCAGGGGCTGTGCCACCCCATCTAACACCTCAACGCACCAAAGCACCTCACTGGGGGAGGGACCCTGTGCCTGGTAGCCCCGTGCGCCCCAGCACTGTAAGGATGGGGCTGAGCCCCCACCACGGCCACCCTGTGCAAACCAAAGACCCCCACACAGACCCCCCCACCCCCATTCCCCGCGGCGCTGCGAGGATGCACAGCTGAGGGGTACGGGGAGGGCTCTCTCCATCCCACAGCCTCCCCCTTCCTCCTCCCTCGCCTCCCGACGCTATCCCTTTCGTTGGACTAACAGAGGCAGAGAGAGAGAGAGAGGTTTTATTATTCTTTTTTTTTTTCTTAATTTTTTATTTCCTAAAAGCCACCGGTTTTCATCCCAGGCACGGCCAGAGGAGCTCGCCCAGCGTTGAGGGGGGGAGGTTGGGCTGCAGCGCACAGCACAGCGGCTCATCAGTTTTTAGAATTAATGTAACGATAACGAAACAAATGGTGATTTTTAAGTTTTGTAAGGACTTTATTTTATTTATTTATTTATTTCATTTCAGAGGGGGTGGGGGCGGGAGGGGGATGTTTGTTTTTTAGCACAAGCCGGCTTTTCTAGAGGTTAAAGGAAAGGCTGTGCTCGGCCGTAAACGCTTTGCGGAAAGATCCCGGTTGCAAGGAGAGAAGGGGGGAAAGAGGGGCAGGGGGGGAAAAACAGATTTCCAAGAGGTTGTCAGCCCAGGGCTGGGGGAAAAAAAAACCCAACACTAGCAAAAATATTAATTTTTTTTTTAGTTTCAAAAGTAACACACACACAACCCCCAACCCCCGATGACACACACACATCCACACACAAAAACTACCTCAGGCTTTCATACCTCAGCACATTGCGCTTCTGTTCCTTTTAGAGATTTTTTGTGCCTTACAAAACTGATAGCTGGAGCATTATTTTTGTTTATTTTCTTAATAAAAAAAAAAAAAAGACTTGGAAAACACGCTCTCTACTGAGTGCGAGGCGGGAGAAGGAAAGCAATCCCATGGGTGCCAGAGCTCTTCCATAGTCTCCTTCTGCTGGCTGAGAGCCAGGGGCCGTTCCTTTGGAGAAAGCTTGAGAGATGTTTAAAGAGAGAAAAAGAAAAAAACCAAAAGAAAAAAATGGGGGCGAAAAAAAAAGAGGGGAAAGAAGAACAAAGAGAAAAAGAGATAAAAGGGGGGGAAGAAAAAAGGGGGAAAAAGAAAAAAAGGGAAAAGGAAAAAAGGGGGGGGAAGAGAAAAAAAAAGGAAAAGGAAACAAAAACCCCAAATATAAAAAAAAAGAAAGGTAGAAAGGAAAAAACAAACAACCAAACCAAGCAAGGAAAGGGGTGAAAGCCCTCGGGCAAGACGAGGGACGAGAACCGGGGGGGTGAGGTGGCGGTGCCAGCGCCGGCCCCGGGGGCTGTGACACCACACTGCAAAGTGTTCTGTGAAAAAAACAACCGAAACCCACCCAACGACAACATCAAAAACCAAACTCACAAGAGCCTGAGCTCGCTCTCCGTTGCTCTCGTTCCAGTGTCTTCGGGGGGTCACAGCCGAGCTGAGATTGGGGGGTTGTGGTGGTGGGAGTTTGCCCCATGGCTGTGATGGGGGGAGAAGGGGTGGGTGGGAGTGGGGGGTGTCGTGTGGGGTTTTTTTGGGGTGGTGGTGGTTTTTTTGAGGTGGTGGTGTTTTTTTTGCCAGGTGTCGCTTTACCCAGTGGCTCGGGGAGTGTGACGAAACGGGAAAAAGGGCTTCACTGAGAGGTTCAAATTAATAATTTCTTTGGACTTCGGTCACGGGCCCAATACGTCACTATTGCAAGTTCTGTGTGCGCGATGGCGATTACACTATTGCGGTTTAGAAGCAATTAGCGGGATCCACTATTGCGAGCTACAAATGCCCCCGACAAGTACCAACACAAACCACGAGGGCGCTAGATATTAATGCCTTAGAAGAGTGCACCAGTCACAAACTCAATCGCATGCCCTATACCGTACGGATGTTTCTTAGTCACTTACCCTCTCTCTCTCAGGTGAGGTCGCTCCATCCCGGGGAAGTTACCCTGTACAGCGTCCTGGATGGGGGGGGGCGGATCTCCTAGGGGCCAGCTGTATCCTTGGAGGATTCCCCATTTGTCTCCCCAGACCCCGCGGTTTATATTTCCTGACTCGGTGAGGGTGCAGGATTATGCCCGAGTGGATTACACTGTCTGGGATATTTCCCTCTGGTGGTGCCATAGCGAAGTCTCTGTTGCCAGTTTGTGATGTCCGGCGCTCAACGTCACGGGAAGAGTGGTGGGATGGGACTCGGGGCATTTTGATTGTTAAGGGCCATTTGGTTTTGGTTGTTCTGCGCCATCTTGAGATAAGCCCGGGCTGAGCTGTTTTGCAGCTCCCCCCAAGTTCTCTCTGCACAGCCAAGGCACGGCGGAGATGGAGCTGAGTGGGATGGCAGCTCCCTGCCTCTCACCTCTGGTGCTCTGAAACCGGCTTGGCTGGCTGCTCCCACACAGTGTGTTACTGGCTTGCCCAGCAGGTAAAGAACCCAGATTTGGGACACCACTGGGGTGTCCGTAAGGGGTCCTGGGCTGCTCTTATGGGGTCCTGGGGGGGACTCTTGCAGGCCAGAGGGAGTCTGGGGCAGTTTTTCAAGGATCTGGGGGTCCCCTCTGGTGCCTCTGGGGAGGGTTTTGTGGCTGGAGAGGGCCGAGCTGGTTTCAAGAGGTGCTTCCTCCCTTTCTCCAGCCCACCCAGCTCCCCCGACACCATCACCCCCCAGGTTGGTGGGTGCCCGCAGTGCCAGCCTGTCCCACTGGGTCGGGCACTGAGGGGGGCACAGCCCCAGCCGCGGGATGGGAGGAGGACTCCGTCCCCTCCCTCAGCAGCTTCTCGGCTACCGGATGAAGGAACGGAACTCAAGTCAACACAGGAGAAGCAGGCAGTGTGGGGTAGACCCCCATATCCTGCCCCAGACCCTCAGCCTGTGCCCTGCCCTGCCTGCGCTGGGCAGCCCTGCCCGCCTGCTGAGGAGGGGGTGCTGCCCACGGGCCCCGATAGAGGACACAGGGTATAGCGGGCTCTCTTCTCTCTCCTCCTCTGCAGGTCAACCGAGGAGGCAGCACCCACTGGGCTCCCTGCCAACCATATACCATCGAAGCAGTGATGCCTCTCTCTACCCCCTGCCCCCCCCCCAAGCCCCCAGGTCCCCCTGCCCTCCTCTGCTGCCTATAGGTCCTATCAGTGGGGACAGCTCCTTCTGGTCCAGGCACCCCCCGGGCTCCTGGGCCCCCCGAGGGCCACCCCAAGAGCCCCTGCAGCCTGTGCTCGCTGGCCAACTCGGAGGACTGCAGCAGCCTGTTGAGGAGCAGCTCCTCTTCCCAGAGATCCCTCTACCACTTCCTGGAGCCCTGGCCCAGTGCAGCAACAGAGCCAGTGGTGCTCACACACTCAGGACACCCCCGCTCTCCCATGGCTGCTGGTGGGGCAGTGGGGAAACTGGGGCTGGTCCTCAGCCAGGAGCCTCCACAGGAGCTGCCAGCAGGGACCGAGAAAGAGTGGGTTCCCAGGCAGGGAACGGAACTGAGCGTGGAAGCATACGCTGTGGAGCTCTGAGCTGCTGCGTGGTGCCAGGTCTATCCAACGTCAGGCAGTATGTTCCCAGGAGATGTCACCGCTAACAACTCTTCCGAGGAAGTGGGGCCGTTTCTGTAGTCATAGCCTGCCTGGAGAAAGAGCCCCACGGAGCCAATAGTCTGCTGAGCAGCAAGGGAGCAGAGTCGCTGACTCTCAACCAAGGACTGAAGTACAGCAACCCACTCTATTGCCTTCCCCCTTGCCCGCTGCCTCCCACAGTCACCAGGAAGCTCCAAGTGAGGGGACCCCTCCCCCACTCCCCCAAATCTGCCCAACACCCCCAAAGCTCCCCAAAGACACGGGACTCCTCCCACACATCTCCACTCCCCACACCGACAACCCTGCCTCCCCCCCAAAGCTCCAAAAAGCAGCAGTCCTTAGGGCAGACTCCTTAAGCTGACTCCACAGCTACGGCTCCCCGTCGGCTTTGGGGGAAACAAGGGGGCCCCGGGGCTCTCCGTGGGCTTTAAGGGGGTCCCAGGGCTGCCCACGGGCTCCCAGCAATGCCCGTGCCCAACACCCACCCCCGCTTCAGGGGGCCCAGCGCTGACACCCCCCACCCCATCTCGGGGGTACCTGGGGGGACTCGGCCGTGGGCTGGAGGCGGGCGAAGGGGGCACGGCCGGGCTGACCGGCCGGGGGGGGCTGAGAGCGGAGCCCAGAGCGGAGCCAAGCGCCCGGCCAGGCCGGCCCCGGGCACCCTGCGCTGCGGCCGGGGCTGCCGCCACCTGCGGGGAGCGAGCGGGGGGTGAGGGGGCGGCAGCGGGGGACGGGGGGCCGGAATCGGCCCTGTTCCCTCCGGGGACGCCCCAGTCAGCTCTGCCCCCCCCAAAGAGGCCCAGCCCACCCCCCGAGCCCCCCAGCCCGGTCCCGCCAACCCACAAATCCCCCGAACTGGCCCTGGACACCTCCGCTCCTGCCCCTGCCGCTGCCGCTGCCGCTGCCGCCGCCCCGCCCGCGCACGCTCTCGCTCTCGCTCTCGCTCCCGCTCTCGCTCTCGCTCTCGCCCCCCTCGGCCCCGGTCCGACCGGCTACCGTCTCGACCGGTACCGACCATCGCAGCTCCCGACCGCCGACGCACACCGGAAGTGCTCCCCTTCGCGTCCGCCAACCGCGCATGCGCCGAAGGGCAAACCCGGGCCACGCCCCCCAGCACCGCCCCCGCCCTCATCACCGCACCACCGCTTCTCTCCGCCCCGGGCAGTGCGAGGCCGAAACCAGCCCAGCGCTTCCCTAAATGCGCCGGGACCCCCCGAAACCAGCCCAGCCTTCCCCAAAATGAGCCGGACAGCCGTCTGCAGAGCTCCGCCAGCCCCCCCGACGGACATCACGGGGATGGGGGGAAAGAAAACAACCAGAAAGGTACTGAAAATAACGTGGAGACAGTGCTTAGAGATCCTTCTGAAAGGCAAAACCCGGCCTTTGTTCTCATTTTTGAACACGGGGTTTCGCAGTGCTTCGCGGGCAGTGGTTATCCAGGGGCATCAGCTATCCCGGGAAGCGAACGTTCCCATCCCGTGTGGCAAAAATCCACTCGCATGAATAACTCAGACAAAACCAGCCCACAAAAGGACAAGAGGCACCTTTGGTCACCCTTTGCTTGAAGCTTCGCTAAAACTGTATACTCAGATTGGCCCTGTCCTGCAGTTTCTTTCCCAGAGTTTTGCCCCAAACCCACGCTTCTAGCCCCGCTCCCCAAGCCCTCCCTCAGGGCCACCACCTTTCCCCAGCCCAGCCTGTCCTTAAAGCTTTTCTTTCCACACACAGCCCTTTCCACTCACCTCCCTCCGGGGCCTCCTCTCTCACAGGCACCTCACAGCCCTGCAAACCTCCCTCTCACGAAAACCCATTCCCCCCTCGCTCCCCCCTCACGCAACACCTATTCCCCTCACACACTCGCTCCCACCCCCCCCACCATCCTCCCTTCCTCTCTCCTCCTCTCTCCTCCCCCTCCCCCCATCTTTCGCCCCCCCTTCCCTTCTCCTCCCATTCAAAATGGCCCTTCCCTTCCCCTCTCGCCTTTTCCTGCCTCAGCCCCCGCCCCCCGCTCAGGTGACACCGCACACAGCCGCCATGAGGCGCGGCGGGGAGGGCCGGGGCTGTGAGAGGCGATGGCGGGGAGGGAATTTTTTTTCCTCTTCTTTTCATCTCCTCAGGCTTCGGGCAGCCCCGCGTGGGCGGCTGGAGATCCCCCCCTCCCCTTCCAGGAGTGGCCCCGGCCCTGGGGCGGCCCCCGTCTCCCTCCTCCCCACAGGCTCTCCTCAGGGAGAGCCCCCAAATCTGTCCCCTGGGCGGCTCCACAGCCTCCTGTGTGTCCGGGAATGGGGTTTCCCTCAGGGAGAGCCCCCAAATCCATCTCTGTCATTGCCCTACAGCCTCCTGCATGGCTGGGAGCAGTGATTCCCTCAGGGATAGATCCCCCCTCATCCCCAAACCTATCCCCAGGGTGGTCCCACAGCCTTCTGCATGGCTGGGAGCAGTGTTTCCCTCAGGGAGAGCCCCCAAATCCATCCCCAGGGTGGTCCCACAGCCGCCTGTGTGGCCAGGAACGGCGTTTCCCCCATGGATGGAGCCCTCTCCTTCCCCCTACCCCACTCCTGGGCAGCCTTTTCCTCCCTCCCACCTTCTCCCCACAGCTCTTCCAGGGCTGGGGAAACACTCCTGCCCTTTCTCTTCCTGCGGGTTTTGAGTAGAGCCCCCTGTCTTCCCAGCCCACACGTGGGGTCTGGGCAGCTCCACGCCTTGTGTTTGAAGCGGGAATTGGGATATTTCAGTTTTCTTCTGCCATCAGGCATGGTTGTGAAAGGGCCAGTTGTAGTGGTTAGGCTTTGGTGGGTGAGTAACAGCAAATCTTATTGAACTTTTCCTTTTTTTCAGATTTTGTGTAGGGGGCTCGTTGTCCTCACGCCCGCGAGTTCTGCTCCAGGTCAAGCGAAGCCCCATGGAACTGGCCCTAAGGGCGGCGGCGGCCATGGACCAGCGCCCCTTTGGCGTCGAGAACGTGGTTTATTTTGAGGTGAATCTCCCTGTTTTTCTTGAAAAGCGGGGGGCTGGTTTGTAGTGAGGCTTAAAACCCTGGGTTGTGCCTAAGTGTGGGGCTGATTTCAACCTCAGGGGCTGCGACTCCGTCCTCAGGGGCTCCGACTCACAGCCCTGGCAGCACCGTCAGCGCGCTGGGCTCAGCGTTCTCTTGTATTTTGAAGGGTTTCTTACGGATCGGCAGCAGCCAGGGATATTTAGCAGCTGTGTATTGGTGGTGGAATCCGTGTGGTGAAAAGATCTTTGGGGTAAAGAGGTGAATAGGTGGTTTGTTTTTTTTTCACCTCGAGAATGTTTCTTGTTGCCTTGTACCTGTAAAAAGATGTTCAAATCGTTAAGGTGTTCAAATCGTTTCATAAAATTACCCCCTAGACAGGAATATGTTTTGTGGTTGGTTTGAGGTTTTTTTATGAGTCCTTTCAGCCTGCTCTCCAGGTGGAAATGGGCAATGCAAAGGCATTACAATGATAGATTTGCTAAATATGTTGCCAAGGTCTATATTAGTGGCTTTCCCTGAAGCGGGGAAAAGACGTCCTGTTTAATTCTTGTTTGCATTTCAAATTCTCTGTGAAATGGATTAAGCAGAGAGGGCTTCTTTTTGTGGGTCTGCCCTTGGGAGGAGAACGCCTTTAGGAAAAGGCTTTTCTGGAGGGGACAGAGAACTTAATTGCTGATGTCTCTAAAAGCGCGCCCTGTTTGGGTGCTTTGAATTTTCCAGTGTGGGAAAAGCCGCAGAAGTGTGTATTTCTGTCCAGCTGCAGAGAAATGGGTAATACTGAGCCCTACAATAGCTTGGTTGTTTTTTTTCCCCTGTGTGATGACTGGTGTGGAGGGAGTTTGTACCAAAGAGTCAACTTCTGATTGTGGGCAGCCCCTGTTTTAGGAACTGTTGCGCAGATTGCTTATCGATGCAACTGCTGCCGCGACTCCCGCACTCCCTGCTGCTGTCAAGCTTTTATTACTTGTTCTGAAAAGCTCTCGAAATACGTGCTGAGCTGCGCGGCTCCCCCGAGCCAGGTGGCCACGGCCACTGCCTCCTCGGCTCCTGTTGGCCATGGCTGACTATTTTCAGCAGGATTCGAGTATGTCTACGTGCTCCTCCTTCCCTTTTAGCCATCTGTTATTTGAGTTTGGGACTCGGAGGCCTTACTGTCTTCCTGCGCTCTGTTTTTTATCACTGTTGACAGTTCTGGATTCACCAATAACAGTACTCAGCGCTTACATCTGGAACTCCCTGAAAACAATGAACTCATTGATCCAGGGCCAAAGGTTTAGAAATAAATGGAACAAGGTCAAGCCTTGGGATCTTTAGTAACGTGATTCGGAGCCTCTCACCTGGCTTCTTGGTGGAGCTGGCACAGAGGTCGGTGATAATCCAAAACCGCAGAGCGAGCTGGGTGCCCGTGGAAGGGGAACTGCACTCTCAAGTGGAAATACTTGGGGTCTCGTTGCCTGTGGGAGGGAAAGGGACGTCAAGAGTCAACCTAAAGGAACTTCTCACCTTCAGAGGTCGCGCTCTGGAGGTGATGGTTAATTGAGGGGAGTCGTGGAAGTGTGCCTTACTGAGCAACATGCTGCTGCCGGCCCGAGACTAAATGTCTCCAAAGTTTGGGATTGGTTTAAGTGCTTTTTGGTTATTAGCTGGATGTCACTCTTAGAAGCACCTCTTGCCCTGTCTGGAGGGGTTTGCTGCTGCCTCCTGCATTGGGCCAAGGGGACCGGCAGCCCTCAGGACAGGGACTTTCTCAGGCGTGGAGGTTAAACCTGGTGCATGCTGCTTAAAAACTGCTCTGGGTGTTAGTGCGGCGGTCACGGTGAGAAATGTGTTGGCTTAGGGGAGCCTGAGATTTGCATTCCTCTTAACTGCGGGGGATTTTGGGGAGCCTGTGTGGTACAATCCCCTTCCTGCTCCCAGATTCCTGTCACTGACCCGTCAGCGGGGTGTTAGCAGAGCTGATGCCCGCAGCGGCTGAGGGTCGGCATGATCCCGGCATCGCCGGAGCTCTGGAGCCAAGGAATGGGAGCGTGGCCCATTTCCATCACAGCTTGTGAGGGAAATAGTGCGGTTTGATATAGCCGGGGTGCGTAAACGGGGATTCCTCTTTGCACGTGTGCTTACAGGGTGCACGCATGTGTGTTACGTGGAGTGTTTCTTAATGCCTGCGAAGATTTACGAGATTGGTTAATGAGCGTTGCTTTGCTGTGCAAGTGCAAAGTGTTATTTTCATGCAGAAACCAGCTCGGATGTTCCGTTTAGGCATTCTGCCTTTAAAAAAAGAAAAATATTTTAAAGCTTTCCTTGCAGGCAGAATAACATCTGCTTTTGAGGATTGTTTCTTTCCCTGCAGGGTGGGAAAATCTACAGCCTCGCTAAGGCCGCAGAGGAAGAAAACTTGTCAGTTTCCTGGAGCAAACTGCAGTTTGGAGAGGGGGGTGTTTTGCCAGAGCGCCTTTTAGCACCTCGTCGGGCACATTTCTTTTCCCTGGGGGCTGAGGTTTAACACGGCCTTTTCATTTGCCTAGCTTTTGGTTGTATGAATTAATGGGTGTTTCAATGGGAACCACAAGACCTAATTTCTCAGTCACCATCTTAAAAATTGTGCAGGGACGGAAGTGGGACAGGGAGGTGACAGGAGTGAAACGCTGAAGGCTGTTAAGGCTGGAATAAGGAATGGCGGGGCTTGTTCTGGTCACATACTATGACAATAAAAGGCCACGAGTTCCTCGTGGAGGTAAAGAACTGACAATCTGGGAGGGCGTTCAGGGATTTGCCTCATCGAAGGGTTTCCAGGGGAATATGGGGGTCACTCTCCATCTCATTCCTGGTGAGCTGCCTGCCTGTTAAGACCATTATTACTTTATAATCACGGAGGGAGGCCCTGAATTCAGGTTTGGGAAGCCATTAGCTAATTTTGTGGTTAATGCTTTTTTTTTTTTTCAGAGTGAGTCTGTGAATCGGTTCTCTGTGCTGAAGGTGAGACACGTCCTTCCCTCTGCTTTGGCAATGGCCGCTTTCCTTGGGCACAGGGACCACACAGCCCTCTGCACGTTTCTCGGTAAGTAAATTGTGGCTGTGCCGCCTTCCTGCCCGGCCTGGGGAGCTTGTCCTTTACTGAGTGAGAAAGCAAGTTTTTCCCTGGAAGAAATAAAGAGATTTAAAAATCTCTATCCTTCTGTGCAGCAGTGCCGTCCCAATGCGGCCTCGGGAGAGGCACCTTTCCTCCAGCGCTGGAACCATGGCAGGGAAGGGACCTGCTATATCGTTAGGTGGACGAATTTCATCGTTCTTTGGCAACAAACGAATGTGGTGACAATGGTGACCTGGTCCAGCCAGCCTTGGTGATCAGTCCGCTCCTCCCTTTCCCTGTGGGAAGGCTCCGAGGATCTCCTGGGCTGTAGGAAAGGGGAGGCAGTAAGGATGCTGTGCTGGGGAGCTTTGACTGCCTTTGCTGTCTTCCAGATGGAGAGATGGATCCGCAGCACTTGGGAGCTCACCTTCCCCAAACGCTGAGTTTGCCATTTGTTATCCACAAACAACATGTTTTTCCGTGCAGGAAATGGATTTTTCAGAAATTCCAGCGTGTTATGGAAAGAAAACGCTCCTGGAGTTTTTAATGCAGGTCATTCTTTTTTGGTGTAGCGGTTAAAACGTGATGTCTGTAACTTTGAAATGAATATTTGTATGCATCTGTCAACGGGTACAATTCACATAGCCGCTCACAGGAGAAGGGATCTTAACCGCATTTCTGATTTTAGGCTGTATCGTGATAATGCCGGGGATTGATGTCGCGCTGGAGATTTTTCTCCAGTTTCCACCTTTTGCCACTAAATGAGCGGCAGAGATTTCCCAGCTAGACAGGCAGTGAGCTCTACGCAGGAATGTGAGCGCGGATCCAACGTTGACGGTAATTAAATTACGTTGTTCAGAGGTTCCTCCTTTTAATGAAAGTCTGGAAAAGTGAAAAAGGAGGTGCCTTTCTCCTTTGGGATTGCTGTTGTGGCAGAGGGGATGGAAACAACCCACGGGGGTTTTGCTCCGCTCCTGGCTTTGGCTTGGAAAAAGCCCTGAACGGTTTGATCCCTGTGGGGCCAACTCTGAGCAGGGTGAGGGGCAGCTGTGCCAGGAGATCCAGAGGGTCCATCTCCACAGTTTCCGTGTCCAGTGAGCAGTTTCCCCGAAAGGAGGGAAATTCTGGGAGAATGGGGAGCGGTGTGCAATGATGAGGGTGGTGAGGAAGGCTAAAGGATGATCTCAATGATTTTAACTTGTGCTGTTTTTTCTATACATCTTTTGGGCAGAATGGATGGGGACTTTGGGTTTAGCCGAAGAAGGATAACCCTGAAATCAGCGTTGGGCCGTGAGTTCCGGCCCAGCGGTCAGAATAACCGCAAACCCTGGGGAAAGGGGGCTGAGGAGCGGGTGCACGGTTGGTTCGGCACCGGGGCTCTGCCAGTCCTTGCTGTTGCTGTTGACCTGCTCCCCATGGCTTGGCCAGTTCTCCCACTGCCCCGCAGCGCTGCAGAGGGTAACAGAGGGGTTATTTTGGCTGGAGTATACCCCTGTGCTTGCCAGAAATGGCCAGTGCTAGCCCAGGCTGGGCTTGCCACTCAGGCTGACCTCATGATGCCGGTTGCCGGCCTCCCGCGTTCTACACAACATTCCAACGGTGGTCTTGGCCCACCGTCGCAGCTCTTCTGCTGCTGGCTGTCGGTCTCAGAGTGAACCTCGCCAGTTTGCTCAGCGTTTGAGGAAGGAAGCGGCAATTTTCTTGCCCGATGGGGCGCAAAAGGGCTCACGTGGTGGAACGGTAATGCTGTTGGTGGCGAGAAGGGGCTGTGGGAGTTGTTAGAGGGCAGTTGGTGACGCTGTGCTGGGAAATAACTGCCGTACCTGACACGTCCCCTCCTTCGAAGCGGGTGCGTGCTAGCGTGCTGTTCCCAGCTCTCCTTCCTCACCTCCTCTGCCTTAACAATTTCAGACACGTCAACGTCGGCAGTGAATTTCAGGCGGAGATCCCAGACCTCCAGGACAGATCCCGGTTGGAGGAGGAGGAGGAGGAGGGAGCGTCGCTAGTGTGGAAGCCCTGGGGAGACATCGCAACGAACCCGGAAACACAGGACAGAGGTTTCTCTTCACGCTTTTCTTCCCAGGTCCCCCCCGAGATACTAAGGGTCGAAAACTGCACGTTTTCACAGCAGCTGTTTGTCCGTTGGGACCCTCTCCCTCTTTTCCTTGACAGCATTCGTGGCTGGTAGCACCCGAGGGTGGCTCAGATCTGGTGGGACAGTGAACAGATAACAACCGGTGGTGCTCTGAGTCGCGTCCTCTGGGAGAGACGGTCAGGGGCGTTTGTAGCTGTCCCACGTCAGCTGCAGCGACCTCGGGAGAGGGGAGATCTGTCTCTGGAGCTACCGGTCCCAAAGCTGCTCTGAAGGGAGAGAGAGCGATACCGGATAACCTGCCTTTTTTTCGATGCCTTTTCTGGGTCTCCAGTCTGTCTGCTCTGTTTGCCCTCTGCCTTGTATCGCACTTTTTCTCCTTTCTTGACGAAAGCTGACTTTCTGTTGGTTTTTGTTGCATTTCTAGTGACAAATCTGCTCAACTTCGCCTGCTCCAATGTCATGCCGGGGGGAAGAGCCAACCTGGAGCACGCCTTGCACCGCCTGCATGAAGCTCTGGTAAGAAGCAGCTCTTTTCGAATTCCTACTGGACTAGGAAATATTCTCATCAACTGCCGTGGGTGGAGGTGACCCCGACACGCTGTTGCTGAGCGTCGACTGAGTACCATCTTCCCACAGTGGGCTGAAGAGTTGATCTTTTGGCCCCTGCTGAGGGGGTATCTAAGTCTTGTTCTCTGAACTCCCGCAGGAGGGTCTGGAGATGTTGCAGTCTGGGGCACCCCAGCGACCTGAATCCCATCCCCTGGCTGATTATCATTACGCAGGTAAACTGGAAGCAGAGCTTGTTGCTTCTCCAGGAATGCGAGCGGGTACTGCCGTTCCCTTTGTTCTGATTGAAAGAAGTGATTTTTAGAAACGTGCGAGCAGCGGTTCGTGTTCTTTGGGGCAGGGAAGTAGTCTTTTTAATCTGTTCTGGGGGCCTTTTGGCACGGGGAATGCCTCGTCCCTGTGTTCTAGCCTGCTGCTGTCCCTTGCGGTGACACCCCACGCCGCCCAACGCTCCTCCTTTCCCTCGCGCCCCGGCTTTACTGCGTGCAGGGTTTGCTCTGCTGGCAGCCATAACTGCTCGTGCTAACAAACTGCCTGCGGTGTTGGCTAATTGCTTTCCGAAGGAGGAGACATGTGGACGCGTGACGAATACATCGTGCGCGTTTCCGTGAGGTTGCAAGGGGTCTAATCGTTTGCACGTGGCTGTTTCTTCTCAGGCTCAGACACTTGGACGCCCCTGGAGGAGCAGTTGTTTAAAGAGGCTTTTTATGTGCATAAGAAGAATTTCCACCTGATCCAGAAGAAGGTAAAGCCGTTAGACCGAGGCGGGTCACGGGTTGGTAGCGTGGAGGGGAGTTTTAACCCAGAAAAGTCGTCTTTTGAATGGTGCATTGTAATCCTGTCCTTGGGATGCCGCTTCATTCCAAAAAGATACCGGTACAAGACATAATTGGCTCTAATGTCTACCGAATTTGCCCGAATATCAAGCGAATATTTAATCTCTCCAGTACAAAATACAGGAAATACTAGAAGAACACTGACACGTTCCGCTGACCATCGGCACGAAACGTACAGTTCTGCCCTCCCAAGGCTTCTTTACGGCCCTTTCAGAAGAAGGGGGCTCGTTTTCGGCCTGATCTCACCCGTGCGTTGCGCTGTGGGAACTGCAGACACAGGGGAGGACAAACAGTGCTGGATAGATCTGTCCTGGGTCTGTGCCTTCATTGTTTTCCTGTGGTATTTCCCTCATCGATCGCTTCTGGTTTTCTCCCGACAGATTCAGACGAAGACCGTGGCCCAGTGTGTGGAATATTACTACACCTGGAAAAAACACGTCAGGTTTGGCGCCACCCGACCAGGGTGGACAGCCAAAAGGCTGCAGCGAGGCACGGATGAGGTGGAGGAGGCCGAAGAGAAGGTAGGAAAACTGCCGGGGGTGGGTGCGAGATGCCGCTCCTCCATGAACCCTTTGTCCCAGGCTCTGGGAAACGATCCACTTCGTGTTAAACTTGCTGCTGATGATTTTTGGGGATGTTTCGTAACGTCCCAGTGCTCCGTCAAAGGAACTGTTGGTGACCCACCTCTGTGCGGGTGTTGCCAAAACCTTCCTTGCCAGGAAATGGGACTTTGGCTCACAGAAACACATATTATTTAGGGTTTTTTTTGGTGGTAGACACCGGGTAACCATGTCCCTTCAGTGCTCAGTAATTCTACGTTTTAAACCCATTTTACAGACTTTTGTGGAGGAAAGTGCTGTTCCGCTGAGGACGGTAGAAATAATACGGTTTTTCTTTCACCATCTGTCTTTGCACCCCATCCTCCCCGCCGAGTTTCAGCATTGTTTGGGCTGTTTTAGTGTTCGGAGGAGCTCACCGGGGCAGGCTGGGGCTGATAGAACACGTTCCACCCGGCACACAAATAGACCCCTCACTGCCTCGGCCGTCTGGGGATGTTTCCAGCCAGTTTTTCGCTTTAGCTGTCCCCCTTGCTGAGGAGAAGGAGAAATGAGCACAGGCTGTCTGCTTTACAGGCTGGTTGCAGCCCGAAGAAGAGGCGCCGGCTCGGGCCCAATGAAAAGCTCACCAAGAAGCCGAAGAGAAGCGAAAAGACGCCCCGTGGCACAGGCAGTCCCTCCCGCCATTCCGGGGACGCTCCGTGCGGGGCTGGAGGCGCAGGCGATGTGGCTGGGTTTCCCTGCGGGCAGTGTGGAAGGTGAGCCGCTCGTTTTTAATTCTCAAAACCCGCTGCTTTGGGCTCAAACCGATGGAGACTCGGCATTTCCATCCTCTTCCCATCTCCTCCGCACTCGGAGCTCCTCCGTCTCCCGCTGACTGCAGCCACAAGGGTCTCTCTCTCTCTCTCTCCCTTTGAAGGCCCTTTCCTCCCATTACAGGCCTGGGGCGGTTCATCTCCTCGGGCGAGAATCCCAGCGTTTCTCGTTTTTTTTGGCTGAGAAAAAGGTTCCGCTGAAGTTCCTTCTTGCGGTTTGCGGCCCGAGGGCTCCCGCGCTACAGTCGCTTGTGCCACGCAGAGCCACTTGAGTTTCAGTCTGACCCGATTTTAAGCCGTCTCGCCGTTACTTCTCTTATTTTAATCCCTAATGATCTGCCGTGTTTAACCACCGAGGTCCCACCCACCCGGGGGTACTGGCACAAGCTGTATGGCACCACGCAGCAAAACAGACCAGAAGCTCACAAAAGTAGAAATAATGAAATGTCATCTAATGATTATTTTTTTTTAAAAAAAAAAAAAAAAAAGGAATTCAAAATCCCTGTTTGTTTTCTCCCTTCCAGGGTGTTTGGGACAGTCAACGGGAGGAATGCGCACGTGAAATACCATCGCCTGCAGGAGGATCGGAAGGCCCCAGAGGAGTCTTTAAAGGGCGGCGAAGCCGGCAGAAGCCCAGAGGGTGACCGCCTCTAGTTGGCAACTGGGCAACTGCCGGTTCAGCCCGGCAACCAGGTCCCTTTCATGCTCTGGGAAAACCCACCCACCATCTCTCGCCTCCGGCAGCACCTGAGCTCTGCGGAGGGTCCACCACCACGAGGTCGCCCCCACTCACGAAAGACCCACAAGATGAGAATGGCAGAGAAAGAGTTATCATATTTAATAGTGTTTCCCCCTTAGGTAATAGTCCCGTGTAGGTTTTAGGTCTTAGCTAGCCATCCTTTAGGTCTTAGTTTTAGGCTTTAGTGTTCTTCTGATAGGAGTGAGGTTTGTTGTTCTGGTACGAGTCAGGATGTTTATCTTGTTATAGGAGTAAGTGGGGGGGGTTATGTGTTGTTGTCCTTAATTTATTACATTGGGTTGTTGAACGTTCCAGTCCTGGGGCTGCTCTTGCTGGGTTTGTGCTGTAAATAACTGAAGCTGTCAAAACCCGTTCCACACGGTTGGTGGTGCAAAGTGAAGGAGAACCTGGGTCCGCGCCGCGTGGTGCTGTTCCCTGGTTGGTTTTCCCACTGGAAAGCACTGTGGCACCACCGTGGCAGAGCCATCAGCAGGATTGGGGTGGGTGAAGGCGTTGGATGGCCGCGAAGCCTCTCGGTTATCCGCCAGAGTCGGCGTTGGCCTTTCGTGCTGCACTGTAGCGCCCATCGGTGTTTGATTGCACAAATAACGCGGCTTTCGGCAGTGAAAATGGCAGTTGGATTAGTCCAGGGAATGACATTGGAGTTTTCCCTGACCGGATGGCTGCAAAGGTTTTTGTCATCATAGTGAGTTTTGTTCGAATGTCTTAAGAGTCTCGCTATCAAGCAATTATCTCAATCTTATGTATTAGTGATACGGGATAGAAAATGAGGCTCATCCAAGTACAGAAAGACTTGGATAAATCTCAAAGGGGGGAATTGTTGTAGTAAAACGGACATCAACTAGGAAAATTAAATGTCATTGAAGCAACAAAGGAAACGTGCTGCTGCTCAAGTCCTCTCTACTGCCCCAACGCTATTTCTTGACCTCATCTTCACATAGAGAAATAGTTACTGGACACGATTTATCTATGGTTCAGTTAAGGAACTACCCAGCAGGCGATGGAGCACTGTTGAGAAGCAGGGGGTTCCTGTCGAGAGAGCCATGAACTGTAGGCCTGGTCAGCAAACCCCGAAAACCACTCGGAAGTGCCAAGATGAGAGGAAAAGCAGGTAAAAGGGAGTTCCGGCAGGGGGAGATGGTGACCACCCACTCATTGACCACCTCCCCAAACGGTACCACCTACTCAAAAGAAGGAAAAAAAAGACAGAGTCTGCGCACTCCTTTACGTGGGAAGCAAAGAAATCTCGACCAGTCATTAGAGGGAATGACAGGGAATATGTATTAATTGTTCGAATATGTAATAATCAATGAATGAAAGTGGAGATTTTTGGAACTAAGGTGTGAGCACTCCTGTTTTGGGACAAGCAGCCCATTTCTGCGCATTAATGGCATAAACTTAGAAATACCTCTGCTCTGTGTGTGTGACAAAACGGGAAAAAGGGCTTCACTGAGAGGTTCAAATTAACAATTTCTTTGGACTTCTCTCACAGGTCCAATACGTCACTATTGCAAGTTCTGTGTGTGCGATGGCGATTACACTATTGCGGTTTAGAAGCAATTAGCGGGATCCACTATTGCGAGCTACAAATGCCCCCGACAAGTAGCAACACAAACCACGAGGGCGCTAGATATTAATGCCTTAGAAGAGCGCACCAGTCACAAACTCAATCGCATGCCCTATACCGTACGGATGTTTCTTAGTCACTTACCCTCTCTCTCTCAGGTGAGGTCGCTCCATCCCGGGGAAGTTACCCTGTACAGCGTCCTGGATGGGGGGACAGATCTCCTAGGGGCCAGCTGTATCCTTGGAGGATTCCCCATTTGTCTCCCCAGACCCTGCGGTTTATATTTCCTGACTCGGTGAGGGTGCAGGATTATGCCCGAGTGGATTACACTGTCTGGGATATTTCCCTCTGGTGGTGCCATAGCGAAGTCTCTGTTGCCAGTTTGTGATGTCCGGCGCTCAACGTCACGGGAAGAGTGGTGGGATGGGACTCGGGGCATTTTGTTTGTTAAGGGCCATTTGGTTTTGGTTGTTCTGCACCATCTTGAGATAAGCCCGGGCTGAGCTGTTTTGCAGCTCCCCCCAAGTTCTCTCTGCACAGCCAAGGCACGGCGGGGATGGAGCTGAGTGGGATGGCAGCTCCCTGCCTCTCACCTCTGGTGCTCTGAAACCGGCTTGGCTGGCTGCTCCCACACAGGGAGGCGTGTGCATCACGAAGCCCGCACTAAAGCGGGGTGGGGGCAGTTGGTTAGCAAAGCCAAAGTGGTTATTAATGGTGGTTAATGGCACACTAATTACGCCCGTGTAATGCGGAAGCTCAGATGCCCCCTAACCACCCCCCCCCCGCCCCGGTGCTTCTCTAGCCAGGGGAGCGCTGGGCGTCCCCCCCGCAGGAGAGGAGCGCAGCTCCGGGGTGGGTGGAAGGGCATCACCCTCTTGTGGTTCGCTCCAGGTAAATGAACTGCAAAACTTAACCAGCGCGGCAGTCACTGTGCCACGAGACCAAACCCCAGACGAGAACGAGGAGGTCATCGTTAAAATCATTGGGCATTTCTTTGCCAGTCAGGTACGGTTTGGCCGTGGCGTTACCTGATATTCCCAGGCCGCTTTCATCCACCGAGGAAAGGTGTGGGGCTTGCTGAGCCCAGCAGCACCCGAGCGACCTGCTGCTCTTCTTTTGGGTGGTCTCTGTGCCCCCAAGAGGCACTGAAGGTGTTTCGGTAGCTTCCCCCCAGCTGTGCAAGTGCTGAAATTGAAGATTGGCTCGATTGAGCTAAAAATGTGTGTTCTGGAGGCCGTGCAGAGCAGCGCCCAGGGTGTGAATGGACTCCGCTGTGCAGGCAAAGCCACCCGCATCCCACCTGGGTGCATCTTCCATAACTGCACAGCGCAAGATGAGGGAAATGCTCCAGCAGGTGAAGCAGCAGGAGCAGAAACACGCTCTGGGAGCCCCGGCCTCGCAGCACAGCAAGGGAGGCTCCCGCCGTGCCGCCCAGCACCGCCCGATGAATGTAACCCCGCCGCCGGACATCCCCCCCCTCCCAAATCCTCCTCCCCCACCCCCAGCAGGTCAGGGGAGCAAACCAAAGACCCCCCAAACACACCCCCCCCATTCCCCGCGGCGCTGTGAGGATGCACAGCCGAGGGGTACGGGGAGCGCTCTCTCCATCCCACAGCCTCCCCCTTCCTCCTCCCTCGCCTCCCGACGCTATCCCTTTAGTTGGACTAACGTGGGCAGGTTTGGGTACCTCAGCACCTCACACTTGTGTCTCCCTTTCAGAGATTTTGTGTGCCTTGGAAACCTGAGAGTTGGAGGGTTTTTTTATTAATTTTCTAATAAAAAAAGAAACGAGTTGGACAAAACGATGGGGATAGGCAGCACTGTGGTCATTCTCTCCGGGGCGTTGTGGAGGAAGGCTGCCAGTCTTCCTCCCAGTGTACTTTTCCCCGTTGGCTCCAGACTGCTGCTGGGGCTGAGCTCTGAGCCGCCAGAGCGGTTCTCAGCAGACGGTCACTCGGCGCAGACAATGAGGCCCCGAATAGCCCTTCCTGTGCTCTTGATGGCTCCGGACGGCTCTGCTCCTCTGCTGCTTCTAAGGTGGGGCTGCCCCAGTGCCCTCACTCAGGAGCCTTTTGTCTGTGCAGGTCTCACTTGTGACAGGGTGGAAAAAAAAAGGGGGGGAAAAGAAAAAAGGGGAGAAAAGTAAAAAAAGAGAAAAGTGAAAACGGGGGAAAAGGGGGAAACAGAGAAAAAAGGGGGAAAAGGAAAAAAAAAGGGAAAAAACAAAGGGGAAAAAGAGGAAAAAAGTAAAAAAAGAGAAAAAGTAAAACGGGGGGAACGGGAAACAGAAAAAGGGGGGAAAAGAAAAAAAAAAGGGAAAAAGGAAAAAGGGGAAAAGAGAAAAGGGGGAAAAGAAGTGAAAAAAGGGAGAAAAAAAATATGGGGAAAAGGGGAAACAGAAAAAAGGGGGAAAAAGCAAAAAAAAAGGGAAAAAGAAAAAAAGGGGAAAAAGAGAATAAAGGAGGGGGAAGCAAAAAACAAAAGGGAGAAAGAAGAAAACCCCCACATATTAAAAAAGAATGGTAGAAAGGAAAAACCAAACAAACCAAGGAAGGAAAGTGGGAACAGCCGCCGGGCAGGAGGAGGGACAGGACCCGGGGGGTCGGGGCGTGGGGGGAGGTGGCGGTGCCAGCGCCGGCCCCGGGGGCTGCGACACCACGTTTTTGTCCTCTACTGCAAAGTGTTCTGTGAAAAAAACAACCAAATCCCACCCACCGACAACATCAAAACCCAAAGAGAAATCTCTCCAGCTCACACGAGCCTGAGCTCGCTCTCCGTTGCTCTCTTTCCAGTGTCTCGGGGGGGGTCACGGCCGAGCTGAGATTGGGGGGTGGTGATGGTGGGAGTTTGCCCCATGGCTGTGATGGGGGGAGAAGGGGTGGGTGGGGAGTGGGGGATGTGGTGTGGGGGTTTTTTTGAGGGGTGGTGGTTTTTTGCCAGGCGTCGCTTTACCCAGTGGCTGTGGGAGGTGTTGGCATCAGGAAGCCTGCGCTAAAGCGGGGTGGGGGCCTCGCCGCAGTTGGTTAGCAGAGCCAAAGTGGTTATTAATGGTTATTAACAGCACAGTAATTAGGCCCGTGTAATGGGGAAGCTCAGATGCCCCCTAACCAACCCCCCCCCGGTGCTTCTCTAGCCAGGCGAGCGCTGGGCGTCCCCCCCGCAGGAGAGGAGTGCACCTCCGGGGTGGGTGGAAGGGCGTCACCCAACGGGGAGAGGACCAAGATGGGGCTTGGGTGTCCCTTGGGGTGGCGGGTTAGGGCTGTTGGGGGCTGCCATGACGAGGGACACCCCCACGCCTTTCTCCATGGCTCCCAGAGCTGTGCTCCCTCCCACCCATCCAGTGCCACCAGAGAGGCGGTGTCCCCCCTCCCGGGGCGGGCAGGGGCTGTGCCACCCCATCTAACACCTCAATGCACCAAAGCACCTCACTGAGGGAGGGACCCTGTGCCTGGTAGCCCCGTGCGCCCCAGCACTGTAAGGATGGGGCTGAGCCCCCACCACGGCCACCCTGTGCAAACCAAAGACCCCCCCAAACACACCCCACTCCCCCCATTCCCCGCGGCGCTGCGAGGATGCACAGCTGAGGGGTACGGGGAGGGCTCTCTCCATCCCACAGCCTCCCCCTTCCTCCTCCCTCGCCTCCCGACGCTATCCCTTTCGTTGGACTAACACAGGCAGAGAGAGAGAGAAAGAGAGGTTTTATTATTCTTTTTTTTTTAATTTTTTATTTTTTATTTCCAAAAAGCCACCGGGTTTTCATCCCAGGCATGGCCAGAGGAGCTCGCCCAGCGTTGAGGGGGGGAGGTTGGGCTGCGGCGCACAGCGCAGCGGCTCATCAGTTTTTAGAATTAATATAACACTAACGAAACTAAGGGTGATTTTTAAGTTTTGTAAGGATTTTAATTATTTATTTATTTATTTCATTTCAGAGGGGGCCGGGGCGGGAGGGGAACATTTGGTTTTCAGCAAAAGCCGGCTTTTCTAGAGGTTAAAGGAAAGGCCGTGCTCAGATGTAAATGCTCCCCTCCAGCGTCCTGGATGGGGGGGACAGATCTCCGAGGGGCCAGCTGTATCCTTGGAGGATTCCCCATTTGTCTCCCCAGACCCTGCGGTTTATATTTCCTGACTCGGTGAGGGTGCAGGATTATGCCCGAGTGGATTACACTGTCTGGGATATTTCCCTCTGGTGGTGCCATAGCGAAGTCTCTGTTGCCAATTTGTGACGTCCGGTGCTCAACGTCACGGGAAGAGTGGTGGGATGGGACTCGGGGCATTTTGATTGTTAAGGGCCATTTGGTTTTGGTTGTTCTGTGCCATCTTGAGATAAGCCCGGGCTGAGCTGTTTTGCAGCTCCCCCAAGTTCTCTCTGCACAGCCAAGGCACGGCGGGGATGGAGCTGAGTGGGATGGCAGCTCCCTGCCTCTCACCTCTGGTGCTCTGAAACCGGCTTGGCTGGCTGCTCCCACACAGTGTGTTACTGGCTTGCCCAGCAGGTAAAGAACCCAGATTTGGGATGCCACTGGGGTGTCTGTAAGGGGTCCTGGGGGGGACTCTTGCAGGCCAGAGGGAGTCTGGGGCAGCCCTTCAAGGATCTGGGGGTCCCCTCTGGTGCCTCTGGGGAGGGTTTTGTGGCTGGGGAGGGCCCAGCTGGTTTCAAGAGGTGCTTCCTCCCTTTCTCCAGCCCACCCAGCTCCCCCGACACCACCACCCCCCCAGGTTGGCGGGTGCCAGCAGTGCCAGCCTGTCCCACTGGGTCGGGCACTGAGGGGGGCACAGCCCCAGCCACGGGATGGCAGGAGGAACCACAGCACCAGGGATAGAGACCAACATTTTATTTCTTTAACGTTTCCCATGGGGGGCACCCCAGGGTTGCGCGGCTGCACCGCAGCTGGTGCCAGGAGGGACTCCAACGTCCCCCCCACAGCTCACCTGGCTCCGCTCGTGATGCTTTTGATGGGGCTCAGCGCGGTCTCTTCTGTGCTACGGACCAAGCGGCTCCAGGTAGGCGACTGCTGCACCGCACTGTGCCGCAGCGTGGGGTGGTGTGGGGGGCTGCGGCACGGGGCTGGGAGCTGCTCCTGTCTCACCCAGCTCCCGGGGTCCTGCAGAGGGACTGGAAGAAGCCGAATCAAGGGATAACGGATGCAAGAGCCCACGCGCAGGAGCAGAGAGGTGAGTGGCCCTGGCACCGAGCACCGTGCAAACAGCCCACACCCCACGGCAGCCCTGAGCCGGGGCTGTGCCAGGGGCTGCCGGCCGCTCACTCCGTCCCCTCCCTCAGCAGCTTCTCGGCTAGCGGATGAAGGATGGGAGCTCAAGTCGACACAGGAGAAGCAGGGAGTGTGGGGGAGACCCCCAGATCCTGCCCCAGACCCTCAGCCCGTGCCCTGCCCTGCCTGCGCTGGGCAGCCCTGCCCGCCTGCTGATGAGGGGGTGCTGCCCGTGGGCTCCAGCGGAGGAGACGGGGTGCAGCGGGTCTCTTCTCTCTCCTCCTCTGCAGGGCAACCAAGGAGGCAGCGAGGAGGGAGCACCAGGCCCCACAGGACCCACTGGGCTCCCTGCCAACCATATACCATCTGAGCAGTGATGCTTCTCTCTACCCCCTGCCCCCCCCCACCAAGCCCCCAGGTCCCCCTGCCCTCCTCTGCCGCCTATAGGTCCTATCAGTGGGGACAGCTCCTTCTGGTCCAGGCACCCCCCGGGCTCCTGGGCCCCCCGAGGGCCACCGCAAGAGCCCCTGCAGCCTGTGCTCGCTGGCCAACTCGGAGGACTGCAGCAGCCTGTTGAGGAGCAGCTCCTCTTCCCACAGCTCCCTCTACCACTTCCTGGAGCCCTGGCCCAGTGCAGCAACAGAGCCAGTGGTGCTCACACACTCAGGACAACCCCGCTCTCCCATGGCTGCTGGTGGGGCAGTGGGGAAACGGGCTGGTCCTCAGCCAGGAGCTGCCAGCAGGGACCGAGAAAGAGTGGGTTCCCAGGTAGGGGATGGACAGGACACAGAGGCCCACGGACAAGCACCTGTCCCCCGGAAGGCCCCCAGCCATGGACATGGACCAGGTGGAGCGGGTGCTGGAGATCACCCGCACTTTCCAGGCCTTGAAGGCAAAGACGGAGGAGTCCTGCAAGACCATGGGCAGGGAGTGTGGCCAGGCAGACCCAGGGCTGTGCAGGACAGGAAGGTGCCCGCGGCAGGGCTGCGCCTGGCTGTGGGGCTACTTGAAGGGCTGGTGGAGATGCCACTAGCCGTGTCTGCTTCTGCCAGCCCTGCAAGCGGTGACAGCACCAGGCCCAGAAGACCAACAGTGCCCCGAATACTGAGCGGCTGTGGGGTGTGGGGCCAGGAACCCCTCTGGGGTACCCCCTATGTGAAACGTTAAAGAAATAAAATGTTTGTCTCTAGCCCTCGTGCTGTCCTTCCTCCTCCCGTCCCACGGCTGCGGGTGCTCCCCCGAGGGAGCAGGCTGCAATCAGCAAGCACTCTGTGTTGAGCTCCCCTGCTCACAGCCATGCTCCGCCTGAAGGCGGCGAGGCAGAAGCAGTCTCCAGCCAACTTGGGCGCAAAAAGGTTCATCTGACTCAGTGGGTGAGGAAGGGCCCGTTTCAACTCTGTACCTCTGGCATTCTCAGGTCGGAGGATTTGATGGAGCCAACTGAGAGCGGCAGCATACGCTGCGGGGCTCTGAGCTGCTGCGTGGTGCCAGGTCTATCCAACGTCAGGCAGTACGTTCCCAGGAGACTTCACTGCTAACAACTCTTCCGAGGAAGTGGGGCCGTTTCTGTTGTCGTAGCCTGCCTGGAGAAACAGCCCCACGGAGCTAAGAGTCTGCTGAGCAGCAAGGGAGCAGAGTCGCTGACTCTCAACCAAGGACTGAAATACAGCAACTCACTCTATTGCCTTCCCCCTACGCCCGCTGCCTCCCACAGTCTAGAAGAAAAGAACCAGGGAGCTCCAAAGGAGGGGACCCCTCCCCCACTCCCCCAAATCTGCCCAACACCTCCAAAGCTCCCTCAAGACACGGGACTCCTCCCACACACCTCCACTCCCCACACCGACAACCCTCCCCCTCCCCCAACGCTCCAAAAAGCAGCAGTCCTTAGGGCAGACTCCTTAAGCTGACTCCACAGCTACGGCTCCCCGTCGGCTCCAGGGGAGACAAGGGGGCCCCGGGGCTCTCCGTGGGCTTTAAGGGGGTCCCAGGGCTGCCCACGGGCTCCCAGCAATGCCCGTGCCCACCACCCACCCCCGCTTCAGGGGGCCCAGCGCTTGACACCCCCCGACCCATCTCGGGGGTACCTGGAGGGACTCGGCCGTGGGCTGGAGGCGGGCGAAGGGGGCACGGCCGGGCTGACCTGCCGGGGGGGGCTGAGAGCGGAGCCAAGCGCCCGCCCAGGCCGGCCCCGGGCACCCTGCGCTGCGGCCGGGGCTGCCGCCACCTGCGGGGAGCGAGCGGGGGGTGAGGGGGCGGCAGCGGAGGACGGGGGGGGGGGGAGCTAAATCGGCCCTGTTCCCCCCGGGGACCCCCCACTCGGCTCTGCTCCCCCCCAAAGAGGCCCAGACCGCCCCCCGAGTCCCCCAGCCCGGTCCCGACACCCCACAATCCCCCGAACTGGCCCTGGACACCTCCGCACCACCGCTCCTGCCGCCGCCGCCGCCCCGCCCGCCCACTCTCCTTCTCCCGCTCCTACTCTCCTTCTCCCGCTCCTGCTCTCCTCGGCCCCGGTCCCCCCCGTCTCTCCCGGTACCGACCGCCGACGCACACCGGAAACGTTCTCCTTCGCGTCCGCCCAACCGCGCACGCGCCGAAGGGCAAACCCGGGCCACGCCCCCCAGCGTCGCCGCGGCGAAAGCGGGCGAGAGGGGCGGGGCCGCGTCGAGGAGAACGAGGGGGCCGGGCCCCACCGCAGCCCCGCACCGGGCACTGCGAGTTCGAAACCATCTCTGCCCTCCCCAAAATCAGCCGGGACCGCCCGAAACCAGCCCAGCCTTCTCCAAAATGAGACGGACGTCCGCCTGCAGAGCTCCGCCAGCCCCCCCGACGGACATCACGGGGATGGGGGCAAAGAAAACAACCAGAAAGGTACTGAAAATAACGTGGAGACGGTGCTTAGAGATCCTTCCGAGAGGCAAAACCCGGCCTTTGTTCTCATTTTTGAACACGGGGTTTCGCAGTGCTTCGCGGGCAGTGGTTATCCAGGGGCATCAGCTATCCCGGGAAGCGAAAGTTCCCATCCCGTGTGGCAAAAGTCCACTCGCATGAATAACTTAGACAGAACCAGCCCACAAGAGGCACCTTTGGTCACCCTTTGCTTGAAGCTTCGCTAAAACTGTATACTCAGATTAGCCCTGTCCTGCAGTTTCTTTCCCAGAGTTTTGCCCCAAACCCACGCTTCTAGCCCCGCTCCCCAAGCCCTCCCTCGGGGCCCACCACCTTTCCCCAGCCCAGCCTGTCCTTAAAGCTTTTCTTTCCACACACAGCCCTTTCCACTCAGCTCCCTCCGGGGCCTCCTCTCTCACAGGCACCTCACAGCCCTGCAAACCTCCCTCTCCCGAAAACCCATTCCCCCCTCACTCCCCCCTCACGCAACACCTATTCCCCTCACACACTCGCTCCCACCCCCCCCACCATCCTCTCTTCCTCTCTCCTCCCCTCCCCTCCCCCCATCTTTCGCCCCCCCTTCCCCTCTCCTCCCATTCAAAATGGCCCTTCCCTCCCCCTCTCGCCTTTTCCTGCCTCAGCCCCCGCCCCCCGCTCAGGTGACACCGCACACAGCCGCCATGAGGCGCGGCGGGGAGGGCCGGGGCTGTGAGAGGCGATGGCGGTGAGGGAATTTTCCTCTTTTTTCCTCTTCTTTTCATCTCCTCAGGCTTCGGGCAGCCCCGCGTGGGCGGCTGGAGATCCCCCCCTCCCCTTCCAGGAGTGGCCCCGGCCCTGGGGCGGCCCCCGCCTCCCTCCTCCCCACAGGCTCTCCTCAGGGAGAGCCCCCAAATCTGTCCCCCGGGCGGCTCCACAGCCTCCTGTGTGTCCGGGAATGGGGTTTCCCTCAGGGAGAGTCCCGAAATCCATCTCTGTCATTGCCCTACAGCCTCCTGCATGGCTGGGAGCAGTGATTCCCTCAGGGATAGATCCCCCCTCATCCCCAAACCTATCCCCAGGGTGGTCCCACAGCCTCCTGCATGGCTGGGAGCAGTGTTTCCCTCAGGGAGAGCCCCCAAATCCATCCCCAGGGTGGTCCCACAGCCGCCTGTGTGGCCAGGAACGGCGTTTCCCCCATGGATGGAGCCCTCTCCTTCCCCCTACCCCACTCCTGGGCAGCCTTTTCCTCCCTCCCACCTTCTCCCCACAGCTCTTCCAGGGCTGGGAAAACACTCCTGCCCTTTCTCTTCCTGCGGGTTTTGAGAAGAGCCCCCTGTCTTCCCAGCCCACACGTGGGGTGTGGGCAGCTCCACGCCTTGTGTTTGAAGCGGGAATTGGGATATTTCAGTTTTCTTCTGCGATCAGGAATGGTTGTGAAAGGGCCAGTTGTAGTGGTTAGGCTTTGGTGGGTGAGTAACAGCAAATCTTATTGAACTTTTCCTTTTTTTCAGATTTTGTGTAGGGGGCTCGTTGTCCTCACGCCCGCGAGTTCTGCTCCAGGTCAAGCGAAGCCCCATGGAACTGGCCCTAAGGGCGGCGGCGGCCATGGACCAGCGCCCCTTTGGCGTCGAGAACGTGGTTTATTTTGAGGTGAATCTCCCTGTTTTTCTTGAGAAGCGGGGGGCTGGTTTGTAGTGAGGCTTAAAACCCCGGGTTGTGCCTAAGTGTGGGGCTGATTTCAACCTCAGGGGCTGCGACTCCGTCCTCAGGGGCTCCGACTCACAGCCCTGGCAGCACCGTCAGCGCGCTGGGCTCAGCGTTCTCTTGTATTTTGAAGGGTTTCTTACGGATCGGCAGCAGCCGGGGATATTTAGCAGCTGTGTATTGGTGGTGGAATCCGTGTGGTGAAAAGATCTTTGGGGTAAAGAGGTGAATAGGTGGTTTGTTTTTTTTTCACCTCGAGAATGTTTCTTGTTGCCTTGTACCTGTAAAAAGATGTTCAAATCGTTAAGGTGTTCAAATCGTTTCATAAAATTACCCCCTAGACAGGAATATGTTTTGTGGTTGGTTTGAGGTTTTTTTATGAGTCCTTTCAGCCTGCTCTCCAGGTGGAAATGGGCAATGCAAAGGCATTACAATGATAGATTTGCTAAATATGTTGCCAAGGTCTATATTAGTGGCTTTCCCTGAAGCGGGGAAAAGACGTCCTGTTTAATTCTTGTTTGCATTTCAAATTCTCTGTGAAATGGATTAAGCAGAGAGGGCTTCTTTTTGTGGGTCTGCCCTTGGAAGGAGAACGCCTTTAGGAAAAGGCTTTTCTGGAGGGGATGGAGAACTTAATTGCTGATGTCTCTAAAAGCGCGCCCTGTTTGGGTGCTTTGAATTTTCCAGTGTGGGAAAAGCCGCAGAAGTGTGTATTTCTGTCCAGCTGCAGAGAAATGGGTAATACTGAGCCCTACAATAGCTTGGTTGTTTTTTTTCCCCTGTGTGATGACTGGTGTGGAGGGAGTTTGTACCAAAGAGTCAACTTCTGATTGTGGGCAGCCCCTGTTTTAGGAACTGTTGCGCAGATTGCCTATCGATGCAACTGCTGCCGCGACTCCCGCACTCCCTGCTGCTGTCAAGCTTTTATTACTTGTTCTGAAAAGCTCTCGAAATACGTGCAGAGCTGCGCGGCTCCCCCGAGCCAGGTGTCCACGGCCACTGCCTCCTCGGCTCCTGTTGGCCATGGCTGACTATTTTCAGCAGGATTCGAATATGTCTGTGTGCTCCTCCTTCCTTTTTAGCCATCTGTTATTTGAGTTTGGGACTCGGAGGCCTTACTGTCTTCCTGCGCTCTGTTTTTTATCACTGTTGACAGTTCTGGATTCACCAATAACAGTACTCAGCGCTTACATCTGGAACTCCCTGAAAACAATGAACTCATTGATCCAGGGCCAAAGGTTTAGAAATAAATGGAACAAGGTCAAGCCTTGGGATCTTTAGTAACGTGATTCGGAGCCTCTCACCTGGCTTCTTGGTGGAGCTGGCACAGAGGTCGGTGATAATCCAAAACTGCAGAGCGAGCTGGGTGCCCGTGGAAGGGGAACCGCACTCTCAAGTGGAAATACTTGGGGTCTCGTTGCCTGTGGGAGGGAAAGGGACGTCAAGAGTCAACCTAAAGGAACTTCTCACCTTCAGAGGTCGCGCTCTGGAGGTGATGGTTAATTGAGGGGAGTCATGGAAGTGTGCCTTACTGAGCAACATGCTGCTGCTGGCCCGAGACTAAATGTCTCCAAAGTTTGGGATTGGTTTAAGTGCTTTTTGGTTATTAGCTGGATGTCACTCTTAGAAGCACCTCTTGCCCTGTCTGGAGGGGTTTGCTGCTGCCTCCTGCATTGGGCCGAGGGGACCGGCAGCCCTCAGGACAGGGACTTTCTCAGGCGCGGAGGTTAAACCTGGTGCATGCTGCTTAAAAACTGCTCTGGGTGTTAGTGCGGCGGTCACGGTGAGAAATGTGTTGGCTTAGGGGAGCCTGAGATTTGCATTCCTCTTAACTGCGGGGGATTTTGGGGAGCCTGTGTGGTACAATCCCCTTCCTGCTCCCAGATTCCTGTCGCTGACCCGTCAGCGGGGTGTTAGCAGAGCTGATGCCCGCAGCGGCTGAGGGTCGGCATGATCCCGGCATCGCCGGAGCTCTGGAGCCAAGGAATGGGAGCGTGGCCCATTTCCATCACAGCTTGTGAGGGAAATAGTGCGGTTTGATATAGCCGGGGTGCGTAAACGGGGATTCCTCTTTGCACATGTGCTTACACGGTGCACGCATGTGTGTTACGTGGAGTGTTTCTTAATGCCTGCGAAGATTTACGAGATTGGTTAATGAGCGTTGCTTTGCTGTGCAAGTGCAAAGTGTTATTTTCATGGAGAAACCAGCTCGGATGTTCCGTTTAGGCATTCTGCCTTTAAAAAAAGAAAAATATTTTAAAGCTTTCCTTGCAGGCAGAATGACATCTGCTTTTGAGGATTGTTTCTTTCCCTGCAGGGTGGGAAAATCTACAGCCTCGCTAAGGCCGCAGAGGAAGAAAACTTGTCAGTTTCCTGGAGCAAACTGCAGTTTGGAGAGGGGGGTGTTTTGCCAGAGCGCCTTTTAGCACCTCGTCGGGCACATTTCTTTTCCCTGGGGGCTGAGGTTTAACACGGCCTTTTCATTTGCCTAGCTTTTGGTTGTATGAATTAATGGGTGTTTCAATGGGAACCACAAGACCTAATTTCTCAGTCGCCATCTTAAAAATTGTGCAGGGACGGAAGTGGGACAGGGAGGTGACCGGAGTGAAACGCTGAAGGCTGTTAAGGCTGGAATAAGGAATGGCAGGGCTTGTTCTGGTCACACACTATGACAATAAAAGGCCACGAGTTCCTCGTGGAGGTAAAGAACCGACAATCTGGGAGGGCGTTCAGGGATTTGCCTCATCGAAGGGTTTCCAGGGGAATATGGGGGTCACTCTCCATCTCATTCCTGGTGAGCTGCCTGCCTGTTAAGACCATTATTACTTTATAATCACGGAGGGAGGCCCTGAATTCAGGTTTGGGAAGCCATTAGCTAATTTTGTGGTTAATGCTTTTTTTTTTTTTCAGAGTGAGTCTGTGAATCGGTTCTCTGTGCTGAAGGTGAGACACGTCCTTCCCTCTGCTTTGGCAATGGCCGCTTTCCTTGGGCACAGGGACCACACAGCCCTCTGCACGTTTCTCGGTAAGTAAATTGTGGCTGTGCCGCCTTCCTGCCCGGCCTGGGGAGCTTGTCCTTTACTGAGTGAGAAAGCAAGTTTTTCCCTGGAAGAAATAAAGAGATTTAAAAATCTCTGTCCTTCTGTGCAGCAGTGCCGTCCCAATGCGGCCTCGGGAGAGGCACCTTTCCTCCAGCGCTGGAACCATGGCAGGGAAGGGACCTGCTATATCGTTAGGTGGACGAATTTCATCGTTCTTTGGCAACAAACGAATGTGGTGACAATGGTGACCTGGTCCAGCCAGCCTTGGTGATCAGTCCGCTCCTCCCTTTCCCTGTGGGAAGGCTCCGAGGATCTCCTGGGCTGTAGGAAAGGGGAGGCAGTAAGGATGCTGTGCTGGGGAGCTTTGACTGCCTTTGCTGTCTTCCAGATGGAGAGATGGATCTGCAGCACTTGGGAGCTCACCTTCCCCAAACGCTGAGTTTGCCATTTGTTATCCACAAACAACGTGTTTTTCCGTGCAGGAAATGGATTTTTCAGAAATTCCAGCGTGTTATGGAAAGAAAACGCTCCTGGAGTTTTTAATGCAGGTCATTCTTTTTTGGTGTAGCGGTTAAAACGTGATGTCTGTAACTTTGAAATGAATATTTGTATGCATCTGTCAACGGGTACAATTCACATAGCCGCTCACAGGAGAAGGGATCTTAACCGCATTTCTGATTTTAGGCTGTATCGTGATAATGCCGGGGATTGATGTCGCGCTGGAGATTTTTCTCCAGTTTCCACCTTTTGCCACTAAATGAGCGGCAGAGATTTCCCAGCTAGACAGGCAGTGAGCTCTACGCAGGAATGTGAGCGCGGATCCAACGTTGACGGTAATTAAATTACGTTGTTCAGAGGTTCCTCCTTTTAATGAAAGTCTGGAAAAGTGAAAAAGGAGGTGCCTTTCTCCTTTGGGATTGCTGTTGTGGCAGAGGGGATGGAAACAACCCACGGGGGTTTTGCTCCGCTCCTGGCTTTGGCTTGGAAAAAGCCCTGAACGGTTTGATCCCTGTGGGGCCAACTCTGAGCAGGGTGAGGGGCAGCTGTGCCAGGAGATCCAGAGGGTCCATCTCCACAGCTTCCGTGTCCAGTGAGCAGTTTCCCCGAAAGGAGGGAAATTCTGGGAGAATGGGGAGCGGTGTGTGATGATGAGGGTGGTGAGGAAGGCTAAAGGATGATCTCAATGATTTTAACTTGTGCTGTTTTTTCTATACATCTTTTGGGCAGAATGGATGGGGACTTTGGGTTTAGCCGAAGAAGGATAACCCTGAAATCAGCGTTGGGCCGTGAGTTCCGGCCCAGCGGTCAGAATAACCGCAAACCCTGGGGAAAGGGGGCTGAGGAGCGGGTGCACGGTTGGTTCGGCACCGGGGCTCTGCCAGTCCTTGCTGTTGCTCCCCATGGCTTGGCCAGTTCTCCCACTGCCCCGCAGCGCTGCAGAGGGTAACAGAGGGGTTATTTTGGCTGGAGTATACCCCTGTGCTTGCCAGAAATGGCCAGTGCTAGCCCAGGCTGGGCTTGCCACTCAGGCTGACCTCATGATGCCGGTTGCTGGCCTCCCGCGTTCTACACAACATTCCAACGGTGGTCTTGGCCCACCGTCGCAGCTCTTCTGCTGCTGGCTGTCGGTCTCAGAGTGAACCTCGCCAGTTTGCTCAGCGTTTGAGGAAGGAAGTGGCAATTTTCTTGCCCGATGGGGCGCAAAAGGGCTCACGTGGTGGAACGGTAATGCTGTTGGTGGCGAGAAGGGGCTGTGGGAGTTGTTAGAGGGCAGTTGGTGACTCTGTGCTGGGAAATAACTGCCGTACCTGACACGTCCCCTCCTTCGAAGCGGGTGCGTGCTAGCGTGCTGTTCCCAGCTCTCCTTCCTCACCTCCTCTGCCTTAACAATTTCAGACACGTCAACGTCGGCAGTGAATTTCAGGCCGAGATCCCAGACCTCCAGGACAGATCCCGGTTGGAGGAGGAGGAGGAGGGAGCATCGCTAGTGTGGAAGCCCTGGGGAGACATCGCAACGAACCCGGAAACACAGGACAGAGGTTTCTCTTAACGCTTTTCTTCCCAGGTCCCCCCCGAGATACTAAGGGTCGAAAACTGCACGTTTTCACAGCAGCTGTTTGTCCGTTGGGACCCTCTCCCTCTTTTCCTTGACAGCATTCGTGGCTGGTAGCACCCGAGGGTGGCTCAGATCTGGTGGGACAGTGAACAGATAACAACCGGTGGTGCTCTGAGTCGCGTCCTCTGGGAGAGACGGTCAGGGGCGTTTGTAGCTGTCCCACGTCAGCTGCAGCGACCTCGGGAGAGGGGAGATCTGTCTCTGGAGCTACCGGTCCCAAAGCTGCTCTGAAGGGAGAGAGAGCGATACCGGATAACCTGCCTTTTTTTCGGTGCCTTTTCTGGGTCTCCAGTCTGTCTGCTCTGTTTGCCCTCTGCCTTGTATCGCACTTTTTCTCCTTTCTTGACGAAAACTGACTTTCTGTTGGTTTTTGTTGCATTTCTAGTGACAAATCTGCTCAACTTCGCCTGCTCCAATGTCATGCCGGGGGGAAGAGCCAACCTGGAGCACGCCTTGCACCGCCTGCATGAAGCTCTGGTAAGAAGCAGCTCTTTTCGAATTCCTACTGGACTAGGAAATATTCTCATCAACTGCCGTGGGCGGAGGTGACCCTGACACGCTGTTGCTGAGCGTCGACTGAGTACCATCTTCCCACAGTGGGCTGAAGAGTTGATCTTTTGGCCCCTGCTGAGGGGGAATCTAAGTCTTGTTCTCTGAACTCCCGCAGGAGGGTCTGGAGATGTTGCAGTCTGGGGCACCCCAGCGACCTGAATCCCATCCCCTGGCTGATTATCATTACGCAGGTAAACTGGAAGCAGAGCTTGTTGCTTCTCCAGGAATGCGAGCGGGTACTGCCGTTCCCTTTGTTCTGATTGAAAGAAGTGATTTTTAGAAACGTGCGAGCAGTGGCTCGTGTTCTTTGGGGCAGGGAAGTAGTCTTTTTAATCTGTTCTGGGGGCCTTTTGGCACGGGGAATGCCTCGTCCCTGTGTTCTAGCCTGCTGCTGTCCCTTGCGGTGACACCCCACGCCGCCCAACGCTCCTCCTTTCCCTCGCGCCCCGGCTTTACTGCGTGCAGGGCTTGCTCTGCTGGCAGCCATAACTGCTCGTGCTAACAAACTGCCTGCGGTGTTGGCTAATTGCTTTGCGAAGGAGGAGACATGTGGACGCGTGACAAATACATCGTGCGCGTTTCCGTGAGGTTGCAAGGGGTCTAATCGTTTGCACGTGGCTGTTTCTTCCCAGGCTCAGACACTTGGACGCCCCTGGAGGAGCAGTTGTTTAAAGAGGCTTTTTATGTGCATAAGAAGAATTTCCACCTGATCCAGAAGAAGGTAAAGCCGTTAGACCGAGGCGGGTCACGGGTTGGTAGCGTGGAGGGGAGTTTTAACCCAGAAAAGTAGTCTTTTGAATGGTGCATTGTAATCCTGTCCTTGGGATGCCGCTTCATTCCAAAAAGATACCGGTACAAGACATAATTGGCTTTAATGTCTACTGAATTTGCCCGAATATCAAGCAAATATTTAATCTCTCCAGTACAAAATACAGGAAATACTAGAAGAATACTGACACGTTCCGCTGACCATCGGCACGAAACGTACAGTTCTGCCCTCCCAAGGCTTCTTTACGGCCCTTTCAGAAGAAGGGGGCTCGTTTTCAGCCTGATCTCACCCGTGCGTTGCGCTGTGGGAACCGCAGACACAGGGGAGGACAAACAGTGCTGGATAGATCCGTCCTGGGTCTGTGCCTTCATTGTTTTCCTGTGGTATTTCCCTCATCGATCGCTTCTGGTTTTCTCCCGACAGATTCAGACGAAGACCGTGGCCCAGTGCGTGGAATATTACTACACCTGGAAAAAACACGTCAGGTTTGGCGCCACCCGACCAGGATGGACAGCCAAAAGGCTGCAGCGAGGCACGGATGAGGTGGAGGAGGCCGAAGAGAAGGTAGGAAAACTGCCGGGGGTGGGTGCGAGATGCCGCTCCTCCATGAACCCTTCGTCCCAGGCTCTGGGAAACGATCCACTTCGTGTTAAACCTGCTGCTGATGATTTTTGGGGATGTTTCGTAACGTCCCAGTGCTCCGTCAAAGGAACTGTTGGTGACCCACCTCTGCGCGGGTGTTGCCAAAACCTTCCTTGCCAGGAAATGGGACTTTGGCTCACAGAAACACATATTATTTAGGTTTTTTTTTGGTGGTAGACACCGGGTAACCATGTCCCTTCAGTGCTCAGTAATTCTACGTTTTAAACCCATTTTACAGACTTTTGTGGAGGAAAGTGCTGTTCCGCTGAGGACGGTAGAAATAATACGGTTTTTCTTTCACCATCTGTCTTCGCACCCCATCCTCCCCGCCGAGTTTCAGCATTGTTTGGGCTGTTTTAGCGTTCGGAGGAGCTCACCGGGGCAGGCTGGGGCTGATAGAACACGTTCCACCCGGCACACAAATAGACCCCTCACTGCCTGGGCCGTTTGGGGATGTTTCCAGCCAGTTTTTCGCTTTAGCTGTCCCCCTTGCTGAGGAGAAGGAGAAATGAGCACAGGCTGTCTGCTTTACAGGCTGGTTGCAGCCCGAAGAAGAGGCGCCGGCTCGGGCCCAATGAAAAGCTCACCAAGAAGCAGAAGAGCAGCGAAAAGATGCCCCGTGGCACAGGCAGTCCCTCCCGCCATTCCGGGGACGCTCCGTGCGGGGCTGGAGGCGCAGGCGATGTGGCTGGGTTTCCCTGCGGGCAGTGTGGAAGGTGAGCCGCTCGTTTTTTCTTCTCAAAACCCGCTGCTTTGGGCTCAAACCGATGGAGACTCGGCATTTCCATCCTCTTCCCATCTCCTCCGCACTCGGGGCTCCTCCGTCTCCCGCTGACTGCAGCCACAAGGGTCTCTCTCTCTCTCTCTCCCTTTGAAGGCCCTTTCCTCCCATTACAGGCCTGGGGCGGTTCATCTCCTCGGGCGAGAATCCCAGCGTTTCTCGTTTTTTTTGGCTGAGAAAAAGGTTCCACTGAAGTTCCTTCTTGTGGTCCCGCACTACAGTCGCTTGTGCCACGCAGAGCCACTTGAGTTTCAGTCTGACCCGATTTTAAGCCGTCTCGCCGTTACTTCTCTTATTTTAATCCCTAATGATCTGCCGTGTTTAACCACCGAGGTCCCACCCACCCGGGGGTACTGGCACAAGCTGTATGGCACCACGCAGCGAAACAGACCAGAAGCTCACAAAAGTAGAAATAATGAAATGTCATCTAATGATTTTTTTTTTTTTTTTTTTTAAAAAAAAAAAGGAATTCAAAATCCCTGTTTGTTTTCTCCCTTCCAGGGTGTTTGGGACAGTCAACGGGAGGAATGCGCACGTGAAACACCATCGCCTGCAGGAGGATCGGAAGGCCCCAGAGGAGTCTTTAAAGGGTGGCGAAGCCGGCAGAAGCCCAGAGGGTGACCGCCTCTAGTTGGCAACTGGGCAACTGCCGGTTCAGCCCGGCAACCAGGTCCCTTTCCTCCACTGGGAAAACCCACCCACCATCTCTCGCCTCCGGCAGCACCTGAGCTCTGCGGAGGGTCCACCACCACGAGGTCGCCCCCACTCACGAAAGACCCACAAGTTGAGAACGGCAGAGAAAGAGTTATCATATTTAATAGTGTTTCCCCCTTAGGTAATAGTCCCGTGTAGGTTTTAGGTCTTAGCTAGCCATCCTTTAGGTCTTAGTTTTAGGCTTTAGTGTTCTTCTGATAGGAGTGAGGTTTGTTGTTCTGGTACGAGTCAGGATGTTTATCTTGTTATAGGAGTAAGTGGGGGGGGTTATGTGTTGTTCTCCTTAATTTATTACATTGGGTTGTTGAACGTTCCAGTCCTGGGGCTGCTCTTGCTGGGTTTGTGCTGTAAATAACTGAAGCCGTCAAAACCCGTTCCACACAGTTGGTGGTGCAAAGTGAAGGAGAACCTGGGTCCGCGCCGCGTGGTGCTGTTCCCTGGTTGGTTTTCCCACTGGAGAGCACCGTTGCACCACCGTGGCAGAGCCAGCAGCAGGATTGGGGCGGGTGAAGGCGTTGGATGGCCGCGAGGCCTCTCGGTTATCCGCCAGAGTCGGCGTTGGCCTTTCGTGCTGCACTGTAGCGCCCATCGGTGTTTGATTGCACAAATAACGCGGCTTTCGGCAGTGACAATGGCAGTCGGGTTAGTCCAGGGAATGACATTGGAGTTTTCCCTGACCGGATGGCTGCAAAGGTTTTTGTCATCATAGTGAGTTTTGTTCGAATGTCTTAAGAGTCTCGTTATCAAGCAATTATCTCAATCTTATGTATTAGTGATACGGGATAGAAAATGAGGCTCATCCAAGTACAGAAAGACTTGGATAAGTCTCAAAGGGGGGAATTGTTGTAGTAAAACGGACATCAACTAGGAAAATTAAATGTCATTGAAGCAACAAAGGAAACCTGCTGCTGCTCAAGTCCTCTCTACTGCCCCAACGCCATTTCTTGACCTCATCTTCACATAGAGAAATAGTTACTGGACACGATTTATCTATGGTTCAGTTAAGGAACTACCCAGCAGGCGATGGAGCACTGTTGAGAAGCAGGGGGTTCCTGTCGAGAGAGCCATGAACTGTAGGCCTGGTCAGCAAACCCCGAAAACCACTCGGAAGTGCCAAGATGAGAGGAAAAGCAGGTAAAAGGGAGTTCCAGCAGGGGGAGACGGTGACCACCCACTCATTGACCACCTCCCCAAACGGTACCACCTACTCAAAAGAAGGAAAAAAAAGACAGAGTCTGCGCACTCCTTTACGTGGGAAGCAAAGAAATCTCGACCAGTCATTAGAGGGAATGACAGGGAATATGTATTAATTGTTTGAATATGTAATAATCAATGAATGAAAGTGGAGATTTTTGGAACTAAGGTGTGAGCACTCCTGTTTTGGGACAAGCAGCCCATTTCTGCGCATTAATGGCATAAACTTAGAAATACCTCTGCTCTGTGTGTGTGACAAAACGGGGAAAAAGGGCTTCACTGAGAGGTTCAAATTAAGAATTTCTTTGGACTTTTCTCACAGGTCCAATACGTCACTATTGCAAGTTCTGTGTGTGCGATGGCGATTACACTATTGCGGTTTAGAAGCAACTAGCGGGATCCACTATTGCGAGCTACAAATGCCCCCGACAAGTAGCAACACAAACCACGAGGGCGCTAGATATTAATGCCTTAGAAGAGCGCACCAGTCACAAACTCAATCGCATGCCCTATACCGTACGGATGTTTCTTAGTCACTTACCCTCTCTCTCTCAGGTGAGGTCGCTCCATCCCGGGGAAGTTACCCTGTACAGCGTCCTGGATGGGGGGGGCGGATCTCCTAGGGGCCAGCTGTATCCTTGGAGGATTCCCCATTTGTCTCCCCAGACCCCGCGGTTTATATTTCCTGACTCGGTGAGGGTGCAGGATTATGCCCGAGTGGATTACACTGTCTGGGATATTTCCCTCTGGTGGTGCCATAGCGAAGTCTCTGTTGCCAATTTGTGATGTCCGGCACTCAACGTCACGGGAAGAGTGGTGGGATGGGACTCGGGGCATTTTGTTTGTTAAGGGCCATTTGGTTTTGGTTGTTCTGTGCCATCTTGAGATAAGCCCGGGCTGAGCTGTTTTGCAGCTCCCCCCAAGTTCTCTCTGCACAGCCACGGCACGGCGGGGATGGAGCTGAGTGGGATGGCAGCTCCCTGCCTCTCACCTCTGGTGCTCTGAAACCGGCTTGGCTGGCTGCTCCCACACAGGGAGGCGTGTGCATCACGAAGCCTGCGCTAAAGCGGGGTGGGGGCAGTTGGTTAGCAAAGCCAAAGTGGTTATTAATGGTGGTTAATGGCACACTAATTACGCCCGTGTAATGCGGAAGCTCAGATGCCCCCTAACCACCCCCCCCCCGCCCCGGTGCTTCTCTAGCCAGGGGAGCGCTGGGCGTCCCCCCCGCAGGAGAGGAGCGCAGCTCCGGGGTGGGTGGAAGGGCATCACCCTCTTGTGGTTCGCTCCAGGTAAACGAACTGCAAAACTTAACCAGCGCGGCAGTCATTGTGCCACGAGACCAAACCCCAGACGAGAACGAGGAGGTCATCGTTAAAATCATTGGGCATTTCTTTGCCAGTCAGGTACGGTTTGGCCGTGGCGTTACCCGATATTCCCCGGCCGCTTTCATCCACCGAGGAAAGGCGTGGGGCTTGCTGAGCCCAGCACCACCCGAGCACCCTGCCACTCTTCTTTTGGGTGGTCCCTGTGCCCCCAAGAGGCACTGAAGGTGTTTCGGTAGCTTCCCCCCGGCTGTGCAAGTGCTGAAATTGAAGATTGGCTCGATTGAGCTAAAAATGTGTGTTCTGGAGGCCGTGCAGAGCAGCGCCCAGGGTGTGAATGGACTCCTCTGTGCAGGCAAAGCCACCCGCATCCCACCTGGGTGCATCTTCCATAACTGCACAGCGCCAGATGAGGGAAATGCTCCAGCAGGTGAAGCAGCAGGAGCAGAAACACACTCCGGGAGCCCCGGCCTCGCAGCACAGCAAGGGAGGCTCCCGCCGTGCCGCCCAGCACCGCCCGATGAATGTAACCCCGCCGCCGGACATCCCCCCCCTCCCAAATCCTCCTCCCCCACCCCCAGCAGGTCAGGGGAGCAAACCAAAGACCCCCCAAACACACCCCCCCCATTCCCCGCGGCGCTGTGAGGATGCACAGCCGAGGGGTACGGGGAGGGCTCTCTCCATCCCACAGCCTCCCCCTTCCTCCTCCCTCGCCTCCCGACGCTCTCCCTTTAGTTGGACTAACGTGGGCAGGTTTGGGTACCTCAGCACCTCACACTTGTGTCTCCCTTTCAGAGATTTTGTGTGCCTTGGAAACCTGAGAGTTGGAGGGTTTTTTTATTAATTTTCTAATAAAAAAAGAAACGAGTTGGACAAAACGATGGGGATAGGCAGCACTGTGGTCATTCTCTCCGGGGCGTTGTGGAGGAAGGCTGCCAGTCTTCCTCCCAGTGTACTTTTCCCCGTTGGCTCCAGACTGCTGCTGGGGCTGAGCTCTGAGCCGCCAGAGCGGTTCTCAGCAGACGGTCACTCGGCGCAGACAATGAGGCCCCGAATAGCCCTTCCTGTGCTCTTGATGGCTCCGGACGGCTCTGCTCCTCTGCTGCTTCTAAGGTGGGGCTGCCCCAGTGCCCTCACTCAGGAGCCTTTTGTCTGTGCAGGTCTCACTTGTGACAGGGTGGAAAAAAAAAGGGGGGGAAAAGAAAAAAGGGGAGAAAAGTAAAAAAAGAGAAAAGTGAAAACGGGGGAAAAGGGGGAAACAGAGAAAAAAGGGGGAAAAGGCAAAAAAAAGGGAAAAAACAAAGGGGAAAAAGAGGAAAAAAGTAAAAAAAGAGAAAAAGTAAAACGGGGGGAACGGGAAACAGAAAAAGGGGGGAAAAGAAAAAAAAAAGGGAAAAAGGAAAAAGGGGAAAAGAGAAAAGGGGGAAAAGAAGTGAAAAAAGGGAGAAAAAAAATATGGGGAAAAGGGGAAACAGAAAAAAGGGGGAAAAAGCAAAAAAAAAGGGAAAAAGAAAAAAAGGGGAAAAAGAGAATAAAGGAGGGGGAAGCAAAAAACAAAAGGGAGAAAGAAGAAAACCCCCACATATTAAAAAAGAATGGTAGAAAGGAAAAACCAAACAAACCAAGGAAGGAAAGTGGGAACAGCCGCCGGGCAGGAGGAGGGACAGGACCCGGGGGGTCGGGGCGTGGGGGGAGGTGGCGGTGCCAGCGCCGGCCCCGGGGGCTGCGACACCACGTTTTTGTCCTCTACTGCAAAGTGTTCTGTGAAAAAAACAACCAAATCCCACCCACCGACAACATCAAAACCCAAAGAGAAATCTCTCCAGCTCACACGAGCCTGAGCTCGCTCTCCGTTGCTCTCTTTCCAGTGTCTCGGGGGGGGTCACGGCCGAGCTGAGATTGGGGGGTGGTGATGGTGGGAGTTTGCCCCATGGCTGTGATGGGGGGAGAAGGGGTGGGTGGGGAGTGGGGGATGTGGTGTGGGGGTTTTTTTGAGGGGTGGTGGTTTTTTGCCAGGCGTCGCTTTACCCAGTGGCTGTGGGAGGTGTTGGCATCAGGAAGCCTGCGCTAAAGCGGGGTGGGGGCCTCGCCGCAGTTGGTTAGCAGAGCCAAAGTGGTTATTAATGGTTATTAACAGCACAGTAATTAGGCCCGTGTAATGGGGAAGCTCAGATGCCCCCTAACCAACCCCCCCCCGGTGCTTCTCTAGCCAGGCGAGCGCTGGGCGTCCCCCCCGCAGGAGAGGAGTGCACCTCCGGGGTGGGTGGAAGGGCGTCACCCAACGGGGAGAGGACCAAGATGGGGCTTGGGTGTCCCTTGGGGTGGCGGGTTAGGGCTGTTGGGGGCTGCCATGACGAGGGACACCCCCACGCCTTTCTCCATGGCTCCCAGAGCTGTGCTCCCTCCCACCCATCCAGTGCCACCAGAGAGGCGGTGTCCCCCCTCCCGGGGCGGGCAGGGGCTGTGCCACCCCATCTAACACCTCAATGCACCAAAGCACCTCACTGAGGGAGGGACCCTGTGCCTGGTAGCCCCGTGCGCCCCAGCACTGTAAGGATGGGGCTGAGCCCCCACCACGGCCACCCTGTGCAAACCAAAGACCCCCCCAAACACACCCCACTCCCCCCATTCCCCGCGGCGCTGCGAGGATGCACAGCTGAGGGGTACGGGGAGGGCTCTCTCCATCCCACAGCCTCCCCCTTCCTCCTCCCTCGCCTCCCGACGCTATCCCTTTCGTTGGACTAACACAGGCAGAGAGAGAGAGAAAGAGAGGTTTTATTATTCTTTTTTTTTTAATTTTTTATTTTTTATTTCCAAAAAGCCACCGGGTTTTCATCCCAGGCATGGCCAGAGGAGCTCGCCCAGCGTTGAGGGGGGGAGGTTGGGCTGCGGCGCACAGCGCAGCGGCTCATCAGTTTTTAGAATTAATATAACACTAACGAAACTAAGGGTGATTTTTAAGTTTTGTAAGGATTTTAATTATTTATTTATTTATTTCATTTCAGAGGGGGCCGGGGCGGGAGGGGAACATTTGGTTTTCAGCAAAAGCCGGCTTTTCTAGAGGTTAAAGGAAAGGCCGTGCTCAGATGTAAATGCTCCCCTCCAGCGTCCTGGATGGGGGGGACAGATCTCCGAGGGGCCAGCTGTATCCTTGGAGGATTCCCCATTTGTCTCCCCAGACCCTGCGGTTTATATTTCCTGACTCGGTGAGGGTGCAGGATTATGCCCGAGTGGATTACACTGTCTGGGATATTTCCCTCTGGTGGTGCCATAGCGAAGTCTCTGTTGCCAATTTGTGACGTCCGGTGCTCAACGTCACGGGAAGAGTGGTGGGATGGGACTCGGGGCATTTTGATTGTTAAGGGCCATTTGGTTTTGGTTGTTCTGTGCCATCTTGAGATAAGCCCGGGCTGAGCTGTTTTGCAGCTCCCCCAAGTTCTCTCTGCACAGCCAAGGCACGGCGGGGATGGAGCTGAGTGGGATGGCAGCTCCCTGCCTCTCACCTCTGGTGCTCTGAAACCGGCTTGGCTGGCTGCTCCCACACAGTGTGTTACTGGCTTGCCCAGCAGGTAAAGAACCCAGATTTGGGATGCCACTGGGGTGTCTGTAAGGGGTCCTGGGGGGGACTCTTGCAGGCCAGAGGGAGTCTGGGGCAGCCCTTCAAGGATCTGGGGGTCCCCTCTGGTGCCTCTGGGGAGGGTTTTGTGGCTGGGGAGGGCCCAGCTGGTTTCAAGAGGTGCTTCCTCCCTTTCTCCAGCCCACCCAGCTCCCCCGACACCACCACCCCCCCAGGTTGGCGGGTGCCAGCAGTGCCAGCCTGTCCCACTGGGTCGGGCACTGAGGGGGGCACAGCCCCAGCCACGGGATGGCAGGAGGAACCACAGCACCAGGGATAGAGACCAACATTTTATTTCTTTAACGTTTCCCATGGGGGGCACCCCAGGGTTGCGCGGCTGCACCGCAGCTGGTGCCAGGAGGGACTCCAACGTCCCCCCCACAGCTCACCTGGCTCCGCTCGTGATGCTTTTGATGGGGCTCAGCGCGGTCTCTTCTGTGCTACGGACCAAGCGGCTCCAGGTAGGCGACTGCTGCACCGCACTGTGCCGCAGCGTGGGGTGGTGTGGGGGGCTGCGGCACGGGGCTGGGAGCTGCTCCTGTCTCACCCAGCTCCCGGGGTCCTGCAGAGGGACTGGAAGAAGCCGAATCAAGGGATAACGGATGCAAGAGCCCACGCGCAGGAGCAGAGAGGTGAGTGGCCCTGGCACCGAGCACCGTGCAAACAGCCCACACCCCACGGCAGCCCTGAGCCGGGGCTGTGCCAGGGGCTGCCGGCCGCTCACTCCGTCCCCTCCCTCAGCAGCTTCTCGGCTAGCGGATGAAGGATGGGAGCTCAAGTCGACACAGGAGAAGCAGGGAGTGTGGGGGAGACCCCCAGATCCTGCCCCAGACCCTCAGCCCGTGCCCTGCCCTGCCTGCGCTGGGCAGCCCTGCCCGCCTGCTGATGAGGGGGTGCTGCCCGTGGGCTCCAGCGGAGGAGACGGGGTGCAGCGGGTCTCTTCTCTCTCCTCCTCTGCAGGGCAACCAAGGAGGCAGCGAGGAGGGAGCACCAGGCCCCACAGGACCCACTGGGCTCCCTGCCAACCATATACCATCTGAGCAGTGATGCTTCTCTCTACCCCCTGCCCCCCCCCACCAAGCCCCCAGGTCCCCCTGCCCTCCTCTGCCGCCTATAGGTCCTATCAGTGGGGACAGCTCCTTCTGGTCCAGGCACCCCCCGGGCTCCTGGGCCCCCCGAGGGCCACCGCAAGAGCCCCTGCAGCCTGTGCTCGCTGGCCAACTCGGAGGACTGCAGCAGCCTGTTGAGGAGCAGCTCCTCTTCCCACAGCTCCCTCTACCACTTCCTGGAGCCCTGGCCCAGTGCAGCAACAGAGCCAGTGGTGCTCACACACTCAGGACAACCCCGCTCTCCCATGGCTGCTGGTGGGGCAGTGGGGAAACGGGCTGGTCCTCAGCCAGGAGCTGCCAGCAGGGACCGAGAAAGAGTGGGTTCCCAGGTAGGGGATGGACAGGACACAGAGGCCCACGGACAAGCACCTGTCCCCCGGAAGGCCCCCAGCCATGGACATGGACCAGGTGGAGCGGGTGCTGGAGATCACCCGCACTTTCCAGGCCTTGAAGGCAAAGACGGAGGAGTCCTGCAAGACCATGGGCAGGGAGTGTGGCCAGGCAGACCCAGGGCTGTGCAGGACAGGAAGGTGCCCGCGGCAGGGCTGCGCCTGGCTGTGGGGCTACTTGAAGGGCTGGTGGAGATGCCACTAGCCGTGTCTGCTTCTGCCAGCCCTGCAAGCGGTGACAGCACCAGGCCCAGAAGACCAACAGTGCCCCGAATACTGAGCGGCTGTGGGGTGTGGGGCCAGGAACCCCTCTGGGGTACCCCCTATGTGAAACGTTAAAGAAATAAAATGTTTGTCTCTAGCCCTCGTGCTGTCCTTCCTCCTCCCGTCCCACGGCTGCGGGTGCTCCCCCGAGGGAGCAGGCTGCAATCAGCAAGCACTCTGTGTTGAGCTCCCCTGCTCACAGCCATGCTCCGCCTGAAGGCGGCGAGGCAGAAGCAGTCTCCAGCCAACTTGGGCGCAAAAAGGTTCATCTGACTCAGTGGGTGAGGAAGGGCCCGTTTCAACTCTGTACCTCTGGCATTCTCAGGTCGGAGGATTTGATGGAGCCAACTGAGAGCGGCAGCATACGCTGCGGGGCTCTGAGCTGCTGCGTGGTGCCAGGTCTATCCAACGTCAGGCAGTACGTTCCCAGGAGACTTCACTGCTAACAACTCTTCCGAGGAAGTGGGGCCGTTTCTGTTGTCGTAGCCTGCCTGGAGAAACAGCCCCACGGAGCTAAGAGTCTGCTGAGCAGCAAGGGAGCAGAGTCGCTGACTCTCAACCAAGGACTGAAATACAGCAACTCACTCTATTGCCTTCCCCCTACGCCCGCTGCCTCCCACAGTCTAGAAGAAAAGAACCAGGGAGCTCCAAAGGAGGGGACCCCTCCCCCACTCCCCCAAATCTGCCCAACACCTCCAAAGCTCCCTCAAGACACGGGACTCCTCCCACACACCTCCACTCCCCACACCGACAACCCTCCCCCTCCCCCAACGCTCCAAAAAGCAGCAGTCCTTAGGGCAGACTCCTTAAGCTGACTCCACAGCTACGGCTCCCCGTCGGCTCCAGGGGAGACAAGGGGGCCCCGGGGCTCTCCGTGGGCTTTAAGGGGGTCCCAGGGCTGCCCACGGGCTCCCAGCAATGCCCGTGCCCACCACCCACCCCCGCTTCAGGGGGCCCAGCGCTTGACACCCCCCGACCCATCTCGGGGGTACCTGGAGGGACTCGGCCGTGGGCTGGAGGCGGGCGAAGGGGGCACGGCCGGGCTGACCTGCCGGGGGGGGCTGAGAGCGGAGCCAAGCGCCCGCCCAGGCCGGCCCCGGGCACCCTGCGCTGCGGCCGGGGCTGCCGCCACCTGCGGGGAGCGAGCGGGGGGTGAGGGGGCGGCAGCGGAGGACGGGGGGGGGGGGAGCTAAATCGGCCCTGTTCCCCCCGGGGACCCCCCACTCGGCTCTGCTCCCCCCCAAAGAGGCCCAGACCGCCCCCCGAGTCCCCCAGCCCGGTCCCGACACCCCACAATCCCCCGAACTGGCCCTGGACACCTCCGCACCACCGCTCCTGCCGCCGCCGCCGCCCCGCCCGCCCACTCTCCTTCTCCCGCTCCTACTCTCCTTCTCCCGCTCCTGCTCTCCTCGGCCCCGGTCCCCCCCGTCTCTCCCGGTACCGACCGCCGACGCACACCGGAAACGTTCTCCTTCGCGTCCGCCCAACCGCGCACGCGCCGAAGGGCAAACCCGGGCCACGCCCCCCAGCGTCGCCGCGGCGAAAGCGGGCGAGAGGGGCGGGGCCGCGTCGAGGAGAACGAGGGGGCCGGGCCCCACCGCAGCCCCGCACCGGGCACTGCGAGTTCGAAACCATCTCTGCCCTCCCCAAAATCAGCCGGGACCGCCCGAAACCAGCCCAGCCTTCTCCAAAATGAGACGGACGTCCGCCTGCAGAGCTCCGCCAGCCCCCCCGACGGACATCACGGGGATGGGGGCAAAGAAAACAACCAGAAAGGTACTGAAAATAACGTGGAGACGGTGCTTAGAGATCCTTCCGAGAGGCAAAACCCGGCCTTTGTTCTCATTTTTGAACACGGGGTTTCGCAGTGCTTCGCGGGCAGTGGTTATCCAGGGGCATCAGCTATCCCGGGAAGCGAAAGTTCCCATCCCGTGTGGCAAAAGTCCACTCGCATGAATAACTTAGACAGAACCAGCCCACAAGAGGCACCTTTGGTCACCCTTTGCTTGAAGCTTCGCTAAAACTGTATACTCAGATTAGCCCTGTCCTGCAGTTTCTTTCCCAGAGTTTTGCCCCAAACCCACGCTTCTAGCCCCGCTCCCCAAGCCCTCCCTCGGGGCCCACCACCTTTCCCCAGCCCAGCCTGTCCTTAAAGCTTTTCTTTCCACACACAGCCCTTTCCACTCAGCTCCCTCCGGGGCCTCCTCTCTCACAGGCACCTCACAGCCCTGCAAACCTCCCTCTCCCGAAAACCCATTCCCCCCTCACTCCCCCCTCACGCAACACCTATTCCCCTCACACACTCGCTCCCACCCCCCCCACCATCCTCTCTTCCTCTCTCCTCCCCTCCCCTCCCCCCATCTTTCGCCCCCCCTTCCCCTCTCCTCCCATTCAAAATGGCCCTTCCCTCCCCCTCTCGCCTTTTCCTGCCTCAGCCCCCGCCCCCCGCTCAGGTGACACCGCACACAGCCGCCATGAGGCGCGGCGGGGAGGGCCGGGGCTGTGAGAGGCGATGGCGGTGAGGGAATTTTCCTCTTTTTTCCTCTTCTTTTCATCTCCTCAGGCTTCGGGCAGCCCCGCGTGGGCGGCTGGAGATCCCCCCCTCCCCTTCCAGGAGTGGCCCCGGCCCTGGGGCGGCCCCCGCCTCCCTCCTCCCCACAGGCTCTCCTCAGGGAGAGCCCCCAAATCTGTCCCCCGGGCGGCTCCACAGCCTCCTGTGTGTCCGGGAATGGGGTTTCCCTCAGGGAGAGTCCCGAAATCCATCTCTGTCATTGCCCTACAGCCTCCTGCATGGCTGGGAGCAGTGATTCCCTCAGGGATAGATCCCCCCTCATCCCCAAACCTATCCCCAGGGTGGTCCCACAGCCTCCTGCATGGCTGGGAGCAGTGTTTCCCTCAGGGAGAGCCCCCAAATCCATCCCCAGGGTGGTCCCACAGCCGCCTGTGTGGCCAGGAACGGCGTTTCCCCCATGGATGGAGCCCTCTCCTTCCCCCTACCCCACTCCTGGGCAGCCTTTTCCTCCCTCCCACCTTCTCCCCACAGCTCTTCCAGGGCTGGGAAAACACTCCTGCCCTTTCTCTTCCTGCGGGTTTTGAGAAGAGCCCCCTGTCTTCCCAGCCCACACGTGGGGTGTGGGCAGCTCCACGCCTTGTGTTTGAAGCGGGAATTGGGATATTTCAGTTTTCTTCTGCGATCAGGAATGGTTGTGAAAGGGCCAGTTGTAGTGGTTAGGCTTTGGTGGGTGAGTAACAGCAAATCTTATTGAACTTTTCCTTTTTTTCAGATTTTGTGTAGGGGGCTCGTTGTCCTCACGCCCGCGAGTTCTGCTCCAGGTCAAGCGAAGCCCCATGGAACTGGCCCTAAGGGCGGCGGCGGCCATGGACCAGCGCCCCTTTGGCGTCGAGAACGTGGTTTATTTTGAGGTGAATCTCCCTGTTTTTCTTGAGAAGCGGGGGGCTGGTTTGTAGTGAGGCTTAAAACCCCGGGTTGTGCCTAAGTGTGGGGCTGATTTCAACCTCAGGGGCTGCGACTCCGTCCTCAGGGGCTCCGACTCACAGCCCTGGCAGCACCGTCAGCGCGCTGGGCTCAGCGTTCTCTTGTATTTTGAAGGGTTTCTTACGGATCGGCAGCAGCCGGGGATATTTAGCAGCTGTGTATTGGTGGTGGAATCCGTGTGGTGAAAAGATCTTTGGGGTAAAGAGGTGAATAGGTGGTTTGTTTTTTTTTCACCTCGAGAATGTTTCTTGTTGCCTTGTACCTGTAAAAAGATGTTCAAATCGTTAAGGTGTTCAAATCGTTTCATAAAATTACCCCCTAGACAGGAATATGTTTTGTGGTTGGTTTGAGGTTTTTTTATGAGTCCTTTCAGCCTGCTCTCCAGGTGGAAATGGGCAATGCAAAGGCATTACAATGATAGATTTGCTAAATATGTTGCCAAGGTCTATATTAGTGGCTTTCCCTGAAGCGGGGAAAAGACGTCCTGTTTAATTCTTGTTTGCATTTCAAATTCTCTGTGAAATGGATTAAGCAGAGAGGGCTTCTTTTTGTGGGTCTGCCCTTGGAAGGAGAACGCCTTTAGGAAAAGGCTTTTCTGGAGGGGATGGAGAACTTAATTGCTGATGTCTCTAAAAGCGCGCCCTGTTTGGGTGCTTTGAATTTTCCAGTGTGGGAAAAGCCGCAGAAGTGTGTATTTCTGTCCAGCTGCAGAGAAATGGGTAATACTGAGCCCTACAATAGCTTGGTTGTTTTTTTTCCCCTGTGTGATGACTGGTGTGGAGGGAGTTTGTACCAAAGAGTCAACTTCTGATTGTGGGCAGCCCCTGTTTTAGGAACTGTTGCGCAGATTGCCTATCGATGCAACTGCTGCCGCGACTCCCGCACTCCCTGCTGCTGTCAAGCTTTTATTACTTGTTCTGAAAAGCTCTCGAAATACGTGCAGAGCTGCGCGGCTCCCCCGAGCCAGGTGTCCACGGCCACTGCCTCCTCGGCTCCTGTTGGCCATGGCTGACTATTTTCAGCAGGATTCGAATATGTCTGTGTGCTCCTCCTTCCTTTTTAGCCATCTGTTATTTGAGTTTGGGACTCGGAGGCCTTACTGTCTTCCTGCGCTCTGTTTTTTATCACTGTTGACAGTTCTGGATTCACCAATAACAGTACTCAGCGCTTACATCTGGAACTCCCTGAAAACAATGAACTCATTGATCCAGGGCCAAAGGTTTAGAAATAAATGGAACAAGGTCAAGCCTTGGGATCTTTAGTAACGTGATTCGGAGCCTCTCACCTGGCTTCTTGGTGGAGCTGGCACAGAGGTCGGTGATAATCCAAAACTGCAGAGCGAGCTGGGTGCCCGTGGAAGGGGAACCGCACTCTCAAGTGGAAATACTTGGGGTCTCGTTGCCTGTGGGAGGGAAAGGGACGTCAAGAGTCAACCTAAAGGAACTTCTCACCTTCAGAGGTCGCGCTCTGGAGGTGATGGTTAATTGAGGGGAGTCGTGGAAGTGTGCCTTACTGAGCAACATGCTGCTGCTGGCCCGAGACTAAATGTCTCCAAAGTTTGGGATTGGTTTAAGTGCTTTTTGGTTATTAGCTGGATGTCACTCTTAGAAGCACCTCTTGCCCTGTCTGGAGGGGTTTGCTGCTGCCTCCTGCATTGGGCCGAGGGGACCGGCAGCCCTCAGGACAGGGACTTTCTCAGGCGCGGAGGTTAAACCTGGTGCATGCTGCTTAAAAACTGCTCTGGGTGTTAGTGCGGCGGTCACGGTGAGAAATGTGTTGGCTTAGGGGAGCCTGAGATTTGCATTCCTCTTAACTGCGGGGGATTTTGGGGAGCCTGTGTGGTACAATCCCCTTCCTGCTCCCAGATTCCTGTCGCTGACCCGTCAGCGGGGTGTTAGCAGAGCTGATGCCCGCAGCGGCTGAGGGTCGGCATGATCCCGGCATCGCCGGAGCTCTGGAGCCAAGGAATGGGAGCGTGGCCCATTTCCATCACAGCTTGTGAGGGAAATAGTGCGGTTTGATATAGCCGGGGTGCGTAAACGGGGATTCCTCTTTGCACATGTGCTTACACGGTGCACGCATGTGTGTTACGTGGAGTGTTTCTTAATGCCTGCGAAGATTTACGAGATTGGTTAATGAGCGTTGCTTTGCTGTGCAAGTGCAAAGTGTTATTTTCATGGAGAAACCAGCTCGGATGTTCCGTTTAGGCATTCTGCCTTTAAAAAAAGAAAAATATTTTAAAGCTTTCCTTGCAGGCAGAATGACATCTGCTTTTGAGGATTGTTTCTTTCCCTGCAGGGTGGGAAAATCTACAGCCTCGCTAAGGCCGCAGAGGAAGAAAACTTGTCAGTTTCCTGGAGCAAACTGCAGTTTGGAGAGGGGGGTGTTTTGCCAGAGCGCCTTTTAGCACCTCGTCGGGCACATTTCTTTTCCCTGGGGGCTGAGGTTTAACACGGCCTTTTCATTTGCCTAGCTTTTGGTTGTATGAATTAATGGGTGTTTCAATGGGAACCACAAGACCTAATTTCTCAGTCGCCATCTTAAAAATTGTGCAGGGACGGAAGTGGGACAGGGAGGTGACCGGAGTGAAACGCTGAAGGCTGTTAAGGCTGGAATAAGGAATGGCAGGGCTTGTTCTGGTCACACACTATGACAATAAAAGGCCACGAGTTCCTCGTGGAGGTAAAGAACCGACAATCTGGGAGGGCGTTCAGGGATTTGCCTCATCGAAGGGTTTCCAGGGGAATATGGGGGTCACTCTCCATCTCATTCCTGGTGAGCTGCCTGCCTGTTAAGACCATTATTACTTTATAATCACGGAGGGAGGCCCTGAATTCAGGTTTGGGAAGCCATTAGCTAATTTTGTGGTTAATGCTTTTTTTTTTTTTCAGAGTGAGTCTGTGAATCGGTTCTCTGTGCTGAAGGTGAGACACGTCCTTCCCTCTGCTTTGGCAATGGCCGCTTTCCTTGGGCACAGGGACCACACAGCCCTCTGCACGTTTCTCGGTAAGTAAATTGTGGCTGTGCCGCCTTCCTGCCCGGCCTGGGGAGCTTGTCCTTTACTGAGTGAGAAAGCAAGTTTTTCCCTGGAAGAAATAAAGAGATTTAAAAATCTCTGTCCTTCTGTGCAGCAGTGCCGTCCCAATGCGGCCTCGGGAGAGGCACCTTTCCTCCAGCGCTGGAACCATGGCAGGGAAGGGACCTGCTATATCGTTAGGTGGACGAATTTCATCGTTCTTTGGCAACAAACGAATGTGGTGACAATGGTGACCTGGTCCAGCCAGCCTTGGTGATCAGTCCGCTCCTCCCTTTCCCTGTGGGAAGGCTCCGAGGATCTCCTGGGCTGTAGGAAAGGGGAGGCAGTAAGGATGCTGTGCTGGGGAGCTTTGACTGCCTTTGCTGTCTTCCAGATGGAGAGATGGATCTGCAGCACTTGGGAGCTCACCTTCCCCAAACGCTGAGTTTGCCATTTGTTATCCACAAACAACGTGTTTTTCCGTGCAGGAAATGGATTTTTCAGAAATTCCAGCGTGTTATGGAAAGAAAACGCTCCTGGAGTTTTTAATGCAGGTCATTCTTTTTTGGTGTAGCGGTTAAAACGTGATGTCTGTAACTTTGAAATGAATATTTGTATGCATCTGTCAACGGGTACAATTCACATAGCCGCTCACAGGAGAAGGGATCTTAACCGCATTTCTGATTTTAGGCTGTATCGTGATAATGCCGGGGATTGATGTCGCGCTGGAGATTTTTCTCCAGTTTCCACCTTTTGCCACTAAATGAGCGGCAGAGATTTCCCAGCTAGACAGGCAGTGAGCTCTACGCAGGAATGTGAGCGCGGATCCAACGTTGACGGTAATTAAATTACGTTGTTCAGAGGTTCCTCCTTTTAATGAAAGTCTGGAAAAGTGAAAAAGGAGGTGCCTTTCTCCTTTGGGATTGCTGTTGTGGCAGAGGGGATGGAAACAACCCACGGGGGTTTTGCTCCGCTCCTGGCTTTGGCTTGGAAAAAGCCCTGAACGGTTTGATCCCTGTGGGGCCAACTCTGAGCAGGGTGAGGGGCAGCTGTGCCAGGAGATCCAGAGGGTCCATCTCCACAGCTTCCGTGTCCAGTGAGCAGTTTCCCCGAAAGGAGGGAAATTCTGGGAGAATGGGGAGCGGTGTGTGATGATGAGGGTGGTGAGGAAGGCTAAAGGATGATCTCAATGATTTTAACTTGTGCTGTTTTTTCTATACATCTTTTGGGCAGAATGGATGGGGACTTTGGGTTTAGCCGAAGAAGGATAACCCTGAAATCAGCGTTGGGCCGTGAGTTCCGGCCCAGCGGTCAGAATAACCGCAAACCCTGGGGAAAGGGGGCTGAGGAGCGGGTGCACGGTTGGTTCGGCACCGGGGCTCTGCCAGTCCTTGCTGTTGCTCCCCATGGCTTGGCCAGTTCTCCCACTGCCCCGCAGCGCTGCAGAGGGTAACAGAGGGGTTATTTTGGCTGGAGTATACCCCTGTGCTTGCCAGAAATGGCCAGTGCTAGCCCAGGCTGGGCTTGCCACTCAGGCTGACCTCATGATGCCGGTTGCTGGCCTCCCGCGTTCTACACAACATTCCAACGGTGGTCTTGGCCCACCGTCGCAGCTCTTCTGCTGCTGGCTGTCGGTCTCAGAGTGAACCTCGCCAGTTTGCTCAGCGTTTGAGGAAGGAAGTGGCAATTTTCTTGCCCGATGGGGCGCAAAAGGGCTCACGTGGTGGAACGGTAATGCTGTTGGTGGCGAGAAGGGGCTGTGGGAGTTGTTAGAGGGCAGTTGGTGACGCTGTGCTGGGAAATAACTGCCGTACCTGACACGTCCCCTCCTTCGAAGCGGGTGCGTGCTAGCGTGCTGTTCCCAGCTCTCCTTCCTCACCTCCTCTGCCTTAACAATTTCAGACACGTCAACGTCGGCAGTGAATTTCAGGCCGAGATCCCAGACCTCCAGGACAGATCCCGGTTGGAGGAGGAGGAGGAGGGAGCATCGCTAGTGTGGAAGCCCTGGGGAGACATCGCAACGAACCCGGAAACACAGGACAGAGGTTTCTCTTAACGCTTTTCTTCCCAGGTCCCCCCCGAGATACTAAGGGTCGAAAACTGCACGTTTTCACAGCAGCTGTTTGTCCGTTGGGACCCTCTCCCTCTTTTCCTTGACAGCATTCGTGGCTGGTAGCACCCGAGGGTGGCTCAGATCTGGTGGGACAGTGAACAGATAACAACCGGTGGTGCTCTGAGTCGCGTCCTCTGGGAGAGACGGTCAGGGGCGTTTGTAGCTGTCCCACGTCAGCTGCAGCGACCTCGGGAGAGGGGAGATCTGTCTCTGGAGCTACCGGTCCCAAAGCTGCTCTGAAGGGAGAGAGAGCGATACCGGATAACCTGCCTTTTTTTCGGTGCCTTTTCTGGGTCTCCAGTCTGTCTGCTCTGTTTGCCCTCTGCCTTGTATCGCACTTTTTCTCCTTTCTTGACGAAAACTGACTTTCTGTTGGTTTTTGTTGCATTTCTAGTGACAAATCTGCTCAACTTCGCCTGCTCCAATGTCATGCCGGGGGGAAGAGCCAACCTGGAGCACGCCTTGCACCGCCTGCATGAAGCTCTGGTAAGAAGCAGCTCTTTTCGAATTCCTACTGGACTAGGAAATATTCTCATCAACTGCCGTGGGCGGAGGTGACCCTGACACGCTGTTGCTGAGCGTCGACTGAGTACCATCTTCCCACAGTGGGCTGAAGAGTTGATCTTTTGGCCCCTGCTGAGGGGGAATCTAAGTCTTGTTCTCTGAACTCCCGCAGGAGGGTCTGGAGATGTTGCAGTCTGGGGCACCCCAGCGACCTGAATCCCATCCCCTGGCTGATTATCATTACGCAGGTAAACTGGAAGCAGAGCTTGTTGCTTCTCCAGGAATGCGAGCGGGTACTGCCGTTCCCTTTGTTCTGATTGAAAGAAGTGATTTTTAGAAACGTGCGAGCAGTGGCTCGTGTTCTTTGGGGCAGGGAAGTAGTCTTTTTAATCTGTTCTGGGGGCCTTTTGGCACGGGGAATGCCTCGTCCCTGTGTTCTAGCCTGCTGCTGTCCCTTGCGGTGACACCCCACGCCGCCCAACGCTCCTCCTTTCCCTCGCGCCCCGGCTTTACTGCGTGCAGGGCTTGCTCTGCTGGCAGCCATAACTGCTCGTGCTAACAAACTGCCTGCGGTGTTGGCTAATTGCTTTGCGAAGGAGGAGACATGTGGACGCGTGACAAATACATCGTGCGCGTTTCCGTGAGGTTGCAAGGGGTCTAATCGTTTGCACGTGGCTGTTTCTTCCCAGGCTCAGACACTTGGACGCCCCTGGAGGAGCAGTTGTTTAAAGAGGCTTTTTATGTGCATAAGAAGAATTTCCACCTGATCCAGAAGAAGGTAAAGCCGTTAGACCGAGGCGGGTCACGGGTTGGTAGCGTGGAGGGGAGTTTTAACCCAGAAAAGTAGTCTTTTGAATGGTGCATTGTAATCCTGTCCTTGGGATGCCGCTTCATTCCAAAAAGATACCGGTACAAGACATAATTGGCTTTAATGTCTACTGAATTTGCCCGAATATCAAGCAAATATTTAATCTCTCCAGTACAAAATACAGGAAATACTAGAAGAATACTGACACGTTCCGCTGACCATCGGCACGAAACGTACAGTTCTGCCCTCCCAAGGCTTCTTTACGGCCCTTTCAGAAGAAGGGGGCTCGTTTTCAGCCTGATCTCACCCGTGCGTTGCGCTGTGGGAACCGCAGACACAGGGGAGGACAAACAGTGCTGGATAGATCCGTCCTGGGTCTGTGCCTTCATTGTTTTCCTGTGGTATTTCCCTCATCGATCGCTTCTGGTTTTCTCCCGACAGATTCAGACGAAGACCGTGGCCCAGTGCGTGGAATATTACTACACCTGGAAAAAACACGTCAGGTTTGGCGCCACCCGACCAGGATGGACAGCCAAAAGGCTGCAGCGAGGCACGGATGAGGTGGAGGAGGCCGAAGAGAAGGTAGGAAAACTGCCGGGGGTGGGTGCGAGATGCCGCTCCTCCATGAACCCTTCGTCCCAGGCTCTGGGAAACGATCCACTTCGTGTTAAACCTGCTGCTGATGATTTTTGGGGATGTTTCGTAACGTCCCAGTGCTCCGTCAAAGGAACTGTTGGTGACCCACCTCTGCGCGGGTGTTGCCAAAACCTTCCTTGCCAGGAAATGGGACTTTGGCTCACAGAAACACATATTATTTAGGTTTTTTTTTGGTGGTAGACACCGGGTAACCATGTCCCTTCAGTGCTCAGTAATTCTACGTTTTAAACCCATTTTACAGACTTTTGTGGAGGAAAGTGCTGTTCCGCTGAGGACGGTAGAAATAATACGGTTTTTCTTTCACCATCTGTCTTTGCACCCCATCCTCCCCGCCGAGTTTCAGCATTGTTTGGGCTGTTTTAGTGTTCGGAGGAGCTCACCGGGGCAGGCTGGGGCTGATAGAACACGTTCCACCCGGCACACAAATAGACCCCTCACTGCCTGGGCCGTTTGGGGATGTTTCCAGCCAGTTTTTCGCTTTAGCTGTCCCCCTTGCTGAGGAGAAGGAGAAATGAGCACAGGCTGTCTGCTTTACAGGCTGGTTGCAGCCCGAAGAAGAGGCGCCGGCTCGGGCCCAATGAAAAGCTCACCAAGAAGCAGAAGAGCAGCGAAAAGATGCCCCGTGGCACAGGCAGTCCCTCCCGCCATTCCGGGGACGCTCCGTGCGGGGCTGGAGGCGCAGGCGATGTGGCTGGGTTTCCCTGCGGGCAGTGTGGAAGGTGAGCCGCTCGTTTTTTCTTCTCAAAACCCGCTGCTTTGGGCTCAAACCGATGGAGACTCGGCATTTCCATCCTCTTCCCATCTCCTCCGCACTCGGGGCTCCTCCGTCTCCCGCTGACTGCAGCCACAAGGGTCTCTCTCTCTCTCTCTCCCTTTGAAGGCCCTTTCCTCCCATTACAGGCCTGGGGCGGTTCATCTCCTCGGGCGAGAATCCCAGCGTTTCTCGTTTTTTTTGGCTGAGAAAAAGGTTCCACTGAAGTTCCTTCTTGTGGTCCCGCACTACAGTCGCTTGTGCCACGCAGAGCCACTTGAGTTTCAGTCTGACCCGATTTTAAGCCGTCTCGCCGTTACTTCTCTTATTTTAATCCCTAATGATCTGCCGTGTTTAACCACCGAGGTCCCACCCACCCGGGGGTACTGGCACAAGCTGTATGGCACCACGCAGCGAAACAGACCAGAAGCTCACAAAAGTAGAAATAATGAAATGTCATCTAATGATTTTTTTTTTTTTTTTTTTTAAAAAAAAAAAGGAATTCAAAATCCCTGTTTGTTTTCTCCCTTCCAGGGTGTTTGGGACAGTCAACGGGAGGAATGCGCACGTGAAACACCATCGCCTGCAGGAGGATCGGAAGGCCCCAGAGGAGTCTTTAAAGGGTGGCGAAGCCGGCAGAAGCCCAGAGGGTGACCGCCTCTAGTTGGCAACTGGGCAACTGCCGGTTCAGCCCGGCAACCAGGTCCCTTTCCTCCACTGGGAAAACCCACCCACCATCTCTCGCCTCCGGCAGCACCTGAGCTCTGCGGAGGGTCCACCACCACGAGGTCGCCCCCACTCACGAAAGACCCACAAGTTGAGAACGGCAGAGAAAGAGTTATCATATTTAATAGTGTTTCCCCCTTAGGTAATAGTCCCGTGTAGGTTTTAGGTCTTAGCTAGCCATCCTTTAGGTCTTAGTTTTAGGCTTTAGTGTTCTTCTGATAGGAGTGAGGTTTGTTGTTCTGGTACGAGTCAGGATGTTTATCTTGTTATAGGAGTAAGTGGGGGGGGTTATGTGTTGTTCTCCTTAATTTATTACATTGGGTTGTTGAACGTTCCAGTCCTGGGGCTGCTCTTGCTGGGTTTGTGCTGTAAATAACTGAAGCCGTCAAAACCCGTTCCACACAGTTGGTGGTGCAAAGTGAAGGAGAACCTGGGTCCGCGCCGCGTGGTGCTGTTCCCTGGTTGGTTTTCCCACTGGAGAGCACCGTTGCACCACCGTGGCAGAGCCAGCAGCAGGATTGGGGCGGGTGAAGGCGTTGGATGGCCGCGAGGCCTCTCGGTTATCCGCCAGAGTCGGCGTTGGCCTTTCGTGCTGCACTGTAGCGCCCATCGGTGTTTGATTGCACAAATAACGCGGCTTTCGGCAGTGACAATGGCAGTCGGGTTAGTCCAGGGAATGACATTGGAGTTTTCCCTGACCGGATGGCTGCAAAGGTTTTTGTCATCATAGTGAGTTTTGTTCGAATGTCTTAAGAGTCTCGTTATCAAGCAATTATCTCAATCTTATGTATTAGTGATACGGGATAGAAAATGAGGCTCATCCAAGTACAGAAAGACTTGGATAAGTCTCAAAGGGGGGAATTGTTGTAGTAAAACGGACATCAACTAGGAAAATTAAATGTCATTGAAGCAACAAAGGAAACCTGCTGCTGCTCAAGTCCTCTCTACTGCCCCAACGCCATTTCTTGACCTCATCTTCACATAGAGAAATAGTTACTGGACACGATTTATCTATGGTTCAGTTAAGGAACTACCCAGCAGGCGATGGAGCACTGTTGAGAAGCAGGGGGTTCCTGTCGAGAGAGCCATGAACTGTAGGCCTGGTCAGCAAACCCCGAAAACCACTCGGAAGTGCCAAGATGAGAGGAAAAGCAGGTAAAAGGGAGTTCCAGCAGGGGGAGACGGTGACCACCCACTCATTGACCACCTCCCCAAACGGTACCACCTACTCAAAAGAAGGAAAAAAAAGACAGAGTCTGCGCACTCCTTTACGTGGGAAGCAAAGAAATCTCGACCAGTCATTAGAGGGAATGACAGGGAATATGTATTAATTGTTTGAATATGTAATAATCAATGAATGAAAGTGGAGATTTTTGGAACTAAGGTGTGAGCACTCCTGTTTTGGGACAAGCAGCCCATTTCTGCGCATTAATGGCATAAACTTAGAAATACCTCTGCTCTGTGTGTGTGACAAAACGGGGAAAAAGGGCTTCACTGAGAGGTTCAAATTAAGAATTTCTTTGGACTTTTCTCACAGGTCCAATACGTCACTATTGCAAGTTCTGTGTGTGCGATGGCGATTACACTATTGCGGTTTAGAAGCAACTAGCGGGATCCACTATTGCGAGCTACAAATGCCCCCGACAAGTAGCAACACAAACCACGAGGGCGCTAGATATTAATGCCTTAGAAGAGCGCACCAGTCACAAACTCAATCGCATGCCCTATACCGTACGGATGTTTCTTAGTCACTTACCCTCTCTCTCTCAGGTGAGGTCGCTCCATCCCGGGGAAGTTACCCTGTACAGCGTCCTGGATGGGGGGGACGGATCTCCGAGGGGCCAGCTGTATCCTTGGAGGATTCCCCATTTGTCTCCCCAGACCCCGCGGTTTATATTTCCTGACTCGGTGAGGGTGCAGGATTATGCCCGAGTGGATTACACTGTCTGGGATATTTCCCTCTGGTGGTGCCATAGCGAAGTCTCTGTTGCCAATTTGTGATGTCCGGCACTCAACGTCACGGGCAGAGTGGTGGGATGGGACTCGGGGCATTTTGTTTGTTAAGGGCCATTTGGTTTTGGTTGTTCTGTGCCATCTTGAGATAAGCCCGGGCTGAGCTGTTTTGCAGCTCCCCCCAAGTTCTCTCTGCACAGCCACGGCACGGCGGGGATGGAGCTGAGTGGGATGGCAGCTCCCTGCCTCTCACCTCTGGTGCTCTGAAACCGGCTTGGCTGGCTGCTCCCACACAGGGAGGCGTGTGCATCACGAAGCCTGCGCTAAAGCGGGGTGGGGGCAGTTGGTTAGCAAAGCCAAAGTGGTTATTAATGGTGGTTAATGGCACACTAATTACGCCCGTGTAATGCGGAAGCTCAGATGCCCCCTAACCACCCCCCCCCCGCCCCGGTGCTTCTCTAGCCAGGGGAGCGCTGGGCGTCCCCCCCGCAGGAGAGGAGCGCAGCTCCGGGGTGGGTGGAAGGGCATCACCCTCTTGTGGTTCGCTCCAGGTAAACGAACTGCAAAACTTAACCAGCGCGGCAGTCATTGTGCCACGAGACCAAACCCCAGACGAGAACGAGGAGGTCATCGTTAAAATCATTGGGCATTTCTTTGCCAGTCAGGTACGGTTTGGCCGTGGCGTTACCCGATATTCCCCGGCCGCTTTCATCCACCGAGGAAAGGTGTGGGGCTTGCTGAGCCCAGCACCACCCGAGCACCCTGCCACTCTTCTTTTGGGTGGTCCCTGTGCCCCCAAGAGGCACTGAAGGTGTTTCGGTAGCTTCCCCCCGGCTGTGCAAGTGCTGAAATTGAAGATTGGCTCGATTGAGCTAAAAATGTGTGTTCTGGAGGCCGTGCAGAGCAGCGCCCAGGGTGTGAATGGACTCCTCTGTGCAGGCAAAGCCACCCGCATCCCACCTGGGTGCATCTTCCATAACTGCACAGCGCCAGATGAGGGAAATGCTCCAGCAGGTGAAGCAGCAGGAGCAGAAACACGCTCCGGGAGCCCCGGCCTCGCAGCACAGCAAGGGAGGCTCCCGCCGTGCCGCCCAGCACCGCCCGATGAATGTAACCCCGCCGCCGGACATCCCCCCCCTCCCAAATCCTCCTCCCCCACCCCCAGCAGGTCAGGGGAGCAAACCAAAGACCCCCCAAACACACCCCCCCCATTCCCCGCGGCGCTGTGAGGATGCACAGCCGAGGGGTACGGGGAGCGCTCTCTCCATCCCACAGCCTCCCCCTTCCTCCTCCCTCGCCTCCCGACGCTCTCCCTTTAGTTGGACTAACGTGGGCAGGTTTGGGTACCTCAGCACCTCACACTTGTGTCTCCCTTTCAGAGATTTTGTGTGCCTTGGAAACCTGAGAGTTGGAGGGTTTTTTTATTAATTTTCTAATAAAAAAAGAAACGAGTTGGACAAAACGATGGGGATAGGCAGCACTGTGGTCATTCTCTCCGGGGCGTTGTGGAGGAAGGCTGCCAGTCTTCCTCCCAGTGTACTTTTCCCCGTTGGCTCCAGACTGCTGCTGGGGCTGAGCTCTGAGCCGCCAGAGCGGTTCTCAGCAGACGGTCACTCGGCGCAGACAATGAGGCCCTGAATAGCCCTTCCTGTGCTCTTGATGGCTCCGGATGGCTCTGCTCCTCTGCTGCTTCTAAGGTGGGGCTGCCCCAGTGCCCTCACTCAGGAGCCTTTTGTCTGTGCAGGTCTCACTTGTGACAGGGGGTGGGGGTGTTGCCAAACTAACTGCTGTGCTGCGATGTGTGAGTGGGTGTTCCTGCCCGTGTCAGTGCCAGAGCTCTTCCGTAGGCTCCTTCTGCCAGCGGAGAGCCAGGGGCCGCTCCTTCGGGAGAGAGCTTGTTTAAAGAGAGGAAAAAAAAAAAAAGGGGGGGGAGGGGGGCGGAATTGTGGGAAAAGAAAAAAGGGGAAAAAGAGAAAAAAAGGGGAAAAAAGTGAAAAAAGGAGAAAAGTGAAAACGGGGGAAAAGGTGGAAACAGAGAAAAAAGGGGGGGGGGGAGCAAAAAAAAAGGGAAAAAGCAAAAAGGGGAAAAAGAGAAAAAAGGAGGGGGAAGCAAAAAACAAAAGGGAGAAAGAAGAAAACCCCACATATTAAAAAAGAAAGGTAGAAAGGAAAAAAAAAAAACAAACAAACCAAGGATGGAAAGTGGGAACAGCCGCCGGGCAGGAGGAGGGACAGGAGCCGGGGGAGGGGGGAGGGGGGGGGAGGTGGCGGTGCCAGCGCCGGCCCCGGGGGCTGCGACACCACGTTTTTGTCTTCTACTGCAAAGTGTTCTGTGAAAAACAACCAACCAAATCCCACCCACCGACAACATCAAAAACCAAAGAGAAATCTCTCCAGCTCACAGGAGCCTGAGCTCGCTCTCCGTTGCTCTCTTTCCAGTGTCTCGGGGGGGTCACGGCCGAGCTGAGATTGGGGGTGGTGGTGGTGGGAGTTTGCCCCATGGCTGTGATGGGGGGAGAAGGGGTGGGTGGGGAGTGGGGGATGTGGTGTGGGGTTTTTTTGGGGTGGTGTTTTTTTGCCAGGCGCAGCTTTACCCAGTGGCTCGGGGAGGTGTTGGCATCACAAAGCCTGTGCTAAAGCGGGGTGGGGGCCTCACCGCAGTTGGTTAGCAGAGCCAAAGTGGTTATTAATGGTTATTAACGGCACAGTAATTACGCCCGTGTAATGGGGAAGCTCAGATGCCCCCTAACCACCCCCCCCCACCGGTGCTTCTCTAGCCAGGCGAGCGCTGGGCGTCCCCCCCACAGGAGAGGAGCGCACCTCCGGGGTGGGTGGAAGGGCGTCACCCAACGGGGAGAGGACCAAGATGGGGCTTGGGTGTCCCTTGGGGTGGCCGGGTGGCGGGGTAGGGCTGCTGGGGGCTGCCACGATGAGGGACACCCCCACGCCTTTCTCCATGGCTTCCAGAGCTGTGCTCCCTCCCTCCCTCCCTCCCACCCATCCAGTGCCACCGGAGAGGTGGTGTCCCCCCTCCCGGGGCGGGCAGGGGCTGTGCCACCCCATCTAACACCTCAACACACCAAAGCACCTCACTGGGGGAGGGACCCTGCGCCTGGTAGCCCCGTGCGCCCCAGCACTGTAAGGATGGGGCTGAGCCCCCACCACTGCTACCCTGTGCAAACCAAAGACCCCTCCCAAAAACACCCCCCCTCCCCCATTCCCTGCGGCACTGCGAGGATGCACCACCGAAGGGTACGGGGAGGGCTCTCTCCAACCCACAGCCTCCCCATTCCTCCTCCCTCGCCTCCCGACGCCATCTGTTTTGTTAGACTAACACAGGCAGAGAGAAAGAGAGGTTTTATTATTCTTTTTTTTCTTTTAATTTTTTATTTGATATTTCCTAAAAGCCACCGGTTTTTCATCCCAGGCATGGCCAGAGGAGCTCGCCCAGCGTTGGGGGGGGGGAGGTTGGGCTGCGGCACACAGCACAGCAGCTCATCAGATTTTACAATTAATGTAACGATAACGAAACTAGCGGCTATTTTTAAGTTTTGCAAGGATTTTAATTCTTTATTTATTTCATTTCAGAGGGGGCAGGGGCAGGAGGGGGACGTTTGTTTTTTAGCAAAAGCCGGCTTTTCTAGAGGTTAAAGGAAAGGCCGTCCTCGGCTGTAAATGCTCCCCTCCAGCGTCCTGGATGGGGGGGACGGATCTCCGAGGGGCCAGCTGTATCCTTGGAGGATTCCCCATTTGTCTCCCCAGACCCTGCGGTTTATATTTCCTGACTCGGTGAGGGTGCAGGATTATGCCCGAGTGGATTACACTGTCTGGGATATTTCCCTCTGGTGGTGCCATAGCGAAGTCTCTGTTGCCAATTTGTGATGTCCAGCGCTCAACATCACGGGAAGAGTGGTGGGATGGGACTCGGGGCATTTTGTTTGTTAAGGGCCATTTGGTTTTGGTTGTTCTGTGCCATCTTGAGATAAGCTCGGGCTGAGCTGTTTTGCAGCTCCCCCCAAGTTCTCTCTGCACAGCCACAGCACGGCGGAGATGGAGCTGAGTGGGATGGCAGCTCCCTGCCTCTCACCTCTGGTGCTCTGAAACCGGCTTGGCTGGCTGCTCCCATACAGAGTGTTACTGGCTTGCCCAGCAGGTAAAGAACCCAGATTTGGGACGCCACTAAGGTGTCCGTTAGGGATCCTGGGCGGCCCTTATGTGGTCCTGGGGGGGGAATCTTGCAGGCCAGAGGGAGTCTGGGGCAGTTTTTCAAGGATCTGGGGGTCCCCTCTGGTGCCTCTGGGGAGGGTTTTGTGGCTGGAGAGGGCCCAGCTGGTTTCAAGAGGTGCTTCCTCCCTTTCTCCAGCCCACCCAGCTCCCCCGACACCACCACCCCCCAGGTTGGTGGGTGCCAGCAGTGCCAGCCTGTCCCACTGGGTCGGGCACTGAGGGGGGCACAGCCCCAGCCGCGGGATGGGAGGAGGAACCACAGCACCAGGGATAGAGACCAACATTTTATTTCTTTAACGTTTCCCATGGGGGGCACCCCAGGGTTGCGCGGCTGCACCGCAGCTGGTGCCAGGAGGGACTCCAACGTCCCCCCCACAGCTCACCTGGCTCCGCGCGTGATGCTTTTGATGGGGCTCAGCGCCGTCTCTTCTGTGCTACGGACCAAGCGGCTCCAGGTAGGCGACTGCTGCACCGCACTGTGCCGCAGCGTGGGGTGGGGTGGGGGGCTGCGGCGTGGGGCTGGGAGCTGCTCCCGTCTCACCCAGCTCCCGGGGTCCTGCAGAGGGACTGGAAGAAGCCAAAGCAAGGGACGACGGACGCGAGAGCCCGCCCAGAGGAGCAGAGCAGTGAGTGGCCCTGGCACCGAGCACCGGGCAAACAGCCCACACCCCACGGCAGCCCTGAGCCGGGGCTGTGCCAGGGGCTGCCGGCCGCTCACTCCGTCCCCTCCCTCAGCAGCTTCTCGGCTAGCGGATGAAGGATGGGAGGCTCAAGTCGACACAGGAGAAGCAGGGAGTGTGGGGGAGACCCCCAGATCCTGCCCCAGACCCTCAGCCCGTGCCCTGCCTGCGCTGGGCAGCCCTGCCCGCCTGCTGAGGAGGGGGTGCTGCCCGCGGGCCCCGACGGAGGAGACGGGGTGCAGCGGGTCTCTTCTCTCTCCTCCTCTGCAGGGCAACCGAGGAGGGAGCACCGGGCCCCACAGGACCCACTGGGCTCCCTGCCAACCATATACCATCTGAGCAGTGATGCCTCTCTCTACCCCCTAGCCCCCCCAAGCCCCCACGTCCCCCTGCCTTCCTCTGCCGCCTATAGGTCCTATCAGTGGGGACAGCTCCTTCTGGTCCAGGGAACCCCCCGGGATCCTGGGCCCCCCAAGGGCTACCGCAAGAGCCCCTGCAGCCTGTGCTTGCTGGCCAACTCGGAGGACTGCAGCAGCCTGTTGAGGAGCAGCTCCTCTTCCCAGAGCTCCCTCTACCACTTCCTGGAGGCCTGGCCCAGTGCAGCAACAGAGCCAGTGGTGCTCACACACTCAGGACACCCCCCGCTCTCCCATGGCTGCTGGTGGGGCAGTGGGGAAACTGGGGCTGGTCATCGGCCAGGAGCCTCCACAGGAGCTGCCAGCAGGGACCGAGAAAGAGCGGGTTCCCAGGCAGGGGACGGAACTGAGCGTGGAAGCATACACTGTGGAGCTCTGAGCTGCTGCGTGGTGCCAGGTCTATCCAACGTCAGGCAGTATGTTCCCAGGAGACATCACCGCTGACAACTCTTCCGAGGAAGTGGGGCCATTTCTGTAGTCGTAGCCTGCCTGGAGAAACAGCCCCACGGAGCTAACAGTCTGCTGAGCAGCAAGGGAGCAGAGTCGCTGACTCTCAACCAAGGACTGAAGTACAGCAACCCACTCTATTGCCTTCCCCCTTCGCCCGCTGCCTCCCACAGTCTACAAGAAAAGAACCAGGGAGCTCCAAAGGAGGGGACCCCTCCCCCACTCCCCCAAATCTGCCCAACATCCCCAAAGCTCCCCAAAGACACGGGACTCCTCCCACACACCTCCACTCCCCACACCGACAACCCTCCCCCTCCCCCAACGCTCCAAAAAGCAGCAGTCCTTAGGGCAGACTCCTTAAGCTGACTCCACAGCTACGGCTCCCCGTCGGCTCCGGGGGAGACAAGGGGGCCCCGGGGCTCTCCGTGGGCTTTGAGGGGGTCCCAGGGCTGCCCACGGGCTCCCAGCAATGCCCGTGCCCACCACCCGCTTCAGGGGGCCCAGCGCTGACACCCCCCGACCCATCTCGGGGGTACCTGGGGGGACTCGGCCGTGGGCTGGAGGCGGGCGAAGGGGGCACGGCCGGGCTGACCTGCCGGGGGGGGCTGAGAGCGGAGCCCAGAGCGGAGCCAAGCGCCCGGACAGGCCGGCCCCGGGCACCCTGCGCTGCGGCCGGGGCTGCCGCCACCTGCGGGGAGCGAGCGGGGGGTGAGGGGACGGCAGCGGGGGACGGGGGAGCCTGAATCGGCCCTGTTTCCCCCGGGGACGCCCCACTCGGCTCTACCCCCCCCAAACAGGCCCAGACCGCCCCCCGCGCCCCCCAGCCCGGTCCCGCCACCCCACAACCCCCCGAACTGGCCCCGGAGACCTCCGCACCGCTCCTGCCGCCGCCGCCGCCACACCCCCACCCCGCTCCCGCCCCCCTCGGCCCCGGTCCCCCCGTCTCTCCCGGTACCAAACGCCGCAGCTCCCGACCACCGCCGCACACCGGAAACGTTCTCCTTCGCGTCCGCCCAACCGCGCATGCGCTGAGGGGCAGATCCGGGCCACGCCCCCCAACGTCGCCGCGGCAACGGCGGGCGAGAGGGGCGGGGCCGCGCCGAGGAGAACGAGGCCCCCTCAGCCCCGCACCACCGCTTCTCTCCGCCCCGGGCACTGCGAGGCCGAAACCAGCGCAGCCCTCCCCCAAATGCGCCGGGACCCCCCTAAACCAGCCCAATCCTCCGCAAAATGAGCCGGGACTCCCTGAAATCAGCTCAGCCCTCACCAAAATGAGCCCCACATCTGCCTGCAGAGCTCCGCCAGCCCCCCCCGACGGACATCACGGGGATGGGGGGAAAGAAAACAACCAGAAAGGTACTGAAAACAACGTGGAGACGGTGCTTAGAGATCCTTCTGAGAGGCAAAACTCGGCCTTTATCCTCATTTTTGAACACGGGGTTTCGCAGTGCTTCGCGGGCAGTGGTTATCCAGGGGCATCAGCTATCCCGGGAAGCGAACGTTCCCATCCCGTGTGGCAAAAATCCACTCGCATGAATAACTCAGACAAAACCAGCCCACAAAAGGACAAGAGGCACCTTTGGTCACCTTTTCCTTGAAGCTTCGCTAAAACTGTATACTCAGATTGGCCCTGTCCTGCAGTTTCTTTCCCAGAGTTTTGCCCCAAACCCACGCTTCTAGCCCCGCTCCCCAAGCCCTCCCTCAGGGCCACCACCTTTCCCCAGCCCAGCCTGTCCTTAAAGCTTTTCTTTCCACACACAGCCCTTTCCACTCACCTCCCTCCGGGGCCTCCTCTCTCACAGGCACCTCACAGCCCTGCAAACCTCCGCTCCTTCACCTCTCCCGCTCACGAAAATCTATTCCCCCCTCACAAACACCCATTCCCCTCACTCCCCCCTCACACGCTCACTCCCACACCCCCAACCATTCCCCCCACCATTCTCCCCTCCCCCCTCGACCCACCTCTTCTCTTCTTCTCCTTTTTTCTTCTCCTACCCCTCTCTCTGCCCGTGGGCAGCCCTGGGACCCCTTTAAAGCCCACGGAGACCCCCGGGGCCCCCTTGTCTCCCCCAGAGCCCACGGGGAGCCGTAGCTGTGGAGTCAGCTTAAGGAGTCTGCCCTAAGGACTGCTGCTTTTTGGAGCGTTGGGGGAGGGGGAGGGTTGTCGGTGTGGGGAGTGGAGCTGTGTGGGTCCCTTCTGCCAAAGTGCAGTGAGAACCACGTTCACTGAACCCCCATTCTACATGGACAGGGTCAGTTGGATGTATAGGACCAAGTTGTTGGAATAACCTCAGCTCTTTTATTAGCAATTCCAAGGCATTGGTATGTTGGTCAGTCCATTCCCAGGATTTTCCCTTCCTGAGCAAATCATCAAGGGGCGAGCAATGATGGAAAAGCCAGGGGTGTGTTTACGCCAACAGCTTAAAGTTCCTAGAACTTGCTGTAACTCCTTCACACTGGGTGGATTCTGCCCCTGTTCTGTTTTTTTTAGGGTATCTTGAGGGACCGAAGCAGCTCCTTTAATCCACCAGAGCCCCAGGAATTGCACTTCCTGCGCCGGTCCTTGACACTTGGTGGGGAACGGCCCCAGTTTCAGATCTGACCTTGGGGGATGAAACCAGGCTTGGGTCTAGTGGGAGGTGTCCCTGCCCATGGTGGGGGGGTGGAACTCCATGATCTTCAAGGTCCCTTCCAGCCCAAACGGTTCCGTGAGTCTATGATGGTGTCTGTCCAGCTGATGAGCTCCCACCCGAGTTTCACTCGGCGAAAAGCAGCAGCCGGTGCTTGGGTACCCAAAGGCTTCTTTTACATTTTTCCTCTTCTTTGTTTCTTAACTTTTTCAACTCAAACCAAAGGTGTTGGAAAGGGCGGCCCCGTGGGCAGAGAAATCATTCCTCCCTGCGAGATGGGCTGTGGCACCACAGGGCCATCTCACCTGAAAGGAGGAAACCCACAGGTCACTCCTTTGGTCCAAAGAGTGGAAAAAAATAGAAAAGAGAACCACCACCACCACCACCACCCCCCACCCCCCACCCTCCCCCACCCCCCCACCCCCAACCACCAAATCAGCCCCTTGCTGAAGGCGTAAGGTGGGAAATAGTGCAACAACTGTATTTTTTGCAACAGCCCCACTTAAAAAATGCTGTAATGATTCATAATGACCCATCCGACTAAAACCAGGAGTAGCAGTGACCTACCCGTCAGCTTTTAGCATCCTGCTAACCAGCTTAAAGGCACCGGTGAGGAGAAGAGTTTAGCCACAACCAGCTCGAAGGAGGAAAAGAGGATCTTGCTTTTAGGGGAACGGCTGTCTTTGCAGAAGGTAAGTGCCCCCGCGGCTCGACCGCCCCTTCAAACCTCGATTTCTCTGGCTGTTTTCTCTGTAACTGCTCCCACAGCACCACGGATCCTGCAGCTTTCCCTGAATCGTAATAAAACCTTCCCTAAATCCGGCAGCAGGTTTCTGACGTCTCCAACGCCTCCGAGCATCCCACGGGGATCCCGCATGCCGCTGGTCCCCCGGGATTTCCAGGCTCTGACCCCTGGCTTGGCTCAGGTGCCCTCTTTTTTCACTCAATTCCTCAAATTTTAGGTAAAAGGGCACTGGGGATGCGCCTGCCTGACCACACAGACCTGTGACAGAGGGGGGTTTGAAAGAAATGAATAAAAAAAATACTATATGAAAGATAACTAGAATCTCTTTGGATTTAATGTAATGCTAATTAACTGTATTGCAGATGGGCAAAAATATACCCCCAAGAATGTAGGGAGGAAGAAATGCTCAATTTCTGTTGTGCGCCGACCCCTCCCTCCCCCCAGTCCCTTTCTGAGCTCCCTGAGCACCCCACGGTCTGGCAGAGGGGACACGTGTGACACTGCTGTCCCCTCCCTCCTGCAACACAGAGCTCATCGCAATTACTTGCACAGAAAAACAACCACAATTAAAAAAAAAAATATAAAAACCCAAATTAAAGAAACCCACAAAATTTAAACCCCCCAAATTTAATAACCCAAATTAAAAAAAAAAAACAACAAAATTTAAAAAACAAAACACAGTTAAGTCATTCAATTTTTCAAACCCCCAAACCCACTAATTTCAGCCCTTTCCCCAGTCAGCTGGTTCCCCACCCCCACGCAAATGGGCTTTCCCCCAAAAATCAGTGCTGCCCACTCCCCCATCCCCTCCAGCCCCCCCCAAAAAAGCTCCACACCCCCCTCTGCCTCCTCCCCGCCCTCCCAAAGACACGGCAGCAGCGCAGTGAGACAAACGAGAGGTTTATTCCATTCTTTTTCCCATAACGTTCAATGGGCAACAAGAGAAAAAGGGCCGACAGTCCCGGCTCCGGTGGGGGGAACCCCTCAGTCCACAGTGACGCTCCACCGACGGGACCCACGCGACAGCGACAGGGATTTGTGTCATTTGTGTTCCACAGAATGAACCCAAAATAAATTAAAAAAACCCAATGAAACAAAAAAACTAAAACCAAACACAAAACCACACAAAGATTCAAAGTTATAACTAACACAGATTTGCTTGGGGGATTCCCCCCCCCCCCGTTTTATTTACAACACGGAGCGTTTCCAAACTAGATCATCTCTTACAATAAAATAAATATATTTCAGCATCTGCGCAAGAAAAAGAATTGCTGCATTTCTACATGTAGTGCACTGGGGGGGGTAAAATAATAACCCCACCCTTTTATATTACCTTTTTACATTACACCCCCCACCCCCTGCTTAAGGATCTCTATTAAGCGCATCATTTTAGGAAACTTCTTTCGAGGGGCCCCCGGGGGTGGGAGGAGCTGTTTGAAGGCACCGAAGCGCACAGCAGCCCCCGTCCCGCCTCGCTGGGAAGGGGCTTTGCTGCCAACTAAAGCATTGCGGGTCACTGCAGGGATATCTCTTTTGATTCCTAAAGCGACTCCAGCAGCAGCTTTGAGAGGGATTCCTCCTCCCGCCTCCTCCCCGTAAAATTCTCCTCTGCACAGGGAAATATTAAATCCTCCCAAAATACAGAGCCGGCCGTGGGATCACGGAGCACGAAGGGGGGGACAGGCGCAGCACTGTGTCCCACAGTCAGCCCGGGGGGTTACAGCCGCCTTTTAGGTGGCTCAGAGTCACGTTGTTAACCAAGGCCTCAGCTTTCATTTAATTCAAAATAAATACATAAATATATAAATAAATAAAAAGTCTCACCTTGTAAGCAGCAAAAACCCCCGAGCTTCGAATGCAGAAGAGGGCCGCGCCGGGGAAATCTGCTTTGCTTTTTAAGTAAGGAATTTTGGAGGCAGCCGCCAAGGTTTTGTGGCCCCTGGGGAGGGGGGAGATGCAGAGCCGGACTCAGCCCGCTCTGCCCCAAAACCGGTCGCGTTTTCCCTCCAGGGTGATTTTCTTCCTTTCTGTCTCTGCCGGAGTGATGCCCGGCACGTGCCGAAAACAATCCCAGGCTCTGGCCCCGGTCCCGGCCAGGAGGGAGTGAAGCTCAGCCCCACTCCCTCCTTTTCCAGGGAGGAAAACAAAATGGAAAAAAAAAAAACAAATTGTCCTATATTAGAAGTGTATAATTCCATTTTAGAAGTGTATAATTCCATTTTAAGGGCAGGGCAGCAATAGGGCTAGTACCACAGCCCCACAGCCACTGTGGGTCACCAGCGTAACGATTAAGTTAAAGTTTCTTTTGGGAAGGGGGGAGAGACGGGGACTCTCCTGCTCTGGGACCTTTCCCCTCCGGGGAGGCAGAGCCGGAGCAGCGAGCACGGTCCTGCCCGGAGGGCAGCATGGAGGGGACGTGCATGGCCATCCCGGAGGAACAGCAGCAAGGAAACCCCGGTGCTGCACCTTTCCCTTCCTCCGAGCCTTTTTCTTTTCCTCTTTTTAAGGGCTCAACCAGTTTCTTCCCCCTCCGACCGTCACCGTGGGGCACTGGCACCAGCCGCTTTGCAAAACCCCATCCCGTAAAAGCCGCCTGATTTTGGCCCTGTTTGGGGATGCGCCGCTTCCATCCTTACAGAGCAAACTGATAGATGATTTGTTTTTCTCCCCCCTCCCCATTTAGCAAGAAGCACCAACGTGCCGTTGTCATTTTGGGTCGGTTTGCTGCAGAAAAAGGCTCCCACAGGGGACGGGATAAGCCGATGGCAGGAGGGTCCCTGCACCCATCCCACCGCTGCTGGTGGAGGGCGGCAAGGGGACCTTTTCTTCGGGGTTGTCCTCTCCTCCCGGGCTCCGCGGCCCCACGCCGCAGCCCAACGACCCCACCGAGATGGGAAGAGAGCCCGAGAACCAACTCTGCTCAACAGCTTCTTCCTGCAAAGGGGCAGGAAAAAGGAGGAGGAAAAGGCACCTTCCCACTTGCCTCCGGGCTCATCCCACCCTGCGAGAGGCTTTGTGAGGAGAGGGGAGGAGGAAAAAACACCACAGCGAGAGAGCCAGGGAGGGAAAAGGAAGGAAAGCGGAGGGACAGCGGAGGGGCAGCCCGGGGACACAGAGCCCCAGGTCTCGCCTGGCCGCTCCCGCCACCACCCGGCGGATTGGAGGGGTTTGATCTGAAGCGCTGACTTATATTAATTTAACAGCCGGGGGAGGAGAAGGCGCCATTTCTGCCTTTTGCAGCTTCCAGGCTGACGGCAGAGCCGAAACAAGAAAAATAATTATCATAAAAACAAACAAACAAACCAACAAACAAAAATTCCAAAAACACTCCAGTGTAAAACTGGAGCGCAGGGAGCAAATGCTTTTCCTTCGCCTCGGCCCAACCGCTCGGGCGCTCCGCGCTGCCCCGCCACGGAGGGCATCCCTCTCCTGCCAGGGAGAGACAGAAGGGCGAACTGAAGGCAGGACCCCAAACCAGACCCGAGAACCCGGTCGCGATGAAGAAGAAAGTGGAGAATGCGTCACACACAACAGAAACATTCAGAGTTTATTTTTGGGGAACAAAAGAAAGATAAATAGAAAAGGAGTGAGATATTAAAAAAATAGCACCGAACGATGAAGCGGCAGCAGTCCCTCTACTGCTACAAAACGGCAACAACCCACACACGAACACACGGAGGCGGAACACCACCGAACTCCCACTGACTGTCATGTGCACCTCAGTTTGCTGCTCTGGAGAGAGGGAATGCCTGAAGCACACCAAGGACAGCTGAAACCATCGCCGTGGCTTAAAGGGGAATCCGCCAACTGGAAAACAAAATAAAAGCGGTTTCTGCCCATGTCTGCATGGGCACATCCCCGAGTCACGTTCTCACGCCTCTCCTTCAAAGTCAAGATTCCTAAACATGAAAACTGGAGTTGGGGGGATGGAGGAGAGAGAAAAGGAGGGAGAGCGTCATCAGTGGGGCTGTTGCCCCGCTCGTGGGACCGCGCCGGCAGAGAGGAGCTGGTTCGTGTGCCGCAGCCCTCGCCGCTTGCTCGACATTGCCGGCAAAAAAAGAAAAGCCGTAGGCATGTGCCACAGCTTGCAAAGGAGCACGGCCACGTTCCCACGCGATCCTTTACCTCTTTTCTCCCCAGATTCAGACTGTTTCCATGCTCATAGTGAGAGCCTTCCACACGGGTGTTTTTGATATCTCTTCCGAGATATTAATCTCCGAAGGATCAGTCCTGCAATAAATATTTGAGACAGCAATCCGTGACTGCGGGAACTGATGCCACCCAGCGCATCAGCACCAGCAAGAGGAACGGGGGGGAGGAGAACCAAAGCTGCGCATAAGCACAGCGGGTTGGGCGGGAGGAGGAGGTTTGGAAGGCGAGCCGGAGAGCCGCAGAGCTACAGCTCTGTGCAAAGGCTCTGCACAGAATCCCAGACTGGTCAGGGCTGGAAGGGCCCTCTGGAGCTCACCCAGTCCCACCCCCGCCAGAGCAGGGGCACCTACAGCAGTGGCACAGGACACCTCCAGGCGGGTTTGGAATGGCTCCCGAGTGGGAGACTCCCCCACCTCTCTGCGCAGCCTGTGCCAGCGCTCTGCCGCCCGCCCTGCCCATAAATTTGCTCTTCCCGCCAAGCTGAGTGCATGGCGCTGGGATGCTCAGCAAAGATAAACGTGGAGAAAATTCTGCCAACCCCCTTCAGGCTAATCTTGCCGGGGGTCCTGCTGCTTGGTGGGGCTTTACCTGTCGCTGCTTGGCTTTGGGATATCCGCGGTGCTGCTCTTGCCCAGCTGCAGCCGAACGGAGTTTGCAGCAGCAGCTTCCATCATCTCCTGGGACTCCTGACATAAAAAGGGACAAATCAAAGTTGTCTGTCTATGATCGAAGTGGAGATAAACTGAACACCCAGCAAAACCCACATGCTGCCCTCTCCTTCTGACCTTCTGTTAGCGCAGCCGGGGAAGGACCTTTCACTCCAAACATTTTGGGAGGGGGTTAAAACCACCCGTATGAGCAAATCTTTCCATCATAATTATAATGTTTATTATAAATGGCACCTTTAAAAATTGTACCGCTATTCAAGTGTTAAGCTCACTGCTAATTTAAAAAGTTATGATGCGGGATCCAGGCTGTCAGGATCTATTTCTATTGAGTTCGGATCTTCCCCCAACATTTCAAGAGAAGCTGTGACGGAAAGAGGCAATCTCAGAGCCCGAGGGAGACACCCACCCCCGAGCACTCAGCAAGCATCACCTCTTCTTCTTTGGCTTCATTTTTGGCATCGGCCAACTTCTTCCTGCTTTCTGGCATAAGGTCATCCAAAAAGCTGAGCTCCCGCTTTGAGAAGCAGAAGTCCATCACTTTCCGGACAAACACGAGAGCCAAAACCTTCACAAAATAAGAAGGAAGAGGGGGTGAGGTCTGAGATGATGTTACATCTCACTCCGACGCTGCAAATGTCCCACTGCTGAGCGGCACCGGCTCTTACCATCATGGGAAAGATGATGGCAGCACGGGACACCTTGATGGCCCAGAGCAGGACGAGGCAGATGAGCTGGATCATGGTGAAGAAATGCACTTTCCGCAAGGGAACGTGCCGCAGGTAGATGAAATCCGGCTGGTGTTTTGCCGGCATCCAAAAGAGCTTCAAGCGGTCGAAGAACTGCAAAATAAAAGCGGAAAAGTTACCCCTTGGGGCTGCGGAAAGTTTCCGGCCCTGTTGGCACGTGGAATGAGTTTTCAGGATCTCGCGTGCAGTGAGAAATCCTGGATCCCACTTTGTTCCTCCCGGGAGCAGCACCCGTTTTCCCTTTGCTCCATCTATAAACCAGTGTGCCCATGAGAGCTGCCCACCAAATTGCAATTATTCCACGTCCTTCTATTATAGAATCACAGAAGGGTTTCGGTTGGAAGGGACCTCGAAGATCATCCAGTCCCACCCCCTGCCCTGGGCAGGGACACCTCCCACCAGCCCAGGTTGCTCCAAGCCCCATCCAACCTGGCCTTGAACACCTCCAGGGATGGGGCAGCCACAGATTCTCAGGGCAACCTGCGCTGGTGCCTCACCACCCTCACAGGGAAAAATTTCTCCCTGATATCTCATCTCAATCTGCCCTCTGTCAGTGTCAAACCATCCCCCCTCGTCCCATTGCTCCCCTCCCTCATCCAGAGTCCCTCCCCAACTCTCCTGGAGCCCCTTTAGGCACTGGAAGGGGCTCTGAGGGCTCCCCGGAGCCTTCTCTTCTCCGGGCTGAACACCCCCACCTCTCCCAGCCTGTCCTCCCAGCAGAGGGGCTCCAGCCCTCCCAGCAGCTCCAGGGCCTCCTCTGGCCCCGCTCCACCAGGTCCATGGCTCTCCTGTGCTGTGGTCCCAGAGTTGGAGGCAGCACTGCAGGGGGTCTCCCCAGAGCAGAGCACAGCAGAGGGTACAATCCCCCCCTCACCCTGCCGGCCACACTGCTGATGCAGCCCAGGATGCGGTCGGCCTTCTGGGCTGCGATCGCGCATTGCCGGCTCACGGTGAGCTTCTCATCAGTCCGTACCCCCAGGTCCTTCTCCTCATACCATCTCCCCCTCCCCCTCCCTGTTCTTCTATAAAAATATATGTTTAATATATTCTATTCTTCTGTTTGTTATTTGGCATTTCTCAGCCCACTCAATCCCCCAGTGAGGATTCCCACCGGCAGTAGAAATCGCCTTCGCTTTGCACTGAATTCCCCCATTTTCACCACACCAAACACTGCCCTGTCCCAAACCGTGACGCAGAGCGCGCTGAACTTGCCTGGTCCTCCCGCCCTACGTACCTCCTGTGCCCCCACCAATCTTTTCCTTATACAAAATACTTTCACTGCCTGATTTTGGGGAGGTTTTCTCCCACACCACTGCTTTTTTCCTGCTTCTCTGGAGATGACACAGCAGGGAGCTGCACGCTGTAAGAGTCCGTACCTGAATCCCTCTGAGCGACGACACACCCATGTAGAGAAAGACACCATAAAGCACAGGCATGGGTATAAACTGGGAAATTAAAAAAAAAAAAAATGCAATAATTTATTTTTTTAATTGTTTTTTTCAGTATTACTGCTCTCTTCTAGAGGCACTGCCTAAAATTGCCTAAAGCTTTCCAGTTTCCACAGGGTTAGAGATGTTTCAGCTCTCAACCCGTAGAGGTTTTGTGCGTGCGAGTGAGTGAGTGTATGCTCTGCTTTAGGCAGAGCATTTAGTTACGTTTCATTAGAATAATCTAATAAATTTTTAGTTACGTTTCATTAGAATACTCCTGTTTTCCTGAAAGGTTGGAGGAAAATAGGTCATTTCACCCATGAAACTGTACGCCACGTTCTGTGACGGCAGAAGAACATTTCTACACATTTTTGTGGCAACACGCAAAAGCGAAGTGCCTCCTTTTAGCCTAGAGCTGAGGTGACTTTGTGGGAGGAACACACAAGGAAGCCCACGGGGATGATTTTGGTGTGTTTAGCTACTGGGAACGGCTGTTGGGAGGCATTTGGGGGAGCCAATTGCATCCCATAAGGTGCTGCCTGCTTGAAAGAGAGCAGTGTACTGGTCTGAATCCACTTCGTCGTAACCCATAAACACAGGTGGGCCTGAGAGACACCTGGGAATGAAAGCAGTTGTCCTGCTCGCTTGCCTCGAGGACACCAAACTGGTGGAAAGGGTAACTGAGGCTGGTTCCCACCGTGGGCCAAGCCTCAAGGTTTGGGATCGCCTCCTCCTCTGCTCCACACCTACTCAGGCCTGGAGGGAGGGGATGGTTTTTGTCAAACCTCCAAAAAGCTCACGCTTGTTGGGCGTTTTGCATTTTCCTCTTACCTTTAACACCGAAGTGAAGAAGACAGAGCAGCCCATGAGCACAAAGATCATCAAGCCGGTGACTCTCTGCTCTCGTATCCCCAGAAACTTGGGTTGTTCTCCTGGAGCTGAGCAGCCAGACTCCACTTTGAGGCTATTGACGTGGGTGATGGACAGGACAGTCGCAGCCACAAACCAGGGCAGCCCCATCACGGAGCACACCCCGAGCATCACGGCCACCATGAAAAGGTCCAGGTGGTACCCGCATCCTTTCTGTGGGCAGCAAAACAAGGAACAGAGCATCCCACAGCACAAGAGCGAGGACAACGTCGCGACTCAGACTCAAACCCTACTTGGGCGCAAGTCACCCTCTTGAAAATTTAAGAGAAGAATTGGCAAAAATAAGGATGGATCCGGTCTTTGCGCAAGCACCTTGCATGAAAATCTGGCAGGAGTTCAGACCAAGTGGATTTGGGAGGTTTGTGCAATAGCTACTTCTCAAACAAACACACAAACAAACAGACTATTTTCATTCATAAAGAAATTTCTACTGCTTGTAAGCAAGATGTGACCCCGAGTTATCCCTGGCAGTGCGTCAAAACAGTTCGTTCCCCCAGCTCCTGCTGGCATTCTGAAACAAAAACACGCTTCTATAGTGCTCGAAAATTAATTTGCTCCTCCAAAAGATTGCTCATCTGAACTGCCCTCGTTTGCTCCCTGTGACATCACTAATCCAGCAGAGCATCCTGCCACACAGCCTGACCTTGTCCCAAACCAACGCCTTCACAAAGCACTTGGCATAGGAGCTTCTCCCCACACCTGCAGCCCAGAGTGGGGTGGGGATGGGGTCAGCTCTTGCAGCCCCTTACCTTCAGCTTGTGCTCCTTCCTGTTGACAATGACAGACGTGATCTGCTGGTCCATGAATATCAAGATGGTGCAGAGCAGAGCTGGGATGGGCGCGGCCAACACCGTCCACCAAGGGTTGGGCCCTATGGGGTTGACCAACCACCCGCGGTCGTCTCTGGTAGGCTGCAACAAAGCCAAAACACACATCAGGATCAACTCCCAGCCCAGCCACTTCACTGGCTTTGATTTTCCTCTCCATCGCTGTGCCGCCTCATCTCCTGGCCCTGCCTTCGTGTCACCCTCTCCTACGGGGTTCAGCAGTGCCAGCGTCCTCGTCGCAAGCACCTATAGATACTTCTGTAGGTATCAAGTTTTGGGGCTGGCGTCTTCTTTCCAGAAGGAAACGATGCATTCGGAGGTGGAAGAGGAGATGGTAACACCACCAGCATCCCCAGACTCAGCCCTGTCCTGTCCCAGCATCACCCTGTGGCATCCCCAAGGGCCGAAAGCGGCTCCACACCAAAACACCCCATTACCTTGAACATGTGGGGGACGTGGAGCTTCGGCGATGGGATCCCAACCAGGAAGTCAATGAGGACCATGATGACGATGGTGAGGAAGACACCAAAGTCACTGACTGTGGACCGTACCTGGGGCAAGAAAGCAGAGCTGAAAGGGACAGCACAAACGGGGCCATACCGTGAGATGGAAAAGTTAAAGACATCAACAGCATTAAGGCTGGTTAACAAATTCCCACCACTCTGAGAAGATGCAGCCAAATCCCTCGTTTGGATAGTGTTGCTGTGTTTGTACCTGCAAGATCTGGTGTCAGGCAATAAAAAAAGTTTAATTAGGTGGAAAAGGGTGGTTTAAATTCAAACTTAAAAAAAAAGCCAATAAATATTAAAAAATAATGAAACAGACGTCTGCCACTACAGCTGCACTCACAGCTACAATGGGAATAAGGCACTGAGGCATCATTTGCTCCTCAAAAGGAAGAAACAGTGTCTTTTGTGTCTTTTTCTATGGCAGTTCCTCATTTGAATCAACTTTCCCCTTGGGCACACAAGGTGAAAAAAAACACAAATGAAAATACAACAAACAACCAACTTTGGAAGACCGATTTCCCACTGCCTGGGGAAAAAACCACTCCGGGGCAGGTCACGAGGCAGGTGGGAAACGCTACGATCGTTTTGCACTCCTGGAAATGAGTGAGAGACATCCAAGTTTGGCCTTCAAGGTCCAATATTTCCCAGTTTGACCAAGCGGTGGCAAACACTGCTTAGTGCTCCGGGAAAGCCATTTTGGGAAATGAGTGTGGAGACTGCTGCTGGCCACCGTCTTCTACCTACTCTGGTCGGGAAGTAGCGGCTGGTTTTAAACTTCTTCAATAAGCCCGACAGGACAAAGGTGGAGAAGAAGAGGATGCAGCACCAGAAGAGGACATCGGGCGTGTAGGGGCCATCGTGTCCACAGGCAGGTCCACGAAACTCTCCATGCAAATACCGACATTCCTGGGGAAACAGAGCATCAGGACACAAAGGTAGTGCACATGCGTCAAGGAAACCTCGGATAACTAGGGGGTTTGGAGGATCTTGCTCCAAGATCTGTGACCTCGGGACTGCTGCAGCTAGCGGAGATTTATATTTAACGATCAACAGCAGCTGAATAAGTGACACATGGAACTACACAGACAGCGGAGAGAGGAGATGTGATGGGACACTGTACCACAGACCTATGGCACATCCTCTGCTTGAACAGCAGGTAACCGTGGCTGAAGAAGACACCAGAGGGGAAGGAAACACTGGGAACTCTTGGGGAGAGTGAAAGAGGGAACGGGGAAGGAGGGCTAAGACAACAGTGACAGGAAAGGAGAAGAGACAAATTGTCCCTTCCCAGGGTCGGGCTCACAGGACACGGCCAAGGGGGGTGAAGATGTCCATAAGAGCGTCCCACCCTGTGCCTGAGCTCTGCTTCCAGCAACAATGGCCCAAGGGGCTGCTCAGACATGCAAGTTTATGCACGTACCTTCAGACAGCGCTGAGTAAGAAAGCAAGGCCTGGAGTTACTAGGAACCAATGAAGGAAGCTAATTACAGCCTTCAAGCATGAACTTAAGTCCTCCAACTTCTCCAATAACCAAAGCACCCACTGAACCTTGCTCCCAGACAGAACCGCTGTCCTGAGGATAACAGTTATTGCCCACCATGTCAGGGATGAGGTGAACTCTCCTTCCCAGGCCCAAGGAGGTTAAACACACTGAAGTAATGACTTTTCAGAGCAGCACTGGCACAAGTTGAAGCCCACCATCACCTGAAGGGCTCTGAGCTTTGCACCAGGCCAGTGCCCCTGGACCCTGCGGCCGCAGCACGAGGAAGCAGTGACTCGGGGCACTTACAGTCACCGTGAGGTTCTCCCAGGTGATGCCAGACACATTGATCTTGTTGCTCTCCCAGAACTGCAGGGTTTCGTTGCTGGGATGGGTCGGTGCCTCACACTTACAGCTGGGAGGAGAGAAGCCAAGACAGGGGTGAGGGGAAGGCGATGGAGGTGCAGCCCTGAGCTCCTGCCAAGGGGCAGCGGCACTTTAGGAGGAAGAAACCCACTAGGAGATGGTGAGGAAGTCCAGCTTGCTGTGCGTCTGCACAGGGTAGGTCTCTCGCAGGTGACTCAGCTTCTCCAGAGCCTCATAGATGAAGATGATGCAGATGAGGGAGGCGAAGGCTTCTTCGGTGAAGCGGGTGATGTAGCACACCAAAGAGCTAGCATCGGTGGCCACCAGCACTATGCAGAAGAAGGCGGTCCACAGCCCGATGCATGCCCGGAGAGAGAGATAAGAGAGCGCGTAGTCCCTGGGAAAGCAAAAGAAAACGCAGGGTGGAGAGGGCAGCAAGAGGCTCCGAGCCGTGCCTTCCTTCGGGGAAAGTCGGCAGCAATTCAGGAGCGTGTCAAGGCTGCGGATGGTAAATGCAGTTTCCGGTCCTACTACAGACAGCCTTGGGGCTGCGGCACAGGGTGTGGGCCCGCAGGAGGAGAGGCTAATTAATCCTTATTTAACAATGACCTTGTGTTAATGCCTCGGAGGCTAATTGAGGTCAGGTCCCTGTTGTGGAAGGTGGTGTTCTCCCACATCACCCCAATGCCCTAACAGCGAAACCGGCTGGGTTTGCACCCAGTTACCTGCTGCCAGCAAGTTGGGGCTTCATAATAAATTTAATTGCAATAAGGGGGTTAATCTCCCATCACAGTTGCCACAACAAAAAGACTGTCATGGAAAATATCCATTTCGCGTGAAAAGCTCCTGCTTTCTCAAAAATCATCAAAACATTTGACCAGAAAACTCTTTGGATATGTGGGTAAAATATATTTCCACTTCCAGCAAAAATCATACAAAAAAGTGCCCGAGTTTGTACTGAGAGGAAAGCAAATCTTCCCTCATTCCCAAACCAGAGTCATTTGTCTCATCTTCCCTGTGCAGTCCATCTCGGGCATCCACATCCTTGTGGTTTCTCCTCCTCCTGCTCTTTCACTTTAACCCTAAAAACCCCGAACCACCCATCCATCCTTCAGAGACCGAGGGCTCCTGCACCGTCACATACTAAAGCAGCAGCGCGTGATGTCTGTGACACAGAAGACAACTTAAATCTACCAACTACCACTAAGAAAAACATCCTTTCTCCATCCCTGCCTTCTTCCAAAGGCGCTCGCAGCACCTGGCCGCAGCAGCCAGCCTTACTTGCAGAATTTGTAGAGGATCTTCTCGAACACGAGGACGGGGCCGGTGCTGCCGAGGATGGTGAGAGGTTGGCCAGCAAAGAGGGAATACACCACGCCGGTCATGGATGCGCCCAGCAGCGACTCCATGGCACTCTGTCCGGGGAAGAGAGGCAGCAGCGAGTAATTAAATCATTAGGGGGAAAAAAACAAGTGCAAATTCACTGCAGCAAGGACTTTTGCATGAGTGTTGTCCTCCCCCGTGCCACCCAACAGAGAGAGGTGCTCACTATGTGGCCGTTGGTCGCCTCCCCCAGCAGTCCCCCGAAGGTGATGATGGGGGACATGCAGGCACAGTAGAGGAACAGGAAGGACGCCAGACACTGCAGGCTCAGACCATCCCGAAAGTCACTCCAGAACCAGGGGGCTTTTCGCTTCACATCCCGGATCAAACCGCCAAAGAGCCTGGAGGAAGGAAAAAAAAAACAAAACAACATTTTCGTGGAAGACAGCGTTGAGTTTTCTTGGCTGAGGAAGGACAATCACAAGCACAGAGTAACTTCCGTTGCTAAAAAGAAGTCTCCTTCTCCCATTTTAGCCCCAGTAGAAACTGAGGCATACAAAAAACCCCTCCAACAAAAAGAAAAGGAGACCAAACCTGAGAGCCCGTCCCCTCTTATTGCAACAGTCCCTCACTTTGAGAAGCAGCAGAGCTCTACCTGGAGGTACTTACACATCTGCTTCCACCCCAAAGCAAGAAAACCTGTGTGCAACCATGCTGCGGCTCAGCCCAGCTGCCCGAATGTCCCACCCACCCAGCCCAGGGGACCAAGCTGGGAACCTGGAGCCCCTTCACTGACCCAGTTAACCCCAAAACTCTGCTAGAAGGGAGGTGCACACTCAGATTTTAGGGGCAAACAGAAAAACACCCCACCAAACTATTTCAGTTCACACCTTCCTGTCCGCTCCAGTTCAGGACCGCTGTGTTTCTCCAGCTTGCTGTGAGAAGCGCTGTCATCGAGAGCTTCTGGCAACTTCCTTTTTTCCTGTTAAAATGCAAATAAGATAAAGATATGTCTTTGCAGCCACTGGCTTGTTTTGCTTTTTGGGCTGGGTACGTGACCTGTGAATTTGGGCCCCTGAGCAGCACCCCCAGCTGTGCTGCCCTCCTGCCTGTCCTCCTCGTGCCTCCTTCTGCCGCAGCACTCACCTGCGAAGGGACGTTTTTCGGGGGCTCAATTCGGATGGAGGGATCCCACTCTCCTGGCGGCAAAACCATGACCTGATCCAGAAACTCATCGATGCCAGCCACCAGGTCAGCCCGGTTCTTGGCTTTATAGGCAACGTCGTGGAAAACCTGCCGTAGGAGACAACCTGGTGAGAGCATGACCCATCTCGGATGTCCTAACCAGTGTAATAAGCTCTTGGCTAAATGCAAGGTCATTTCCCCCAAATCGCCTGTTGGAAGTGGCAGGAAATATTCCCCCCAAAGCAAAAATCTGTGCATCACAGTATTTGTAACCATCTCCACCAGGCTCCCGTCCCCCATGGCACACCACAGCCTTCTGCTTCAAGAGGAGAAGTTTCACTGGCCCTGGCAATGCCACCACTGGGGACAGCATGCTGGGGACCCTGGGGAGAAGGATGAGGCGCGGGCTGCAGCCCAGGTGGGATTTTAGCCTCCTGCAGGCAGCTAAGAGAGACAACAAACCCTCTTCCTCACTACTACAGAGACAGGGAGAGGTGAAGCCCCAAAAAAATGACCCAGAGATATCTCTTATCTCGTCACACCTCATCCGTCATGATAGTAGCCATGGACCTGCCGATCTCATGGTACTGATGGGCTTTTCCTCCTGGTCCAAGCAAAACAAACAGGAACCTAGGCAAGAAAACCAAAATGAGAGAGAAGAACATGGCCTCACTCAAAGGGCACCCAAGGAAATCCCTGGGAGCTCCCAGCCCAGAGCGTGGCTCCAGGGGGGACGTGTAGGCTCACCGACTCCGGTGATGAATTTGAAACGCATCAAAACCAAACACAAATTTGAGGTTTGGACCAACTTTCATTAAAATTGGCCAATGGGTTTAAAAGCTCCAGCAGGGAAGGGAGGAATGAAAGCAGGGAGATGTGGGTGGGAGAAACGTGCTTGCTCCCACTGGCTGTGTTCCCCTGGGACGCCCAACTGATGCATGAATTTGGTGTTTTGTTGTGGTGGTTTTTTTTTAAATAAAAACTTTGCGCTTCTCATTCAGACCTCGTTGGGATGGGAACTTCCATCATGCCCGAGAGGAGGACAGCTGGGCTCAGGCGGACAAATGCCACGATGGGCTGGCGAAGGAAATCCAGCTCTCCTACGAGCACGCTGCACGCTTCAGCCCCGGTGGGAATTTTCTTCATGAAGCGCAGCTCCGCCTGGGCACGACAAGGGATTTTCAGCCATTACCCCAAAAGCAAAGCCCACAGCACTCTGCAGAACACTCTGCAGCCAAGTTTGCAAGAGCAAATCTGGCCTAAAAGCGTAAGAAAGCTACGAGTGTCTCACCTTGCTTAGATCCATCGGATGGCTGTCATGGTTCACCCCATTTTTAGCTTCTGCAGTGGTGGGAGATGGATGAGGAGTGAGTGTTTGGGTTGGGAGGAGAAAGAAAGACACTGAGAAAGACAGGCAAGGAGCAATCGGGACACTTCTCCTTTGCCGGGAGAAGTCTAATGGGGCCAAAGCCCTGCAGAAACCTTCACCTGGTGCCAAAGCCTGGCAGAAACCCTCACTGGGTACCAAACCCTACAGGAACCCTCACCTGGCTTGCCAAGGGGATGCACGTCTAACTGCTTCTTGCTCATGTCAGCAAATGAGCAGACGATGGGGAGAAGGTTGTTTCTTTTCTTCTCGTTCTGATGGTGATGCTTCTTCAAAAGCACTTCTCGAACTTTCGCCCGCGTGCACTCATCAAACTCTGCGGACTGCTCTTGCTGGCCCAGGATCATATCTGGAGATGGCAACGGGAAACGAAGCCGTCAGAGCAGAAAGTCCCCAAGTCCCGACCCCTCAAGCCCCCGGCGAAGGCTGCGCCACGCAGGATACCCTAACGTGGGCTCAGCCTTGCTTAGCAAGACGTTTTAATGCAGTTCAGCCTTTGCAGCGAAAGGAAGAATTCTCTTTTGCTAAAAGCCATCATCAAAGTGCTTATTCATCACTCCGCTCAGATAATTATTCCCCATCCTAGATAATGACATTTTTTTGCCCGATCTGGCGTTTCTAGACAGACTCTCTAGACTCGACACATTTCAACAAATTATAAGCAATCTCTATCACAGACTTTCCCAGAGTTTCCTTTGCCCATCGACTGCAATTTGGCAAGCCCGGGGAGAAACGTGCTAATAACGGCTCCGATTTCTCCAGCTCTTGCAAGGGCTGAATGGAGACCTGCCAGTCAAAGATAATTTCTCCAAAGCCGCTTTTTCAATTAACTTCAATTATCTTCCCCACAGAAATATGCTGCTTGGTCACCTGCCAGATAAACTCTGCCTTTAAAGCTCTTAAATCCTGGATGTTAAGGCAATAGGAAAAAAAACCAAAACAAAGAACGGGAGGAAACAGCTTGTAGTAAGTAGTTTATTTAAGGAGGTTCAGCTCTTACGCAGACTCCGTGTTCCTGAGAGCAGCCTGCCAAGGCCTGACACTCCTTTCTGGCCGGAGAATATTCTCTAATCGCCTCTCTGACCCCACAAATTGCTTTCAAAAGGCTCCCATACTGGGAGAAAAAGCTGATGTGACTGTTGTACACCCAGTCTACATCCAAAAAGCAACCCACCACTTAAAAACACAGCGGAGGTTCTGGAAAAGGACGTGCCATTGGGGCAGGGTTTGATACGGGAGTGAAGGGCACCGCGGCAAATTGAGCTCGGCCGTTCCCGGCGGGTCGCAGCGTGCTCAGTACCTGCGATCTCTTCGATGCTGTTGGCACAAACATCCAGCAGCACCATCCCGTTCATGATGCAGCTCCGCAGCTCGAAGAGGCTGTGCAAGGACAGCGTGGCCACGTAGGGCTTGCTCCAGCGCTCACCACCATCTTCCACGTCCTCCTCAAACTTCAGCCACCTGCGGACATCGGGCACGATCAGCCCCGTTGCAAGAAAACAGCCTCAGCTCTGCAACCCCTTTGGTGCAGCTACGGGGCGGCAAGAGGAGAAGGCTCCGCGCATCGGCACCTGCAGCTGCAAAAGCTTCGCGTCCCGGAGAGCGGAAGGCAGAGCCCACAGCTGCCACCGCAGCCGGCAGCAGGGATTTACCTTGCCGTTTCCTTCCACTCGGCATCTTCACCCTCCTTCAGGAAGATCTCATCCAGCTCAGTGAACAAGTGGTGGGGAACGTGCTGCTCGTCCTCCTCGGTGCTGAGGATGAACTGCACCCGCTGGGATGGGGTGTCTGGGGGCAGAAGATAAATCCCGTTACCACACCTGCATTCGACCCATCACGCTCACACACAAAGTGGCCATCGATCAGCACCAGTTCAGCCCTAAATATTGGGCTAGCCCCTCTCCCCCGGGTCTGGCCGGGCTTGCACAGAGCCACGGAGAAGGAGAAGCATCTGTTCCACCTCTGCATAAGGACGGGCCACTTTCCTTCCCCACGTTTCCATTTTTAATGGCAGGATCCCTCTAAGGAAGACCAGCCTCAATCCATTATGCCTTCAACTGCCTCCCAAATAACGCCACTTTCCCTCAGAAGAACAGCAAACCACACAAATCAGCCACACAGACCTGCTTGCAGAGGACCCCGGCACCCATGCAGCCCCGAGAAGGCTCGTGAACGCTGCGGCGGGACTTACAGTGGTAGCCCTGCTCCGTCGGGGCACAGTCCTTCTCCCTTTCCTTCTTCTGATGCTTCTGGCGGTGGGGTCGGTGGTGCCAGTGGCACCGGTGGCTTTGCCTCACCAGAGGCATCCGCACGCCCACGGACAGGGTGCGGTGGCCTGCGAAAAAAGCAGTGTTCGCATCACTCTCGATATTGCGGAGACGGTTGACGCCGCTGCCACGATTAAACCAGCACATCCATCCCAGGAGGAAACACCAACTTCTCTTCGTTTTAGTTTCACTGCATCCCTGAATGTCAGAGACCCCTCCCTTTTTCCAAGCCTGTTTTACTCTAACTTTGCAACAACAGAGCAACAACAAGCGATGGCTCCGGGTCACCTAAAAGTGCCCTGAAAGTATCAACCCTTGTCTAAAATTCCAGCTTCGGCTGGACAACACTCAGGCCTGCTCATTAAGCAGCGACAGAAGGTAATTATTTTTAAAATCTTTGTATGGCACAAGGCAACAAGAGGATATCCAATCAGTCCTGTGATAATGAAGTCTGGAACAAAAAAAAAAGAAAATCACAGCCCTGTGTCTGCAGCCATCAACTTATTCTCCTGACCTCTCCAAGCCAAGAGCAGCCTCTGAGAAAACAAGCTGGGAACTACCAAGCTCTGTGGCCAACGCTCACACCGCAGATGCCACGGGGGCTTTTTCCCCTCTGTCTAAAAGCCATAATATTAAAACAATGTGAAAATAAATGTGCTTGTTTATTTAGAAGCACGCCACGTTTCGCTGCAGGTGATGCGTATGCTGAGCACGGGACGCAGCAGGGACTTTGCGCGACGGGAAAACGCGTGGGACTGGTGGCACCTCTCCCGACTCACCTTCCAGCTCCTCCTTCTCATAGTGAATATTGACAATGGTGCTCGTTCTTCCCTGGTCAATCACCGCCTCCTCGTCGTGTCTCTGTTTAGTGAGGAGAAGAAGATATAAGTTGGGACCAGGTGAGGAGAGCTCCCTTACGTCCTCCCAGTCATCACCCATCCCTGCGCCACGCGAGCCCAAGAGCATCACACCTCCGTGTGTCTCCTCCTCCAGGCACAGCCCTAAAAACACGGACTTGGAGGTTTTTATTCCCATACCCAAATAAAACCACCTGTAATGTCACCTGTATTGTATATACTGTGAGTCTGGAAGGATTTACTAAAAGGGGAGAGAGTTGAGTGTTTCAAACCAAAACCAAACCTCCTGCTTTGTTCTTGTGGTTCCTTTCGAAACAATAAAATTAAAAAAGGGATTTCCAAACTGGGGGTGGAGTGGGGTGGGGTGGGGGAACCCAACTCCACACTTTTGATCACAGCCAGTTTCATTCTCCAAACGTGATACCTGCAGAACTCACTAGATGGCACTTGGCCACAGGACATGGCCACCACCAACCTCCAAAGGCCCTCAAGAACCTGCAAGGGTGAAGCTTCGACTTCAGCCCAACCAGGCTCGGGCTTCTCTTGCTGCAAGCAAGACTGCGTTTTTCTCCTCAAAAGAAAAGCCAAAGGCTAACAGCTAATGCCCTCCTTGGCTGAAATACCACTGCCAGCGCTGCACAAAGAGCATCTGTGCCTTAAAAGCCAAAGGAGAACTACAGGCGTTCTCTTCTCCCCTTGTCCCTGGGCTGGGGAAGGGCATCACCGGGATTACCACGCTCAAAGAAATAAAAACCCAACCACATCTCACACTCGAGTCGCAACTGCAACTTTGAAAGGGCCTCCAGGAAACACTTCGCTTTAGAGAAGAGCAAAATACCGGAAATCTGCTTTTTATCCCCCAAATCCCTGCTTTGACTGAATGGCATCACCTGCCGCTGCGCAGCAGCAACGCTCGGGAAGCTCACACCTCCCCCGCTCACCAGTTAATTTAATGAGCAAAAGGAACAAACGTTCCCATCTGGAAATGAGTTTTTTCTGGCCCCCGAGTACTAATTTCAAAGCTGACTTGCTGCGACCTCCCCACCAGCTCCCGGCACTCGCCCGCGTCACCCGGCAGCCGGATTATGACGCGCCTGTGGCTTTCTCGTCCTCTCTCCCACGACGATCTCCACCACCCTCTGTCCCTTCTTAGCAATGCGTCTACTCCCCTCCAGATTTACCGGAAAAAAACCTCAAAACCCCAAACCCCAACCTCAGAAAAGGCATGGGACAAAAGGGGCTTAATCAAATCGCTTTAAATGGCAATTTTAGTAAAATCGTTACTTAAGTAAAACACCAATTTGAATTAAATCACAATTTAAGTAAAATCGCCACCGAAATAAAACCCCAATTTGAATTAAATCACTGTTTAAATTAAATCGCAACTTAGATACAATCACAATTGAAATAAAATCGCAATTTAAATACAACGGCGAGCTTGAGTGTGTTACAGGGGTGTCAGAGTGGGAATAAACGGAGCGATTTGGGCATCACAGCTCCCCAAATCCCCCCCGAGCGACATGGGGAATGTCTGCTTCTCTCTCAGAAACCATTTTGGCTCTGTGCTCCCACCCACGATGCTAAACCTGCCCCCGGCAGGGCACAAAGCATCGTCCCCCCCGCATCCTTCCCTGCTCTGGCGACATGCCAGTGGGATTTTGGGAAGTCTCCCCCCCTTTTTGGGGGATGCGCAGCCCCTCGGCACACCCCTCCCACCTGTAACTCTTCCAGAAGTGTCATTTTGGGACGCTCCTCCTGCTTCATCCTCAAGTCGGTCACCGGTTTTGGGGGATAACTGAGCCTCCAGATCAATCAGAGGACCAAACCCTCCGACTGCAGCCCAGTGACTCCCAGTCTGCACCATCTCCAGCACATAAACAGCGACCGTTGCTGGGATCGGAATGTTCAGGGTGACCCCGGCAGTTATTTAAAGCTATACACCCCAATACTGATCCCGCTTGGAAAACTTAGCGGATGGGGAGAAACCTGCTCTGTTTTGAGGAAAAACTATCCAGAATAGAGAAAAGGGGTGGAAACGCTGCATCTCGGCAGGGCAAAAGGTGTTACACAGTGTTTGGGTGTATTTGAAAGCCCAAACTGCCAAAAGACCACGTGAGGCACAAACCATTGGGGAAATGCCCGTTATGGGGCAGCCCTGATCTTCATCAACATTTCCTGCATCAAATCAGGGTGTTTCAGGGAGGTCTCCCTTCGGCACAGCCTCCGTCCCTTCGCGGCTTCCATAAACCCTCGTTAGCCAGACCAAGTCCTACGCCGTACGGAAATGTCCAGGGAAGCCCCATGTTTTACTCTCCTCGCTTCCGCCAGCTATCTCCAGCCCTACTTTATGTTCCGAGCGGAGCTAATCCCTCATTTCCAGCCTACAGATTCATTTGCTGTCATGAACTTCCTCCCCGGCGCTGCTCAGCACAAAGGTTGACAGCCCCGGCTCGCCCTGAAAGGTGACATGGGATGTAAAATAACACAGCGAAGGAGGGTGACAATGAGGTCTAATCCGTTAAAATCCCATCGGGATCCAAGCTCAGATCTCTGCTGCTTTTTTATTATTTAGTATTAAAGCTTCAGGCGCAAATACAGGAGAAAGAAGCCAAGCGGGTCCGTGGCAAGACACTCCGAGAATCCCATCGCCCTTCCCCAGTTGTTGCAGCAGAAATCGCGGCAAACCTCGCACAGAGATGCCACCGAAGGAAACGGTGCCACTCAAAACCCTCTTTTTCCCGATTAAGACACCCAAATGGACTCAGAAAGGTTATTTCATTGAGGAAATCGCTGGAGGATTTAAGGATTTAATAAGTCTATGGGATCTGTGGACGCGTGGGCTTGGGATGGGATGGAGCAGGATGGAGAGATGCCTCCAGAAAGCAAATTATCCCATCCCAGGATGGGTACCAGCACTTGCAGACACTTCGCCTTCCCTCTTTGTCCTTCTCCGCTGCTGCCAGGCGCCTGGAAAACATCAAATCATCGAAACTGGGCTGGGAAAGGGGATGGCAAGCTCACTTTTGACTTTCGGAGCAGAGAGTGTTGTTCCCTCTCAAGAAAACTTCTCCAAATTATTATTTTGCTGCAGGGTTTTTTTTGTCCCAGCAGGAGAGAGAGGGACTTTTGACTGTCCTGCCTCAGTTTACCTGTCTCAGTGCAACTCCTCCAGTTAGAAAGAAAAATCTTTCCCTGGGGAAGCTTTGGTGTAATTGAGGATGAGGAAAAGCACAAAGCAGAGGTTCAGGTCCGGCTTTGAGTCCTCCCGGTGCCAGGGGAGGCCAAAAGCATCGCACGAGCAGGCAAACTTCCCATCTCAGCCCCCTCATTCCGTCACTCGCAAGCTGGACTGGCCACCAGCAGCAGGAGGGAGGATTGATGTAATTAATCTCGCGCAAAGTGTAATTAATAACACTGATCCCAGTGTTATAAGGGGATGAGGGGCCAAACTGGGGGAGCTGCTCTAGTGGTGGAGCAGGAGACCCCCCTCCTCGCCCCTCTCCATCTCCATCCTACCCAGACGAAGCTACCGGTCCTGTGGCTCCCTCCTTTGCTATCGTGGGGGTCAGCACCATCCCCTGCAGGGACCCCTCCAGCTCCTGAGCCAGGATTTGGGCTGTGACGGGGACTGGACCCGGGAGAGGACACATCTCCAGAGCCCCAAAGTGGGGCTGTGAGGGGGACACACACGCAGGTCACAGCTGAGCATCACCAGGACATGACCGTCTTCCCTTGCTGGCAGAGACGCAAATTCCTCTCAGTCTTTCCCGTGAGCTGTAATTTCAGGGCAGATTAATTAATTCCCCACCTCTCGTTTGCCCCCAAGAGCACCTCCTGCAGCTGGGTCCCATGGGTGCAGCGGGGGGGCGGACAGGCCCTCCCCCGGGCCAAGGAGATGCAGAAAGAGGGGGGGACCACCCAGCCACCTCCTGCCTGCACCCCAACACCGGGCGCATCCGTGCAAGCGCCCGGTGGGACAATAGCTGAGGTGACCGGGTGGCATGGGGCTCTGTGGGGACAGTGGCCTTTGTCCCCCTGCTCTGAAGGGCCACAGCATCACCAGGGGGTCACATCGAGATGCGGAGGAGGGGGGGTCTGGTGGGGAGACCCCCAACAGGCATTGCCCAGGTGCCTTCCTCCCCTCCTCACATCCCTCCCGCACCCAACTTGGGTACCCCTCGCCTCCCCCTTTGAGCCCCCACCCCTCTGCCTTGCAGATGCCTTGCTGATGCCTTACACCCCCTTTCAGCGGCCTGCTGTCCCCCCTCCTTGCACACCCCCAGCACCCTATTTTAGACACCTACCACCCTCCTTACCCCCTCCAACCTTGCAGATGCCCTTCACTCCCCTTTCCATGGCCCTCACAGCCCCTTGCAGATGCTTTGCCTCCCCCATTCACCCCCACCCCCTGCTCCCAACGTGTTTCCCCCCAGCCATGAGAAATGCCGCAGTGAGCAGCCATGGAGCATTCTCCAGCCACACCGTCGGCATGGCCCGCCCGGGGGTACCAGGCATCGCCCTCCCTGCCCTGGTGCCGCTGCCCCCCACCTGACAGCTGAGGATCCCATCGGCCCGTTGCTGCTGGTGGGCATGGCAGGGCTGGGGGGGAGATAATTGCTTGATAACGATACTCTTAAGACATCCAAACAAAACACAAACAAAAATCACTACGATCACAAAAATGAGTAGGTTTCACAATAGGCTTTGCAGCTGTCAGCTCAGGGCAAACTCAAAGCCATGCAAGATTTTGTTCAACCATCCGACTTCTATTGCCTCTCGTAGATTTCTGCCATCCAAGTAGAAAACAAATTAATTTTTCTTATTTTCTCTTTTGACTGATTCCCTGTCCAATCAATACACCAAGGAGGAGATCGCGTGTAATGCCATTCTCCGTGTTCTGCCGTCTTCCAAACTGAAGGGAACTGCATTCGAGAAAGTGCTCGAAAGCCCAGCAGTTATCGCCTCTGTTTTGGACCCGCGCTTCAAGGAGATGCAGTTTCTCAGCCCCAGCCTGAGAAGCGAGCTGCACCAGCCAGTGAGAACCACGCTGTTGTGGGTTTGCAACCACCAGTCCCCATCTGCCACCCAGTTTGGGGTGCCAAACTCAGATTCCAAAGCCACGGGCGCAGATGCCGGCAGCCAGCTGCCTGCTCGCAAGGACCCATGCGCCAGCGCCCCGTCTCAGAGTAGCTACGACATCCTTCTGGGGTAGGACCCGATGGAGAGCATGCCCGAGATCCACCAGCAACTGGAAAACTACATCCTGGAGCCCCTCTGCAAGCGCAGCACCAGCTGCTGCGCTGGTGGAAGAAGAACGAGCATCGCTTCCCGGCCGTGGGGCGGCTGAGCCGGCAGTACCTCGCCATCCCCGCCACCGCCCTCCTGCCAGACCAGGCCTTCGCTGCTGGGGAAAGCGCCCTGGAGCATCGGTGCACTGTCCTGGTGCCGGAGAATCTGGTCCAAATTCTGTTCTTGCATCCACATTCTGATTTTTTAGAATCAATGTGAAACAGCAACAAGACTTGGAACAGGAACTGGCACGTGGAGCCCTTCCCTGGGTCAGTGGGGGGTTAAATCGACCCGCGGGGTTTTGGACACCACAGTTAGATAGGGTGCCGGGTATTTTTCCCAAACTCCCGCCTTTTTGGCATCGCTTGGGCAGCACCGGCAGTGAGGAGCAGGCTTAGGGAAGAGGTGTGAACACGCCGATGCCTCTTCTGACTTTTAGGGTAGTTTTTTTATAAATACAAGTGATGGGAAACAAAAGGAGAATGTTCGTACCCGCTCTGCAAAGCGGGCGCTTCGGGGAAAGAAGTTTACCATGGCCCAGACCTGAAGATCAATACTTTAAAGACAAAACAGAACCAAAATACAGATTTGCTTCAACCGGGCGGGAATATTCAGCCACACAAAAAAAAAACCAAACCAAACCAAACCAAAACAAAAAAAAAAAAACAAACAAAAAACCAAAGCCATGAAAATCAGGTGGCCTGGCAACGAAAAGTAAACCTTTTCTCCCTCCTGGTACACCGCCAGCAGAGACCAGCCCCCTTCTTTAGATGTCATTCCCTGAACTAACCCAACCACCATTGTCACTGCCAAACGCTGCGTTATTTGTGCAAACAAAGACCGATGGGCGCTACAGCGCAGCACGAAAGGCCAACGCCGACTCTGGCAAATAACCAAGAGGCCTCGCAGACATCCAATGCCTTCACCCGCCCCAATCCTGCTGCCGGCTTTGTCATGGCAGTGCCGCTGCGCTCTCCGGTGGGAAAACCAACCCGGGAACAGCACTGTGTGGCGCAGGCCCAGGTTCTCCTTTGCTTCGCACCACCAACCGCACAGAACGGGTTTTGACGGCTTCGATTATTTCTGGCTCAAACCCAGCAAGAGCAGCCCCAGGACTTGAACGTTCAACAGCTCAATTTAATAAATTGAGGAGAACACATAAAAAAAAAAACCTTACTCCTCTCAGAAGAACAACAAACCTTACTCCTATCAGAACAACACTAAAGCCTAAAACTAAGAGCTAAAAGATGCCTAACTAAGACCGAAAATCTACACGTCACTATCACCTAAGGGGGAAACACTATTAAATACAATACCTTATTCTCTGCTGTTCTTATCTTCTGGGTCTTTCTGGAGCGGGGGTGACCTCGTGGTGGTGGACCCTCCGCAGAGCTCAGGCGCTGCTGGAGGCGAGAGATGGTGGGTGGGGTTTTCTTAGTGGTGGAAAGGGACCTGGTTGCTGGGCTGCACCGGCAGTTGCCCAGTTGCCAACGGGAGGAGGTCACCCTCTGGGCTTCTGCCGGCTTCGCCGCCCTTTGAAGACGTCCCCAGGGCCTTCCGATCCTCCCGTGGGCGATGGTATTTCACATGCGCGTTCCTCCCGTTGACTGTCCCAAACACCCTGGAAGGGAAAAAACAAACGGGGATTTTTAACTCCTTTTCTAAGAAAAAAAAATTTGTTAGACGACGTTTCATTACTTCTAATTTTGTGAGTTTCTTGTGCGTTTTGCTGCGTGGTGCCACACAGTCTCTGCCGGTACCCCCGGCTGGGTGGGACCTCGTTGGTTAAACACGGCAGATCATTGGGGATTAAAATAGGAGAATTAACATCACGATGGATCAAAATCGGGTCGGACTGAAACTCGAGTGGCTCTGCGTGGCACGAGCAATGTCGCTTGGCACGAGCGACTGCAGCGCGGGAGACCTCGGGCCGCAAACCGCAAGAAGGAACTTCAGTGGAACCTTTTTCTCAGCCAAACAAAGGAGAAACGCTGGGATTCTCGCCCAAGGAGATGAACCGCCCCGAGCCTGTAATGGGAGGAAAGGGCCTTCAAAGAGAGAGAGAGAAACCGTTGTGGCTGCAGTCAGCGGGAGACGGAGGAGCCCCGAGTGCAGGGGAGACGGGAGGAGGATGGAACTGAGCAGGAACAATCCCGACAGGTTCGTTGCTCCTACAAGCGCAGAGGAAAAGAGGCTATTAAACAAATGGTGGTGACAACACGTGGCCATGTGCGGCATGGGACAGGTGCCCCAACACCTCAGGGAAGAGACCGTGAGGCGTTCAAAGGCACAGGAAAACACAGCGGTTTCAGCTAAAAGTCCAACAAAAGCAGCAGGTGGTGGCGGGACAGTGGGAATCCTCCAGCTGCCCTTAGTTCTGCTCCCCCCCAGCCATCTCTGAGAGTTTCCATCTGTTTGAGCCCAAAGCAGTGAGTTTCAAGAAGAAAAAGCGAGCAGCTCACCTTCCACACTGCCCGCAGGGAAACCCAGCTGCATCGCCTGCGCCTCCAACCCCGCGCGGAGCGTCCCCGGGATGGCGGGAGGGACTGCCTGTGCCACGGGGCGTCTTTTCGCTGCTCTTCTGCTTCTTGGTGGGCCCAAGCCGGCGCCTCTTCTTTGGGCTGCAACCAGCCTGTAAACCAGACAGCTTGTGCTCATTTCTCCTGCTCCTCAGCAAGGGGGACAGCTAAAGCGAAAAACTGGCTGGAAACATCCCCAAACGGCCCAGGCAGTGAGGGGTTTATTTGTGTGCTGGGTGGAACGCGTTCTATCAGCCCCAGCCTGCCCCGCTGAGCTCCTCCAAATGCTAAAACAGCCAAAACAATGCTGAAATTCGACGGGGAGGATGGGGTGCAAAGACAGATGGTGAAAGAAAAAACATATTATTTCTACTGTCCTCAGCAGAACAGTAGAATTACAGAGAACTGAAGTGACATGCTTACCCAGTGGCTGCCATCAAAAAAAAACCCTAAATAATATGTATTTCTGTGAGCCACATTTCTGCTTCCAGGCAAGGAACATTTTGGCAAGACCCACACAGAGGCGGATCACCGGCAGTTCCTGTGACGGAGCACTGGGACGTCATGAAACATCCCCGAAAATAATCAGAAGCAAGTTTAATGCGAAGGGGATCGTTTCCCAGAGCCCGAGACAATGCGTCCATGGGGCATCTCGCACCCACCCCCGGCAGTTCTCTTACCTTCTCTTCAGCCGCCTCCACCTCATCCGTGCCTCGCTGGAGCCTTTTGGCTGTCTGTCCTGGTCGGGTGGCGCCAAACCTGACGTGTTTTTTCCAGGTGTAGTAATATTCCACACACTGGGCCACGGTCTTCGTCTGAATCTGTCAGGAAAAAAACAGAAGCGATCGATGAGGGAAATACTGCAGGAAAACACTGAAGGCACAGACCCACAACAAATCTATCCAGTGCTCTTTGTCTGTCCCCCCCTCTGTCTGCAGTCCCCACAGCACAATGAACAGGTGAGATCAGGCCGAAAACGAGCCCCCTTCTTCTGAAAGGGCCGTAAAGAAGCCTTGGGAGGGCAGAACTGTACGTTATACGCCGATGGTCAGCGGAATGTGTCATTATTCTTTTAATATTTCCCATATTTTGTACCGGAGAGATTCAATTTCTTTGGTAATTACACATTAGGAAAATTATGTTTCGTACCGGTGTCTTTTTAGCATGAAGCTGCATCCCAAGGACAGGATTCCGACACGCCGTTCAAAAGATGACTTTTCTGGGTTAAAACTCCCCTCCACACTAACAACCCGCAACCCGCCTTGGTCTAACGGCTTTACCTTCTTCTGGATCAGGTGGAAATTCTTCTTATGCACATAAAAAGCCTCTTTAAACAACTGCTCCTCCAGGGGCGTCCAAGTGTCTGAGCCTGGGAAGAAACAGCCACGTGCAAATGATTAGACCACTCGCAGCCTACCTGAAATCCGCACAAGTTATTCATCACACATCCACATCTCTCCTCCTGTGGAAAGTGATTAGCCAATGCCGCAGGGAGTTCGTTAGCACGAGCAGTTATGGCTGCCAGCAGAGCTGCCGTGAAGCCGGCATGCAAAAGGAGGAGCGTACAGCAGCGTGGGGCATCACTGTACAGGACAGCAATGGGCTGGAACACAGGGACAAGGCACTCCCCATGCCAAAAGACCCCCGGAACAGATTAAAACAACTATTTTCCCTGCCCCGAAGAACATGAACCGTTGCTCGCACGTTTTTAAAAATCACTTCTTTCAATCAGAACAAAGGGAACGGCAGTACCCGCTCGCATTCCTGGAGAAGCAACAAGCTCTGCTTCCACTTTACCTGCGTAATGATAATCAGCCAGGGGATGGGATTCAGGTCGCTGAGGTGCCCCAGACTGCAACATCTCCAGACCCTCCTGCAGGAGTTCAGAGAACAAGACTTAGATTCCCCCTCAGGAGGGACCTCAACTCTTCAGCCCACTGTGGGAAGACGGTGCTCAGTCGATGCTCAGAAACAGCGCGTCGGGGTCACCTCCGCCCACGGCAGTCGATGGGAATATTTCCTCAATCCACACTGATGTGTTTTAAGAAACCAGAACCTGCGCAGATCTCCGGGGACCAAGCTGTGGCACCCCAACAGCCATTGCTTGCTGCTGGAGTCCTTCTGGGCTCGTCCCTGCTGCAGGCAGAGCTGCCTGCAGGAGTAGGAGGACTTCTATTCTCCAAATTGTCACAGAATTGACAAGAGACACAACAAGCTCTCATTGATACACAGGGTCTGTCATCCCACAAGACCTTAATGCAGAGGGCGGCCAACAGGCAGCACGCAAGAACTCTGCCCCTTTAGCAAAGGGACTGGAGCCTGTGGAACAGAAAACTCAGGAGCGACTCCCAGCTCACCCCAGTAACAAAGGCTGTCCTAGTCCGGTAGGAATTCGAAAATAGCTGCTTCTTACCAGAGCTTCATGCAGGCGGTGCAAGGGGTGCTCCAGGTTGCCTCTTCCCCCCGGCACCATATTGGAGCAGGCGAAATTGAGCAGATTTGTCACTAGAAATGCAACAAAAACCAACAGAAAGTCAGTTCCCATCAAGAAAGAGGAAAAGATACAATACAAGGCCGAGGGCAAACAGAGCAGACAGACTGGAGACCCAGAAAAGGCACCAAAAAAAAGGCAGGTTATCAGGTATCGCTCTCTCTCCCTTCAGAGCAGCTTTGGGACCAGAAGCTCCAGAGACAGATCTCCCCTCTACCAGTCGCTGCAGTTGAGGTGGGACAGCTACAAACACCCCTGACCGTCTCTCCCAGAGGACGCGACTCAGAGCACCACCGGTTATCTGTTCACTGTCCCATCAGATCTGAGCACCCTCGGGTGCTACCAGCCACGAAGGCAGTCAATGAAAGGAGGGAGAGGGTCCCAACAGACAAACAGCTGCTGTGAAAATGTGCAGTTTTCGACCCTTAGTATCTCGGGGGGGAACTGACAAGAAAAACGTTAAGAGAAACCTCTGTCCTGTGTTTCCGGGTTTGTTGCGATGTCTCCCCAGGGCTTCCACACTAGCGACGCTCCCTCCTCCTCCTCTTCCAACCGGGATCTCTCCTGCAGGTCTGGGATCTCTGCCTGAAAGTCGCTGCCAATGTTGACGTGTCTGAAATTGTTAAGGCAGAGGAGGTGAGGAAGGAGAGCTGGGAACAGCACGATAGCACGCACCCGCTTCAAAGGAGGGGATGTGTCAGGTACGGCAGTTATTTCCCAGCACAGCATCACCAACTGCCCTCTAACAACTCCCACAGCCCCTTCTCGCCACCAACAGCATTACCGTTCCACCACGTGAGCCCTTTTGCGCCCCATCGGGCAAGAAAATTGCCGCTTCCTTCCTCAAAACCCTGAGCAAACTGGCAAAGTTCACTCCAAGAGCCACAGCCAGCAGCAGAAGAGCTGCGACGGTGGGCCAAGACCACCGTCGGAATGTTGTGTAGAAGGCGGGAGGCCGGCAACCGGCATCATGAGGTCAGCCTGAGTGGCAAGCCCAGCCTGGGCTAGCACTGGCCATTTCTGGCCAGCACAGGGGTATACTCCAGCCAAAAATAACCCTCCATTACCCTCCGCAGTGCTGTGGGGCAGTGGGAGAAGTGGCCGAGCCACAGGGAGAAGGTCAACGGCAACAGTGAGGGCTGGCAGAGCCCCGGCGCCGAACCAACCACGCACCCACTCCTCAGCCCCCTTTCCCCAGGGTTTGCGGTTATTCTGATCGCTGGGCCGGAACTCACGGCCCAATGCGGATTTTAGAGTTAACCTTCATTGGCCAAAACACAAAGTCCCCGTCCATTCTGCCCGAAAGATATATGAAAAAACCCGCTCACGGTAAAAATCATTGAGACCATCCTTTAGCCTTCTTCGCCACCCTCATCATTGAACACCGCTCCCCATTCTCCCAGAATGTCCCTCCTTTCGGGGAAATCTCTCACTGGACACGGAAGGTGTGGAGATGGACCCTCCGGATCTCCTGGCACAGCTGCCCCTCACCTGGGTTACAGTCGGCCCCGCAGGGATTGAGCCATTCAGGGCTTTTTCCAATCCAAAGCCAGGAGCGGAGCAAAAGCCCGGTGGGCTGTTTCCATCCCCTCTGCCACAAAAGCAATCCCAAAGGAGAAAGGCACATCCTTTTTCACTTTTCCAGACTTTCTTTGCAAGGCACGAGTCTTTTAACAATATAGTTTAATCACCGTCAACATTAGATCCGCGCTTGCATTCACTCAGTAGAGCTCACTGCCTGTCTAGCTGGGAAATCTCTGCTGCTCAATTAGCGGCAAAAGATGGGAACTGGAGAAAAATCCCCAGCGGGACATCAATCCCTGGCGTTATCACGATACAGCCTGAAATAAGAGATGCGGTTAAGATCCATTCTCCTTCCAGCGACTACGTGAATTGCACCCATTGACAAATACGTATAAATATTTGTTTCAAAGTTACAGATGTCGCTTTTTAATTGCGACACCAAAAAGGAATGACCTGCATTAAAAGTTCCAGGAGCGTTTTCTTCCCATACCGTGCTGGAATTTCTGAAAAATCCCGTTTCCTGCACAGAATAACACATCGTTTGTGGATAAGAAATAGCGAACTCAGCGTTTGGGGAAGGTGAGCTCCAAAGTGCTGAGGATTCATCTCTCCATTTGCAGGAGGAAGATAGCAAAGGCAGTCAAAGCTTCCCAGCGCAGCATCCTTACTGCCTGCCTGTTCCTATAGCCCGGGAGATCCTTGGAGACTTCCCACAGGGAAAGGGAGGGGGCTGACCACCAAGGCCGGCTGGACCACGTAATGATTGTCACCACATTCGTTTCTTGCCAAAGAACGATGAAATTCATCCATCTGAACAAGACAGCAGGTCCCTTCCCTGCCATGGTTCCAGCGCTGGAGGAAAGGTGCCTCTCCCGAGGCTGCATTGGCATGGCACTGCTACACAGAAGGACAGAGATTTTTAAATCTCTTTATTTCTTCCAGGGAAAAACTTGCTTTCTCACTCAGTAAAGGACAAGCTCCCCAGGCCGGGCAGGAAGGCAGCACAGCCACGATTTACTTACAGAGAAAGGACCAGAAGGGTGTGCGGTCCCTGCGCCCAAGGAAAGCGGCCATTGCCAAAGCAGAGGGCAGGACGTGTCTCATCTTCAGCAGAGAGAACCGAGTCACAGAGTCACTCTAAAAAAAAAAGAATTAACCACAAAATTAGCTAATGGTTTCCTAAACCTAAACTCAGGCCCTGTCTCCATGATTATAATACAATAATGGTCTTAACAGGCAGGCAGCTCACCAGGAATGAGATGGAGAGTGACCCCCATATTCCCCTGGAAACCCTTCGGCCAGGCAAGACCCTGAACACCCTCCCAGATTGTCGGTTCTTTACCTCCACGAGGAACTTGTGGCCTTTTATTGTCATATTGGGTAAACAGAACAAGCCCCGCCATTCCTTATTCCAGCCTTAACAGCCTTCAGCGTTTCACTCCGGTCACCTCCCTGTCCCACTTCCGTCCCTGCACAATTTTTAAGATGGCGACTCAGAAATTAGGTCTTCTGGTTCTCATTGAAACACGCATTAATTCATACAACCAAAAGCTAGGCAAATGAAAAGGCCATAGAATCAGTGAGGTTGGAAGGGACCTTTAAGATCATCAAGTCCAACCATTAACCTACCCTGATAAAAACACCACCACTCCTAAACCATGTCCCTAAGCAGCTCATCTACCCTTTTCTTAAACACCTCCAGGGATGGTGAATCCACCACCTCTCTGGGCAGCTTATTCCAATGTTTAATAACCCTTTCAGTGAAAAAATGCTTCCTAACATCTAATCTAAACCGGCCCTGACATAACTTGAACCCATTTCCTCTTGTCCTATCACTTGTCGCCAGGGAGAAGAGGTCGGCTCCCATCTCTCTAAAACCTCCTTTCAGGTAGTTGTAGAGGGTGATAAGGTCTCCCCTCAGCCTCCTCTTCTCCAGGCTAAACAACCCCAGATCCCTCAGTCGTTCCTCATAAGGTTTGTCCTCCAATGTTAAACCTCAGCCCCCAGGGAAAAGAAATGTGCCCGACGAGGGGCTAAAAGGCACTCTGGCAAACCACCCCCCTCTCCAAACTGCAGTTTGCTCTAGGAAACTGACAAGTTTTCTTCCTCTGCGGCCTTAGTGAGGCTGTAGATTTTTCCACCCTGCAGGGAAAGAAACAATCCTCAAAAACAGATGTTATTCTGCCTGCAAGGAAAGCTTTAAAATAGGCATTCTGCCTTTAAAAAAAGAAAAATAAACGGAACATCTGAGCTGGTTTCTCCATGAAAATAACACTTTGCACTTGCACAGCAAAGCAACGCTCATTAACCAATCTCATAAAGCTTCGAAGGCATTAAGAAACACTCCCAGTAACACACATGCGAAGAGGAATCCCCATTTACGCACCCCAGCTATATCAAACCGCACTATTTCCCTCACAAGCTGTGATGGAAATGGGCCACGCTCCCATTCCTTGGCTCCAGAGCTCCGGCAATGCCGGGATCATGCCGACACAGCTGCTGTGGGCATCAGCTCTGCTAACACCCCGCTGACGGGCCAGCGACAGGAATCTGGGAGCAGGAAGGGGATTGTACCACCCAGGCTCCCCAAAATCCCACGCAGGTAAGAGGAATACAAATCTCAGGCTCCCCTAAGCCAACACATTTCTCACTGTGACTGCTGCACTAACACCCAGAGCAGTTTTTAAGCAGCACGCACCGGGTTTAACCTCTGCACTTGAGAAATACCCTGCCCTGAGGGCTGCCGGTCCCCTCGGCCCATTGCAGGAGGCAGCAGCAAACCCCTCCAGACAGGGCAAGAGGTGCTTGTAAGAGTGACATCCAGCTAATAACCAAAAAGCACTTAAACCAACCCCAAACTGTGGAGACATTTAGTCTCGGGCCAGCAGCAGCATGTTGCTCAGTAAGGCACGCTTCCACAACTCCCCTCAATTAACCGTCACCTCCAGAGCCCGATCTGTGAAGGTGAGAAGTTCCTTTAGGTTGACTCTTGACGTCCCTTTCCCTCCCACAGGCAACAAGACCCCAAGTATTGCCACTTGAGAGTGTGGTTCCCCTTCCATGGGCACCCAGCTCGCTCTGCAGTTTTGGATTATCACCGACCTTCAACGTAACAAATTTTACCATTTTTCCACCCCTCTTTCTTGGGAAAAGACAGAGGGAATGAGACAACTCCAAACCGCTCTCTTTTATTTGATCTGCAGCGATTTGACCTGGTATTTGATCTGCAGCAACCTGACAACCCCAGCACTTCCCGCTGGATTAGGCTTTGGGAAACAATTCAAGGGTCCCAACTACAAGTAAGGACCACGCGTAAGGAACGAGCTGTTACTAATTGGCGAATCAGTAAAAACACCAGCCCCAATCATGAGGAGAAAGTCTCATTTTTCAGTCATGGATTTTCATGTGTTTTGTTTTCAGGCCACCCAAAGAGCGCGCGCTTTTATAGCCATCAGCAATTAAGTTCTCTGTCCCCTCCAGAAAAGCCTTTTCCTAAAGGCGCTCTCCTCCCAAGGGCAGACCCACAAAAAGAAGCCCTCTCTGCTTAATCCATTTCACAGAGACTTTCAAATGCAAAATAGAATTGAACAGGACATCTTTTCCCCGCTTCCGGGAAAGCCAGTAATAGAGACCTTGGCAACATATTTAGCAAATCTATCATTGTAATGCCTTTGCATTGCCCATTTCCACCTGGAGAGCAGGCTGAAAGGACTCTCATAAAAGAAAAAAAAACAAACCATCCACAAAACATATTCCTGTCTAGGAGGTAATTTTATGAAAATAGGACAGAAGTGAAATTCCTGTGAAACAGAGGGGTTATGATTGTTACCATCTTCTTCAGCCTTAACGATTTGAACGTCTTTTTACAGGTACAAGGCAACAAGAAACATTCTCAAGGTGCAAAAAAAAAATACAACTAGTCACCTCTTTACCCCAAAGATCTTTTCACCACACAGATTCCACCACCAATACACAGCTGCTAAATATCCCCAGCTGCTGCCGATCCGTAAGAAACCCTTCAAAATAAAAGAGAACGCCGAGCCCGGCACGCTGACGGTGCTGCCAGGGCTGTGAGTCAGAGCTGGACATAGTCGCAGCCCCTGAGGTTGAAATCAGCCCCATGTTTAGGCACAATGCGGGGTTTTAAGCCTCGCTACAAACCAGCCCCCTGCTTCTCAAGAAAAACAGGGAGATTCACCTTGAAATAAACCACTTTCTTGATGCCGCATGGGCGCTGGTCCATGGCCGCTGCCGCCCTTAGGGCCAGTTCCATGGGGCTTCGCTTGACCTGGAGCAGAACTCGAGGGCGTGAGGACAACGAGCCCCCTACACAAAATCTGAAAAAAGGAAAAGTTCAATAAGATTTGCTCTTACTCACCCACTGTAATAAGTAATTTAGCAAAAGAATTTTGCTTCAGCTAAAATGGATGTGTGTTCGCTATGGCTTCAGCTAAAGATGGGTATATGCTTGCTATGCGTTTGATAGATGTGTGCTCGCTATGGCTTCAGCTAAAGATAGTTATGTGCTTGCTATGCGCTTGGGAAAGGGGATAGTGTTAGATAGGGTATCAGACGAAACCAACAGTTGGAGGCACCGAACCATTGCAAAACAAAGGGTGGTGTCTCTAGCTAAGATAACCACAGAAGTGTAAGGAGTGAAGAAGCCACAAGAAGGACATGGTGATAAAGACTTTGGCCCTCCCTCCATGGACTATCAGGAAGACCCCAGAGGAAGCATGCCGCCTGGGAAGGGGGCATGTTGCATTCCCAGAACTCATTGACTATGTATTTGGGGGCATGTTGCATTCCCAGAACTCATCGATTATGTATTTGGGGGTGGGTCGCGTTCCAAAAACTCATTGACTATGCAAACTATGTTCCAAGAAGAAACATGAATAATTATAAGGAATATGAAATAAAAACAAGCGGTTGTAAAGGGAAAAATGAGACACAGGAGGAGAAATCCCCTGTGTAACTCCCAGCGCTGCAATAAATATTCTTTGCTCCACCGAATTTGCCCCGGACTAAAATTCAATACAGTGAGCGCGTTTCTCACACCCACCAAAGCCTAACCACTACAACTGGCCCTTTCACAACCAGGCCTGATCGCAGAAGAAAACTGAAATATCCCAATTCCCAGTTCACACACAAGGCGTGGAGCTGCCCAGACCCCACGTGTGGGCTGGGGAGATGGGGGGCTCTTCTTCTCAAAACCCGCAGGAAGAGAAATGGCAGGAGTGTTTTCCCAGCCCTGGAAGAGGTGTGGGGAGAAGGTGGGAGGGAGGAAAAGGCTGCCCAGGAGTGGGGTAGGGGGAAGGAGAGGGCTCCATCCATGGGGGAAACGCTGTTCCTGGCCACACAGGCAGCTGTGGGACCACCCTGGGGATGGATTTGGGGGCTCTCCCTGAGGGAAACCCCATTCCCGGACACACAGGAGGCTGTGGGGCCGCCCAGGGGACAGATCTGAGGGCTCTCCCTGAGGAGAGCCTGTGGGGAGGAGGGAGGCGGGGGCCGCCCCAGGGCCGGGGCCACTCCTGGAAGGGGGGGGGGGGGGATCTCCAGCCGCCCACGCGGGGCTGCCCGAAGCCTGAGGAGATGAAACGAAGAGGAAAAAAGCGGAAAATTCCCTCCCCGCCATCGCCTCTCACAGCCCCGGCCCTCCCCGCCGCGCCTCATGGCGGCTGTGTGCGGTGTCACCTGAGCGGGGGGCGGGGGCTGAGGCAGGAAAAGGCGAGAGGGGGAGGGAAGGGCCATTTTGAATGGGAGGAGAGGGGAAGGGGGGGCGAAAGATGGGGGGAGGGGGAGGGGAGGAGAGAGGATGGTGAGGGGTGTGGGAGCGAGTGTGTGAGGGGAAGAGGTGTTGCGTGAGGGGGGAGCGAGGGGGGAATGGGTTTTCGTGAGAGGGAGGTTTGCAGGGCTGTGAGGTGCCTGTGAGAGAGGAGGCCCCGGAGGGAGGTGAGTGGAAAGGGCTGTGTGTGGAAAGAAAAGCTTTAAGGACAGGCTGGGCTGGGGAAAGGTGGTGGGCCCCGAGGGAGGGCTTGGGGAGCGGGGCTAGAAGCGTGGGTTTGGGGCAAAACTCTGGGAAAGAAACTGCAGGACAGGGCCAATCTGAGTATACAGTTTTAGCGAAGCTTCAAGCAAAGGGTGACCAAACGTGCCTCTTGTGGGCTGGTTTTGTCTAAGTTATTCATGCGAGTGGACTTTTGCCACACGGGATGGGAACGTTCGCTTCCCGGGATAGCTGATGCCCCTGGATAACCACTGCCCGCGAAGCACTGCGAAACCCCGTGTTCAAAAATGAGAACAAAGGGCGGGTTTTGCCTCTCGGAAGGATCTCTAAGCACCGTCTCCACGTTATTTTCAGTACCTTTCTGGTTGTTTTCTTTCCCCCCATCCCCGTGATGTCCGTCGGGGGGGCTGGCGGAGCTCTGCAGACGGCTGTCCGGCTCATTTTGGGGAAGGCTGGGCTGGTTTCGGAGGTCCCGGCGCATTTGGGGAAGCGCTGGGCTGGTTTCGGCCTCGCACTGCCCGAGGCGGAAAGAAGCGGTGGCGCGGTGATGAGGGCAGGGGCGGTGCTGGGGGGCGTGGCCCGGGTTTGCCCCTCGGCGCATGCGCGGTTGGGCGGACGCGAAGGGGAGCATTTCCGGTGTGCGTCGGCGGTCGGGAGCTGCGATGGTCGATACCGGGCGAGACGGTACCCGGTCGGACCGGGGCCGAGGGTGGGCGGGAGCGGGAGCGGGGTGGGGAGCGTGCGCGGGCGGGGCGGCGGCGGCGGCGGCGGCGGCGGCGGCGGAGGCGGAGGCGGAGGCGGAGGCGGAGGCGGAGGCGGCGGCGGCGGCGGCGGCAGCGGGAGGAGCGGAGGTGTCCAGGGCCAGTTCGGGGGATTTGTGGGGTGGCGGGACCGGGCTGGGGGGCGCGGGGGGCGGCCTGGGCCTGTTTGGGGGGGGCAGAGCTGACTGGGGGGTCCCCGGAGGGAACAGGGCCGATTCAGGCCCCCCGTCCCCCGCTGCCCCCCCTCACCCCCCGCTCGCTCCCCGCAGGTGGCGGCAGCCCCGGCCGCAGCGCAGGGTGCCCGGGGCCGGCCTGGCCGGGCGCTTGGCTCCGCTCTGGGCTCCGCTCTCAGCCCCCCCCGGCAGGTCAGCCCGGCCGTGCCCCCTTCGCCCGCCTCCAGCCCACGGCCGAGCCCCCCCAGGTACCCCCGAGATGGGGTGGGGGGTGTCAGCGCTGGGCCCCCTGAAGCGGGGGTGGGTGGTGGGCACGGGCATTGCTGGGAGCCCGTGGGCAGCCCTGGGACCCCCTTAAAGCCCACGGAGAGCCCCGGGGCCCCGTTGTCTCCCCCAGAGCCGACGGGGAGCCGTAGCTGTGGAGTCAGCTTAAGGAGTCTGCCCTAAGGACTGCTGCTTTTTGGAGCTTTGGGGGGGAGGCAGGGTTGTCGGTGTGGGGAGTGGAGATGTGTGTGAGGAGTCCCGTGTCTTGAGGGAGCTTTGGGGGTGTTGGGCAGATTTGGGGGAGTGGGGGAGGGGTCCCCTCACTTGGAGCTCCCTGGTGACTGTGGGAGGCAGCGGGCGAAGGGGGAAGGCAATAGAGTGGGTTGCTGTATTTCAGTCCTTGGTTGAGAGTCAGCGACTCTGCTCCCTTGCTGCTCAGCAGACTATTGGCTCCGTGGGGCTCTTTCTCCAGGCAGGCTACGACTACAGAAACGGCCCCACTTCCTCGGAAGAGTTGTTAGCGGTGACATCTCCTGGGAACATACTGCCTGATGTTGGATAGACCTGGCACCACGCAGCAGCTCAGAGCTTCACAGCGTATGCTTCCACGCTCAGTTCCGTCCCCTGCCTGGGAACCCACTCTTTCTCGGTCCCTGCTGGCAGCTCCTGTGGAGGCTCCTGGCTGAGGACCAGCCCCAGTTTCCCCACTGCCCCACCAGCAGCCATGGGAGAGCGGGGGTGTCCTGAGTGTGTGAGCACCACTGGCTCTGTTGCTGCACTGGGCCAGGGCTCCAGGAAGTGGTAGAGGGAGCTGTGGGAAGAGGAGCTGCTCCTCAACAGGCTGCTGCAGTCCTCCGAGTTGGCCAGCGAGCACAGGCTGCAGGGGCTCTTGGGGTGGCCCTCGGGGGGCCCAGGAGCCCGGGGGGTGCCTGGACCAGAAGGAGCTGTCCCCACTGATAGGACCTATGGGTGGCAGAGGAGGGCAGGGGGACCTGGGGGCTTGGGGGGGGGCAGGGGGTAGAGAGAGGCATCACTGCTTCGATGGTATATGGTTGGCAGGGAGCCCAGTGGGTGCTGCCTCCTCGGTTGCCCTGCAGAGGAGGAGAGAGAAGAGAGCCCACTATACCCTGTCTCCTCTATCGGGGCCCGTGGGCAGCACCCCCTCCTCAGCAGGCGGGCAGGGCTGCCCAGCGCAGGCAGGGCAGGGCACGGGCTGAGGGTCTGGGGCAGGATCTGGGGGTCTCCCCCACACTCCCTGCTTCTCCTGTGTCGACTTGAGCTCCCATCCTTCATCCGCTAGCCGAGAAGCTGCTGAGGGAGGGGACGGAGTCCTCCTCCCATCCCGCGGCTGGGGCTGTGCCCCCCTCAGTGCCCGACCCAGTGGGACAGGCTGGCACTGCGGGCACCCACCAACCTGGGGGGGTGATGGTGTCGGGGGAGCTGGGTGGGCTGGAGAAAGGGAGGAAGCACTTCTTGAAACCAGCTCGGCCCTCTCCAGCCACAAAACCCTCCCCAGAGGCACCAGAGGGGACCCCCAGATCCTTGAAAAACTGCCCCAGACTCCCTCTGGCCTGCAAGAGTCCCCCCCAGGACCCCATAAGGGCCGCCCAGGACCCCTTACGGACACCCCAGTGGCGTCCCAAATCTGGGTTCTTTACCTGCTGGGCAAGCCAGTAACACACTGTGTGCGAGCAGCCAGCCAAGCCAGTTTCAGAGCACCAGAGGTGAGAGGCAGGGAGCTGCCATCCCACTCAGCTCCATCTCCGCTGTGCCTTGGCTGTGCAGAGAGAACTTGGGGGGAGCTGCAGAACAGCTCAGCCCGGGCTTATCTCCAGATGGCACAGAACAACCAAAACCAAATGGCCCTTAACAAACAAAATGCCCCGAGTCCCATCCCACCACTATTCCTGTGACGTTGAGCGCCGGACATCACAAACTGGCAACAGAGACTTCGCTATGGCACCACCAGAGGGAAATATCCCAGACAGTGTAATCCACTCGGGCATAATCCTGCACCCTCACCGAGTCAGGAAATATAAACCGCAGGGTCTGGGGAGACAAATGGGGAATCCTCCAAGGATACAGCTGGCCCCTCGGAGATCCGTCCCCACCATCCAGGACGCTGTACAGGGTAACTTCCCCGGGATGGAGCGACCTCACCTGAGAGAGAGAGGGTAAGTGACTAAGAAACATCCGTACGGTATAGGGCATGCGATTGAGTTTGTGACTGGTGTACTCTTCTAAGGTATTAATATCTAGCGCCCTTGTGGTTTGTGTTGCTACTTGTCGGGGGCATTTGTAGCTCGCAATAGTGGATCCCGCTAATTTCTTTTAAACCGCAATAGTGTAATCGCCATCGCACACACAGAACTTGCAATAGTGACATATTGGGCCCGTGACCGAAGTCCAAAGAAATTATTAATTTGAACCTCTCAGTGAAGCCCTTTTTCCCGTTTCGTCACACTCCCCGAGCCACTGGGTAAAGCGACACCTGGCAAAAAAAACACCACCACCTCAAAAAAACCACCACCACCCCAAAAAAACCCCACACGACACCCCCCACTCCCCACCCACCCCTTCTCCCCCCATCACAGCCATGGGGCAAACTCCCACCACCACCACCCCCCAGTCTCAGCTCGGCTGTGACCCCCCGAAGACACTGGAATGAGAGCAACGGAGAGCGAGCTCAGGCTCTTGTGAGTTTGGTTTTTGATGTTGTCGTTGGGTGGGTTTTGGTTGGGTTTTTCACAGAACACTTTGCAGTGTGGTGTCACAGCCCCCGGGGCCGGCGCTGGCACCGCCACCTCACCCCCGGCTCTCGTCCCTCGTCTTGCCCGAGGGCTTTCACCCCTTTCCTTGCTTGGCTTGGTTGTTTGTTTTTTCCTTTCTACCTTTCTTTTTTTTTATATTTGGGGTTTTTGTTTCCTTTTCCTTTTTTTTTCTCTTCCCCCCCCCTTTTTTCCTTTTCCCTTTTTTTCTTTTTCCCCCTTTTTTCTTCCCCCCCTTTTATCTCTTTTTCTCTTTGTTCTTCTTTCCCCTCTTTTTTTTTCGCCCCCATTTTTTTCTTTTGGTTTTTTTCTTTTTCTCTCTTTAAGCATCTCTCAAGCTTTCTCCGAAGGAACGGCCCCTGGCTCTCAGCCAGCAGAAGGAGACTATGGAAGAGCTCTGGCACCCGTGGGATTGCTTTCCTTCTCCCGCCTCGCACTCAGTAGAGAGCGTGTTTTCCAAGTCTTTTTTTTTTTTTTTTATTAAGAAAATAAACAAAAATAATGCTCCAGCTATCAGTTTTGTAAGGCACAAAAAATCTCTAAAAGGAACAGAAGCGCAATGTGCTGAGGTATGAAAGCCTGAGGTAGTTTTTGTGTGTGGATGTGTGTGTGTCATCGGGGGTTGGGGGTTGTGTGTGTGTTACTTTTGAAACTAAAAAAAAAATTAATATTTTTGCTAGTGTTGGGTTTTTTTTTCCCCCAGCCCTGGGCTGACAACCTCTTGGAAATCTGTTTTTCCCCCCCGCCCCTCTTTCCCCCCTTCTCTCCTTGCAACTGGGATCTTTCCGCAAAGCGTTTACGGCCGAGCACAGCCTTTCCTTTAACCTCTAGAAAAGCCGGCTTGTGCTAAAAAACAAACATCCCCCTCCCGCCCCCACCCCCTCTGAAATGAAATAAATAAATAAATAAAATAAAGTCCTTACAAAACTTAAAAATCACCATTTGTTTCGTTATCGTTACATTAATTCTAAAAACTGATGAGCCGCTGTGCTGTGCACTGCAGCCCAACCTCCCCCCCTCAACGCTGGGCGCACCTCTGGCCATGCCTGGGATGAAAACCGGTGGCTTTTAGGAAATAAAAAATTAAAAAAAAAAAAAAAGAATAATAAAACCTCTCTCTCTCTCTCTCCTCACAGTGCCACGGGGAATGGGGGTGGGGGGGGTCTGTGTGGGGGTCTTTGGTTTGCACAGGGTGGCCGTGGTGGGGGCTCAGCCCCATCCTTACAGTGCTGGGGCGCACGGGGCTACCAGGCACAGGGTCCCTCCCCCAGTGAGGTGCTTTGGTGCGTTGAGGTGTTAGATGGGGTGGCACCAGCCCCTGCCCGCCCCGGGAGGGGGGACACCACCTCTCCGGTGGCACTGGATGGGTGGGAGGGAGGGAGGGAGCAGAGCTGTGGGAGCCATGGAGAAAGGCGTGGGGGTGTCCCTCATCGTGGCAGCCCCCAGCAGCCCCACCCGGCCACCCCAAGGGACACCCAAGCCCCATCTTGGTCCTCTCCCCGTTGGGTGACGCCCTTCCACCCACCCCGGAGGTGCGCTCCTCTCCTGTGGGGGGGACGCCCAGCGCTCGCCTGGCTAGAGAAGCACCGGGGCGGGTGCTTAGGGGGCATCTGAGCTTCCCCATTACACGGGCCTAATTACTGTGCTGTTGAAACCCCCACACCACATCCCTCACTCCCCACCCACCCCTTCTCCCCCCATCACAGCCATGGGGCAAACTCCCACCACCCCCACCCCCCAATCTCAGCTCGGCCGTGACCCCCCCGAGACACTGGAAAGAGAGCAACGGAGAGCGAGCTCAGGCTCGTGTGAGCTGGAGAGATTTCTCTTTGGGTTTTGATGTTGTCGGTGGGTGGGATTTGGTTGGGGTTTTTTCACAGAACACTTTGCAGTAGAGGACAAAAACGTGGTGTCGCAGCCCCCGGGGCCGCCGCTGGCACCGCCACCTCCCCCCACGGCCCCCCCCTCCCCCGGCTCCTGTCCCTCCTCCTGCCCCGCGGCTGTTCCCACTTTCCTTCCTTGGTTTGTTTGTTTTTTTTTCTTTTCTACCTTTCTTTTTTAATATGTGGGGTTTTCTTCTTTCTCCCTTTTGTTATTCGCTTCCCCCTCCTTTTTTCTCTTTTTTCCCTTTTTTTCTTTTTCCCTTTTTTTTGCCTTTTCCCCCTTTTTTCTGTTTCTCCTTTTCCCCGTTTTACTTTTTCTCTTTTTTTACTTTTTTCCTCTTTTTCCCCTTTGTTCTTTTTCCCTTTTTTTTTCCTTATCTCCCTTTTTTCTCTGTTTCTCCCTTTCCCCCGTTTTCACTTTTCTCATTTTTTCACTTTTTTCCCCTTTTTTTCTCTTTTTTCCCCTTTTTTCTTTTCCCACTTCCCCCCCCGCTTTTTTTTTTTCCTCTCTTTAAACAAGCTCTCTCCCGAAGGAGCGGCCCCTGGCTCTCCGCTGGCAGAAGGAGCCTACGGAAGAGCTCTGGCACTGACACGGGCGGGAACACCCACTCACACATCGCAACACAGCAGTTAGTTTGGCAACACCCCCACAGCCTGTCACAAGTGAGACCTGCACAGACAAAAGGCTCCTGAGTGAGGGCACTGGGGCAGCCCCACCTTAGAAGCAGCAGAGGAGCAGAGCCGTCCGGAGCCATCAAGAGCACAGGAAGGGCTATTCAGGGCCTCATTGTCTGCGCCGAGTGACCGTCTGCTGAGAACCGCTCTGGCGGCTCAGAGCTCAGCCCCAGCAGCAGTCTGGAGCCAACGGGGAAAAGTACACTGGGAGGAAGACTGGCAGCCTTCCTCCACAACGCCCCGGAGAGAATGACCACAGTGCTGCCTATTCCCATCGTTTTGTCCAACTCGTTTCTTTTTTTATTAGAAAATTAATAAAAAAACCCTCCAACTCGCAGGTTTCCAAGGCACACAAAATCTCTAAAAGGGAGACACAAGCGTGAGGTGCTGAGGTACCCAAACCTGCCCACGTTAGTCCAACTAAAGGGAGAGCGTCGGGAGGCGAGGGAGGAGGAAGGGGGAGGCTGTGGGATGGAGAGAGCCCTCCCCGTACCCCTCGGCTGTGCATCCTCGCAGCGCCGCGGGGAATGGGGGGCTGTGTGTTTGGGGGGGTCTTTGGTTTGCTCCCCTGACCTGCTGGGGGTGGGGGAGGAGGGTTTGGGACGGGGGGATGTCCGGCGGTGGGGTTACATTCATCGGGCGGTGGTGGGCGGCACGGCGGGAGCCTCCCTTGCTGTGCTGCGAGGCTGGGGCTCCCGGAGCGTGTTTCTGCTCCTGCTGCTTCACCTGCTGGAGCATTTCCCTCATCTTGCGCTGTGCAGTCCTGGGGAGGAGAGGGGAAAAGCAAGAGGTGGGGGTCAGGGCACCTCTTCTCCCCCCACCAACCACTCCCGAGCCCCCACTGAGCATCTCGCCACTCCCAACTTTTCACTCTGGACAAGCTGTAATTAATTTCGTGGGAGTGGTGCTGGTGTGTGTTTGGGTTTTTTTTTGTTAATTTTTTGTTTTGTTTTGTTCTTTTTTTTTTTTAACTTGTGCTTCACTCCTCGAGAGAGCCTGAATTTTTTGGGGGGTCGCCATCCCGCCGAAGTGGACAGGAGACAAGGTTATGGAAGATGCACCCAGGTGGGATGCGCATGGATTTGCCCGCACCAAGGAGTCCATTCACACCCTGGGTGCTGCTCTGCACAGCATCCAAAACACACATTTTTAGCTCAATCAAGCCAATCTTCAATTTCAGTTCTCGCACAGCCGGGGGGAGCTACCGAAACACCTTCAGTGCCTCTTGGGGACACAGGGACCTCCCAAAAGAAGAGCAGCAGGTCGCTCGGGTGGTGCTGGGCTCAGCAAGCCCCACACCTTTCCTCGGTGGATGAAAGTGGCCAGGGAGGATCGGGTAAAGCCACAGCCAAACAGTACCTGACTGGCAAAGAAATGCCCAATGATTTTAACGATGACCTCCTCGTTCTCGTCCGGGGTTTGGTCTCATGGCACAATGACTTCCACACTGGTTAAGTTTTGCAGTTCGTTCACCTGGAGGAACCACAAGAGGCTTCTGTTGTGGAAGAGCCAAAAACCTCCACTACCGGTGTCACGACGGCACCAGGCACCCTGTGTGTCTCCCCCTTCCTTGGGACCAACGAGAACCACCACCAGGACATGGGGGCTGAGGGTCAAGACGTCGCTGAAACCACTGTGCACCCGGGATTTGTCCCCCTGGGGTGGGCAGGGGTGATGGGTGATGCCCAACTCTGCATCCCCGGGGCACCACCACCTACCGTTTTGCCACCTTTGCCTATCACACGACCAGCAGTGAAGGAAGGCACCTTGATGTGGGCTTCAAGCTTCACTTCTTTCGCGTTAAAGAAGTTTGCCTCTTTCAGCTTCCCAAATATTCACCCCTGGGCCTGGGGAGCAGACGGACGGGAAGGAAAACCATCAGGCAACGCCCGCTGTGCCTCTCCATCCCCAAAGCTGATAATGTCCCCACGTCCAGCAGCATCAAAACCACTGTACCCAGCAAAGAGCATCCCCTGGCGCTGAGGGAGGCCAAGCCAGGCTGGCAGCACAGTGGTGACCACAGGGACGCCCGCGACTTGTCCCTTACTGTCCCCCCCACCCACAGCCCCCACCCAGAGCACCTTGAACTGAGCCTCGGGCGGCCCTGTGATGATGACCATCCGCTCGCTGCCCTCGGGACCTTCTGCCGGGGCGATCTGGGGAGGGATGGGGGAGAGGGAGCATGAGCGCGGCCCCCACTTTGGCGAGACCTTCCCTCGGTGGCATTTCCCCCCCAGTGCAGGGCAACCCCCCCATGCAGGAGCATCCCCTCCCACCCGAGCCGGGCTGATAACCGGGGTGCTGCAGGCCTGGCCTTCTACTAATGACAGGCCGGAGAGGTGGGCCCATGCCAACCTCATCAAGTTCAACCAGGCCAAGTGCAATGTCCTGCTCCTGGGTCGGGGCAATCCCCAGCCCAAATCCAGGCTGGGCGGAGAATGGATGGAGAGCAGCCCTGGGGAGAAGGACCTGGGGGTGCTGACTGATGAGAAGCTCAACATGAGATGGCAACACATGATCACGAGATGTGGGGACTGAGGCAAAAGAAGGGTTAAGTGGGGTAGAACTAATAGGGAGGAATAAGCAGCTGCAGCACTGTTCTGGCAGACGATGAAGCTGTGTGAAGCTCCTCCCGAGATAAGGAGGTGCTGCTCACAGGGAAGAGAGATTCCCTTTTCGGTGGGAACGTGATCTTTTGGAGTACGCGATGGTGTAAACAAGTACAGTAGGCAATTACTGCCTTGGTAGAAAGGTATGTAAAGAGCACGCTTGCTTAATACAGCGGATTCCGGTTTCGATCCTGCATATCGCAGTCCGCGCATTCCCATCGCCGCACGCCCCCTCCCCCGCGGGCCGCCCCCCGGCCCCGGCAGCGCCCCGCTCCGCCCGCCCGCCCCCGCCCTGGGCAGGAGCTCCCCGAGCCCGCGCCGCCCCGCCGGAGCGCAGCGGGACGAGCAGCTGCAGCGCCCGGTGCCGCGGGGCCGGTTCCTGCGCGCCGTCACCCGCGGCGGGAGGAGCCGCACCGCGCCCGCGGGCACCGGCGGGGCTCGGCTCCGCTCGGATGGGGTCGGATGGGGTCGGCCCATCACTGCCCCAGTGGTGGGAGGGGAGAAGGGAACCCCCCCTCTTTGCCAGCACCGCCTCCTCCCCACAGTGTCCCCCAGAGAAGGCTCTGAACTCGGGACGATGCCAACGCGGGGGGGGACTGCAGTCTCTGCCCTCCCGCACCCACTCCGAGGGGATCTTCCGCTCTCGGACCATCTCCTGCTCCCGCTGCGGGGAGTTCCTGCTCTGGATGGATCCAGCCGGTTATGGAGGTATCGAGGGCAGTTGGACTCTCGCGTCCGCTACGGGGAGGTCAGAGCTGGGAAGCGCTCCGTACCCCGGCAGCAGCGGGGGGGGTTGAGCTGAGCAGGGAGGTGTTGGCCGGGCAGGAGGAACTGCTGCGCCGTCCCTGTCTCCCTCCAGAAGGACAGCGGCAAGAGAGGAGTGTGGGAGGAGGAGGTGGCGGGGGCAGAAGAGGAGGGGGAAGGGGAGCCGAACGCGGAGGAGCTGCGGGAGAAGAGCTGGACCATGGGGCTGTCCTGCCCCCCGCTGCCGGGCACGGGGTTCTGGGGGCACCGAGGGCTGGAGCTGTGCTCCGCAGGGCTGTGCTGGCCCCCAGGTGCGGTTTTAATGTGGAATTTCTGTAAAGAACTGGCTTGTAGAAGGCAGGTGTAGATTTGGGGAGGGGAGAAGCAGGAGCTGTGGCCGTGGGGGGGTGCATGCAGCTGAGGGGGTGGAGCTGTGTCCTTGCTGGGCAGGAAGGACCACGGACCCGTCCGTGTCTGACCCCTGCAGCCCCCCCGGCTGTCCCCCTGCAGCTCTAGGGGAAGGGGCTGCCAGCGTCGGACAGGCGGCTCCTGCTCCTGCCCCCCTCCGGGGGAAAAGGGTCCCCGGGGCTGCGGGCAGAGCCCCTCCTGTGCTCCCCGGGGGCTCTCGGGACAACGCCAAGGTGCCGTCAGGGGCGACCTCCTCTTGCAGTAGCAGCGGGGGGGGGCAATGCCGCCCGAACCAAGGTGCCTGCCTGTGTCAGGTTCTGCAGGCAGCCTGTGGGCAGGGACGGTGCCCGGAGGGGGCTGGGGGGACCCCGCGCTCTTCCCACATGCCTGCAGCAGGGCAAGCAGCCCCAGGACCCTCCAGCTCCCCACGAGCGCTGGGGGATGTGCCTGTCCCCACCATGGCACCGCTACGGGGAAACAACATCCAGAGAGACATTGCAACATGGCAAAATGCATAGCGAGAGTCGTAGCTGAGAGGCTCCTGAATGGTGACCCTGGGGCAGCTCTACCTTGGAAGTGGCAGAGAGCAGAGCCATCTGGAGCCATAGAGCAGCGGCTTTGGCAACCAGATAAGGACAGTTGACCAAAACAATACAGTGATTAAAAAGGAGTCAACGACTCCCAGAGGATTCTGAAGGACCACAGAGAGACTATAATGGGCATACCGGGGTGGGTAGTAGCCTATGGTAATGAGTTCCCGGAAAAGTCATGAACATGTTAATCATTTCCCCAAAACCTTGTGAATGTGTATATATGGCATGTCTATAAGGTGTATAACTAACCCTTTACGGTGTGCGAGTTTGGAGGAGCGATCCCCCTTGCACCCAGCGCTGCAATAGACATAGCTGCTTTATACCTCTGCGTGAGTTGTGGAGTTTGTTTCCGCACGTCAGCACTGCAGGGCTCAAGGATGGGGACACCCCCCCCCTCCCCCGTCCCCTCCATTCTGCCCGCAGGGAGCAGCCCCAGGCAGGGATGCTGAGCACGGGGGTTTCTTGACAGGCCTGGGGCTGGCAGCAGTGACACGTGGCTGTAGGACATGTCCCACCCAGGCAGGGGTGCAACTCCTTCTGGGGGCAACATGTCACTGAGAGCTGGGGGGGACTTGGATGGTCTCGGGCAGAGCGAGTGTTACCCCAGCCTGCCACCATGGCCCTTTGCAGCTCCGGCGGTACCCGGGCAGGGACGGGATGGGCTGGCCTGAGGCTGGAGCACCCCAGGGTGATGCCCCCCCACCACAGAGCATCCTCAGACCAATGGGTGCTGTGGGGATGGTGTGGCAGGGCTGTGTTATAAGTTGATCCCACAAATTGATGCAAGACAGAGTCAATTAAAAATTTGGAATATTTATTTAGCAAGCGGCAGCAAGCAAAACAGCGCTGGGCGGCCCGGGAGTCTCACTCCGCCGACGGCTCGCACCCGTTTCCCGAAAGTCCCTGGTTTTATACTCTTCTTTTTCCGGTAGAGAGGTACTCTGCATCTGCACGACACGACTTGTTGCTAGGGGGTCGTTTTCTGCTTTCCTTTTCCTCCTGGTTGTCGCAGGGATGAAAGATTCATGTCTTCCTCACATCATGTACTCTTCGTCTTCATGAGCCCCCCTCCCCTCCTCCAAGTCTTTTTCACATCCTACTTTGTTTGCATAACCTGACCTTTGCAGTTTTAGCCTTGCCCGCTCACAGGATGCTGGCTATCTTGCAACAGCAGGTTCAGCAATTGCCTTTTTCTAAAACAATGTGACAATGCGAGTTTCTAGGTTTGGTGAACAAACAGCGCTGAGCTTATCACAGGCTGGATGAGGGATGCAGGGCAGCGGGGCCAGGACGGGGCCAGGGTCATCACCTGTAGCTGTAGCCAAGGGGAAGCCGAAGTCCTTTTGGGGTGAAGGTGGTGGAAGGAGTAGCGAGGGCGGCACTCGCTGTCGGACAGGTCCAGGTTGCAGTTCCAGCTGATGGTCACACTGATCACCCAACCCTGCAGCAGGGACCAGCAGACCTCGCACAGTGCCAGCACACTGCGGGCACAGCATCCCAACGGGCACGGCACCACCATGGTCACAGCATCTCCAGGGGCACGGCATCCCCATGGGTACAGCACCTACGTCCCTGCAGGCGTAGAATCTCCACAGACATGGCAATCCCCCAGGCACAGCACCCCAGTGGGCATGGCAACCCCCACGGGCATGGCATCCCTGCGGGCACAGCATGTCCACGGGTATGGCATCCCTGGGGGCATGGCAGCATCCCCCCAACCCACAATGCTCCCGCCCGGCCACGAGCACAGCCCCATCCTCGCCCTCCCCAGCAGGACGGGGCTGGGTTGCCACAGGCGTTGGGCCACAGGCCCTTGCCAGGGACGCCGTTGGCACTGCCTGCTGGCCCAAGAGTGGCCGGGAAGGGGCTTCCCAGAGGAGCTGGCCGGGCAGCAAGGAGCAGGTCCCAAAGGACGGGAAGACGCTGGGGACGGGCAGGGGGGCAGAGAGCGGGGGAAGGATGGAACAGCGTCGAGTGCCTCTCCTGGGGGGGACTTGTCTGCTCCCGCAGGTGCAGAGGGCAGGGAGGGCCCTGCGGGGACGCTGCGCTGCTCGGCCACCCGCCCCCCATCCCCGGCAGAGGCGGGAGGGAGTCCCGGGGAGGCGGCACTGCCTCGCTCCGGCCGCGCCTGCCGCCTGCTCCCCCCGCCCGGCTCGGCCCGGCTCTGCCCGCACGGCTGGCTGGATCGGCTGGGCCGGCCTGCGCTCGGCTGGGCTCGGCTGGGCCGGGCTCGGCTCGTCTGGGCCAGGCTGGGCTCGGCTCGAGTGGGCTGCGACCCTGCGGGCGGGAGCCCCGGCGGAGCGGCGGGGCAGGTGTGGGCGCGGAGGGGGCCGGGGGTCCCGGTGGGTGCGTGCGGGGGCTGCGGGCAGGGGGCGTGTGGGCCTCGCTCCGCGGAGGCTGCGGAGGCCGCGGCGGGGCCCGAGGGCAGAAGCGCGGGGCCGGCGGGCCCGTGAGCGGGTCCCCGCGGGAGCGGGCAGCGGCGCAGCCGTCGGGCGTCCCCCGGGCGCGGCCCCGCCCCTGCCCGCGGCTGCCGGGGGTCTGGCGGGGCGGCCGTCGGCGGGCAGCGGGGGTGCGGAGAGGGGCCGGGCTGCGGCCGCTGGCGGCGCTCCCCCCCGGTGCCGGCGGGGACGGGGACGGGGACGGGGACGGGCCCGGGGAGAGGCGGGCTGGCGGCGGGGCAGAGGCTGCGGGGCTCCCCCGGGGCACAGGGTCGGGCCCGGGCCGGTGGAGACGCTCTCGGGCTGCGGCCGGGACAGACGAGGCACAGCCGGCGGCTCTGGCAGAGGAGACCAGGTAGCAACCCCAGACTCCTCCAGGGAAGATAGCCGAGATGATTTTTCTCCTTGGACAATGCTCCATCTTCTGGGATGCATCCGAGATTCCTCCCAGGCGTCTCCCGCAGACATTTTTCCGGTGGTTTGAGTCCCTGTAATCCCGGGTGGCAACCCCAGACTCCTCCAGGGAAGACACCCGAGATGATTTTTCTCCTTGGACAAAGCTCCATCCTCTGGGATGCATCCGAGACTTGTCGCAGCTATGTCCCTGAGTCTTTTTTCTCGCGGTTTTGGATTCTGTCATCCCAGGTAGCAACCCCAGACTCCTCCAGGGAAGACACCCAAGATGATTTTTCTCTGTTGACATCGGTCCATCCTGCAGGATCTACCCAGAACTCCTCCCAGGTATCTCCCGAAGAGTTTTCTCCAGTGCTTTAGGGCCCTATGATCCCGGGTAGCAACCCCAGACTCCTCCAGGGAAGACACCCAAGATGATTTTTCTCTCTTCACAGTGGTCCAATCCTGCGGGATCTACCCAGAACTCCTCCCAGATATCTCCCGCAGAGATTTCTCCAGTGCTTTAGGGCCCTGTGATCCCGGGTAGCAACCCCAGACTCCTCCAGGGAAGATACCCGAGATAATTTTTCTCCTTGGACAATGCTCCATCCTCTGGGAAGCATCCGAGACTCCTTGCAGGTATGTTTCTGAGTATTTATTCCGGTGGTTTAGGGCCCTGTGATCCCGGGAAGCAAACCCAGACTCCTCCAGGGAAGATACCCGAGATGATTTTTCTCCTTGGACAAATCTCCATCCTCTGGGATGCATCCGAGACTCCTCCCAGGCGTCTCCCGTAGACATTTTTCCTGTGGTTTGGGTCCCTGTAATCCCGGGTAGCAACCCCAGACTCCTCCAGGGAAGACATCCAAGATGATTTTTCTCCTTGGACAATGCTCCATCCTCTGGGAAGCATCCGAGACTCCTTGCAGGTATGTCCCTGAGTCTTTATTCCGGTGGTTTAGGGCCCTGTGATCCCGGGTAGCAACCCCAGACTCCTCCAGGGAAGATACCCGAGATGATTTTTCTCCTTGGACAATGCTCCATCTTCTGGGATGCATCTGAGATTCCTCCCAGGCGTCTCCCGCAGACATTTTTCCGGTGGTTTGGGTCCCTGTAATCCCAGGTAGCAACCCCAGACTCCTCCAGGGAAGATATCCGAGATGATTTTTCTCCTTGGACAAAGCTCCATCCTCTGGGATGCATCCGAGACTTGTCGCAGCTATGTCCCTGAGTCCTTTTTCTCGCGGTTTAGGGTTCTGTCATCCCATGTAGCAACCCCAGACTCCTCCAGGGAAGACACCCAAGATGATTTTTCTCTCTTGACATCGGTCCATCCTGCAGGATCTACCCAGAACTCCTCCTGGGCGTCTCCTGCATAGTTTTCTCCAGGGCTTTAGGGCCCTGTGATCCCGGGTAGCAACCCCAGACTCCTCCAGGGAAGACACCCAAGATGATTTTTCTCTCTTGACATTGGTCCATCCTGCGGGCTCTACCCAGAACTCCTCCCAGTCGTCTCCCGCAGATGTTTTTCCTGTGGTTTGGGTCCCTGTAATCCCGGGTAGCAAGCCCAGACTCCTCCAGGGAAGATACCCGAGATAATTTTTCTCCTTGGACAATGCTCCATCCTCTGGGAAGCATCCGAGACTCCTTGCAGGTATGTCCCTGAGTCTTTATTCCGGTGGTTTAGGGCCCTGTGATCCCGGGTAGCAACCCCAGACTCCTCCAGGGAAGATACCCGAGATGATTTTTCTCCTTGGACAATGCTCCATCTTCTGGGATGCATCTGAGATTCCTCCCAGGCGACTCCCGCAGACTTTTTTCCTGTGGTTTGGGTCCCTGTAATCCCGGGTAGCAACCCCAGACTCCTCCAGGGAAGACACCCGAGATGATTTTTCTCCTTGGACAAAGATCCATCCTCTGGGATGCATCCGAGACTTGTCGCAGCTATGTCCCTGAGTCTTTTTTCTCGCGGTTTAGGGTTCTGTCATCCCAGGTAGCAACCCCAGACTCCTCCAGGGAAGACACCCAAGATGATTTTTCTCTCTTGACAGTGGTCCAATCCTGCGGGATCTACCCAGAACTCCTCCCAGGCCTCTCCCGCAGAGTTTTCTCCAGTGCTTTAGGGCCCTGTGATCCCCGGTAGCAACCCCAGACTCCTCAGGGAAGACACCCAAGATGATTTTTCTCTCTTGACATCTGTCCATCCTGCAGGATCTACCCAGAACTCCTCCCAGGTATCTCCCGCAGAGTTTTCTCCAGTGCGTTAGGGCCCTTTGATCCCGGGTAGCAACCCCAGACTCCTCCAGGGAAGACACCCAAGATGATTTTTCTCTCTTGACATTGGTCCATCCTGCGGGATCTACCCAGAACTCCTCCCAGACGTCTCCCGCAGATGTTTTTCCTGTGGTTTGGGTCCCTGTAATCCCGGGTAGCAACCCCAGACTCCTCCAGGGAAGATACCCGAGATGATTTTTTTCCTTGGACAAAGCTCCATCCTCTGGGAAGCATCCGAGACTCCTTGCAGGTATGTCCCTGAGTGTTTATTCCGGTGTTTTGGGGCCCTGTGATCCCGGGTAGCAACCCCAGACTCCTCCAGGGAAGATACCCGAGATGATTTTTCTCCTTGGACAATGCTCCATCTTCTGGGATGCATCTGAGATTCCTCCCAGGCGTCTCCCGCAGACATTTTTCCTGTGGTTTGAGTCCCTTTAATCCCGGGTAGCAACCCCAGACTCCTCCAGGGAAGATACCCGAGATGATTTTTCTCCTTGGACAAATCTCCATCCTCTGGGATGCATCTGAGACTCCTCCCAGGCGTCTCCCGTAGACATTTTTCCTGTGGTTTGGGTCCCTGTAATCCCGGGTAGCAACCCCAGACTCCTCCAGGGAAGATACCCGAGATGATTTTTCTCCTTGGGCAAAGCTCCATCCTCTGGGATGCATCCGAGACTTGTCACAGCTATGTCCCTGAGTCTTTTTTCTCGTGGTTTAGGGCCCTGTGATCCCAGGTAGCAACCCCAGACTCCTCCAGGGAAGATACCCGAGATGATTTTCTCCTTGGACAAAGCTCCATCCTCTGGGAAACATCCGAGACTCCTTGCAGGTCTGTCCCTGAGTCTTTATTCCGGTGGTTTAGGGCCCTTTGATCCCGGGTAGCAACCCCAGACTCCTCCAGGGAAGACACCCAAGATGGTTTTTCTCCTTGGACAATGCTCCATCCTCTGGGAAACATCCGAGACTCCTTGCAGGTATGTCCCTGAGTCTTTATTCCGGTGGTTTAGGGCCCTTTGATCCCGGGTAGCAACCCCAGACTCCTCCAGGGAAGATACCCGAGATGATTTTTCTCCTTGGACAATGCTCCATCTTCTGGGATGCATCCGAGACTTGTCGCAGCTATGTCCCTGAGTCTTTTTTCTCGCGGTTTAGGGTTCTGTCATCCCAGGTAGCAACCCCAGACTCCTCCAGGGAAGACACCCAAGCTGATTTTTCTCTCTTGACAGTGGTCCAATCCTGCGGGATCTACCCAGATCTCCTCCCAGGCCTCTCCCGCAGAGTTTTCTCCAGTGCTTTAGGGCCCAGTGATACTGGGTAGCAACCCCAGACTCCTCCAGGGAAGACACCCAAGATGATTTTTCTCTCTTGACATTGGTCCATCCTGCGGGATCTACCCAGAACTCCTCCCAGGCCTCTCCCGCAGAGTTTTCTCCAGTGCTTTAGGGCCCAGTGATACAGGGTAGCAACCCCATACTCCTCCAGGGAAGATACCCGAGATGATTTTTCTCCTTGGACAATGCTCCATATTCTTGGATGCATCTGACATTCCTCCCAGGTGTCTCCCGCAGACATTTTTCCGGTGGTTTGGGTCCCTGTAATCCCGGGTAGCAACCCCAGACTCCTCCAGGGAAGACACCCGAGATGATTTTTCTCCTTGGACAAAGCTCCATCCTCTGGGATGCATCCGAGACTTGTCGCAGCTATGTCCCTGAGTTTTTTTTCTCGCGGATTAGGGTTCTGTCATCCCAGGTAGCAACCCCAGACTCCTCCAGGGAAGATACCCGAGATGATTTTTCTCCTTGGACAATGCTCCATCTTCTGGGATGCATCTGAGATTCCTCCCAGGCGTCTCCCGCAGACATTTTTCCGGTGGTTTGGGTCCCTGTAATCCCGGGTAGCAACCCCAGACTCCTCCAGGGAAGACACCCGAGATGATTTTTCTCCTTGGACAAAGCTCCATCCTCTGGGATGCATCCGAGACTTGTCGCAGCTATGTCCCTGAGTCTTTTTTGTCGTGGTTTAGGGTTCTGTCATCCAAGGTAGCAACCCCGGACTCCTCCAGGGAAGATACCCGAGATGATTTTTCTCCTTGGACAATGCTCCATCTTCTGGGATGCATCTGAGATTCCTCCCAGGCGACTCCCGCAGATTTTTTTCCTGTGGTTTGGGTCCCTGTAATCCCGGGTAGCAACCCCAGACTCCTCCAGGGAAGACACCCAAGATGATTTTTCTCCTTGGACAAAGATCCATCCTCTGGGATGCATCCGAGACTTGTCGCAGCTATGTCCCTGAGTCTTTTTTCTTGCGGTTTAGGGTTCTGTCATCCCAGGTAGCAACCCCAGACTCCTCCAGGGAAGATACCCGAGATGATTTTTCTCCTTGGACAATGCTCCATCTTCTGGGATGCATCTGAGATTCCTCCCAGGCGTCTCCCGCAGACATTTTTCCGGTGGTTTGGGTCCCTGTAATCCCTGGTAGCAACCGCAGACTCCTCCAGGGAAGACACCCGAGATGATTTTTCTCCTTGGACAAAGCTCCATCCTCTGGGATGCATCCGAGACTTGTCGCAGCTATGTCCCTGAGTCTTTTTTCTCGCGGTTTAGGGTTCTGTCATCCCAGGTAGCAACCCCAGACTCCTCCAGGGAAGACACCCAAGATGATTTTTCTCTCTTGACAGTGGTCCAATTTTGCGGGATCTACCCAGAACTCCTCCCAGGCCTCTCCCGCAGAGTTTTCTCCAGTGCTTTAGGGCCCTGTGATCCCGGGTAGCAACCCCAGACTCCTTCACGGAAGACAGCCAAGATGATTTTTCTGTCTTGACAGTGGTCCATCCTGCGGGACCTACCCAGAACTCCTCCCGGGCGTCTCCTGCATAGTTTTCTTCAGGGCTTTAGGGCCCTGTGGTCCCGGGTAGAAACCCCAGACTCCTCCAGGGAAGACACCCGAGATGATTTTTCTCCTTGGACAAAGCTCCATCCTCTGGGATGCATCCGAGACTTGTCGCAGCTATGTCCCTGAGTCTTTTTTGTCCTGGTTTAGGGTTCTGTCATCCAAGGTAGCAACCCCAGACTCCTCCAGGGAAGATACCCGAGATGATTTTTCTCCTTGGACAATGCTCCATCTTCTGGGATGCATCTGAGATTCCTCCCAGGCGACTCCCGCAGATTTTTTTCCTGTGGTTTGGGTCCCTGTAATCCCGGGTAGCAACCCCAGACTCCTCCAGGGAAGACACCCAAGATGATTTTTCTCCTTGGACAAAGATCCATCCTCTGGGATGCATCCGAGACTTGTCGCAGCTATGTCCCTGAGTCTTTTTTCTTGCGGTTTAGGGTTCTGTCATCCCAGGTAGCAACCCCAGACTCCTCCAGGGAAGATACCCGAGATGATTTTTCTCCTTGGACAATGCTCCATCTTCTGGGATGCATCTGAGATTCCTCCCAGGCATCTCCCGCAGACATTTTTCCGGTGGTTTGGGTCCCTGTAATCCCTGGTAGCAACCGCAGACTCCTCCAGGGAAGACACCCGAGATGATTTTTCTCCTTGGACAAAGCTCCATCCTCTGGGAAGCATCCGAGACTTGTCGCAGCTATGTCCCTGAGTCTTTTTTGTCGTGGTTTAGGGTTCTGTCATCCCAGGTAGCAACCCCAGACTCCTCCAGGGAAGACACCCAAGATGATTTTTCTCTCTTGACAGTGGTCCAATTTTGCGGGATCTACCCAGAACTCCTCCCAGGCCTCTCCCGCAGAGTTTTCTCCAGTGCTTTAGGGCCCTGTGATCCCGGGTAGCAACCCCAGACTCCTTCACGGAAGACAGCCAAGATGATTTTTCTGTCTTGACAGTGGTCCATCCTGCGGGACCTACCCAGAACTCCTCCCGGGCGTCTCCTGCATAGTTTTCTTCAGGGCTTTAGGGCCCTGTGGTCCCGGGTAGAAACCCCAGACTCCTCCAGGGAAGATACCCGAGATGATTTTTCTCCTTGGACAATGCTCCATCTTCTGGGATGCATCTGAGATTCCTCCCAGGCGTCTCCCGCAGACATTTTTCCGGTGGTTTGGGTCCCTGTAATCCCGGGTAGCAACCCCAGACTCCTCCAGGGAAGATACCCGAGATGATTTTTCTCCTTGGACAAAGCTCCATCCTCTGGGATGCATCCGAGACTTGTCTAAGCTATGTTCCTGAGTCTTTTTTCTCGCGCTTTAGGGTTCTGTCATCCCAGGTAGCAACCCCAGACTCCTCCAGGGAAGACACCCAAGATGATTTTTCTCTCTTGACATCAGTCCATCCTGCACGATCTACCCAGAACTCCTCCCAGGTATGTCCCGCCGAGTTTTCTCCAGTGCTTTAGGGCCCTGTGATCCCGGGTAGCAACCCCAGACTCCTCCAGGGAAGACACCCAAGATGATTTTTCTCTCTTGACATTGGTCCATCCTGCGGGATCTACCCAGAACTCCTCCCAGGCGTCTCCCGCAGATGTTTTTCCTGTGGTTTGGGTCCCTTTAATCCCGGGTAGCAACCCCAGACTCCTCCAGGGAAGATACCCGAGATAATTTTTCTCCTTGGACAATGCTCCATCCTCTGGGAAGCATCCGAGACTCCTTGCAGGTATGTTTCTCAGTCTTTATTCCGGTGGTTTAGGGCCCTGTGATCCCGGGTAGCAACCCCAGACTCCTCCAGGGAAGATACCCGAGATGATTTTTCTCCTTGGACAATGCTCCATCTTCTGGGATGCATCTGAGATTCCTCCCAGGCATCTCCCGCAGACATTTTTCCGGTGGTTTGGGTCCCTGTAATCCCGGGTAGCAACCCCAGACTCCTCCAGGGAAGACACCCGAGATGATTTTTCTCCTTGGACAAAGATCCATCCTCTGGGATGCATCCGAGACTTGTCGCAGCTATGTCTCTGAGTTTTTTTTCTCGCGGATTAGGGTTCTGTCATCCCAGGTAGCAACCCCAGACTCCTCCAGGGAAGATACCCGAGATGATTTTTCTCCTTGGACAATGCTCCATCTTCTGGGATGCATCTGAGATTCCTCCCAGGCGTCTCCCGCAGACATTTTTCCTGTGGTTTGAGTCCCTTTAATCCTGGGTAGCAACCCCAGATTCCTCCAGGGAAGATACCCGAGATGATTTTTCTCCTTGGACAAATCTCCATCCTCTGGGATGCATCCGAGACTCCTCCCAGGCGTCTCCCGTAGACATTTTTCCTGTGGTTTGGGTCCCTGTAATCCCGGGTAGCAACCGCAGACTCCTCCAGGGAAGACACCCAAGATGGTTTTTCTCCTTGGACAATGCTCCATCCTCTGGGAAGCATCCGAGACTCCTTGCAGATATGTCCCTGAGTCTTTATTCCGGTGGTTTAGGGCCCTTTGATCCCTGGTAGCCACCCTAGACTCCTCAAGGGAAGATACCCGAGATGATTTTTCTCCTTGGACAATGCTCCATCTTCTGGGATGCATCTGAGATTCCTCACAGGCGTCTCCCGCAGACATTTTTCCGGTGGTTTGGGTCCCTGTAATCCCGGGTAGCAACCCCAGACTCCTCCAGGGAAGACACCCGAGATGATTTTTCTCCTTGGACAAAGATCCATCCTCTGGGATGCATCCGAGACTTGTCGCAGCTATGTCCCTGAGTCTTTTTTCTCGCGGTTTAGGGTTCTGTCATCCCAGGTAGCAACCCCAGACTCCTCCAGGGAAGACACCCAAGATGATTTTTCTCTCTTGACAGTGGTCCAATCCTGCGGGATCTACCCAGAACTCCTCCCAGGCCTCTCCCGCAGAGTTTTCTCCAGTGCTTTAAAGCCCTGTGATCCCGGGTAGCAAACCCAGACTCCTCCAGGGAAGACACCCGAGATGATTTTTCTCCTTGGACAAAGCTCCATCCTCTGGGATGCATCCGAGACTTGTCGCAGCTATGTCTCTGAGTCCTTTTTCTCGCGGTTTAGGGTTCTGTCATCCCGGGTAGCAACCCCAGACTCCTCCAGGGAAGACACCCAAGATGATTTTTCTCTCTTGACATCGGTCCATCCTGCAGGATCTACCCAGAACTCCTCCCAGGTATCTCCCGCCGAGTTTTCTCCAGTGCTTTAGGGCCCTGTGATCCCGGGTAGCAACCCCAGACTCCTCCAGGGAAGACACCCAAGATGATTTTTCTCTCTTAACATTGGTCCATCCTGCGGGATCTACCCAGAACTCCTCCCAGGCGTCTCCCGCACATGTTTTTCCTGTGGTTTGGGTCCCTGTAATCCCGGGTAGCAACCCCAGACTCCTCCAGGGAAGATACCCGAGATAATTTTTCTCCTTGGACAATGCTCCATCCTCTGGGAAGCATCCGAGACTCCTTGCAGGTATGTTTCTGAGTATTTATTCCGGTGGTTTAGGGCCCTGTGATCCCGGGTAGCAACCCCAGACTCCTCCAGGGAAGATACCCGAGATGATTTTTCTCCTTGGACAATGCTCCATCTTCTGGGATGCATCTGAGATTCCTCCCAGGCGTCTCCCGCAGACATTTTTCCTGTGGTTTGAGTCCCTTTAATCCTGGGTAGCAACCCCAGACTCCTCCAGGGAAGATACCCGAGATGATTTTTCTCCTTGGACAAATCTCCATCCTCTGGGATGCATCTGAGACTCCTCCCAGGCGTCTCCCGTAGACATTTTTCCTGTGTTTGGGTCCCTGTAATCCCGGGTAGCAACCGCAGACTCCTCCAGGGAAGACACCCAAGATGGTTTTTCTCCTTGGACAATGCTCCATCCTCTGGGAAGCATCCGAGACTCCTTGCAGATATGTCCCTGAGTCTTTATTCCGGTGGTTTAGGGCCCTTTGATCCCGGGTAGCCACCCTAGACTCCTCAAGGGAAGATACCCGAGATGATTTTTCTCCTTGGACAATGCTCCATCTTCTAGGATGCATCTGAGATTCCTCCCAGGCGTCTCCCGCAGACATTTTTCCGGTGGTTTGGGTCCCTGTAATCCCGGGTAGCAACCCCAGGATCCTCCAGGGAAGACACCCGAGATGATTTTTCTCCTTGGACAAAGATCCATCCTCTGGGATGCATCCGAGACTTGTCGCAGCTATGTCCCTGAGTCTTTTTTCTCGCGGTTTAGGGTTCTGTCATCCCAGGTAGCAACCCCAGACTCCTCCAGGGAAGACACCCAAGATGATTTTTCTCTCTTGACAGTGGTCCAATCCTGCGGGATCTACCCAGAACTCCTCCCAGGCCTCTCCCGCAGAGTTTTCTCCAGTGCTTTAAAGCCCTGTGATCCCGGGTAGCAAACCCAGACTCCTCCAGGGAAGACACCCGAGATGATTTTTCTCCTTGGACAAAGCTCCATCCTCTGGGATGCATCCGAGACTTGTCGCAGCTATGTCTCTGAGTCCTTTTTCTCGCGGTTTAGGGTTCTGTCATCCCGGGTAGCAACCCCAGACTCCTCCAGGGAAGACACCCAAGATGATTTTTCTCTCTTGACATTGGTCCATCCTGCGGGATCTACCCAGAACTCCTCCCAGGCCTCTCCCGCAGAGTTTTCTCCAGTGCTTTAGGGCCCAGTGATACAGGGTAGCAACCCCATACTCCTCCAGGGAAGATACCCGAGATGATTTTTCTCCTTGGACAATGCTCCATATTCTTGGATGCATCTGACATTCCTCCCAGGTGTCTCCCGCAGACATTTTTCCGGTGGTTTGGGTCCCTGTAATCCCGGGTAGCAACCCCAGACTCCTCCAGGGAAGATACCCGAGATAATTTTTCTCCTTGGACAATGCTCCATCCTCTGGGAAGCATCCGAGACTCCTTGCAGGTATGTTTCTGAGTATTTATTCCGGTGGTTTAGGGCCCTGTGATCCCGGGAAGCAAACCCAGACTCCTCCTGGGAAGATTCCCGAGATAATTTTTCTCCTTGGACAATGCTCCATCCTCTGGGAAGCATCCGAGACTCCTTGCAGGTATGTTTCTGAGTATTTATTCCGGTGGTTTAGGGCCCAGTGATCCCGGGAAGCAAACCCAGACTCCTCCAGGGAAGATTCCCGAGATGATTTTTCTCCTTGGACAATGCTCCATCTTCTGGGATGCATCTGAGATTCCTCCCAGGCGTCTCCCGCAGACATTTTTCCGGTGGTTTGGGTCCCTGTAATCCCTGGTAGCAACCGCAGACTCCTCCAGGGAAGACACCCGAGATGATTTTTCTCCTTGGACAAAGCTCCATCCTCTGGGAAGCATCCGAGACTTGTCGCAGCTATGTCCCTGAGTCTTTTTTCTCGCGGTTTAGGGTTCTGTCATCCCAGGTAGCAACCCCAGACTCCTCCAGGGAAGACACCCAAGATGATTTTTCTCTCTTGACAGTGGTCCAATTTTGCGGGATCTACCCAGAACTCCTCCCAGGCCTCTCCCGCAGAGTTTTCTCCAGTGCTTTAGGGCCCTGTGATCCCGGGTAGCAACCCCAGACTCCTTCACGGAAGACAGCCAAGATGATTTTTCTGTCTTGACAGTGGTCCATCCTGAGGGACCTACCCAGAACTCCTCCCGGGCGTCTCCTGCATAGTTTTCTTCAGGGCTTTAGGGCCCTGTGGTCCCGGGTAGAAACCCCAGACTCCTCCAGGGAAGATACCCGAGATGATTTTTCTCCTTGGACAATGCTCCATCTTCTGGGATGCATCTGAGATTCCTCCCAGGCGTCTCCCGCAGACATTTTTCCGGTGGTTTGGGTCCCTGTAATCTCGGGTAGCAACCCCAGACTCCTCCAGGGAAGATATCCGAGATGATTTTTCTCCTTGGACAAAGCTCCATCCTCTGGGATGCATCCGAGACTTGTCTAAGCTACGTTCCTGAGTCTTTTTTCTCGCGCTTTAGGGTTCTGTCATCCCAGGTAGCAACCCCTGACTCCTCCAGGGAAGACACCCAAGATGATTTTTCTCTCTTGACATCAGTCCATCCTGCACGATCTACCCAGAACTCCTCCCAGGTATGTCCCGCCGAGTTTTCTCCAGTGCTTTAGGGCCCTGTGATCCCGGGTAGCAACCCCAGACTCCTCCAGGGAAGACACCCAAGATGATTTTTCTCTCTTGACATTGGTCCATCCTGCGGGATTTACCCAGAACTCCTCCCAGGCGTCTCCCGCAGATGTTTTTCCTGTGGTTTGGGTCCCTTTAATCCCGGGTAGCAACCCCAGACTCCTCCAGGGAAGATACCCGAGATGATTTTTCTCCTTGGACAATGCTCCATCCTCTGGGAAGCATCCGAGACTCCTTGCAGGTATGTTTCTCAGTCTTTATTCCGGTGGTTTAGGGCCCTGTGATCCCGGGTAGCAAACCCAGACTCCTCCAGGGAAGATACCCGAGATGATTTTTCTCCTTGGACAATGCTCCATCTTCTGGGATGCATCTGAGATTCCTCCCAGGCATCTCCCGCAGACATTTTTCCGGTGGTTTGGGTCCCTGTAATCCCGGGTAGCAACCCCAGACTCCTCCAGGGAAGACACCCGAGATGATTTTTCTCCTTGGACAAAGATCCATCCTCTGGGATGCATCCGAGACTTGTCGCAGCTATGTCTCTGAGTTTTTTTTCTCGCGGATTAGGGTTCTGTCATCCCAGGTAGCAACCCCAGACTCCTCCAGGGAAGATACCCGAGATGATTTTTCTCCTTGGACAATGCTCCATCTTCTGGGATGCATCTGAGATTCCTCCCAGGCGTCTCCCGCAGACATTTTTCCTGTGGTTTGAGTCCCTTTAATCCTGGGTAGCAACCCCAGATTCCTCCAGGGAAGATACCCGAGATGATTTTTCTCCTTGGACAAATCTCCATCCTCTGGGATGCATCTGAGACTCCTCCCAGGCGTCTCCCGTAGACATTTTTCCTGTGGTTTGGGTCCCTGTAATCCTGGGTAGCAACCGCAGACTCCTCCAGGGAAGACACCCAAGATGGTTTTTCTCCTTGGACAATGCTCCATCCTCTGGGAAGTATCCGAGACTCCTTGCAGATATGTCCCTGAGTCTTTATTCCGGTGGTTTAGGGCCCTTTGATCCCTGGTAGCCACCCTAGACTCCTCAAGGGAAGATACCCGAGATGATTTTTCTCCTTGGACAATGCTCCATCTTCTAGGATGCATCTGAGATTCCTCCCCGGCGTCTCCCGCAGACATTTTTCCGGTGGTTTGGGTCCCTGTAATCCCGGGTAGCAACCCCAGACTCCTCCAGGGAAGACACCCGAGATGATTTTTCTCCTTGGACAAAGATCCATCCTCTGGGATGCATCCGAGACTTGTCGCAGCTATGTCCCTGAGTCTTTTTTCTCGCGGTTTAGGGTTCTGTCATCCCAGGTAGCAACCCCAGACTCCTCCAGGGAAGACACCCAAGATGATTTTTCTCTCTTGACAGTGGTCCAATCCTGCGGGATCTACCCAGAACTCCTCCCAGGCCTCTCCCGCAGAGTTTTCTCCAGTGCTTTAAAGCCCTGTGATCCCGGGTAGCAACCCCAGACTCCTCCAGGGAAGATACCCGAGATAATTTTTCTCCTTGGACAATGCTCCATCCTCTGGGAAGCATCCGAGACTCCTTGCAGGTATGTTTCTGAGTATTTATTCCGGTGGTTTAGGGCCCTGTGATCCCGGGAAGCAAACCCAGACTCCTCCAGGGAAGATTCCCGAGATAATTTTTCTCCTTGGACAATGCTCCATCCTCTGGGAAGCATCCGAGACTCCTTGCAGGTATGTTTCTGAGTATTTATTCCGGTGGTTTAGGGCCCTGTGATCCCGGGAAGCAAACCCAGACTCCTCCAGGGAAGATTCCCGAGATGATTTTTCTCCTTGGACAATGCTCCATCTTCTGGGATGCATCTGAGATTCCTCCCAGGCGTCTCCCGCAGACATTTTTCCTGTGGTTTGGGTCCCTGTAATCCCGGGTAGCAATGCCAGACTCCTCCAGAGAAGATACCCGAGATGATTTTTCTCCTTGGACAAATCTCCATCCTCTGGGATGCATCCGAGACTCCTCCCAGGCGTCTCCCGTAGACATTTTTCCTGTGCTTTGGGTCCCTGTAATCCCGGGTAGCAACGCCAGACTCCTCCAGGGAAGACATCCAAGATGATTTTTCTCCATGGACAATGGTCCATCCTCTGGGAAGCATCCGAGACTCCTTGCAGGTATGTCCCTGAGTCTTTATTCCGGTGGTTTAGGGCCCTGTGATCCCGGGTAGCAACCCCAGACTCCTCCAGGGATGATACCCGAGATGATTTTTCTCCTTGGACAATGCTCCATCTTCTGGGATGCATCTGAGATTCCTCCCAGGCGTCTCCCGCAGACATTTTTCCGGTGGTTTGGGTCCCTGTAATCCCGGGTAGCAACCCCAGACTCCTCCAGGGAAGATATCCGAGATGATTTTTCTCCTTGGACAAAGCTCCATCCTCTGGGATGCATCCGAGACTTGTCGCAGCTATGTCCCTGAGTCTTTTTTCTCGCGGTTTAGGGTTCTGTCATCCCAGGTAGCAACCCCAGACTCCTCCAGGGAAGACACCCAAGATGATTTTTCTCTCTTGACATCAGTCCATCCTGCAGGATCTACCCAGAACTCCTCCCAGGTAACTCCCGCCGAGTTTTCTCCAGTGCTTTAGGGCCCTGTGATCCCGGGTAGCAACCCCAGACTCCTCCAGGGAAGACACCCGAGATGATTTTTCTCCTTGGACAAAGCTCCATCCTCTGGGATGCATCCGAGACTTGTCGCAGCTATGTCCCTGAGTCTTTTTTGTCGTGGTTTAGGGTTCTGTCATCCAAGGTAGCAACCCCAGACTCCTCCAGGGAAGATACCCGAGATGATTTTTCTCCTTGGACAATGCTCCATCTTCTGGGATGCATCTGAGATTCCTCCCAGGCGACTCCCGCAGATTTTTTTCCTGTGGTTTGGGTCCCTGTAATCCCGGGTAGCAACCCCAGACTCCTCCAGGGAAGACACCCAAGATGATTTTTCTCCTTGGACAAAGATCCATCCTCTGGGATGCATCCGAGACTTGTCGCAGCTATGTCCCTGAGTCTTTTTTCTTGCGGTTTAGGGTTCTGTCATCCCAGGTAGCAACCCCAGACTCCTCCAGGGAAGATACCCGAGATGATTTTTCTCCTTGGACAATGCTCCATCTTCTGGGATGCATCTGAGATTCCTCCCAGGCGTCTCCCGCAGACATTTTTCCGGTGGTTTGGGTCCCTGTAATCCCTGGTAGCAACCGCAGACTCCTCCAGGGAAGACACCCGAGATGATTTTTCTCCTTGGACAAAGCTCCATCCTCTGGGAAGCATCCGAGACTTGTCGCAGCTATGTCCCTGAGTCTTTTTTCTCGCGGTTTAGGGTTCTGTCATCCCAGGTAGCAACCCCAGACTCCTCCAGGGAAGACACCCAAGATGATTTTTCTCTCTTGACAGTGGTCCAATTTTGCGGGATCTACCCAGAACTCCTCCCAGGCCTCTCCCGCAGAGTTTTCTCCAGTGCTTTAGGGCCCTGTGATCCCGGGTAGCAACCCCAGACTCCTTCACGGAAGACAGCCAAGATGATTTTTCTGTCTTGACAGTGGTCCATCCTGAGGGACCTACCCAGAACTCCTCCCGGGCGTCTCCTGCATAGTTTTCTTCAGGGCTTTAGGGCCCTGTGGTCCCGGGTAGAAACCCCAGACTCCTCCAGGGAAGATACCCGAGATGATTTTTCTCCTTGGACAATGCTCCATCTTCTGGGATGCATCTGAGATTCCTCCCAGGCGTCTCCCGCAGACATTTTTCCGGTGGTTTGGGTCCCTGTAATCCCGGGTAGCAACCCCAGACTCCTCCAGGGAAGACACCCAAGATGATTTTTCTCTCTTGACATTGGTCCATCCTGTGGGATCTACCCAGAACTCCTCCCAGGCCTCTCCCGCAGAGTTTTCTCCAGTGCTTTAGGGCCCTGTAATCCTGGGCAGCAACCCCAGACTCCTCCAGGGAAGACACCCGAGATGATTTTTCTCCTTGGACAAAGCTCCATCCTCTGGGATGCATCCGAGACTTGTCGCAGCTATGTCCCTGAGTCCTTTTTCTCGCGGTTGAGGGTTCTGTCATCCCAGGTAGCAACCCCAGACTCCTCCAGGGAAGACACCCAAGATGATTTTTCTCTCTTGACATCGGTCCATCCTGCAGGATCTACCCAGAACTCCTCCCACGTATCTCCCGCCGAGTTTTCTCCAGTGCTTTAGGGCCCTGTGATCCCGGGTAGCAACCCCAGACTCCTCCAGGGAAGACACCCGAGATGATTTTTCTCCTTGGACAAAGCTCCATCCTCTGGGATGCATCCGAGACTTGTCGCAGCTATGTCTCTGAGTCCTTTTTCTCGCGGTTTAGGGTTCTGTCATCCCGGGTAGCAACCCCAGACTCCTCCAGGGAAGACACCCAAGATGATTTTTCTCTCTTGACATCGGTCCATCCTGCAGGATCTACCCAGAACTCCTCCCAGGTATCTCCCGCAGAGTTTTCTCCAGTGCTTTAGGGCCCTGTGATCCCGGGTAGCAACCCCAGACTCCTCCAGGGAAGACACCCAAGATGATTTTTCTCTCTTGACATTGGTCCATCCTGCGGGATCTACCCAGAACTCCTCCCAGGCCTCTCCCGCAGAGTTTTCTCCAGTGCTTTAGGGCCCAGTGATACAGGGTAGCAACCCCATACTCCTCCAGGGAAGATACCCGAGATGATTTTTCTCCTTGGACAATGCTCCATCCTCTGGGAAGCATCCGAGACTCCTTGCAGGTATGTTTCTGAGTATTTATTCCGGTGGTTTAGGGCCCTGTGATCCCGGGAAGCAAACCCAGACTCCTCCAGGGAAGATTCCCGAGATGATTTTTCTCCTTGGACAATGCTCCATCTTCTGGGATGCATCTGAGATTCCTCCCAGGCGTCTCCCGCTGACATTTTTCCTGTGGTTTGGGTCCCTGTAATCCCGGGTAGCAATGCCAGACTCCTCCAGAGAAGATACCAGAGATGATTTTTCTCCTTGGACAAATCTCCATCCTCTGGGATGCATCCGAGACTCCTCCCAGGCGTCTCCCGTAGACATTTTTCCTGTGGTTTGGGTCCCTGTAATCCCGGGTAGCAACGCCAGACTCCTCCAGGGAAGACATCCAAGATGATTTTTCTCCATGGACAATGGTCCATCCTCTGGGAAGCATCCGAGACTCCTTGCAGGTATGTCCCTGAGTCTTTATTCCGGTGGTTTAGGGCCCTGTGATCCCGGGTAGCAACCCCAGACTCCTCCAGGGATGATACCCGAGATGATTTTTCTCCTTGGACAATGCTCCATCTTCTGGGATGCATCTGAGATTCCTCCCAGGCGTCTCCCGCAGACATTTTTCCGGTGGTTTGGGTCCCTGTAATCCCGGGTAGCAACCCCAGACTCCTCCAGGGAAGATATCCGAGATGATTTTTCTCCTTGGACAAAGCTCCATCCTCTGGGATGCATCCGAGACTTGTCGCAGCTATGTCCCTGAGTCTTTTTTCTCGCGGTTTAGGGTTCTGTCATCCCAGGTAGCAACCCCAGACTCCTCCAGGGAAGACACCCACGATGATTTTTCTCTCTTGACATCAGTCCATCCTGCAGGATCTACCCAGAACTCCTCCCAGGTAACTCCCGCCAAGTTTTCTCCAGTGCTTTAGGGCCCTGTGATCCCGGGTAGCAACCCCAGACTCCTCCAGGGAAGACACCCGAGATGATTTTCCTCCTTGGACAAAGCTCCATCCTCTGGGAAGCATCCGCGACTCCTTGCAGGTATGTCCCTGAGTCTTTTTTGTCGTGGTTTAGGGTTCTGTCATCCAAGGTAGCAACCCCAGACTCCACCAGGGAAGATACCCGAGATGATTTTTCTCCTTGGACAATGCTCCATCTTCTGGGATGCATCTGAGATTCCTCCCAGGCGACTCCCGCAGATTTTTTTCCTGTGGTTTGGGTCCCTGTAATCCCGGGTAGCAACCCCAGACTCCTCCAGGGAAGACACCCAAGATGATTTTTCTCCTTGGACAAAGATCCATCCTCTGGGATGCATCCGAGACTTGTCGCAGCTATGTCCCTGAGTCTTTTTTCTTGCGGTTTAGGGTTCTGTCATCCCAGGTAGCAACCCCAGACTCCTCCAGGGAAGATACCCGAGATGATTTTTCTCCTTGGACAATGCTCCATCTTCTGGGATGCATCTGAGATTCCTCCCAGGCGTCTCCCGCAGACATTTTTCCGGTGGTTTGGGTCCCTGTAATCCCTGGTAGCAACCGCAGACTCCTCCAGGGAAGACACCCGAGATGATTTTTCTCCCTTGACAGTGGTCCAATCCTGCGGGATCTACCCAGAACTCCTCCCAGGCCTCTCCCGCAGAGTTTTCTCCAGTGCTTTAGGGCCCAGTGATACTGGGTAGCAACCCCAGACTCCTCCAGGGAAGATATCCGAGATGAATTTTCTCCTTGGACAAAACTCCATCCTCTGGGATGCATCCGAGACTTGTCTCAGCTATGTCCCTGAGTCTTTTTTCTCGCGCTTTAGGGTTCTGTCATCCCAGGCAGCAACCCCAGACTCCTCCAGGGAAGACACCCAAGATGATTTTTCTCTCTTGACATTGGTCCATCCTGCGGGATCTACCCAGAACTCCTCCCAGGCCTCTCCCGCAGAGTTTTCTCCAGTGCTTTAGGGCCCAGTGATACAGGGTAGCAACCCCATACTCCTCCAGGGAAGATACCCGAGATGATTTTTCTCCTTGGACAATGCTCCATATTCTTGGATGCATCTGACATTCCTCCCAGGTGTCTCCCGCAGACATTTTTCCGGTGGTTTGGGTCCCTGTAATCCCGGGTAGCAACCCCAGACTCCTCCAGGGAAGATACCCGAGATAATTTTTCTCCTTGGACAATGCTCCATCCTCTGGGAAGCATCCGAGACTCCTTGCAGGTATGTTTCTGAGTATTTATTCCGGTGGTTTAGGGCCCTGTGATCCCGGGAAGCAAACCCAGACTCCTCCAGGGAAGATTCCCGAGATGATTTTTCTCCTTGGACAATGCTCCATCTTCTGGGATGCATCTGAGATTCCTCCCAGGCGTCTCCCGCAGACATTTTTCCTGTGGTTTGGGTCCCTGTAATCCCGGGTAGCAACCCCAGACTCCTCCAGAGAAGATACCCGAGATGATTTTTCTCCTTGGACAATGCTCCATCCTCTGGGATGCATCCGAGACTCCTCCCAGGCGTCTCCCGTAGACATTTTTCCTGTGGTTTGGGTCCCTGTAATCCCGGGTAGCAACGCCAGACTCCTCCAGGGAAGACATCCAAGATGATTTTTCTCCATGGACAATGGTCCATCCTCTGGGAAGCATCCGAGACTCCTTGCAGGTATGTCCCTGAGTCTTTATTCCGGTGGTTTAGGGCCCTGTGATCCCGGGTAGCAACCCCAGACTCCTCCAGGGATGATACCCGAGATGATTTTTCTCCTTGGACAATGCTCCATCTTCTGGGATGCATCTGAGATTCCTCCCAGGCGTCTCCCGCAGACATTTTTCCGGTGGTTTGGGTCCCTGTAATCCCGGGTAGCAACCCCAGACTCCTCCAGGGAAGATATCCGAGATGATTTTTCTCCTTGGACAAAGCTCGATCCTCTGGGATGCATCCGAGACTTGTCGCAGCTATGTCCCTGAGTCTTTTTTCTCGCGGTTTAGGGTTCTGTCATCCCAGGTAGCAACCCCAGACTCCTCCAGGGAAGACACCCAAGATGATTTTTCTCTCTTGACATCAGTCCATCCTGCAGGATCTACCCAGAACTCCTCCCGGGCGTCTCCTGCATAGTTTTCTCCAGGGCTTTAGGGCCCTGTGATCCCGGGTAGCAACCCCAGACTCCTCCAGGGAAGACACCCGAGATGATTTTTCTCCTTGGACAATGCTCCATCTTCTGTAATGCATCTGAGATTCCTCCCAGGCGTCTCTCGCAGACATTTTTCCGGTGGTTTGGGTCCCTGTAATCCCGGGTAGCAACCCCAGACTCCTCCAGGGAAGACACCCGAGATGATTTTTCTCCTTGGACAAAGCTCCATCCTCTGGGATGCATCCGAGACTTGTCGCAGCTATGTCCCTGAGTTTTTTTTCTCGCGGATTAGGGTTCTGTCATCCCAGGTAGCAACCCCAGACTCCTCCAGGGAAGATACCCGAGATGATTTTTCTCCTTGGACAATGCTCCATCTTCTGGGATGCATCTGAGATTCCTCCCAGGCGTCTCCCGCAGACATTTTTCCGGTGGTTTGGGTCCCTGTAATCCCGGGTAGCAACCCCAGACTCCTCCAGGGAAGACACCCGAGATGATTTTTCTCCTTGGACAAAGATCCATCCTCTGGGATGCATCCGAGACTTGTCTCAGCTATGTCCCTGAGTCTTTTTTCTCGCGGTTGAGGGCTCTGTCATCCCAGGTAGCAACCCCAGACTCCTCCAGGGAAGACACCCAAGATGATTTTTCTCTCTTGACATCGGTCCATCCTGCAGGATCTACCCAGAACTCCTCCGAGGTATCTCCCGCAGAGTTTTCTCCAGAGCTTTAGGGCCCTGTGATCCCGAGTAGCAACCCCAGACTCCTCCAGGGAAGATACCCGAGCTGATTTTTCTCCTTGGACAAAGCTCCATCCTCTGGGATGCATCCGAGACTTGTCGCAGCTATGTCCCTGAGCCCTTTTTTTCGCGGTTTAGGGTTCTGTCATCCCAGGTAGCAACCCCAGACTCCTCCAGGGAAGACACCCAAGATGATTTTTCTCTCTTGACATTGGTCCATCCTGCGGGCTCTACCCAGAACTCCTCCCAGTCGTCTCCCGCAGATGTTTTTCCTGTGGTTTGGGTCCCTGTAATCCCGGGTAGCAACAGCAGACTCCTCCAGGGAAGATACCCGAGATAATTTTTCTCCTTGGACAATGCTCCATCCTCTGGGAAGCATCCGAGACTCCTTGCAGGTATGTCCCTGAGTCTTTATTCCGGTGGTTTAGGGCCCTGTGATCCCGGGTAGCAACCCCAGACTCCTCCAGGGAAGACACCCGAGATGATTTTTCTCCTTGGACAAAGCTCCATCCTCTGGGAAGCATCCGAGACTTGTCGCAGCTATGTCCCTGAGTCTTTTTTCTCGCGGTTGAGGGTTCTGTCATCCCAGGTAGCAACCCCAGACTCCTCCAGGGAAGACACCCAAGATGATTTTTCTCTCTTGACAGTGGTCCAATCCTGCGGGATCTACCCAGAACTCCTCCCAGGCCTCTCCCGCAGAGTTTTCTCCAGTGCTTTAGGGCCCAGTGATACAGGGTAGCAACCCCAGACTCCTCCAGGGAAGATATCCGAGATGATTTTTCTCCTTGGACAAAACTCCATCCTCTGGGATGCATCCGAGACTTGTCTCAGCTATGTCCCTGAGTCTATTTTCTCGCGGTTTAGGGTTCTGTCATCCTAGGTAGGAACCCCAGACTCTTCCAGGGAAGACACCCAAGATGATTTTTCTCTCTTGACATCGGTCCATCCTGCAGGATCTACCCAGAACTCCTCCCAGGTATCTCCCGCAGAGTTTTCTCCAGTGCTTTAAAGCCCTGTGATCCCGGGTAGCAACCCCAGACTCCTCCAGGGAAGACACCCGAGATGATTTTTCTCCTTGGGCAAAGCTCCATCCTCTGGGATGCATCCGAGACTTGTCACAGCTATGTCCCTGAGTCTTTTTTCTCGTGGTTTAGGGCCCTGTGATCCCAGGTAGCAACCCCAGACTCCTCCAGGGAAGATACCCGAGATGATTTTCTCCTTGGACAAAGCTCCATCCTCTGGGATGCATCCGAGACTTGTCGCAGCTATGTCTCTGAGTCCTTTTTCTCGCGGTTTAGGGTTCTGTCATCCCGGGTAGCAACCCCAGACTCCTCCAGGGAAGACACCCAAGATGATTTTTCTCTCTTGACATCGGTCCATCCTGCAGGATCTACCCAGAACTCCTCCCAGGTATCTCCCGCAGAGTTTTCTCCAGTGCTTTAGGGCCCTGTGATCCCGGGTAGCAACCCCAGACTCCTCCAGGGAAGACACCCAAGATGATTTTTCTCTCTTGACATTGGTCCATCCTGCGGGATCTACCCAGAACTCCTCCCAGGCCTCTCCCGCAGAGTTTTCTCCAGTGCTTTAGGGCCCAGTGATACAGGGTAGCAACCCCAGACTCCTCCAGGGAAGATACCCGAGATGATTTTTCTCCTTGGACAATGCTCCATATTCTTGGATGCATCTGACATTCCTCCCAGGTGTCTCCCGCAGACATTTTTCCGGTGGTTTGGGTCCCTGTAATCCCGGGTAGCAACCCCAGACTCCTCCAGGGAAGATACCCGAGATAATTTTTCTCCTTGGACAATGCTCCATCCTCTGGGAAGCATCCGAGACTCCTTGCAGGTATGTTTCTGAGTATTTATTCCAGTGGTTTAGGGCCCTGTGATCCCGGGAAGCAAACCCAGACTCCTCCAGGGAAGATACCCGAGATGATTTTTCTCCTTGGACAATGCTCCATCCTCTGGGATGCATCCGAGACTCCTCCCAGGCGTCTCCCGTAGACAGTTTTCCTGTGGTTTGGGTCCCTGTAATCCCGGGTAGCAACGCCAGACTCCTCCAGGGAAGACATTCAAGATGATTTTTCTCCTTGGACAATGCTCCATCTTCTGGGATGCACCTGAGATTCCACCCAGGCGTCTCCCGCAGACATTTTTCCGGTGGTTTGGGTCCCTGTAATCCCGGGTAGCAACCCCAGACTCCTCCAGGGAAGACACCCGAGATGATTTTTCTCCTTGGACAAAGATCCATCCTCTGGGATGCATCCGAGACTTGTCGCAGCTATGTCCCTGAGTTTTTTTTCTCGCGGTTTAGGGTTCTGTCAGCCCAGGTAGCAACCCCAGACTCCTCCAGGGAAGATACCCGAGATGATTTTTCTCCTTGGACAATGCTCCATCTTCTGGGATGCATCTGAGATTCCTCCCAGGCGTCTCCCGCAGACATTTTTCCGGTGGTTTGAGTCCCTTTAATCCCGGGTAGCAACCCCAGACTCCTCCAGGGAAGATACCCGAGATGATTTTTCCCCTTGGACAAATCTCCATCCTCTGGGATGCATCTGAGACTCCTCCCAGGCGTCTCCCGTAGACAGTTTTCCTGTGGTTTGGGTCCCTGTAATCCCGGGTAGCAACCGCAGACTCCTCCAGGGAAGACACCCAAGATGGTTTTTCTCCTTGGACAATGCTCCATCCTCTGGGAAGCATCCGAGACTCCTTGCAGGTATGGCCCTGAGTCTTTATTCCGGTGGTTTAGGGCCCTTTGATCCCGGGTAACAACCCCAGATTCCTCCAGGGAAGATACCCGAGATGATTTTTCTCCTTGGACAATGCTCCATCTTCTGGGATGCATCTGAGATTCCTCCCAGGCGTCTCCCGCAGACATTTTTCCGGTGGTTTGGGTCCCTGTAATCCCGGGTAGCAACCCCAGACTCCTCCAGGGAAGACACCCGAGATGATTTTTCTCCTTGGACAAAGATCCATCCTCTGGGATGCATCCGAGACTTGTCGCAGCTATGTCCCTGAGTCTTTTTTCTCGCGGTTTAGGTTTCTGTCATCCTAGGTAGCAACCCCAGACTCCTCCAGGGAAGACACCCAAGATGATTTTTCTCTCTTGACAGTGGTCCAATCCTGCGGCATCTACCCAGAACTCCTCCCAGGCCTCTCCCGCAGAGTTTTCTCCAGTGCTTTAGGGCCCAGTGATACTGGGTAGCAACCCCAGACTCCTCCAGGGAAGATATCCGAGATGATTTTTCTCCTTGGACAAAACTCCATCCTCTGGGATGCATCCGAGACTTGTCTCAGCTATGTCCCTGAGTCTATTTTCTCGCGGTTTAGGGTTCTGTCATCCTAGGTAGGAACCCCAGACTCTTCCAGGGAAGACACCCAAGATGATTTTTCTCTCTTGACATCGGTCCATCCTGCAGGATCTACCCAGAACTCCTCCCAGGTATCTCCCGCAGAGTTTTCTCCAGTGCTTTAAAGCCCTGTGATCCCGGGTAGCAAACCCAGACTCCTCCAGGAAAGACACCCGAGATGATTTTTCTCCTTGGGCAAAGCTCCATCCTCTGGGATGCATCCGACACTTGTCACAGCTATGTCCCTGAGTCTTTTTTCTCGTGGTTTAGGGCCCTGTGATCCCAGGTAGCAACCCCAGACTCCTCCAGGGAAGATACCCGAGATGATTTTCTACTTGGACAAAGCTCCATCCTCTGGGATGCATCCGAGACTTGTCGCAGCTATGTCTCTGAGTCCTTTTTCTCGCGGTTTAGGGTTCTGTCATCCCGGGTAGCAACTCCAGACTCCTCCAGGGAAGACACCCAAGATGATTTTTCTCTCTTGACATCGGTCCATCCTGCAGGATCTACCCAGAACTCCTCCCAGGTATCTCCCGCAGAGTTTTCTCCAGTGCTTTAGGGCCCTGTGATCCCGGGTAGCAACCCCAGACTCCTCCAGGGAAGACACCCAAGATGATTTTTCTCTCTTGACATTGGTCCATCCTGCGGGATCTACCCAGAACTCCTCCCAGGCGTCTCCCGCAGATGTTTTTCCTGTGGTTTGGGTCCCTTTAATCCCGGGTAGCAACCCCAGACTCCTCCAGGGAAGATACCCGAGATGATTTTTCTCCTTGGACAATGCTCCATCCTCTGGGAAGCATCCGAGACTCCTTGCAGGTATGTTTCTGAGTCTTTATTCCGGTGGTTTAGGGCCCTGTGATCCCGGGTAGCAACCCCAGACTCCTCCAGGGAAGATACCCGAGATGATTTTTCTCCTTGGACAATGCTCCATCTTCTGGGATGCATCTGAGATTCCTCTCAGGCGTCTCCCGCAGACATTTTTCCGGTGGTTTGGGTCCCTGTGATCCCGGGTAGCAACCCCAGACTCCTCCAGGGAAGACACCGGAGATGATTTTTCTCCTTGGACAAAGATCCATCCTCTGGGATGCATCCGAGACTTGTCGCAGCTATGTCCCTGAGTTTTTTTTCTCGCGGATTAGGGTTCTGTCATCCCAGGTAGCAACCCCAGACTCCTCCAGGGAAGACACCCAAGATGATTTTTCTCTCTTGCCAGTGGTCCATCCTGCGGGATCTACACAGACTCCTCCCAGGCGTCTCCCGCAGCCATTTTTCCGGTGGTTTGGGTCCCTGTAATCCCGGGTAGCAACCCCAGACTCCTCCAGGGAAGATACCCGAGATGATTTTTCTCCTTGGACAATGCTCCATCTTCTGGGATGCATCTGAGATTCCTCCCAGGTGACTCCCGCAGATTTTTTTCCTGTGGTTTGGGTCCCTGTAATCCCGGGTAGCAACCCCAGACTCCTCCAGGGAAGACACCCGAGATGATTTTCCTCCTTGGACAAAGCTCCATCCTCTGGGAAGCATCCGAGACTCCTTGCAGGTATGTCCCTGAGTCTTTATTCCGGTGGTTTAGGGCCCTGTGATCCCGGGTAGCAAACCCAGACTCCTCCAGGGAAGATACCCGAGATGATTTTTCTCCTTGGACAAAGCTCCATCCTCTGGGATGCATCCGAGACTTGTCGCAGCTATGTCCCTGAGTCCTTTTTCTCGCGGTTTAGGGTTCTGTCATCCCAGGTAGCAACCCCAGACTCCTCCAGGGAAGACACCCAAGATGATTTTTTTCTCTTGACATCGGTCCATCCTGCAGGATCTACCCAGAACTCCTCCCGGGCGTCTCCTGCATAGTTTTCTCCAGGGCTTTAGGGCCCTGTGATCCCGGGTAGCAACCCCAGACTCCTCCAGGGAAGACACCCAAGATGATTTTTCTCTCTTGACATTGGTCCATCCTGCGGGCTCTACCCAGAACTCCTCCCAGTCGTCTCCCGCAGATGTTTTTCCTTTGGTTTGGGTCCCTGTAATCCCGGGTAGCAACCCCAGACTCCTCCAGGGAAGATACCCGAGATAATTTTTCTCCTTGGACAATGCTCCATCCTCTGGGAAGCATCCGAGACTCCTTGCAGGTATGTCCCTGAGTCTTTATTCCGGTAGTTTAGGGCCCTGTGATCCCGGGTAGCAAACCCAGACTCCTCCAGGGAAGATACCCGAGATGATTTTTCTCCTTGGACAATGCTCCATCTTCTGGGATGCATCTGAGATTCCTCCCAGGCGTCTCCCGCAGACATTTTTCCGGTGGTTTGGGTCCCTGTAATCCCGGGTAGCAACCCCAGACTCCTCCAGGGAAGACACCCGAGATGATTTTTCTCCTTGGACAAAGCTCCATCCTCTGGGATGCATCCGAGACTTGTCGCAGCTATGTCCCTGAGTCTTTTTTGTCGTGGTTTAGGGTTCTGTCATCCAAGGTAGCAACCCCAGACTCCTCCAGGGAAGATACCCGAGATGATTTTTCTCCTTGGACAATGCTCCATCTTCTGGGATGCATCTGAGATTCCTCCCAGGCGACTCCCGCAGAATTTTTTCCTGTGGTTTGGGTCCCTGTAATCCCGGGTAGCAACCGCAGACTCCTCCAGGGAAGACACCCGAGATGATTTTTCTCCTTGGACAAAGCTCCATCCTCTGGGAAGCATCCGAGACTTGTCGCAGCTATGTCCCTGAGTCTTTTTTCTCGCGGTTTAGGGTTCTGTCATCCCAGGTAGCAACCCCAGACTCCTCCAGGGAAGACACCCAAGATGATTTTTCTCCTTGGACAATGCTCCATCTTCTGGGATGCATCTGAGATTCCTCCCAGGCGTCTCCCGCAGACATTTTTCCGGTGGTTTGGGTCCCTGTAATCCCTGGTAGCAACCGCAGACTCCTCCAGGGAAGACACCCGAGATGATTTTTCTGCTTGGACAAAGCTCCATCCTCTGGGAAGCATCCGAGACTTGTCGCAGCTATGTCCCTGAGTCTTTTTTCTCGCGGTTTAGGGTTCTGTCATCCCAGGTAGCAACCCCAGACTCCTCCAGGGAAGACACCCAAGATGATTTTTCTCTCTTGACAGTGGTCCAATCCTGCGGGATCTACCCAGAACTCCTCCCAGGCCTCTCCCGCAGAGTTTTGTCCAGTGCTTTAGGGCCCAGTGATACTGGGTAGCAACCCCCAGACTCCTCCAGGGAAGATATCCGAGATGATTTTTCTCCTTGGACAAAACTCCATCCTCTGGGATGCATCCGAGACTTGTCTCAGCTATGTCCCTGAGTCTTTTTTCTCGCGGTTTAGGGTTCTGTCATCCCAGGTAGCAACCCCAGACTCCTCCAGGGAAGACACCCAAGATGATTTTTCTCTCTTGACAGTGGTCCAATTTTGCGGGATCTACCCAGAACTCCTCCCAGGCCTCTCCCGCAGAGTTTTCTCCAGTGCTTTAGGGCCCTGTGATCCCGGGTAGCAACCCCAGACTCCTTCACGGAAGACACCCAAGATGATTTTTCTCTCTTGACATCGGTCCATCCTGCAGGATCTACCCAGAACTCCTCCGAGGTATCTCCCGCAGAGTTTTCTCCAGAGCTTTAGGGCCCTGTGATCCCGAGTAGCAACCCCAGACTCCTCCAGGGAAGATACCCGAGCTGATTTTTCTCCTTGGACAAAGCTCCATCCTCTGGGAAGCATCCGAGACTTGTCGCAGCTATGTCCCTGAGTCCTTTTTCTCGCGGTTTAGGGTTCTGTCATCCCAGGTAGCAACCCCAGACTCCTCCAGGGAAGACACCCAAGATGATTTTTCTCTCTTGACATCGGTCCATCCTGCAGGATCTACCCAGAACTCCTCCCAGGTATCTCCTGCAGAGTTTTCTCCAGTGCTTTAGGGCCCTGTGATCCCGGGTAGCAACCCCAGACTCCTCCAGGGAAGACACCCAAGATGATTTTTCTCTCTTGACATTGGTCCATCCTGCGGGATCTACCCAGAACTCCTCCCAGGCGTCTCCCGCAGATGTTTTTCCTGTGGTTTGGGTCCCTGTAATCCCGGGTAGCAACCCCAGACTCCTCCAGGGAAGATACCCGAGATAATTTTTCTCCTTGGACAATGCTCCATCCTCTGGGAAGCATCCGAGACTCCTTGCAGGTATGTTTCTGAGTATTTATTCCGGTGGTTTAGGGCCCTGTGATCCCGGGTAGCAACCCCAGACTCCTCCAGGGAAGATACCCGAGATGATTTTTCTCCTTGGACAATGCTCCATCTTCTGGGATGCATCTGAGATTCCTCCCAGGCGTCTCCCACAGACATTTTTCCTGTGGTTTGATTCCCTTTAATCCCGGGTAGCAACCCCAGACTCCTCCAGGGAAGACACCCGAGATGATTTTTCTCTCTTGACTTCGGTCCATCCTGCAGGATCTACCCAGAACTCCTCCCAGGTATCTCCCGCAGAGTTTTCTCCAGTGCTTTAGGGCCCTGTGATCCCGGGTAGCAACCCCAGACTCCTCCAGGGAAGACACCGGAGATGATTTTTCTCCTTGGACAAAGATCCATCCTCTGGGATGCATCCGAGACTTGTCGCAGCTATGTCCCTGAGTTTTTTTTCTCGCGGATTAGGGTTCTGTCATCCCAGGTAGCAACCCCAGACTCCTCCAGGGAAGACACCCAAGATGATTTTTCTCTCTTGCCAGTGGTCCATCCTGCGGGATCTACACAGACTCCTCCCAGGCGTCTCCCGCAGCCATTTTTCCGGTGGTTTGGGTCCCTGTAATCCCGGGTAGCAACCCCAGACTCCTCCAGGGAAGATACCCGAGATGATTTTTCTCCTTGGACAATGCTCCATCTTCTGGGATGCATCTGAGATTCCTCCCAGGTGACTCCCGCAGATTTTTTTCCTGTGGTTTGGGTCCCTGTAATCCCGGGTAGCAACCCCAGACTCCTCCAGGGAAGACACCCGAGATGATTTTCCTCCTTGGACAAAGCTCCATCCTCTGGGAAGCATCCGAGAGTCCTTGCAGGTATGTCCCTGAGTCTTTATTCCGGTGGTTTAGGGCCCTGTGATCCCGGGTAGCAAACCCAGACTCCTCCAGGGAAGATACCCGAGATGATTTTTCTCCTTGGACAAAGCTCCATCCTCTGGGATGCATCCGAGACTTGTCGCAGCTATGTCCCTGAGTCCTTTTTCTCGCGGTTTAGGGTTCTGTCATCCCAGGTAGCAACCCCAGACTCCTCCAGGGAAGACACCCAAGATGATTTTTTTCTCTTGACATCGGTCCATCCTGCAGGATCTACCCAGAACTCCTCCCGGGCGTCTCCTGCATAGTTTTCTCCAGGGCTTTAGGGCCCTGTGATCCCGGGTAGCAACCCCAGACTCCTCCAGGGAAGACACCCAAGATGATTTTTCTCTCTTGACATTGGTCCATCCTGCGGGCTCTACCCAGAACTCCTCCCAGTCGTCTCCCGCAGATGTTTTTCCTTTGGTTTGGGTCCCTGTAATCCCGGGTAGCAACCCCAGACTCCTCCAGGGAAGATACCCGAGATAATTTTTCTCCTTGGACAATGCTCCATCCTCTGGGAAGCATCCGAGACTCCTTGCAGGTATGTCCCTGAGTCTTTATTCCGGTAGTTTAGGGCCCTGTGATCCCGGGTAGCAAACCCAGACTCCTCCAGGGAAGATACCCGAGATGATTTTTCTCCTTGGACAATGCTCCATCTTCTGGGATGCATCTGAGATTCCTCCCAGGCGTCTCCCGCAGACATTTTTCCGGTGGTTTGGGTCCCTGTAATCCCGGGTAGCAACCCCAGACTCCTCCAGGGAAGACACCCGAGATGATTTTTCTCCTTGGACAAAGCTCCATCCTCTGGGATGCATCCGAGACTTGTCGCAGCTATGTCCCTGAGTCTTTTTTGTCGTGGTTTAGGGTTCTGTCATCCAAGGTAGCAACCCCAGACTCCTCCAGGGAAGATACCCGAGATGATTTTTCTCCTTGGACAATGCTCCATCTTCTGGGATGCATCTGAGATTCCTCCCAGGCGACTCCCGCAGAATTTTTTCCTGTGGTTTGGGTCCCTGTAATCCCGGGTAGCAACCGCAGACTCCTCCAGGGAAGACACCCGAGATGATTTTTCTCCTTGGACAAAGCTCCATCCTCTGGGAAGCATCCGAGACTTGTCGCAGCTATGTCCCTGAGTCTTTTTTCTCGCGGTTTAGGGTTCTGTCATCCCAGGTAGCAACCCCAGACTCCTCCAGGGAAGACACCCAAGATGATTTTTCTCCTTGGACAATGCTCCATCTTCTGGGATGCATCTGAGATTCCTCCCAGGCGTCTCCCGCAGACATTTTTCCGGTGGTTTGGGTCCCTGTAATCCCTGGTAGCAACCGCAGACTCCTCCAGGGAAGACACCCGAGATGATTTTTCTGCTTGGACAAAGCTCCATCCTCTGGGAAGCATCCGAGACTTGTCGCAGCTATGTCCCTGAGTCTTTTTTCTCGCGGTTTAGGGTTCTGTCATCCCAGGTAGCAACCCCAGACTCCTCCAGGGAAGACACCCAAGATGATTTTTCTCTCTTGACAGTGGTCCAATCCTGCGGGATCTACCCAGAACTCCTCCCAGGCCTCTCCCGCAGAGTTTTGTCCAGTGCTTTAGGGCCCAGTGATACTGGGTAGCAACCCCCAGACTCCTCCAGGGAAGATATCCGAGATGATTTTTCTCCTTGGACAAAACTCCATCCTCTGGGATGCATCCGAGACTTGTCTCAGCTATGTCCCTGAGTCTTTTTTCTCGCGGTTTAGGGTTCTGTCATCCCAGGTAGCAACCCCAGACTCCTCCAGGGAAGACACCCAAGATGATTTTTCTCTCTTGACAGTGGTCCAATTTTGCGGGATCTACCCAGAACTCCTCCCAGGCCTCTCCCGCAGAGTTTTCTCCAGTGCTTTAGGGCCCTGTGATCCCGAGTAGCAACCCCAGACTCCTCCAGGGAAGATACCCGAGCTGATTTTTCTCCTTGGACAAAGCTCCATCCTCTGGGAAGCATCCGAGACTTGTCGCAGCTATGTCCCTGAGTCCTTTTTCTCGCGGTTTAGGGTTCTGTCATCCCAGGTAGCAACCCCAGACTCCTCCAGGGAAGACACCCAAGATGATTTTTCTCTCTTGACATCGGTCCATCCTGCAGGATCTACCCAGAACTCCTCCCAGGTATCTCCTGCAGAGTTTTCTCCAGTGCTTTAGGGCCCTGTGATCCCGGGTAGCAACCCCAGACTCCTCCAGGGAAGACACCCAAGATGATTTTTCTCTCTTGACATTGGTCCATCCTGCGGGATCTACCCAGAACTCCTCCCAGGCGTCTCCCGCAGATGTTTTTCCTGTGGTTTGGGTCCCTGTAATCCCGGGTAGCAACCCCAGACTCCTCCAGGGAAGATACCCGAGATAATTTTTCTCCTTGGACAATGCTCCATCCTCTGGGAAGCATCCGAGACTCCTTGCAGGTATGTTTCTGAGTATTTATTCCGGTGGTTTAGGGCCCTGTGATCCCGGGTAGCAACCCCAGACTCCTCCAGGGAAGATACCCGAGATGATTTTTCTCCTTGGACAATGCTCCATCTTCTGGGATGCATCTGAGATTCCTCCCAGGCGTCTCCCACAGACATTTTTCCTGTGGTTTGATTCCCTTTAATCCCGGGTAGCAACCCCAGACTCCTCCAGGGAAGACACCCGAGATGATTTTTCTCTCTTGACTTCGGTCCATCCTGCAGGATCTACCCAGAACTCCTCCCAGGTATCTCCCGCAGAGTTTTCTCCAGTGCTTTAGGGCCCTGTGATCCCGGGTAGCAACCCCAGACTCCTCCAGGGAAGACACCCCAGATGATTTTTCTCTCTTGACATTGGTCCATCCTGCGGGATCTACCCAGAACTCCTCCCAGGTATCTCCCGCAGAGTTTTCTCCAGTGCTTTAGGGCCCAGTGATACAGGGTAGCAACCCCAGACTCCTCCAGGGAAGATACCCGAGATGATTTTTCTCCTTGGACAATGCTCCATATTCTTGGATGCATCTGACATTCCTCCCAGGTGTCTCCCGCAGACATTTTTCCGGTGGTTTGGGTCCCTGTAATCCCGGGTAGCAACCCCAGACTCCTCCAGGGAAGATATCCGAGATGATTTTTCTCCGTGGACAAAGCTCCATCCTCTGGGATGCATCTGAGACTTGTCTCAGGTACGTTCCTGAGTCTTTTTTCTCGTGCTTTAGGGTTCTGTCATCCCAGGTAGCAACCCCAGACTCCTCCAGGGAAGACACCCAAGATGATTTTTCTCTCTTGACATCAGTCCATCCTGCAGGATCTACCCAGAACTCCTCCCAGGTATCTCCCGCCGAGTTTTCTCCAGTGTTTTAGGGCCCTGTGATCCCGGGTAGCAACCCCAGACTCCTCCAGGGAAGACACCCAAGATGATTTTTCTCTCTTGACATTGGTCCATCCTGCGGGATCTACCCAGAACTCCTCCCAGGCGTCTCCCGCAGATGTTTTTCCTGTGGTTTGGGTCCCTTTAATCCCGGGTAGCAACCCCAGACTCCTCCAGGGAAGATACCCGAGATAATTTTTCTCCTTGGACAATGCTCCATCCTCTGGGAAGCATCCGAGACTCCTTGCAGGTATGTTTCTGAGTCTTTATTCCGGTGGTTTAGGGCCCTGTGATCCCGGGTAGCAAACCCAGACTCCTCCAGGGAAGATACCCGAGATGATTTTTCTCCTTGGACAAAGATCCATCCTCTGGGATGCATCTGAGATTCCTCCCAGGCGTCTCCCGCAGACATTTTTCCGGTGGTTTGGGTCCCTGTAATCCCGGGTAGCAACCCCAGACTCCTCCAGGGAAGACACCCGAGATGATTTTTCTCCTTGGACAAAGATCCATCCTCTGGGATGCATCCGAGACTTGTCGCAGCTATGTCCCTGAGTCTTTTTTGTCGTGGTTTAGGGTTCTGTCATCCAAGGTAGCAACCCCAGACTCCTCCAGGGAAGATACCCGAGATGATTTTTCTCCTTGGACAATGCTCCATCTTCTGGGATGCATCTGAGATTCCTCCCAGGCGACTCCCGCAGAATTTTTTCCTGTGGTTTGGGTCCCTGTAATCCCGGGTAGCAACCGCAGACTCCTCCAGGGAAGACACCCGAGATGATTTTTCTCCTTGGACAAAGCTCCATCCTCTGGGAAGCATCCGAGACTTGTCGCAGCTATGTCCCTGAGTCTTTTTTCTCGCGGTTTAGGGTTCTGTCATCCCAGGTAGCAACCCCAGACTCCTCCAGGGAAGACACCCAAGATGATTTTTCTCCTTGGACAATGCTCCATCTTCTGGGATGCATCTGAGATTCCTCCCAGGCGTCTCCCGCAGACATTTTTCCGGTGGTTTGGGTCCCTGTAATCCCTGGTAGCAACCGCAGACTCCTCCAGGGAAGACACCCGAGATGATTTTTCTGCTTGGACAAAGCTCCATCCTCTGGGAAGCATCCGAGACTTGTCGCAGCTATGTCCCTGAGTCTTTTTTCTCGCGGTTTAGGGTTCTGTCATCCCAGGTAGCAACCCCAGACTCCTCCAGGGAAGACACCCAAGATGATTTTTCTCTCTTGACAGTGGTCCAATCCTGCGGGATCTACCCAGAACTCCTCCCAGGCCTCTCCCGCAGAGTTTTGTCCAGTGCTTTAGGGCCCAGTGATACTGGGTAGCAACCCCCAGACTCCTCCAGGGAAGATATCCGAGATGATTTTTCTCCTTGGACAAAACTCCATCCTCTGGGATGCATCCGAGACTTGTCTCAGCTATGTCCCTGAGTCTTTTTTCTCGCGGTTTAGGGTTCTGTCATCCCAGGTAGCAACCCCAGACTCCTCCAGGGAAGACACCCAAGATGATTTTTCTCTCTTGACAGTGGTCCAATTTTGCGGGATCTACCCAGAACTCCTCCCAGGCCTCTCCCGCAGAGTTTTCTCCAGTGCTTTAGGGCCCTGTGATCCCGAGTAGCAACCCCAGACTCCTCCAGGGAAGATACCCGAGCTGATTTTTCTCCTTGGACAAAGCTCCATCCTCTGGGAAGCATCCGAGACTTGTCGCAGCTATGTCCCTGAGTCCTTTTTCTCGCGGTTTAGGGTTCTGTCATCCCAGGTAGCAACCCCAGACTCCTCCAGGGAAGACACCCAAGATGATTTTTCTCTCTTGACATCGGTCCATCCTGCAGGATCTACCCAGAACTCCTCCCAGGTATCTCCTGCAGAGTTTTCTCCAGTGCTTTAGGGCCCTGTGATCCCGGGTAGCAACCCCAGACTCCTCCAGGGAAGACACCCAAGATGATTTTTCTCTCTTGACATTGGTCCATCCTGCGGGATCTACCCAGAACTCCTCCCAGGCGTCTCCCGCAGATGTTTTTCCTGTGGTTTGGGTCCCTGTAATCCCGGGTAGCAACCCCAGACTCCTCCAGGGAAGATACCCGAGATAATTTTTCTCCTTGGACAATGCTCCATCCTCTGGGAAGCATCCGAGACTCCTTGCAGGTATGTTTCTGAGTATTTATTCCGGTGGTTTAGGGCCCTGTGATCCCGGGTAGCAACCCCAGACTCCTCCAGGGAAGATACCCGAGATGATTTTTCTCCTTGGACAATGCTCCATCTTCTGGGATGCATCTGAGATTCCTCCCAGGCGTCTCCCACAGACATTTTTCCTGTGGTTTGATTCCCTTTAATCCCGGGTAGCAACCCCAGACTCCTCCAGGGAAGACACCCGAGATGATTTTTCTCTCTTGACTTCGGTCCATCCTGCAGGATCTACCCAGAACTCCTCCCAGGTATCTCCCGCAGAGTTTTCTCCAGTGCTTTAGGGCCCTGTGATCCCGGGTAGCAACCCCAGACTCCTCCAGGGAAGACACCCCAGATGATTTTTCTCTCTTGACATTGGTCCATCCTGCGGGATCTACCCAGAACTCCTCCCAGGTATCTCCCGCAGAGTTTTCTCCAGTGCTTTAGGGCCCAGTGATACAGGGTAGCAACCCCAGACTCCTCCAGGGAAGATACCCGAGATGATTTTTCTCCTTGGACAATGCTCCATATTCTTGGATGCATCTGACATTCCTCCCAGGTGTCTCCCGCAGACATTTTTCCGGTGGTTTGGGTCCCTGTAATCCCGGGTAGCAACCCCAGACTCCTCCAGGGAAGATATCCGAGATGATTTTTCTCCGTGGACAAAGCTCCATCCTCTGGGATGCATCTGAGACTTGTCTCAGGTACGTTCCTGAGTCTTTTTTCTCGTGCTTTAGGGTTCTGTCATCCCAGGTAGCAACCCCAGACTCCTCCAGGGAAGACACCCAAGATGATTTTTCTCTCTTGACATCAGTCCATCCTGCAGGATCTACCCAGAACTCCTCCCAGGTATCTCCCGCCGAGTTTTCTCCAGTGTTTTAGGGCCCTGTGATCCCGGGTAGCAACCCCAGACTCCTCCAGGGAAGACACCCAAGATGATTTTTCTCTCTTGACATTGGTCCATCCTGCGGGATCTACCCAGAACTCCTCCCAGGCGTCTCCCGCAGATGTTTTTCCTGTGGTTTGGGTCCCTTTAATCCCGGGTAGCAACCCCAGACTCCTCCAGGGAAGATACCCGAGATAATTTTTCTCCTTGGACAATGCTCCATCCTCTGGGAAGCATCCGAGACTCCTTGCAGGTATGTTTCTGAGTCTTTATTCCGGTGGTTTAGGGCCCTGTGATCCCGGGTAGCAAACCCAGACTCCTCCAGGGAAGATACCCGAGATGATTTTTCTCCTTGGACAAAGATCCATCCTCTGGGATGCATCTGAGATTCCTCCCAGGCGTCTCCCGCAGACATTTTTCCGGTGGTTTGGGTCCCTGTAATCCCGGGTAGCAACCCCAGACTCCTCCAGGGAAGACACCCGAGATGATTTTTCTCCTTGGACAAAGATCCATCCTCTGGGATGCATCCGAGACTTGTCGCAGCTATGTCCCTGAGTTTTTTTTCTCGCGGATTAGGGTTCTGTCATCCCAGGTAGCAACCCCAGACTCCTCCAGGGAAGATACCCGAGATGATTTTTCTCCTTGGACAATGCTCCATCTTCTGGGATGCATCTGAGATTCCTCCCAGGCGTCTCCCGCAGACATTTTTCCGGTGGTTTGGGTCCCTGTAATCCCGGGTAGCAACCCCAGACTCCTCCAGGGAAGACACCCGAGATGATTTTTCTCCTTGGACAAAGATCCATCCTCTGGGATGCATCCGAGACTTGTCGCAGCTATGTCCCTGAGTCTTTTTTCTCGCGGTTTAGGGTTCTGTCATCCCAGGTAGCAACCCCAGACTCCTCCAGGGAAGATAACCGAGATGATTTTTCTCCTTGGACAATGCTCCATCTTCTGGGATGCATCTGAGATTCCTCCCAGGTGACTCCCACAGATTTCTTTCCTGTGGTTTGGGTCCCTGTAATCCCGGGTAGCAACCCCAGACTCCTCCAGGGAAGACACCCGAGATGATTTTCCTCCTTGGACAAAGCTCCATCCTCTGGGAAGCATCCGAGACTCCTTGCAGGTATGTCCCTGAGTCTTTATTCCAGTGGTTTAGGACCCTGTGATCCCGGGTAGCAAACCCAGACTCCTCCAGGGAAGACACCCAAGATGATTTTTCTCTCTTGACATCGGTCCATCCTGCAGGATCTACCCAGAACTCCTCCCAGGTATCTCCCGCAGAGTTTTCTCCAGAGCTTTAGGGCCCTGTGATCCCGAGTAGCAACCCCAGACTCCTCCAGGGAAGATACCCGAGATGATTTTTCTCCTTGGACAAAGCTCGATCCTCTGGGATGCATCCGAGACTTGTCGCAGCTATGTCCCTGAGTCACTTTTCTCGCGGTTTAGGGTTCTGTCATCCCCGGTAGCAACCCCAGACTCCTCCAGGGAAGACACCCAAGATGATTTTTCTCTCTTGACAGTGGTCCAATCCTGCGGGATCTACCCAGAACTCCTCCCAGGCGTCTCCCGCAGATGTTTTTCCTGTGGTTTAGGGCCCTGTGATCCCGGGTAGCAACCCCAGACTCCTCCAGGGAAGATACCCGAGATAATTTTTCTCCTTGGACAATGCTCCATCCTCTGGGAAGCATCCGAGACTCCTTGCAGGTATGTTTCTGAGTATTTATTCCGGTGGTTTAGGGCCCTGTGATCCCGGGTAGCAACCCCAGACTCCTCCAGGGAAGATAGCCGAGATGATTTTTCTCCTTGGACAATGCTCCATCTACTGGGATGCATCTGAGATTCCTCCCAGGCGTCTCCCGTAGACATTTTTCCTGTGGTTTGGGTCCCTGTAATCCCGGGTAGCAACCCCAGACTCCTCCAGGGAAGACACCCAAGATGGTTTTTCTCCTTGGACAATGCTCCATCCTCTGGGAAGCATCCGAGACTCCTTGCAGGTATGTCCCTGAGTCTTTATTCCGGTGGTTTAGGGCCCTTTGATCCCGGGTAGCAACCCCAGACTCCTCCAGGGAAGACACCCGAGATGATTTTTCTCCTTGGACAAAGATCCATCCTCTGGGATGCATCCGAGACTTGTCGCAGCTATGTCCCTGAGTCTTTTTTCTCGCGGTTTAGGGTTCTGTCATCCCAGGTAGCAACTCCAGACTCCTCCAGGGAAGACACCCAAGATGATTTTTCTCTCTTGACAGTGGTCCAGTCCTGCGGGATTTACCCAGAACTCTTCCCAGGCCTCTCCCGCAGAGTTTTCTCCAGTGCTTTAGGGCCCAGTGATACTGGGTAGCAACCCCAGACTCCTCCAGGGAAGACACCTGAGATGATTTTTCTCCTTGGACATATCTCCATCTTCTGGGATGCATCCGAGACTTGTCGCAGCTATGTCCCTTAGTCTTTTTTTCTTGCGGTTTAGGGTTCTGTCATCCCCGGTAGCAAACCCAGACTCCTCCAGGGAAGATACCCGAGATAATTTTTCTCCTTGGACAATACTCCATCCTCTGGGAAGCATCCGAGACTCCTTGCAGGTATGTCCCTGAGTCTTTATTCCGGTGGTTTAGGGCCCTGTGATCCCGAGTAGCAACCCCAGACTCCTCCAGGGAAGACACCCAAGATGATTTTTCTCTCTTGACATCGGTCCATCCTGCAGGATCTACCCAGAACTCCTCCCAGGTATATCCCGCAGAGTTTTCTCCAGTGCTTTAGGGCCCTGTGATCCCGGGTAGCAACCCCAGACTCCTCCAGGGAAGATACCCGAGATGATTTTTCTCCTTGGACAATGCTCCATCTTCTGGGATGCATCTGAGATTCCTCCCAGGCGACTCCCGCAGATATTTTTCCTGTGGTTTGGGTCCCTGTAATCCCGGGTAGCAACCCCAGACTCCTCCAGGGAAGATACCCGAGATGATTTTTCTCCTTGGACAATGCTCCATCTTCTGGGATGCATCTGAGATTCCTCCCAGGCGTCTCCCGCAGACATTTTTCCGGTGGTTTGGGTCCCTGTAATCCCGGGTAGCAACCCCAGACTCCTCCAGGGAAGATACCCGAGATGATTTTTCTCCTTGGACAATGCTCCATCTTCTGGGATGCATCTGAGATTCCTCCCAGGCGATTCCCGCAGATGGTTTTCCTGTGGTTTGGGTCCCTGTAATCCCGGGTAGCAACCCCAGACTCCTCCAGGGAACATACCAGAAATGATTTTTCTCCTTGGACATATCTCCATCCTCTGGGATGCATCCGAGACTTGTCGTAGCTATGTCCCTGAGTCACTTTTCTCGCGGTTTAGGGTTCTGTCATCCCTGGTAGCAACCCCAGACTCCTCCAGGGAACATACCAGAAATGATTTTTCTCCTTGGACATATCTCCATCCTCTGGGATGCATCCGAGACTTGTCGTAGCTATGTCCCTGAGTCACTTTTCTCGCGGTTTAGGGTTCTGTCATCCCCGGTAGCAACGCCAGACTCCTCCAGGGAAGACACCCAAGATGATTTTTCTCTCTTGACAGTGGTCCATCCTGTGGGATCTACCCAGAACTCCTCCCAGGCCTCTCCCGCAGAGTTTTCTCCAGTGCTTTAGGGCCCAGTGATACAGGGTAGCAACCCCAGACTCCTCCAGGGAAGATATCCGAGATGATTTTTCTCCTTGGACAAAGCTCCATCCTCTGGGATGCATCCGAGACTTGTCTCAGCTATGTCCCTGAGTCTTTTTTCTCGCGGTTTAGGGTTCTGTCATCCCAGGTAGCAACCCCAGACTCCTCCAGGGAAGATACCCGAGATAATTTTTCTCCTTGGACAATGCTCCATCTTCTGGGATGCATCTGAGATTCCTCCCAGGCGATTCCCGCAGATGTTTTTCCTGTGGTTTGGGTCCCTGTAATCCCGGGTAGCAATCCCAGACTCCTCCAGGGAAGATACCCGAGATGATTTTTCTCCTTGGACAATGCTCCATCTTCTGGGATGCATCTGAGATTCCTCCCAGGCGTCTTCCGCAGACATTTTTCCTGTGGTTTGGGTCCCTGTGATCCCGGGTAGCAACCCCAGACTCCTCCAGGGAAGACACCCAAGATGATTTTTCTCTCTTGACATCGGTCCATCCTGCAGGATCTACCCAGAACTCCTCCCAGGTATATCCCGCAGAGTTTTCTCCAGTGCTTTAGGGCCCTGTGATCCCGGGTAGCAAGCCCAGACTCCTCCAGGGAAGATACCCGAGATGATTTTTCTCCTTGGACAATGCTCCATCTTCTGGGATGCATCTGAGATTCCTCCCAGGCGTCTCCCGCAGACATTTTTCCTGTGGTTTGGGTCCCTGTAATCCCGGGTAGCAACCCCAGACTCCTCCAGGGAAGATACCCGAGATGATTTTTCTCCTTGGACAATGCTCCATCTTCTGGGATGCATCTGAGATTCCTCCCAGGCGTCTCCCGCAGACATTTTTCCTGTGGTTTTGGTCCCTGTAATCCCGGGTAGCAACCCCAGACTCCTCCAGGGAACATACCAGAAATGATTTTTCTCCTTGGACATATCTCCATCCTCTGGGATGCATCCGAGACTTGTCGTAGCTAAGTCCCTGAGTCACTTTTCTCGCGGTTTAGGGTTCTGTCATCCCCGGTAGCAACCCCAGACTCCTCCAGGGAAGACACCCAAGATGATTTTTCTCTCTTGACAGTGGTCCATCCTGTGGGATCTTCCCAGAACTCCTCCCAGGCCTCTCCCGCAGAGTTTTCTCCAGCGCTTTAGGGCCCAGTGATACAGGGTAGCAAACCCAGACTCCTCCAGGGAAGATATCCGAGATGATTTTTCTCCTTGGACAAAGCTCCATCCTCTGGGATGCATCCGAGACTTGTCTCAGCTATGTCCCTGAGTCTTTTTTCTCGCGGTTTAGGGTTCTGTCATCCCAGGTAGCAACCCCAGACTCCTGCAGGGAAGATACCCGAGATGATTTTTCTCCTTGGACAATGCTCCATCTTCTGGGATGCATCTGAGATTCCTCCCAGGCGATTCCCGCAGACATTTTTCCGATGGTTTGGGTCCCTGTAATCCCGGGTAGCAACCGCAGACTCCTCCAGGGAAGACACCCGAGATGATTTTTCTCCTTGGACAAAGCTCCATCCTCTGGGAAGCATCCGAGACTCCTTGCAGGTATGTCCCTGAGTCTTTATTCCGGTGGTTTAGGGCCCTGTGATCCCGGGTAGCAAACCCAGACTCCTCCAGGGAAGATACCCGAGATGATTTTTCTCCTTGGACAATGCTCCATCTTCTGGGATGCATCTAAGATTCCTCCCAGGCGATTCCCGCAGATGTTTTTCCTGTGGTTTGGGTCCCTGTAATCCCGGGTAGCAACCCCAGACTCCTCCAGGGAAGATACCCGAGATAATTTTTCTCCTTGGACAATGCTCCATCTTCTGGGATGCATCTAAGATTCCTCCCAGGCGATTCCCGCAGATGTTTTTCCTGTGGTTTGGGTCCCTGTAATCCCGGGTAGCAACCCCAGACTCCTCCAGGGAAGATACCCGAGATGATTTTTCTCCTTGGACAATGCTCCATCCTCTGGGATGCGTCTGAGATTCCTCCCAGGCGTCTCCCGCAGACATTTTTCCGGTAGTTTGGGTCCCTGTAATCCCGGGTAGCAACCCCTGACTCCTCCAGGGAAGATACCTGAGATGATTTTTCTCCTTGGACATATCTCCATCTTCTGGGATGCATCCGAGACTTGTCGCAGCTATGTCCCTGAGTCTTTTTTCTCGCGGTTTAGGGTTCTGTCATCCCCGGTAGCAACCCCAGACTCCTCCAGGGAAGACACCCAAGATGATTTTTCTCTCTTGACAGTGGTCCATCCTGTGGGATCTTCCCAGAACTCCTCCCAGGCCTCTCCCGCAGAGTTTTCTCCAGTGCTTTAGGGCCCAGTGATACAGGGTAGCAACCCCAGACTCCTCCAGGGAAGATATCCGAGTTGATTTTTCTCCTTGGACAAAGCTCCATCCTCTGGGATGCATCCGAGACTTGTCTCAGCTATGTCCCTGAGTCTTTTTTCTCGCGGTTTAGGGTTCTGTCATCCCAGGTAGCAACCCCAGACTCCTGCAGGGAAGATACCCGAGATGATTTTTCTCCTTGGACAATGCTCCATCTTCTGGGATGCATCTGAGATTCCTCCCAGGCGTCTCCCGCAGACATTTTTCCGGTGGTTTGGGTCCCTGTAATCCCGGGTAGCAACCGCAGACTCCTCCAGGGAAGACACCCGAGATGATTTTTCTCCTTGGACAAAGCTCCATCCTCTCTGATGCATCCGAGACTTGTTGCAGCTATGTCCCTGAGTCTTTTTTCTCGCGGTTTAGGGTTCTGTCACCCCAGGTAGCAACCCCAGACTCCTCCAGGGAAGATACCCGAGATGATTTTTCTCCTTGGACAATGCTCCATCTTCTGGGATGCATCTGAGATTCCTCCCAGGCGATTCCCGCAGATGTTTTTCCTGTGGTTTGGGTCCCTGTAATCACGGTTAGCAACCCCAGACTCCTCCAGGAAAGATACCCGAGATAATTTTTCTCCTTGGACAAAGCTCCATCCTCTGGGAAGCATCCGAGACTCCTTGCAGGTATGTCCCTGAGTCTTTATTCCGGTGGTTTAGGGCCCTGTGATCCCGGGTAGCAAACCCAGACTCCTCCAGGGAAGATACCCGAGATAATTTTTCTCCTTGGACAATGCTCCATCCTCTGGGAAGCATCCGAGACTCCTTGCAGGTATGTTTCTGAGTATTTATTCCGGTGGTTTAGGGCCCTGTGATCCCGGGAAGCAAACCCAGACTCCTCCAGGGAAGATTCCCGAGATGATTTTTCTCCTTGGACAATGCTCCATCTTCTGGGATGCATCTGAGATTCCTCCCAGGCGTCTCCCGCAGACATTTTTCCTGTGGTTTGGGTCCCTGTAATCCCGGGTAGCAACCCCAGACTCCTCCAGAGAAGATACCCGAGATGATTTTTCTCCTTGGACAATGCTCCATCCTCTGGGATGCATCCGAGACTCCTCCCAGGCGTCTCCCGTAGACATTTTTCCTGTGGTTTGGGTCCCTGTAATCCCGGGTAGCAACGCCAGACTCCTCCAGGGAAGACATCCAAGATGATTTTTCTCCATGGACAATGGTCCATCCTCTGGGAAGCATCCGAGACTCCTTGCAGGTATGTCCCTGAGTCTTTATTCCGGTGGTTTAGGGCCCTGTGATCCCGGGTAGCAACCCCAGACTCCTCCAGGGATGATACCCGAGATGATTTTTCTCCTTGGACAATGCTCCATCTTCTGGGATGCATCTGAGATTCCTCCCAGGCGTCTCCCGCAGACATTTTTCCGGTGGTTTGGGTCCCTGTATTCCCGGTAGCAACCCCAGACTCCTCCAGGGAAGATATCCGAGATGATTTTTCTCCTTGGACAAAGCTCGATCCTCTGGGATGCATCCGAGACTTGTCGCAGCTATGTCCCTGAGTCTTTTTTCTCGCGGTTTAGGGTTCTGTCATCCCAGGTAGCAACCCCAGACTCCTCCAGGGAAGACACCCAAGATGATTTTTCTCTCTTGACATCAGTCCATCCTGCAGGATCTACCCAGAACTCCTCCCGGGCGTCTCCTGCATAGTTTTCTCCAGGGCTTTAGGGCCCTGTGATCCCGGGTAGCAACCCCAGACTCCTCCAGGGAAGACACCCGAGATGATTTTTCTCCTTGGACAATGCTCCATCTTCTGTAATGCATCTGAGATTCCTCCCAGGCGTCTCTCGCAGACATTTTTCCGGTGGTTTGGGTCCCTGTAATCCCGGGTAGCAACCCCAGACTCCTCCAGGGAAGACACCCGAGATGATTTTTCTCCTTGGACAAAGCTCCATCCTCTGGGATGCATCCGAGACTTGTCGCAGCTATGTCCCTGAGTTTTTTTTCTCGCGGATTAGGGTTCTGTCATCCCAGGTAGCAACCCCAGACTCCTCCAGGGAAGATACCCGAGATGATTTTTCTCCTTGGACAATGCTCCATCTTCTGGGATGCATCTGAGATTCCTCCCAGGCGTCTCCCGCAGACATTTTTCCGGTGGTTTGGGTCCCTGTAATCCCGGGTAGCAACCCCAGACTCCTCCAGGGAAGACACCCGAGATGATTTTTCTCCTTGGACAAAGATCCATCCTCTGGGATGCATCCGAGACTTGTCTCAGCTATGTCCCTGAGTCTTTTTTCTCGCGGTTGAGGGTTCTGTCATCCCAGGTAGCAACCCCAGACTCCTCCAGGGAAGACACCCAAGATGATTTTTCTCTCTTGACATCGGTCCATCCTGCAGGATCTACCCAGAACTCCTCCGAGGTATCTCCCGCAGAGTTTTCTCCAGAGCTTTAGGGCCCTGTGATCCCGAGTAGCAACCCCAGACTCCTCCAGGGAAGATACCCGAGCTGATTTTTCTCCTTGGACAAAGCTCCATCCTCTGGGATGCATCCGAGACTTGTCGCAGCTATGTCCCTGAGCCCTTTTTTTCGCGGTTTAGGGTTCTGTCATCCCAGGTAGCAACCCCAGACTCCTCCAGGGAAGACACCCAAGATGATTTTTCTCTCTTGACATTGGTCCATCCTGCGGGCTCTACCCAGAACTCCTCCCAGTCGTCTCCCGCAGATGTTTTTCCTGTGGTTTGGGTCCCTGTAATCCCGGGTAGCAACAGCAGACTCCTCCAGGGAAGATACCCGAGATAATTTTTCTCCTTGGACAATGCTCCATCCTCTGGGAAGCATCCGAGACTCCTTGCAGGTATGTCCCTGAGTCTTTATTCCGGTGGTTTAGGGCCCTGTGATCCCGGGTAGCAACCCCAGACTCCTCCAGGGAAGATAGCCGAGATGATTTTTCTCCTTGGACAATGCTCCATCTTCTGGGATGCATCTGAGATTCCTCCCAGGCGTCTCCCGCAGACATTTTTCCGGTGGTTTGGGTCCCTGTAATCCCGGGTAGCAACCCCAGACTCCTCCAGGGAAGACACCCGAGATGATTTTTCTCCTTGGACAAAGCTCCATCCTCTGGGAAGCATCCGAGACTTGTCGCAGCTATGTCCCTGAGTCTTTTTTCTCGCGGTTGAGGGTTCTGTCATCCCAGGTAGCAACCCCAGACTCCTCCAGGGAAGACACCCAAGATGATTTTTCTCTCTTGACAGTGGTCCAATCCTGCGGGATCTACCCAGAACTCCTCCCAGGCCTCTCCCGCAGAGTTTTCTCCAGTGCTTTAGGGCCCAGTGATACTGGGTAGCAACCCCAGACTCCTCCAGGGAAGATATCCGAGATGATTTTTCTCCTTGGACAAAACTCCATCCTCTGGGATGCATCCGAGACTTGTCTCAGCTATGTCCCTGAGTCTATTTTCTCGCGGTTTAGGGTTCTGTCATCCTAGGTAGGAACCCCAGACTCTTCCAGGGAAGACACCCAAGATGATTTTTCTCTCTTGACATCGGTCCATCCTGCAGGATCTACCCAGAACTCCTCCCAGGTATCTCCCGCAGAGTTTTCTCCAGTGCTTTAAAGCCCTGTGATCCCGGGTAGCAACCCCAGACTCCTCCAGGGAAGACACCCGAGATGATTTTTCTCCTTGGGCAAAGCTCCATCCTCTGGGATGCATCCGAGACTTGTCACAGCTATGTCCCTGAGTCTTTTTTCTCGTGGTTTAGGGCCCTGTGATCCCAGGTAGCAACCCCAGACTCCTCCAGGGAAGATACCCGAGATGATTTTCTCCTTGGACAAAGCTCCATCCTCTGGGATGCATCCGAGACTTGTCGCAGCTATGTCTCTGAGTCCTTTTTCTCGCGGTTTAGGGTTCTGTCATCCCGGGTAGCAACCCCAGACTCCTCCAGGGAAGACACCCAAGATGATTTTTCTCTCTTGACATCGGTCCATCCTGCAGGATCTACCCAGAACTCCTCCCAGGTATCTCCCGCAGAGTTTTCTCCAGTGCTTTAGGGCCCTGTGATCCCGGGTAGCAACCCCAGACTCCTCCAGGGAAGACACCCAAGATGATTTTTCTCTCTTGACATTGGTCCATCCTGCGGGATCTACCCAGAACTCCTCCCAGGCCTCTCCCGCAGAGTTTTCTCCAGTGCTTTAGGGCCCAGTGATACAGGGTAGCAACCCCATACTCCTCCAGGGAAGATACCCGAGATGATTTTTCTCCTTGGACAATGCTCCATATTCTTGGATGCATCTGACATTCCTCCCAGGTGTCTCCCGCAGACATTTTTCCGGTGGTTTGGGTCCCTGTAATCCCGGGTAGCAACCCCAGACTCCTCCAGGGAAGATACCCGAGATAATTTTTCTCCTTGGACAATGCTCCATCCTCTGGGAAGCATCCGAGACTCCTTGCAGGTATGTTTCTGAGTATTTATTCCAGTGGTTTAGGGCCCTGTGATCCCGGGAAGCAAACCCAGACTCCTCCAGGGAAGATACCCGAGATGATTTTTCTCCTTGGACAATGCTCCATCCTCTGGGATGCATCCGAGACTCCTCCCAGGCGTCTCCCGTAGACAGTTTTCCTGTGGTTTGGGTCCCTGTAATCCCGGGTAGCAACGCCAGACTCCTCCAGGGAAGACATTCAAGATGATTTTTCTCCTTGGACAATGCTCCATCTTCTGGGATGCACCTGAGATTCCACCCAGGCGTCTCCCGCAGACATTTTTCCGGTGGTTTGGGTCCCTGTAATCCCGGGTAGCAACCCCAGACTCCTCCAGGGAAGACACCCGAGATGATTTTTCTCCTTGGACAAAGATCCATCCTCTGGGATGCATCCGAGACTTGTCGCAGCTATGTCCCTGAGTTTTTTTTCTCGCGGTTGAGGGTTCTGTCAGCCCAGGTAGCAACCCCAGACTCCTCCAGGGAAGATACCCGAGATGATTTTTCTCCTTGGACAATGCTCCATCTTCTGGGATGCATCTGAGATTCCTCCCAGGCGTCTCCCGCAGACATTTTTCCGGTGGTTTGAGTCCCTTTAATCCCGGGTAGCAACCCCAGACTCCTCCAGGGAAGATACCCGAGATGATTTTTCCCCTTGGACAAATCTCCATCCTCTGGGATGCATCTGAGACTCCTCCCAGGCGTCTCCCGTAGACAGTTTTCCTGTGGTTTGGGTCCCTGTAATCCCGGGTAGCAACCGCAGACTCCTCCAGGGAAGACACCCAAGATGGTTTTTCTCCTTGGACAATGCTCCATCCTCTGGGAAGCATCCGAGACTCCTTGCAGGTATGGCCCTGAGTCTTTATTCCGGTGGTTTAGGGCCCTTTGATCCCGGGTAACAACCCCAGATTCCTCCAGGGAAGATACCCGAGATGATTTTTCTCCTTGGACAATGCTCCATCTTCTGGGATGCATCTGAGATTCCTCCCAGGCGTCTCCCGCAGACATTTTTCCGGTGGTTTGGGTCCCTGTAATCCCGGGTAGCAACCCCAGACTCCTCCAGGGAAGACACCCGAGATGATTTTTCTCCTTGGACAAAGATCCATCCTCTGGGATGCATCCGAGACTTGTCGCAGCTATGTCCCTGAGTCTTTTTTCTCGCGGTTTAGGTTTCTGTCATCCTAGGTAGCAACCCCAGACTCCTCCAGGGAAGACACCCAAGATGATTTTTCTCTCTTGACAGTGGTCCAATCCTGCGGCATCTACCCAGAACTCCTCCCAGGCCTCTCCCGCAGAGTTTTCTCCAGTGCTTTAGGGCCCAGTGATACTGGGTAGCAACCCCAGACTCCTCCAGGGAAGATATCCGAGATGATTTTTCTCCTTGGACAAAACTCCATCCTCTGGGATGCATCCGAGACTTGTCTCAGCTATGTCCCTGAGTCTATTTTCTCGCGGTTTAGGGTTCTGTCATCCTAGGTAGGAACCCCAGACTCTTCCAGGGAAGACACCCAAGATGATTTTTCTCTCTTGACATCGGTCCATCCTGCAGGATCTACCCAGAACTCCTCCCAGGTATCTCCCGCAGAGTTTTCTCCAGTGCTTTAAAGCCCTGTGATCCCGGGTAGCAAACCCAGACTCCTCCAGGAAAGACACCCGAGATGATTTTTCTCCTTGGGCAAAGCTCCATCCTCTGGGATGCATCCGACACTTGTCACAGCTATGTCCCTGAGTCTTTTTTCTCGTGGTTTAGGGCCCTGTGATCCCAGGTAGCAACCCCAGACTCCTCCAGGGAAGATACCCGAGATGATTTTCTACTTGGACAAAGCTCCATCCTCTGGGATGCATCCGAGACTTGTCGCAGCTATGTCTCTGAGTCCTTTTTCTCGCGGTTTAGGGTTCTGTCATCCCGGGTAGCAACTCCAGACTCCTCCAGGGAAGACACCCAAGATGATTTTTCTCTCTTGACATCGGTCCATCCTGCAGGATCTACCCAGAACTCCTCCCAGGTATCTCCCGCAGAGTTTTCTCCAGTGCTTTAGGGCCCTGTGATCCCGGGTAGCAACCCCAGACTCCTCCAGGGAAGACACCCAAGATGATTTTTCTCTCTTGACATTGGTCCATCCTGCGGGATCTACCCAGAACTCCTCCCAGGCGTCTCCCGCAGATGTTTTTCCTGTGGTTTGGGTCCCTTTAATCCCGGGTAGCAACCCCAGACTCCTCCAGGGAAGATACCCGAGATGATTTTTCTCCTTGGACAATGCTCCATCCTCTGGGAAGCATCCGAGACTCCTTGCAGGTATGTTTCTGAGTCTTTATTCCGGTGGTTTAGGGCCCTGTGATCCCGGGTAGCAACCCCAGACTCCTCCAGGGAAGATACCCGAGATGATTTTTCTCCTTGGACAATGCTCCATCTTCTGGGATGCATCTGAGATTCCTCTCAGGCGTCTCCCGCAGACATTTTTCCGGTGGTTTGGGTCCCTGTGATCCCGGGTAGCAACCCCAGACTCCTCCAGGGAAGACACCGGAGATGATTTTTCTCCTTGGACAAAGATCCATCCTCTGGGATGCATCCGAGACTTGTCGCAGCTATGTCCCTGAGTTTTTTTTCTCGCGGATTAGGGTTCTGTCATCCCAGGTAGCAACCCCAGACTCCTCCAGGGAAGACACCCAAGATGATTTTTCTCTCTTGCCAGTGGTCCATCCTGCGGGATCTACACAGACTCCTCCCAGGCGTCTCCCGCAGCCATTTTTCCGGTGGTTTGGGTCCCTGTAATCCCGGGTAGCAACCCCAGACTCCTCCAGGGAAGATACCCGAGATGATTTTTCTCCTTGGACAATGCTCCATCTTCTGGGATGCATCTGAGATTCCTCCCAGGTGACTCCCGCAGATTTTTTTCCTGTGGTTTGGGTCCCTGTAATCCCGGGTAGCAACCCCAGACTCCTCCAGGGAAGACACCCGAGATGATTTTCCTCCTTGGACAAAGCTCCATCCTCTGGGAAGCATCCGAGAGTCCTTGCAGGTATGTCCCTGAGTCTTTATTCCGGTGGTTTAGGGCCCTGTGATCCCGGGTAGCAAACCCAGACTCCTCCAGGGAAGATACCCGAGATGATTTTTCTCCTTGGACAAAGCTCCATCCTCTGGGATGCATCCGAGACTTGTCGCAGCTATGTCCCTGAGTCCTTTTTCTCGCGGTTTAGGGTTCTGTCATCCCAGGTAGCAACCCCAGACTCCTCCAGGGAAGACACCCAAGATGATTTTTTTCTCTTGACATCGGTCCATCCTGCAGGATCTACCCAGAACTCCTCCCGGGCGTCTCCTGCATAGTTTTCTCCAGGGCTTTAGGGCCCTGTGATCCCGGGTAGCAACCCCAGACTCCTCCAGGGAAGACACCCAAGATGATTTTTCTCTCTTGACATTGGTCCATCCTGCGGGCTCTACCCAGAACTCCTCCCAGTCGTCTCCCGCAGATGTTTTTCCTTTGGTTTGGGTCCCTGTAATCCCGGGTAGCAACCCCAGACTCCTCCAGGGAAGATACCCGAGATAATTTTTCTCCTTGGACAATGCTCCATCCTCTGGGAAGCATCCGAGACTCCTTGCAGGTATGTCCCTGAGTCTTTATTCCGGTAGTTTAGGGCCCTGTGATCCCGGGTAGCAAACCCAGACTCCTCCAGGGAAGATACCCGAGATGATTTTTCTCCTTGGACAATGCTCCATCTTCTGGGATGCATCTGAGATTCCTCCCAGGCGTCTCCCGCAGACATTTTTCCGGTGGTTTGGGTCCCTGTAATCCCGGGTAGCAACCCCAGACTCCTCCAGGGAAGACACCCGAGATGATTTTTCTCCTTGGACAAAGCTCCATCCTCTGGGATGCATCCGAGACTTGTCGCAGCTATGTCCCTGAGTCTTTTTTGTCGTGGTTTAGGGTTCTGTCATCCAAGGTAGCAACCCCAGACTCCTCCAGGGAAGATACCCGAGATGATTTTTCTCCTTGGACAATGCTCCATCCTCTGGGAAGCATCCGAGACTCCTTGCTGGTATGTCCCTGAGTCTTTATTCCAGTGGTTTAGGGCCCTGTGATCCCGAGTAGCAACCCCAGACTCCTCCAGGGAAGATACCCGAGATGATTTTTCTCCTTGGACAAAGCTCCATCATCTGGGATGCATCCGAGACTTGTCGCAGCTATGTCCCTGAGTCTTTTTTCTCGCGGTTTAGGGTTCTGTCATCCCAGGTAGCAACCCCAGACTCCTCCAGGGAAGACACCCAAGATGATTTTTCTCCTTGGACAATGCTCCATCTTCTGGGATGCATCTGAGATTCCTCCCAGGCGTCTCCCGCAGACATTTTTCCGGTGGTTTGGGTCCCTGTAATCCCTGGTAGCAACCGCAGACTCCTCCAGGGAAGACACCCGAGATGATTTTTCTGCTTGGACAAAGCTCCATCCTCTGGGAAGCATCCGAGACTTGTCGCAGCTATGTCCCTGAGTCTTTTTTCTCGCGGTTTAGGGTTCTGTCATCCCAGGTAGCAACCCCAGACTCCTCCAGGGAAGACACCCAAGATGATTTTTCTCTCTTGACAGTGGTCCAATCCTGCGGGATCTACCCAGAACTCCTCCCAGGCCTCTCCCGCAGAGTTTTGTCCAGTGCTTTAGGGCCCAGTGATACTGGGTAGCAACCCCCAGACTCCTCCAGGGAAGATATCCGAGATGATTTTTCTCCTTGGACAAAACTCCATCCTCTGGGATGCATCCGAGACTTGTCTCAGCTATGTCCCTGAGTCTTTTTTCTCGCGGTTTAGGGTTCTGTCATCCCAGGTAGCAACCCCAGACTCCTCCAGGGAAGACACCCAAGATGATTTTTCTCTCTTGACAGTGGTCCAATTTTGCGGGATCTACCCAGAACTCCTCCCAGGCCTCTCCCGCAGAGTTTTCTCCAGTGCTTTAGGGCCCTGTGATCCCGGGTAGCAACCCCAGACTCCTTCACGGAAGACACCCAAGATGATTTTTCTCTCTTGACATCGGTCCATCCTGCAGGATCTACCCAGAACTCCTCCGAGGTATCTCCCGCAGAGTTTTCTCCAGAGCTTTAGGGCCCTGTGATCCCGAGTAGCAACCCCAGACTCCTCCAGGGAAGATACCCGAGCTGATTTTTCTCCTTGGACAAAGCTCCATCCTCTGGGAAGCATCCGAGACTTGTCGCAGCTATGTCCCTGAGTCCTTTTTCTCGCGGTTTAGGGTTCTGTCATCCCAGGTAGCAACCCCAGACTCCTCCAGGGAAGACACCCAAGATGATTTTTCTCTCTTGACATCGGTCCATCCTGCAGGATCTACCCAGAACTCCTCCCAGGTATCTCCTGCAGAGTTTTCTCCAGTGCTTTAGGGCCCTGTGATCCCGGGTAGCAACCCCAGACTCCTCCAGGGAAGACACCCAAGATGATTTTTCTCTCTTGACATTGGTCCATCCTGCGGGATCTACCCAGAACTCCTCCCAGGCGTCTCCCGCAGATGTTTTTCCTGTGGTTTGGGTCCCTGTAATCCCGGGTAGCAACCCCAGACTCCTCCAGGGAAGATACCCGAGATAATTTTTCTCCTTGGACAATGCTCCATCCTCTGGGAAGCATCCGAGACTCCTTGCAGGTATGTTTCTGAGTATTTATTCCGGTGGTTTAGGGCCCTGTGATCCCGGGTAGCAACCCCAGACTCCTCCAGGGAAGATACCCGAGATGATTTTTCTCCTTGGACAATGCTCCATCTTCTGGGATGCATCTGAGATTCCTCCCAGGCGTCTCCCACAGACATTTTTCCTGTGGTTTGATTCCCTTTAATCCCGGGTAGCAACCCCAGACTCCTCCAGGGAAGACACCCGAGATGATTTTTCTCTCTTGACTTCGGTCCATCCTGCAGGATCTACCCAGAACTCCTCCCAGGTATCTCCCGCAGAGTTTTCTCCAGTGCTTTAGGGCCCTGTGATCCCGGGTAGCAACCCCAGACTCCTCCAGGGAAGACACCGGAGATGATTTTTCTCCTTGGACAAAGATCCATCCTCTGGGATGCATCCGAGACTTGTCGCAGCTATGTCCCTGAGTTTTTTTTCTCGCGGATTAGGGTTCTGTCATCCCAGGTAGCAACCCCAGACTCCTCCAGGGAAGACACCCAAGATGATTTTTCTCTCTTGCCAGTGGTCCATCCTGCGGGATCTACACAGACTCCTCCCAGGCGTCTCCCGCAGCCATTTTTCCGGTGGTTTGGGTCCCTGTAATCCCGGGTAGCAACCCCAGACTCCTCCAGGGAAGATACCCGAGATGATTTTTCTCCTTGGACAATGCTCCATCTTCTGGGATGCATCTGAGATTCCTCCCAGGTGACTCCCGCAGATTTTTTTCCTGTGGTTTGGGTCCCTGTAATCCCGGGTAGCAACCCCAGACTCCTCCAGGGAAGACACCCGAGATGATTTTCCTCCTTGGACAAAGCTCCATCCTCTGGGAAGCATCCGAGAGTCCTTGCAGGTATGTCCCTGAGTCTTTATTCCGGTGGTTTAGGGCCCTGTGATCCCGGGTAGCAAACCCAGACTCCTCCAGGGAAGATACCCGAGATGATTTTTCTCCTTGGACAAAGCTCCATCCTCTGGGATGCATCCGAGACTTGTCGCAGCTATGTCCCTGAGTCCTTTTTCTCGCGGTTTAGGGTTCTGTCATCCCAGGTAGCAACCCCAGACTCCTCCAGGGAAGACACCCAAGATGATTTTTTTCTCTTGACATCGGTCCATCCTGCAGGATCTACCCAGAACTCCTCCCGGGCGTCTCCTGCATAGTTTTCTCCAGGGCTTTAGGGCCCTGTGATCCCGGGTAGCAACCCCAGACTCCTCCAGGGAAGACACCCAAGATGATTTTTCTCTCTTGACATTGGTCCATCCTGCGGGCTCTACCCAGAACTCCTCCCAGTCGTCTCCCGCAGATGTTTTTCCTTTGGTTTGGGTCCCTGTAATCCCGGGTAGCAACCCCAGACTCCTCCAGGGAAGATACCCGAGATAATTTTTCTCCTTGGACAATGCTCCATCCTCTGGGAAGCATCCGAGACTCCTTGCAGGTATGTCCCTGAGTCTTTATTCCGGTAGTTTAGGGCCCTGTGATCCCGGGTAGCAAACCCAGACTCCTCCAGGGAAGATACCCGAGATGATTTTTCTCCTTGGACAATGCTCCATCTTCTGGGATGCATCTGAGATTCCTCCCAGGCGTCTCCCGCAGACATTTTTCCGGTGGTTTGGGTCCCTGTAATCCCGGGTAGCAACCCCAGACTCCTCCAGGGAAGACACCCGAGATGATTTTTCTCCTTGGACAAAGCTCCATCCTCTGGGATGCATCCGAGACTTGTCGCAGCTATGTCCCTGAGTCTTTTTTGTCGTGGTTTAGGGTTCTGTCATCCAAGGTAGCAACCCCAGACTCCTCCAGGGAAGATACCCGAGATGATTTTTCTCCTTGGACAATGCTCCATCTTCTGGGATGCATCTGAGATTCCTCCCAGGCGACTCCCGCAGAATTTTTTCCTGTGGTTTGGGTCCCTGTAATCCCGGGTAGCAACCGCAGACTCCTCCAGGGAAGACACCCGAGATGATTTTTCTCCTTGGACAAAGCTCCATCCTCTGGGAAGCATCCGAGACTTGTCGCAGCTATGTCCCTGAGTCTTTTTTCTCGCGGTTTAGGGTTCTGTCATCCCAGGTAGCAACCCCAGACTCCTCCAGGGAAGACACCCAAGATGATTTTTCTCCTTGGACAATGCTCCATCTTCTGGGATGCATCTGAGATTCCTCCCAGGCGTCTCCCGCAGACATTTTTCCGGTGGTTTGGGTCCCTGTAATCCCTGGTAGCAACCGCAGACTCCTCCAGGGAAGACACCCGAGATGATTTTTCTGCTTGGACAAAGCTCCATCCTCTGGGAAGCATCCGAGACTTGTCGCAGCTATGTCCCTGAGTCTTTTTTCTCGCGGTTTAGGGTTCTGTCATCCCAGGTAGCAACCCCAGACTCCTCCAGGGAAGACACCCAAGATGATTTTTCTCTCTTGACAGTGGTCCAATCCTGCGGGATCTACCCAGAACTCCTCCCAGGCCTCTCCCGCAGAGTTTTGTCCAGTGCTTTAGGGCCCAGTGATACTGGGTAGCAACCCCCAGACTCCTCCAGGGAAGATATCCGAGATGATTTTTCTCCTTGGACAAAACTCCATCCTCTGGGATGCATCCGAGACTTGTCTCAGCTATGTCCCTGAGTCTTTTTTCTCGCGGTTTAGGGTTCTGTCATCCCAGGTAGCAACCCCAGACTCCTCCAGGGAAGACACCCAAGATGATTTTTCTCTCTTGACAGTGGTCCAATTTTGCGGGATCTACCCAGAACTCCTCCCAGGCCTCTCCCGCAGAGTTTTCTCCAGTGCTTTAGGGCCCTGTGATCCCGGGTAGCAACCCCAGACTCCTTCACGGAAGACACCCAAGATGATTTTTCTCTCTTGACATCGGTCCATCCTGCAGGATCTACCCAGAACTCCTCCGAGGTATCTCCCGCAGAGTTTTCTCCAGAGCTTTAGGGCCCTGTGATCCCGAGTAGCAACCCCAGACTCCTCCAGGGAAGATACCCGAGCTGATTTTTCTCCTTGGACAAAGCTCCATCCTCTGGGAAGCATCCGAGACTTGTCGCAGCTATGTCCCTGAGTCCTTTTTCTCGCGGTTTAGGGTTCTGTCATCCCAGGTAGCAACCCCAGACTCCTCCAGGGAAGACACCCAAGATGATTTTTCTCTCTTGACATCGGTCCATCCTGCAGGATCTACCCAGAACTCCTCCCAGGTATCTCCTGCAGAGTTTTCTCCAGTGCTTTAGGGCCCTGTGATCCCGGGTAGCAACCCCAGACTCCTCCAGGGAAGACACCCAAGATGATTTTTCTCTCTTGACATTGGTCCATCCTGCGGGATCTACCCAGAACTCCTCCCAGGCGTCTCCCGCAGATGTTTTTCCTGTGGTTTGGGTCCCTGTAATCCCGGGTAGCAACCCCAGACTCCTCCAGGGAAGATACCCGAGATAATTTTTCTCCTTGGACAATGCTCCATCCTCTGGGAAGCATCCGAGACTCCTTGCAGGTATGTTTCTGAGTATTTATTCCGGTGGTTTAGGGCCCTGTGATCCCGGGTAGCAACCCCAGACTCCTCCAGGGAAGATACCCGAGATGATTTTTCTCCTTGGACAATGCTCCATCTTCTGGGATGCATCTGAGATTCCTCCCAGGCGTCTCCCACAGACATTTTTCCTGTGGTTTGATTCCCTTTAATCCCGGGTAGCAACCCCAGACTCCTCCAGGGAAGACACCCGAGATGATTTTTCTCTCTTGACTTCGGTCCATCCTGCAGGATCTACCCAGAACTCCTCCCAGGTATCTCCCGCAGAGTTTTCTCCAGTGCTTTAGGGCCCTGTGATCCCGGGTAGCAACCCCAGACTCCTCCAGGGAAGACACCCCAGATGATTTTTCTCTCTTGACATTGGTCCATCCTGCGGGATCTACCCAGAACTCCTCCCAGGTATCTCCCGCAGAGTTTTCTCCAGTGCTTTAGGGCCCAGTGATACAGGGTAGCAACCCCAGACTCCTCCAGGGAAGATACCCGAGATGATTTTTCTCCTTGGACAATGCTCCATATTCTTGGATGCATCTGACATTCCTCCCAGGTGTCTCCCGCAGACATTTTTCCGGTGGTTTGGGTCCCTGTAATCCCGGGTAGCAACCCCAGACTCCTCCAGGGAAGATATCCGAGATGATTTTTCTCCGTGGACAAAGCTCCATCCTCTGGGATGCATCTGAGACTTGTCTCAGGTACGTTCCTGAGTCTTTTTTCTCGTGCTTTAGGGTTCTGTCATCCCAGGTAGCAACCCCAGACTCCTCCAGGGAAGACACCCAAGATGATTTTTCTCTCTTGACATCAGTCCATCCTGCAGGATCTACCCAGAACTCCTCCCAGGTATCTCCCGCCGAGTTTTCTCCAGTGTTTTAGGGCCCTGTGATCCCGGGTAGCAACCCCAGACTCCTCCAGGGAAGACACCCAAGATGATTTTTCTCTCTTGACATTGGTCCATCCTGCGGGATCTACCCAGAACTCCTCCCAGGCGTCTCCCGCAGATGTTTTTCCTGTGGTTTGGGTCCCTTTAATCCCGGGTAGCAACCCCAGACTCCTCCAGGGAAGATACCCGAGATAATTTTTCTCCTTGGACAATGCTCCATCCTCTGGGAAGCATCCGAGACTCCTTGCAGGTATGTTTCTGAGTCTTTATTCCGGTGGTTTAGGGCCCTGTGATCCCGGGTAGCAAACCCAGACTCCTCCAGGGAAGATACCCGAGATGATTTTTCTCCTTGGACAAAGATCCATCCTCTGGGATGCATCTGAGATTCCTCCCAGGCGTCTCCCGCAGACATTTTTCCGGTGGTTTGGGTCCCTGTAATCCCGGGTAGCAACCCCAGACTCCTCCAGGGAAGACACCCGAGATGATTTTTCTCCTTGGACAAAGATCCATCCTCTGGGATGCATCCGAGACTTGTCGCAGCTATGTCCCTGAGTTTTTTTTCTCGCGGATTAGGGTTCTGTCATCCCAGGTAGCAACCCCAGACTCCTCCAGGGAAGATACCCGAGATGATTTTTCTCCTTGGACAATGCTCCATCTTCTGGGATGCATCTGAGATTCCTCCCAGGCGTCTCCCGCAGACATTTTTCCGGTGGTTTGGGTCCCTGTAATCCCGGGTAGCAACCCCAGACTCCTCCAGGGAAGACACCCGAGATGATTTTTCTCCTTGGACAAAGATCCATCCTCTGGGATGCATCCGAGACTTGTCGCAGCTATGTCCCTGAGTCTTTTTTCTCGCGGTTTAGGGTTCTGTCATCCCAGGTAGCAACCCCAGACTCCTCCAGGGAAGATAACCGAGATGATTTTTCTCCTTGGACAATGCTCCATCTTCTGGGATGCATCTGAGATTCCTCCCAGGTGACTCCCACAGATTTCTTTCCTGTGGTTTGGGTCCCTGTAATCCCGGGTAGCAACCCCAGACTCCTCCAGGGAAGACACCCGAGATGATTTTCCTCCTTGGACAAAGCTCCATCCTCTGGGAAGCATCCGAGACTCCTTGCAGGTATGTCCCTGAGTCTTTATTCCAGTGGTTTAGGACCCTGTGATCCCGGGTAGCAAACCCAGACTCCTCCAGGGAAGACACCCAAGATGATTTTTCTCTCTTGACATCGGTCCATCCTGCAGGATCTACCCAGAACTCCTCCCAGGTATCTCCCGCAGAGTTTTCTCCAGAGCTTTAGGGCCCTGTGATCCCGAGTAGCAACCCCAGACTCCTCCAGGGAAGATACCCGAGATGATTTTTCTCCTTGGACAAAGCTCGATCCTCTGGGATGCATCCGAGACTTGTCGCAGCTATGTCCCTGAGTCACTTTTCTCGCGGTTTAGGGTTCTGTCATCCCCGGTAGCAACCCCAGACTCCTCCAGGGAAGACACCCAAGATGATTTTTCTCTCTTGACAGTGGTCCAATCCTGCGGGATCTACCCAGAACTCCTCCCAGGCGTCTCCCGCAGATGTTTTTCCTGTGGTTTAGGGCCCTGTGATCCCGGGTAGCAACCCCAGACTCCTCCAGGGAAGATACCCGAGATAATTTTTCTCCTTGGACAATGCTCCATCCTCTGGGAAGCATCCGAGACTCCTTGCAGGTATGTTTCTGAGTATTTATTCCGGTGGTTTAGGGCCCTGTGATCCCGGGTAGCAACCCCAGACTCCTCCAGGGAAGATAGCCGAGATGATTTTTCTCCTTGGACAATGCTCCATCTACTGGGATGCATCTGAGATTCCTCCCAGGCGTCTCCCGTAGACATTTTTCCTGTGGTTTGGGTCCCTGTAATCCCGGGTAGCAACCCCAGACTCCTCCAGGGAAGACACCCAAGATGGTTTTTCTCCTTGGACAATGCTCCATCCTCTGGGAAGCATCCGAGACTCCTTGCAGGTATGTCCCTGAGTCTTTATTCCGGTGGTTTAGGGCCCTTTGATCCCGGGTAGCAACCCCAGACTCCTCCAGGGAAGACACCCGAGATGATTTTTCTCCTTGGACAAAGATCCATCCTCTGGGATGCATCCGAGACTTGTCGCAGCTATGTCCCTGAGTCTTTTTTCTCGCGGTTTAGGGTTCTGTCATCCCAGGTAGCAACTCCAGACTCCTCCAGGGAAGACACCCAAGATGATTTTTCTCTCTTGACAGTGGTCCAGTCCTGCGGGATTTACCCAGAACTCTTCCCAGGCCTCTCCCGCAGAGTTTTCTCCAGTGCTTTAGGGCCCAGTGATACTGGGTAGCAACCCCAGACTCCTCCAGGGAAGACACCTGAGATGATTTTTCTCCTTGGACATATCTCCATCTTCTGGGATGCATCCGAGACTTGTCGCAGCTATGTCCCTTAGTCTTTTTTTCTTGCGGTTTAGGGTTCTGTCATCCCCGGTAGCAAACCCAGACTCCTCCAGGGAAGATACCCGAGATAATTTTTCTCCTTGGACAATACTCCATCCTCTGGGAAGCATCCGAGACTCCTTGCAGGTATGTCCCTGAGTCTTTATTCCGGTGGTTTAGGGCCCTGTGATCCCGAGTAGCAACCCCAGACTCCTCCAGGGAAGACACCCAAGATGATTTTTCTCTCTTGACATCGGTCCATCCTGCAGGATCTACCCAGAACTCCTCCCAGGTATATCCCGCAGAGTTTTCTCCAGTGCTTTAGGGCCCTGTGATCCCGGGTAGCAACCCCAGACTCCTCCAGGGAAGATACCCGAGATGATTTTTCTCCTTGGACAATGCTCCATCTTCTGGGATGCATCTGAGATTCCTCCCAGGCGACTCCCGCAGATATTTTTCCTGTGGTTTGGGTCCCTGTAATCCCGGGTAGCAACCCCAGACTCCTCCAGGGAAGATACCCGAGATGATTTTTCTCCTTGGACAATGCTCCATCTTCTGGGATGCATCTGAGATTCCTCCCAGGCGTCTCCCGCAGACATTTTTCCGGTGGTTTGGGTCCCTGTAATCCCGGGTAGCAACCCCAGACTCCTCCAGGGAAGATACCCGAGATGATTTTTCTCCTTGGACAATGCTCCATCTTCTGGGATGCATCTGAGATTCCTCCCAGGCGATTCCCGCAGATGGTTTTCCTGTGGTTTGGGTCCCTGTAATCCCGGGTAGCAACCCCAGACTCCTCCAGGGAACATACCAGAAATGATTTTTCTCCTTGGACATATCTCCATCCTCTGGGATGCATCCGAGACTTGTCGTAGCTATGTCCCTGAGTCACTTTTCTCGCGGTTTAGGGTTCTGTCATCCCTGGTAGCAACCCCAGACTCCTCCAGGGAACATACCAGAAATGATTTTTCTCCTTGGACATATCTCCATCCTCTGGGATGCATCCGAGACTTGTCGTAGCTATGTCCCTGAGTCACTTTTCTCGCGGTTTAGGGTTCTGTCATCCCCGGTAGCAACGCCAGACTCCTCCAGGGAAGACACCCAAGATGATTTTTCTCTCTTGACAGTGGTCCATCCTGTGGGATCTACCCAGAACTCCTCCCAGGCCTCTCCCGCAGAGTTTTCTCCAGTGCTTTAGGGCCCAGTGATACAGGGTAGCAACCCCAGACTCCTCCAGGGAAGATATCCGAGATGATTTTTCTCCTTGGACAAAGCTCCATCCTCTGGGATGCATCCGAGACTTGTCTCAGCTATGTCCCTGAGTCTTTTTTCTCGCGGTTTAGGGTTCTGTCATCCCAGGTAGCAACCCCAGACTCCTCCAGGGAAGATACCCGAGATAATTTTTCTCCTTGGACAATGCTCCATCTTCTGGGATGCATCTGAGATTCCTCCCAGGCGATTCCCGCAGATGTTTTTCCTGTGGTTTGGGTCCCTGTAATCCCGGGTAGCAATCCCAGACTCCTCCAGGGAAGATACCCGAGATGATTTTTCTCCTTGGACAATGCTCCATCTTCTGGGATGCATCTGAGATTCCTCCCAGGCGTCTTCCGCAGACATTTTTCCTGTGGTTTGGGTCCCTGTGATCCCGGGTAGCAACCCCAGACTCCTCCAGGGAAGACACCCAAGATGATTTTTCTCTCTTGACATCGGTCCATCCTGCAGGATCTACCCAGAACTCCTCCCAGGTATATCCCGCAGAGTTTTCTCCAGTGCTTTAGGGCCCTGTGATCCCGGGTAGCAAGCCCAGACTCCTCCAGGGAAGATACCCGAGATGATTTTTCTCCTTGGACAATGCTCCATCTTCTGGGATGCATCTGAGATTCCTCCCAGGCGTCTCCCGCAGACATTTTTCCTGTGGTTTGGGTCCCTGTAATCCCGGGTAGCAACCCCAGACTCCTCCAGGGAAGATACCCGAGATGATTTTTCTCCTTGGACAATGCTCCATCTTCTGGGATGCATCTGAGATTCCTCCCAGGCGTCTCCCGCAGACATTTTTCCTGTGGTTTTGGTCCCTGTAATCCCGGGTAGCAACCCCAGACTCCTCCAGGGAACATACCAGAAATGATTTTTCTCCTTGGACATATCTCCATCCTCTGGGATGCATCCGAGACTTGTCGTAGCTAAGTCCCTGAGTCACTTTTCTCGCGGTTTAGGGTTCTGTCATCCCCGGTAGCAACCCCAGACTCCTCCAGGGAAGACACCCAAGATGATTTTTCTCTCTTGACAGTGGTCCATCCTGTGGGATCTTCCCAGAACTCCTCCCAGGCCTCTCCCGCAGAGTTTTCTCCAGCGCTTTAGGGCCCAGTGATACAGGGTAGCAAACCCAGACTCCTCCAGGGAAGATATCCGAGATGATTTTTCTCCTTGGACAAAGCTCCATCCTCTGGGATGCATCCGAGACTTGTCTCAGCTATGTCCCTGAGTCTTTTTTCTCGCGGTTTAGGGTTCTGTCATCCCAGGTAGCAACCCCAGACTCCTGCAGGGAAGATACCCGAGATGATTTTTCTCCTTGGACAATGCTCCATCTTCTGGGATGCATCTGAGATTCCTCCCAGGCGATTCCCGCAGACATTTTTCCGATGGTTTGGGTCCCTGTAATCCCGGGTAGCAACCGCAGACTCCTCCAGGGAAGACACCCGAGATGATTTTTCTCCTTGGACAAAGCTCCATCCTCTGGGAAGCATCCGAGACTCCTTGCAGGTATGTCCCTGAGTCTTTATTCCGGTGGTTTAGGGCCCTGTGATCCCGGGTAGCAAACCCAGACTCCTCCAGGGAAGATACCCGAGATGATTTTTCTCCTTGGACAATGCTCCATCTTCTGGGATGCATCTAAGATTCCTCCCAGGCGATTCCCGCAGATGTTTTTCCTGTGGTTTGGGTCCCTGTAATCCCGGGTAGCAACCCCAGACTCCTCCAGGGAAGATACCCGAGATAATTTTTCTCCTTGGACAATGCTCCATCTTCTGGGATGCATCTAAGATTCCTCCCAGGCGATTCCCGCAGATGTTTTTCCTGTGGTTTGGGTCCCTGTAATCCCGGGTAGCAACCCCAGACTCCTCCAGGGAAGATACCCGAGATGATTTTTCTCCTTGGACAATGCTCCATCCTCTGGGATGCGTCTGAGATTCCTCCCAGGCGTCTCCCGCAGACATTTTTCCGGTAGTTTGGGTCCCTGTAATCCCGGGTAGCAACCCCTGACTCCTCCAGGGAAGATACCTGAGATGATTTTTCTCCTTGGACATATCTCCATCTTCTGGGATGCATCCGAGACTTGTCGCAGCTATGTCCCTGAGTCTTTTTTCTCGCGGTTTAGGGTTCTGTCATCCCCGGTAGCAACCCCAGACTCCTCCAGGGAAGACACCCAAGATGATTTTTCTCTCTTGACAGTGGTCCATCCTGTGGGATCTTCCCAGAACTCCTCCCAGGCCTCTCCCGCAGAGTTTTCTCCAGTGCTTTAGGGCCCAGTGATACAGGGTAGCAACCCCAGACTCCTCCAGGGAAGATATCCGAGTTGATTTTTCTCCTTGGACAAAGCTCCATCCTCTGGGATGCATCCGAGACTTGTCTCAGCTATGTCCCTGAGTCTTTTTTCTCGCGGTTTAGGGTTCTGTCATCCCAGGTAGCAACCCCAGACTCCTGCAGGGAAGATACCCGAGATGATTTTTCTCCTTGGACAATGCTCCATCTTCTGGGATGCATCTGAGATTCCTCCCAGGCGTCTCCCGCAGACATTTTTCCGGTGGTTTGGGTCCCTGTAATCCCGGGTAGCAACCGCAGACTCCTCCAGGGAAGACACCCGAGATGATTTTTCTCCTTGGACAAAGCTCCATCCTCTCTGATGCATCCGAGACTTGTTGCAGCTATGTCCCTGAGTCTTTTTTCTCGCGGTTTAGGGTTCTGTCACCCCAGGTAGCAACCCCAGACTCCTCCAGGGAAGATACCCGAGATGATTTTTCTCCTTGGACAATGCTCCATCTTCTGGGATGCATCTGAGATTCCTCCCAGGCGATTCCCGCAGATGTTTTTCCTGTGGTTTGGGTCCCTGTAATCACGGTTAGCAACCCCAGACTCCTCCAGGAAAGATACCCGAGATAATTTTTCTCCTTGGACAAAGCTCCATCCTCTGGGAAGCATCCGAGACTCCTTGCAGGTATGTCCCTGAGTCTTTATTCCGGTGGTTTAGGGCCCTGTGATCCCGGGTAGCAAACCCAGACTCCTCCAGGGAAGATACCCGAGATGATTTTTCTCCTTGGACAATGCTCCATCTTCTGGGATGCATCTGAGATTCCTCCCAGGCGATTCCCGCAGATGTTTTTCCTGTGGTTTGGGTCCCTGTAATCCCGGGTAGCAACCCCAGACTCCTCCAGGGAAGATACCCGAGATAATTTTTCTCCTTGGACAATGCTCCATCTTCTGGGATGCATCTGAGATTCCTCCCAGGCGATTCCCGCAGATGTTTTTCCTGTGGTTTGGGTCCCTGTAATCCCGGGTAGCAACCCAAGACTCCTCCAGGATAGATACCCGAGATAATTTTTCTCCTTGGACAAAGCTCCATCCTCTGGGAAGCATCCGAGACTCCTTGCAGGTATGTCCCTGAGTCTTTATTCCAGTGGTTTAGGGCCCTGTGATCCCGGGTAGCAACACCAGACTCCTCCAGGGAAGATACCCGAGATGATTTTTCTCCTTGGACAATGCTCCATCCTCTGGGATGCGTCTGAGATTCCTCCCAGGCGTCTCCCGCAGACATTTTTCCGGTAGTTTGGGTCCCTGTAATCCCGGGTAGCAACCCCAGACTCCTCCAGGGAAGACACCCGAGATGATTTTTCTCCTTGGACAAAGCTCCATCCTCTGGGATGCATCCGAGACTTGTCGCAGCTATGTCCCTGAGTTTTTTTTCTCGCGGATTAGGGTTCTGTCATCCCAGGTAGCAACCCCAGACTCCTCCAGGGAAGACACCCGAGATGATTTTTCTCCTTGGACAAAGATCCATCCTCTGGGATGCATCCGAGACTTGTCTCAGCTATGTCCCTGAGTCTTTTTTCTCGCGGTTGAGGGTTCTGTCATCCCAGGTAGCAACCCCAGACTCCTCCAGGGAAGACACCCAAGATGATTTTTCTCTCTTGACATCGGTCCATCCTGCAGGATCTACCCAGAACTCCTCCGAGGTATCTCCCGCAGAGTTTTCTCCAGAGCTTTAGGGCCCTGTGATCCCGAGTAGCAACCCCAGACTCCTCCAGGGAAGATACCCGAGCTGATTTTTCTCCTTGGACAAAGCTCCATCCTCTGGGATGCATCCGAGACTTGTCGCAGCTATGTCCCTGAGCCCTTTTTTTCGCGGTTTAGGGTTCTGCCATCCCAGGTAGCAACCCCAGACTCCTCCAGGGAAGACACCCAAGATGATTTTTCTCTCTTGACATTGGTCCATCCTGCGGGCTCTACCCAGAACTCCTCCCAGTCGTCTCCCGCAGATGTTTTTCCTGTGGTTTGGGTCCCTGTAATCCCGGGTAGCAACACCAGACTCCTCCAGGGAAGATACCCGAGATAATTTTTCTCCTTGGACAATGCTCCATCCTCTGGGAAGCATCCGAGACTCCTTGCAGGTATGTCCCTGAGTCTTTATTCCGGTGGTTTAGGGCCCTGTGATCCCGGGTAGCAACCCCAGACTCCTCCAGGGAAGATACCCGAGATGATTTTTCTCCTTGGACAATGCTCCATCTTCTGGGATGCATCTGAGATTCCTCCCAGGCGTCTCCCGCAGACATTTTTCCGGTGGTTTGGGTCCCTGTAATCCCGGGTAGCAACCCCAGACTCCTCCAGGGAAGACACCCGAGATGATTTTTCTCCTTGGACAAAGCTCCATCCTCTGGGAAGCATCCGAGACTTGTCGCAGCTATGTCCCTGAGTCTTTTTTCTCGCGGTTGAGGGTTCTGTCATCCCAGGTAGCAACCCCAGACTCCTCCAGGGAAGACACCCAAGATGATTTTTCTCTCTTGACAGTGGTCCAATCCTGCGGGATCTACCCAGAACTCCTCCCAGGCCTCTCCCGCAGAGTTTTCTCCAGTGCTTTAGGGCCCTGTAATCCTGGGTAGCAACCCCAGACTCCTCCAGGGAAGACACCCGAGATGATTTTTCTCCTTGGACAAAGCTCCATCCTCTGGGATGCATCCGAGACTTGTCGCAGCTATGTCCCTGAGTCCTTTTTCTCACGGTTTAGGGTTCTGTCATCCCAGGTAGCAACCCCAGACTCCTCCAGGGAAGACACCCAAGATGATTTTTCTCTCTTGACATCGGTCCATCCTGCAGGATCTACCCAGAACTCCTCCCAGGTATCTCCTGCAGAGTTTTCTCCAGTGCTTTAGGGCCCTGTGATCCCGGGTAGCAACCCCAGACTCCTCCAGGGAAGACACCCAAGATGATTTTTCTCTCTTGACATTGGTCCATCCTGCGGGATCTACCCAGAACTCCTCCCAGGCGTCTCCCGCAGATGTTTTTCCTGTGGTTTGGGTCCCTGTAATCCCGGGTAGCAACCCCAGACTCCTCCAGGGAAGATACCCGAGATAATTTTTCTCCTTGGACAATGCTCCATCCTCTGGGAAGCATCCGAGACTCCTTGCAGGTATGTTTCTGAGTATTTATTCCGGTGGTTTAGGGCCCTGTGATCCCGGGTAGCAACCCCAGACTCCTCCAGGGAAGATACCCGAGATGATTTTTCTCCTTGGACAATGCTCCATCTTCTGGGATGCATCTGAGATTCCTCCCAGGCGTCTCCCACAGACATTTTTCCTGTGGTTTGATTCCCTTTAATCCCGGGTAGCAACCCCAGACTCCTCCAGGGAAGACACCCGAGATGATTTTTCTCTCTTGACTTCGGTCCATCCTGCAGGATCTACCCAGAACTCCTCCCAGGTATCTCCCGCAGAGTTTTCTCCAGTGCTTTAGGGCCCTGTGATCCCGGGTAGCAACCCCAGACTCCTCCAGGGAAGACACCCCAGATGATTTTTCTCTCTTGACATTGGTCCATCCTGCGGGATCTACCCAGAACTCCTCCCAGGTATCTCCCGCAGAGATTTCTCCAGTGCTTTAGGGCCCAGTGATACAGGGTAGCAACCCCAGACTCCTCCAGGGAAGATACCCGAGATGATTTTTCTCCTTGGACAATGCTCCATATTCTTGGATGCATCTGACATTCCTCCCAGGTGTCTCCCGCAGACATTTTTCCAGTGGTTTGGGTCCCTGTAATCCCGGGTAGCAACCCCAGACTCCTCCAGGGAAGATACCCGAGATAATTTTTCTCCTTGGACAATGCTCCATCCTCTGGGAAGCATCCGAGACTCCTTGCAGGTATGTCCCTGAGTCTTTATTCCGGTGGTTTAGGGCCCTGTGATCCCGGGTAGCAACCCCAGACTCCTCCAGGGAAGATACCCGAGATGATTTTTCTCCTTGGACAATGCTCCATCTTCTGGGATGCATCTGAGATTCCTCCCAGGCGTCTCCCGCAGACATTTTTCCGGTGGTTTGGGTCCCTGTAATCCCGGGTAGCAACCCCAGACTCCTCCAGGGAAGATATCCGAGATGATTTTTCTCCTTGGACAAAGCTCCATCCTCTGGGATGCATCTGAGACTTGTCTCAGGTACGTTCCTGAGTCTTTTTTCTCGTGCTTTAGGGTTCTGTCATCCCAGGTAGCAACCCCAGACTCCTCCAGGGAAGACACCCAAGATGATTTTTCTCTCTTGACATCAGTCCATCCTGCAGGATATACCCAGAACTCCTCCCAGGTATCTCCCGCCGAGTTTTCTCCAGTGTTTTAGGGCCCTGTGATCCCGGGTAGCAACCCCAGACTCCTCCAGGGAAGACACCCAAGATGATTTTTCTCTCTTGACATTGGTCCATCCTGCGGGATCTACCCAGAACTCCTCCCAGGCGTCTCCCGCAGATGTTTTTCCTGTGGTTTGGGTCCCTTTAATCCCGGGTAGCAACCCCAGACTCCTCCAGGGAAGATACCCGAGATAATTTTTCTCCTTGGACAATGCTCCATCCTCTGGGAAGCATCCGAGACTCCTTGCAGGTATGTTTCTGAGTCTTTATTCCGGTGGTTTAGGGCCCTGTGATCCCGGGTAGCAAACCCAGACTCCTCCAGGGAAGATACCCGAGATGATTTTTCTCCTTGGACAATGCTCCATCTTCTGGGATGCATCTGAGATTCCTCCCAGGCGTCTCCCGCAGACATTTTTCCGGTGGTTTGGGTCCTTGTAATCCCGGGTAGCAACCCCAGACTCCTCCAGGGAAGACACCCGAGATGATTTTTCTCCTTGGACAAAGATCCATCCTCTGGGATGCATCCGAGACTTGTCGCAGCTATGTCCCTGAGTTTTTTTTCTCGCGGATTAGGGTTCTGTCATCCCAGGTAGCAACCCCAGACTCCTCCAGGGAAGATACCCGAGATGATTTTTCTCCTTGGACAATGCTCCATCTTCTGGGATGCATCTGAGATTCCTCCCAGGCGTCTCCCGCAGACATTTTTCCGGTGGTTTGGGTCCCTGTAATCCCGGGTAGCAACCCCAGACTCCTCCAGGGAAGACACCCGAGATGATTTTTCTCCTTGGACAAAGATCCATCCTCTGGGATGCATCCGAGACTTGTCGCAGCTATGTCCCTGAGTCTTTTTTCTCGCGGTTTAGGGTTCTGTCATCCCAGGTAGCAACCCCAGACTCCTCCAGGGAAGATAACCGAGATGATTTTTCTCCTTGGACAATGCTCCATCTTCTGGGATGCATCTGAGATTCCTCCCAGGTGACTCCCACAGATTTTTTTCCTGTGGTTTGGGTCCCTGTAATCCCGGGTAGCAACCCCAGACTCCTCCAGGGAAGACACCCGAGATGATTTTCCTCCTTGGACAAAGCTCCATCCTCTGGGAAGCATCCGAGACTCCTTGCAGGTATGTCCCTGAGTCTTTATTCCGGTGGTTTAGGACCCTGTGATCCCGGGTAGCAAACCCAGACTCCTCCAGGGAAGACACCCAAGATGATTTTTCTCTCTTGACATCGGTCCATCCTGCAGGATCTACCCAGAACTCCTCCCAGGTATCTCCCGCAGAGTTTTCTCCAGAGCTTTAGGGCCCTGTGATCCCGAGTAGCAACCCCAGACTCCTCCAGGGAAGATACCCGAGATGATTTTTCTCCTTGGACAAAGCTCCATCCTCTGGGATGCATCCGAGACTTGTCGCAGCTATGTCCCTGAGTCTTTTTTCTCGCGGTTTAGGGTTCTGTCATCCCAGGTAGCAACCCCAGACTCCTCCAGGGAAGACACCCAAGATGATTTTTCTCTCTTGACAGTGGTCCAATCCTGCGGGATCTACCCAGAACTCCTCCCAGGCGTCTCCCGCAGATGTTTTTCCTGTGGTTTAGGGCCCTGTGATCCCGGGTAGCAACCCCAGACTCCTCCAGGGAAGATACCCGAGATAATTTTTCTCCTTGGACAATGCTCCATCCTCTGGGAAGCATCCGAGACTCCTTGCAGGTATGTTTCTGAGTATTTATTCCGGTGGTTTAGGGCCCTGTGATCCCGGGTAGCAACCCCAGACTCCTCCAGGGAAGATAGCCGAGATGATTTTTCTCCTTGGACAATGCTCCATCTACTGGGATGCATCTGAGATTCCTCCCAGGCGTCTCCCGCAGACATTTTTCCGGTGGTTTGGGTCCCTGTAATCCCGGGTAGCAACAGCAGACTCCTCCAGGGAAGACACCCGAGATGATTTTTCTCCTTGGACAAAGATCCATCCTCTGGGATGCATCCGAGACTTGTCGCAGCTATGTCCCTGAGTCTTTTTTCTCGCGGTTTAGGGTTCTGTCATCCCATGTAGCAACCCCAGACTCCTCCAGGGAAGATACCCGAGATGATTTTTCTCCTTGGACAATGCTCCATCTTCTGGGATGCATCTGAGATTCCTCCCAGGCGTCTCCCGCAGACATTTTTCCTGTGGTTTGGGTCCCTGTGATCCCGGGTAGCAACCCCAGACTCCTCCAGGGAAGACACCCAAGATGATTTTTCTCTCTTGACATCGGTCCATCCTGCAGGATCTACCCAGAACTCCTCCCAGGTATATCCCGCAGAGTTTCCTCCAGTGCTTTAGGGCCCTGTCATCCCAGGTAGCAACCCCAGACTCCTCCAGGGAAGATACCCGAGATAATTTTTCTCCTTGGACAATGCTCCATCTTCTGGGATGCATCTGAGATTCCTCCCAGGCGATTCCCGCAGATGTTTTTCCTGTGGTTTGGGTCCCTGTAATCCCGGGTAGCAATCCCAGACTCCTCCAGGGAAGATACCCGAGATGATTTTTCTCCTTGGACAATGCTCCATCTTCTGGGATGCATCTGAGATTCCTCCCAGGCGTCTTCCGCAGACATTTTTCCTGTGGTTTGGGTCCCTGTGATCCCGGGTAGCAACCCCAGACTCCTCCAGGGAAGACACCCAAGATGATTTTTCTCTCTTGACATCGGTCCATCCTGCAGGATCTACCCAGAACTCCTCCCAGGTATATCCCGCAGAGTTTTCTCCAGTGCTTTAGGGCCCTGTGATCCCGGGTAGCAAGCCCAGACTCCTCCAGGGAAGATACCCGAGATGATTTTTCTCCTTGGACAATGCTCCATCTTCTGGGATGCATCTGAGATTCCTCCCAGGCGTCTCCCGCAGACATTTTTCCTGTGGTTTGGGTCCCTGTAATCCCGGGTAGCAACCCCAGACTCCTCCAGGGAAGATACCCGAGATGATTTTTCTCCTTGGACAATGCTCCATCTTCTGGGATGCATCTGAGATTCCTCCCAGGCGTCTCCCGCAGACATTTTTCCTGTGGTTTTGGTCCCTGTAATCCCGGGTAGCAACCCCAGACTCCTCCAGGGAACATACCAGAAATGATTTTTCTCTCTTGACAGTGGTCCATCCTGTGGGATCTTCCCAGAACTCCTCCCAGGCCTCTCCCGCAGAGTTTTCTCCAGCGCTTTAGGGCCCAGTGATACAGGGTAGCAAACCCAGACTCCTCCAGGGAAGATATCCGAGATGATTTTTCTCCTTGGACAAAGCTCCATCCTCTGGGATGCATCCGAGACTTGTCTCAGCTATGTCCCTGAGTCTTTTTTCTCGCGGTTTAGGGTTCTGTCATCCCAGGTAGCAACCCCAGACTCCTCCAGGGAAGATACCCGAGATGATTTTTCTCCTTGGACAATGCTCCATCTTCTGGGATGCATCTGAGATTCCTCCCAGGCGATTCCCGCAGACATTTTTCCGATGGTTTGGGTCCCTGTAATCCCGGGTAGCAACCGCAGACTCCTCCAGGGAAGACACCCGAGATGATTTTTCTCCTTGGACAAAGCTCCATCCTCTGGGAAGCATCCGAGACTCCTTGCAGGTATGTCCCTGAGTCTTTATTCCGGTGGTTTAGGGCCCTGTGATCCCGGGTAGCAAACCCAGACTCCTCCAGGGAAGATACCCGAGATAATTTTTCTCCTTGGACAATACTCCATCCTCTGGGAAGCATCCGAGACTCCTTGCAGTTATGTCCCTGAGTCTTTATTCCGGTGGTTTAGGGCCCTGTGATCCCGAGTAGCAACCCCAGACTCCTCCAGGGAAGATACCCGAGATGATTTTTCTCCTTGGACAATGCTCCATCTTCTGGGATGCATCTGAGATTCCTCCCAGGCGTCTCCCGCAGACATTTTTCCGGTGGTTTGGGTCCCTGTAATCCCGGGTAGCAACCCCAGACTCCTCCAGTGAACATACCAGAAATGATTTTTCTCCTTGGACATATCTCCATCCACTGGGATGCATCCGAGACTTGTCGTAGCTAAGTCCCTGAGTCACTTTTCTCGCGGTTTAGGGTTCTGTCATCCCCGGTAGCAACCCCAGACTCCTCCAGGGAAGACACCCAAGATGATTTTTCTCTCTTGACAGTGGTCCATCCTGTGGGATCTTCCCAGAACTCCTCCCAGGCCTCTCCCGCAGAGTTTTCTCCAGCGCTTTAGGGCCCAGTGATACAGGGTAGCAAACCCAGACTCCTCCAGGGAAGATACCCGAGATGATTTTTCTCCTTGGACAATGCTCCATCTTCTGGGATGCATCTGAGATTCCTCCCAGGCGTCTCCCGCAGACATTTTTCCGGTGGTTTGGGTCCCTGTACTCCCGGGTAGCAACCGCAGACTCCTCCAGGGAAGACACCCGAGATGATTTTTCTCCTTGGACAAAGCTCCATCCTCTCTGATGCATCCGAGACTTGTTGCAGCTATGTCCCTGAGTCTTTTTTCTCGCGGTTTAGGGTTCTGTCACCCCAGGTAGCAACCCCAGGCTCCTCCAGGGAAGATACCCGAGATGATTTTTCTCCTTGGACAATGCTCCATCTTCTGGGATGCATCTGAGATTCCTCCCAGGCGATTCCCGCAGATGTTTTTCCTGTGGTTTGGGTCCCTGTAATCCCGGTTAGCAACCCCAGACTCCTCCAGGAAAGATACCCGAGATAATTTTTCTCCTTGGACAAAGCTCCATCCTCTGGGAAGCATCCGAGACTCCTTGCAGGTATGTCCCTGAGTCTTTATTCCGGTGCTTTAGGGCCCTGTGATCCCGGGTAGCAAACCCAGACTCCTCCAGGGAAGATACCCGAGATGATTTTTCTCCTTGGACAATGCTCCATCTTCTGGGATGCATCTGAGATTCCTCCCAGGCGATTCCCGCAGATGTTTTTCCTGTGGTTTGGGTCCCTGTAATCCCGGGTAGCAACCCCAGACTCCTCCAGGGAAGATACCCGAGATAATTTTTCTCCTTGGACAATGCTCCATCTTCTGGGATGCATCTGAGATTCCTCCCAGGCGATTCCCGCAGATGTTTTTCCTGTGGTTTGGGTCCCTGTAATCCCGGGTAGCAACCCAAGACTCCTCCAGGATAGATACCCGAGATAATTTTTCTCCTTGGACAAAGCTCCATCCTCTGGGAAGCATCCGAGACTCCTTGCAGGTATGTCCCTGAGTCTTTATTCCAGTGGTTTAGGGCCCTGTGATCCCGGGTAGCAACACCAGACTCCTCCAGGGAAGATACCCGAGATGATTTTTCTCCTTGGACAATGCTCCATCTTCTGGGATGCATCTGAGATTCCTCCCAGGCGATTCCCACAGATGTTTTTCCGGTGGTTTGGGTCCCTGTAATCCCGGGTAGCAACCCCAGACTCCTCCAGGGAAGATACCCGAGATGATTTTTCTCCTTGGACAATGCTCCATCCTCTGGGATGCGTCTGAGATTCCTCCCAGGCGTCTCCCGCAGACATTTTTCCGGTAGTTTGGGTCCCTGTAATCCCGGGTAGCAACCCCAGACTCCTCCAGGGAAGACACCCGAGATGATTTTTCTCCTTGGACAAAGATCCATCCTCTGGGATGCATCCGAGACTTGTCGCAGCTATGTCCCTGAGTTTTTTTTCTCGCGGATTAGGGTTCTGTCATCCCAGGTAGCAACCCCAGACTCCTCCAGGGAAGATACCCGAGATGATTTTTCTCCTTGGACAATGCTCCATCTTCTGGGATGCATCTGAGATTCCTCCCAGGCGTCTCCCGCAGACATTTTTCCGGTGGTTTGGGTCCCTGTAATCCCGGGTAGCAACCCCAGACTCCTCCAGGGAAGACACCCGAGATGATTTTTCTCCTTGGACAAAGATCCATCCTCTGGGATGCATCCGAGACTTGTCTCAGCTATGTCCCTGAGTCTTTTTTCTCGCGGTTGAGGGTTCTGTCATCCCAGGTAGCAACCCCAGACTCCTCCAGGGAAGACACCCAAGATGATTTTTCTCTCTTGACATCGGTCCATCCTGCAGGATCTACCCAGAACTCCTCCGAGGTATCTCCCGCAGAGTTTTCTCCAGAGCTTTAGGGCCCTGTGATCCCGAGTAGCAACCCCAGACTCCTCCAGGGAAGATACCCGAGCTGATTTTTCTCCTTGGACAAAGCTCCATCCTCTGGGATGCATCCGAGACTTGTCGCAGCTATGTCCCTGAGCCCTTTTTTTCGCGGTTTAGGGTTCTGTCATCCCAGGTAGCAACCCCAGACTCCTCCAGGGAAGACACCCAAGATGATTTTTCTCTCTTGACATTGGTCCATCCTGCGGGCTCTACCCAGAACTCCTCCCAGGCGTCTCCCGCAGATGTTTTTCCTGTGGTTTGGGTCCCTGTAATCCCGGGTAGCAACACCAGACTCCTCCAGGGAAGATACCCGAGATAATTTTTCTCCTTGGACAATGCTCCATCCTCTGGGAAGCATCCGACACTCCTTGCAGGTATGTCCCTGAGTCTTTATTCCGGTTGTTTAGGGCCCTGTGATCCCGGGTAGCAACCCCAGACTCCTCCAGGGAAGATACCCGAGATGATTTTTCTCCTTGGACAATGCTCCATCTTCTGGGATGCATCTGAGATTCCTCCCAGGCGTCTCCCGCAGACATTTTTCCAGTGGTTTGGGTCCCTGTAATCCCGGGTAGCAACCCCAGACTCCTCCAGGGAAGACACCCGAGATGATTTTTCTCCTTGGACAAAGCTCCATCCTCTGGGAAGCATCCGAGACTTGTCGCAGCTATGTCCCTGAGTCTTTTTTCTCGCGGTTGAGGGTTCTGTCATCCCAGGTAGCAACCCCAGACTCCTCCAGGGAAGACACCCAAGATGATTTTTCTCTCTTGACAGTTGTCCAATCCTGCGGGATCTACCCAGAACTCCTCCCAGGCCTCTCCCGCAGAGTTTTCTCCAGTGCTTTAGGGCCCTGTAATCCTGGGTAGCAACCCCAGACTCCTCCAGGGAAGACACCCGAGATGATTTTTCTCCTTGGACAAAGCTCCATCCTCTGGGATGCATCCGAGACTTGTCGCAGCTATGTCCCTGAGTCCTTTTTCTCGCGGTTTAGGGTTCTGTCATCCCAGGTAGCAACCCCAGACTCCTCCAGGGAAGACACCCAAGATGATTTTTCTCTCTTGACATCGGTACATCCTGCAGGATCTACCCAGAACTCCTCCCAGGTATCTCCTGCAGAGTTTTCTCCAGTGCTTTAGGGCCCTGTAATCCCGGGTAGCAACCCCAGACTCCTCCAGGGAAGACACCCAAGATGATTTTTCTCTCTTGACATTGGTCCATCCTGCGGGATCTACCCAGAACTCCTCCCAGGCGTCTCCCGCAGATGTTTTTCCTGTGGTTTGGGTCCCTGTAATCCCGGGTAGCAACCCCAGACTCCTCCAGGGAAGATACCCGAGATAATTTTTCTCCTTGGACAATGCTCCATCCTCTGGGAAGCATCCGAGACTCCTTGCAGGTATGTTTCTGAGTATTTATTCCGGTGGTTTAGGGCCCTGTGATCCCGGGTAGCAACCCCAGACTCCTCCAGGGAAGATACCCGAGATGATTTTTCTCCTTGGACAATGCTCCATCTTCTGGGATGCATCTGAGATTCCTCCCAGGCGTCTCCCACAGACATTTTTCCTGTGGTTTGATTCCCTTTAATCCCGGGTAGCAACCCCAGACTCCTCCAGGGAAGACACCCGAGATGATTTTTCTCTCTTGACTTCGGTCCATCCTGCAGGATCTACCCAGAACTCCTCCCAGGTATCTCCCGCAGAGTTTTCTCCAGTGCTTTAGGGCCCTGTGATCCCGGGTAGCAACCCCAGACTCCTCCAGGGAAGACACCCCAGATGATTTTTCTCTCTTGACATTGGTCCATCCTGCGGGATCTACCCAGAACTCCTCCCAGGTATCTCCCGCAGAGATTTCTCCAGTGCTTTAGGGCCCAGTGATACAGGGTAGCAACCCCAGACTCCTCCAGGGAAGATACCCGAGATGATTTTTCTCCTTGGACAATGCTCCATATTCTTGGATGCATCTGACATTCCTCCCAGGTGTCTCCCGCAGACATTTTTCCGGTGGTTTGGGTCCCTGTAATCCCGGGTAGCAACCCCAGACTCCTCCAGGGAAGATACCCGAGATAATTTTTCTCCCTGGACAATGCTCCATCCTCTGGGAAGCATCCGAGACTCCTTGCAGGTATGTCCCTGAGTCTTTATTCCGGTGGTTTAGGGCCCTGTGATCCCGGGTAGCAACCCCAGACTCCTCCAGGGAAGATACCCGAGATGATTTTTCTCCTTGGACAATGCTCCATCTTCTGGGATGCATCTGAGATTCCTCCCAGGCGTCTCCCGCAGACATTTTTCCGGTGGTTTGGGTCCCTGTAATCCCGGGTAGCAACCCCAGACTCCTCCAGGGAAGATATCCGAGATGATTTTTCTCCTTGGACAAAGCTCCATCCTCTGGGATGCATCTGAGACTTGTCTCAGGTACGTTCCTGAGTCTTTTTTCTCGTGCTTTAGGGTTCTGTCATCCCAGGTAGCAACCCCAGACTCCTCCAGGGAAGACACCCAAGATGATTTTTCTCTCTTGACATCAGTCCATCCTGCAGGATATACCCAGAACTCCTCCCAGGTATCTCCCGCCGAGTTTTCTCCAGTGTTTTAGGGCCCTGTGATCCCGGGTAGCAACCCCAGACTCCTCCAGGGAAGACACCCAAGATGATTTTTCTCTCTTGACATTGGTCCATCCTGCGGGATCTACCCAGAATTCCTCCCAGGCGTCTCCCGCAGATGTTTTTCCTGTGGTTTGGGTCCCTTTAATCCCGGGTAGCAACCCCAGACTCCTCCAGGGAAGATACCCGAGATAATTTTTCTCCTTGGACAATGCTCCATCCTCTGGGAAGCATCCGAGACTCCTTGCAGGTATGTTTCTGAGTCTTTATTCCGGTGGTTTAGGGCCCTGTGATCCCGGGTAGCAACCCCAGACTCCTCCAGGGAAGATACCCGAGATGATTTTTCTCCTTGGACAATGCTCCATCTTCTGGGATGCATCTGAGATTCCTCCCAGGCGTCTCCCGCAGACATTTTTCCGGTGGTTTGGGTCCCTGTAATCCCGGGTAGCAACCCCAGACTCCTCCAGGGAAGACACCCGAGATGATTTTTCTCCTTGGACAAAGATCCATCCTCTGGGATGCATCCGAGACTTGTCGCAGCTATGTCCCTGAGTTTTTTTTCTCGCGGATTAGGGTTCTGTCATCCCAGGTAGCAACCCCAGACTCCTCCAGGGAAGATACCCGAGATGATTTTTCTCCTTGGACAATGCTCCATCTTCTGGGATGCATCTGAGATTCCTCCCAGGCGTCTCCCGCAGACATTTTTCCGGTGGTTTGGGTCCCTGTAATCCCGGGTAGCAACCCCAGACTCCTCCAGGGAAGACACCCGAGATGATTTTTCTCCTTGGACAAAGATCCATCCTCTGGGATGCATCCGAGACTTGTCGCAGCTATGTCCCTGAGTCTTTTTTCTCGCGGTTTAGGGTTCTGTCATCCCAGGTAGCAACCCCAGACTCCTCCAGGGAAGATAACCGAGATGATTTTTCTCCTTGGACAATGCTCCATCTTCTGGGATGCATCTGAGATTCCTCCCAGGTGACTCCCACAGATTTTTTTCCTGTGGTTTGGGTCCCTGTAATCCCGGGTAGCAACCCCAGACTCCTCCAGGGAAGACACCCGAGATGATTTTCCTCCTTGGACAAAGCTCCATCCTCTGGGAAGCATCCGAGACTCCTTGCAGGTATGTCCCTGAGTCTTTATTCCGGTGGTTTAGGACCCTGTGATCCCGGGTAGCAAACCCAGACTCCTCCAGGGAAGACACCCAAGATGATTTTTCTCTCTTGACATCGGTCCATCCTGCAGGATCTACCCAGAACTCCTCCCAGGTATCTCCCGCAGAGTTTTCTCCAGAGCTTTAGGGCCCTGTGATCCCGAGTAGCAACCCCAGACTCCTCCAGGGAAGATACCCGAGATGATTTTTCTCCTTGGACAAAGCTCCATCCTCTGGGATGCATCCGAGACTTGTCGCAGCTATGTCCCTGAGTCTTTTTTCTCGCGGTTTAGGGTTCTGTCATCCCAGGTAGCAACCCCAGACTCCTCCAGGGAAGACACCCAAGATGATTTTTCTCTCTTGACAGTGGTCCAATCCTGCGGGATCTACCCAGAACTCCTCCCAGGCGTCTCCCGCAGATGTTTTTCCTGTGGTTTAGGGCCCTGTGATCCCGGGTAGCAACCCCAGACTCCTCCAGGGAAGACACCCAAGATGATTTTTCTCTCTTGACATCGGTCCATCCTGCAGGATCTACCCAGAACTCCTCCCAGGTATATCCCGCAGAGTTTTCTCCAGTGCTTTAGGGCCCTGTGATCCCGGGTAGCAACCCCAGACTCCTCCAGGGAAGATACCCGAGATGATTTTTCTCCTTGGACAATGCTCCATCTTCTGGGATGCATCTGAGATTCCTCCCAGGCGACTCCCGCAGATATTTTTCCTGTGGTTTGGGTCCCTGTAATCCCGGGTAGCAACCCCAGAGTCCTCCAGGGAAGATACCCGAGATGATTTTTCTCCTTGGACAATGCTCCATCTTCTGGGATGCATCTGAGATTCCTCCCAGGTGACTCCCACAGATTTTTTTCCTGTGGTTTGGGTCCCTGTAATCCCGGGTAGCAACCCCAGACTCCTCCAGGGAAGACACCCGAGATGATTTTCCTCCTTGGACAAAGCTCCATCCTCTGGGAAGCATCCGAGACTCCTTGCAGGTATGTCCCTGAGTCTTTATTCCGGTGGTTTAGGACCCTGTGATCCCGGGTAGCAAACCCAGACTCCTCCAGGGAAGACACCCAAGATGATTTTTCTCTCTTGACATCGGTCCATCCTGCAGGATCTACCCAGAACTCCTCCCAGGTATCTCCCGCAGAGTTTTCTCCAGAGCTTTAGGGCCCTGTGATCCCGAGTAGCAACCCCAGACTCCTCCAGGGAAGATACCCGAGATGATTTTTCTCCTTGGACAAAGCTCCATCCTCTGGGATGCATCCGAGACTTGTCGCAGCTATGTCCCTGAGTCTTTTTTCTCGCGGTTTAGGGTTCTGTCATCCCAGGTAGCAACCCCAGACTCCTCCAGGGAAGACACCCAAGATGATTTTTCTCTCTTGACAGTGGTCCAATCCTGCGGGATCTACCCAGAACTCCTCCCAGGCGTCTCCCGCAGATGTTTTTCCTGTGGTTTAGGGCCCTGTGATCCCGGGTAGCAACCCCAGACTCCTCCAGGGAAGATACCCGAGATAATTTTTCTCCTTGGACAATGCTCCATCCTCTGGGAAGCATCCGAGACTCCTTGCAGGTATGTTTCTGAGTATTTATTCCGGTGGTTTAGGGCCCTGTGATCCCGGGTAGCAACCCCAGACTCCTCCAGGGAAGATAGCCGAGATGATTTTTCTCCTTGGACAATGCTCCATCTACTGGGATGCATCTGAGATTCCTCCCAGGCGTCTCCCGTAGACATTTTTCCTGTGGTTTGGGTCCCTGTAATCCCGGGTAGCAACCGCAGAATCCTCCAGGGAAGACACCCAAGATGGTTTTTCTCCTTGGACAATGCTCCATCCTCTGGGAAACATCCGAGACTCCTTGCAGGTATGTCCCTGAGTCTTTATTCCGGTGGTTTAGGGCCCTTTGATCCCGGGTAGCAACCCCAGACTCCTCCAGGGAAGATACCCGAGAGGATTTTTCTCCTTGGACAATGCTCCATCTTCTGGGATGCATCTGAGATTCCTCCCAGGCGTCTCACGCAGACATTTTTCCGGTGGTTTGGGTCCCTGTAATCCCTGGTAGCAACCCCAGACTCCTCCAGGGAAGACACCCGAGATGATTTTTCTCCTTGGACAAAGATCCATCCTCTGGGATGCATCCGAGACTTGTCGCAGCTATGTCCCTGAGTCTTTTTTCTCGCGGTTTAGGGTTCTGTCATCCCAGGTAGCAACTCCAGACTCCTCCAGGGAAGACACCCAAGATGATTTTTCTCTCTTGACAGTGGTCCAGTCCTGCGGGATTTACCCAGAACTCTTCCCAGGCCTCTCCCGCAGAGTTTTCTCCAGTGCTTTAGGGCCCAGTGATACTGGGTAGCAACCCCAGACTCCTCCAGGGAAGACACCTGAGATGATTTTTCTCCTTGGACATATCTCCATCTTCTGGGATGCATCCGAGACTTGTCGCAGCTATGTCCCTGAGTCTTTTTTTCTCGCGGTTTAGGGTTCTGTCATCCCCGGTAGCAAACCCAGACTCCTCCAGGGAAGATACCCGAGATAATTTTTCTCCTTGGACAATACTCCATCCTCTGGGAAGCATCCGAGACTCCTTGCAGGTATGTCCCTGAGTCTTTATTCCGGTGGTTTAGGGCCCTGTGATCCCGAGTAGCAACCCCAGACTCCTCCAGGGAAGACACCCAAGATGATTTTTCTCTCTTGACATCGGTCCATCCTGCAGGATCTACCCAGAACTCCTCCCAGGTATATCCCGCAGAGTTTTCTCCAGTGCTTTAGGGCCCTGTGATCCCGGGTAGCAACCCCAGACTCCTCCAGGGAAGATACCCGAGATGATTTTTCTCCTTGGACAATGCTCCATCTTCTGGGATGCATCTGAGATTCCTCCCAGGCGACTCCCGCAGATATTTTTCCTGTGGTTTGGGTCCCTGTAATCCCGGGTAGCAACCCCAGAGTCCTCCAGGGAAGATACCCGAGATGATTTTTCTCCTTGGACAATGCTCCATCTTCTGGGATGCATCTGAGATTCCTCCCAGGCGTCTCCCGCAGACATTTTTCCTGTGGTTTGGGTCCCTGTAATCCCGGGTAGCAACCCCAGACTCCGCCAGGGAAGATACCCGAGATAATTTTTCTCCTTGGACAATGCTCCATCTTCTGGGATGCATCTGAGATTCCTCCCAGGCGATTCCCGCAGATGTTTTTCCTGTGGTTTGGGTCCCTGTAATCCCGGGTAGCAACCCCAGACTCCTCCAGGGAACATACCAGAAATGATTTTTCTCCTTGGACATATCTCCATCCTCTGGGATGCATCCGAGACTTGTCGTAGCTATGTCCCTGAGTCACTTTTCTCGCGGTTTAGGGTTCTGTCATCCCCGGTAGCAACGCCAGACTCCTCCAGGGAAGACACCCAAGATGATTTTTCTCTCTTGACAGTGGTCCATCCTGTGGGATCTACCCAGAACTCCTCCCAGGCCTCTCCCGCAGAGTTTTCTCCAGTGCTTTAGGGCCCAGTGATACAGGGTAGCAACCCCAGACTCCTCCAGGGAAGATATCCGAGATGATTTTTCTCCTTGGACAAAGCTCCATCCTCTGGGATGCATCCGAGACTTGTCTCAGCTATGTCCCTGAGTCTTTTTTCTCGCGGTTTAGGGTTCTGTCATCCCAGGTAGCAACCCCAGACTCCTCCAGGGAAGATACCCGAGATGATTTTTCTCCTTGGACAATGCTCCATCTTCTGGGATGCATCTGAGATTCCTCCCAGGTGTCTCCCGCAGACATTTTTCCGGTGGTTTGGGTCCCTGTAATCCCAGTTAGCAACCACAGACTCCTCCAGGGAAGACACCCGAGATGATTTTTCTCCTTGGACAAAGCTCCATCCTCTCTGATGCATCCGAGACTTGTTGCAGCTATGTCCCTGAGTCTTTTTTCTCGCGGTTTAGGGTTCTGTCACCCCAGGTAGCAACCCCAGGCTCCTCCAGGGAAGATACCCGAGATGATTTTTCTCCTTGGACAATGCTCCATCTTCTGGGATGCATCTGAGATTCCTCCCAGGCGTCTCCCGCAGACATTTTTCCGGTGGTTTGGGTCCCTGTAATCCCGGGTAGCAACCCCAGACTCCTCCAGGGAAGACACCCGAGATGATTTTTCTCCTTGGACAAAGATCCATCCTCTGGGATGCATCCGAGACTTGTCGCAGCTATGTCCCTGAGTCTTTTTTCTCGCGGTTTAGGGTTCTGTCATCCCATGTAGCAACCCCAGACTCCTCCAGGGAAGATACCCGAGATGATTTTTCTCCTTGTACAATGCTCCATCTTCTGGGATGCATCTGAGATTCCTCCCAGGCGTCTCCCGCAGACATTTTTCCTGTGGTTTGGGTCCCTGTGATCCCGGGTAGCAACCCCAGACTCCTCCAGGGAAGACACCCGAGATAATTTTTCTCCTTGGACAATGCTCCATCTTCTGGGATGCATCTGAGATTCCTCCCAGGCGATTCCCGCAGATGTTTTTCCTGTGGTTTGGGTCCCTGTAATCCCGGGTAGCAACCCCAGACTCCTCCAGGGAAGATACCCGAGATAATTTTTCTCCTTGCACAATGCTCCATCCTCTGGGAAGCATCCGAGACTCCTTGCAGGTATGTCCCTGAGTCTTTATTCCGGTGGTTTAGGGCCCTGTGATCCCGGGTAGCAACCCCAGACTCCTCCAGGGAAGATACCCGAGATGATTTTTCTCCTTGGACAATGCTCCATCTTCTGGGATGCATCTGAGATTCCTCCCAGGCGTCTCCCGCAGACATTTTTCCGGTGGTTTGGGTCCCTGTAATCCCGGGTAGCAACCCCAGACTCCTCCAGGGAAGATATCCGAGATGATTTTTCTCCTTGGACAAAGCTCCATCCTCTGGGATGCATCTGAGACTTGTCTCAGGTACGTTCCTGAGTCTTTTTTCTCGTGCTTTAGGGTTCTGTCATCCCAGGTAGCAACCCCAGACTCCTCCAGGGAAGATACCCGAGATAATTTTTCTCCTTGGACAATGCTCCATCCTCTGGGAAGCATCCGAGACTCCTTGCAGGTATGTTTCTGAGTCTTTATTCCGGTGGTTTAGGGCCCTGTGATCCCGGGTAGCAACCCCAGACTCCTCCAGGGAAGATACCCGAGATGATTTTTCTCCTTGGACAATGCTCCATCTTCTGGGATGCATCTGAGATTCCTCCCAGGCGTCTCCCGCAGACATTTTTCCGGTGGTTTGGGTCCCTGTAATCCCGGGTAGCAACCCCAGACTCCTCCAGGGAAGACACCCGAGATGATTTTTCTCCTTGGACAAAGATCCATCCTCTGGGATGCATCCGAGACTTGTCGCAGCTATGTCCCTGAGTTTTTTTTCTCGCGGATTAGGGTTCTGTCATCCCAGGTAGCAACCCCAGACTCCTCCAGGGAAGATACCCGAGATGATTTTTCTCCTTGGACAATGCTCCATCTTCTGGGATGCATCTGAGATTCCTCCCAGGCGTCTCCCGCAGACATTTTTCCGGTGGTTTGGGTCCCTGTAATCCCGGGTAGCAACCCCAGACTCCTCCAGGGAAGACACCCGAGATGATTTTTCTCCTTGGACAAAGATCCATCCTCTGGGATGCATCCGAGACTTGTCGCAGCTATGTCCCTGAGTCTTTTTTCTCGCGGTTTAGGGTTCTGTCATCCCAGGTAGCAACCCCAGACTCCTCCAGGGAAGACACCCAAGATGATTTTTCTCTCTTGACAGTGGTCCAATCCTGCGGGATCTACCCAGAACTCCTCCCAGGCGTCTCCCGCAGATGTTTTTCCTGTGGTTTAGGGCCCTGTGATCCCGGGTAGCAACCCCAGACTCCTCCAGGGAAGATACCCGAGATAATTTTTCTCCTTGGACAATGCTCCATCCTCTGGGAAGCATCCGAGACTCCTTGCAGGTATGTTTCTGAGTATTTATTCCGGTGGTTTAGGGCCCTGTGATCCCGGGTAGCAACCCCAGACTCCTCCAGGGAAGATAGCCGAGATGATTTTTCTCCTTGGACAATGCTCCATCTTCTGGGATGCATCTGAGATTCCTCCCAGGCGTCTCCCGTAGACATTTTTCCTGTGGTTTGGGTCCCTGTAATCCCGGGTAGCAACCGCAGAATCCTCCAGGGAAGACACCCAAGATGGTTTTTCTCCTTGGACAGTGCTCCATCCTCTGGGAAGCATCCGAGACTCCTTGCAGGTATGTCCCTGAGTCTTTATTCCGGTGGTTTAGGGCCCTTTGATCCCGGGTAGCAACCCCAGACTCCTCCAGGGAAGATACCCGAGATGATTTTTCTCCTTGGACAATGCTCCATCTTCTGGGATGCATCTGAGATTCCTCCCAGGCGTCTCACGCAGACATTTTTCCTGTGGTTTGGGTCCCTGTAATCCCGGGTAGCAACCCCAGACTCCTCCAGGGAAGACACCCGAGATGATTTTTCTCCTTGGACAAAGATCCATCCTCTGGGATGCATCCGAGACTTGTCGCAGCTATGTCCCTGAGTCTTTTTTCTCGCGGTTTAGGGTTCTGTCATCCCAGGTAGCAACTCCAGACTCCTCCAGGGAAGACACCCAAGATGATTTTTCTCTCTTGACAGTGGTCCAGTCCTGCGGGATTTACCCAGAACTCTTCCCAGGCCTCTCCCGCAGAGTTTTCTCCAGTGCTTTAGGGCCCAGTGATACTGGGTAGCAACCCCAGACTCCTCCAGGGAAGACACCTGAGATGATTTTTCTCCTTGGACATATCTCCATCTTCTGGGATGCATCCGAGACTTGTCGCAGCTATGTCCCTGAGTCTTTTTTTCTCGCGGTTTAGGGTTCTGTCATCCCCGGTAGCAAACCCAGACTCCTCCAGGGAAGATACCCGAGATAATTTTTCTCCTTGGACAATACTCCATCCTCTGGGAAGCATCCGAGACTCCTTGCAGGTATGTCCCTGAGTCTTTATTCCGGTGGTTTAGGGCCCTGTGATCCCGAGTAGCAACCCCAGACTCCTCCAGGGAAGACACCCAAGATGATTTTTCTCTCTTGACATCGGTCCATCCTGCAGGATCTACCCAGAACTCCTCCCAGGTATATCCCGCAGAGTTTTCTCCAGTGCTTTAGGGCCCTGTGATCCCGGGTAGCAACCCCAGACTCCTCCAGGGAAGATACCCGAGATGATTTTTCTCCTTGGACAATGCTCCATCTTCTGGGATGCATCTGAGATTCCTCCCAGGCGACTCCCGCAGATATTTTTCCTGTGGTTTGGGTCCCTGTAATCCCGGGTAGCAACCCCAGACTCCTCCAGGGAAGATACCCGAGATGATTTTTCTCCTTGGACAATGCTCCATCTTCTGGGATGCATCTGAGATTCCTCCCAGGCGTCTCCCGCAGACATTTTTCCTGTGGTTTGGGTCCCTGTAATCCCGGGTAGCAACCCCAGACTCCTCCAGGGAAGATACCCGAGATAATTTTTCTCCTTGGACAATGCTCCATCTTCTGGGATGCATCTGAGATTCCTCCCAGGCGATTCCCGCAGATGTTTTTCCTGTGGTTTGGGTCCCTGTAATCCCGGGTAGCAACCCCAGACTCCTCCAGGGAACATACCAGAAATGATTTTTCTCCTTGGACATATCTCCATCCTCTGGGATGCATCCGAGACTTGTCGTAGCTATGTCTCTGAGTCACTTTTCTCGCAGTTTAGGGTTCTGTCATCCCCGGTAGCAACGCCAGACTCCTCCAGGGAAGACACCCAAGATGATTTTTCTCTCTTGACAGTGGTCCATCCTGTGGGATCTACCCAGAACTCCTCCCAGGCCTCTCCCGCAGAGTTTTCTCCAGTGCTTTAGGGCCCAGTGATACAGGGTAGCAACCCCAGACTCCTCCAGGGAAGATATCCGAGATGATTTTTCTCCTTGGACAAAGCTCCATCCTCTGGGATGCATCCGAGACTTGTCTCAGCTATGTCCCTGAGTCTTTTTTCTCGCGGTTTAGGGTTCTGTCATCCCAGGTAGCAACCCCAGACTCCTCCAGGGAAGATACCCGAGATGATTTTTCTCCTTGGACAATGCTCCATCTTCTGGGATGCATCTGAGATTCCTCCCAGGTGTCTCCCGCAGACATTTTTCCGGTGGTTTGGGTCCCTGTAATCCCAGTTAGCAACCACAGACTCCTCCAGGGAAGACACCCGAGATGATTTTTCTCCTTGGACAAAGCTCCATCCTCTCTGATGCATCCGAGACTTGTTGCAGCTATGTCCCTGAGTCTTTTTTCTCGCGGTTTAGGGTTCTGTCACCCCAGGTAGCAACCCCAGGCTCCTCCAGGGAAGATACCCGAGATGATTTTTCTCCTTGGACAATGCTCCATCTTCTGGGATGCATCTGAGATTCCTCCCAGGCGTCTCCCGCAGACATTTTTCCGGTGGTTTGGGTCCCTGTAATCCCGGGTAGCAACCCCAGACTCCTCCAGGGAAGATATCCGAGATGATTTTTCTCCTTGGACAAAGCTCCATCCTCTGGGATGCATCTGAGACTTGTCTCAGGTACGTTCCTGAGTCTTTTTTCTCGTGCTTTAGGGTTCTGTCATCCCAGGTAGCAACCCCAGACTCCTCCAGGGAAGACACCCAAGATGATTTTTCTCTCTTGACATCAGTCCATCCTGCAGGATATACCCAGAACTCCTCCCACGTATCTCCCGCCGAGTTTTCTCCAGTGTTTTAGGGCCCTGTGATCCCGGGTAGCAACCCCAGACTCCTCCAGGGAAGACACCCAAGATGATTTTTCTCTCTTGACATTGGTCCATCCTGCGGGATCTACCCAGAACTCCTCCCAGGCGTCTCCCGCAGATGTTTTTCCTGTGGTTTGGGTCCCTTTAATCCCGGGTAGCAAACCCAGACTCCTCCAGGGAAGATACCCGAGATAATTTTTCTCCTTGGACAATGCTCCATCCTCTGGGAAGCATCCGAGACTCCTTGCAGGTATGTTTCTGAGTCTTTATTCCGGTGGTTTAGGGCCCTGTGATCCCGGGTAGCAACCCCAGACTCCTCCAGGGAAGATACCCGAGATGATTTTTCTCCTTGGACAATGCTCCATCTTCTGGGATGCATCTGAGATTCCTCCCAGGCGTCTCCCGCAGACATTTTTCCGGTGGTTTGGGTCCCTGTAATCCCGGGTAGCAACCCCAGACTCCTCCAGGGAAGACACCCGAGACGATTTTTCTCCTTGGACAAAGATCCATCCTCTGGGATGCATCCGAGACTTGTCGCAGCTATGTCCCTGAGTTTTTTTTCTCGCGGATTAGGGTTCTGTCATCCCAGGTAGCAACCCCAGACTCCTCCAGGGAAGATACCCGAGATGATTTTTCTCCTTGGACAATGCTCCATCTTCTGGGATGCATCTGAGATTCCTCCCAGGCGTCTCCCGCAGACATTTTTCCGGTGGTTTGGGTCCCTGTAATCCCGGGTAGCAACCCCAGACTCCTCCAGGGAAGACACCCGAGATGATTTTTCTCCTTGGACAAAGATCCATCCTCTGGGATGCATCCGAGACTTGTCGCAGCTATGTCCCTGAGTCTTTTTTCTCGCGGTTTATGATTCTGTCATCCCAGGTAGCAACCCCAGACTCCTCCAGGGAAGACACCCAAGATGATTTTTCTCTCTTGACAGTGGTCCAATCCTGCGGGATCTACCCAGAACTCCTCCCAGGCGTCTCCCGCAGATGTTTTTCCTGTGGTTTAGGGCCCTGTGATCCCGGGTAGCAACCCCAGACTCCTCCAGGGAAGATACCCGAGATAATTTTTCTCCTTGGACAATGCTCCATCCTCTGGGAAGCATCCGAGACTCCTTGCAGGTATGTTTCTGAGTATTTATTCCGGTGGTTTAGGGCCCTGTGATCCCGGGTAGCAACCCCAGACTCCTCCAGGGAAGATAGCCGAGATGATTTTTCTCCTTGGACAATGCTCCATCTTCTGGGATGCATCTGAGATTCCTCCCAGGCGTCTCCCGTAGACATTTTTCCTGTGGTTTGGGTCCCTGTAATCCCGGGTAGCAACCGCAGAATCCTCCAGGGAAGACACCCAAGATGGTTTTTCTCCTTGGACAGTGCTCCATCCTCTGGGAAGCATCCGAGACTCCTTGCAGGTATGTCCCTGAGTCTTTATTCCGGTGGTTTAGGGCCCTTTGATCCCGGGTAGCAACCCCAGACTCCTCCAGGGAAGATACCCGAGATGATTTTTCTCCTTGGACAATGCTCCATCTTCTGGGATGCATCTGAGATTCCTCCCAGGCGTCTCACGCAGACATTTTTCCTGTGGTTTGGGTCCCTGTAATCCCGGGTAGCAACCCCAGACTCCTCCAGGGAAGACACCCGAGATGATTTTTCTCCTTGGACAAAGATCCATCCTCTGGGATGCATCCGAGACTTGTCGCAGCTATGTCCCTGAGTCTTTTTTCTCGCGGTTTAGGGTTCTGTCATCCCAGGTAGCAACTCCAGACTCCTCCAGGGAAGACACCCAAGATGATTTTTCTCTCTTGACAGTGGTCCAGTCCTGCGGGATTTACCCAGAACTCTTCCCAGGCCTCTCCCGCAGAGTTTTCTCCAGTGCTTTAGGGCCCAGTGATACTGGGTAGCAACCCCAGACTCCTCCAGGGAAGACACCTGAGATGATTTTTCTCCTTGGACATATCTCCATCTTCTGGGATGCATCCGAGACTTGTCGCAGCTATGTCCCTGAGTCTTTTTTTCTCGCGGTTTAGGGTTCTGTCATCCCCGGTAGCAAACCCAGACTCCTCCAGGGAAGATACCCGAGATAATTTTTCTCCTTGGACAATACTCCATCCTCTGGGAAGCATCCGAGACTCCTTGCAGGTATGTCCCTGAGTCTTTATTCCGGTGGTTTAGGGCCCTGTGATCCCGAGTAGCAACCCCAGACTCCTCCAGGGAAGACACCCAAGATGATTTTTCTCTCTTGACATCGGTCCATCCTGCAGGATCTACCCAGAACTCCTCCCAGGTATATCCCGCAGAGTTTTCTCCAGTGCTTTAGGGCCCTGTGATCCCGGGTAGCAACCCCAGACTCCTCCAGGGAAGATACCCGAGATGATTTTTCTCCTTGGACAATGCTCCATCTTCTGGGATGCATCTGAGATTCCTCCCAGGCGACTCCCGCAGATATTTTTCCTGTGGTTTGGGTCCCTGTAATCCCGGGTAGCAACCCCAGACTCCTCCAGGGAAGATACCCGAGATGATTTTTCTCCTTGGACAATGCTCCATCTTCTGGGATGCATCTGAGATTCCTCCCAGGCGTCTCCCGCAGACATTTTTCCTGTGGTTTGGGTCCCTGTAATCCCGGGTAGCAACCCCAGACTCCTCCAGGGAAGATACCCGAGATAATTTTTCTCCTTGGACAATGCTCCATCTTCTGGGATGCATCTGAGATTCCTCCCAGGCGATTCCCGCAGATGTTTTTCCTGTGGTTTGGGTCCCTGTAATCCCGGGTAGCAACCCCAGACTCCTCCAGGGAACATACCAGAAATGATTTTTCTCCTTGGACATATCTCCATCCTCTGGGATGCATCCGAGACTTGTCGTAGCTATGTCCCTGAGTCACTTTTCTCGCGGTTTAGGGTTCTGTCATCCCCGGTAGCAACGCCAGACTCCTCCAGGGAAGACACCCAAGATGATTTTTCTCTCTTGACAGTGGTCCATCCTGTGGGATCTACCCAGAACTCCTCCCAGGCCTCTCCCGCAGAGTTTTCTCCAGTGCTTTAGGGCCCAGTGATACAGGGTAGCAACCCCAGACTCCTCCAGGGAAGATATCCGAGATGATTTTTCTCCTTGGACAAAGCTCCATCCTCTGGGATGCATCCGAGACTTGTCTCAGCTATGTCCCTGAGTCTTTTTTCTCGCGGTTTAGGGTTCTGTCATCCCAGGTAGCAACCCCAGACTCCTCCAGGGAAGATACCCGAGATGATTTTTCTCCTTGGACAATGCTCCATCTTCTGGGATGCATCTGAGATTCCTCCCAGGTGTCTCCCGCAGACATTTTTCCGGTGGTTTGGGTCCCTGTAATCCCAGTTAGCAACCACAGACTCCTCCAGGGAAGACACCCGAGATGATTTTTCTCCTTGGACAAAGCTCCATCCTCTCTGATGCATCCGAGACTTGTTGCAGCTATGTCCCTGAGTCTTTTTTCTCGCGGTTTAGGGTTCTGTCACCCCAGGTAGCAACCCCAGGCTCCTCCAGGGAAGATACCCGAGATGATTTTTCTCCTTGGACAATGCTCCATCTTCTGGGATGCATCTGAGATTCCTCCCAGGCGTCTCCCGCAGACATTTTTCCGGTGGTTTGGGTCCCTGTAATCCCGGGTAGCAACCCCAGACTCCTCCAGGGAAGACACCCGAGATGATTTTTCTCCTTGGACAAAGATCCATCCTCTGGGATGCATCCGAGACTTGTCGCAGCTATGTCCCTGAGTCTTTTTTCTCGCGGTTTAGGGTTCTGTCATCCCATGTAGCAACCCCAGACTCCTCCAGGGAAGATACCCGAGATGATTTTTCTCCTTGGACAATGCTCCATCTTCTGGGATGCATCTGAGATTCCTCCCAGGCGTCTCCCGCAGACATTTTTCCTGTGGTTTGGGTCCCTGTGATCCCGGGTAGCAACCCCAGACTCCTCCAGGGAAGACACCCGAGATAATTTTTCTCCTTGGACAATGCTCCATCTTCTGGGATGCATCTGAGATTCCTCCCAGGCGATTCCCGCAGATGTTTTTCCTGTGGTTTGGGTCCCTGTAATCCCGGGTAGCAACCCCAGACTCCTCCAGGGAAGATACCCGAGATAATTTTTCTCCTTGGACAATGCTCCATCCTCTGGGAAGCATCCGAGACTCCTTGCAGGTATGTTTCTGAGTCTTTATTCCGGTGGTTTAGGGCCCTGTAATCCCGGGTAGCAACCCCAGACTCCTCCAGGGAAGATACCCGAGATGATTTTTCTCCTTGGACAATGCTCCATCTTCTGGGATGCATCTGAGATTCCTCCCAGGCGTCTCCCGCAGACATTTTTCCGGTGGTTTGGGTCCCTGTAATCCCGGTAGCAACCCCAGACTCCTCCAGGGAACATACCAGAAATGATTTTTCTCCTTGGACATATCTCCAGCCTCTGGGATGCATCCGAGACTTGTCGTAGCTATGTCCCTGAGTCACTTTTCTCGCGGTTTAGGGTTCTGTCATCCCCGGTAGCAACCCCAGACTCCTCCAGGGAAGACACCCAAGATGATTTTTCTCTCTTGACAGTGGTCCATCCTGTGGGATCTACCCAGAACTCCTCCCAGGCCTCTCCCGCAGAGTTTTCTCCAGTGCTTTAGGGCCCAGTGATCCAGGGTAGCAACCCCAGACTCCTCCAGGGAAGATACCCAAGATGATTTTTCTCCTTGGACAAAGCTCCATCCTCTGGGATGCATCCGAGACTTGTCGCAGCTATGTCCCTGAGTCCTTTTTCTCGCGGTTTAGGGTTCTGTCATCCCAGGTAGCAACCCCAGACTCCTCCAGGGAAGACACCCAAGATGATTTTTCTCTCTTGACATCGGTCCATCCTGCAGGATCTACCCAGAACTCCTCCCAGGTATCTCCTGCAGAGTTTTCTCCAGTGCTTTAGGGCCCTGTGATCCCGGGTAGCAACCCCAGACTCCTCCAGGGAAGACACCCAAGATGATTTTTCTCTCTTGACATTGGTCCATCCTGCGGGATCTACCCAGAACTCCTCCCAGGCGTCTCCCGCAGATGTTTTTCCTGTGGTTTGGGTCCCTGTAATCCCGGGTAGCAACCCCAGACTCCTCCAGGGAAGATACCCGAGATAATTTTTCTCCTTGGACAATGCTCCATCCTCTGGGAAGCATCCGAGACTCCTTGCAGGTATGTTTCTGAGTCTTTATTCCGGTGGTTTAGGGCCCTGTAATCCCGGGTAGCAACCCCAGACTCCTCCAGGGAAGATACCCGAGATGATTTTTCTCCTTGGACAATGCTCCATCTTCTGGGATGCATCTGAGATTCCTCCCAGGCGTCTCCCGCAGACATTTTTCCGGTGGTTTGGGTCCCTGTAATCCCGGTAGCAACCCCAGACTCCTCCAGGGAACATACCAGAAATGATTTTTCTCCTTGGACATATCTCCAGCCTCTGGGATGCATCCGAGACTTGTCGTAGCTATGTCCCTGAGTCACTTTTCTCGCGGTTTAGGGTTCTGTCATCCCCGGTAGCAACCCCAGACTCCTCCAGGGAAGACACCCAAGATGATTTTTCTCTCTTGACAGTGGTCCATCCTGTGGGATCTACCCAGAACTCCTCCCAGGCCTCTCCCGCAGAGTTTTCTCCAGTGCTTTAGGGCCCAGTGATCCAGGGTAGCAACCCCAGACTCCTCCAGGGAAGATACCCAAGATGATTTTTCTCCTTGGACAAAGCTCCATCCTCTGGGATGCATCCGAGACTTGTCGCAGCTATGTCCCTGAGTCCTTTTTCTCGCGGTTTAGGGTTCTGTCATCCCAGGTAGCAACCCCAGACTCCTCCAGGGAAGACACCCAAGATGATTTTTCTCTCTTGACATCGGTCCATCCTGCAGGATCTACCCAGAACTCCTCCCAGGTATCTCCTGCAGAGTTTTCTCCAGTGCTTTAGGGCCCTGTGATCCCGGGTAGCAACCCCAGACTCCTCCAGGGAAGACACCCAAGATGATTTTTCTCTCTTGACATTGGTCCATCCTGCGGGATCTACCCAGAACTCCTCCCAGGCGTCTCCCGCAGATGTTTTTCCTGTGGTTTGGGTCCCTGTAATCCCGGGTAGCAACCCCAGACTCCTCCAGGGAAGATACCCGAGATAATTTTTCTCCTTGGACAATGCTCCATCCTCTGGGAAGCATCCGAGACTCCTTGCAGGTATGTTTCTGAGTATTTATTCCGGTGGTTTAGGGCCCTGTGATCCCGGGTAGCAACCCCAGACTCCTCCAGGGAAGATACCCGAGATGATTTTTCTCCTTGGACAATGCTCCATCTTCTGGGATGCATCTGAGATTCCTCCCAGGCGTCTCCCACAGACATTTTTCCTGTGGTTTGATTCCCTTTAATCCCGGGTAGCAACCCCAGACTCCTCCAGGGAAGACACCCGAGATGATTTTTCTCTCTTGACTTCGGTCCATCCTGCAGGATCTACCCAGAACTCCTCCCAGGTATCTCCCGCAGAGTTTTCTCCAGTGCTTTAGGGCCCTGTGATCCCGGGTAGCAACCCCAGACTCCTCCAGGGAAGACACCCCAGATGATTTTTCTCTCTTGACATTGGTCCATCCTGCGGGATCTACCCAGAACTCCTCCCAGGTATCTCCCGCAGAGATTTCTCCAGTGCTTTAGGGCCCAGTGATACAGGGTAGCAACCCCAGACTCCTCCAGGGAAGATACCCGAGATGATTTTTCTCCTTGGACAATGCTCCATATTCTTGGATGCATCTGACATTCCTCCCAGGTGTCTCCCGCAGACATTTTTCCGGTGGTTTGGGTCCCTGTAATCCCGGGTAGCAACCCCAGACTCCTCCAGGGAAGATACCCGAGATAATTTTTCTCCTTGGACAATGCTCCATCCTCTGGGAAGCATCCGAGACTCCTTGCAGGTATGTCCCTGAGTCTTTATTCCGGTGGTTTAGGGCCCTGTGATCCCGGGTAGCAACCCCAGACTCCTCCAGGGAAGATACCCGAGATGATTTTTCTCCTTGGACAATGCTCCATCTTCTGGGATGCATCTGAGATTCCTCCCAGGCGTCTCCCGCAGACATTTTTCCGGTGGTTTGGGTCCCTGTAATCCCGGGTAGCAACCCCAGACTCCTCCAGGGAAGATATCCGAGATGATTTTTCTCCTTGGACAAAGCTCCATCCTCTGGGATGCATCTGAGACTTGTCTCAGGTACGTTCCTGAGTCTTTTTTCTTGTGCTTTAGGGTTCTGTCATCCCAGGTAGCAACCCCAGACTCCTCCAGGGAAGACACCCAAGATGATTTTTCTCTCTTGACATCAGTCCATCCTGCAGGATATACCCAGAACTCCTCCCAGGTATCTCCCGCCGAGTTTTCTCCAGTGTTTTAGGGCCCTGTGATCCCGGGTAGCAACCCCAGACTCCTCCAGGGAAGACACCCAAGATGATTTTTCTCTCTTGACATTGGTCCATCCTGCGGGATCTACCCAGAACTCCTCCCAGGCGTCTCCCGCAGATGTTTTTCCTGTGGTTTGGGTCCCTTTAATCCCGGGTAGCAACCCCAGACTCCTCCAGGGAAGATACCCGAGATAATTTTTCTCCTTGGACAATGCTCCATCCTCTGGGAAGCATCCGAGACTCCTTGCAGGTATGTTTCTGAGTCTTTATTCCGGTGGTTTAGGGCCCTGTGATCCCGGGTAGCAAACCCAGACTCCTCCAGGGAAGATACCCGAGATGATTTTTCTCCTTGGACAATGCTCCATCTTCTGGGATGCATCTGAGATTCCTCCCAGGCGTCTCCCGCAGACATTTTTCCGGTGGTTTGGGTCCCTGTAATCCCGGGTAGCAACCCCAGACTCCTCCAGGGAAGACACCCGAGATGATTTTTCTCCTTGGACAAAGATCCATCCTCTGGGATGCATCCGAGACTTGTCGCAGCTATGTCCCTGAGTCTTTTTTCTCGCGGTTTAGGGTTCTGTCATCCCAGGTAGCAACCCCAGACTCCTCCAGGGAAGATAACCGAGATGATTTTTCTCCTTGGACAATGCTCCATCTTCTGGGATGCATCTGAGATTCCTCCCAGGTGACTCCCACAGATTTTTTTCCTGTGGTTTGGGTCCCTGTAATCCCGAGTAGCAACCCCAGACTCCTCCAGGGAAGACACCCGAGATGATTTTCCTCCTTGGACAAAGCTCCATCCTCTGGGAAGCATCCGAGACTCCTTGCAGGTATGTCCCTGAGTCTTTATTCCGGTGGTTTAGGACCCTGTGATCCCGGGTAGCAAACCCAGACTCCTCCAGGGAAGACACCCAAGATGATTTTTCTCTCTTGACATCGGTCCATCCTGCAGGATCTACCCAGAACTCCTCCCAGGTATCTCCCGCAGAGTTTTCTCCAGAGCTTTAGGGCCCTGTGATCCCGAGTAGCAACCCCAGACTCCTCCAGGGAAGATACCCGAGATGATTTTTCTCCTTGGACAAAGCTCCATCCTCTGGGATGCATCCGAGACTTGTCGCAGCTATGTCCCTGAGTCTTTTTTCTCGCGGTTTAGGGTTCTGTCATCCCAGGTAGCAACCCCAGACTCCTCCAGGGAAGACACCCAAGATGATTTTTCTCTCTTGACAGTGGTCCAATCCTGCGGGATCTACCCAGAACTCCTCCCAGGCGTCTCCCGCAGATGTTTTTCCTGTGGTTTAGGGCCCTGTGATCCCGGGTAGCAACCCCAGACTCCTCCAGGGAAGATACCCGAGATAATTTTTCTCCTTGGACAATGCTCCATCCTCTGGGAAGCATCCGAGACTCCTTGCAGGTATGTTTCTGAGTATTTATTCCGGTGGTTTAGGGCCCTGTGATCCCGGGTAGCAACCCCAGACTCCTCCAGGGAAGATAGCCGAGATGATTTTTCTCCTTGGACAATGCTCCATCTACTGGGATGCATCTGAGATTCCTCCCAGGCGTCTCCCGTAGACATTTTTCCTGTGGTTTGGGTCCCTGTAATCCCGGGTAGCAACCGCAGAATCCTCCAGGGAAGACACCCAAGATGGTTTTTCTCCTTGGACAATGCTCCATCCTCTGGGAAGCATCCGAGACTCCTTGCAGGTATGTCCCTGAGTCTTTATTCCGGTGGTTTAGGGCCCTTTGATCCCGGGTAGCAACCCCAGACTCCTCCAGGGAAGATACCCGAGATGATTTTTCTCCTTGGACAATGCTCCATCCTCTGGGATGCATCTGAGATTCCTCCCAGGCGTCTCACGCAGACATTTTTCCGGTGGTTTGGGTCCCTGTAATCCCTGGTAGCAACCCCAGACTCCTCCAGGGAAGACACCCGAGATGATTTTTCTCCTTGGACAAAGATCCATCCTCTGGGATGCATCCGAGACTTGTCGCAGCTATGTCCCTGAGTCTTTTTTCTCGCGGTTTAGGGTTCTGTCATCCCAGGTAGCAACTCCAGACTCCTCCAGGGAAGACACCCAAGATGATTTTTCTCTCTTGACAGTGGTCCAGTCCTGCGGGATTTACCCAGAACTCTTCCCAGGCCTCTCCCGCAGAGTTTTCTCCAGTGCTTTAGGGCCCAGTGATACTGGGTAGCAACCCCAGGCTCCTCCAGGGAAGACACCTGAGATGATTTTTCTCCTTGGACATATCTCCATCTTCTGGGATGCATCCGAGACTTGTCGCAGCTATGTCCCTGAGTCTTTTTTTCTCGCGGTTTAGGGTTCTGTCATCCCCGGTAGCAAACCCAGACTCCTCCAGGGAAGATACCCGAGATAATTTTTCTCCTTGGACAATACTCCATCCTCTGGGAAGCATCCGAGACTCCTTGCAGGTATGTCCCTGAGTCTTTATTCCGGTGGTTTAGGGCCCTGTGATCCCGAGTAGCAACCCCAGACTCCTCCAGGGAAGACACCCAAGATGATTTTTCTCTCTTGACATCGGTCCATCCTGCAGGATCTACCCAGAACTCCTCCCAGGTATATCCCGCAGAGTTTTCTCCAGTGCTTTAGGGCCCTGTGATCCCGGGTAGCAACCGCAGACTCCTCCAGGGAAGATACCCGAGATGATTTTTCTCCTTGGACAATGCTCCATCTTCTGGGATGCATCTGAGATTCCTCCCAGGCGTCTCCCGCAGACATTTTTCCTGTGGTTTGGGTCCCTGTAATCCCGGGTAGCAACCCCAGACTCCTCCAGGGAAGATACCCGAGATAATTTTTCTCCTTGGACAATGCTCCATCTTCTGGGATGCATCTGAGATTCCTCCCAGGCGATTCCCGCAGATGTTTTTCCTGTGGTTTGGGTCCCTGTAATCCCGGGTAGCAACCCCAGACTCCTCCAGGGAACATACCAGAAATGATTTTTCTCCTTGGACATATCTCCATCCTCTGGGATGCATCCGAGACTTGTCGTAGCTATGTCCCTGAGTCACTTTTCTCGCGGTTTAGGGTTCTGTCATCCCCGGTAGCAACGCCAGACTCCTCCAGGGAAGACACCCAAGATGATTTTTCTCTCTTGACAGTGGTCCAGTCCTGCGGGATTTACCCAGAACTCTTCCCAGGCCTCTCCCGCAGAGTTTTCTCCAGTGCTTTAGGGCCCAGTGATACAGGGTAGCAACCCCAGACTCCTCCAGGGAAGATATCCGAGATGATTTTTCTCCTTGGACAAAGCTCCATCCTCTGGGATGCATCCGAGACTTGTCTCAGCTATGTCCCTGAGTCTTTTTTCTCGCGGTTTAGGGTTCTGTCATCCCAGGTAGCAACCCCAGACTCCTCCAGGGAAGATACCCGAGATGATTTTTCTCCTTGGACAATGCTCCATCTTCTGGGATGCATCTGAGATTCCTCCCAGGTGTCTCCCGCAGACATTTTTCCGGTGGTTTGGGTCCCTGTAATCCCAGTTAGCAACCCCAGACTCCACCAGGGAAGACACCCGAGATGATTTTTCTCCTTGGACAAAGCTCCATCCTCTCTGATGCATCCGAGACTTGTTGCAGCTATGTCCCTGAGTCTTTTTTCTCGCGGTTTAGGGTTCTGTCACCCCAGGTAGCAACCCCAGGCTCCTCCAGGGAAGATACCCGAGATGATTTTTCTCCTTGGACAATGCTCCATCTTCTGGGATGCATCTGAGATTCCTCCCAGGCGTCTCCCGCAGACATTTTTCCTGTGGTTTGGGTCCCTGTGATCCCGGGTAGCAACCCCAGACTCCTCCAGGGAAGACACCCGAGATAATTTTTCTCCTTGGACAATGCTCCATCTTCTGGGATGCATCTGAGATTCCTCCCAGGCGATTCCCGCAGATGTTTTTCCTGTGGTTTGGGTCCCTGTAATCCCGGGTAGCAACCCCAGACTCCTCCAGGGAAGATACCCGAGATAATTTTTCTCCTTGGACAATGCTCCATCCTCTGGGAAGCATCCGAGACTCCTTGCAGGTATGTTTCTGAGTCTTTATTCCGGTGGTTTAGGGCCCTGTAATCCCGGGTAGCAACCCCAGACTCCTCCAGGGAAGATACCCGAGATGATTTTTCTCCTTGGACAATGCTCCATCTTCTGGGATGCATCTGAGATTCCTCCCAGGCGTCTCCCGCAGACATTTTTCCGGTGGTTTGGGTCCCTGTAATCCCGGTAGCAACCCCAGACTCCTCCAGGGAACATACCAGAAATGATTTTTCTCCTTGGACATATCTCCAGCCTCTGGGATGCATCCGAGACTTGTCGTAGCTATGTCCCTGAGTCACTTTTCTCGCGGTTTAGGGTTCTGTCATCCCCGGTAGCAACCCCAGACTCCTCCAGGGAAGACACCCAAGATGATTTTTCTCTCTTGACAGTGGTCCATCCTGTGGGATCTACCCAGAACTCCTCCCAGGCCTCTCCCGCAGAGTTTTCTCCAGTGCTTTAGGGCCCAGTGATACAGGGTAGCAACCCCAGACTCCTCCAGGGAAGATATCCGAGATGATTTTTCTCCTTGGACAAAGCTCCATCCTCTGGGATGCATCCGAGACTTGTCTCAGCTATGTCCCTGAGTCTTTTTTCTCGCGGTTTAGGGTTCTGTCATCCCAGGTAGCAACCCCAGACTCCTCCAGGGAAGATACCCGAGATGATTTTTCTCCTTGGACAATGCTCCATATTCTTGGATGCATCTGACATTCCTCCCAGGTGTCTCCCGCAGATATTTTTCCGGTGGTTTGGGTCCCTGTAATCCCAGTTAGCAACCACAGACTCCTCCAGGGAAGACACCCGAGATGATTTTTCTCCTTGGACAAAGCTCCATCCTCTCTGATGCATCCGAGACTTGTTGCAGCTATGTCCCTGAGTCTTTTTTCTCGCGGTTTAGGGTTCTGTCACCCCAGGTAGCAACCCCAGGCTCCTCCAGGGAAGATACCCGAGATGATTTTTCTCCTTGGACAATGCTCCATCTTCTGGGATGCATCTGAGATTCCTCCCAGGCGTCTCCCGCAGACATTTTTCCTGTGGTTTGGGTCCCTGTAATCCCGGGTAGCAACCCCAGACTCCTCCAGGGAAGACACCCGAGATGATTTTTCTCCTTGGACAAAGCTCCATCCTCTCTGATGCATCCGAGACTTGTCGCAGCTATGTCCCTGAGTCTTTTTTCTCGCGGTTTAGGGTTCTGTCATCCCAGGTAGCAACCCCAGACTCCTCCAGGGAAGACACCCGAGATGATTTTTCTCCTTGGACAATGCTCCATCTTCTGGGATGCATCTGAGATTCCTCCCAGGCGTCTCCCGCAGACATTTTTCCGGTGGTTTGGGTCCCTGTAATCCCGGGTAGCAACCCCAGACTCCTCCAGGGAAGACACCCGAGATGATTTTTCTCCTTGGACAAAGATCCATCCTCTGGGATGCATCCGAGACTTGTCGCAGCTATGTCCCTGAGTCTTTTTTCTCGCGGTTTAGGGTTCTGTCATCCCATGTAGCAACCCCAGACTCCTCCAGGGAAGACACCCAAGATGATTTTTCTCTCTTGACATCGGTCCATCCTGCAGGATCTACCCAGAACTCCTCCCAGGTATATCCCGCAGAGTTTCCTCCAGTGCTTTAGGGCCCTGTGATCCCGGGTAGCAAGCCCAGACTCCTCCAGGGAAGATACCCGAGATGATTTTTCTCCTTGGACAATGCTCCATCTTCTGGGATGCATCTGAGATTCCTCCCAGGCGTCTCCCGCAGACATTTTTCCTGTGGTTTGGGTCCCTGTAATCCCGGGTAGCAACCCCAGACTCCTCCAGGGAAGATACCCGAGATAATTTTTCTCCTTGGACAATGCTCCATCTTCTGGGATGCATCTGAGATTCCTCCCAGGCGATTCCCGCAGATGTTTTTCCTGTGGTTTGGGTCCCTGTAATCCCGGGTAGCAACCCCAGACTCCTCCAGGGAAGATACCCGAGATAATTTTTCTCCTTGGACAATGCTCCATCCTCTGGGAAGCATCCGAGACTCCTTGCAGGTATGTTTCTGAGTCTTTATTCCGGTGGTTTAGGGCCCTGTAATCCCGGGTAGCAACCCCAGACTACTCCAGGGAAGATACCCGAGATGATTTTTCTCCTTGGACAATGCTCCATCTTCTGGGATGCATCTGAGATTCCTCCCAGGCGTCTCCCGCAGACATTTTTCCGGTGGTTTGGGTCCCTGTAATCCCGGTAGCAAACCCAGACTCCTCCAGGGAACATACCAGAAATGATTTTTCTCCTTGGACATATCTCCATCCTCTGGGATGCATCCGAGACTTGTCGTAGCTATGTCCCTGAGTCACTTTTCTCGCGGTTTAGGGTTCTGTCATCCCCGGTAGCAACCCCAGACTCCTCCAGGGAAGACACCCAAGATGATTTTTCTCTCTTGACAGTGGTCCATCCTGTGGGATCTACCCAGAACTCCTCCCAGGCCTCTCCCGCAGAGTTTTCTCCAGTGCTTTAGGGCCCAGTGATACAGGGTAGCAACCCCAGACTCCTCCAGGGAAGATATCCGAGATGATTTTTCTCCTTGGACAAAGCTCCATCCTCTGGGATGCATCCGAGACTTGTCTCAGCTATGTCCCTGAGTCTTTTTTCTCGCGGTTTAGGGTTCTGTCATCCCAGGTAGCAACCCCAGGCTCCTCCAGGGAAGATACCCGAGATGATTTTTCTCCTTGGACAATGCTCCATCTTCTGGGATGCATCTGAGATTCCTCCCAGGCGTCTCCCGCAGACATTTTTCCGGTGGTTTGGGTCCCTGTAATCCCGGGTAGCAACCCCAGACTCCTCCAGGGAAGACACCCGAGATGATTTTTCTCCTTGGACAAAGATCCATCCTCTCTGATGCATCCGAGACTTGTCGCAGCTATGTCCCTGAGTCTTTTTTCTCGCGGTTTAGGGTTCTGTCACCCCAGGTAGCAACCCCAGACTCCTCCAGGGAAGATACCCGAGATGATTTTTCTCCTTGGACAATGCTCCATCTTCTGGGATGCATCTGAGATTCCTCCCAGGCGTCTCCCGCAGACATTTTTCCGGTGGTTTGGGTCCCTGTAATCCCGGGTAGCAACCCCAGACTCCTCCAGGGAAGACACCCGAGATGATTTTTCTCCTTGGACAAAGATCCATCCTCTGGGATGCATCCGAGACTTGTCGCAGCTATGTCCCTGAGTCTTTTTTCTCGCGGTTTAGGGTTCTGTCATCCCATGTAGCAACCCCAGACTCCTCCAGGGAAGATACCCGAGATGATTTTTCTCCTTGGACAATGCTCCATCTTCTGGGATGCATCTGAGATTCCTCCCAGGCGTCTCCCGCAGACATTTTTCCTGTGGTTTGGGTCCCTGTGATCCCGGGTAGCAACCCCAGACTCCTCCAGGGAAGACACCCAAGATGATTTTTCTCTCTTGACATCGGTCCATCCTGCAGGATCTACCCAGAACTCCTCCCAGGTATATCCCGCAGAGTTTCCTCCAGTGCTTTAGGGCCCTGTGATCCCGGGTAGCAAGCCCAGACTCCTCCAGGGAAGATACCCGAGATGATTTTTCTCCTTGGACAATGCTCCATCTTCTGGGATGCATCTGAGATTCCTCCCAGGCGTCTCCCGCAGACATTTTTCCTGTGGTTTGGGTCCCTGTAATCCCGGGTAGCAACCCCAGACTCCTCCAGGGAAGATACCCGAGATGATTTTTCTCCTTGGACAATGCTCCATCTTCTGGGATGCATCTGAGATTCCTCCCAGGCGATTCCCGCAGATGTTTTTCCTGTGGTTTGGGTCCCTGTAATCCCGGGTAGCAAGCCCAGACTCCTCCAGGGAAGATACCCGAGATGATTTTTCTCCTTGGACAATGCTCCATCTTCTGGGATGCATCTGAGATTCCTCCCAGGCGTCTCCCGCAGACATTTTTCCTGTGGTTTGGGTCCCTGTAATCCCGGGTAGCAACCCCAGACTCCTCCAGGGAAGATACCCGAGATGATTTTTCTCCTTGGACAATGCTCCATCTTCTGGGATGCATCTGAGATTCCTCCCAGGCGTCTCCCGCAGACATTTTTCCTGTGGTTTTGGTCCCTGTAATCCCGGGTAGCAACCCCAGACTCCTCCAGGGAACATACCAGAAATGATTTTTCTCCTTGGACATATCTCCATCCTCTGGGATGCATCCGAGACTTGTCGTAGCTAAGTCCCTGAGTCACTTTTCTCGCGGTTTAGGGTTCTGTCATCCCCGGTAGCAACCCCAGACTCGTCCAGGGAAGACACCCAAGATGATTTTTCTCTCTTGACAGTGGTCCATCCTGTGGGATCTTCCCAGAACTCCTCCCAGGCCTCTCCCGCAGAGTTTTCTCCAGCGCTTTAGGGCCCAGTGATACAGGGTAGCAAACCCAGACTCCTCCAGGGAAGATATCCGAGATGATTTTTCTCCTTGGACAAAGCTCCATCCTCTGGGATGCATCCGAGACTTGTCTCAGCTATGTCCCTGAGTCTTTTTTCTCGCGGTTTAGGGTTCTGTCATCCCAGGTAGCAACCCCAGACTCCTGCAGGGAAGATACCCGAGATGATTTTTCTCCTTGGACAATGCTCCATCTTCTGGGATGCATCTGAGATTCCTCCCAGGCGATTCCCGCAGACATTTTTCCGATGGTTTGGGTCCCTGTAATCCCGGGTAGCAACCGCAGACTCCTCCAGGGAAGACACCCGAGATGATTTTTCTCCTTGGACAAAGCTCCATCCTCTGGGAAGCATCCGAGACTCCTTGCAGGTATGTCCCTGAGTCTTTATTCCGGTGGTTTAGGGCCCTGTGATCCCGGGTAGCAAACCCAGACTCCTCCAGGGAAGATACCCGAGATGATTTTTCTCCTTGGACAATGCTCCATCTTCTGGGATGCATCTAAGATTCCTCCCAGGCGATTCCCGCAGACATTTTTCCGGTGGTTTGGGTCCCTGTAATCCCGGGTAGCAACCGCAGACTCCTCCAGGGAAGACACCCGAGATGATTTTTCTCCTTGGACAAAGCTCCATCCTCTCTGATGCATCCGAGACTTGTTGCAGCTATGTCCCTGAGTCTTTTTTCTCGCGGTTTAGGGTTCTGTCACCCCAGGTAGCAACCCCAGACTCCTCCAGGGAAGATACCCGAGATGATTTTTCTCCTTGGACAATGCTCCATCTTCTGGGATGCATCTGAGATTCCTCCCAGGCGATTCCCGCAGATGTTTTTCCTGTGGTTTGGGTCCCTGTAATCCCGGTTAGCAACCCCAGACTCCTCCAGGAAAGATACCCGAGATAATTTTTCTCCTTGGACAAAGCTCCATCCTCTGGGAAGCATCCGAGACTCCTTGCAGGTATGTCCCTGAGTCTTTATTCCGGTGGTTTAGGGCCCTGTGATCCCGGGTAGCAAACCCAGACTCCTCCAGGGAAGATACCCGAGATGATTTTTCTCCTTGGACAATGCTCCATCTTCTGGGATGCATCTGAGATTCCTCCCAGGCGATTCCCGCAGATGTTTTTCCTGTGGTTTGGGTCCCTGTAATCCCGGGTAGCAACCCCAGACTCCTCCAGGGAAGATACCCGAGATAATTTTTCTCCTTGGACAATGCTCCATCTTCTGGGATGCATCTGAGATTCCTCCCAGGCGATTCCCGCAGATGTTTTTCCTGTGGTTTGGGTCCCTGTAATCCCGGGTAGCAACCCAAGACTCCTCCAGGATAGATACCCGAGATAATTTTTCTCCTTGGACAAAGCTCCATCCTCTGGGAAGCATCCGAGACTCCTTGCAGGTATGTCCCTGAGTCTTTATTCCGGTGGTTTAGGGCCCTGTGATCCCGGGTAGCAACACCAGACTCCTCCAGGGAAGATACCCGAGATGATTTTTCTCCTTGGACAATGCTCCATCTTCTGGGATGCATCTGAGATTCCTCCCAGGCGATTCCCACAGATGTTTTTCCGGTGGTTTGGGTCCCTGTAATCCCGGGTAGCAACCCCAGACTCCTCCAGGGAAGATACCCGAGATGATTTTTCTCCTTGGACAATGCTCCATCCTCTGGGATGCGTCTGAGATTCCTCCCAGGCGTCTCCCGCAGACATATTTCCGGTAGTTTGGGTCCCTGTAATCCCGGGTAGCAACCCCTGACTCCTCCAGGGAAGATACCTGAGATGATTTTTCTCCTTGGACATATCTCCATCTTCTGGGATGCATCCGAGACTTGTCGCAGCTATGTCCCTGAGTCTTTTTTCCCGCGGTTTAGGGTTCTGTCATCCCCGGTAGCAACCCCAGACTCCTCCAGGGAAGACACCCAAGATGATTTTTCTCTCTTGACAGTGGTCCATCCTGTGGGATCTACTCAGAACTCCTCCCAGGCCTCTCCCGCAGAGTTTTCTCCAGTGCTTTAGGGCCCAGTGATACAGGGTAGCAACCCCAGACTCCTCCAGGGAACATATCCGAGATGATTTTTCTCCTTGGACAAAGCTCCATCCTCTGGGATGCATCCGAGACTTGTCTCAGCTATGTCCCTGAGTCTTTTTTCTCGCGGTTTAGGGTTCTGTCATCCCAGGTAGCAACCCCAGACTCCTCCAGGGAAGATACCCGAGATGATTTTTCTCCTTGGACAATGCTCCATCTTCTGGGATGCATCTGAGATTCCTCTCAGTTGTCTCCCGCAGACATTTTTCCGGTGGTTTGGGTCCCTGTAATCCCAGTTAGCAACCACAGACTCCTCCAGGGAAGACACCCGAGATGATTTTTCTCCTTGGACAAAGCTCCATCCTCTCTGATGCATCCGAGACTTGTTGCAGCTATGTCCCTGAGTCTTTTTTCTCGCGGTTTAGGGTTCTGTCACCCCAGGTAGCAACCCCAGACTCCTCCAGGGAAGATACCCGAGATGATTTTTCTCCTTGGACAATGCTCCATCTTCTGGGATGCATCTGAGATTCCTCCCAGGCGTCTCCCGCAGACATTTTTCCGGTGCTTTGGGTCCCTGTAATCCCGGGTAGCAACCCCAGACTCCTCCAGGGAAGACACCCGAGATGATTTTTCTCCTTGGACAAAGATCCATCCTCTGGGATGCATCCGAGACTTGTCGCAGCTATGTCCCTGAGTCTTTTTTCTCGCGGTTTAGGGTTCTGTCATCCCATGTAGCAACCCCAGACTCCTCCAGGGAAGATACCCGAGATGATTTTTCCCTTGGACAATGCTCCATCTTCTGGGATGCATCTGAGATTCCTCCCAGGCGTCTCCCGCAGACATTTTTCCTGTGGTTTGGGTCCCTTTGATCCCGGGTAGCAACCCCAGACTCCTCCAGGGAAGACACCCAAGATGATTTTTCTCTCTTGACATCGGTCCATCCTGCAGGATCTACCCAGAACTCCTCCCAGGTATATCCCGCAGAGTTTTCTCCAGTGCTTTAGGGCCCTGTGATGCCGGGTAGCAACCCCAGACTCCTCCAGGGAAGATACCCGAGATGATTTTTCTCCTTGGACAATGCTCCATCTTCTGGGATGCATCTGAGATTCCTCCCAGGCGTCTCCCGCAGACATTTTTCCTGTGGTTTGGGTCCCTGTAATCCCGGGTAGCAACCCCAGACTCCTCCAGGGAAGATACCCGAGATAATTTTTCTCCTTGGACAATGCTCCATCTTCTGGGATGCATCTGAGATTCCTCCCAGGCGATTCCCGCAGATGTTTTTCCTGTGGTTTGGGTCCCTGTAATCCCGGGTAGCAACCCCAGACTCCTCCAGGGAAGATACCCGAGATGATTTTTCTCCTTGGACAATGCTCCATCTTCTGGGATGCATCTGAGATTCCTCCCAGGCGTCTCCCGCAGACATTTTTCCGGTGGTTTGGGTCCCTGTAATCCCGGGTAGCAACCCCAGACTCCTCCAGGGAAGACACCCGAGATGATTTTTCTCCTTGGACAAAGCTCCATCCTCTCTGATGCATCCGAGACTTGTCGCAGCTATGTCCCTGAGTCTTTTTTCTCGCGGTTTAGGGTTCTGTCATCCCAGGTAGCAACCCCAGACTCCTGCAGGGAAGATACCCGAGATGATTTTTCTCCTTGGACAATGCTCCATCTTCTGGGATGCATCTGAGATTCCTCCCAGGCGATTCCCGCAGATTTTTTTCCTGTGGTTTGGGTCCCTGTAATCCCGGTTAGCAACCCCAGACTCCTCCAGGGAAGATACCCGAGATAATTTTTCTCCTTGGACAAAGCTCCATCCTCTGGGAAGCATCCGAGACTCCTTGCAGGTATGTCCCTGAGTCTTTATTCCGGTGGTTTAGGGCCCTGTGATCCTGGGTAGCAAACCCAGACTCCTCCAGGGAAGATACCCGAGATGATTTTTCTCCTTGGACAATGCTCCATCTTCTGGGATGCATCTGAGATTCCTCCCAGTCGTCTCCCGCAGACATTTTTCCGGTGGTTTGGGTCCCTGTAATCCCGGGTAGGAACCCCAGACTCCTCCAGGGAAGACACCCGAGATGATTTTTCTCCTTGGACAAAGCTCCATCCTCTGTGATGCATCCGAGACTTGTCGCAGCTATGTCCCTGAGTCTTTTTTCTCGCGGTTTAGGGTTCTGTCATCCCAGGTAGCAACCCCAGACTCCTCCAGGGAAGATACCCGAGATGATTTTTCTCCTTGGACAATGCTCCATCTTCTGGGATGCATCTGAGATTCCTCCCAGGCGTCTCCCGCAGACATTTTTCCGGTGGTTTGGGTCCCTGTAATCCCGGGTAGCAACCCCAGACTCCTCCAGGGAAGACACCCGAGATGATTTTCCTCCTTGGAGAAAGATCCATCCTCTGGGATGCATCCGAGACTTGTCGCAGCTATGTCCCTGAGTCTTTTTTCTCGCGGTTTAGGGTTCTGTCATCCCATGTAGCAACACCAGACTCCTCCAGGGAAGATACCCGAGATGATTTTTCTCCTTGGACAATGCTCCATCTTCTGGGATGCATCTGAGATTCCTCCCAGGCGTCTCCCGCAGACATTTTTCCTGTGGTTTGGGTCCCTGTGATCCCGGGTAGCAACCCCAGACTCCTCCAGGGAAGATACCCGAGATAATTTTTCTCCTTGGACAATACTCCATCCTCTGGGAAGCATCCGAGACTCCTTGCAGGTATGTTTCTGAGTATTTATTCCGGTGGTTTAGGGCCCTGTGATCCCGAGTAGCAACCCCAGACTCCTCCAGGGAAGATACCCGAGATGATTTTTCTCCTTGGACAATGCTCCATCTTCTGGGATGCATCTGAGATTCCTCCCAGGCGTCTCCCGCAGACATTTTTCCTGTGGTTTGGGTCCCTGTGATCCCGGGTAGCAACCCCAGACTCCTCCAGGGAAGACACCCAAGATGATTTTTCTCTCTTGACATCGGTCCATCCTGCAGGATCTACCCAGAACTCCTCCCAGGTATATCCCGCAGAGTTTTCTCCAGTGCTTTAGGGCCCTGTGATCCCGGGTAGCAACCCCAGACTCCTCCAGGGAAGATACCCGAGATGATTTTTCTCCTTGGACAATGCTCCATCTTCTGGGATGCATCTGAGATTCCTCCCAGGCGTCTCCCGCAGACATTTTTCCGTTGGTTTCGGTCCCTGTAATCCCGGGTAGCAACCCCAGACTCCTCCAGGGAAGACACCCGAGATGATTTTTCTCCTTGGACAAAGATCCATCCTCTGGGATGCATCTGAGATTCCTCCCAGGCGTCTCCCGCAGACATTTTTCCTGTGGTTTGGGTCCCTGTAATCCCGGGTAGCAACCCCAGACTCCTCCAGGGAAGATACCCGAGATAATTTTTCTCCTTGGACAATGCTCCATCTTCTGGGATGCATCTGAGATTCCTCCCAGGCGATTCCCGCAGATGTTTTTCCTGTGGTTTGGGTCCCTGTAATCCCGGGTAGCAACCCCAGACTCCTCCAGGGAAGACACCCGAGATGATTTTTCTCCTTGGACAAAGATCCATCCTCTGGGATGCATCTGAGATTCCTCCCAGGCGTCTCCCGCAGACATTTTTCCTGTTGTTTGGGTCCCTGTAATCCCGGGTAGCAACCCCAGACTCCTCCAGGGAAGATACCCGAGATGATTTTTCTCCTTGGACAATGCTCCATCTTCTGGGATGCATCTGAGATTCCTCCCAGGCGACTCCCGCAGATATTTTTCCGGTGGTTTGGGTCCCTGTAATCCCGGGTAGCAACCCCTGACTCCTCCAGGGAACATACCAGAAATGATTTTTCTCCTTGGACATATCTCCATCATCTGGGATGCATCCGAGACTTCTCGTAGCTATGTCCCTGAGTCACTTTTCTCGCGGTTTAGGGTTCTGTCATCCCCGGTAGCAACCCCAGACTCCTCCAGGGAAGATACCCGAGATGATTTTTCTCCTTGGACAATGCTCCATCTTCTGGGATGCATCTGAGATTCCTCCCAGGCGTCTCCCGCAGACATTTTTCCTGTGGTTTTGGTCCCTGTAATCCCGGGTAGCAACCCCAGACTCCTCCAGGGAACATACCAGAAATGATTTTTCTCCTTGGACATATCTCCATCCTCTGGGATGCATCCGAGACTTGTCGTAGCTAAGTCCCTGAGTCACTTTTCTCGCGGTTTAGGGTTCTGTCATCCCCGGTAGCAACCCCAGACTCGTCCAGGGAAGACACCAAAGATGATTTTTCTCTCTTGACAGTGGTCCATCCTGTGGGATCTTCCCAGAACTCCTCCCAGGCCTCTCCCGCAGAGTTTTCTCCAGCGCTTTAGGGCCCAGTGATACAGGGTAGCAAACCCAGACTCCTCCAGGGAAGATATCCGAGATGATTTTTCTCCTTGGACAAAGCTCCATCCTCTGGGATGCATCCGAGACTTGTCTCAGCTATGTCCCTGAGTCTTTTTTCTCACGGTTTAGGGTTCTGTCATCCCAGGTAGCAACCCCAGACTCCTGCAGGGAAGATACCCGAGATGATTTTTCTCCTTGGACAATGCTCCATCTTCTGGGATGCATCTGAGATTCCTCCCAGGTGATTCCCGCAGACATTTTTCCGATGGTTTGGGTCCCTGTAATCCCGGGTAGCAACCGCAGACTCCTCCAGGGAAGACACCCGAGATGATTTTTCTCCTTGGACAAAGCTCCATCCTCTGGGAAGCATCCGAGACTCCTTGCAGGTATGTCCCTGAGTCTTTATTCCGGTGGTTTAGGGCCCTGTGATCCCGGGTAGCAAACCCAGACTCCTCCAGGGAAGATACCCGAGATGATTTTTCTCCTTGGACAATGCTCCATCTTCTGGGATGCATCTAAGATTCCTCCCAGGCGATTCCCGCAGATGTTTTTCCTGTGGTTTGGGTCCCTGTAATCCCGGGTAGCAACCCCAGACTCCTCCAGGGAAGATACCCGAGATAATTTTTCTCCTTGGACAATGCTCCATCTTCTGGGATGCATCTAAGATTCCTCCCAGGCGATTCCCGCAGATGTTTTTCCTGTGGTTTGGGTCCCTGTAATCCCGGGTAGCAACCCAAGACTCCTCCAGGATAGATACCTGAGATGATTTTTCTCCTTGGACATATCTCCATCTTCTGGGATGCATCCGAGACTTGTCGCAGCTATGTCCCTGAGTCTTTTTTCCCGCGGTTTAGGGTTCTGTCATCCCCGGTAGCAAACCCAGACTCCTCCAGGGAAGATACCCGAGATAATTTTTCTCCTTGGACAATACTCCATCCTCTGGGAAGCATCCGAGACTCCTTGCAGTTATGTCCCTGAGTCTTTATTCCGGTGGTTTAGGGCCCTGTGATCCCGAGTAGCAACCCCAGACTCCTCCAGGGAAGATACCCGAGATGATTTTTCTCCTTGGACAATGCTCCATCTTCTGGGATGCATCTGAGATTCCTCCCAGGCGATTCCCGCAGATGTTTTTCCTGTGGTTTGGGTCCCTGTAATCCCGGGTAGCAACCCCAGACTCCTCCAGGGAAGATACCCGAGATGATTTTTCTCCTTGGACAATGCTCCATCTTCTGGGATGCATCTGAGATTCCTCCCAGGCGTCTCCCGCAGACATTTTTCCGGTGGTTTGGGTCCCTGTAATCCCGGGTAGCAACCCCAGACTCCTCCAGTGAACATACCAGAAATGATTTTTCTCCTTGGACATATCTCCATCCTCTGGGATGCATCCGAGACTTGTCGTAGCTAAGTCCCTGAGTCACTTTTCTCGCGGTTTAGGGTTCTGTCATCCCCGGTAGCAACCCCAGACTCCTCCAGGGAAGACACCCAAGATGATTTTTCTCTCTTGACAGTGGTCCATCCTGTGGGATCTTCCCAGAACTCCTCCCAGGCCTCTCCCGCAGAGTTTTCTCCAGCGCTTTAGGGCCCAGTGATACAGGGTAGCAAACCCAGACTCCTCCAGGGAAGATATCCGAGATGATTTTTCTCCTTGGACAAAGCTCCATCCTCTGGGATGCATCCGAGACTTGTCTCAGCTATGTCCCTGAGTCTTTTTTCTCGCGGTTTAGGGTTCTGTCATCCCAGGTAGCAACCCCAGACTCCTGCAGGGAAGATACCCGAGATGATTTTTCTCCTTGGACAATGCTCCATCTTCTGGGATGCATCTGAGATTCCTCCCAGGCGTCTCCCGCAGACATTTTTCCAGTGGTTTGGGTCCCTGTAATCCCGGGTAGCAACCGCAGACTCCTCCAGGGAAGACACCCGAGATGATTTTTCTCCTTGGACAAAGCTCCATCCTCTCTGATGCATCCGAGACTTGTTGCAGCTATGTCCCTGAGTCTTTTTTCTCGCGGTTTAGGGTTCTGTCACCCCAGGTAGCAACCCCAGGCTCCTCCAGGGAAGATACCCGAGATGATTTTTCTCCTTGGACAATGCTCCATCTTCTGGGATGCATCTGAGATTCCTCCCAGGCGATTCCCGCAGATGTTTTTCCTGTGGTTTGGGTCCCTGTAATCCCGGTTAGCAACCCCAGACTCCTCCAGGAAAGATACCCGAGATAATTTTTCTCCTTGGACAAAGCTCCATCCTCTGGGAAGCATCCGAGACTCCTTGCAGGTATGTCCCTGAGTCTTTATTCCGGTGGTTTAGGGCCCTGTGATCCCGGGTAGCAAACCCAGACTCCTCCAGGGAAGATACCCGAGATGATTTTTCTCCTTGGACAATGCTCCATCTTCTGGGATGCATCTGAGATTCCTCCCAGGCGATTCCCGCAGATGTTTTTCCTGTGGTTTGGGTCCCTGTAATCCCGGGTAGCAACCCCAGACTCCTCCAGGGAAGATACCCGAGATAATTTTTCTCCTTGGACAATGCTCCATCTTCTGGGATGCATCTGAGATTCCTCCCAGGCGATTCCCGCAGATGTTTTTCCTGTGGTTTGGGTCCCTGTAATCCCGGGTAGCAACCCCAGACTCCTCCAGGATAGATACCCGAGATAATTTTTCTCCTTGGACAAAGCTCCATCCTCTGGGAAGCATCCGAGACTCCTTGCAGGTATGTCCCTGAGTCTTTATTCCGGTGGTTTAGGGCCCTGTGATCCCGGGTAGCAACACCAGACTCCTCCAGGGAAGATACCCGAGATGATTTTTCTCCTTGGACAATGCTCCATCTTCTGGGATGCATCTGAGATTCCTCCCAGGCGATTCCCACAGATGTTTTTCCGGTGGTTTGGGTCCCTGTAATCCCGGGTAGCAACCCCAGACTCCTCCAGGGAAGATACCCGAGATGATTTTTCTCCTTGGACAATGCTCCATCCTCTGGGATGCGTCTGAGATTCCTCCCAGGCGTCTCCCGCAGACATATTTCCGGTAGTTTGGGTCCCTGTAATCCCGGGTAGCAACCCCTGACTCCTCCAGGGAAGATACCTGAGATGATTTTTCTCCTTGGACATATCTCCATCTTCTGGGATGCATCCGAGACTTGTCGCAGCTATGTCCCTGAGTCTTTTTTCCCGCGGTTTAGGGTTCTGTCATCCCCGGTAGCAACCCCAGACTCCTCCAGGGAAGACACCCAAGATGATTTTTCTCTCTTGACAGTGGTCCATCCTGTGGGATCTACTCAGAACTCCTCCCAGGCCTCTCCCGCAGAGTTTTCTCCAGTGCTTTAGGGCCCTGTGATCCCGGGTAGCAACCCCAGACTCCTCCAGGGAAGATATCCGAGATGATTTTTCTCCTTGGACAAAGCTCCATCCTCTGGGATGCATCCGAGACTTGTCTCAGCTATGTCCCTGAGTCTTTTTTCTCGCGGTTTAGGGTTCTGTCATCCCAGGTAGCAACCCCAGACTCCTGCAGGGAAGATACCCGAGATGATTTTTCTCCTTGGACAATGCTCCATCTTCTGGGATGCATCTGAGATTCCTCCCAGGTGTCTCCCGCAGACATTTTTCCGGTGGTTTGGGTCCCTGTAATCCCAGTTAGCAACCACAGACTCCTCCAGGGAAGACACCCGAGATGATTTTTCTCCTTGGACAAAGCTCCATCCTCTCTGATGCATCCGAGACTTGTTGCAGCTATGTCCCTGAGTCTTTTTTCTCGCGGTTTAGGGTTCTGTCACCCCAGGTAGCAACCCCAGACTCCTCCAGGGAAGATACCCGAGATGATTTTTCTCCTTGGACAATGCTCCATCTTCTGGGATGCATCTGAGATTCCTCCCAGGCGTCTCCCGCAGACATTTTTCCGGTGGTTTGGGTCCCTGTAATCCCGGGTAGCAACCCCAGACTCCTCCAGGGAAGACACCCGAGATGATTTTTCTCCTTGGACAAAGATCCATCCTCTGGGATGCATCCGAGACTTGTCGCAGCTATGTCCCTGAGTCTTTTTTCTCGCGGTTTAGGGTTCTGTCATCCCATGTAGCAACCCCAGACTCCTCCAGGGAAGATACCCGAGATGATTTTTCTCCTTGGACAATGCTCCATCTTCTGGGATGCATCTGAGATTCCTCCCAGGCGTCTCCCGCAGACATTTTTCCTGTGGTTTGGGTCCCTGTGATCCCGGGTAGCAACCCCAGACTCCTCCAGGGAAGACAACCAAGATGATTTTTCTCTCTTGACATCGGTCCATCCTGCAGGATCTACCCAGAACTCCTCCCAGGTATATCCCGCAGAGTTTTCTCCAGTGCTTTAGGGCCCTGTGATCCCGGGTAGCAACCCCAGACTCCTCCAGGGAAGATACCCGAGATGATTTTTCTCCTTGGACAATGCTCCATCTTCTGGGATGCATCTGAGATTCCTCCCAGGCGTCTCCCGCAGACATTTTTCCGTTGGTTTCGGTCCCTGTAATCCGGGGTAGCAACCCCAGACTCCTCCAGGGAAGACACCCGAGATGATTTTTCTCCTTGGACAAAGATCCATCCTCTGGGATGCATCTGAGATTCCTCCCAGGCGTCTCCCGCAGACATTTTTCCTGTGGTTTGGGTCCCTGTAATCCCGGGTAGCAACCCCAGACTCCTCCAGGGAAGATACCCGAGATAATTTTTCTCCTTGGACAATGGTCCATCTTCTGGGATGCATCTGAGATTCCTCCCAGGCGATTCCCGCAGATGTTTTTCCTGTGGTTTGGGTCCCTGTAATCCCGGGTAGCAACCCCAGACTCCTCCAGGGAAGATACCCGAGATGATTTTTCTCCTTGGACAATGCTCCATCTTCTGGGATGCATCTGAGATTCCTCCCAGGCGACTCCCGCAGATATTTTTCCGGTGGTTTGGGTCCCTGTAATCCCGGGTAGCAACCCCTGACTCCTCCAGGGAACATACCAGAAATGATTTTTCTCCTTGGACATATCTCCATCCTCTGGGATGCATCCGAGACTTGTCGTAGCTATGTCCCTGAGTCACTTTTCTCGCGGTTTAGGGTTCTGTCATCCCCGGTAGCAACCCCAGACTCCTCCAGGGAAGATACCCGAGATAATTTTTCTCCTTGGACAATGCTCCATCTTCTGGGATGCATCTGAGATTCCTCCCAGGCGTCTCCCGCAGACATTTTTCCTGTGGTTTTGGTCCCTGTAATCCCGGGTAGCAACCCCAGACTCCTCCAGGGAACATACCAGAAATGATTTTTCTCCTTGGACATATCTCCATCCTCTGGGATGCATCCGAGACTTGTCGTAGCTAAGTCCCTGAGTCACTTTTCTCGCGGTTTAGGGTTCTGTCATCCCCGGTAGCAACCCCAGACTCGTCCAGGGAAGACACCCAAGATGATTTTTCTCTCTTGACAGTGGTCCATCCTGTGGGATCTTCCCAGAACTCCTCCCAGGCCTCTCCCGCAGAGTTTTCTCCAGCGCTTTAGGGCCCAGTGATACAGGGTAGCAAACCCAGACTCCTCCAGGGAAGATATCCGAGATGATTTTTCTCCTTGGACAAAGCTCCATCCTCTGGGATGCATCCGAGACTTGTCTCAGCTATGTCCCTGAGTCTTTTTTCTCGCGGTTTAGGGTTCTGTCATCCCAGGTAGCAACCCCAGACTCCTGCAGGGAAGATACCCGAGATGATTTTTCTCCTTGGACAATGCTCCATCTTCTGGGATGCATCTGAGATTCCTCCCAGGCGATTCCCGCAGACATTTTTCCGATGGTTTGGGTCCCTGTAATCCCGGGTACCAACCGCAGACTCCTCCAGGGAAGACACCCGAGATGATTTTTCTCCTTGGACAAAGCTCCATCCTCTGGGAAGCATCCGAGACTCCTTGCAGGTATGTCCCTGAGTCTTTATTCCGGTGGTTTAGGGCCCTGTGATCCCGGGTAGCAAACCCAGACTCCTCCAGGGAAGATACCCGAGATGATTTTTCTCCTTGGACAATGCTCCATCTTCTGGGATGCATCTAAGATTCCTCCCAGGCGATTCCCGCAGATGTTTTTCCTGTGGTTTGGGTCCCTGTAATCCCGGGTAGCAACCCCAGACTCCTCCAGGGAAGATACCCGAGATAATTTTTCTCCTTGGACAATGCTCCATCTTCTGGGATGCATCTAAGATTCCTCCCAGGCGATTCCCGCAGATGTTTTTCCTGTGGTTTGGGTCCCTGTAATCCCGGGTAGCAACCCAAGACTCCTCCAGGATAGATACCTGAGATGATTTTTCTCCTTGGACATATCTCCATCTTCTGGGATGCATCCGAGACTTGTCGCAGCTATGTCCCTGAGTCTTTTTTCCCGCGGTTTAGGGTTCTGTCATCCCCGGTAGCAAACCCAGACTCCTCCAGGGAAGATACCCGAGATAATTTTTCTCCTTGGACAATACTCCATCCTTTGGGAAGCATCCGAGACTCCTTGCAGTTATGTCCCTGAGTCTTTATTCCGGTGGTTTAGGGCCCTGTGATCCCGAGTAGCAACCCCAGACTCCTCCAGGGAAGATACCCGAGATGATTTTTCTCCTTGGACAATGCTCCATCTTCTGGGATGCATCTGAGATTCCTCCCAGGCGATTCCCGCAGATGTTTTTCCTGTGGTTTGGGTCCCTGTAATCCCGGGTAGCAACCCCAGACTCCTCCAGGGAAGATACCCGAGATGATTTTTCTCCTTGGACAATGCTCCATCTTCTGGGATGCATCTGAGATTCCTCCCAGGCGTCTCCCGCAGACATTTTTCCGGTGGTTTGGGTCCCTGTAATCCCGGGTAGCAACCCCAGACTCCTCCAGTGAACATACCAGAAATGATTTTTCTCCTTGGACATATCTCCATCCTCTGGGATGCATCCGAGACTTGTCGTAGCTAAGTCCCTGAGTCACTTTTCTCGCGGTTTAGGGTTCTGTCATCCCCGGTAGCAACCCCAGACTCCTCCAGGGAAGACACCCAAGATGATTTTTCTCTCTTGACAGTGGTCCATCCTGTGGGATCTTCCCAGAACTCCTCCCAGGCCTCTCCCGCAGAGTTTTCTCCAGCGCTTTAGGGCCCAGTGATACAGGGTAGCAAACCCAGACTCCTCCAGGGAAGATATCCGAGATGATTTTTCTCCTTGGACAAAGCTCCATCCTCTGGGATGCATCCGAGACTTGTCTCAGCTATGTCCCTGAGTCTTTTTTCTCGCGGTTTAGGGTTCTGTCATCCCAGGTAGCAACCCCAGACTCCTGCAGGGAAGATACCCGAGATGATTTTTCTCCTTGGACAATGCTCCATCTTCTGGGATGCATCTGAGATTCCTCCCAGGCGTCTCCCGCAGACATTTTTCCGGTGGTTTGGGTCCCTGTAATCCCGGGTAGCAACCGCAGACTCCTCCAGGGAAGACACCCGAGATGATTTTTCTCCTTGGACAAAGCTCCATCCTCTCTGATGCATCCGAGACTTGTTGCAGCTATGTCCCTGAGTCTTTTTTCTCGCGGTTTAGGGTTCTGTCACCCCAGGTAGCAACCCCAGGCTCCTCCAGGGAAGATACCCGAGATGATTTTTCTCCTTGGACAATGCTCCATCTTCTGGGATGCATCTGAGATTCCTCCCAGGCGATTCCCGCAGATGTTTTTCCTGTGGTTTGGGTCCCTGTAATCCCGGTTAGCAACCCCAGACTTCTCCAGGAAAGATACCCGAGATAATTTTTCTCCTTGGACAAAGCTCCATCCTCTGGGAAGCATCCGAGACTCCTTGCAGGTATGTCCCTGAGTCTTTATTCCGGTGGTTTAGGGCCCTGTGATCCCGGGTAGCAAACCCAGACTCCTCCAGGGAAGATACCCGAGATGATTTTTCTCCTTGGACAATGCTCCATCTTCTGGGATGCATCTGAGATTCCTCCCAGGCGATTCCCGCAGATGTTTTTCCTGTGGTTTGGGTCCCTGTAATCCCGGGTAGCAACCCAAGACTCCTCCAGGATAGATACCCGAGATAATTTTTCTCCTTGGACAAAGCTCCATCCTCTGGGAAGCATCCGAGACTCCTTGCAGGTATGTCCCTGAGTCTTTATTCCGGTGGTTTAGGGCCCTGTGATCCCGGGTAGCAACACCAGACTCCTCCAGGGAAGATACCCGAGATGATTTTTCTCCTTGGACAATGCTCCATCTTCTGGGATGCATCTGAGATTCCTCCCAGGCGATTCCCACAGATGTTTTTCCGGTGGTTTGGGTCCCTGTAATCCCGGGTAGCAACCCCAGACTCCTCCAGGGAAGATACCCGAGATGATTTTTCTCCTTGGACAATGCTCCATCCTCTGGGATGCGTCTGAGATTCCTCCCAGGCGTCTCCCGCAGACATATTTCCGGTAGTTTGGGTCCCTGTAATCCCGGGTAGCAACCCCTGACTCCTCCAGGGAAGATAGCTGAGATGATTTTTCTCCTTGGACATATCTCCATCTTCTGGGATGCATCCGAGACTTGTCGCAGCTATGTCCCTGAGTCTTTTTTCCCGCGGTTTAGGGTTCTGTCATCCCCGGTAGCAACCCCAGACTCCTCCAGGGAAGACACCCAAGATGATTTTTCTCTCTTGACAGTGGTCCATCCTGTGGGATCTACTCAGAACTCCTCCCAGGCCTCTCCCGCAGAGTTTTCTCCAGTGCTTTAGGGCCCAGTGATACAGGGTAGCAACCCCAGACTCCTCCAGGGAAGATATCCGAGATGATTTTTCTCCTTGGACAAAGCTCCATCCTCTGGGATGCATCCGAGACTTGTCTCAGCTATGTCCCTGAGTCTTTTTTCTCGCGGTTTAGGGTTCTGTCATCCCAGGTAGCAACCCCAGACTCCTCCAGGGAAGATACCCGAGATGATTTTTCTCCTTGGACAATGCTCCATCTTTAGGGATGCATCTGAGATTCCTCCCAGGTGTCTCCCGCAGACATTTTTCCGGTGGTTTGGGTCCCTGTAATCCCAGTTAGCAACCACAGACTCCTCCAGGGAAGACACCCGAGATGATTTTTCTCCTTGGACAAAGCTCCATCCTCTCTGATGCATCCGAGACTTGTTGCAGCTATGTCCCTGAGTCTTTTTTCTCGCGGTTTAGGGTTCTGTCACCCCAGGTAGCAACCCCAGACTCCTCCAGGGAAGATACCCGAGATGATTTTTCTCCTTGGACAATGCTCCATCTTCTGGGATGCATCTGAGATTCCTCCCAGGCGTCTCCCGCAGACATTTTTCCGGTGGTTTGGGTCCCTGTAATCCCGGGTAGCAACCCCAGACTCCTCCAGGGAAGACACCCGAGATGATTTTTCTCCTTGGACAAAGATCCATCCTCTGGGATGCATCCGAGACTTGTCGCAGCTATGTCCCTGAGTCTTTTTTCTCGCGGTTTAGGGTTCTGTCATCCCATGTAGCAACCCCAGACTCCTCCAGGGAAGATACCCGAGATGATTTTTCTCCTTGGACAATGCTCCATCTTCTGGGATGCATCTGAGATTCCTCCCAGGCGTCTCCCGCAGACATTTTTCCTGTGGTTTGGGTCCCTTTGATCCCGGGTAGCAACCCCAGACTCCTCCAGGGAAGACACCCAAGATGATTTTTCTCTCTTGACATCGGTCCATCCTGCAGGATCTACCCAGAACTCCTCCCAGGTATATCCCGCAGAGTTTTCTCCAGTGCTTTAGGGCCCTGTGATGCCGGGTAGCAACCCCAGACTCCTCCAGGGAAGATACCCGAGATGATTTTTCTCCTTGGACAATGCTCCATCTTCTGGGATGCATCTGAGATTCCTCCCAGGCGTCTCCCGCAGACATTTTTCCTGTGGTTTGGGTCCCTGTAATCCCGGGTAGCAACCCCAGACTCCTCCAGGGAAGATACCCGAGATAATTTTTCTCCTTGGACAATGCTCCATCTTCTGGGATGCATCTGAGATTCCTCCCAGGCGATTCCCGCAGATGTTTTTCCTGTGGTTTGGGTCCCTGTAATCCTGGGTAGCAACCCCAGACTCCTCCAGGGAAGATACCCGAGATGATTTTTCTCCTTGGACAATGCTCCATCTTCTGGGATGCATCTGAGATTCCTCCCAGGCGATTCCCGCAGATGTTTTTCCTGTGGTTTGGGTCCCTGTAATCCCGAGTAGCAACCCCAGACTCCTCCAGGGAACATACCAGAAATGATTTTTCTCCTTGGACATATCTCCATCCTCTGGGATGCATCCGAGACTTGTCGTAGCTATGTCCCTGAGTCACTTTTCTCGCGGTTTAGGGTTCTGTCATCCCCGGTAGCAACCCCAGACTCCTCCAGGGAAGACACCCAAGATGATTTTTCTCTCTTGACAGTGGTCCATCCTGTGGGATCTTCCCAGAACTCCTCCCAGGCCTCTCCCGCAGAGTTTTCTCTAGCGCTTTAGGGCCCAGTGATACAGGGTAGCAACCCCAGACTCCTCCAGGGAAGATATCCGAGATGATTTTTCTCCTTGGACAAAGCTCCATCCTCTGGGATGCATCCGAGACTTGTCTCAGCTATGTCCCTGAGTCTTTTTTCTCGCGGTTTAGGGTTCTGTCATCCCAGGTAGCAACCCCAGACTCCTGCAGGGAAGATACCCGAGATGATTTTTCTCCTTGGACAATGCTCCATCTTCTGGGATGCATCTGAGATTCCTCCCAGGCGTCTCCCGCAGACATTTTTCCGGTGGTTTGGGTCCCTGTAATCCCGGGTAGCAACCGCAGACTCCTCCAGGGAAGACACCCGAGATGATTTTTCTCCTTGGACAAAGCTCCATCCTCTCTGATGCATCCGAGACTTGTTGCAGCTATGTCCCTGAGTCTTTTTTCTCGCGGTTTAGGGTTCTGTCATCCCAGGTAGCAACCCCAGACTCCTGCAGGGAAGATACCCGAGATGATTTTTCTCCTTGGACAATGCTCCATCTTCTGGGATGCATCTGAGATTCCTCCCAGGCGATTCCCGCAGATTTTTTTCCTGTGGTTTGGGTCCCTGTAATCCCGGTTAGCAACCCCAGACTCCTCCAGGAAAGATACCCGAGATAATTTTTCTCCTTGGACAAAGCTCCATCCTCTGGGAAGCATCCGAGACTCCTTGCAGGTATGTCCCTGAGTCTTTATTCCGGTGGTTTAGGGCCCTGTGATCCTGGGTAGCAAACCCAGACTCCTCCAGGGAAGATACCCGAGATGATTTTTCTCCTTGGACAATGCTCCATCTTCTGGGATGCATCTGAGATTCCTCCCAGTCGTCTCCCGCAGACATTTTTCCGGTGGTTTGGGTCCCTGTAATCCCGGGTAGCAACCCCAGACTCCTCCAGGGAAGACACCCGAGATGATTTTTCTCCTTGGACAAAGCTCCATCCTCTCTGATGCATCCGAGACTTGTCGCAGCTATGTCCCTGAGTCTTTTTTCTCGCGGTTTAGGGTTCTGTCATCCCAGGTAGCAACCCCAGACTCCTCCAGGGAAGATACCCGAGATGATTTTTCTCCTTGGACAATGCTCCATCTTCTGGGATGCATCTGAGATTCCTCCCAGGCGTCTCCCGCAGACATTTTTCCGGTGGTTTGGGTCCCTGTAATCCCGGGTAGCAACCCCAGACTCCTCCAGGGAAGACACCCGAGATGATTTTTCTCCTTGGACAAAGATCCATCCTCTGGGATGCATCCGAGACTTGTCGCAGCTATGTCCCTGAGTCTTTTTTCTCGCGGTTTAGGGTTCTGTCATCCCATGTAGCAACACCAGACTCCTCCAGGGAAGATACCCGAGATGATTTTTCTCCTTGGACAATGCTCCATCTTCTGGGATGCATCTGAGATTCCTCCCAGGCGTCTCCCACAGACATTTTTCCTGTGGTTTGGGTCCCTGTGATCCCGGGTAGCAACCCCAGACTCCTCCAGGGAAGACACCCAAGATGATTTTTCTCTCTTGACATCGGTCCATCCTGCAGGATCTACCCAGAACTCCTCCCAGGTATATCCCGCAGAGTTTTCTCCAGTGCTTTAGGGCCCTGTGATCCCGGGTAGCAACCCCAGACTCCTCCAGGGAAGATACCCGAGATGATTTTTCTCCTTGGACAATGCTCCATCTTCTGGGATGCATCTGAGATTCCTCCCAGGCGTCTCCCGCAGACATTTTTCCGGTGGTTTGGGTCCCTGTAATCCCGGTAGCAACCCCAGACTCCTCCAGGGAACATACCAGAAATGATTTTTCTCCTTGGACATATCTCCATCCTCTGGGATGCATCCGAGACTTGTCGTATCTATGTCCCTGAGTCACTTTTCTCGCGGTTTAGGGTTCTGTCATCCCCGGTAGCAACCCCAGACTCCTCCAGTGAAGACACCCAAGATGATTTTTCTCTCTTGACAGTGGTCCATCCTGTGGGATCTACCCAGAACTCCTCCCAGGCCTCTCCCGCAGAGTTTTCTCCAGTGCTTTAGGGCCCAGTGATACAGGGTAGCAACCCCAGACTCCTCCAGGGAAGATATCCGAGATGATTTTTCTCCTTGGACAAAGCTCCATCCTCTGGGATGCATCCGAGACTTGTCTCAGCTATGTCCCTGAGTCTTTTTTCTCGCGGTTTAGGGTTCTGTCATCCCAGATAGCAACCCCAGACTCCTCCAGGGAAGATACCCGAGATGATTTTTCTCCTTGGACAATGCTCCATCTTCTTGGATGCATCTGACATTCCTCCCAGGTGTCTCCCGCAGACATTTTTCCGGTGGTTTGGGTCCCTGTAATCCCAGTTAGCAACCACAGACTCCTCCAGGGAAGACACCCGAGATGATTTTTCTCCTTGGACAAAGCTCCATCCTCTCTGATGCATCCGAGACTTGTTGCAGCTATGTCCCTGAGTCTTTTTTCTCACGGTTTAGGGTTCTGTCACCCCAGGTAGCAACCCCAGGCTCCTCCAGGGAAGATACCCGAGATGATTTTTCTCCTTGGACAATGCTCCATCTTCTGGGATGCATCTGAGATTCCTCCCAGGCGTCTCCCGCAGACATTTTTCCGGTGGTTTGGGTCCCTGTAATCCCGGGTAGCAACCCCAGACTCCTCCAGGGAAGACACCCGAGATGATTTTTCTCCTTGGACAAAGCTCCATCCTCTCTGATGCATCCGAGACTTGTCGCAGCTATGTCCCTGAGTCTTTTTTCTCGCGGTTTAGGGTTCTGTCATCCCAGGTAGCAACCCCAGACTCCTCCAGGGAAGATACCCGAGATGATTTTTCTCCTTGGACAATGCTCCATCTTCTGGGATGCATCTGAGATTCCTCCCAGGCGTCTCCCGCAGACATTTTTCCGGTGGTTTGGGTCCCTGTAATCCCGGGTAGCAACCCCAGACTCCTCCAGGGAAGACACCCGAGATGATTTTTCTCCTTGGACAAAGATCCATCCTCTGGGATGCATCCGAGACTTGTCGCAGCTATGTCCCTGAGTCTTTTTTCTCGCGGTTTAGGGTTCTGTCATCCCATGTAGCAACCCCAGACTCCTCCAGGGAAGATACCCGAGATGATTTTTCTCCTTGGACAATGCTCCATCTTCTGGGATGCATCTGAGATTCCTCCCAGGCGTCTCCCGCAGACATTTTTCCTGTGGTTTGGGTCCCTGTGATCCCGGGTAGCAACCCCAGACTCCTCCAGGGAAGACACCCAAGATGATTTTTCTCTCTTGACATCGGTCCATCCTGCAGGATCTACCCAGAACTCCTCCCAGGTATATCCCGCAGAGTTTTCTCCAGTGCTTTAGGGCCCTGTGATCCCGGGTAGCAAGCCCAGACTCCTCCAGGGAAGATACCCGAGATGATTTTTCTCCTTGGACAATGCTCCATCTTCTGGGATGCATCTGAGATTCCTCCCAGGCATCTCCCGCAGACATTTTTCCTGTGGTTTGGGTCCCTGTAATCCCGGGTAGCAACCGCAGACTCCTCCAGGGAAGATACCCGAGATAATTTTTCTCCTTGGACAATGCTCCATCTTCTGGGATGCATCTGAGATTCCTCCCAGGCGATTCCCGCAGATGTTTTTCCTGTGGTTTGGGTCCCTGTAATCCCGGGTAGCAACCCCAGACTCCTCCAGGGAAGATACCCGAGATGATTTTTCTCCTTGGACAATGCTCCATCTTCTGGGATGCATCTGAGATTCCTCCCAGGCGTCTCCCGCAGACATTTTTCCGGTGGTTTGGGTCCCTGTAATCCCGGGTAGCAACCCCAGACTCCTCCAGGGAAGACACCCGAGATGATTTTTCTCCTTGGACAAAGATCCATCCTCTGGGATGCATCCGAGACTTGTCGCAGCTATGTCCCTGAGTCTTTTTTCTCGCGGTTTAGGGTTCTGTCATCCCATGTAGCAACCCCAGACTCCTCCAGGGAAGATACCCGAGATGATTTTTCTCCTTGGACAATGCTCAATCTTCTGGGATGCATCTGAGATTCCTCCCAGGCGTCTCCCGCAGACATTTTTCCGGTGGTTTGGGTCCCTGTAATCCCGGTAGCAACCCCAGACTCCTCCAGGGAACATACCAGAAATGATTTTTCTCCTTGGACATATCTCCATCCTCTGGGATGCATCCGAGACTTGTCGTAGCTATGTCCCTGAGTCACTTTTCTCGCGGTTTAGGGTTCTGTCATCCCCGGTAGCAACCCCAGACTCCTCCAGGGAAGACACCCAAGATGATTTTTCTCTCTTGACAGTGGTCCATCCTGTGGGATCTACCCAGAACTCCTCCCAGGCCTCTCCCGCAGAGTTTTCTCCAGTGCTTTAGGGCCCAGTGATACAGGGTAGCAACCCCAGACTCCTCCAGGGAAGATATCCGAGATGATTTTTCTCCTTGGACAAAGCTCCATCCTCTGGGATGCATCCGAGACTTGTCTCAGCTATGTCCCTGAGTCTTTTTTCTCGCGGTTTAGGGTTCTGTCATCCCAGGTAGCAACCCCAGACTCCTCCAGGGAAGATACCCGAGATAATTTTTCTCCTTGGACAATGCTCCATCTTCTGGGATGCATCTGAGATTCCTCCCAGGTGTCTCCCGCAGACATTTTTCCGGTGGTTTGGGTCCCTGTAATCCCAGTTAGCAACCACAGACTCCTCCAGGGAAGACACCCGAGATGATTTTTCTCCTTGGACAAAGCTCCATCCTCTCTGATGCATCCGAGACTTGTCGCAGCTATGTCCCTGAGTCTTTTTTCTCGCGGTTTAGGGTTCTGTCATCCCAGGTAGCAACCCCAGACTCCTGCAGGGAAGATACCCGAGATGATTTTTCTCCTTGGACAATGCTCCATCTTCTGGGATGCATCTGAGATTCCTCCCAGGCGTCTCCCGCAGACATTTTTCCGGTGGTTTGGGTCCCTGTAATCCCGGGTAGCAACCCCAGACTCCTCCAGGGAAGACACCCGAGATGATTTTTCTCCTTGGACAAAGATCCATCCTCTGGGATGCATCCCAGACTTGTCGCAGCTATGTCCCTGAGTCTTTTTTCTCGCGGTTTAGGGTTCTGTCATCCCATGTAGCAACCCCAGACTCCTCCAGGGAAGATACCCGAGATGATTTTTCTCCTTGGACAATGCTCCATCTTCTGGGATGCATCTGAGATTCCTCCCAGGCGTCTCCCGCAGACATTTTTCCTGTGGTTTGGGTCCCTGTAATCCCGGGTAGCAACCCCAGACTCCTCCAGGGAAGATACCCGAGATGATTTTTCTCCTTGGACAATGCTCCATCTTCTGGGATGCATCTGAGATTCCTCCCAGGCGTCTCCCGCAGACATTTTTCCGGTGGTTTGGGTCCCTGTAATCCCGGGTAGCAACCCCAGACTCCTCCAGGGAAGATACCCGAGATGATTTTTCTCCTTGGACATATCTCCATCCTCTGGGATGCATCCGAGACTTGTCGTATCTATGTCCCTGAGTCACTTTTCTCGCGGTTTAGGGTTCTGTCATCCCCGGTAGCAACCCCAGACTCCTCCAGGGAAGACACCCAAGATGATTTTTCTCTCTTGACAGTGGTCCATCCTGTGGGATCTTCCCAGAACTCCTCCCAGGCCTCTCCCGCAGAGTTTTCTCCAGCGCTTTAGGGCCCAGTGATACAGGGTAGCAACCCCAGACTCCTCCAGGGAAGATATCCGAGATGATTTTTCTCCTTGGACAAAGCTCCATCCTCTGGGATGCATCCGAGACTTGTCTCAGCTATGTCCCTGAGTCTTTTTTCTCGCGGTTTAGGGTTCTGTCATCCCAGGTAGCAACCCCAGACTCCTGCAGGGAAGATACCCGAGATGATTTTTCTCCTTGGACAATGCTCCATCTTCTGGGATGCATCTGAGATTCCTCCCAGGCGTCTCCCGCAGACATTTTTCTGGTGGTTTGGGTCCCTGTAATCCCGGGTAGCAACCGCAGACTCCTCCAGGGAAGATACCCGAGATGATTTTTCTCCTTGGACAAAGCTCCATCCTCTCTGATGCATCCGAGACTTGTCGCAGCTATGTCCCTGAGTCTTTTTTCTCGCGGTTTAGGGTTCTGTCACCCCAGGTAGCAACCCCAGGCTCCTCCAGGGAAGATACCCGAGATGATTTTTCTCCTTGGACAATGCTCCATCTTCTGGGATGCATCTGAGATTCCTCCCAGGCGATTCCCGCAGATGTTTTTCCTGTGGTTTGGGTCCCTGTAATCCCGGTTAGCAACCCCAGACTCCTCCAGGAAAGATACCCGAGATAATTTTTCTCCTTGGACAAAGCTCCATCCTCTGGGAAGCATCCGAGACTCCTTGCAGGTATGTCCCTGAGTCTTTATTCTGGTGGTTTAGGGCCCTGTGATCCTGGGTAGCAAACCCAGACTCCTCCAGGGAAGATACCCGAGATGATTTTTCTCCTTGGACAATGCTCCATCTTCTGGGATGCATCTGAGATTCCTCCCAGGCGTCTCCCGCAGACATTTTTCCGGTGGTTTGGGTCCCTGTAATCCCGGGTAGGAACCCCAGACTCCTCCAGGGAAGACACCCGAGATGATTTTTCTCCTTGGACAAAGCTCCATCCTCTGTGATGCATCCGAGACTTGTCGCAGCTATGTCCCTGAGTCTTTTTTCTCGCGGTTTAGGGTTCTGTCATCCCATGTAGCAACCCCAGACTCCTCCAGGGAAGATACCCGAGATGATTTTTCTCCTTGGACAATGCTCCATCTTCTGGGATGCATCTGAGATTCCTCCCAGGCGATTCCCGCAGATGTTTTTCCTGTGGTTTGGGTCCCTGTGATCCCGGGTAGCAACCCCAGACTCCTCCAGGGAAGATACCCGAGATAATTTTTCTCCTTGGACAATACTCCATCCTCTGGGAAGCATCCGAGACTCCTTGCAGGTATGTCCCTGAGTCTTTATTCCGGTGGTTTAGGGCCCTGTGATCCCGAGTAGCAACCCCAGACTCCTCCAGGGAAGATACCCGAGATGATTTTTCTCCTTGGACAATGCTCCATCTTCTGGGATGCATCTGAGATTCCTCCCAGGCGTCTCCCGCAGACATTTTTCCGGTGGTTTGGGTCCCTGTAATCCCGGTAGCAACCCCAGACTCCTCCAGGGAACATACCAGAAATGATTTTTCTCCTTGGACATATCTCCATCCTCTGGGATGCATCCGAGACTTCTCGTAGCTATGTCCCTGAGTCACTTTTCCCGCGGTTTAGGGTTCTGTCATCCCCGGTAGCAACCCCAGACTCCTCCAGGGAAGACACCCAAGATGATTTTTCTCTCTTGACAGTGGTCCATCCTGTGGGATCTACCCAGAACTCCTCCCAGGCCTCTCCCGCAGAGTTTTCTCCAGTGCTTTAGGGCCCAGTGATACAGGGTAGCAACCCCAGACTCCTCCAGGGAAGATATCCGAGATGATTTTTCTCCTTGGACAAAGCTCCATCCTCTGGGATGCATCCGAGACTTGTCTCAGCTATGTCCCTGAGTCTTTTTTCTCGCGGTTTAGTGTTCTGTCATCCCAGGTAGCAACCCCAGACTCCTCCAGGGAAGATACCCGAGATGATTTTTCTCCTTGGACAATGCTCCATCTTCTTGGATGCATCTGACATTCCTCCCAGGTGTCTCCCGCAGACATTTTTCCGGTGGTTTGGGTCCCTGTAATCCCAGTTAGCAACCACAGACTCCTCCAGGGAAGACACCCGAGATGATTTTTCTCCTTGGACAAAGCTCCATCCTCTCTGATGCATCCGAGACTTGTTGCAGCTATGTCCCTGAGTCTTTTTTCTCGCGGTTTAGGGTTCTGTCACCCCAGGTAGCAACCCCAGGCTCCTCCAGGGAAGATACCCGAGATGATTTTTCTCCTTGGACAATGCTCCATCTTCTGGGATGCATCTGAGATTCCTCCCAAGCGTCTCCCGCAGACATTTTTCCGGTGGTTTGGGTCCCTGTAATCCCGGGTAGCAACCCCAGACTCCTCCAGGGAAGACACCCGAGATGATTTTTCTCCTTGGACAAAGCTCCATCCTCTCTGATGCATCCGAGACTTGTCGCAGCTATGTCCCTGAGTCTTTTTTCTCGCGGTTTAGGGTTCTGTCATCCCAGGTAGCAACCCCAGACTCCTCCAGGGAAGATACCCGAGATGATTTTTCTCCTTGGACAATGCTCCATCTTCTGGGATGCATCTGAGATTCCTCCCAGGCGTCTCCCGCAGACATTTTTCCGGTGGTTTGGGTCCCTGTAATCCCGGGTAGCAACCCCAGACTCCTCCAGGGAAGACACCCGAGATGATTTTTCTCCTTGGACAAAGATCCATCCTCTGGGATGCATCCGAGACTTGTCGCAGCTATGTCCCTGAGTCTTTTTTCTCGCGGTTTAGGGTTCTGTCATCCCATGTAGCAACCCCAGACTCCTCCAGGGAAGATACCCGAGATGATTTTTCTCCTTGGACAATGCTCCATCTTCTGGGATGCATCTGAGATTCCTCCCAGGCGTCTCCCACAGACATTTTTCCTGTGGTTTGGGTCCCTGTGATCCCGGGTAGCAACCCCAGACTCCTCCAGGGAAGACACCCGAGATGATTTTTCTCCTTGGACAAAGATCCATCCTCTGGGATGCATCCGAGACTTGTCGCAGCTATGTCCCTGAGTCTTTTTTCTCGCGGTTGAGGGTTCTGTCATCCCAGGTAGCAACCCCAGACTCCTCCAGGGAAGACACCCAAGATGATTTTTCTCTCTTGACATCGGTCCATCCTGCAGGATCTACCCAGAACTCCTCCCAGGTATATCCCGCAGAGTTTTCTCCAGTGCTTTAGGGCCCTGTGATCCCGGGTAGCAAGCCCAGACTCCTCCAGGGAAGATACCCGAGATGATTTTTCTCCTTGGACAATGCTCCATCTTCTGGGATGCATCTGAGATTCCTCCCAGGCGTCTCCCGCAGACATTTTTCCTGTGGTTTGGGTCCCTGTAATCCCGGGTAGCAACCCCAGACTCCTCCAGGGAAGATACCCGAGATGATTTTTCTCCTTGGACAAAGCTCCATCCTCTGGGATGCATCCGAGACTTGTCTCAGCTATGTCCCTGAGTCTTTTTTCTCGCGGTTTAGGGTTCTGTCATCCCAGGTAGCAACCCCAGACTCCTGCAGGGAAGATACCCGAGATGATTTTTCTCCTTGGACAATGCTCCATCTTCTGGGATGCATCTGAGATTCCTCCCAGGCGTCTCCCGCAGACATTTTTCTGGTGGTTTGGGTCCCTGTAATCCCGGGTAGCAACCGCAGACTCCTCCAGGGAAGATACCCGAGATGATTTTTCTCCTTGGACAAAGCTCCATCCTCTCTGATGCATCCGAGACTTGTTGCAGCTATGTCCCTGAGTCTTTTTTCTCGCGGTTTAGGGTTCTGTCACCCCAGGTAGCAACCCCAGGCTCCTCCAGGGAAGATACCCGAGATGATTTTTCTCCTTGGACAATGCTCCATCTTCTGGGATGCATCTGAGATTCCTCCCAGGCGATTCCCGCAGATGTTTTTCCTTTGGTTTGGGTCCCTGTAATCCCGGTTAGCAACCCCAGACTCCTCCAGGAAAGATACCCGAGATAATTTTTCTCCTTGGACAAAGCTCCATCCTCTGGGAAGCATCCGAGACTCCTTGCAGGTATGTCCCTGAGTATTTATTCTGGTGGTTTAGGGCCCTGTGATCCTGGGTAGCAAACCCAGACTCCTCCAGGGAAGATACCCGAGATGATTTTTCTCCTTGGACAATGCTCCATCTTCTGGGATGCATCTGAGATTCCTCCCAGGCGTCTCCCGCAGACATTTTTCCGGTGGTTTGGGTCCCTGTAATCCCGGGTAGCAACCCCAGACTCCTCCAGGGAAGACACCCGAGATGATTTTTCTCCTTGGACAAAGCTCCATCCTCTGTGATGCATCCGAGACTTGTCGCAGCTATGTCCCTGAGTCTTTTTTCTCGCGGTTTAGGGTTCTGTCATCCCAGGTAGCAACCCCAGACTCCTCCAGGGAAGATACCCGAGATGATTTTTCTCCTTGGACAATGCTCCATCTTCTGGGATGCATCTGAGATTCCTCCCAGGCGTCTCCCGCAGACATTTTTCCTGTGGTTTGGGTCCCTGTAATCCCGGGTAGCAACCCCAGACTCCTCCAGGGAAGATACCCGAGATAATTTTTCTCCTTGGACAATACTCCATCCTCTGGGAAGCATCCGAGACTCCTTGCAGGTATGTCCCTGAGTCTTTATTCCGGTGGTTTAGGGCCCTGTGATCCCGAGTAGCAACCCCAGACTCCTCCAGGGAAGATACCCGAGATGATTTTTCTCCTTGGACAATGCTCCATCTTCTGGGATGCATCTGAGATTCCTCCCAGGCGATTCCCGCAGATGTTTTTCCTGTGGTTTGGGTCCCTGTAATCCCGGGTAGCAACCCCAGACTCCTCCAGGGAAGATACCCGAGATAATTTTTCTCCTTGGACAATGCTCCATCTTCTGGGATGCATCTGAGATTCCTCCCAGGCGATTCCCGCAGATGTTTTTCCTGTGGTTTGGGTCCCTGTAATCCCGGGTAGCAACCCCAGACTCCTCCAGGGAAGATACCCGAGATGATTTTTCTCCTTGGACAATGCTCCATCTTCTGGGATGCATCTGAGATTCCTCCCAGGCGTCTCCCGCAGACATTTTTCCGGTGGTTTGGGTCCCTGTAATCCCGGTAGCAACCCCAGACTCCTCCAGGGAACATACCAGAAATGATTTTTCTCCTTGGACATATCTCCATCCTCTGGGATGCATCCGAGACTTGTCGTAGCTATGTCCCTGAGTCACTTTTCTCGCGGTTTAGGGTTCTGTCATCCCCGGTAGCAACCCCAGACTCCTCCAGGGAAGACACCCAAGATGATTTTTCTCTCTTGACAGTGGTCCATCCTGTGGGATCTACCCAGAACTCCTCCCAGGCCTCTCCCGCAGAGTTTTCTCCAGTGCTTTAGGGCCCAGTGATACAGGGTAGCAACCCCAGACTCCTCCAGGGAAGATATCCGAGATGATTTTTCTGCTTGGACAAAGCTCCATCCTCTGGGATGCATCCGAGACTTGTCTCAGCTATGTCCCTGAGTCTTTTTTCTCGCGGTTTAGGGTTCTGTCATCCCAGGTAGCAACCCCAGACTCCTCCAGGGAAGATACCCGAGATGATTTTTCTCCTTGGACAATGCTCCATCTTCTGGGATGCATCTGAGATTCCTCCCAGGTGTCTCCCGCAGACATTTTTCCGGTGGTTTGGGTCCCTGTAATCCCAGTTAGCAACCACAGACTCCTCCAGGGAAGACACCCGAGATGATTTTTCTCCTTGGACAAAGCTCCATCCTCTCTGATGCATCCGAGACTTGTTGCAGCTATGTCCCTGAGTCTTTTTTCTCGCGGTTTAGGGTTCTGTCACCCCAGGTAGCAACCCCAGGCTCCTCCAGGGAAGATACCCGAGATGATTTTTCTCCTTGGACAATGCTCCATCTTCTGGGATGCATCTGAGATTCCTCCCAGGCGTCTCCCGCAGACATTTTTCCGGTGGTTTGGGTCCCTGTAATCCCGGGTAGCAACCGCAGACTCCTCCAGGGAAGACACCCGAGATGATTTTTCTCCTTGGACAAAGCTCCATCCTCTGGGATGCATCCCAGACTTGTCGCAGCTATGTCCCTGAGTCTTTTTTCTCGCGGTTTAGGGTTCTGTCATCCCATGTAGCAACCCCAGACTCCTCCAGGGAAGATACCCGAGATGATTTTTCTCCTTGGACAATGCTCCATCTTCTGGGATGCATCTGAGATTCCTCCCAGGCGTCTCCCGCAGACATTTTTCCTGTGGTTTGGGTCCCTGTGATCCCGGATGGCAACCCCAGACTCCTCCAGGGAAGACACCCAAGATGATTTTTCTCTCTTGACATCGGTCCATCCTGCAGGATCTACCCAGAACTCCTCCCAGGTATATCCCGCAGAGTTTTCTCCAGTGCTTTAGGGCCCTGTGATCCCAGGTAGCAACCCCAGACTCCTCCAGGGAAGATACCCGAGATGATTTTTCTCCTTGGACAATGCTCCATCTTCTGGGATGCATCTGAGATTCCTCCCAGGCGTCTCCCGCAGACATTTTTCCGGTGGTTTGGGTCCCTGTAATCCCGGTAGCAACCCCAGACTCCTCCAGGGAACATACCAGAAATGATTTTTCTCCTTGGACATATCTCCATCCTCTGGGATGCATCCGAGACTTGTCGTAGCTATGTCCCTGAGTCACTTTTCCCGCGGTTTAGGGTTCTGTCATCCCCGGTAGCAACCCCAGACTCCTCCAGGGAAGACACCCAAGATGATTTTTCTCTCTTGACAGTGGTCCATCCTGTGGGATCTACCCAGAACTCCTCCCAGGCCTCTCCCGCAGAGTTTTCTCCAGTGCTTTAGGGCCCAGTGATACAGGGTAGCAACCCCAGACTCCTCCAGGGAAGATATCCGAGATGATTTTTCTCCTTGGACAAAGCTCCATCCTCTGGGATGCATCCGAGACTTGTCTCAGCTATGTCCCTGAGTCTTTTTTCTCGCGGTTTAGTGTTCTGTCATCCCAGGTAGCAACCCCAGACTCCTCCAGGGAAGATACCCGAGATGATTTTTCTCCTTGGACAATGCTCCATCTTCTTGGATGCATCTGACATTCCTCCCAGGTCTCTCCCGCAGACATTTTTCCGGTGGTTTGGGTCCCTGTAATCCCAGTTAGCAACCACAGACTCCTCCAGGGAAGACACCCGAGATGATTTTTCTCCTTGGACAAAGCTCCATCCTCTCTGATGCATCCGAGACTTGTTGCAGCTATGTCCCTGAGTCTTTTTTCTCGCGGTTTAGGGTTCTGTCACCCCAGGTAGCAACCCCAGGCTCCTCCAGGGAAGATACCCGAGATGATTTTTCTCCTTGGACAATGCTCCATCTTCTGGGATGCATCTGAGATTCCTCCCAAGCGTCTCCCGCAGACATTTTTCCGGTGGTTTGGGTCCCTGTAATCCCGGGTAGCAACCCCAGACTCCTCCAGGGAAGACACCCGAGATGATTTTTCTCCTTGGACAAAGCTCCATCCTCTCTGATGCATCCGAGACTTGTCGCAGCTATGTCCCTGAGTCTTTTTTCTCGCGGTTTAGGGTTCTGTCATCCCAGGTAGCAACCCCAGACTCCTCCAGGGAAGATACCCGAGATGATTTTTCTCCTTGGACAATGCTCCATCTTCTGGGATGCATCTGAGATTCCTCCCAGGCGTCTCCCGCAGACATTTTTCCGGTGGTTTGGGTCCCTGTAATCCCGGGTAGCAACCCCAGACTCCTCCAGGGAAGACACCCGAGATGATTTTTCTCCTTGGACAAAGATCCATCCTCTGGGATGCATCCGAGACTTGTCGCAGCTATGTCCCTGAGTCTTTTTTCTCGCGGTTTAGGGTTCTGTCACCCCATGTAGCAACCCCAGACTCCTCCAGGGAAGATACCCGAGATGATTTTTCTCCTTGGACAATGCTCCATCTTCTGGGATGCATCTGAGATTCCTCCCAGGCGTCTCCCGCAGACATTTTTCCTGTGGTTTGGGTCCCTGTAATCCCGGGTAGCAACCCCAGACTCCTCCAGGGAAGACACCCGAGATGATTTTTCTCCTTGGACAAAGATCCATCCTCTGGGATGCATCCGAGACTTGTCGCAGCTATGTCCCTGAGTCTTTTTTCTCGCGGTTTAGGGTTCTGTCATCCCATGTAGCAACCCCAGACTCCTCCAGGGAAGATACCCGAGATGATTTTTCTCCTTGGACAATGCTCCATCTTCTGGGATGCATCTGAGATTCCTCCCAGGCGATTCCCGCAGATGTTTTTCCTGTGGTTTGGGTCCCTGTGATCCCGGGTAGCAACCCCAGACTCCTCCAGGGAAGATACCCGAGATAATTTTTCTCCTTGGACAATACTCCATCCTCTGGGAAGCATCCGAGACTCCTTGCAGGTATGTCCCTGAGTCTTTATTCCGGTGGTTTAGGGCCCTGTGATCCCGAGTAGCAACCCCAGACTCCTCCAGGGAAGATACCCGAGATGATTTTTCTCCTTGGACAATGCTCCATCTTCTGGGATGCATCTGAGATTCCTCCCAGGCGATTCCCGCAGATGTTTTTCCTGTGGTTTGGGTCCCTGTAATCCCGGGTAGCAACCCCAGACTCCTCCAGGGAAGATACCCGAGATAATTTTTCTCCTTGGACAATGCTCCATCTTCTGGGATGCATCTGAGATTCCTCCCAGGCGATTCCCGCAGATGTTTTTCCTGTGGTTTGGGTCCCTGTAATCCCGGGTAGCAACCCCAGACTCCTCCAGGGAAGATACCCGAGATGATTTTTCTCCTTGGACAATGCTCCATCTTCTGGGATGCATCTGAGATTCCTCCCAGGCGTCTCCCGCAGACATTTTTCCGGTGGTTTGGGTCCCTGTAATCCCGGTAGCAACCCCAGACTCCTCCAGGGAACATACCAGAAATGATTTTTCTCCTTGGACATATCTCCATCCTCTGGGATGCATCCGAGACTTGTCGTAGCTATGTCCCTGAGTCACTTTTCTCGCGGTTTAGGGTTCTGTCATCCCCGGTAGCAACCCCAGACTCCTCCAGGGAAGACACCCAAGATGATTTTTCTCTCTTGACAGTGGTCCATCCTGTGGGATCTACCCAGAACTCCTCCCAGGCCTCTCCCGCAGAGTTTTCTCCAGTGCTTTAGGGCCCAGTGATACAGGGTAGCAACCCCAGACTCCTCCAGGGAAGATATCCGAGATGATTTTTCTGCTTGGACAAAGCTCCATCCTCTGGGATGCATCCGAGACTTGTCTCAGCTATGTCCCTGAGTCTTTTTTCTCGCGGTTTAGGGTTCTGTCATCCCAGGTAGCAACCCCAGACTCCTCCAGGGAAGATACCCGAGATGATTTTTCTCCTTGGACAATGCTCCATCTTCTGGGATGCATCTGAGATTCCTCCCAGGTGTCTCCCGCAGACATTTTTCCGGTGGTTTGGGTCCCTGTAATCCCAGTTAGCAACCACAGACTCCTCCAGGGAAGACACCCGAGATGATTTTTCTCCTTGGACAAAGCTCCATCCTCTCTGATGCATCCGAGACTTGTTGCAGCTATGTCCCTGAGTCTTTTTTCTCGCGGTTTAGGGTTCTGTCACCCCAGGTAGCAACCCCAGGCTCCTCCAGGGAAGATACCCGAGATGATTTTTCTCCTTGGACAATGCTCCATCTTCTGGGATGCATCTGAGATTCCTCCCAGGCGTCTCCCGCAGACATTTTTCCGGTGGTTTGGGTCCCTGTAATCCCGGGTAGCAACCCCAGACTCCTCCAGGGAAGACACCCGAGATGATTTTTCTCCTTGGACAAAGCTCCATCCTCTGGGATGCATCCCAGACTTGTCGCAGCTATGTCCCTGAGTCTTTTTTCTCGCGGTTTAGGGTTCTGTCATCCCATGTAGCAACCCCAGACTCCTCCAGGGAAGATACCCGAGATGATTTTTCTCCTTGGACAATGCTCCATCTTCTGGGATGCATCTGAGATTCCTCCCAGGCGTCTCCCGCAGACATTTTTCCTGTGGTTTGGGTCCCTGTGATCCCGGGTAGCAACCCCAGACTCCTCCAGGGAAGACACCCAAGATGATTTTTCTCTCTTGACATCGGTCCATCCTGCAGGATCTACCCAGAACTCCTCCCAGGTATATCCCGCAGAGTTTTCTCCAGTGCTTTAGGGCCCTGTGATCCCGGGTAGCAACCCCAGACTCCTCCAGGGAAGATACCCGAGATGATTTTTCTCCTTGGACAATGCTCCATCTTCTGGGATGCATCTGAGATTCCTCCCAGGCGTCTCCCGCAGACATTTTTCCGGTGGTTTGGGTCCCTGTAATCCCGGTAGCAACCCCAGACTCCTCCAGGGAACATACCAGAAATGATTTTTCTCCTTGGACATATCTCCATCCTCTGGGATGCATCCGAGACTTGTCGTAGCTATGTCCCTGAGTCACTTTTCCCGCGGTTTAGGGTTCTGTCATCCCCGGTAGCAACCCCAGACTCCTCCAGGGAAGACACCCAAGATGATTTTTCTCTCTTGACAGTGGTCCATCCTGTGGGATCTACCCAGAACTCCTCCCAGGCCTCTCCCGCAGAGTTTTCTCCAGTGCTTTAGGGCCCAGTGATACAGGGTAGCAACCCCAGACTCCTCCAGGGAAGATATCCGAGATGATTTTTCTCCTTGGACAAAGCTCCATCCTCTGGGATGCATCCGAGACTTGTCTCAGCTATGTCCCTGAGTCTTTTTTCTCGCGGTTTAGTGTTCTATCATCCCAGGTAGCAACCCCAGACTCCTCCAGGGAAGATACCCGAGATGATTTTTCTCCTTGGACAAAGCTCCATCCTCTGGGATGCATCCGAGACTTGTTGCAGCTATGTCCCTGAGTCTTTTTTCTCGCGGTTTAGGGTTCTGTCACCCCAGGTAGCAACCCCAGACTCCTCCAGGGAAGATACCCGAGATGATTTTTCTCCTTGGACAATGCTCCATCTTCTTGGATGCATCTGACATTCCTCCCAGGTGTCTCCCGCAGACATTTTTCCGGTGGTTTGGGTCCCTGTAATCCCAGTTAGCAACCACAGACTCCTCCAGGGAAGACACCCGAGATGATTTTTCTCCTTGGACAAAGCTCCATCCTCTCTGATGCATCCGAGACTTGTTGCAGCTATGTCCCTGAGTCTTTTTTCTCGCGGTTTAGGGTTCTGTCACCCCAGGTAGCAACCCCAGGCTCCTCCAGGGAAGATACCCGAGATGATTTTTCTCCTTGGACAATGCTCCATCTTCTGGGATGCATCTGAGATTCCTCCCAAGCGTCTCCCGCAGACATTTTTCCGGTGGTTTGGGTCCCTGTAATCCCGGGTAGCAACCCCAGACTCCTCCAGGGAAGACACCCGAGATGATTTTTCTCCTTGGACAAAGCTCCATCCTCTCTGATGCATCCGAGACTTGTCGCAGCTATGTCCCTGAGTCTTTTTTCTCGCGGTTTAGGGTTCTGTCATCCCAGGTAGCAACCCCAGACTCCTCCAGGGAAGATACCCGAGATGATTTTTCTCCTTGGACAATGCTCCATCTTCTGGGATGCATCTGAGATTCCTCCCAGGCGTCTCCCGCAGACATTTTTCCGGTGGTTTGGGTCCCTGTAATCCCGGGTAGCAACCCCAGACTCCTCCAGGGAAGACACCCGAGATGATTTTTCTCCTTGGACAAAGATCCATCCTCTGGGATGCATCCGAGACTTGTCGCAGCTATGTCCCTGAGTCTTTTTTCTCGCGGTTTAGGGTTCTGTCACCCCATGTAGCAACCCCAGACTCCTCCAGGGAAGATACCCGAGATGATTTTTCTCCTTGGACAATGCTCCATCTTCTGGGATGCATCTGAGATTCCTCCCAGGCGTCTCCCACAGACATTTTTCCTGTGGTTTGGGTCCCTGTGATCCCGGGTAGCAACCCCAGACTCCTCCAGGGAAGACACCCAAGATGATTTTTCTCTCTTGACATCGGTCCATCCTGCAGGATCTACCCAGAACTCCTCCCAGGTATATCCCGCAGAGTTTTCTCCAGTGCTTTAGGGCCCTGTGATCCCGGGTAGCAAGCCCAGACTCCTCCAGGGAAGATACCCGAGATGATTTTTCTCCTTGGACAATGCTCCATCTTCTGGGATGCATCTGAGATTCCTCCCAGGCGTCTCCGGCAGACATTTTTCCTGTGGTTTGGGTCCCTGTAATCCCGGGTAGCAACCGCAGACTCCTCCAGGGAAGATACCCGAGATAATTTTTCTCCTTGGACAATGCTCCATCTTCTGGGATGCATCTGAGATTCCTCCCAGGCGATTCCCGCAGATGTTTTTCCTGTGGTTTGGGTCCCTGTAATCCCAGGTAGCAACCCCAGACTCCTCCAGGGAAGATACCCGAGATGATTTTTCTCCTTGGACAATGCTCCATCTTCTGGGATGCATCTGAGATTCCTCCCAGGCGTCTCCCGCAGACATTTTTCCGGTGGTTTGGGTCCCTGTAATCCCGGGTAGCAACCCCAGACTCCTCCAGGGAAGACACCCGAGATGATTTTTCTCCTTGGACAAAGATCCATCCTCTGGGATGCATCCGAGACTTGTCGCAGCTATGTCCCTGAGTCTTTTTTCTCGCGGTTTAGGGTTCTGTCATCCCATGTAGCAACCCCAGACTCCTCCAGGGAAGATACCCGAGATGATTTTTCTCCTTGGACAATGCTCAATCTTCTGGGATGCATCTGAGATTCCTCCCAGGCGTCTCCCGCAGACATTTTTCCGGTGGTTTGGGTCCCTGTAATCCCAGTTAGCAACCACAGACTCCTCCAGGGAAGACACCCGAGATGATTTTTCTCCTTGGACAAAGCTCCATCCTCTGGGATGCATCCGAGACTTGTCGCAGCTATGTCCCTGAGTCTTTTTTCTCGCGGTTTAGGGTTCTGTCATCCCAGGTAGCAACCCCAGACTCCTCCAGGGAAGATACCCGAGATGATTTTTCTCCTTGGACAATGCTCCATCTTCTGGGATGCATCTGAGATTCCTCCCAGGCGATTCCCGCAGATGTTTTTCCTGTGGTTTGGGTCCCTGTTATCCCGGGTAGCAACCCCAGACTCCTCCAGGGAAGACACCCAAGATGATTTTTCTCTCTTGACATCGGTCCATCCTGCAGGATCTACCCAGAACTCCTTCCAGCTATATCCCGCAGAGTTTTCTCCAGTGCTTTAGGGCCCTGTGATCCCGGGTAGCAACCCCAGACTCCTCCAGGGAAGATACCCGAGATGATTTTTCTCCTTGGACAATGCTCCATCTTCTGGGATGCATCTGAGATTCCTCCCAGGCGTCTCCCGCAGACATTTTTCCGGTGGTTTGGGTCCCTGTAATCCCGGTAGCAACCCCAGACTCCTCCAGGGAACATACCAGAAATGATTTTTCTCCTTGGACATATCTCCATCCTCTGGGATGCATCCGAGACTTGTCGTAGCTATGTCCCTGAGTCACTTTTCTCGCGGTTTAGGGTTCTGTCATCCCCGGTAGCAACCCCAGACTCCTCCAGGGAAGACACCCAAGATGATTTTTCTCTCTTGACAGTGGTCCATCCTGTGGGATCTACCCAGAACTCCTCCCAGGCCTCTCCCGCAGAGTTTTCTCCAGTGCTTTAGGGCCCAGTGATACAGGGTAGCAACCCCAGACTCCTCCAGGGAAGACACCCGAGATGATTTTTCTCCTTGGACAAAGCTCCATCCTCTGGGATGCATCCGAGACTTGTCTCAGCTATGTCCCTGAGTCTTTTTTCTCGCGGTTTAGGGTTCTGTCATCCCAGGTAGCAACCCCAGACTCCTCCAGGGAAGATACCCGAGATGATTTTTCTCCTTGGACAATGCTCCATCTTCTGGGATGCATCTGAGATTCCTCCCAGGTGTCTCCCGCAGACATTTTTCTGGTGGTTTGGGTCCCTGTAATCCCAGTTAGCAACCACAGACTCCTCCAGGGAAGACACCCGAGATGATTTTTCTCCTTGGACAAAGCTCCATCCTCTCTGATGCATCCGAGACTTGTCGCAGCTATGTCCCTGAGTCTTTTTTCTCGCGGTTTAGGGTTCTGTCATCCCAGGTAGCAACCCCAGACTCCTCCAGGGAAGATACCCGAGATGATTTTTCTCCTTGGACAATGCTCCATCTTCTGGGATGCATCTGAGATTCCTCCCAGGCGTCTCCCGCAGACATTTTTCCGGTGGTTTGGGTCCCTGTAATCCCGGGTAGCAACCCCAGACTCCTCCAGGGAAGACACCCGAGATGATTTTTCTCCTTGGACAAAGATCCATCCTCTGGGATGCATCCCAGACTTGTCGCAGCTATGTCCCTGAGTCTTTTTTCTCGCGGTTTAGGGTTCTGTCATCCCATGTAGCAACCCCAGACTCCTCCAGGGAAGATACCCGAGATGATTTTTCTCCTTGGACAATGCTCCATCTTCTGGGATGCATCTGAGATTCCTCCCAGGCGTCTCCCGCAGACATTTTTCCTGTGGTTTGGGTCCCTGTAATCCCGGGTAGCAACCCCAGACTCCTCCAGGGAAGATACCCGAGATGATTTTTCTCCTTGGACAATGCTCCATCTTCTGGGATGCATCTGAGATTCCTCCCAGGCGTCTCCCGCAGACATTTTTCCGGTGGTTTGGGTCCCTGTAATCCCGGGTAGCAACCCCAGACTCCTCCAGGGAAGATACCCGAGATGATTTTTCTCCTTGGACATATCTCCATCCTCTGGGATGCATCCGAGACTTGTCGTATCTATGTCCCTGAGTCACTTTTCTCGCGGTTTAGGGTTCTGTCATCCCCGGTAGCAACCCCAGACTCCTCCAGGGAAGACACCCAAGATGATTTTTCTCTCTTGACAGTGGTCCATCCTGTGGGATCTTCCCAGAACTCCTCCCAGGCCTCTCCCGCAGAGTTTTCTCCAGCGCTTTAGGGCCCAGTGATACAGGGTAGCAACCCCAGACTCCTCCAGGGAAGATACCCGAGATGATTTTTCTCCTTGGACAAAGCTCCATCCTCTCTGATGCATCCGAGACTTGTTGCAGCTATGTCCCTGAGTCTTTTTTCTCGCGGTTTAGGGTTCTGTCACCCCAGGTAGCAACCCCAGGCTCCTCCAGGGAAGATACCCGAGATGATTTTTCTCCTTGGACAATGCTCCATCTTCTGGGATGCATCTGAGATTCCTCCCAGGCGATTCCCGCAGATGTTTTTCCTTTGGTTTGGGTCCCTGTAATCCCGGGTAGCAACCCCAGACTCCTCCAGGGAAGATACCCGAGATGATTTTTCTCCTTGGACAATGGTCCATCTTCTGGGATGCATCTGAGATTCCTCCCAGGCGTCTCCCGCAGACATTTTTCCGGTGGTTTGGGTCCCTGTAATCCCGGGTAGCAACCCCAGACTCCTCCAGGGAAGACACCCGAGATGATTTTTCTCCTTGGACAAAGCTCCATCCTCTGTGATGCATCCGAGACTTGTCGCAGCTATGTCCCTGAGTCTTTTTTCTCGCGGTTTAGGGTTCTGTCATCCCATGTAGCAACCCCAGACTCCTCCAGGGAAGATACCCGAGATGATTTTTCTCCTTGGACAATGCTCCATCTTCTTGGATGCATCTGACATTCCTCCCAGGTGTCTCCCGCAGACATTTTTCCGGTGGTTTGGGTCCCTGTAATCCCGGGTAGCAACCCCAGACTCCTCCAGGGAAGACACCCGAGATGATTTTTCTCCTTGGACAAAGCTCCATCCTCTGGGATGCATCCGAGACTTGTCGCAGCTATGTCCCTGAGTCTTTTTTCTCGCGGTTTAGGGTTCTGTCATCCCAGGTAGCAACCCCAGACTCCTCCAGGGAAGATACCCGAGATGATTTTTCTCCTTGGACAATGCTCCATCTTCTGGGATGCATCTGAGATTCCTCCCAGGCGTCTCCCACAGACATTTTTCCGGTGGTTTGGGTCCCTGTAATCCCGGGTAGCAACCCCAGACTCCTCCAGGGAAGACACCCGAGATGATTTTTCTCCTTGGACAAAGATCCATCCTCTGGGATGCATCCGAGACTTGTCGCAGCTATGTCCCTGAGTCTTTTTTCTCGCGGTTTAGGGTTCTGTCACCCCATGTAGCAACCCCAGACTCCTCCAGGGAAGATACCCGAGATGATTTTTCTCCTTGGACAATGCTCCATCTTCTGGGATGCATCTGAGATTCCTCCCAGGCGTCTCCCACAGACATTTTTCCTGTGGTTTGGGTCCCTGTGATCCCGGGTAGCAACCCCAGACTCCTCCAGGGAAGACACCCAAGATGATTTTTCTCTCTTGACATCGGTCCATCCTGCAGGATCTACCCAGAACTCCTCCCAGGTATATCCCGCAGAGTTTTCTCCAGTGCTTTAGGGCCCTGTGATCCCGGGTAGCAAGCCCAGACTCCTCCAGGGAAGATACCCGAGATGATTTTTCTCCTTGGACAATGCTCCATCTTCTGGGATGCATCTGAGATTCCTCCCAGGCGTCTCCGGCAGACATTTTTCCTGTGGTTTGGGTCCCTGTAATCCCGGGTAGCAACCGCAGACTCCTCCAGGGAAGATACCCGAGATAATTTTTCTCCTTGGACAATGCTCCATCTTCTGGGATGCATCTGAGATTCCTCCCAGGCGATTCCCGCAGATGTTTTTCCTGTGGTTTGGGTCCCTGTAATCCCAGGTAGCAACCCCAGACTCCTCCAGGGAAGATACCCGAGATGATTTTTCTCCTTGGACAATGCTCCATCTTCTGGGATGCATCTGAGATTCCTCCCAGGCGTCTCCCGCAGACATTTTTCCGGTGGTTTGGGTCCCTGTAATCCCAGTTAGCAACCACAGACTCCTCCAGGGAAGACACCCGAGATGATTTTTCTCCTTGGACAAAGCTCCATCCTCTCTGATGCATCCGAGACTTGTCGCAGCTATGTCCCTGAGTCTTTTTTCTCGCGGTTTAGGGTTCTGTCATCCCAGGTAGCAACCCCAGACTCCTCCAGGGAAGATACCCGAGATGATTTTTCTCCTTGGACAATGCTCCATCTTCTGGGATGCATCTGAGATTCCTCCCAGGCGATTCCCGCAGATTTTTTTCCTGTGGTTTGGGTCCCTGTTATCCCGGGTAGCAACCCCAGACTCCTCCAGGGAAGACACCCAAGATGATTTTTCTCTCTTGACATCGGTCCATCCTGCAGGATCTACCCAGAACTCCTTCCAGCTATATCCCGCAGAGTTTTCTCCAGTGCTTTAGGGCCCTGTGATCCCGGGTAGCAACCCCAGACTCCTCCAGGGAAGATACCCAAGATGATTTTTCTCCTTGGACAATGCTCCATCTTCTGGGATGCATCTGAGATTCCTCCCAGGCGTCTCCCGCAGACATTTTTCCGGTGGTTTGGGTCCCTGTAATCCCGGTAGCAACCCCAGACTCCTCCAGGGAACATACCAGAAATGATTTTTCTCCTTGGACATATCTCCATCCTCTGGGATGCATCCGAGACTTGTCGTAGCTATGTCCCTGAGTCACTTTTCTCGCGGTTTAGGGTTCTGTCATCCCCGGTAGCAACCCCAGACTCCTCCAGGGAAGACACCCAAGATGATTTTTCTCTCTTGACAGTGGTCCATCCTGTGGGATCTACCCAGAACTCCTCCCAGGCCTCTCCCGCAGAGTTTTCTCCAGTGCTTTAGGGCCCAGTGATACAGGGTAGCAACCCCAGACTCCTCCAGGGAAGACACCCGAGATGATTTTTCTCCTTGGACAAAGCTCCATCCTCTGGGATGCATCCGAGACTTGTCTCAGCTATGTCCCTGAGTCTTTTTTCTCGCGGTTTAGGGTTCTGTCATCCCAGGTAGCAACCCCAGACTCCTCCAGGGAAGATACCCGAGATGATTTTTCTCCTTGGACAATGCTCCATCTTCTGGGATGCATCTGAGATTCCTCCCAGGTGTCTCCCGCAGACATTTTTCCGGTGGTTTGGGTCCCTGTAATCCCAGTTAGCAACCACAGACTCCTCCAGGGAAGACACCCGAGATGATTTTTCTCCTTGGACAAAGCTCCATCCTCTCTGATGCATCCGAGACTTGTCGCAGCTATGTCCCTGAGTCTTTTTTCTCGCGGTTTAGGGTTCTGTCATCCCAGGTAGCAACCCCAGACTCCTCCAGGGAAGATACCCGAGATGATTTTTCTCCTTGGACAATGCTCCATCTTCTGGGATGCATCTGAGATTCCTCCCAGGCGTCTCCCGCAGACATTTTTCCGTTGGTTTGGGTCCCTGTAATCCCGGGTAGCAACCCCAGACTCCTCCAGGGAAGACACCCGAGATGATTTTTCTCCTTGGACAAAGATCCATCCTCTGGGATGCATCCCAGACTTGTCGCAGCTATGTCCCTGAGTCTTTTTTCTCGCGGTTTAGGGTTCTGTCATCCCATGTAGCAACCCCAGACTCCTCCAGGGAAGATACCCGAGATGATTTTTCTCCTTGGACAATGCTCCATCTTCTGGGATGCATCTGAGATTCCTCCCAGGCGTCTCCCGCAGACATTTTTCCTGTGGTTTGGGTCCCTGTAATCCCGGGTAGCAACCCCAGACTCCTCCAGGGAAGATACCCGAGATGATTTTTCTCCTTGGACAATGCTCCATCTTCTGGGATGCATCTGAGATTCCTCCCAGGCGTCTCCCGCAGACATTTTTCCGGTGGTTTGGGTCCCTGTAATCCCGGGTAGCAACCCCAGACTCCTCCAGGGAAGATACCCGAGATGATTTTTCTCCTTGGACATATCTCCATCCTCTGGGATGCATCCGAGACTTGTCGTATCTATGTCCCTGAGTCACTTTTCTCGCGGTTTAGGGTTCTGTCATCCCCGGTAGCAACCCCAGACTCCTCCAGGGAAGACACCCAAGATGATTTTTCTCTCTTGACAGTGGTCCATCCTGTGGGATCTTCCCAGAACTCCTCCCAGGCCTCTCCCGCAGAGTTTTCTCCAGCGCTTTAGGGCCCAGTGATACAGGGTAGCAACCCCAGACTCCTCCAGGGAAGATACCCGAGATGATTTTTCTCCTTGGACAAAGCTCCATCCTCTCTGATGCATCCGAGACTTGTTGCAGCTATGTCCCTGAGTCTTTTTTCTCGCGGTTTAGGGTTCTGTCACCCCAGGTAGCAACCCCAGGCTCCTCCAGGGAAGATACCCGAGATGATTTTTCTCCTTGGACAATGCTCCATCTTCTGGGATGCATCTGAGATTCCTCCCAGGCGATTCCCGCAGATGTTTTTCCTTTGGTTTGGGTCCCTGTAATCCCGGGTAGCAACCCCAGACTCCTCCAGGGAAGATACCCGAGATGATTTTTCTCCTTGGACAATGCTCCATCTTCTGGGATGCATCTGAGATTCCTCCCAGGCGTCTCCCGCAGACATTTTTCCGGTGGTTTGGGTCCCTGTAATCCCGGGTAGCAACCCCAGACTCCTCCAGGGAAGACACCCGAGATGATTTTTCTCCTTGGACAAAGCTCCATCCTCTGTGATGCATCCGAGACTTGTCGCAGCTATGTCCCTGAGTCTTTTTTCTCGCGGTTTAGGGTTCTGTCATCCCAGGTAGCAACCCCAGACTCCTCCAGGGAAGATACCCGAGATGATTTTTCTCCTTGGACAATGCTCCATCTTCTGGGATGCATCTGAGATTCCTCCCAGGCGTCTCCCGCAGACATTTTTCCTGTGGTTTGGGTCCCTGTAATCCCGGGTAGCAACCGCAGACTCCTCCAGGGAAGACACCCGAGATGATTTTTCTCCTTGGAGAAAGATCCATCCTCTGGGATGCATCCGAGACTTGTCGCAGCTATGTCCCTGAGTCTTTTTTCTCGCGGTTTAGGGTTCTGTCATCCCATGTAGCAACCCCAGACTCCTCCAGGGAAGATACCCGAGATGATTTTTCTCCTTGGACAATGCTCCATCTTCTGGGATGCATCTGAGATTCCTCCCAGGCGATTCCCGCAGATGTTTTTCCTGTGGTTTGGGTCCCTGTGATCCCGGGTAGCAACCCCAGACTCCTCCAGGGAAGATACCCGAGATAATTTTTCTCCTTGGACAATACTCCATCCTCTGGGAAGCATCCGAGACTCCTTGCAGGTATGTCCCTGAGTCTTTATTCCGGTGGTTTAGGGCCCTGTGATCCCGAGTAGCAACCCCAGACTCCTCCAGGGAAGATACCCGAGATGATTTTTCTCCTTGGACAATGCTCCATCTTCTGGGATGCATCTGAGATTCCTCCCAGGCGATTCCCGCAGATGTTTTTCCTGTGGTTTGGGTCCCTGTAATCCCGGGTAGCAACCCCAGACTCCTCCAGGGAAGATACCCGAGATGATTTTTCTCCTTGGACAATGCTCCATCTTCTGGGATGCATCTGAGATTCCTCCCAGGCGTCTCCCGCAGACATTTTTCCGGTGGTTTGGGTCCCTGTAATCCCGGTAGCAACCCCAGACTCCTCCAGGGAACATACCAGAAATGATTTTTCTCCTTGGACATATCTCCATCCTCTGGGATGCATCCGAGACTTGTCGTAGCTATGTCCCTGAGTCACTTTTCTCGCGGTTTAGGGTTCTGTCATCCCCGGTAGCAACCCCAGACTCCTCCAGGGAAGACACCCAAGATGATTTTTCTCTCTTGACAGTGGTCCATCCTGTGGGATCTACCCAGAACTCCTCCCAGGCCTCTCCCGCAGAGTTTTCTCCAGTGCTTTAGGGCCCAGTGATACAGGGTAGCAACCCCAGACTCCTCCAGGGAAGATATCCGAGATGATTTTTCTGCTTGGACAAAGCTCCATCCTCTGGGATGCATCCGAGACTTGTCTCAGCTATGTCCCTGAGTCTTTTTTCTCGCGGTTTAGGGTTCTGTCATCCCAGGTAGCAACCCCAGACTCCTCCAGGGAAGATACCCGAGATGATTTTTCTCCTTGGACAATGCTCCATCTTCTGGGATGCATCTGAGATTCCTCCCAGGTGTCTCCCGCAGACATTTTTCCGGTGGTTTGGGTCCCTGTAATCCCAGTTAGCAACCACAGACTCCTCCAGGGAAGACACCCGAGATGATTTTTCTCCTTGGACAAAGCTCCATCCTCTCTGATGCATCCGAGACTTGTTGCAGCTATGTCCCTGAGTCTTTTTTCTCGCGGTTTAGGGTTCTGTCACCCCAGGTAGCAACCCCAGGCTCCTCCAGGGAAGATACCCGAGATGATTTTTCTCCTTGGACAATGCTCCATCTTCTGGGATGCATCTGAGATTCCTCCCAGGCGTCTCCCGCAGACATTTTTCCGGTGGTTTGGGTCCCTGTAATCCCGGGTAGCAACCCCAGACTCCTCCAGGGAAGACACCCGAGATGATTTTTCTCCTTGGACAAAGCTCCATCCTCTGGGATGCATCCCAGACTTGTCGCAGCTATGTCCCTGAGTCTTTTTTCTCGCGGTTTAGGGTTCTGTCATCCCATGTAGCAACCCCAGACTCCTCCAGGGAAGATACCCGAGATGATTTTTCTCCTTGGACAATGCTCCATCTTCTGGGATGCATCTGAGATTCCTCCCAGGCGTCTCCCGCAGACATTTTTCCTGTGGTTTGGGTCCCTGTGATCCCGGGTAGCAACCCCAGACTCCTCCAGGGAAGACACCCAAGATGATTTTTCTCTCTTGACATCGGTCCATCCTGCAGGATCTACCCAGAACTCCTCCCAGGTATATCCCGCAGAGTTTTCTCCAGTGCTTTAGGGCCCTGTGATCCCGGGTAGCAACCCCAGACTCCTCCAGGGAAGATACCCGAGATGATTTTTCTCCTTGGACAATGCTCCATCTTCTGGGATGCATCTGAGATTCCTCCCAGGCGTCTCCCGCAGACATTTTTCCTGTGGTTTGGGTCCCTGTAATCCCGGTAGCAACCCCAGACTCCTCCAGGGAACATACCAGAAATGATTTTTCTCCTTGGACATATCTCCATCCTCTGGGATGCATCCGAGACTTGTCGTAGCTATGTCCCTGAGTCACTTTTCCCGCGGTTTAGGGTTCTGTCATCCCCGGTAGCAACCCCAGACTCCTCCAGGGAAGACACCCAAGATGATTTTTCTCTCTTGACAGTGGTCCATCCTGTGGGATCTACCCAGAACTCCTCCCAGGCCTCTCCCGCAGAGTTTTCTCCAGTGCTTTAGGGCCCAGTGATACAGGGTAGCAACCCCAGACTCCTCCAGGGAAGATATCCGAGATGATTTTTCTCCTTGGACAAAGCTCCATCCTCTGGGATGCATCCGAGACTTGTCTCAGCTATGTCCCTGAGTCTTTTTTCTCGCGGTTTAGTGTTCTGTCATCCCAGGTAGCAACCCCAGACTCCTCCAGGGAAGATACCCGAGATGATTTTTCTCCTTGGACAATGCTCCATCTTCTTGGATGCATCTGACATTCCTCCCAGGTGTCTCCCGCAGACATTTTTCCGGTGGTTTGGGTCCCTGTAATCCCAGTTAGCAACCACAGACTCCTCCAGGGAAGACACCCGAGATGATTTTTCTCCTTGGACAAAGCTCCATCCTCTCTGATGCATCCGAGACTTGTTGCAGCTATGTCCCTGAGTCTTTTTTCTCGCGGTTTAGGGTTCTGTCACCCCAGGTAGCAACCCCAGGCTCCTCCAGGGAAGATACCCGAGATGATTTTTCTCCTTGGACAATGCTCCATCTTCTGGGATGCATCTGAGATTCCTCCCAAGCGTCTCCCGCAGACATTTTTCCGGTGGTTTGGGTCCCTGTAATCCCGGGTAGCAACCCCAGACTCCTCCAGGGAAGACACCCGAGATGATTTTTCTCCTTGGACAAAGCTCCATCCTCTCTGATGCATCCGAGACTTGTCGCAGCTATGTCCCTGAGTCTTTTTTCTCGCGGTTTAGGGTTCTGTCATCCCAGGTAGCAACCCCAGACTCCTCCAGGGAAGATACCCGAGATGATTTTTCTCCTTGGACAATGCTCCATCTTCTGGGATGCATCTGAGATTCCTCCCAGGCGTCTCCCGCAGACATTTTTCCGGTGGTTTGGGTCCCTGTAATCCCGGGTAGCAACCCCAGACTCCTCCAGGGAAGACACCCGAGATGATTTTTCTCCTTGGACAAAGATCCATCCTCTGGGATGCATCCGAGACTTGTCGCAGCTATGTCCCTGAGTCTTTTTTCTCGCGGTTTAGGGTTCTGTCATCCCATGTAGCAACCCCAGACTCCTCCAGGGAAGATACCCGAGATGATTTTTCTCCTTGGACAATGCTCCATCTTCTGGGATGCATCTGAGATTCCTCCCAGGCGTCTCCCACAGACATTTTTCCTGTGGTTTGGGTCCCTGTGATCCCGGGTAGCAACCCCAGACTCCTCCAGGGAAGACACCCAAGATGATTTTTCTCTCTTGACATCGGTCCATCCTGCAGGATCTACCCAGAACTCCTCCCAGGTATATCCCGCAGAGTTTTCTCCAGTGCTTTAGGGCCCTGTGATCCCGGGTAGCAAGCCCAGACTCCTCCAGGGAAGATACCCGAGATGATTTTTCTCCTTGGACAATGCTCCATCTTCTGGGATGCATCTGAGATTCCTCCCAGGCGTCTCCCGCAGACATTTTTCCTGTGGTTTGGGTCCCTGTAATCCCGGGTAGCAACCGCAGACTCCTCCAGGGAAGATACCCGAGATAATTTTTCTCCTTGGACAATGCTCCATCTTCTGGGATGCATCTGAGATTCCTCCCAGGCGATTCCCGCAGATGTTTTTCCTGTGGTTTGGGTCCCTGTAATCCCAGGTAGCAACCCCAGACTCCTCCAGGGAAGATACCCGAGATGATTTTTCTCCTTGGACATTGCTCCATCTTCTGGGATGCATCTGAGATTCCTCCCAGGCGTCTCCTGCAGACATTTTTCCGGTGAATTGGGTCCCTGTAATCCCGGGTAGCAACCCCAGACTCCTCCAGGGAAGACACCCGAGATGATTTTTCTCCTTGGACAAAGATCCATCCTCTGGGATGCATCCGAGACTTGTCGCAGCTATGTCCCTGAGTCTTTTTTCTCGCGGTTTAGGGTTCTGTCATCCCATGTAGCAACCCCAGACTCCTCCAGGGAAGATACCCGAGATGATTTTTCTCCTTGGACAATGCTCAATCTTCTGGGATGCATCTGAGATTCCTCCCAGGCGTCTCCCGCAGACATTTTTCCGGTGGTTTGGGTCCCTGTAATCCCGGTAGCAACCCCAGACTCCTCCAGGGAACATACCAGAAATGATTTTTCTCCTTGGACATATCTCCATCCTCTGGGATGCATCCGAGACTTGTCGTAGCTATGTCCCTGAGTCACTTTTCTCGCGGTTTAGGGTTCTGTCATCCCCGGTAGCAACCCCAGACTCCTCCAGGGAAGACACCCAAGATGATTTTTCTCTCTTGACAGTGGTCCATCCTGTGGGATCTACCCAGAACTCCTCCCAGGCCTCTCCCGCAGAGTTTTCTCCAGTGCTTTAGGGCCCAGTGATACAGGGTAGCAACCCCAGACTCCTCCAGGGAAGATATCCGAGATGATTTTTCTGCTTGGACAAAGCTCCATCCTCTGGGATGCATCCGAGACTTGTCTCAGCTATGTCCCTGAGTCTTTTTTCTCGCGGTTTAGGGTTCTGTCATCCCAGGTAGCAACCCCAGACTCCTCCAGGGAAGATACCCGAGATGATTTTTCTCCTTGGACAATGCTCCATCTTCTGGGATGCATCTGAGATTCCTCCCAGGTGTCTCCCGCAGACATTTTTCCGGTGGTTTGGGTCCCTGTAATCCCAGTTAGCAACCACAGACTCCTCCAGGGAAGACACCCGAGATGATTTTTCTCCTTGGACAAAGCTCCATCCTCTCTGATGCATCCGAGACTTGTTGCAGCTATGTCCCTGAGTCTTTTTTCTCGCGGTTTAGGGTTCTGTCACCCCAGGTAGCAACCCCAGGCTCTTCCAGGGAAGATACCCGAGATGATTTTTCTCCTTGGACAATGCTCCATCTTCTGGGATGCATCTGAGATTCCTCCCAGGCGTCTCCCGCAGACATTTTTCCGGTGGTTTGGGTCCCTGTAATCCCGGGTAGCAACCCCAGACTCCTCCAGGGAAGACACCCGAGATGATTTTTCTCCTTGGACAAAGCTCCATCCTCTGGGATGCATCCCAGACTTGTCGCAGCTATGTCCCTGAGTCTTTTTTCTCGCGGTTTAGGGTTCTGTCATCCCATGTAGCAACCCCAGACTCCTCCAGGGAAGATACCCGAGATGATTTTTCTCCTTGGACAATGCTCCATCTTCTGGGATGCATCTGAGATTCCTCCCAGGCGTCTCCCACAGACATTTTTCCTGTGGTTTGGGTCCCTGTGATCCCGGGTAGCAACCCCAGACTCCTCCAGGGAAGACACCCAAGATGATTTTTCTCTCTTGACATCGGTCCATCCTGCAGGATCTACCCAGAACTCCTCCCAGGTATATCCCGCAGAGTTTTCTCCAGTGCTTTAGGGCCCTGTGATCCCGGGTAGCAAGCCCAGACTCCTCCAGGGAAGATACCCGAGATGATTTTTCTCCTTGGACAATGCTCCATCTTCTGGGATGCATCTGAGATTCCTCCCAGGCGTCTCCCGCAGACATTTTTCCTGTGGATTGGGTCCCTGTAATCCCGGGTAGCAACCGCAGACTCCTCCAGGGAAGATACCCGAGATAATTTTTCTCCTTGGACAATGCTCCATCTTCTGGGATGCATCTGAGATTCCTCCCAGGCGATTCCCGCAGATGTTTTTCCTGTGGTTTGGGTCCCTGTAATCCCAGGTAGCAACCCCAGACTCCTCCAGGGAAGATACCCGAGATGATTTTTCTCCTTGGACAATGCTCCATCTTCTGGGATGCATCTGAGATTCCTCCCAGGCGTCTCCCGCAGACATTTTTCCGGTGGTTTGGGTCCCTGTAATCCCGGGTAGCAACCCCAGACTCCTCCAGGGAAGACACCCGAGATGATTTTTCTCCTTGGACAAAGATCCATCCTCTGGGATGCATCCGAGACTTGTCGCAGCTATGTCCCTGAGTCTTTTTTCTCGCGGTTTAGGGTTCTGTCATCCCATGTAGCAACCCCAGACTCCTCCAGGGAAGATACCCGAGATGATTTTTCTCCTTGGACAATGCTCAATCTTCTGGGATGCATCTGAGATTCCTCCCAGGCGTCTCCCGCAGACATTTTTCCGGTGGTTTGGGTCCCTGTAATCCCAGTTAGCAACCACAGACTCCTCCAGGGAAGACACCCGAGATGATTTTTCTCCTTGGACAAAGCTCCATCCTCTCTGATGCATCCGAGACTTGTCGCAGCTATGTCCCTGAGTCTTTTTTCTCGCGGTTTAGGGTTCTGTCATCCCAGGTAGCAACCCCAGACTCCTCCAGGGAAGATACCCGAGATGATTTTTCTCCTTGGACAATGCTCCATCTTCTGGGATGCATCTGAGATTCCTCCCAGGCGATTCCCGCAGATGTTTTTCCTGTGGTTTGGGTCCCTGTTATCCCGGGTAGCAACCCCAGACTCCTCCAGGGAAGACACCCAAGATGATTTTTCTCTCTTGACATCGGTCCATCCTGCAGGATCTACCCAGAACTCCTTCCAGCTATATCCCGCAGAGTTTTCTCCAGTGCTTTAGGGCCCTGTGATCCCGGGTAGCAACCCCAGACTCCTCCAGGGAAGATACCCGAGATGATTTTTCTCCTTGGACAATGCTCCATCTTCTGGGATGCATCTGAGATTCCTCCCAGGCGTCTCCCGCAGACATTTTTCCGGTGGTTTGGGTCCCTGTAATCCCGGTAGCAACCCCAGACTCCTCCAGGGAACATACCAGAAATGATTTTTCTCCTTGGACATATCTCCATCCTCTGGGATGCATCCGAGACTTGTCGTAGCTATGTCCCTGAGTCTTTTTTCTCGCGGTTTAGGGTTCTGTCATCCCCGGTAGCAACCCCAGACTCCTCCAGGGAAGACACCCAAGATGATATTTCTCTCTTGACAGTGGTCCATCCTGTGGGATCTACCCAGAACTCCTCCCAGGCCTCTCCCGCAGAGTTTTCTCCAGTGCTTTAGGGCCCAGTGATACAGGGTAGCAACCCCAGACTCCTCCAGGGAAGACACCCGAGATGATTTTTCTCCTTGGACAAAGCTCCATCCTCTGGGATGCATCCGAGACTTGTCTCAGCTATGTCCCTGAGTCTTTTTTCTCGCGGTTTAGGGTTCTGTCATCCCAGGTAGCAACCCCAGACTCCTCCAGGGAAGATACCCGAGATGATTTTTCTCCTTGGACAATGCTCCATCTTCTGGGATGCATCTGAGATTCCTCCCAGGTGTCTCCCGCAGACATTTTTCCGGTGGTTTGGGTCCCTGTAATCCCAGTTAGCAACCACAGACTCCTCCAGGGAAGACACCCGAGATGATTTTTCTCCTTGGACAAAGCTCCATCCTCTCTGATGCATCCGAGACTTGTCGCAGCTATGTCCCTGAGTCTTTTTTCTCGCGGTTTAGGGTTCTGTCATCCCAGGTAGCAACCCCAGACTCCTCCAGGGAAGATACCCGAGATGATTTTTCTCCTTGGACAATGCTCCATCTTCTGGGATGCATCTGAGATTCCTCCCAGGCGTCTCCCGCAGACATTTTTCCGTTGGTTTGGGTCCCTGTAATCCCGGGTAGCAACCCCAGACTCCTCCAGGGAAGACACCCGAGATGATTTTTCTCCTTGGACAAAGATCCATCCTCTGGGATGCATCCCAGACTTGTCGCAGCTATGTCCCTGAGTCTTTTTTCTCGCGGTTTAGGGTTCTGTCATCCCATGTAGCAACCCCAGACTCCTCCAGGGAAGATACCCGAGATGATTTTTCTCCTTGGACAATGCTCCATCTTCTGGGATGCATCTGAGATTCCTCCCAGGCGTCTCCCGCAGACATTTTTCCTGTGGTTTGGGTCCCTGTAATCCCGGGTAGCAACCCCAGACTCCTCCAGGGAAGATACCCGAGATGATTTTTCTCCTTGGACAATGCTCCATCTTCTGGGATGCATCTGAGATTCCTCCCAGGCGTCTCCCGCAGACATTTTTCCGGTGGTTTGGGTCCCTGTAATCCCGGGTAGCAACCCCAGACTCCTCCAGGGAAGATACCCGAGATGATTTTTCTCCTTGGACATATCTCCATCCTCTGGGATGCATCCGAGACTTGTCGTATCTATGTCCCTGAGTCACTTTTCTCGCGGTTTAGGGTTCTGTCATCCCCGGTAGCAACCCCAGACTCCTCCAGGGAAGACACCCAAGATGATTTTTCTCTCTTGACAGTGGTCCATCCTGTGGGATCTTCCCAGAACTCCTCCCAGGCCTCTCCCGCAGAGTTTTCTCCAGCGCTTTAGGGCCCAGTGATACAGGGTAGCAAGCCCAGACTCCTCCAGGGAAGATACCCGAGATGATTTTTCTCCTTGGACAAAGCTCCATCCTCTCTGATGCATCCGAGACTTGTTGCAGCTATGTCCCTGAGTCTTTTTTCTCGCGGTTTAGGGTTCTGTCACCCCAGGTAGCAACCCCAGGCTCCTCCAGGGAAGATACCCGAGATGATTTTTCTCCTTGGACAATGCTCCATCTTCTGGGATGCATCTGAGATTCCTCCCAGGCGATTCCCGCAGATGTTTTTCCTTTGGTTTGGGTCCCTGTAATCCCGGGTAGCAACCCCAGACTCCTCCAGGGAAGATACCCGAGATGATTTTTCTCCTTGGACAATGCTCCATCTTCTGGGATGCATCTGAGATTCCTCCCAGGCGTCTCCCGCAGACATTTTTCCGGTGGTTTGGGTCCCTGTAATCCCGGGTAGCAACCCCAGACTCCTCCAGGGAAGACACCCGAGATGATTTTTCTCCTTGGACAAAGCTCCATCCTCTGTGATGCATCCGAGACTTGTCGCAGCTATGTCCCTGAGTCTTTTTTCTCGCGGTTTAGGGTTCTGTCATCCCAGGTAGCAACCCCAGACTCCTCCAGGGAAGATACCCGAGATGATTTTTCTCCTTGGACAATGCTCCATCTTCTGGGATGCATCTGAGATTCCTCCCAGGCGTCTCCCGCAGACATTTTTCCTGTGGTTTGGGTCCCTGTAATCCCGGGTAGCAACCCCAGACTCCTCCAGGGAAGACACCCGAGATGATTTTTCTCCTTGGAGAAAGATCCGTCCTCTGGGATGCATCCGAGACTTGTCGCAGCTATGTCCCTGAGTCTTTTTTCTCGCGGTTTAGGGTTCTGTCATCCCATGTAGCAACCCCAGACTCCTCCAGGGAAGATACCCGAGATGATTTTTCTCCTTGGACAATGCTCCATCTTCTGGGATGCATCTGAGATTCCTCCCAGGCGATTCCCGCAGATGTTTTTCCTGTGGTTTGGGTCCCTGTGATCCCGGGTAGCAACCCCAGACTCCTCCAGGGAAGATACCCGAGATAATTTTTCTCCTTGGACAATACTCCATCCTCTGGGAAGCATCCGAGACTCCTTGCAGGTATGTCCCTGAGTCTTTATTCCGGTGGTTTAGGGCCCTGTGATCCCGAGTAGCAACCCCAGACTCCTCCAGGGAAGATACCCGAGATGATTTTTCTCCTTGGACAATGCTCCATCTTCTGGGATGCATCTGAGATTCCTCCCAGGCGATTCCCGCAGATGTTTTTCCTGTGGTTTGGGTCCCTGTAATCCCGGGTAGCAACCCCAGACTCCTCCAGGGAAGATACCCGAGATAATTTTTCTCCTTGGACAATGCTCCATCTTCTGGGATACATCTGAGATTCCTCCCAGGCGATTCCCGCAGATGTTTTTCCTGTCGTTTGGGTCCCTGTAATCCCGGGTAGCAACCCCAGACTCCTCCAGGGAAGATACCCGAGATGATTTTTCTCCTTGGACAATGCTCCATCTTCTGGGATGCATCTGAGATTCCTCCCAGGCGTCTCCCGCAGACATTTTTCCGGTGGTTTGGGTCCCTGTAATCCCGGTAGCAACCCCAGACTCCTCCAGGGAACATACCAGAAATGATTTTTCTCCTTGGACATATCTCCATCCTCTGGGATGCATCCGAGACTTGTCGTAGCTATGTCCCTGAGTCACTTTTCCCGCGGTTTAGGGTTCTGTCATCCCCGGTAGCAACCCCAGACTCCTCCAGGGAAGACACCCAAGATGATTTTTCTCTCTTGACAGTGGTCCATCCTGTGGGATCTACCCAGAACTCCTCCCAGGCCTCTCCCGCAGAGTTTTCTCCAGTGCTTTAGGGCCCAGTGATACAGGGTAGCAACCCCAGACTCCTCCAGGGAAGATATCCGAGATGATTTTTCTCCTTGGACAAAGCTCCATCCTCTGGGATGCATCCGAGACTTGTCTCAGCTATGTCCCTGAGTCTTTTTTCTCGCGGTTTAGTGTTCTGTCATCCCAGGTAGCAACCCCAGACTCCTCCAGGGAAGATACCCGAGATGATTTTTCTCCTTGGACAATGCTCCATCTTCTTGGATGCATCTGACATTCCTCCCAGGTGTCTCCCGCAGACATTTTTCCGGTGGTTTGGGTCCCTGTAATCCCAGTTAGCAACCACAGACTCCTCCAGGGAAGACACCCGAGATGATTTTTCTCCTTGGACAAAGCTCCATCCTCTCTGATGCATCCGAGACTTGTTGCAGCTATGTCCCTGAGTCTTTTTTCTCGCGGTTTAGGGTTCTGTCACCCCAGGTAGCAACCCCAGGCTCCTCCAGGGAAGATACCCGAGATGATTTTTCTCCTTGGACAATGCTCCATCTTCTGGGATGCATCTGAGATTCCTCCCAAGCGTCTCCCGCAGACATTTTTCCGGTGGTTTGGGTCCCTGTAATCCCGGGTAGCAACCCCAGACTCCTCCAGGGAAGACACCCGAGATGATTTTTCTCCTTGGACAAAGCTCCATCCTCTCTGATGCATCCGAGACTTGTCGCAGCTATGTCCCTGAGTCTTTTTTCTCGCGGTTTAGGGTTCTGTCATCCCAGGTAGCAACCCCAGACTCCTCCAGGGAAGATACCCGAGATGATTTTTCTCCTTGGACAATGCTCCATCTTCTGGGATGCATCTGAGATTCCTCCCAGGCGTCTCCCGCAGACATTTTTCCGGTGGTTTGGGTCCCTGTAATCCCGGGTAGCAACCCCAGACTCCTCCAGGGAAGACACCCGAGATGATTTTTCTCCTTGGACAAAGATCCATCCTCTGGGATGCATCCGAGACTTGTCGCAGCTATGTCCCTGAGTCTTTTTTCTCGCGGTTTAGGGTTCTGTCATCCCATGTAGCAACCCCAGACTCCTCCAGGGAAGATACCCGAGATGATTTTTCTCCTTGGACAATGCTCCATCTTCTGGGATGCATCTGAGATTCCTCCCAGGCGTCTCCCACAGACATTTTTCCTGTGGTTTGGGTCCCTGTGATCCCGGGTAGCAACCCCAGACTCCTCCAGGGAAGACACCCAAGATGATTTTTCTCTCTTGACATCGGTCCATCCTGCAGGATCTACCCAGAACTCCTCCCAGGTATATCCCGCAGAGTTTTCTCCAGTGCTTTAGGGCCCTGTGATCCCCGGTAGCAAGCCCAGACTCCTCCAGGGAAGATACCCGAGATGATTTTTCTCCTTGGACAATGCTCCATCTTCTGGGATGCATCTGAGATTCCTCCCAGGCGTCTCCCGCAGACATTTTTCCTGTGGTTTGGGTCCCTGTAATCCCGGGTAGCAACCGCAGACTCCTCCAGGGAAGATACCCGAGATAATTTTTCTCCTTGGACAATGCTCCATCTTCTGGGATGCATCTGAGATTCCTCCCAGGCGATTCCCGCAGATGTTTTTCCTGTGGTTTGGGTCCCTGTAATCCCAGGTAGCAACCCCAGACTCCTCCAGGGAAGATACCCGAGATGATTTTTCTCCTTGGACATTGCTCCATCTTCTGGGATGCATCTGAGATTCCTCCCAGGCGTCTCCCGCAGACATTTTTCCGGTGGTTTGGGTCCCTGTAATCCCGGGTAGCAACCCCAGACTCCTCCAGGGAAGACACCCGAGATGATTTTTCTACTTGGACAAAGCTCCATCCTCTGGGATGCATCCGAGACTTGTCGCAGCTATGTCCCTGAGTCTTTTTTCTCGCGGTTTAGGGTTCTGTCATCCCATGTAGCAACCCCAGACTCCTCCAGGGAAGATACCCGAGATGATTTTTCTCCTTGGACAATGCTCAATCTTCTGGGATGCATCTGAGATTCCTCCCAGGCGTCTCCCGCAGACATTTTTCCTGTGGTTTGGGTCCCTGTAATCCCGGTAGCAACCCCAGACTCCTCCAGGGAACATACCAGAAATGATTTTTCTCCTTGGACATATCTCCATCCTCTGGGATGCATCCGAGACTTGTCGTAGCTATGTCCCTGAGTCACTTTTCTCGCGGTTTAGGGTTCTGTCATCCCCGGTAGCAACCCCAGACTCCTCCAGGGAAGACACCCAAGATGATTTTTCTCTCTTGACAGTGGTCCATCCTGTGGGATCTACCCAGAACTCCTCCCAGGCCTCTCCCGCAGAGTTTTCTCCAGTGCTTTAGGGCCCAGTGATACAGGGTAGCAACCCCAGACTCCTCCAGGGAAGATATCCGAGATGATTTTTCTGCTTGGACAAAGCTCCATCCTCTGGGATGCATCCGAGACTTGTCTCAGCTATGTCCCTGAGTCTTTTTTCTCGCGGTTTAGGGTTCTGTCATCCCAGGTAGCAACCCCAGACTCCTCCAGGGAAGATACCCGAGATGATTTTTCTCCTTGGACAATGCTCCATCTTCTGGGATGCATCTGAGATTCCTCCCAGGTGTCTCCCGCAGACATTTTTCCGGTGGTTTGGGTCCCTGTAATCCCAGTTAGCAACCACAGACTCCTCCAGGGAAGACACCCGAGATGATTTTTCTCCTTGGACAAAGCTCCATCCTCTCTGATGCATCCGAGACTTGTTGCAGCTATGTCCCTGAGTCTTTTTTCTCGCGGTTTAGGGTTCTGTCACCCCAGGTAGCAACCCCAGGCTCCTCCAGGGAAGATACCCGAGATGATTTTTCTCCTTGGACAATGCTCCATCTTCTGGGATGCATCTGAGATTCCTCCCAGGCGTCTCCCGCAGACATTTTTCCGGTGGTTTGGGTCCCTGTAATCCCGGGTAGCAACCCCAGACTCCTCCAGGGAAGACACCCGAGATGATTTTTCTCCTTGGACAAAGCTCCATCCTCTGGGATGCATCCCAGACTTGTCGCAGCTATGTCCCTGAGTCTTTTTTCTCGCGGTTTAGGGTTCTGTCATCCCATGTAGCAACCCCAGACTCCTCCAGGGAAGATACCCGAGATGATTTTTCTCCTTGGACAATGCTCCATCTTCTGGGATGCATCTGAGATTCCTCCCAGGCGTCTCCCGCAGACATTTTTCCGGTGGTTTGGGTCCCTGTAATCCCGGGTAGCAACCCCAGACTCCTCCAGGGAAGACACCCGAGATGATTTTTCTCCTTGGACAAAGATCCATCCTCTGGGATGCATCCGAGACTTGTCGCAGCTATGTCCCTGAGTCTTTTTTCTCGCGGTTTAGGGTTCTGTCATCCCATGTAGCAACCCCAGACTCCTCCAGGGAAGATACCCGAGATGATTTTTCTCCTTGGACAATGCTCCATCTTCTGGGATGCATCTGAGATTCCTCCCAGGCGTCTCCCACAGACATTTTTCCTGTGGTTTGGGTCCCTGTGATCCCGGGTAGCAACCCCAGACTCCTCCAGGGAAGACACCCAAGATGATTTTTCTCTCTTGACATCGGTCCATCCTGCAGGATCTACCCAGAACTCCTCCCAGGTATATCCCGCAGAGTTTTCTCCAGTGCTTTAGGGCCCTGTGATCCCGGGTAGCAAGCCCAGACTCCTCCAGGGAAGATACCCGAGATGATTTTTCTCCTTGGACAATGCTCCATCTTCTGGGATGCATCTGAGATTCCTCCCAGGCGTCTCCCGCAGACATTTTTCCTGTGGTTTGGGTCCCTGTAATCCCGGGTAGCAACCGCAGACTCCTCCAGGGAAGATACCCGAGATGATTTTTCTCCTTGGACAATGCTCCATCTTCTGGGATGCATCTGAGATTCCTCCCAGGCGATTCCCGCAGATGTTTTTCCTGTGGTTTGGGTCCCTGTAATCCCAGGTAGCAACCCCAGACTCCTCCAGGGAAGATACCCGAGATGATTTTTCTCCTTGGACAATGCTCCATCTTCTGGGATGCATCTGAGATTCCTCCCAGGCGTCTCCCACAGACATTTTTCCGGTGGTTTGGGTCCCTGTGATCCCGGGTAGCAACCCCAGACTCCTCCAGGGAACATACCAGAAATGATTTTTCTCCTTGGACATATCTCCATCCTCTGGGATGCATCCGAGACTTGTCGTAGCTATGTCCCTGAGTCACTTTTCTCGCGGTTTAGGGTTCTGTCATCCCCGGTAGCAACCCCAGACTCGTCCAGGGAAGACACCCAAGATGATTTTTCTCTCTTGACAGTGGTCCATCCTGTGGGATCTTCCCAGAACTCCTCCCAGGCCTCTCCCGCAGAGTTTTCTCCAGCGCTTTAGGGCCCAGTGATACTGGGTAGCAACCCCAGACTCCTCCAGGGAAGATATCCGAGATGATTTTTCTCCTTGGACAAAGCTCCATCCTCTGGGATGCATCCGAGACTTGTCTCAGCTATGTCCCTGAGTCTTTTTTCTCGCGGTTTAGGGTTCTGTCATCCCAGGTAGCAACCCCAGACTCCTGCAGGGAAGATACCCGAGATGATTTTTCTCCTTGGACAATGCTCCATCTTCTGGGATGCATCTGAGATTCCTCCCAGGCGTCTCCCGCAGACATTTTTCCTGTGGTTTGGGTCCCTGTAATCCCGGGTAGCAACCGCAGACTCCTCCAGGGAAGACACCCGAGATGATTTTTCTCCTTGGACAAAGCTCCATCCTCTGGGAAGCATCCGAGACTCCTTGCAGGTATGTCCCTGAGTCTTTATTCCGGTGGTTTAGGGCCCTGTGATCCTGGGTAGCAACCCCAGACTCCTCCAGGGAAGATACCCGAGATGATTTTTCTCCTTGGACAATGCTCCATCTTCTGGGATGCATCTGAGATTCCTCCCAGGCGTCTCCCGCAGACATTTTTCCGGTGGTTTGGGTCCCTGTAATCCCGGGTAGCAACCCCAGACTCCTCCAGGGAAGACACCCGAGATGATTTTTCTCCTTGGACAAAGATCCATCCTCTGGGATGCATCCGAGACTTGTCGCAGCTATGTCCCTGAGTCTTTTTTCTCGCGGTTTAGGGTTCTGTCATCCCATGTAGCAACCCCAGACTCCTCCAGGGAAGATACCCGAGATGATTTTTCTCCTTGGACAATGCTCCATCTTCTGGGATGCATCTGAGATTCCTCCCAGGCGTCTCCCACAGACATTTTTCCTGTGGTTTGGGTCCCTGTGATCCCGGGTAGCAACCCCAGACTCCTCCAGGGAAGACACCCAAGATGATTTTTCTCTCTTGACATCGGTCCATCCTGCAGGATCTACCCAGAACTCCTCCCAGGTATATCCCGCAGAGTTTTCTCCAGTGCTTTAGGGCCCTGTGATCCCGGGTAGCAAGCCCAGACTCCTCCAGGGAAGATACCCGAGATGATTTTTCTCCTTGGACAATGCTCCATCTTCTGGGATGCATCTGAGATTCCTCCCAGGCGTCTCCCGCAGACATTTTTCCTGTGGTTTGGGTCCCTGTAATCCCGGGTAGCAACCGCAGACTCCTCCAGGGAAGATACCCGAGATGATTTTTCTCCTTGGACAATGCTCCATCTTCTGGGATGCATCTGAGATTCCTCCCAGGCGATTCCCGCACATGTTTTTCCTGTGGTTTGGGTCCCTGTAATCCCAGGTAGCAACCCCAGACTCCTCCAGGGAAGATACCCGAGATGATTTTTCTCCTTGGACAATGCTCCATCTTCTGGGATGCATCTGAGATTCCTCCCAGGCGTCTCCCGCAGACATTTTTCCGGTGGTTTGGGTCCCTGTAATCCCGGGTAGCAACCCCAGACTCCTCCAGGGAACATACCAGAAATGATTTTTCTCCTTGGACATATCTCCATCCTCTGGGATGCATCCGAGACTTGTCGTAGCTATGTCCCTGAGTCACTTTTCTCGCGGTTTAGGGTGCTGTCATCCCCGGTAGCAACCCCAGACTCGTCCAGGGAAGACACCCAAGATGATTTTTCTCTCTTGACAGTGGTCCATCCTGTGGGATCTTCCCAGAACTCCTCCCAGGCCTCTCCCGCAGAGTTTTCTCCAGCGCTTTAGGGCCCAGTGATACTGGGTAGCAACCCCAGACTCCTCCAGGGAAGATATCCGAGATGATTTTTCTCCTTGGACAAAGCTCCATCCTCTGGGATGCATCCGAGACTTGTCTCAGCTATGTCCCTGAGTCTTTTTTCTCGCGGTTTAGGGTTCTGTCATCCCAGGTAGCAACCCCAGACTCCTGCAGGGAAGATACCCGAGATGATTTTTCTCCTTGGACAATGCTCCATCTTCTGGGATGCATCTGAGATTCCTCCCAGGCGTCTCCCGCAGACATTTTTCCTGTGGTTTGGGTCCCTGTAATCCCGGGTAGCAACCGCAGACTCCTCCAGGGAAGACACCCGAGATGATTTTTCTCCTTGGACAAAGCTCCATCCTCTGGGAAGCATCCGAGACTCCTTGCAGGTATGTCCCTGAGTCTTTATTCCGGTGGTTTAGGGCCCTGTGATCCTGGGTAGCAAACCCAGACTCCTCCAGGGAAGATACCCGAGATGATTTTTCTCCTTGGACAATGCTCCATCTTCTGGGATGCATCTGAGATTCCTCCCAGGCGTCTCCCGCAGACATTTTTCCTGTGGTTTCGGTCCCTGTAATCCCGGGTAGCAACCCCAGACTCCTCCAGGGAAGACACCCGAGATGATTTTTCTCCTTGGAGAAAGATCCATCCTCTGGGATGCATCCGAGACTTGTCGCAGCTATGTCCCTGAGTCTTTTTTCTCGCGGTTTAGGGTTCTGTCATCCCAGGTAGCAACCCCAGACTCCTGCAGGGAAGATACCCGAGATGATTTTTCTCCTTGGACAATGCTCCATCTTCTGGGATGCATCTGAGATTCCTCCCAGGCGTCTCCCGCAGACATTTTTCCGGTGGTTTGGGTCCCTGTAATCCCGGGTAGCAACCGCAGACTCCTCCAGGGAAGACACCCGAGATGATTTTTCTCCTTGGACAAAGCTCCATCCTCTCTGATGCATCCGAAACTGTTCGCAGCTATGTCCCTGAGTCTTTTTTCTCGCGGTTTAGGGTTCTGTCACCCCAGGTAGCAACCCCAGGCTCCTCCAGGGAAGATACCCGAGATGATTTTTCTCCTTGGACAATGCTCCATCTTCTGGGATGCATCTGAGATTCCTCCCAGGCGATTCCCGCAGATGTTTTTCCTTTGGTTTGGGTCCCTGTAATCCCGGGTAGCAACCCCAGACTCCTCCAGGGAAGATACCCGAGATAATTTTTCTCCTTGGACAATGCTCGATCTTCTGGGATGCATGTGAGATTCCTCCCAGGCGATTCCCGCAGATGTTTTTCCTGTGGTTTGGGTCCCTGTAATCCCGGGTAGCAACCCCAGACTCCTCCAGGGAAGATACCCGAGATAATTTTTCTCCTTGGACAATGCTCCATCTTCTGGGATGCATCTGAGATTCCTCCCAGGCGATTCCCGCAGACATTTTTCCGGTGGTTTGGGTCCCTGTAATCCCGGGTAGCAACCCCAGACTCCTCCAGGGAAGACACCCGAGATGATTTTTCTCCTTGGACAAAGATCCATCCTCTGGGATGCATCCGAGACTTGTCGCAGCTATGTCCCTGAGTCTTTTTTCTCGCGGTTTAGGGTTCTGTCATCCCAGGTAGCAACCCCAGACTCCTCCACGGAAGATACCCGAGATGATTTTTCTCCTTGGACAATGCTCCATCTTCTGGGATGCATCTGAGATTCCTCCCAGGCGTCTCCCACAGATGGTTTTCCTGTGGTTTGATTCCCTTTAATCCCGGGTAGCAACCCCAGACTCCTCCAGGAAGATACCCGAGATGATTTTTCTCCTTGGACAAAGCTCCATCCTCTGGGATGCATCCGGGACTTCTCGCAGCTATGTCCCCGAGTCTTTTTTCTCGCGGTTTGGGTCCCTGTAATCCCGGGTAGCAACCCCAGACTCCTCCAGGGAAGACACCCAAGATGATTTTTCTCTCTTGACAGTGGTCCATCCTGCGGGATCTACACAGACTCCTCCCAGGCGTCTCCCGCAGCCATTTTTCCGGTGGTTTGGGTCCCTGTAATCCCGGGTAGCAACCCCAGACTCCTCCAGGGAAGATACCCGAGATGATTTTTCTCCTTGGACAATGCTCCATCTTCTGGGATGCATCTGAGATTCCTCCCAGGCGTCTCCCGCAGACATTTTTCTGGTGGTTTGGGTCCCTGTAATCCCGGGTAGCAACCCCAGACTCCTCCAGGGAAGACACCCGAGATGATTTTTCTCCTTGGACAAAGCTCCATCCTCTGTGATGCATCCGAGACTTGTCGCAGCTATGTCCCTGAGTCTTTTTTCTCGCGGTTTAGGGTTCTGTCATCCCAGGTAGCAACCCCAGACTCCTCCAGGGAAGATACCCGAGATGATTTTTCTCCTTGGACAATGCTCCATCTTCTGGGATGCATCTGAGATTCCTCCCAGGCGTCTCCCGCAGACATTTTTCCGGTGGTTTGGGTCCCTGTAATCCCGGGTAGCAACCCCAGACTCCTCCAGGGAAGACACCCGAGATGATTTTTCTCCTTGGAGAAAGATCCATCCTCTGGGATGCATCCGAGACTTGTCGCAGCTATGTCCCTGAGTCTTTTTTCTCGCGGTTTAGGGTTCTGTCATCCCATGTAGCAACCCCAGACTCCTCCAGGGAAGATACCCGAGATGATTTTTCTCCTTGGACAATGCTCCATCTTCTGGGATCCATCTGAGATTCCTCCCAGGCGATTCCCGCAGATGTTTTTCCTGTGGTTTGGGTCCCTGTAATCCCAGTTAGCAACCCCAGACTCCTCCAGGGAAGATACCCGAGATAATTTTTCTCCTTGGACAATACTCCATCCTCTGGGAAGCATCCGAGACTCCTTGCAGGTATGTCCCTGAGTCTTTATTCCGGTGGTTTAGGGCCCTGTGATACCGAGTAGCAACCCCAGACTCCTCCAGGGAAGATACCCGAGATGATTTTTCTCCTTGGACAATGCTCCATCTTCTGGGATGCATCTGAGATTCCTCCCAGGCGATTCCCGCAGATGTTTTTCCTGTGGTTTGGGTCCCTGTGATCCCGGGTAGCAACCCCAGACTCCTCCAGGGAAGATACCCGAGATAATTTTTCTCCTTGGACAATGCTCCATCTTCTGGGATGCATCTGAGATTCCTCCCAGGCGATTCCCGCAGATGTTTTTCCTGTGGTTTGGGTCCCTGTAATCCCGGGTAGCAACCCCAGACTCCTCCAGGGAAGATACCCGAGATGATTTTTCTCCTTGGACAATGCTCCATCTTCTGGGATGCATCTGAGATTCCTCCCAGGCGTCTCCCGCAGACATTTTTCCGGTGGTTTGGGTCCCTGTAATCCCTGTAGCAACCCCAGACTCCTCCAGGGAACATACCAGAAATGATTTTTCTCCTTGGACATATCTCCATCCTCTGGGATGCATCCGAGACTTGTCGTAGCTATGTCCCTGAGTCACTTTTCTCGCGGTTTAGGGTTCTGTCATCCCCGGTAGCAACCCCAGACTCCTCCAGGGAAGACACCCAAGATGATTTTTCTCTCTTGACAGTGGTCCATCCTGTGGGATCTACCCAGAACTCCTCCCAGGCCTCTCCCGCAGAGTTTTCTCCAGTGCTTTAGGGCCCAGTGATACAGGGTAGCAACCCCAGACTCCTCCAGGGAAGATATCCGAGATGATTTTTCTGCTTGGACAAAGCTCCATCCTCTGGGATGCATCCGAGACTTGTCTCAGCTATGTCCCTGAGTCTTTTTTCTCGCGGTTTAGGGTTCTGTCATCCCAGGTAGCAACCCCAGACTCCTCCAGGGAAGATACCCGAGATGATTTTTCTCCTTGGACAATGCTCCATCTTCTGGGATGCATCTGCGATTCCTCCCAGGTGTCTCCCGCAGACATTTTTCCGGTGGTTTGGGTCCCTGTAATCCCAGTTAGCAACCACAGACTCCTCCAGGGAAGACACCCGAGATGATTTTTCTCCTTGGACAAAGCTCCATCCTCTCTGATGCATCCGAGACTTGTTGCAGCTATGTCCCTGAGTCTTTTTTCTCGCGGTTTAGGGTTCTGTCACCCCAGGTAGCAACCCCAGGCTCCTCCAGGGAAGATACCCGAGATGATTTTTCTCCTTGGACAATGCTCCATCTTCTGGGATGCATCTGAGATTCCTCCCAGGCGTCTCCCGCAGACATTTTTCCGGTGGTTTGGGTCCCTGTAATCCCGGGTAGCAACCCCAGACTCCTCCAGGGAAGACACCCGAGATGATTTTTCTCCTTGGACAAAGCTCCATCCTCTGGGATGCATCCCAGACTTGTCGCAGCTATGTCCCTGAGTCTTTTTTCTCGCGGTTTAGGGTTCTGTCATCCCATGTAGCAACCCCAGACTCCTCCAGGGAAGATACCCGAGATGATTTTTCTCCTTGGACAATGCTCCATCTTCTGGGATGCATCTGAGATTCCTCCCAGGCGTCTCCCGCAGACATTTTTCCTGTGGTTTGCGTCCCTGTGATCCCGGGTAGCAAACCCAGACTCCTCCAGGGAAGACACCCAAGATGATTTTTCTCTCTTGACATCGGTCCATCCTGCAGGATCTACCCAGAACTCCTCCCAGGTATATCCCGCAGAGTTTTCTCCAGTGCTTTAGGGCCCTGTGATCCCGGGTAGCAACCCCAGACTCCTCCAGGGAAGATACCCGAGATGATTTTTCTCCTTGGACAATGCTCCATCTTCTGGGATGCATCTGAGATTCCTCCCAGGCGTCTCCCGCAGACATTTTTCCGGTGGTTTGGGTCCCTGTAATCCCGGTAGCAACCCCAGACTCCTCCAGGGAACATACCAGAAATGATTTTTCTCCTTGGACATATCTCCATCCTCTGGGATGCATCCGAGACTTGTCGTAGCTATGTCCCTGAGTCACTTTTCTCGCGGTTTAGGGTTCTGTCATCCCCGGTAGCAACCCCAGACTCCTCCAGGGAAGACACCCAAGATGATTTTTCTCTCTTGACAGTGGTCCATCCTGTGGGATCTACCCAGAACTCCTCCCAGGCCTCTCCCGCAGAGTTTTCTCCAGTGCTTTAGGGCCCAGTGATACAGGGTAGCAACCCCAGACTCCTCCAGGGAAGACACCCGAGATGATTTTTCTCCTTGGACAAAGCTCCATCCTCTGGGATGCATCCGAGACTTGTCTCAGCTATGTCCCTGAGTCTTTTTTCTCGCGGTTTAGGGTTCTGTCATCCCAGGTAGCAACCCCAGACTCCTCCAGGGAAGATACCCGAGATGATTTTTCTCCTTGGACAATGCTCCATCTTCTTGGATGCATCTGACATTCCTCCCAGGTGTCTCCCGCAGACATTTTTCCGGTGGTTTGGGTCCCTGTAATCCCAGTTAGCAACCACAGACTCCTCCAGGGAAGACACCCGAGATGATTTTTCTCCTTGGACAAAGCTCCATCCTCTCTGATGCATCCGAGACTTGTCGCAGCTATGTCCCTGAGTCTTTTTTCTCGCGGTTTAGGGTTCTGTCATCCCAGGTAGCAACCCCAGACTCCTCCAGGGAAGATACCCGAGATGATTTTTCTCCTTGGACAATGCTCCATCTTCTGGGATGCATCTGAGATTCCTCCCAGGCGTCTCCCGCAGACATTTTTCCGGTGGTTTGGGTCCCTGTAATCCCGGGTAGCAACCCCAGACTCCTCCAGGGAACATACCAGAAATGATTTTTCTCCTTGGACATATCTCCATCCTCTGGGATGCATCCGAGACTTGTCGTAGCTATGTCCCTGAGTCACTTTTCTCGCGGTTTAGGGTGCTGTCATCCCCGGTAGCAACCCCAGACTCGTCCAGGGAAGACACCCAAGATGATTTTTCTCTCTTGACAGTGGTCCATCCTGTGGGATCTTCCCAGAACTCCTCCCAGGCCTCTCCCGCAGAGTTTTCTCCAGCGCTTTAGGGCCCAGTGATACTGGGTAGCAACCCCAGACTCCTCCAGGGAAGATATCCGAGATGATTTTTCTCCTTGGACAAAGCTCCATCCTCTGGGATGCATCCGAGACTTGTCTCAGCTATGTCCCTGAGTCTTTTTTCTCGCGGTTTAGGGTTCTGTCATCCCAGGTAGCAACCCCAGACTCCTGCAGGGAAGATACCCGAGATGATTTTTCTCCTTGGACAATGCTCCATCTTCTGGGATGCATCTGAGATTCCTCCCAGGCGTCTCCCGCAGACATTTTTCCTGTGGTTTGGGTCCCTGTAATCCCGGGTAGCAACCGCAGACTCCTCCAGGGAAGACACCCGAGATGATTTTTCTCCTTGGACAAAGCTCCATCCTCTGGGAAGCATCCGAGACTCCTTGCAGGTATGTCCCTGAGTCTTTATTCCGGTGGTTTAGGGCCCTGTGATCCTGGGTAGCAAACCCAGACTCCTCCAGGGAAGATACCCGAGATGATTTTTCTCCTTGGAGAAAGATCCATCCTCTGGGATGCATCCGAGACTTGTCGCAGCTATGTCCCTGAGTCTTTTTTCTCGCGGTTTAGGGTTCTGTCATCCCAGGTAGCAACCCCAGACTCCTGCAGGGAAGATACCCGAGATGATTTTTCTCCTTGGACAATGCTCCATCTTCTGGGATGCATCTGAGATTCCTCCCAGGCGTCTCCCGCAGACATTTTTCCGGTGGTTTGGGTCCCTGTAATCCCTGGTAGCAACCGCAGACTCCTCCAGGGAAGACACCCGAGATGATTTTTCTCCTTGGACAAAGCTCCATCCTCTCTGATGCATCCGAAACTGTTCGCAGCTATGTCCCTGAGTCTTTTTTCTCGCGGTTTAGGGTTCTGTCACCCCAGGTAGCAACCCCAGGCTCCTCCAGGGAAGATACCCGAGATGATTTTTCTCCTTGGACAATGCTCCATCTTCTGGGATGCATCTGAGATTCCTCCCAGGCGATTCCCGCAGATGTTTTTCCTTTGGTTTGGGTCCCTGTAATCCCGGGTAGCAACCCCAGACTCCTCCAGGGAAGATACCCGAGATAATTTTTCTCCTTGGACAATGCTCGATCTTCTGGGATGCATGTGAGATTCCTCCCAGGCGATTCCCGCAGATGTTTTTCCTGTGGTTTGGGTCCCTGTAATCCCGGGTAGCAACCCCAGACTCCTCCAGGGAAGATACCCGAGATAATTTTTCTCCTTGGACAATGCTCCATCTTCTGGGATGCATCTGAGATTCCTCCCAGGCGATTCCCGCAGACATTTTTCCGGTGGTTTGGGTCCCTGTAATCCCGGGTAGCAACCCCAGACTCCTCCAGGGAAGACACCCGAGATGATTTTTCTCCTTGGACAAAGCTCCATCCTCTGGGATGCATCCGAGACTTGTCGCAGCTATGTCCCTGAGTCTTTTTTCTCGCGGTTTAGGGTTCTGTCATCCCAGGTAGCAACCCCAGACTCCTCCAGGGAAGATACCCGAGATGATTTTTCTCCTTGGACAATGCTCCATCTTCTGGGATGCATCTGAGATTCCTCCCAGGCGTCTCCCACAGATGGTTTTCCTGTGGTTTGATTCCCTTTAATCCCGGGTAGCAACCCCAGACTCCTCCAGGAAGATACCCGAGATGATTTTTCTCCTTGGACAAAGCTCCATCCTCTGGGATGCATCCGGGACTTCTCGCAGCTATGTCCCCGAGTCTTTTTTCTCGCGGTTTGGGTCCCTGTAATCCCGGGTAGCAACCCCAGACTCCTCCAGGGAAGACACCCAAGATGATTTTTCTCTCTTGACAGTGGTCCATCCTGCGGGATCTACACAGACTCCTCCCAGGCGTCTCCCGCAGCCATTTTTCCGGTGGTTTGGGTCCCTGTAATCCCGGGTAGCAACCCCAGACTCCTCCAGGGAAGATACCCGAGATGATTTTTCTCCTTGGACAATGCTCCATCTTCTGGGATGCATCTGAGATTCCTCCCAGGCGTCTCCCGCAGACATTTTTCTGGTGGTTTGGGTCCCTGTAATCCCGGGTAGCAACCCCAGACTCCTCCAGGGAAGACACCCGAGATGATTTTTCTCCTTGGACAAAGCTCCATCCTCTGTGATGCATCCGAGACTTGTCGCAGCTATGTCCCTGAGTCTTTTTTCTCGCGGTTTAGGGTTCTGTCATCCCAGGTAGCAACCCCAGACTCCTCCAGGGAAGATACCCGAGATGATTTTTCTCCTTGGACAATGCTCCATCTTCTGGGATGCATCTGAGATTCCTCCCAGGCGTCTCCCGCAGACATTTTTCCGGTGGTTTGGGTCCCTGTAATCCCGGGTAGCAACCCCAGACTCCTCCAGGGAAGACACCCGAGATGATTTTTCTCCTTGGAGAAAGATCCATCCTCTGGGATGCATCCGAGACTTGTCGCAGCTATGTCCCTGAGTCTTTTTTCTCGCGGTTTAGGGTTCTGTCATCCCATGTAGCAACCCCAGACTCCTCCAGGGAAGATACCCGAGATGATTTTTCTCCTTGGACAATGCTCCATCTTCTGGGATCCATCTGAGATTCCTCCCAGGCGATTCCCGCAGATGTTTTTCCTGTGGTTTGGGTCCCTGTAATCCCAGTTAGCAACCCCAGACTCCTCCAGGGAAGATACCCGAGATAATTTTTCTCCTTGGACAATACTCCATCCTCTGGGAAGCATCCGAGACTCCTTGCAGGTATGTCCCTGAGTCTTTATTCCGGTGGTTTAGGGCCCTGTGATACCGAGTAGCAACCCCAGACTCCTCCAGGGAAGATACCCGAGATGATTTTTCTCCTTGGACAATGCTCCATCTTCTGGGATGCATCTGAGATTCCTCCCAGGCGATTCCCGCAGATGTTTTTCCTGTGGTTTGGGTCCCTGTGATCCCGGGTAGCAACCCCAGACTCCTCCAGGGAAGATACCCGAGATAATTTTTCTCCTTGGACAATGCTCCATCTTCTGGGATGCATCTGAGATTCCTCCCAGGCGATTCCCGCAGATGTTTTTCCTGTGGTTTGGGTCCCTGTAATCCCGGGTAGCAACCCCAGACTCCTCCAGGGAAGATACCCGAGATGATTTTTCTCCTTGGACAATGCTCCATCTTCTGGGATGCATCTGAGATTCCTCCCAGGCGTCTCCCGCAGACATTTTTCCGGTGGTTTGGGTCCCTGTAATCCCGGTAGCAACCCCAGACTCCTCCAGGGAACATACCAGAAATGATTTTTCTCCTTGGACATATCTCCATCCTCTGGGATGCATCCGAGACTTGTCGTAGCTATGTCCCTGAGTCACTTTTCTCGCGGTTTAGGGTTCTGTCATCCCCGGTAGCAACCCCAGACTCCTCCAGGGAAGACACCCAAGATGATTTTTCTCTCTTGACAGTGGTCCATCCTGTGGGATCTACCCAGAACTCCTCCCAGGCCTCTCCCGCAGAGTTTTCTCCAGTGCTTTAGGGCCCAGTGATACAGGGTAGCAACCCCAGACTCCTCCAGGGAAGATATCCGAGATGATTTTTCTGCTTGGACAAAGCTCCATCCTCTGGGATGCATCCGAGACTTGTCTCAGCTATGTCCCTGAGTCTTTTTTCTCGCGGTTTAGGGTTCTGTCATCCCAGGTAGCAACCCCAGACTCCTCCAGGGAAGATACCCGAGATGATTTTTCTCCTTGGACAATGCTCCATCTTCTGGGATGCATCTGAGATTCCTCCCAGGTGTCTCCCGCAGACATTTTTCCGGTGGTTTGGGTCCCTGTAATCCCAGTTAGCAACCACAGACTCCTCCAGGGAAGACACCCGAGATGATTTTTCTCCTTGGACAAAGCTCCATCCTCTCTGATGCATCCGAGACTTGTTGCAGCTATGTCCCTGAGTCTTTTTTCTCGCGGTTTAGGGTTCTGTCACCCCAGGTAGCAACCCCAGGCTCCTCCAGGGAAGATACCCGAGATGATTTTTCTCCTTGGACAATGCTCCATCTTCTGGGATGCATCTGAGATTCCTCCCAGGCGTCTCCCGCAGACATTTTTCCGGTGGTTTGGGTCCCTGTAATCCCGGGTAGCAACCCCAGACTCCTCCAGGGAAGACACCCGAGATGATTTTTCTCCTTGGACAAAGCTCCATCCTCTGGGATGCATCCCAGACTTGTCGCAGCTATGTCCCTGAGTCTTTTTTCTCGCGGTTTAGGGTTCTGTCATCCCATGTAGCAACCCCAGACTCCTCCAGGGAAGATACCCGAGATGATTTTTCTCCTTGGACAATGCTCCATCTTCTGGGATGCATCTGAGATTCCTCCCAGGCGTCTCCCGCAGACATTTTTCCTGTGGTTTGCGTCCCTGTGATCCCGGGTAGCAAACCCAGACTCCTCCAGGGAAGACACCCAAGATGATTTTTCTCTCTTGACATCGGTCCATCCTGCAGGATCTACCCAGAACTCCTCCCAGGTATATCCCGCAGAGTTTTCTCCAGTGCTTTAGGGCCCTGTGATCCCGGGTAGCAACCCCAGACTCCTCCAGGGAAGATACCCGAGATGATTTTTCTCCTTGGACAATGCTCCATCTTCTGGGATGCATCTGAGATTCCTCCCAGGCGTCTCCCGCAGACATTTTTCCGGTGGTTTGGGTCCCTGTAATCCCGGTAGCAACCCCAGACTCCTCCAGGGAACATACCAGAAATGATTTTTCTCCTTGGACATATCTCCATCCTCTGGGATGCATCCGAGACTTGTCGTAGCTATGTCCCTGAGTCACTTTTCTCGCGGTTTAGGGTTCTGTCATCCCCGGTAGCAACCCCAGACTCCTCCAGGGAAGACACCCAAGATGATTTTTCTCTCTTGACAGTGGTCCATCCTGTGGGATCTACCCAGAACTCCTCCCAGGCCTCTCCCGCAGAGTTTTCTCCAGTGCTTTAGGGCCCAGTGATACAGGGTAGCAACCCCAGACTCCTCCAGGGAAGACACCCGAGATGATTTTTCTCCTTGGACAAAGCTCCATCCTCTGGGATGCATCCGAGACTTGTCTCAGCTATGTCCCTGAGTCTTTTTTCTCGCGGTTTAGGGTTCTGTCATCCCAGGTAGCAACCCCAGACTCCTCCAGGGAAGATACCCGAGATGATTTTTCTCCTTGGACAATGCTCCATCTTCTTGGATGCATCTGAGATTCCTCCCAGGCGTCTCCCGCAGACATTTTTCCGGTGGTTTGGGTCCCTGTAATCCCGGGTAGCAACCCCAGACTCCTCCAGGGAAGACACCCGAGATGATTTTTCTCCTTGGACAAAGATCCATCCTCTGGGATGCATCCGAGACTTGTCTCAGCTATGTCCCTGAGTCTTTTTTCTCGCGGTTTAGGGTTCTGTCATCCCAGTTAGCAACCCCAGACTCCTGCAGGGAAGATACCCGAGATGATTTTTCTCCTTGGACAATGCTCCATCTTCTGGGATGCATCTGAGATTCCTCCCAGGCGTCTCCCGCAGACATTTTTCCTGTGGTTTGGGTCCCTGTAATCCCGGGTAGCAACCGCAGACTCCTCCAGGGAAGACACCCGAGATGATTTTTCTCCTTGGACAAAGCTCCATCCTCTCTGATGCATCCGAGACTTGTTGCAGCTATGTCCCTGAGTCTTTTTTCTCGCGGTTTAGGGTTCTGTCACCCCAGGTAGCAACCCCAGGCTCCTCCAGGGAAGATACCCGAGATGATTTTTCTCCTTGGACAATGCTCCATCTTCTGGGATGCATCTGAGATTCCTCCCAGGCGATTCCCGCAGACATTTTTCCTCTGGTTTGGGTCCCTGTAATCCCGGTTAGCAACCCCAGACTCCTCCAGGAAAGATACCCGAGATAATTTTTCTCCTTGGACAAAGCTCCATCCTCTGGGAAGCATCCGAGACTCCTTGCAGGTATATCCCTGAGTCTTTATTCCGGTGGTTTAGGGCCCTGTGATCCTGGGTAGCAACACCAGACTCCTCCAGGGAAGATACCTGAGATGATTTTTCTCCTTGGACAATGCTCCATCTTCTGGGATGCATCTGAGATTCCTCCCAGGCGTCTCCCGCAGACATTTTTCCTGTGGTTTGGGTCCCTGTGATCCCGGGTAGCAACCCCAGACTCCTCCAGGGAAGATACCCGAGATGATTTTTCTCCTTGGACAATGCTCCATCCTCTGGGAAGCATCCGAGACTCCTTGCAGGTATGTCCCTGAGTCTTTATTCCAGTGGTTTACGGCCCTGTGATCCCGAGTAGCAACCCCAGACTCCTCCAGGGAAGATACCCGAGATGATTTTTCTCCTTGGACAAAGCTCCATCATCTGGGATGCATCCGAGTCTTGTCTGAGCTATGTCCCTGAGTCTTTTTTCTCGCGGTTTAGGGTTCTGTCATCCCAGGTAGCAACCCCAGACTCCTGCAGGGAAGATACCCGAGATGATTTTTCTCCTTGGACAATGCTCCATCTTCTGGGATGCATCTGAGATTCCTCCCAGGCGTCTCCCGCAGACATTTTTCCGGTGGTTTGGGTCCCTGTAATCCCGGGTAGCAACCCCAGACTCCTCCAGGGAAGACACCCGAGATGATTTTTCTCCTTGGACAAAGCTCCATCCTCTGGGATGCATCCCAGACTTGTCGCAGCTATGTCCCTGAGTCTTTTTTCTCGCGGTTTAGGGTTCTGTCATCCCATGTAGCAACCCCAGACTCCTCCAGGGAAGATACCCGAGATGATTTTTCTCCTTGGACAATGCTCCATCTTCTGGGATGCATCTGAGATTCCTCCCAGGCGTCTCCCGCAGACATTTTTCCTGTGGTTTGCGTCCCTGTGATCCCGGGTAGCAAACCCAGACTCCTCCAGGGAAGACACCCAAGATGATTTTTCTCTCTTGACATCGGTCCATCCTGCAGGATCTACCCAGAACTCCTCCCAGGTATATCCCGCAGAGTTTTCTCCAGTGCTTTAGGGCCCTGTGATCCCGGGTAGCAACCCCAGACTCCTCCAGGGAAGATACCCGAGATGATTTTTCTCCTTGGACAATGCTCCATCTTCTGGGATGCATCTGAGATTCCTCCCAGGCGTCTCCCGCAGACATTTTTCCGGTGGTTTGGGTCCCTGTAATCCCGGTAGCAACCCCAGACTCCTCCAGGGAACATACCAGAAATGATTTTTCTCCTTGGACATATCTCCATCCTCTGGGATGCATCCGAGACTTGTCGTAGCTATGTCCCTGAGTCACTTTTCTCGCGGTTTAGGGTTCTGTCATCCCCGGTAGCAACCCCAGACTCCTCCAGGGAAGACACCCAAGATGATTTTTCTCTCTTGACAGTGGTCCATCCTGTGGGATCTACCCAGAACTCCTCCCAGGCCTCTCCCGCAGAGTTTTCTCCAGTGCTTTAGGGCCCAGTGATACAGGGTAGCAACCCCAGACTCCTCCAGGGAAGACACCCGAGATGATTTTTCTCCTTGGACAAAGCTCCATCCTCTGGGATGCATCCGAGACTTGTCTCAGCTATGTCCCTGAGTCTTTTTTCTCGCGGTTTAGGGTTCTGTCATCCCAGGTAGCAACCCCAGACTCCTCCAGGGAAGATACCCGAGATGATTTTTCTCCTTGGACAATGCTCCATCTTCTTGGATGCATCTGAGATTCCTCCCAGGCGTCTCCCGCAGACATTTTTCCGGTGGTTTGGGTCCCTGTAATCCCGGGTAGCAACCCCAGACTCCTCCAGGGAAGACACCCGAGATGATTTTTCTCCTTGGACAAAGATCCATCCTCTGGGATGCATCCGAGACTTGTCTCAGCTATGTCCCTGAGTCTTTTTTCTCGCGGTTTAGGGTTCTGTCATCCCAGTTAGCAACCCCAGACTCCTGCAGGGAAGATACCCGAGATGATTTTTCTCCTTGGACAATGCTCCATCTTCTGGGATGCATCTGAGATTCCTCCCAGGCGTCTCCCGCAGACATTTTTCCTGTGGTTTGGGTCCCTGTAATCCCGGGTAGCAACCGCAGACTCCTCCAGGGAAGACACCCGAGATGATTTTTCTCCTTGGACAAAGCTCCATCCTCTCTGATGCATCCGAGACTTGTTGCAGCTATGTCCCTGAGTCTTTTTTCTCGCGGTTTAGGGTTCTGTCACCCCAGGTAGCAACCCCAGGCTCCTCCAGGGAAGATACCCGAGATGATTTTTCTCCTTGGACAATGCTCCATCTTCTGGGATGCATCTGAGATTCCTCCCAGGCGATTCCCGCAGACATTTTTCCTCTGGTTTGGGTCCCTGTAATCCCGGTTAGCAACCCCAGACTCCTCCAGGAAAGATACCCGAGATAATTTTTCTCCTTGGACAAAGCTCCATCCTCTGGGAAGCATCCGAGACTCCTTGCAGGTATATCCCTGAGTCTTTATTCCGGTGGTTTAGGGCCCTGTGATCCTGGGTAGCAACACCAGACTCCTCCAGGGAAGATACCTGAGATGATTTTTCTCCTTGGACAATGCTCCATCTTCTGGGATGCATCTGAGATTCCTCCCAGGCGTCTCCCGCAGACATTTTTCCTGTGGTTTGGGTCCCTGTGATCCCGGGTAGCAACCCCAGACTCCTCCAGGGAAGATACCCGAGATGATTTTTCTCCTTGGACAATGCTCCATCCTCTGGGAAGCATCCGAGACTCCTTGCAGGTATGTCCCTGAGTCTTTATTCCAGTGGTTTAGGGCCCTGTGATCCCGAGTAGCAACCCCAGACTCCTCCAGGGAAGATACCCGAGATGATTTTTCTCCTTGGACAAAGCTCCATCATCTGGGATGCATCCGAGTCTTGTCTGAGCTATGTCCCTGAGTCTTTTTTCTCGCGGTTTAGGGTTCTGTCATCCCAGGTAGCAACCCCAGACTCCTGCAGGGAAGATACCCGAGATGATTTTTCTCCTTGGACAATGCTCCATCTTCTGGGATGCATCTGAGATTCCTCCCAGGCGTCTCCCGCAGACATTTTTCCGGTGGTTTGGGTCCCTGTAATCCCGGGTAGCAACCGCAGACTCCTCCAGGGAAGACACCCGAGATGATTTTTCTCCTTGGACAAAGCTCCATCCTCTCTGATGCATCCGAAACTTGTCGCAGCTATGTCCCTGAGTCTTTTTTCTCGCGGTTTAGGGTTCTGTCACCCCAGGTAGCAACCCCAGGCTCCTCCAGGGAAGATACCCGAGATGATTTTTCTCCTTGGACAATGCTCGATCTTCTGGGATGCATGTGAGATTCCTCCCAGGCGATTCCCGCAGATGTTTTTCCTGTGGTTTGGGTCCCTGTAATCCCGGGTAGCAACCCCAGACTCCTCCAGGGAAGATACCCGAGATAATTTTTCTCCTTGGACAAAGCTCCATCCTCTGGGATGCATCCGAGACTTGTCGCAGCTATGTCCATGAGTCTTTTTTCTCGCGGTTTAGGGTTCTGTCATCCCAGGTAGCAACCCCAGACTCCTGCAGGGAAGATACCCGAGATGATTTTTCTCCTTGGACAATGCTCCATCTTCTGGGATGCATCTGAGATTCCTCCCAGGCGTCTCCCGCAGACATTTTTCCTGTGGTTTGGGTCCCTGTAATCCCGGGTAGCAACCGCAGACTCCTCCAGGGAAGACACCCGAGATGATTTTTCTCCTTGGACAAAGCTCCATCCTCTCTGATGCATCCGAGACTTGTTGCAGCTATGTCCCTGAGTCTTTTTTCTCGCGGTTTAGGGTTCTGTCACCCCAGGTAGCAACCCCAGGCTCCTCCAGGGAAGATACCCGAGATGATTTTTCTCCTTGGACAATGCTCCATCTTCTGGGATGCATCTGAGATTCCTCCCAGGCGATTCCCGCAGACATTTTTCCTCTGGTTTGGGTCCCTGTAATCCCGGGTAGCAACCCCAGACTCCTCCAGGAAAGATACCCGAGATAATTTTTCTCCTTGGACAAAGCTCCATCCTCTGGGAAGCATCCGAGACTCCTTGCAGGTATGTCCCTGAGTCTTTATTCCGGTGGTTTAGGGCCCTGTGATCCTGGGTAGCAACACCAGACTCCTCCAGGGAAGATACCTGAGATGATTTTTCTCCTTGGACAATGCTCCATCTTCTGGGATGCATCTGAGATTCCTCCTAGGCGTCTCCCGCAGACATTTTTCCGGTGGTTTGGGTCCCTGTAATCCCGGGTAGCAACCCCAGACTCCTCCAGGGAAGACACCCGAGATGATTTTTCTCCTTGGACAAAGCTCCATCCTCTGGGATGCATCCCAGACTTGTCGCAGCTATGTCCCTGAGTCTTTTTTCTCGCGGTTTAGGGTTCTGTCATCCCATGTAGCAACCCCAGACTCCTCCAGGGAAGATACCCGAGATGATTTTTCTCCTTGGACAATGCTCCATCTTCTGGGATGCATCTGAGATTCCTCCCAGGCGTCTCCCGCAGACATTTTTCCTGTGGTTTGCGTCCCTGTGATCCCGGGTAGCAAACCCAGACTCCTCCAGGGAAGACACCCAAGATGATTTTTCTCTCTTGACATCGGTCCATCCTGCAGGATCTACCCAGAACTCCTCCCAGGTATATCCCGCAGAGTTTTCTCCAGTGCTTTAGGGCCCTGTGATCCCGGGTAGCAACCCCAGACTCCTCCAGGGAAGATACCCGAGATGATTTTTCTCCTTGGACAATGCTCCATCTTCTGGGATGCATCTGAGATTCCTCCCAGGCGTCTCCCGCAGACATTTTTCCGGTGGTTTGGGTCCCTGTAATCCCGGTAGCAACCCCAGACTCCTCCAGGGAACATACCAGAAATGATTTTTCTCCTTGGACATATCTCCATCCTCTGGGATGCATCCGAGACTTGTCGTAGCTATGTCCCTGAGTCACTTTTCTCGCGGTTTAGGGTTCTGTCATCCCCGGTAGCAACCCCAGACTCCTCCAGGGAAGACACCCAAGATGATTTTTCTCTCTTGACAGTGGTCCATCCTGTGGGATCTACCCAGAACTCCTCCCAGGCCTCTCCCGCAGAGTTTTCTCCAGTGCTTTAGGGCCCAGTGATACAGGGTAGCAACCCCAGACTCCTCCAGGGAAGACACCCGAGATGATTTTTCTCCTTGGACAAAGCTCCATCCTCTGGGATGCATCCGAGACTTGTCTCAGCTATGTCCCTGAGTCTTTTTTCTCGCGGTTTAGGGTTCTGTCATCCCAGGTAGCAACCCCAGACTCCTCCAGGGAAGATACCCGAGATGATTTTTCTCCTTGGACAATGCTCCATCTTCTTGGATGCATCTGAGATTCCTCCCAGGCGTCTCCCGCAGACATTTTTCCGGTGGTTTGGGTCCCTGTAATCCCGGGTAGCAACCCCAGACTCCTCCAGGGAAGATACCCGAGATGATTTTTCTCCTTGGACAATGCTCCATCTTCTTGGATGCATCTGAGATTCCTCCCAGGCGTCTCCCGCAGACATTTTTCCGGTGGTTTGGGTCCCTGTAATCCCGGGTAGCAACCCCAGACTCCTCCAGGGAAGATACCCGAGATGATTTTTCTCCTTGGACAATGCTCCATCTTCTTGGATGCATCTGAGATTCCTCCCAGGCGTCTCCCGCAGACATTTTTCCGGTGGTTTGGGTCCCTGTAATCCCGGGTAGCAACCGCAGACTCCTCCAGGGAAGACACCCGAGATGATTTTTCTCCTTGGACAAAGCTCCATCCTCTCTGATGCATCCGAGACTTGTTGCAGCTATGTCCCTGAGTCTTTTTTCTCGCGGTTTAGGGTTCTGTCACCCCAGGTAGCAACCCCAGGCTCCTCCAGGGAAGATACCCGAGATGATTTTTCTCCTTGGACAATGCTCCATCTTCTGGGATGCATCTGAGATTCCTCCCAGGCGATTCCCGCAGACATTTTTCCTCTGGTTTGGGTCCCTGTAATCCCGGTTAGCAACCCCAGACTCCTCCAGGAAAGATACCCGAGATAATTTTTCTCCTTGGACAAAGCTCCATCCTCTGGGAAGCATCCGAGACTCCTTGCAGGTATATCCCTGAGTCTTTATTCCGGTGGTTTAGGGCCCTGTGATCCTGGGTAGCAACACCAGACTCCTCCAGGGAAGATACCTGAGATGATTTTTCTCCTTGGACAATGCTCCATCTTCTGGGATGCATCTGAGATTCCTCCCAGGCGTCTCCCGCAGACATTTTTCCTGTGGTTTGGGTCCCTGTGATCCCGGGTAGCAACCCCAGACTCCTCCAGGGAAGATACCCGAGATGATTTTTCTCCTTGGACAATGCTCCATCCTCTGGGAAGCATCCGAGACTCCTTGCAGGTATGTCCCTGAGTCTTTATTCCAGTGGTTTACGGCCCTGTGATCCCGAGTAGCAACCCCAGACTCCTCCAGGGAAGATACCCGAGATGATTTTTCTCCTTGGACAAAGCTCCATCATCTGGGATGCATCCGAGTCTTGTCTGAGCTATGTCCCTGAGTCTTTTTTCTCGCGGTTTAGGGTTCTGTCATCCCAGGTAGCAACCCCAGACTCCTGCAGGGAAGATACCCGAGATGATTTTTCTCCTTGGACAATGCTCCATCTTCTGGGATGCATCTGAGATTCCTCCCAGGCGTCTCCCGCAGACATTTTTCCGGTGGTTTGGGTCCCTGTAATCCCGGGTAGCAACCGCAGACTCCTCCAGGGAAGACACCCGAGATGATTTTTCTCCTTGGACAAAGCTCCATCCTCTCTGATGCATCCGAAACTTGTCGCAGCTATGTCCCTGAGTCTTTTTTCTCGCGGTTTAGGGTTCTGTCACCCCAGGTAGCAACCCCAGGCTCCTCCAGGGAAGATACCCGAGATGATTTTTCTCCTTGGACAATGCTCGATCTTCTGGGATGCATGTGAGATTCCTCCCAGGCGATTCCCGCAGATGTTTTTCCTGTGGTTTGGGTCCCTGTAATCCCGGGTAGCAACCCCAGACTCCTCCAGGGAAGATACCCGAGATAATTTTTCTCCTTGGACAAAGCTCCATCCTCTGGGATGCATCCGAGACTTGTCGCAGCTATGTCCATGAGTCTTTTTTCTCGCGGTTTAGGGTTCTGTCATCCCAGGTAGCAACCCCAGACTCCTGCAGGGAAGATACCCGAGATGATTTTTCTCCTTGGACAATGCTCCATCTTCTGGGATGCATCTGAGATTCCTCCCAGGCGTCTCCCGCAGACATTTTTCCTGTGGTTTGGGTCCCTGTAATCCCGGGTAGCAACCGCAGACTCCTCCAGGGAAGACACCCGAGATGATTTTTCTCCTTGGACAAAGCTCCATCCTCTCTGATGCATCCGAGACTTGTTGCAGCTATGTCCCTGAGTCTTTTTTCTCGCGGTTTAGGGTTCTGTCACCCCAGGTAGCAACCCCAGGCTCCTCCAGGGAAGATACCCGAGATGATTTTTCTCCTTGGACAATGCTCCATCTTCTGGGATGCATCTGAGATTCCTCCCAGGCGATTCCCGCAGACATTTTTCCTCTGGTTTGGGTCCCTGTAATCCCGGGTAGCAACCCCAGACTCCTCCAGGAAAGATACCCGAGATAATTTTTCTCCTTGGACAAAGCTCCATCCTCTGGGAAGCATCCGAGACTCCTTGCAGGTATGTCCCTGAGTCTTTATTCCGGTGGTTTAGGGCCCTGTGATCCTGGGTAGCAACACCAGACTCCTCCAGGGAAGATACCTGAGATGATTTTTCTCCTTGGACAATGCTCCATCTTCTGGGATGCATCTGAGATTCCTCCTAGGCGTCTCCCGCAGACATTTTTCCTGTGGTTTGGGTCCCTGTGATCCCGGGTAGCAACCCCAGACTCCTCCAGGGAAGATACCCGAGATGATTTTTCTCCTTGGACAATGCTCCATCCTCTGGGAAGCATCCGAGACTCCTTGCAGGTATGTCCCTGAGTCTTTATTCCAGTGGTTTAGGGCCCTGTGATCCCGAGTAGCAACCCCAGACTCCTCCAGGGAAGATACCCGAGATGATTTTTCTCCTTGGACAAAGCTCCATCATCTGGGATGCATCCGAGACTTGTTGCAGCTATGTCCCTGAGTCTTTTTTCTCGCGGTTTAGGGTTCTGTCACCCCAGGTAGCAACCCCAGGCTCCTCCAGGGAAGATACCCGAGATGATTTTTCTCCTTGGACAATGCTCCATCTTCTGGGATGCATCTGAGATTCCTCCCAGGCGATTCCCGCAGACATTTTTCCTGTGGTTTGGGTCCCTGTAATCCCGGGTAGCAACCGCAGACTCCTCCAGGGAAGACACCCGAGATGATTTTTCTCCTTGGACAAAGCTCCATCCTCTGGGAAGCATCCGAGACTCCTTGCAGGTATGTCCCTGAGTCTTTATTCCGGTGGTTTAGGGCCCTGTGATCCTGGGTAGCAACACCAGACTCCTCCAGGGAAGATACCTGAGATGATTTTTCTCCTTGGACAATGCTCCATCTTCTGGGATGCATCTGAGATTCCTCCCAGGCGTCTCCCGCAGACATTTTTCCTGTGGTTTGGGTCCCTGTGATCCCGGGTAGCAACCCCAGACTCCTCCAGGGAAGATACCCGAGATGATTTTTCTCCTTGGACAATGCTCCATCCTCTGGGAAGCATCCGAGACTCCTTGCAGGTATGTCCCTGAGTCTTTATTCCAGTGGTTTAGGGCCCTGTGATCCCGAGTAGCAACCCCAGACTCCTCCAGGGAAGATACCCGAGATGATTTTTCACCTTGGACAAAGCTCCATCATCTGGGATGCATCCGAGACTTGTCTGAGCTATGTCCCTGAGTCTTTTTTCTCGCGGTTTAGGGTTCTGTCATCCCAGGTAGCAACCCCAGACTCCTGCAGGGAAGATACCCGAGATGATTTTTCTCCTTGGACAATGCTCCATCTTCTGGGATGCATCTGAGATTCCTCCCAGGCGTCTCCCGCAGACATTTTTCCGGTGGTTTGGGTCCCTGTAATCCCGGGTAGCAACCGCAGACTCCTCCAGGGAAGACACCCGAGATGATTTTTCTCCTTGGACAAAGCTCCATCCTCTCTGATGCATCCGAAACTTGTCGCAGCTATGTCCCTGAGTCTTTTTTCTCGCGGTTTAGGGTTCTGTCACCCCAGGTAGCAACCCCAGGCTCCTCCAGGGAAGATACCCGAGATGATTTTTCTCCTTGGACAATGCTCCATCTCCTGGGATGCATCTGAGATTCCTCCCAGGCGATTCCCGCAGATGTTTTTCCTTTGGTTTGGGTCCCTGTAATCCCGGGTAGCAACCCCAGACTCCTCCAGGGAAGATACCCGAGATAATTTTTCTCCTTGGACAATGCTCGATCTTCTGGGATGCATGTGAGATTCCTCCCAGGCGATTCCCGCAGATGTTTTTCCTGTGGTTTGGGTCCCTGTAATCCCGGGTAGCAACCCCAGACTCCTCCAGGGAAGATACCCGAGATAATTTTTCTCCTTGGACAATGCTCCATCTTCTGGGATGCATCTGAGATTCCTCCCAGGCGTCTCCCGCAGACATTTTTCCTGTGGTTTGGGTCCCTGTAATCCCGGGTAGCAACCCCAGACTCCTCCAGGGAAGACACCCGAGATGATTTTTCTCCTTGGACAAAGCTCCATCCTCTGGGATGCATCCGAGACTTGTCGCAGCTATGTCCATGAGTCTTTTTTCTCGCGGTTTAGGGTTCTGTCATCCCAGGTAGCAACCCCAGACTCCTCCAGGGAAGATACCCGAGATGATTTTTCTCCTTGGACAATGCTCCATCTTCTGGGATGCATCTGAGATTCCTCCCAGGCGTCTCCCACAGATGGTTTTCCTGTGGTTTGATTCCCTTTAATCCCGGGTAGCAACCCCAGACTCCTCCAGGAAGATACCCGAGATGATTTTTCTCCTTGGACAAAGCTCCATCCTCTGGGATGCATCCGGGACTTCTCGCAGCTATGACCGCGAGTTTTTTTTCTTGCGGTTTGGGTCCCTGTAATCCCGGGTAGCAACCCCTGACTCCTCCAGGGAAGATACCCGAGATGATTTTTCTCCTTGGACAATGCTCCTTCTTCTGGGATGCATCTGAGATTCCTCCCAGGCGTCTCCCGCAGACATTTTTCCTGTGGTTTGGGTCCCTGTGATCCCGGGTAGCAACCCCAGACTCCTCCAGGGAAGATACCCGAGATGATTTTTCTCCTTGGACAATGCTCCATCCTCTGGGAAGCATCCGAGACTCCTTGCAGGTATGTCCCTGAGTCTTTATTCCAGTGGTTTAGGGCCCTGTGATCCCGAGTAGCAACCCCAGACTCCTCCAGGGAAGATACCCGAGATGATTTTTCTCCTTGGACAATGCTCCATCTTCTGGGATGCATCTGAGATTCCTCCCAGGCGATTCCCGCAGACATTTTTCCTGTGGTTTGGGTCCCTGTAATCCCGGGTAGCAACCGCAGACTCCTCCAGGGAAGACACCCGAGATGATTTTTCTCCTTGGACAAAGCTCCATCCTCTGGGAAGCATCCGAGACTCCTTGCAGGTATGTCCCTGAGTCTTTATTCCGGTGGTTTAGGGCCCTGTGATCCTGGGTAGCAACACCAGACTCCTCCAGGGAAGATACCTGAGATGATTTTTCTCCTTGGACAATGCTCCATCTTCTGGGATGCATCTGAGATTCCTCCCAGGCGTCTCCCGCAGACATTTTTCCTGTGGTTTGGGTCCCTGTGATCCCGGGTAGCAACCCCAGACTCCTCCAGGGAAGATACCCGAGATGATTTTTCTCCTTGGACAATGCTCCATCCTCTGGGAAGCATCCGAGACTCCTTGCTGGTATGTCCCTGAGTCTTTATTCCAGTGGTTTAGGGCCCTGTGATCCCGAGTAGCAACCCCAGACTCCTCCAGGGAAGATACCCGAGATGATTTTTCTCCTTGGACAAAGCTCCATCATCTGGGATGCATCCGAGACTTGTCTGAGCTATGTCCCTGAGTCTTTTTTCTCGCGGTTTAGGGTTCTGTCATCCCAGGTAGCAACCCCAGACTCCTGCAGGGAAGATACCCGAGATGATTTTTCTCCTTGGACAATGCTCCATCTTCTGGGATGCATCTGAGATTCCTCCCAGGCGATTCCCGCAGATGTTTTTCCTGTGGTTTGGGTCCCTGTGATCCCGGGTAGCAACCCCAGACTCCTCCAGGGAAGATACCCGAGATAATTTTTCTCCTTGGACAATGCTCCATCTTCTGGGATGCATCTGAGATTCCTCCCAGGCGATTCCCGCAGATGTTTTTCCTGTGGTTTGGGTCCCTGTGATCCCGGGTAGCAACCCCAGACTCCTCCAGGGAAGATACCCGAGATAATTTTTCTCCTTGGACAATGCTCCATCTTCTGGGATGCATCTGAGATTCCTCCCAGGCGATTCCCGCAGATGTTTTTCCTGTGGTTTGGGTCCCTGTAATCCCGGGTAGCAACCCCAGACTCCTCCAGGGAAGATACCCGAGATGATTTTTCTCCTTGGACAATGCTCCATCTTCTGGGATGCATCTGAGATTCCTCCCAGGCGTCTCCCGCAGACATTTTTCCGGTGGTTTGGGTCCCTGTAATCCCGGTAGCAACCCCAGACTCCTCCAGGGAACATACCAGAAATGATTTTTCTCCTTGGACATATCTCCATCCTATGGGATGCATCCGAGACTTGTCGTAGCTATGTCCCTGAGTCACTTTTCTCGCGGTTTAGGGTTCTGTCATCCCCGGTAGCAACCCCAGACTCCTCCAGGGAAGACACCCAAGATGATTTTTCTCTCTTGACAGTGGTCCATCCTGTGGGATCTACCCAGAACTCCTCCCAGGCCTCTCCCGCAGAGTTTTCTCCAGTGCTTTAGGGCCCAGTGATACAGGGTAGCAACCCCAGACTCCTCCAGGGAAGATATCCGAGATGATTTTTCTGCTTGGACAAAGCTCCATCCTCTGGGATGCATCCGAGACTTGTCTCAGCTATGTCCCTGAGTCTTTTTTCTCGCGGTTTAGGGTTCTGTCATCCCAGGTAGCAACCCCAGACTCCTCCAGGGAAGATACCCGAGATGATTTTTCTCCTTGGACAATGCTCCATCTTCTGGGATGCATCTGAGATTCCTCCCAGGTGTCTCCCGCAGACATTTTTCCGGTGGTTTGGGTCCCTGTAATCCCAGTTAGCAACCACAGACTCCTCCAGGGAAGACACCCGAGATGATTTTTCTCCTTGGACAAAGCTCCATCCTCTCTGATGCATCCGAGACTTGTTGCAGCTATGTCCCTGAGTCTTTTTTCTCGCGGTTTAGGGTTCTGTCACCCCAGGTAGCAACCCCAGGCTCCTCCAGGGAAGATACCCGAGATGATTTTTCTCCTTGGACAATGCTCCATCTTCTGGGATGCATCTGAGATTCCTCCCAGGCGTCTCCCGCAGACATTTTTCCGGTGGTTTGGGTCCCTGTAATCCCGGGTAGCAACCCCAGACTCCTCCAGGGAAGACACCCGAGATGATTTTTCTCCTTGGACAAAGCTCCATCCTCTGGGATGCATCCCAGACTTGTCGCAGCTATGTCCCTGAGTCTTTTTTCTCGCGGTTTAGGGTTCTGTCATCCCATGTAGCAACCCCAGACTCCTCCAGGGAAGATACCCGAGATGATTTTTCTCCTTGGACAATGCTCCATCTTCTGGGATGCATCTGAGATTCCTCCCAGGCGTCTCCCGCAGACATTTTTCCTGTGGTTTGCGTCCCTGTGATCCCGGGTAGCAAACCCAGACTCCTCCAGGGAAGACACCCAAGATGATTTTTCTCTCTTGACATCGGTCCATCCTGCAGGATCTACCCAGAACTCCTCCCAGGTATATCCCGCAGAGTTTTCTCCAGTGCTTTAGGGCCCTGTGATCCCGGGTAGCAACCCCAGACTCCTCCAGGGAAGATACCCGAGATGATTTTTCTCCTTGGACAATGCTCCATCTTCTGGGATGCATCTGAGATTCCTCCCAGGCGTCTCCCGCAGACATTTTTCCGGTGGTTTGGGTCCCTGTAATCCCGGTAGCAACCCCAGACTCCTCCAGGGAACATACCAGAAATGATTTTTCTCCTTGGACATATCTCCATCCTCTGGGATGCATCCGAGACTTGTCGTAGCTATGTCCCTGAGTCACTTTTCTCGCGGTTTAGGGTTCTGTCATCCCCGGTAGCAACCCCAGACTCCTCCAGGGAAGACACCCAAGATGATTTTTCTCTCTTGACAGTGGTCCATCCTGTGGGATCTACCCAGAACTCCTCCCAGGCCTCTCCCGCAGAGTTTTCTCCAGTGCTTTAGGGCCCAGTGATACAGGGTAGCAACCCCAGACTCCTCCAGGGAAGACACCCGAGATGATTTTTCTCCTTGGACAAAGCTCCATCCTCTGGGATGCATCCGAGACTTGTCTCAGCTATGTCCCTGAGTCTTTTTTCTCGCGGTTTAGGGTTCTGTCATCCCAGGTAGCAACCCCAGACTCCTCCAGGGAAGATACCCGAGATGATTTTTCTCCTTGGACAATGCTCCATCTTCTTGGATGCATCTGAGATTCCTCCCAGGCGTCTCCCGCAGACATTTTTCCGGTGGTTTGGGTCCCTGTAATCCCGGGTAGCAACCCCAGACTCCTCCAGGGAAGACACCCGAGATGATTTTTCTCCTTGGACAAAGATCCATCCTCTGGGATGCATCCGAGACTTGTCTCAGCTATGTCCCTGAGTCTTTTTTCTCGCGGTTTAGGGTTCTGTCATCCCAGTTAGCAACCCCAGACTCCTGCAGGGAAGATACCCGAGATGATTTTTCTCCTTGGACAATGCTCCATCTTCTGGGATGCATCTGAGATTCCTCCCAGGCGTCTCCCGCAGACATTTTTCCTGTGGTTTGGGTCCCTGTAATCCCGGGTAGCAACCGCAGACTCCTCCAGGGAAGACACCCGAGATGATTTTTCTCCTTGGACAAAGCTCCATCCTCTCTGATGCATCCGAGACTTGTTGCAGCTATGTCCCTGAGTCTTTTTTCTCGCGGTTTAGGGTTCTGTCACCCCAGGTAGCAACCCCAGGCTCCTCCAGGGAAGATACCCGAGATGATTTTTCTCCTTGGACAATGCTCCATCTTCTGGGATGCATCTGAGATTCCTCCCAGGCGATTCCCGCAGACATTTTTCCTCTGGTTTGGGTCCCTGTAATCCCGGTTAGCAACCCCAGACTCCTCCAGGAAAGATACCCGAGATAATTTTTCTCCTTGGACAAAGCTCCATCCTCTGGGAAGCATCCGAGACTCCTTGCAGGTATATCCCTGAGTCTTTATTCCGGTGGTTTAGGGCCCTGTGATCCTGGGTAGCAACACCAGACTCCTCCAGGGAAGATACCTGAGATGATTTTTCTCCTTGGACAATGCTCCATCTTCTGGGATGCATCTGAGATTCCTCCCAGGCGTCTCCCGCAGACATTTTTCCTGTGGTTTGGGTCCCTGTGATCCCGGGTAGCAACCCCAGACTCCTCCAGGGAAGATACCCGAGATGATTTTTCTCCTTGGACAATGCTCCATCCTCTGGGAAGCATCCGAGACTCCTTGCAGGTATGTCCCTGAGTCTTTATTCCAGTGGTTTACGGCCCTGTGATCCCGAGTAGCAACCCCAGACTCCTCCAGGGAAGATACCCGAGATGATTTTTCTCCTTGGACAAAGCTCCATCATCTGGGATGCATCCGAGTCTTGTCTGAGCTATGTCCCTGAGTCTTTTTTCTCGCGGTTTAGGGTTCTGTCATCCCAGGTAGCAACCCCAGACTCCTGCAGGGAAGATACCCGAGATGATTTTTCTCCTTGGACAATGCTCCATCTTCTGGGATGCATCTGAGATTCCTCCCAGGCGTCTCCCGCAGACATTTTTCCGGTGGTTTGGGTCCCTGTAATCCCGGGTAGCAACCGCAGACTCCTCCAGGGAAGACACCCGAGATGATTTTTCTCCTTGGACAAAGCTCCATCCTCTCTGATGCATCCGAAACTTGTCGCAGCTATGTCCCTGAGTCTTTTTTCTCGCGGTTTAGGGTTCTGTCACCCCAGGTAGCAACCCCAGGCTCCTCCAGGGAAGATACCCGAGATGATTTTTCTCCTTGGACAATGCTCGATCTTCTGGGATGCATGTGAGATTCCTCCCAGGCGATTCCCGCAGATGTTTTTCCTGTCGTTTGGGTCCCTGTAATCCCGGGTAGCAACCCCAGACTCCTCCAGGGAAGATACCCGAGATAATTTTTCTCCTTGGACAAAGCTCCATCCTCTGGGATGCATCCGAGACTTGTCGCAGCTATGTCCATGAGTCTTTTTTCTCGCGGTTTAGGGTTCTGTCATCCCAGGTAGCAACCCCAGACTCCTGCAGGGAAGATACCCGAGATGATTTTTCTCCTTGGACAATGCTCCATCTTCTGGGATGCATCTGAGATTCCTCCCAGGCGTCTCCCGCAGACATTTTTCCTGTGGTTTGGGTCCCTGTAATCCCGGGTAGCAACCGCAGACTCCTCCAGGGAAGATACCCGAGATGATTTTTCTCCTTGGACAAAGCTCCATCCTCTCTGATGCATCCGAGACTTGTTGCAGCTATGTCCCTGAGTCTTTTTTCTCGCGGTTTAGGGTTCTGTCACCCCAGGTAGCAACCCCAGGCTCCTCCAGGGAAGATACCCGAGATGATTTTTCTCCTTGGACAATGCTCCATCTTCTGGGATGCATCTGAGATTCCTCCCAGGCGATTCCCGCAGACATTTTTCCTCTGGTTTGGGTCCCTGTAATCCCGGGTAGCAACCCCAGACTCCTCCAGGAAAGATACCCGAGATAATTTTTCTCCTTGGACAAAGCTCCATCCTCTGGGAAGCATCCGAGACTCCTTGCAGGTATGTCCCTGAGTCTTTATTCCGGTGGTTTAGGGCCCTGTGATCCTGGGTAGCAACACCAGACTCCTCCAGGGAAGATACCTGAGATGATTTTTCTCCTTGGACAATGCTCCATCTTCTGGGATGCATCTGAGATTCCTCCTAGGCGTCTCCCGCAGACATTTTTCCTGTGGTTTGGGTCCCTGTGATCCCGGGTAGCAACCCCAGACTCCTCCAGGGAAGATACCCGAGATGATTTTTCTCCTTGGACAATGCTCCATCCTCTGGGAAGCATCCGAGACTCCTTGCAGGTATGTCCCTGAGTCTTTATTCCAGTGGTTTAGGGCCCTGTGATCCCGAGTAGCAACCCCAGACTCCTCCAGGGAAGATACCCGAGATGATTTTTCTCCTTGGACAAAGCTCCATCATCTGGGATGCATCCGAGACTTGTTGCAGCTATGTCCCTGAGTCTTTTTTCTCGCGGTTTAGGGTTCTGTCACCCCAGGTAGCAACCCCAGGCTCCTCCAGGGAAGATACCCGAGATGATTTTTCTCCTTGGACAATGCTCCATCTTCTGGGATGCATCTGAGATTCCTCCCAGGCGTCTCCCGCAGACATTTTTCCGGTGGTTTGGGTCCCTGTAATCCCGGGTAGCAACCGCAGACTCCTCCAGGGAAGACACCCGAGATGATTTTTCTCCTTGGACAAAGCTCCATCCTCTCTGATGCATCCGAAACTTGTCGCAGCTATGTCCCTGAGTCTTTTTTCTCGCGGTTTAGGGTTCTGTCACCCCAGGTAGCAACCCCAGGCTCCTCCAGGGAAGATACCCGAGATGATTTTTCTCCTTGGACAATGCTCCATCTCCTGGGATGCATCTGAGATTCCTCCCAGGCGATTCCCGCAGATGTTTTTCCTTTGGTTTGGGTCCCTGTAATCCCGGGTAGCAACCCCAGACTCCTCCAGGGAAGATACCCGAGATAATTTTTCTCCTTGGACAATGCTCGATCTTCTGGGATGCATGTGAGATTCCTCCCAGGCGATTCCCGCAGATGTTTTTCCTGTGGTTTGGGTCCCTGTAATCCCGGGTAGCAACCCCAGACTCCTCCAGGGAAGATACCCGAGATAATTTTTCTCCTTGGACAATGCTCCATCTTCTGGGATGCATCTGAGATTCCTCCCAGGCGTCTCCCGCAGACATTTTTCCTGTGGTTTGGGTCCCTGTAATCCCGGGTAGCAACCCCAGACTCCTCCAGGGAAGACACCCGAGATGATTTTTCTCCTTGGACAAAGCTCCATCCTCTGGGATGCATCCGAGACTTGTCGCAGCTATGTCCATGAGTCTTTTTTCTCGCGGTTTAGGGTTCTGTCATCCCAGGTAGCAACCCCAGACTCCTCCAGGGAAGATACCCGAGATGATTTTTCTCCTTGGACAATGCTCCATCTTCTGGGATGCATCTGAGATTCCTCCCAGGCGTCTCCCACAGATGGTTTTCCTGTGGTTTGATTCCCTTTAATCCCGGGTAGCAACCCCAGACTCCTCCAGGAAGATACCCGAGATGATTTTTCTCCTTGGACAAAGCTCCATCCTCTGGGATGCATCCGGGACTTCTCGCAGCTATGACCGCGAGTTTTTTTTCTTGCGGTTTGGGTCCCTGTAATCCCGGGTAGCAACCCCTGACTCCTCCAGGGAAGATACCCGAGATGATTTTTCTCCTTGGACAATGCTCCTTCTTCTGGGATGCATCTGAGATTCCTCCCAGGCGTCTCCCGCAGACATTTTTCCTGTGGTTTGGGTCCCTGTGATCCCGGGTAGCAACCCCAGACTCCTCCAGGGAAGATACCCGAGATGATTTTTCTCCTTGGACAATGCTCCATCCTCTGGGAAGCATCCGAGACTCCTTGCAGGTATGTCCCTGAGTCTTTATTCCAGTGGTTTAGGGCCCTGTGATCCCGAGTAGCAACCCCAGACTCCTCCAGGGAAGATACCCGAGATGATTTTTCTCCTTGGACAATGCTCCATCTTCTGGGATGCATCTGAGATTCCTCCCAGGCGATTCCCGCAGACATTTTTCCTGTGGTTTGGGTCCCTGTAATCCCGGGTAGCAACCGCAGACTCCTCCAGGGAAGACACCCGAGATGATTTTTCTCCTTGGACAAAGCTCCATCCTCTGGGAAGCATCCGAGACTCCTTGCAGGTATGTCCCTGAGTCTTTATTCCGGTGGTTTAGGGCCCTGTGATCCTGGGTAGCAACACCAGACTCCTCCAGGGAAGATACCTGAGATGATTTTTCTCCTTGGACAATGCTCCATCTTCTGGGATGCATCTGAGATTCCTCCCAGGCGTCTCCCGCAGACATTTTTCCTGTGGTTTGGGTCCCTGTGATCCCGGGTAGCAACCCCAGACTCCTCCAGGGAAGATACCCGAGATGATTTTTCTCCTTGGACAATGCTCCATCCTCTGGGAAGCATCCGAGACTCCTTGCTGGTATGTCCCTGAGTCTTTATTCCAGTGGTTTAGGGCCCTGTGATCCCGAGTAGCAACCCCAGACTCCTCCAGGGAAGATACCCGAGATGATTTTTCTCCTTGGACAAAGCTCCATCATCTGGGATGCATCCGAGACTTGTCTGAGCTATGTCCCTGAGTCTTTTTTCTCGCGGTTTAGGGTTCTGTCATCCCAGGTAGCAACCCCAGACTCCTGCAGGGAAGATACCCGAGATGATTTTTCTCCTTGGACAATGCTCCATCTTCTGGGATGCATCTGAGATTCCTCCCAGGCGTCTCCCGCAGACATTTTTCCGGTGGTTTGGGTCCCTGTAATCCCGGGTAGCAACCGCAGACTCCTCCAGGGAAGACACCCGAGATGATTTTTCTCCTTGGACAAAGCTCCATCCTCTCTGATGCATCCGAAACTTGTCGCAGCTATGTCCCTGAGTCTTTTTTCTCGCGGTTTAGGGTTCTGTCACCCCAGGTAGCAACCCCAGGCTCCTCCAGGGAAGATACCCGAGATGATTTTTCTCCTTGGACAATGCTCCATCTTCTGGGATGCATCTGAGATTCCTCCCAGGCGATTCCCGCAGATGTTTTTCCTTTGGTTTGGGTCCCTGTAATCCCGGGTAGCAACCCCAGACTCCTCCAGGGAAGATACCCGAGATAATTTTTCTCCTTGGACAATGCTCGATCTTCTGGGATGCATGTGAGATTCCTCCCAGGCGATTCCCGCAGATGTTTTTCCTGTGGTTTGGGTCCCTGTAATCCCGGGTAGCAACCCCAGACTCCTCCAGGGAAGACACCCGAGATAATTTTTCTCCTTGGACAATGCTCCATCTTCTGGGATGCATCTGAGATTCCTCCCAGGCGTCTCCCGCAGACATTTTTCCTGTGGTTTGGGTCCCTGTAATCCCGGGTAGCAACCCCAGACTCCTCCAGGGAAGACACCCGAGATGATTTTTCTCCTTGGACAAAGCTCCATCCTCTGGGATGCATCCGAGACTTGTCGCAGCTATGTCCATGAGTCTTTTTTCTCGCGGTTTAGGGTTCTGTCATCCCAGGTAGCAACCCCAGACTCCTCCAGGGAAGATACCCGAGATGATTTTTCTCCTTGGACAATGCTCCATCTTCTGGGATGCATCTGAGATTCCTCCCAGGCGTCTCCCACAGATGGTTTTCCTGTGGTTTGATTCCCTTTAATCCCGGGTAGCAACCCCAGACTCCTCCAGGAAGATACCCGAGATGATTTTTCTCCTTGGACAAAGCTCCATCCTCTGGGATGCATCCGGGACTTCTCGCAGCTATGTCCGCGAGTCTTTTTTCTCGCGGTTTGGGTCCCTGTAATCCCGGGTAGCAACCCCAGACTCCTCCAGGGAAGATACCCGAGATGATTTTTCTCCTTGGACAATGCTCCATCTTCTGGGATGCATCTGCGATTCCTCCCAGGCGTCTCCCGCAGACATTTTTCCGGTGGTTTGGGTCCCTGTAATCCCGGGTAGCAACCGCAGACTCCTCCAGGGAAGACACCCGAGATGATTTTTCTCCTTGGACAAAGCTCCATCCTCTCTGATGCATCCGAAACTTGTCGCAGCTATGTCCCTGAGTCTTTTTTCTCGCGGTTTAGGGTTCTGTCACCCCAGGTAGCAACCCCAGGCTCCTCCAGGGAAGATACCCGAGATGATTTTTCTCCTTGGACAATGCTCCATCCTCTGGGAAGCATCCGAGACTCCTTGCAGGTATGTCCCTGAGTCTTTATTCCAGTGGTTTAGGGCCCTGTGATCCCGAGTAGCAACCCCAGACTCCTCCAGGGAAGATACCCGAGATGATTTTTCTCCTTGGACAAAGCTCCATCATCTGGGATGCATCCGAGACTTGTCTGAGCTATGTCCCTGAGTCTTTTTTCTCGCGGTTTAGGGTTCTGTCATCCCAGGTAGCAACCCCAGACTCCTGCAGGGAAGATATCCGAGATGATTTTTCTCCTTGGACAATGCTCCATCTTCTGGGATGCATCTGAGATTCCTCCCAGGCGTCTCCCGCAGACATTTTTCCGGTGGTTTGGGTCCCTGTAATCCCGGGTAGCAACCGCAGACTCCTCCAGGGAAGACACCCGAGATGATTTTTCTCCTTGGACAAAGCTCCATCCTCTCTGATGCATCCGAAACTTGTCGCAGCTATGTCCCTGAGTCTTTTTTCTCGCGGTTTAGGGTTCTGTCACCCCAGGTAGCAACCCCAGGCTCCTCCAGGGAAGATACCCGAGATGATTTTTCTCCTTGGACAATGCTCCATCTTCTGGGATGCATCTGAGATTCCTCCCAGGCGATTCCCGCAGATGTTTTTCCTTTGGTTTGGGTCCCTGTAATCCCGGGTAGCAACCCCAGACTCCTCCAGGGAAGATACCCGAGATAATTTTTCTCCTTGGACAATGCTCGATCTTCTGGGATGCATGTGAGATTCCTCCCAGGCGATTCCCGCAGATGTTTTTCCTGTGGTTTGGGTCCCTGTAATCCCGGGTAGCAACCCCAGACTCCTCCAGGGAAGATACCCGAGATAATTTTTCTCCTTGGACAATGCTCCATCTTCTGGGATGCATCTGAGATTCCTCCCAGGCGTCTCCCGCAGACATTTTTCCAGTGGTTTGGGTCCCTGTAATCCCGGGTAGCAACCCCAGACTCCTCCAGGGAAGACACCCGAGATGATTTTTCTCCTTGGACAAAGCTCCATCCTCTGGGATGCATCCGAGACTTGTCGCAGCTATGTCCATGAGTCTTTTTTCTCGCGGTTTAGGGTTCTGTCATCCCAGGTAGCAACCCCAGACTCCTCCAGGGAAGATACCCGAGATGATTTTTCTCCTTGGACAATGCTCCATCTTCTGGGATGCATCTGAGATTCCTCCCAGGCGTCTCCCACAGATGGTTTTCCTGTGGTTTGATTCCCTTTAATCCCGGGTAGCAACCCCAGACTCCTCCAGGAAGATACCCGAGATGATTTTTCTCCTTGGACAAAGCTCCATCCTCTGGGATGCATCCGGGACTTCTCGCAGCAATGTCCGCGAGTCTTTTTTCTCGCGGTTTGGGTCCCTGTAATCCCGGGTAGCAACCCCAGACTCCTCCAGGGAAGATACCCGAGATGATTTTTCTCCTTGGACAATGCTCCATCTTCTGGGATGCATCTGCGATTCCTCCCAGGCGTCTCCCGCAGACATTTTTCCGGTGGTTTGGGTCCCTGTAATCCCGGGTAGCAACCGCAGACTCCTCCAGGGAAGACACCCGAGATGATTTTTCTCCTTGGACAAAGCTCCATCCTCTCTGATGCATCCGAAACTTGTCGCAGCTATGTCCCTGAGTCTTTTTTCTCGCGGTTTAGGGTTCTGTCACCCCAGGTAGCAACCCCAGGCTCCTCCAGGGATGATACCCGAGATGATTTTTCTCCTTGGACAATGCTCCATCTTCTGGGATGCATCTGAGATTCCTCCCAGGCGATTCCCGCAGATGTTTTTCCTTTGGTTTGGGTCCCTGTAATCCCGGGTAGCAACCCCAGACTCCTCCAGGGAAGATACCCGAGATAATTTTTCTCCTTGGACAATGCTCGATCTTCTGGGATGCATGTGAGATTCCTCCCAGGCGATTCCCGCAGATGTTTTTCCTGTGGTTTGGGTCCCTGTAATCCCGGGTAGCAACCCCAGACTCCTCCAGGGAAGATACCCGAGATAATTTTTCTCCTTGGACAATGCTCCATCTTCTGGGATGCATCTGAGATTCCTCCCAGGCGTCTCCCGCAGACATTTTTCCGGTGGTTTGGGTCCCTGTAATCCCGGGTAGCAACCCCAGACTCCTCCAGGGAAGACACCCGAGATGATTTTTCTCCTTGGACAAAGCTCCATCCTCTGGGATGCATCCGGGACTTCTCGCAGCTATGTCCCCGAGTCTTTTTTCTCGCGGTTTGGGTCCCTGTAATCCCGGGTAGCAACCCCAGACTCCTCCAGGGAAGACACCCAAGATGATTTTTCTCTCTTGACAGTGGTCCATCCTGCGGGATCTACACAGACTCCTCCCAGGCGTCTCCCGCAGACATTTTTCCGGTGGTTTGGGTCCCTGTAATCCCGGGTAGCAACCCCAGACTCCTCCAGGGAAGATACCCGAGATGATTTTTCTCCTTGGACAATGCTCCATCTTCTGGGATGCATCTGAGATTCCTCCCAGGCGTCTCCCACAGATGTTTTTCCTGTGGTTTTATTCCCTTTAATCCCGGGTAGCAACCCCAGACTCCTCCAGGGAAGATACCCGAGATGATTTTTCTCCTTGGACAAAGCTCCATCCTCTGGGATGCATCCGAGACTTGTCTCAGCTATGTCCCTGAGTCTTTTTTCTCGCGGTTTAGGGTTCTGTCATCCCAGGTAGCAACCGCAGACTCCTCCAGGGAAGACACCCAAGATGATTTTTCTCTCTTGACATCGGTCCATCCTGCTGGATCTACCCAGAACTCCTCCCAGGCGTCTCCCGCAGATATTTTTCCGGTGGTTTGGGTCCCTGTAATCCCGGGTAGCAACCCCAGACTCCTCCAGGGAAGATACCCGAGATGATTTTTCTCCTTGGACAATGCTCCATCTTCTGGGATGCATCTGAGATTCCTCCCAGGCGTCTCCCGCAGACATTTTTCCTGTGGTTTGATTCACTTTAATCCCGGGTAGCAACCCCAGACTCCTCCAGGAAGATACCCGAGATGATTTTTCTACTTGGACAAATCTCCATCCTCTGGGATGCATCCCAGACTTGTCGCAGCTATGTCCCTGAGTCATTTTTCTCGCGGTTTAGGGTTCTGTCATCCCAGGTAGCAACCCCAGACTCCTCCAGGGAAGACACCCAAGATGATTTTTCTCTCTTGACAGTGGTCCATCCTGTGGGATCTACCCAGAACTCCTCCCAGGCCTCTCCCGCAGAGTTTTCTCCAGTGCTTTAGGGCCCAGTGATACAGGGTAGCAACCCCAGACTCCTCCAGGGAAGATACCCGAGATGATTTTTCTCCTTGGACAATGCTCCATCTTCTTGGATGCATCTGAGATTCCTCCCAGGTGTCTCCCGCAGACATTTTTCCATTGGTTTGGGTCCCTGTAATCCCGGGTAGCAACCCCAGACTCCTCCAGGGAAGACACCCGAGATGATTTTTCTCCTTGGTCAAAGATCCATCCTCTGGGATGTATCCGAGACTTGTCGCAGCTATGTCCATGAGTCTTTTTTCTCGCGGTTTAGGGTTCTGTCATCCCAGGTAGCAACCCCAGACTCCTCCAGGGAAGACACCCAAGATGATTTTTCTCTCTTGACAGTGGTCCATCCTGCGGGATCTACCCAGAACTCCTCCCAGGCGTCTCCCGCAGATATTTTTCCGGTGGTTTGGGTCCCTGTAATCCCGGGTAGCAACCCCAGACTCCTCCAGGGAAGATACCCGAGATGATTTTTCTCCTTGGACAAAGCTCCATCCTCTCTGATGCATCCGAAACTTGTCGCAGCTATGTCCCTGAGTCTTTTTTCTCGCGGTTTAGGGTTCTGTCACCCCAGGTAGCAACCCCAGGCTCCTCCAGGGAAGATACCCGAGATGATTTTTCTCCTTGGACAATGCTCCATCTTCTGGGATGCATCTGAGATTCATCCCAGGCGATTCCCGCAGATGTTTTTCCTTTGGTTTGGGTCCCTGTAATCCCGGGTAGCAACCCCAGACTCCTCCAGGGAAGATACCCGAGATAATTTTTCTCCTTGGACAATGCTCGATCTTCTGGGATGCATGTGAGATTCCTCCCAGGCGATTCCCGCAGATGTTTTTCCTGTGGTTTGGGTCCCTGTAATCCCGGGTAGCAACCCCAGACTCCTCCAGGGAAGATACCCGAGATAATTTTTCTCCTTGGACAATGCTCCATCTTCTGGGATGCATCTGAGATTCCTCCCAGGCGTCTCCCGCAGACATTTTTCCAGTGGTTTGGGTCCCTGTAATCCCGGGTAGCAACCCCAGACTCCTCCAGGGAAGACACCCGAGATGATTTTTCTCCTTGGACAAAGCTCCATCCTCTGGGATGCATCCGAGACTTGTCGCAGCTATGTCCATGAGTCTTTTTTCTCGCGGTTTAGGGTTCTGTCATCCCAGGTAGCAACCCCAGACTCCTCCAGGGAAGATACCCGAGATGATTTTTCTCCTTGGACAATGCTCCATCTTCTGGGATGCATCTGAGATTCCTCCCAGGCGTCTCCCACAGATGGTTTTCCTGTGGTTTGATTCCCTTTAATCCCGGGTAGCAACCCCAGACTCCTCCAGGAAGATACCCGAGATGATTTTTCTCCTTGGACAAAGCTCCATCCTCTGGGATGCATCCGGGACTTCTCGCAGCAATGTCCGCGAGTCTTTTTTCTCGCGGTTTGGGTCCCTGTAATCCCGGGTAGCAACCCCAGACTCCTCCAGGGAAGATACCCGAGATGATTTTTCTCCTTGGACAATGCTCCATCTTCTGGGATGCATCTGCGATTCCTCCCAGGCGTCTCCCGCAGACATTTTTCCGGTGGTTTGGGTCCCTGTAATCCCGGGTAGCAACCGCAGACTCCTCCAGGGAAGACACCCGAGATGATTTTTCTCCTTGGACAAAGCTCCATCCTCTCTGATGCATCCGAAACTTGTCGCAGCTATGTCCCTGAGTCTTTTTTCTCGCGGTTTAGGGTTCTGTCACCCCAGGTAGCAACCCCAGGCTCCTCCAGGGATGATACCCGAGATGATTTTTCTCCTTGGACAATGCTCCATCTTCTGGGATGCATCTGAGATTCCTCCCAGGCGATTCCCGCAGATGTTTTTCCTTTGGTTTGGGTCCCTGTAATCCCGGGTAGCAACCCCAGACTCCTCCAGGGAAGATACCCGAGATAATTTTTCTCCTTGGACAATGCTCGATCTTCTGGGATGCATGTGAGATTCCTCCCAGGCGATTCCCGCAGATGTTTTTCCTGTGGTTTGGGTCCCTGTAATCCCGGGTAGCAACCCCAGACTCCTCCAGGGAAGATACCCGAGATAATTTTTCTCCTTGGACAATGCTCCATCTTCTGGGATGCATCTGAGATTCCTCCCAGGCGTCTCCCGCAGACATTTTTCCGGTGGTTTGGGTCCCTGTAATCCCGGGTAGCAACCCCAGACTCCTCCAGGGAAGACACCCGAGATGATTTTTCTCCTTGGACAAAGCTCCATCCTCTGGGATGCATCCGGGACTTCTCGCAGCTATGTCCCCGAGTCTTTTTTCTCGCGGTTTGGGTCCCTGTAATCCCGGGTAGCAACCCCAGACTCCTCCAGGGAAGACACCCAAGATGATTTTTCTCTCTTGACAGTGGTCCATCCTGCGGGATCTACACAGACTCCTCCCAGGCGTCTCCCGCAGACATTTTTCCGGTGGTTTGGGTCCCTGTAATCCCGGGTAGCAACCCCAGACTCCTCCAGGGAAGATACCCGAGATGATTTTTCTCCTTGGACAATGCTCCATCTTCTGGGATGCATCTGAGATTCCTCCCAGGCGTCTCCCACAGATGTTTTTCCTGTGGTTTGATTCCCTTTAATCCCGGGTAGCAACCCCAGACTCCTCCAGGGAAGATACCCGAGATGATTTTTCTCCTTGGACAAAGCTCCATCCTCTGGGATGCATCCGAGACTTGTCTCAGCTATGTCCCTGAGTCTTTTTTCTCGCGGTTTAGGGTTCTGTCATCCCAGGTAGCAACCGCAGACTCCTCCAGGGAAGACACCCAAGATGATTTTTCTCTCTTGACATCGGTCCATCCTGCTGGATCTACCCAGAACTCCTCCCAGGCGTCTCCCGCAGATATTTTTCCGGTGGTTTGGGTCCCTGTAATCCCGGGTAGCAACCCCAGACTCCTCCAGGGAAGATACCCGAGATGATTTTTCTCCTTGGACAATGCTCCATCTTCTGGGATGCATCTGAGATTCCTCCCAGGCGTCTCCCGCAGACATTTTTCCTGTGGTTTGATTCACTTTAATCCCGGGTAGCAACCCCAGACTCCTCCAGGAAGATACCCGAGATGATTTTTCTACTTGGACAAAGCTCCATCCTCTGGGATGCATCCGAGACTTGTTGCAGCTATGTCCCTGAGTCTTTTTTCTCGCGGTTTAGGGTTCTGTCATCCCAGGTAGCAACCCCAGACTCCTCCAGGGAAGACACCCGAGATGATTTGTCTCTATTGACATTGGTCCATCCTGCGGGATCTACCCAGAACTCCTCCCAGGCGTCTCCCGCAGTCATTTTTCCGGTGGTTTGGGTCCCTGTAATCCCAGGTAGCAACCCCAGACTCCTCCAGGGAAGATACCCGAGATGATTTTTCTCCTTGGACAATGCTCCATCTTCTGGGATGCATCTGAGATTCCTCCCAGGCGTCTCCCGCAGACATTTTTCCAGTGGTTTGGGTCCCTGTAATCCCGGGTAGCAACCGCAGACTCCTCCAGGGAAGACACCCGAGATGATTTTTCTCTCTTGACAGTGGTCCATCCTGCGGGATCTACACAGAACTCCTCCCAGGCGTCTCCCGCAGACATTTTTCCTGTGGTTTGGGTCCCTGTAATCCCGGGTAGCAACCCCAGACTCCTCCAGGGAAGATACCCGAGATGATATTTCTCCTTGGACAATGCTCCATCTTCTGGGATGCATCTGAGATTCCTCCCAGGCGTCTCCCGCAGACATTTTTCCAGTAGTTTGGGTCCCTGTAATCCCGGGTAGCAACCCCAGACTCCTCCAGGGAAGACACCCGAGATGATTTTTCTCCTTGGACAAAGCTCCATCCTCTGGGATGCATCCGAGACTTGTCGCAGCTATGTCCATGAGTCTTTTTTCTCGCGGTTTAGGGTTCTGTCATCCCAGGTATCAACCCCAGACTCCTCCAGGGAAGACACCCAAGATGATTTTTCTCTCTTGACATCGGTCCATCCTGCAGGATCTACCCAGAACTCCTCCCAGGTATATCCCGCAGAGTTTTCTCCAGTGCTTTAGGGCCCTGTGATCCCGGGTAGCAACCCCAGACTCCTCCAGGGAAGATACCCGAGATGATTTTTCTCCTTGGACAATGCTCCATCTTCTGGGATGCATCTGACATTCCTCCCAGGCGTCTCCCGCAGACATTTTTTCTGTGGTTTGAGTCCCTTTAATCACGGGTAGCAACCCCACATTCCTCCAGGAAGATACCCGAGATGATTTTTCTCCTTGGACATATCTCCATCCTCTGGGATGCATCCGAGACTTGTCGTAGCTATGTCCCTGAGTCTTTTTTCTCGCGGTTTAGGGTTCTGTCATCCCAGGTAGCAACCCCAGACTCCTCCAGGGAAGATACCCGAGATGATTTTTCTCCTTGGACAATGCTCCATCTTCTGGGATGCATCTGAGATTCCTCCCAGGCGTCTCCCGCAGACATTTTTCCTGTGGTTTGGGTCCCTGTGATCCCGGGTAGCAACCCCAGACTCCTCCAGGGAAGACACCCAAGATGATTTTTCTCTCTTGACATCGGTCCATCCTGCAGGATCTACCCAGAACTCCTCCCAGGTATATCCCGCAGAGTTTTCTCCAGTGCTTTAGGGCCCTGTGATCCCGGGTAGCAACCCCAGACTCCTCCAGGGAAGATACCCGAGATGATTTTTCTCCTTGGACAATGCTCCATCTTCTGGGATGCATCTGAGATTCCTCCCAGGCGTCTCCCGCAGACATTTTTCCGGTGGTTTGGGTCCCTGTAATCCCGGTAGCAACCCCAGACTCCTCCAGGGAACATACCAGAAATGATTTTTCTCCTTGGACATATCTCCATCCTCTGGGATGCATCCGAGACTTGTCGTAGCTATGTCCCTGAGTCACTTTTCTCGCGGTTTAGGGTTCTGTCATCCCCGGTAGCAACCCCAGACTCCTCCAGGGAAGACACCCAAGATGATTTTTCTCTCTTGACAGTGGTCCATCCTGTGGGATCTACCCAGAACTCCTCCCAGGCCTCTCCCGCAGAGTTTTCTCCAGTGCTTCAGGGCCCAGTGATACAGGGTAGCAACCCCAGACTCCTCCAGGGAAGATATCCGAGATGATTTTTCTCCTTGGACAAAGCTCCATCCTCTGGGACGCATCCGAGACTTGTCTCAGCTATGTCCCTGAGTCTTTTTTCTCGCGGTTTAGGGTTCTGTCATCCCAGGTAGCAACCCCAGACTCCTCCAGGGAAGATACCCGAGATGATTTTTCTCCTTGGACAATGCTCCATCTTCTGGGATGCATCTGAGATTCCTCCCAGGTGTCTCGCGCAGACATTTTTCCGGTGGTTTGGGTCCCTGTAATCCCAGTTAGCAACCACAGACTCCTCCAGGGAAGACACCCGAGATGATTTTTCTCCTTGGACAAAGCTCCATCATCTCTGATGCATCCGAGACTTGTTGCAGCTATGTCCCTGAGTCTTTTTTCTCGCGGTTTAGGGTTCTGTCACCCCAGGTAGCAACCCCAGACTCCTCCAGGGAAGATACCCGAGATGATTTTTCTCCTTGGACAATGCTCCATCTTCTGGGATGCATCTGAGATTCCTCCCAGGCGTCTCCCACAGACATTTTTCCTGTGGTTTGGGTCCCTGTGATCCCGGGTAGCAACCCCAGACTCCTCCAGGGAAGACACCCAAGATGATTTTTCTCTCTTGACATCGGTCCATCCTGCAGGATCTACCCAGAACTCCTCCCAGGTATATCCCGCAGAGTTTTCTCCAGTGCTTTAGGGCCCTGTGATCCCGGGTAGCAACCCCAGAATCCTCCAGGGAAGATACCCGAGATGATTTTTCTCCTTGGACAATGCTCCATCTTCTGGGATGCATCTGAGATTCCTCCCAGGCGTCTCCCGCAGACATTTTTCCTGTGGTTTGGGTCCCTGTAATCCCGGGTAGCAACCCCAGACTCCTCCAGGGAAGATACCCGAGATAATTTTTCTCCTTGGACAATGCTCCATCTTCTGGGATGCATCTGAGATTCCTCCCAGGCGATTCCCGCAGATGTTTTTCCTGTGGTTTGGGTCCCTGTAATCCCAGGTAGCAACCCCAGACTCCTCCAGGGAAGATACCCGAGATGATTTTTCTCCTTGGACAATGCTCCATCTTCTGGGATGCATCTGAGATTCCTCCCAGGCGTCTCCCGCAGACATTTTTCCGGTGGTTTGGGTCCCTGTAATCCCGGGTAGCAACCCCAGACTCCTCCAGGGAACATACCAGAAATGATTTTTCTCCTTGGACATATCTCCATCCTCTGGGATGCATCCGAGACTTGTCGTAGCTATGTCCCTGAGTCACTTTTCTCGCGGTTTAGGGTTCTGTCATCCCCGGTAGCAACCCCAGACTCGTCCAGGGAAGACACCCAAGATGATTTTTCCCTCTTGACAGTGGTCCATCCTGTGGGATCTTCCCAGAACTCCTCCCAGGCCTCTCCCGCAGACTTTTCTCCAGCGCTTTAGAGCCCAGTGATACAGGGTAGCAACCCCAGACTCCTCCAGGGAAGATATCCGAGATGATTTTTCTCCTTGGACAAAGCTCCATCCTCTGGGATGCATCCGAGACTTGTCTCAGCTATGTCCCTGAGTCTTTTTTCTCGCGGTTTAGGGTTCTGTCATCCCAGGTAGCAACCCCAGACTCCTGCAGGGAAGATACCCGAGATGATTTTTCTCCTTGGACAATGCTCCATCTTCTGGGATGCATCTGAGATTCCTCCCAGGCGTCTCCCGCAGACATTTTTCCTGTGGTTTGGGTCCCTGTAATCCCGGGTAGCAACCGCAGACTCCTCCAGGGAAGACACCCGAGATGATTTTTCTCCTTGGACAAAGCTCCATCCTCTCTGATGCATCCGAGACTTGTTGCAGCTATGTCCCTGAGTCTTTTTTCTCGCGGTTTAGGGTTCTGTCACCCCAGGTAGCAACCCCAGGCTCCTCCAGGGAAGATACCCGAGATGATTTTTCTCCTTGGACAATGCTCCATCTTCTGGGATGCATCTGAGATTCCTCCCAGGCGATTCCCGCAGATGTTTTTCCTGTGGTTTGGGTCCCTGTAATCCCGGTTAGCAACCCCAGACTCCTCCAGGGAAGATACCCGAGATAATTTTTCTCCTTGGACAAAGCTCCATCCTCTGGGAAGCATCCGAGACTCCTTGCAGGTATGTCCCTGAGTCTTTATTCCGGTGGTTTAGGGCCCTGTGATCCTGGGTAGCAAACCCAGACTCCTCCAGGGAAGATACCCGAGATGATTTTTCTCCTTGGACAATGCTCCATCTTCTGGGATGCATCTGAGATTCCTCCCAGGCGTCTCCCGCAGACATTTTTCCTGTGGTTTCGGTCCCTGTAATCCCGGGTAGCAACCCCAGACTCCTCCAGGGAAGACACCCGAGATGATTTTTCTCCTTGGAGAAAGATCCATCCTCTGGGATGCATCCGAGACTTGTCGCAGCTATGTCCCTGAGTCTTTTTTCTCGCGGTTTAGGGTTCTGTCATCCCATGTAGCAACACCAGACTCCTCCAGGGAAGATACCTGAGATGATTTTTCTCCTTGGACAATGCTCCATCTTCTGGGATGCATCTGAGATTCCTCCCAGGCGTCTCCCGCAGACATTTTTCCTGTGGTTTGGGTCCCTGTGATCCCGGGTAGCAACCCCAGACTCCTCCAGGGAAGATACCCGAGATGATTTTTCTCCTTGGACAATGCTCCATCCTCTGGGAAGCATCCGAGACTCCTTGCAGGTATGTCCCTGAGTCTTTATTCCAGTGGTTTAGGGCCCTGTGATCCCGAGTAGCAACCCCAGACTCCTCCAGGGAAGATACCCGAGATGATTTTTCTCCTTGGACAAAGCTCCATCATCTGGGATGCATCCGAGACTTGTCTGAGCTATGTCCCTGAGTCTTTTTTCTCGCGGTTTAGGGTTCTGTCATCCCAGGTAGCAACCCCAGACTCCTGCAGGGAAGATACCCGAGATGATTTTTCTCCTTGGACAATGCTCCATCTTCTGGGATGCATCTGAGATTCCTCCCAGGCGTCTCCCGCAGACATTTTTCCGGTGGTTTGGGTCCCTGTAATCCCGGGTAGCAACCCCAGACTCCTCCAGGGAAGACACCCGAGATGATTTTTCTCCTTGGACAAAGCTCCATCCTCTCTGATGCATCCGAAACTTGTCGCAGCTATGTCCCTGAGTCTTTTTTCTCGCGGTTTAGGGTTCTGTTACCCCAGGTAGCAACCCCAGGCTCCTCCAGGGAAGATACCCGAGATGATTTTTCTCCTTGGACAATGCTCCATCTTCTGGGATGCATCTGAGATTCCTCCCAGGCGATTCCCGCAGATGTTTTTCCTTTGGTTTGGGTCCCTGTAATCCCGGGTAGCAACCCCAGACTCCTCCAGGGAAGATACCCGAGATAATTTTTCTCCTTGGACAATGCTCGATCTTCTGGGATGCATGTGAGATTCCTCCCAGGCGATTCCCGCAGATGTTTTTCCTGTGGTTTGGGTCCCTGTAATCCCGGGTAGCAACCCCAGACTCCTCCAGGGAAGATACCCGAGATAATTTTTCTCCTTGGACAATGCTCCATCTTCTGGGATGCATCTGAGATTCCTCCCAGGCGTCTCCCGCAGACATTTTTCCTGTGGTTTGGGTCCCTGTAATCCCGGGTAGCAACCCCAGACTCCTCCAGGGAAGACACCCGAGATGATTTTTCTCCTTGGACAAAGCTCCATCCTCTGGGATGCATCCGAGACTTGTCGCAGCTATGTCCCTGAGTCTTTTTTCTCGCGGTTTAGGGTTCTGTCACCCCAGGTAGCAACCCCAGACTCCTCCAGGGAAGATACCCGAGATGATTTTTCTCCTTGGACAATGCTCCATCTTCTGGGATGCATCTGAGATTCCTCCCAGGCGTCTCCCACAGATGGTTTTCCTGTGGTTTGATTCCCTTTAATCCCGGGTAGCAACCCCAGACTCCTCCAGGGAAGACACCCGAGATGATTTTTCTCCTTGGACAAAGCTCCATCCTCTGGGATGCATCCGGGACTTCTCGCAGCTATGTCCCCGAGTCTTTTTTCTCGCGGTTTGGGTCCCTTTAATCCCGGGTAGCAACCCCAGACTCCTCCAGGGAAGACACCCAAGATGATTTTTCTCTCTTGACAGTGGTCCATCCTGCGGGATCTACACAGACTCCTCCCAGGCGTCTCCCGCAGCCATTTTTCCGGTGGTTTGGGTCCCTGTAATCCCGGGTAGCAACCCCAGACTCCTCCAGGGAAGATACCCGAGATGATTTTTCTCCTTGGACAATGCTCCATCTTCTGGGATGCATCTGAGATTCCTCCCAGGCGTCTCCCACAGATGTTTTTCCTGTGGTTTGATTCCCTTTAATCCCGGGTAGCAACCCCAGACTCCTCCAGGGAAGATACCCGAGATGATTTTTCTCCTTGGACAAAGCTCCATCCTCTGGGATGCATCCGAGACTTGTCTCAGCTATGTCCCTGAGTCTTTTTTCTCGCGGTTTAGGGTTCTGTCATCCCAGGTAGCAACCCCAGACTCCTCCAGGGAAGACACCCAAGATGATTTTTCTCTCTTGACATCGGTCCATATTGCGGGATCTACCCAGAACTCCTCCCAGGCGTCTCCCGCAGATATTTTTCCAATGGTTTGGGTCCCTGTAATCCCGGGTAGCAACCCCTGACTCCTCCAGGGAAGATACCTGAGATGATTTTTCTCCTTGGACATATCTCCATCTTCGGGGATGCATCTGAGATTCCTCCCAGGCGTCTCCCGCAGACATTTTTCCGGTGGTTTGATTCCCTTTAATCCCGGGTAGCAACCCCAGACTCCTCCAGGAAGATACCCGAGATGATTTTTCTACTTGGACAAATCTCCATCCTCTGGGATGCATCCCAGACTTGTCGCAGCTATGTCCCTGAGTCATTTTTCTCGCGGTTTAGGGTTCTGTCATCCCAGGTAGCAACCCCAGACTCCTCCAGGGAAGACACCCAAGATGATTTTTCTCTCTTGACAGTGGTCCATCCTGTGGGATCTACCCAGAACTCCTCCCAGGCCTCTCCCGCAGAGTTTTCTCCAGTGCTTTAGGGCCCAGTGATACAGGGTAGCAACCCCAGACTCCTCCAGGGAAGATACCCGAGATGATTTTTCTCCTTGGACAATGCTCCATCTTCTTGGATGCATCTGACATTCCTCCCAGGTGTCTCCCGCAGACATTTTTCCATTGGTTTGGGTCCCTGTAATCCCGGGTAGCAACCGCAGACTCCTCCAGGGAAGACACCCGAGATGATTTTTCTCCTTGGACAAAGCTCCATCCTCTCTGATGCATCCGAGACTTGTTGCAGCTATGTCCCTGAGTCTTTTTTCTCGCGGTTTAGGGTTCTGTCACCCCAGGTAGCAACCCCAGGCTCCTCCAGGGAAGATACCCGAGATGATTTTTCTCCTTGGACAATGCTCCATCTTCTGGGATGCATCTGAGATTCCTCCCAGGCGATTCCCGCAGATGTTTTTCCTGTGGTTTGGGTCCCTGTAATCCCGGTTAGCAACCCCAGACTCCTCCAGGAAAGATACCCGAGATAATTTTTCTCCTTGGACAAAGCTCCATCCTCTGGGAAGCATCCGAGACTCCTTGCAGGTTTGTCCCTGAGTCTTTATTCTGGTGGTTTAGGGCCCTGTGATCCTGGGTAGCAAACCCAGACTCCTCCAGGGAAGATACCCGAGATGATTTTTCTCCTTGGACAAAGCTCCATCCTCTGGGATGCATCCGAGACTTGTCTGAGCTATGTCCCTGAGTCTTTTTTCTCGCGGTTTAGGGTTCTGTTATCCCAGGTAGCAACCCCAGACTCCTGCAGGGAAGATACCCGAGATGATTTTTCTCCTTGGACAATGCTCCATCTTCTGGGATGCATCTGAGATTCCTCCCAGGCGATTCCCGCAGATGTTTTTCCTTTGGTTTGGGTCCCTGTAATCCCGGGTAGCAACCCCAGACTCCTCCAGGGAAGATACCCGAGATAATTTTTCTCCTTGGACAATGCTCGATCTTCTGGGATGCATGTGAGATTCCTCCCAGGCGATTCCCGCAGATGTTTTTCCTGTGGTTTGGGTCCCTGTAATCCCGGGTAGCAACCCCAGACTCCTCCAGGGAAGATACCCGAGATAATTTTTCTCCTTGGACAATGCTCCATCTTCTGGGATGCATCTGAGATTCCTCCCAGGCGTCTCCCGCAGACATTTTTCCTGTGGTTTGGGTCCCTGTAATCCCGGGTAGCAACCCCAGACTCCTCCAGGGAAGACACCCGAGATGATTTTTCTCCTTGGACAAAGCTCCATCCTCTGGGATGCATCCGAGACTTGTCGCAGCTATGTCCATGAGTCTTTTTTCTCGCGGTTTAGGGTTCTGTCATCCCAGGTAGCAACCCCAGACTCCTCCAGGGAAGATACCCGAGATGATTTTTCTCCTTGGACAATGCTCCATCTTCTGGGATGCATCTGAGATTCCTCCCAGGCGATTCCCGCAGATGTTTTTCCTTTGGTTTGGGTCCCTGTAATCCCGGGTAGCAACCCCAGACTCCTCCAGGGAAGATACCCGAGATAATTTTTCTCCTTGGACAATGCTCGATCTTCTGGGATGCATGTGAGATTCCTCCCAGGCGATTCCCGCAGATGTTTTTCCTGTGGTTTGGGTCCCTGTAATCCCGGGTAGCAACCCCAGACTCCTCCAGGAAGATACCCGAGATGATTTTTCTCCTTGGACAAAGCTCCATCCTCTGGGATGCATCCGGGACTTCTCGCAGCTATGTCCCCGAGTCTTTTTTCTCGCGGTTTGGGTCCCTGTAATCCCGGGTAGCAACCCCAGACTCCTCCAGGGAAGACACCCAAGATGATTTTTCTCTCTTGACAGTGGTCCATCCTGCAGGATCTACACAGACTCCTCCCAGGCGTCTCCCGCAGACATTTTTCCGGTGCTTTGGGTCCCTGTAATCCCGGGTAGCAACCCCAGACTCCTCCAGGGAAGATACCCGAGATGATTTTTCTCCTTGGACAATGCTCCATCTTCTGGGATGCATCTGAGATTCCTCCCAGGCGTCTCCCACAGATGTTTTTCCTGTGGTTTGATTCCCTTTAATCCCGGGTAGCAACCCCAGACTCCTCCAGGGAAGATACCCGAGATGATTTTTCTCTTTGGACAACCCTCCATCCTCTGGGATGCATCCGAGACTTGTCTCAGCTATGTCCCTGAGTCTTTTTTCTCGCGGTTTAGGGTTCTGTAATCCCAGTTAGCAACCACAGACTCCTCCAGTGAAGACACCCAAGATGATTTTTCTCTCTTGACAGTGGTCCATCCTGTGGGATCTACCCAGAACTCCTCCCAGGCCTCTCCCGCAGAGTTTTCTCCAGTGCTTTAGGGCCCAGTGATACAGGGTAGCAACCCCAGGCTCGTCCAGGGAAGATACCCGAGATGATTTTTCTCCTTGGACAATGCTCCATCTTCTTGGATGCATCTGAGATTCCTCCCAGGTGTCTCCCGCAGACATTTTTCCATTGGTTTGGGTCCCTGTAATCCCGGGTAGCAACCCCAGACTCCTCCAGGAAGATACCCGAGATGATTTTTCTCCTTGGACAAAGCTCCATCCTCTGGGATGCATCCGAGACTTGTCGCAGCTATGTCCCTGAGTCTTTTTTCTCGCGGTTTAGGGTTCTGTCATCCCAGGTAGCAACCCCAGACTCCTCCAGGGAAGACACCCAAGATGATTTTTCTCTCTTGACAGTGGTCCATCCTGCGGGATCTACCCAGAACTCCTCCCAGGCGTCTCCCGCAGATATTTTTCCGGTAGTTTGGGTCCCTGTAATCCCGGGTAGCAACCCCAGACTCCTCCAGGGAAGATACCCGAGATGATTTTTCTCCTTGGACAATGCTCCATCTTCTGGGATGCATCTGAGATTCCTCCCAGGCGTCTCCCGCAGACATTTTTCCTGTGGTTCGAGTCCCTTTAATCCCGGGTAGCAACTCCAGACTCCTCCAGGAAGATACCCGAGATGATTTTTCTCCTTGGACAAAGCTCCATCCTCTGGGATGCATCCGAGACTTGTCGCAGCTATGTCCCTGAGTCTTTTTTCTCGCGGTTTAGGGTTCTGTCATCCCAGGTAGCAACCCCAGACTCCTCCAGGGAAGACACCCAAGATGATTTGTCTCTGTTGACATTGGTCCATCCTGCGGGATCTAGCCAGAACTCCTCCCAGGCGTCTCCCGCAGTCATTTTTCCAGTGGTTTGGGTCCCTGTAATCCCAGGTAGCAACCCCAGACTCCTCCAGGGAAGATACCCGAGATGATTTTTCTCCTTGGACAATGCTCCATCTTCTGGGATGCATCTGAGATTCCTCCCAGGCGATTCCCGCAGATGTTTTTCCTGTGGTTTGGGTCCCTGTAATCCCGGGTAGCAACCCCAGACTCCTCCAGGGAAGACACCCGAGATGATTTTTCTCCTTGGACAAAGATCCATCCTCTGGGATGCATCCGAGACTTGTCGCAGCTATGTCCCTGAGTCTTTTTTCTCGCGGTTTAGGGTTCTGTCATCCCAGGTAGCAACCCCAGACTCCTCCAGGGAAGACACCCAAGATGATTTTTCTCTCTTGGCATCGGTCCATCCTGCAGGATCTACCCAGAACTCCTCCCAGGCGTCTCCCGCAGAGTTTTCTCCAGTGCCTTAGGGCCCTGTTATCCCGGGTAGCAACCCCAGACTCCTCCAGGGAAGACACCCAAGATGATTTTTCTCTCTTGACATCGGTCGATCCTGCAGGATTTACCCAGAACTCCTCCCAGGTATATCCCGCAGAGTTTTCTCCAGTGCTTTAGGGCCCTGTGATCCCGGGTAGCAACCCCAGGCTCGTCCAGGGAAGATACCCGAGATGATTTTTCTCCTTGGACAATGCTCCATCTTCTGGGATGCATCTGAGATTCCTCCCAGGCGATTCCCGCAGATGTTTTTCCTGTGGTTTGGGTCCCTGTAATCCCGGGTAGCAACCCCAGACTCCTCCAGGAAGATACCCGAGATAATTTTTCTCCTTGGACAAAGCTCCATCCTCTGGAAGCATCCGAGACTCCTTTCAGGTATGTCCCTGAGTCTTTATTCCGGTGGTTTAGGGCCCTGTGATCCCGGGTAGCAAACCCAGACTCCTCCAGGGAAGATACCCGAGATGATTTTTCTCCTTGGACAATGCTCCATCTTCTGGGATGCATCTGAGATTCCTCCCAGGCGTCTCCCGCAGACATTTTTCCGGTGGTTTGGGTCCCTGTAATCCCGGGTAGCAACCCCAGACTCCTCCAGGGAAGACACCCGAGATGATTTTTCTCATTGGACAAAGCTCCATCCTCTCTGATGCATCCGAGACTTCTCGCAGCTATGTCCCTGAGTCTTTTTTCTCGCGGTTTAGGGTTCTGTCATCCCAGGTAGCAACCCCAGACTCCTCCAGGGAAGATACCCGAGATGATTTTTCTCCTTGGACAATGCTCCATCTTCTGGGATGCATCTGAGATTCCTCCCAGGCGTCTCCCGCAGACATTTTTCCTGTGGTTTGATTCCCTTTAATCCCGGGTAGCAACGCCAGACTCCTCCAGGAAAATACCCGAGATGATTTTTCTCCTTGGACAATGCTCCATCTTCTGGGATGTATCTGAGATTCCTCCCAGGCGTCTCCCGCAGACATTTTTCCAGTGGTTTGGGTCCCTGTAATCCCTGGTAGCAACCCCAGATTCCTCCAGGAAAGATACCCGAGATAATTTTTCTCTTGGACAAAGATCCATCCTCTGGGATGCATCCGAGACTTGTCGCAGCTATTTCCATGAGTCTTTTTTCTCGCGGTTTAGGGTTCTGTCATCCCAGGTAGCAACCCCAGACTCCTGCAGGGAAGATACCCGAGATGATTTTTCTCCTTGGACAATGCTCCATCTTCTGGGATGCATCTGAGATTCCTCCCAGGCGATTCCCGCAGATGTTTTTCCTGTGGTTTGGGTCCCTGTAATCCCGGGTAGCAACCCCAGACTCCTCCAGGAAAGATACCCGAGATAATTTTTCTCTCTTGACATTGGTCCATCCTGCGGGATATACCCAGAACTCCTCCCAGGCGTCTCCCGCAGACATTTTTCCGGTGGTTTGGGTCCCTGTAATCCCGGGTAGCAACCCCAGACTCCTCCAGGGAAGATACCCGAGATGATTTTTCTCCTTGGACAATGCTCCATCGTCTGGGATGCATCTGAGATTCCTCCCAGGCGTCTCCCGCAGACATTTTTCCTGTGGTTTGAGTCCCTTTAATCCCGGGGAGCATCCCCACACTACTCCAGGAAGATATTCGAGATGATTTTTCTGCTTCGACAAAGCTCCATCCTCTGGGATGCATCCGAGAGTTGTCGCAGCTATGTCCCTGAGTCTTTTTTCTCACGGTTTAGGGTTCTGTCACCCCAGGTAGCAACCCCAGACTCCTCCAGGGAAGATACCCGAGATGATTTTTCTCCTTGGACAATGCTCCATCTTCTGGGATGCATCTGAGATTCCTCCCAGGCGATTCCCGCAGATGTTTTTCCTGTGGTTTGGGTCCCTGTAATCCCGGGTAGCAACCCCAGACTCCTCCAGGGAACGTACCCGAGATAATTTTTCTCCTTGGACAATGCTCCATCTTCTGGGATGCATCTGAGATTCCTCCCAGGTGTCTCCCGCAGACATTTTTCCGGTGGTTTGGGTCCCTGTAATCCCGGGTAGCAACCCCAGACTCCTCCAGGGAAGACACCCAAGATGATTTGTCTCTCTTGACATTGGTCCATCCTGCGGGATCTACCCAGAACTCCTCCCAGGCGTCTCCCGCAGACATTTTTCCGGTGGTTTGGGTCCCTTTAATCCCAGGTAGCAACCCCAGACTCCTCCAGGGAAGATACCCGAGATGATTTTTCTCCTTGGACAATGCTCCATCTTCTGGGATGCATCTGAGATTCCTCCCAGGCGTCTCCCGCAGACATTTTTTCTGTGGTTTGAGTCCCTTTAATCCCGGGTAGCAACCCCAGACTCCTCCAGGAAGATACCCAAGATTATTTTTCTCCTTGGATAAAGCTCCATCCTCTGGGATGCATCCGAGACTTGTCGTAGCTATGTCCCTGAGTAATTTTTCTTGCGGTTTAGGGTTCTGTCATCCCAGGTAGTAAACCCAGACTCCTCCAGGGAAGATACCCGAGATGATTTTTCTCCTTGGACAATGCTCCATCTTCTGGGATGCATCTGAGATTCCTCCCAGGCGTCTCCAGCACACATTTTTCCAGTGGTTTGGGTCCCTGTAATCCCGGGTAGCAACCCCAGACTCCTCCAGGGAAGACACCCGAGATGATTTTTCTCCTTGGACAAAGATCCATCCTCTGGGACGCATCCGAGACTTGTCGCAGCTATGTCCCTGAGTCCTTTTTCTCGCGGTTTAGGGTTCTGTCATCCCAGGTAGCAACCCCAGACTCCTCCAGGGAAGATACCCGAGATCATTTTTCTCCTTGGACAATGCTCCATCTTCTGGGATGCATCTGAGATTCCTCCCAGGCGTCTCCCGCAGACATTTTTCCGGTGGTTTGAGTCCCTTTAATCCCCGGGAGCATCCCCACACTACTCGAGGAAGATATTCGAGATAACTTTTCTCCTTGGACAAAAGCTCCATCCTCTGGGATGCATCCGAGACTTGTCGCAGCTATGTCCCTGAGTCTTTTTTCTTGCGGTTTAGGGTTCTGTCATCCCAGGTACCAATCCCAGACTCCTCCAGGGAAGACACCCAAGATGATTTTTCTCTCTTGACATTGGTCCATCCTGCAGGATCTACCCAGAACTCCTCCCAGGCATCTCCCGCAGAGTTTTCTCCAGTGCTTTAGGGCCCTGTGATCCCGGGTAGCAACCCCAGACTCCTCCAGGGAAGACACCCGAGATGATTTTTCTCCTTGGACAAAGCTCCATCCTCTCTGATGCATCCGAGACTTGTCGCAGCTATGTCCCTGAGTCTTTTTTCTCGCGGTTTAGGGTTCTGTCACCCCAGGTAGCAACCCCAGGCTCGTCCAGGGAAGATACCCGAGATGATTTTTCTCCTTGGACAATGCTCCATCTTCTGGGATGCATCTGAGATTCCTCCCAGGCGATTCCCGCAAATGTTTTTCCTGTGGTTTGGGTCCCTGTAGTCCCGGGTAGCAACCCCAGACCCCTCCAGGAAGATACCCGAGATAATTTTTCTCCTTGGACAAAGCTCCATCCTCTGGAAGCATCCGAGACTCCTTTCAGGTATGTCCCTGAGTCTTTATTCCGGTGGTTTAGGGCCCTGTGATCCCGGGTAGCAACCCCAGACTCCTCCAGGGAAGATACCCGAGATGATTTTTCTCCTTGGACAAAGCTCCATCCTCTGGGATGCATCCGAGACTTGTCGCAGCTATGTCCCCGAGTCTTTTTTCTCGCGGTTTAGGTTCTGTCATCCCAGGTAGCAACCCCAGACTCCTCCAGGGAAGACACCCAAGATGATTTTTCTCTCTTGGCATCGGTCCATCCTGCAGGATCTACCCAGAACTACTCCCAGGTATCTCCCGCAGAGTTTTCTCCAGTGCCTTAGGGCCCTGTTATCCCGGGTAGCAACCCCAGTCTCCTCCAGGGAAGACACCCAAGATGATTTTTCTCTCTTGACAGTGGTCCATCCTGCGGGATCTACACAGAACTCCTCCCAGGCGTCTCCCGCAGACATTTTTCCTGTGGTTTGGGTCCCTGTAATCCTGGGTAGCAAACCCAGACTCCTCCAGGGAAGATACCCGAGATGATTTTTCTCCTTGGACAATGCTCCATCTTCTTGGATGCATCTGAGATTCCTCCCAGGCGTCTCCCGCAGACATTTTTCCAGTGGTTTGGGTCCCTGTAATCCCGGGTAGCAACCCCAGACTTCTCCAGGGAAGACACCCGAGATGATTTTTCTCCTTGGACAAAGCTCCATCCTCTGGGATGCATCCGAGACTTGTCGCAGCTATGTCCATGAGTCCTTTTTCTCGCGGTTTAGGGTTCTGTCATCCCAGGTATCAACCCCAGACTCCTCCAGGGAAGACACCCAAGATGATTTTTCTCTCTTGACATCGGTCGATCCTGCAGGATTTACCCAGAACTCCTCCCAGGTATATCCCGTAGAGTTTTCTCCAGTGCTTTAGGGCCCTGTGATCCCGGGTAGCAAACCCAGACTCCTCCAGGGAAGATACCCGAGATGATTTTTCTCCTTGGACAAAGCTCCATCTTCTGGGATGCATCTGAGATTCCTCCCAGGCGTCTCCCGCAGACATTTTTCCGGTGGTTTGGGTCCCTGTAATCCCGGGTAGCAACCGCAGACTCCTCCAGGGAAGACACCCGAGATGATTTTTCTCCTTGGACAAAGCTCCATCCTCTCTGATGCATCCGAGACTTGTCGCAGCTATGTCCCTGAGTCTTTTTTCTCACGGTTTAGGGTTCTGTCACCCCAGGTAGCAACCCCAGACTCCTCCAGGGAAGATACCCGAGATGATTTTTCTCCTTGGACAATGCTCCATCTTCTGGGATGCATCTGAGATTCCTCCCAGGCGATTCCCGCAGATGTTTTTCCTGTAGTTTGGGTCCCTGTAATCCCGGGTAGCAACCCCAGACTCCTCCAGTCTTTGGGCCCAGTGATTCTGGGTAGCAACCCCAGACTCCTCCAGGGAAGATACCCGAGATGATTTTTCTCCTTGGACAAATCTCCATCCTCTGGGATGCATCCGAGACTTGTCGCAGCTATGTCCCTGAGTCATTTTTCACGCGGTTTAGGGTTCTGTCATCCCAGGTATCAACCCCAGACTCCTCCAGGGAAGACACCCAAGATGATTTTTCTCTCTTGACATCGGTCCATCCTGCAGGATCTACCCAGAACTCCTCCCAGGTATATCCCGCAGAGTTTTCTCCAGTGCTTTAGGGCCCTGTGATCCCGGGTAGCAAACCCAGACTCCTCCAGGGAAGATACCCGAGATGATTTTTCTCCTTGGACAATGCTCCATCTTCTGGGATGCATCTGAGATTCCTCCCAGGCGTCTCCCGCAGACATTTTTCCGGTGGTTTGGGTCCCTGTAATCCCGGGTAGCAACCCCAGACTCCTCCAGGGAAGACACCCGAGATGATTTTTCTTCTTGGACAAAGATCCATCCTCTCTGATGCATCCGAGACTTGTCTCAGCTATGTCCCTGAGTCTTTTTTCTCGCGGTTTAGGGTTTTGTCACCCCAGGTAGCAACCCCAGGCTCCTCCAGGGAAGATACCCGAGATGATTTTTCTCCTTGGACAATGCTCCATCTTCTGGGATGCATCTGAGATTCCTCCCAGGCGATTCCCGCAGATGTTTTTCCTGTGGTTTGCGTCCCTGTAATCCCGGGTAGCAACCCCAGACTCCTCCAGGAAAGATACCCGAGATAATTTTTCTCCTTGGACAATGCTCCATCTTCTGGGATGCATCTGAGATTCCTCCCAGGCGATTCCCACAGATGTTTTTCCTGTGGTTTGGGTCCCTGTAATCCCGGGTAGCAACCCCAGACTCCTCCAGGAAAGATACCCGAGATAATTTTTCTCCTTGGACAAAGCTCCAGCCTCTGGGAAGCATCTGAGACTCATTGCAGGTATGTCCCTGAGTCTTTATTCCAGTGGTTTAGGGCCCTGTGATCCCGGGTAGCCAACCCAGACTCCTCCAGGGAAGATACCCGAGATGATTTTTCTCCTTGGACAATGCTCCATCTTCTGGGATGCATCTGAGATTCCTCCCAGGCGTCTCCCGCAGACAATTTTCCGGTGGTTTGGGTCCCTGTAATCCCGGGTAGCAACCCCAGACTCCTCCAGGGAAGACACCCGAGATGATTTTTCTCCTTGGACAAAGATCCATTCTCTGGGATGCATCTGAGACTTGTCGCAGCTATGTCCCTGAGTCTTTTTTCTCGCGGTTTAGGGTTCTGTCATCCCAGGTAGCAACCCCAGACTCCTACAGGGAAGATACCCGAGATGATTTTTCTCCTTGAACAATGCTCCATCTTCTGGGATGCATCTGAGTTTCCTCCCAGGCGTCTCCCGCAGACATTTTTCCGGTGGTTTGGGTCCCTGTAATCCCGGGTAGCAACCCCAGACTCCTCCAGGGAAGATACCTGAGATGATTTTTCTCCTTGGACAATGCTCCATATTCTGGGATGCATCTGAGATTCCTCCCAGGCGTCTCCCGCAGATGTTTTTCCTGTGGTTTGGGTCCCTGTGATCCCGGGTAGCAACCCCAGACTCCTCCAGGGAAGACACCCAAGATGATTTTTCTCCTTTGACAGTACTCCATCCTCTGGGAAGCATCCGAGACTCCTTGCAGATATGTCCCTGAGTCTTTATTCTGGTGGTTTAGGGCCCTGTGATCCCGAGCAGCAACCCCAGACTCCTCCAGGGAAGACACCCGAGATGATTTTTCTCCTTGGACAAAGATCCATCCTCTGGGATGCATCCGAGACTTGTCGCAGCTATGTCCCTGAGTCCTTTTTCTCGCGGTTTAGGGTTCTGTCATCCCAGGTAGCAACCCCAGACTCCTCCAGGGAAGACACCCAAGATGATTTTTCTCTCTTGACATCGGTCCATCCTGCAGGATCTACCCAGAACTCCTCCCAGGTATCTCCCGCAGAGTTTTCTCCAGTGCTTTAGGGCCCTGTGATCCGGGGTAGCAACCCCAGACTCCTCCAGGGAAGATACCCGAGATGATTTTTCTCCTTGGACAATGCTCCATCTTCTGGGATGCATCTGAGATTCCTCCCAGGCGTCTCCCGCAGACATTTTTCCGGTGGTTTGGGTCCCTGTAATCCCGGGTAGCAACCCCAGACTCCTCCAGGGAAGACACCCGAGATGATTTTTCTACTTGGACAAATCTCCATCCTCTGGGATGCATCCGAGACTTGTCGTAGCTATGTCCCTGAGTCTTTTTTCTCGCGGTTTAGGGTTCTGTCATCCCAGGTAGCAACCCCAGACTCCTCCAGGAAAGACACCCAAGATGATTTTTCTCTCTTGACATCGGTCCATCCTGCAGGATCTACCCAGAACTCCTCCCAGGTATCTCCCGCAGAGTTTTCTCCAGTGCTTTAGGGCCCTGTGATCCCGGGTAGCAACCCCAGACTCCTCCAGGGAAGATACCCGAGATGATTTTTCTCCTTGGACAGTGCTCCATCTTCTGCGATGCATCTGAGATTCCTCCCAGGCGTCTCCCGCAGACATTTTTCCGGTGGTTTGGGTCCCTGTAATCCCGGGTAGCAACCCCAGACTCCTCCAGGGAAGATACCCGAGATGATTTTTCTACTTGGACAAATCTCCATCCTCTGGGATGTATCCGAGACTTGTCATAGCTATGTCCCTGAGTCTTTTTTCTCGTGCTTTAGGGTTCTGTCATCCCAGGTAGCAACCCCAGACTCCTCCAGGGAAGACACCCAAGATGATTTTTCTCTCTTGACAGTGGTCCATCCTGTGGGATCTACCCAGAACTCCTCCCAGGTATCTCCCGCAGAGTTTTCTCCAGTGCTTTAGGGCCCTGTGATCCCGGGTAGCAACCCCAGACTCCTCCAGGAAGATACCCGAGATGATTTTTCTCCTTGGACAATGCTCCATCCTCTGGGAATCAAAAAAGACTCCTTGCAGGTGTGTCCCCGAATCTTTATTCCGGTGGTTTAGGGCCCTGTGATCCCGGGTAGCAACCCCAGACTCCTCCAGGGAAGATACCCGAGATGATTTTTCTCCTTGGACAATGCTCCATCCTCCGGGAAGCATCCGAGACTCCTTGCAGGTATGTCCCTGAGTATTTATTCCGGTGGTTCAGGGCCCTGTGATCCCGGGTAGCAACCCCAGACTCCTCCAGGGAAGACACCCGAGATGATTTTTCTACTTGGACAAATCTCCATCCTCTGGGATGCATCCGAGACTTGTCGTAGCTATGTCCCTGAGTCTTTTTTCTCGCGGTTTAGGGTTCTGTCATCCCAGGTAGCAACCCCAGACTCCTCCAGGAAAGACACCCAAGATGATTTTTCTCTCTTGACATCGGTCCATCCTGCAGGATCTACCCAGAACTCCTCCCAGGTATCTCCCGCAGAGTTTTCTCCAGTGCTTTAGGGCCCTGTGATCCCGGGTAGCAACCCCAGACTCCTCCAGGGAAGACACCCAAGATGATTTTTCTCTCTTGACATTGGTCCCTCTGCGGGATCTACCCAGAACTCCTCCCAGGCCTCTCCAGCAGAGTTTTCTCCAGTGCTTTAGGGCCCAGTGATACTGGGTAGCAACCCCAGACTCCTCCAGGGAAGACACCCGAGATGATTTTTCTCCTTGGACAAAGATCCATCCTCTGGGATGCATCCGAGACTTGTCGTAGCTATGTCCCTGAGTCTTTTTTCTCGCGGTTTAGGGTTCTGTCATCCCAGGTAGCAACCCCAGACTCCTCCAGGGAAGACACCCAAGATGATTTTTCTCTCTTGACAGTGGTCCATCCTGCAGGACCTACCCAGAACTCCTCCCAGGTATCTCCCGCAGAGTTTTCTCCAGTGCTTTAGGGCCCTGTGATCCCGGGTAGCAACACCAGACTCCTCCAGGGAAGATACCCGAGATGATTTTTCTCCTTGGACAGTGCTCCATCTTCTGGGATGCATCTGAGATTCCTCCCAGGCGTCTCCCGCAGACATTTTTCCGGTGGTTTGGGTCCCTGTAATCCCGGGTAGCAACCCCAGACTCCTACAGGGAAGACACCCGAGATGATTTTTCTCCTTGGACAATGCTCCATCCTCTGGGAAGCATCCGAGACTCCTTGCAGGTATGTCCCTGAGTCTTTATTCCGGTGGTTTAGGGCCCTGTGATACCGGGTAGCAACCCCAGACTCCTCCAGGGAAGATACCCGAGATGATTTTTCTACTTGGACAAAGCTCCATCCTCTGGGATGCATCCGAGACTTGTCGCAGCTATGTCCCTGAGTCTTTTTTCTCGCGGTTTAGGGTTCTGTCATCCCAGGTAGCAACCCCAGACTCCTCCAGGGAAGTTACCCGAGATGATTTCTCTCCTTGGACAATGCTCCATCTTCTGGGATGCATCTGAGATTCCTCCCAGGCGTCTCCCGCAGACATTTTTCCTGTGGTTTGAGTCCCTTTAATCATGGGTAGCAACCCCAGACTCCTCCAGGAAGATACCCGAGATGATTTTTCTCCTTGGACAATGCTCCATCCTCTGGGAATCAAAAAAGACTCCTTGCAGGTGTGTCCCCGAATCTTTATTCCGGTGGTTTAGGGCCCTGTGATCCCGGGTAGCAACCCCAGACTCCTCCAGGGAAGATACCCAAGATGATTTTTCTCTCTTACAGTGCTCCATCCTGCGGGATCTACCCAGACCTCCTCCCAGGCGTCTCCCGCAGGGTTTTCTCCAGTGCTTTAGGTCCATGTAATCCCGGGTAGCAACCCCAGACTCCTCCAGGAAGATACCCGAGATGATTTTTCTCCTTGGACAAAGCTCCATCCTCTCTGATGCATCCGAGACTTGTCGCAGCTATGTCCCTGAGTCTTTTTTCTCACGGTTTAGGGTTCTGTCACCCCAGGTAGCAACCCCAGACTCCTCCAGGGAAGATACCCGAGATGATTTTTCTCCTTGGACAATGCTCCATCTTCTGGGATGCATCTGAGATTCCTCCCAGGCGATTCCCGCAGATGTTTTTCCTGTAGTTTGGGTCCCTGTAATCCCGGGTAGCAACCCCAGACTCCTCCAGTCTTTGGGCCCAGTGATTCTGGGTAGCAACCCCAGACTCCTCCAGGGAAGATACCCGAGATGATTTTTCTCCTTGGACAAATCTCCATCCTCTGGGATGCATCCGAGACTTGTCGCAGCTATGTCCCTGAGTCATTTTTCACGCGGTTTAGGGTTCTGTCATCCCAGGTATCAACCCCAGACTCCTCCAGGGAAGACACCCAAGATGATTTTTCTCTCTTGACATCGGTCCATCCTGCAGGATCTACCCAGAACTCCTCCCAGGTATATCCCGCAGAGTTTTCTCCAGTGCTTTAGGGCCCTGTGATCCCGGGTAGCAAACCCAGACTCCTCCAGGGAAGATACCCGAGATGATTTTTCTCCTTGGACAATGCTCCATCTTCTGGGATGCATCTGAGATTCCTCCCAGGCGTCTCCCGCAGACATTTTTCCGGTGGTTTGGGTCCCTGTAATCCCGGGTAGCAACCCCAGACTCCTCCAGGGAAGACACCCGAGATGATTTTTCTTCTTGGACAAAGATCCATCCTCTCTGATGCATCCGAGACTTGTCTCAGCTATGTCCCTGAGTCTTTTTTCTCGCGGTTTAGGGTTTTGTCACCCCAGGTAGCAACCCCAGGCTCCTCCAGGGAAGATACCCGAGATGATTTTTCTCCTTGGACAATGCTCCATCTTCTGGGATGCATCTGAGATTCCTCCCAGGCGATTCCCGCAGATGTTTTTCCTGTGGTTTGCGTCCCTGTAATCCCGGGTAGCAACCCCAGACTCCTCCAGGAAAGATACCCGAGATAATTTTTCTCCTTGGACAATGCTCCATCTTCTGGGATGCATCTGAGATTCCTCCCAGGCGATTCCCACAGATGTTTTTCCTGTGGTTTGGGTCCCTGTAATCCCGGGTAGCAACCCCAGACTCCTCCAGGAAAGATACCCGAGATAATTTTTCTCCTTGGACAAAGCTCCAGCCTCTGGGAAGCATCTGAGACTCATTGCAGGTATGTCCCTGAGTCTTTATTCCAGTGGTTTAGGGCCCTGTGATCCCGGGTAGCCAACCCAGACTCCTCCAGGGAAGATACCCGAGATGATTTTTCTCCTTGGACAATGCTCCATCTTCTGGGATGCATCTGAGATTCCTCCCAGGCGTCTCCCGCAGACAATTTTCCGGTGGTTTGGGTCCCTGTAATCCCGGGTAGCAACCCCAGACTCCTCCAGGGAAGACACCCGAGATGATTTTTCTCCTTGGACAAAGATCCATTCTCTGGGATGCATCTGAGACTTGTCGCAGCTATGTCCCTGAGTCTTTTTTCTCGCGGTTTAGGGTTCTGTCATCCCAGGTAGCAACCCCAGACTCCTACAGGGAAGATACCCGAGATGATTTTTCTCCTTGAACAATGCTCCATCTTCTGGGATGCATCTGAGTTTCCTCCCAGGCGTCTCCCGCAGACATTTTTCCGGTGGTTTGGGTCCCTGTAATCCCGGGTAGCAACCCCAGACTCCTCCAGGGAAGATACCTGAGATGATTTTTCTCCTTGGACAATGCTCCATATTCTGGGATGCATCTGAGATTCCTCCCAGGCGTCTCCCGCAGATGTTTTTCCTGTGGTTTGGGTCCCTGTGATCCCGGGTAGCAACCCCAGACTCCTCCAGGGAAGACACCCAAGATGATTTTTCTCCTTTGACAATACTCCATCCTCTGGGAAGCATCCGAGACTCCTTGCAGATATGTCCCTGAGTCTTTATTCTGGTGGTTTAGGGCCCTGTGATCCCGAGCAGCAACCCCAGACTCCTCCAGGGAAGACACCCGAGATGATTTTTCTCCTTGGACAAAGATCCATCCTCTGGGATGCATCCGAGACTTGTCGCAGCTATGTCCCTGAGTCCTTTTTCTCGCGGTTTAGGGTTCTGTCATCCCAGGTAGCAACCCCAGACTCCTCCAGGGAAGACACCCAAGATGATTTTTCTCTCTTGACATCGGTCCATCCTGCAGGATCTACCCAGAACTCCTCCCAGGTATCTCCCGCAGAGTTTTCTCCAGTGCTTTAGGGCCCTGTGATCCGGGGTAGCAACCCCAGACTCCTGCAGGGAAGATACCCGAGATGATTTTTCTCCTTGGACAATGCTCCATCTTCTGGGATGCATCTGAGATTCCTCCCAGGCGTCTCCCGCAGACATTTTTCCGGTGGTTTGGGTCCCTGTAATCCCGGGTAGCAACCCCAGACTCCTCCAGGGAAGACACCCGAGATGATTTTTCTACTTGGACAAATCTCCATCCTCTGGGATGTATCCGAGACTTGTCATAGCTATGTCCCTGAGTCTTTTTTCTCGTGCTTTAGGGTTCTGTCATCCCAGGTAGCAACCCCAGACTCCTCCAGGGAAGACACCCAAGATGATTTTTCTCTCTTGACAGTGGTCCATCCTGTGGGATCTACCCAGAACTCCTCCCAGGTATCTCCCGCAGAGTTTTCTCCAGTGCTTTAGGGCCCTGTGATCCCGGGTAGCAACCCCAGACTCCTCCAGGAAGATACCCGAGATGATTTTTCTCCTTGGACAATGCTCCATCCTCTGGGAATCAAAAAAGACTCCTTGCAGGTGTGTCCCCGAATCTTTATTCCGGTGGTTTAGGGCCCTGTGATCCCGGGTAGCAACCCCAGACTCCTCCAGGGAAGATACCCGAGATGATTTTTCTCCTTGGACAATGCTCCATCCTCCGGGAAGCATCCGAGACTCCTTGCAGGTATGTCCCTGAGTATTTATTCCGGTGGTTCAGGGCCCTGTGATCCCGGGTAGCAACCCCAGACTCCTCCAGGGAAGACACCCGAGATGATTTTTCTACTTGGACAAATCTCCATCCTCTGGGATGCATCCGAGACTTGTCGTAGCTATGTCCCTGAGTCTTTTTTCTCGCGGTTTAGGGTTCTGTCATCCCAGGTAGCAACCCCAGACTCCTCCAGGGAAGACACCCAAGATGATTTTTCTCTCTTGACATCGGTCCATCCTGCAGGATCTACCCAGAACTCCTCCCAGGTATCTCCCGCAGAGTTTTCTCCAGTGCTTTAGGGCCCTGTGATCCGGGGTAGCAACCCCAGACTCCTGCAGGGAAGATACCCGAGATGATTTTTCTCCTTGGACAGTGCTCCATCTTCTGCGATGCATCTGAGATTCCTCCCAGGCGTCTCCCGCAGACATTTTTCCGGTGGTTTGGGTCCCTGTAATCCCGGGTAGCAACCCCAGACTCCTCCAGGGAAGATACCCGAGATGATTTTTCTACTTGGACAAATCTCCATCCTCTGGGATGTATCCGAGACTTGTCATAGCTATGTCCCTGAGTCTTTTTTCTCGTGCTTTAGGGTTCTGTCATCCCAGGTAGCAACCCCAGACTCCTCCAGGGAAGACACCCAAGATGATTTTTCTCTCTTGACAGTGGTCCATCCTGTGGGATCTACCCAGAACTCCTCCCAGGTATCTCCCGCAGAGTTTTCTCCAGTGCTTTATGGCCCTGTGATCCCGGGTAGCAACCCCAGACTCCTCCAGGAAGATACCCGAGATGATTTTTCTCCTTGGACAATGCTCCATCCTCTGGGAATCAAAAAAGACTCCTTGCAGGTGTGTCCCCGAATCTTTATTCCGGTGGTTTAGGGCCCTGTGATCCCGGGTAGCAACCCCAGACTCCTCCAGGGAAGATACCCGAGATGATTTTTCTCCTTGGACAATGCTCCATCCTCCGGGAAGCATCCGAGACTCCTTGCAGGTATGTCCCTGAGTATTTATTCCGGTGGTTCAGGGCCCTGTGATCCCGGGTAGCAACCCCAGACTCCTCCAGGGAAGACACCCGAGATGATTTTTCTACTTGGACAAATCTCCATCCTCTGGGATGCATCCGAGACTTGTCGTAGCTATGTCCCTGAGTCTTTTTTCTCGCGGTTTAGGGTTCTGTCATCCCAGGTAGCAACCCCAGACTCCTCCAGGAAAGACACCCAAGATGATTTTTCTCTCTTGACATCGGTCCATCCTGCAGGATCTACCCAGAACTCCTCCCAGGTATCTCCCGCAGAGTTTTCTCCAGTGCTTTAGGGCCCTGTGATCCCGGGTAGCAACCCCAGACTCCTCCAGGGAAGACACCCAAGATGATTTTTCTCTCTTGACATTGGTCCCTCTGCGGGATCTACCCAGAACTCCTCCCAGGCCTCTCCAGCAGAGTTTTCTCCAGTGCTTTAGGGCCCAGTGATACTGGGTAGCAACCCCAGACTCCTCCAGGGAAGACACCCGAGATGATTTTTCTCCTTGGACAAAGATCCATCCTCTGGGATGCATCCGAGACTTGTCGTAGCTATGTCCCTGAGTCTTTTTTCTCGCGGTTTAGGGTTCTGTCATCCCAGGTAGCAACCCCAGACTCCTCCAGGGAAGACACCCAAGATGATTTTTCTCTCTTGACAGTGGTCCATCCTGCAGGACCTACCCAGAACTCCTCCCAGGTATCTCCCGCAGAGTTTTCTCCAGTGCTTTAGGGCCCTGTGATCCCGGGTAGCAACACCAGACTCCTCCAGGGAAGATACCCGAGATGATTTTTCTCCTTGGACAGTGCTCCATCTTCTGGGATGCATCTGAGATTCCTCCCAGGCGTCTCCCGCAGACATTTTTCCGGTGGTTTGGGTCCCTGTAATCCCGGGTAGCAACCCCAGACTCCTACAGGGAAGACACCCGAGATGATTTTTCTCCTTGGACAATGCTCCATCCTCTGGGAAGCATCCGAGACTCCTTGCAGGTATGTCCCTGAGTCTTTATTCCGGTGGTTTAGGGCCCTGTGATACCGGGTAGCAACCCCAGACTCCTCCAGGGAAGATACCCGAGATGATTTTTCTACTTGGACAAAGCTCCATCCTCTGGGATGCATCCGAGACTTGTCGCAGCTATGTCCCTGAGTCTTTTTTCTCGCGGTTTAGGGTTCTGTCATCCCAGGTAGCAACCCCAGACTCCTCCAGGGAAGTTACCCGAGATGATTTCTCTCCTTGGACAATGCTCCATCTTCTGGGATGCATCTGAGATTCCTCCCAGGCGTCTCCCGCAGACATTTTTCCTGTGGTTTGAGTCCCTTTAATCATGGGTAGCAACCCCAGACTCCTCCAGGAAGATACCCGAGATGATTTTTCTCCTTGGACAATGCTCCATCCTCTGGGAATCAAAAAAGACTCCTTGCAGGTGTGTCCCCGAATCTTTATTCCGGTGGTTTAGGGCCCTGTGATCCCGGGTAGCAACCCCAGACTCCTCCAGGGAAGATACCCAAGATGATTTTTCTCTCTTACAGTGCTCCATCCTGCGGGATCTACCCAGACCTCCTCCCAGGCGTCTCCCGCAGGGTTTTCTCCAGTGCTTTAGGTCCATGTAATCCCGGGTAGCAACCCCAGACTCCTCCAGGAAGATACCCGAGATGATTTTTCTCCTTGGACAAAGCTCCATCCTCTCTGATGCATCCGAGACTTGTCGCAGCTATGTCCCTGAGTCTTTTTTCTCACGGTTTAGGGTTCTGTCACCCCAGGTAGCAACCCCAGACTCCTCCAGGGAAGATACCCGAGATGATTTTTCTCCTTGGACAATGCTCCATCTTCTGGGATGCATCTGAGATTCCTCCCAGGCGATTCCCGCAGATGTTTTTCCTGTAGTTTGGGTCCCTGTAATCCCGGGTAGCAACCCCAGACTCCTCCAGTCTTTGGGCCCAGTGATTCTGGGTAGCAACCCCAGACTCCTCCAGGGAAGATACCCGAGATGATTTTTCTCCTTGGACAAATCTCCATCCTCTGGGATGCATCCGAGACTTGTCGCAGCTATGTCCCTGAGTCATTTTTCACGCGGTTTAGGGTTCTGTCATCCCAGGTATCAACCCCAGACTCCTCCAGGGAAGACACCCAAGATGATTTTTCTCTCTTGACATCGGTCCATCCTGCAGGATCTACCCAGAACTCCTCCCAGGTATATCCCGCAGAGTTTTCTCCAGTGCTTTAGGGCCCTGTGATCCCGGGTAGCAAACCCAGACTCCTCCAGGGAAGATACCCGAGATGATTTTTCTCCTTGGACAATGCTCCATCTTCTGGGATGCATCTGAGATTCCTCCCAGGCGTCTCCCGCAGACATTTTTCCGGTGGTTTGGGTCCCTGTAATCCCGGGTAGCAACCCCAGACTCCTCCAGGGAAGACACCCGAGATGATTTTTCTTCTTGGACAAAGATCCATCCTCTCTGATGCATCCGAGACTTGTCTCAGCTATGTCCCTGAGTCTTTTTTCTCGCGGTTTAGGGTTTTGTCACCCCAGGTAGCAACCCCAGGCTCCTCCAGGGAAGATACCCGAGATGATTTTTCTCCTTGGACAATGCTCCATCTTCTGGGATGCATCTGAGATTCCTCCCAGGCGATTCCCGCAGATGTTTTTCCTGTGGTTTGCGTCCCTGTAATCCCGGGTAGCAACCCCAGACTCCTCCAGGAAAGATACCCGAGATAATTTTTCTCCTTGGACAATGCTCCATCTTCTGGGATGCATCTGAGATTCCTCCCAGGCGATTCCCACAGATGTTTTTCCTGTGGTTTGGGTCCCTGTAATCCCGGGTAGCAACCCCAGACTCCTCCAGGAAAGATACCCGAGATAATTTTTCTCCTTGGACAAAGCTCCAGCCTCTGGGAAGCATCTGAGACTCATTGCAGGTATGTCCCTGAGTCTTTATTCCAGTGGTTTAGGGCCCTGTGATCCCGGGTAGCCAACCCAGACTCCTCCAGGGAAGATACCCGAGATGATTTTTCTCCTTGGACAATGCTCCATCTTCTGGGATGCATCTGAGATTCCTCCCAGGCGTCTCCCGCAGACAATTTTCCGGTGGTTTGGGTCCCTGTAATCCCGGGTAGCAACCCCAGACTCCTCCAGGGAAGACACCCGAGATGATTTTTCTCCTTGGACAAAGATCCATTCTCTGGGATGCATCTGAGACTTGTCGCAGCTATGTCCCTGAGTCTTTTTTCTCGCGGTTTAGGGTTCTGTCATCCCAGGTAGCAACCCCAGACTCCTACAGGGAAGATACCCGAGATGATTTTTCTCCTTGAACAATGCTCCATCTTCTGGGATGCATCTGAGTTTCCTCCCAGGCGTCTCCCGCAGACATTTTTCCGGTGGTTTGGGTCCCTGTAATCCCGGGTAGCAACCCCAGACTCCTCCAGGGAAGATACCTGAGATGATTTTTCTCCTTGGACAATGCTCCATATTCTGGGATGCATCTGAGATTCCTCCCAGGCGTCTCCCGCAGATGTTTTTCCTGTGGTTTGGGTCCCTGTGATCCCGGGTAGCAACCCCAGACTCCTCCAGGGAAGACACCCAAGATGATTTTTCTCCTTTGACAATACTCCATCCTCTGGGAAGCATCCGAGACTCCTTGCAGATATGTCCCTGAGTCTTTATTCTGGTGGTTTAGGGCCCTGTGATCCCGAGCAGCAACCCCAGACTCCTCCAGGGAAGACACCCGAGATGATTTTTCTCCTTGGACAAAGATCCATCCTCTGGGATGCATCCGAGACTTGTCGCAGCTATGTCCCTGAGTCCTTTTTCTCGCGGTTTAGGGTTCTGTCATCCCAGGTAGCAACCCCAGACTCCTCCAGGGAAGACACCCAAGATGATTTTTCTCTCTTGACATCGGTCCATCCTGCAGGATCTACCCAGAACTCCTCCCAGGTATCTCCCGCAGAGTTTTCTCCAGTGCTTTAGGGCCCTGTGATCCGGGGTAGCAACCCCAGACTCCTCCAGGGAAGATACCCGAGATGATTTTTCTCCTTGGACAATGCTCCATCTTCTGGGATGCATCTGAGATTCCTCCCAGGCGTCTCCCGCAGACATTTTTCCGGTGGTTTGGGTCCCTGTAATCCCGGGTAGCAACCCCAGACTCCTCCAGGGAAGACACCCGAGATGATTTTTCTACTTGGACAAATCTCCATCCTCTGGGATGCATCCGAGACTTGTCGTAGCTATGTCCCTGAGTCTTTTTTCTCGCGGTTTAGGGTTCTGTCATCCCAGGTAGCAACCCCAGACTCCTCCAGGAAAGACACCCAAGATGATTTTTCTCTCTTGACATCGGTCCATCCTGCAGGATCTACCCAGAACTCCTCCCAGGTATCTCCCGCAGAGTTTTCTCCAGTGCTTTAGGGCCCTGTGATCCCGGGTAGCAACCCCAGACTCCTCCAGGGAAGATACCCGAGATGATTTTTCTCCTTGGACAGTGCTCCATCTTCTGCGATGCATCTGAGATTCCTCCCAGGCGTCTCCCGCAGACATTTTTCCGGTGGTTTGGGTCCCTGTAATCCCGGGTAGCAACCCCAGACTCCTCCAGGGAAGATACCCGAGATGATTTTTCTACTTGGACAAATCTCCATCCTCTGGGATGTATCCGAGACTTGTCATAGCTATGTCCCTGAGTCTTTTTTCTCGTGCTTTAGGGTTCTGTCATCCCAGGTAGCAACCCCAGACTCCTCCAGGGAAGACACCCAAGATGATTTTTCTCTCTTGACAGTGGTCCATCCTGTGGGATCTACCCAGAACTCCTCCCAGGTATCTCCCGCAGAGTTTTCTCCAGTGCTTTAGGGCCCTGTGATCCCGGGTAGCAACCCCAGACTCCTCCAGGAAGATACCCGAGATGATTTTTCTCCTTGGACAATGCTCCATCCTCTGGGAATCAAAAAAGACTCCTTGCAGGTGTGTCCCCGAATCTTTATTCCGGTGGTTTAGGGCCCTGTGATCCCGGGTAGCAACCCCAGACTCCTCCAGGGAAGACACCCGAGATGATTTTTCTCCTTGGACAATGCTCCATCCTCCGGGAAGCATCCGAGACTCCTTGCAGGTATGTCCCTGAGTATTTATTCCGGTGGTTCAGGGCCCTGTGATCCCGGGTAGCAACCCCAGACTCCTCCAGGGAAGACACCCGAGATGATTTTTCTACTTGGACAAATCTCCATCCTCTGGGATGCATCCGAGACTTGTCGTAGCTATGTCCCTGAGTCTTTTTTCTCGCGGTTTAGGGTTCTGTCATCCCAGGTAGCAACCCCAGACTCCTCCAGGAAAGACACCCAAGATGATTTTTCTCTCTTGACATCGGTCCATCCTGCAGGATCTACCCAGAACTCCTCCCAGGTATCTCCCGCAGAGTTTTCTCCAGTGCTTTAGGGCCCTGTGATCCCGGGTAGCAACCCCAGACTCCTCCAGGGAAGACACCCAAGATGATTTTTCTCTCTTGACATTGGTCCCTCTGCGGGATCTACCCAGAACTCCTCCCAGGCCTCTCCAGCAGAGTTTTCTCCAGTGCTTTAGGGCCCAGTGATACTGGGTAGCAACCCCAGACTCCTCCAGGGAAGACACCCGAGATGATTTTTCTCCTTGGACAAAGATCCATCCTCTGGGATGCATCCGAGACTTGTCGTAGCTATGTCCCTGAGTCTTTTTTCTCGCGGTTTAGGGTTCTGTCATCCCAGGTAGCAACCCCAGACTCCTCCAGGGAAGACACCCAAGATGATTTTTCTCTCTTGACAGTGGTCCATCCTGCAGGACCTACCCAGAACTCCTCCCAGGTATCTCCCGCAGAGTTTTCTCCAGTGCTTTAGGGCCCTGTGATCCCGGGTAGCAACACCAGACTCCTCCAGGGAAGATACCCGAGATGATTTTTCTCCTTGGACAGTGCTCCATCTTCTGGGATGCATCTGAGATTCCTCCCAGGCGTCTCCCGCAGACATTTTTCCGGTGGTTTGGGTCCCTGTAATCCCGGGTAGCAACCCCAGACTCCTACAGGGAAGACACCCGAGATGATTTTTCTCCTTGGACAATGCTCCATCCTCTGGGAAGCATCCGAGACTCCTTGCAGGTATGTCCCTGAGTCTTTATTCCGGTGGTTTAGGGCCCTGTGATACCGGGTAGCAACCCCAGACTCCTCCAGGGAAGATACCCGAGATGATTTTTCTACTTGGACAAAGCTCCATCCTCTGGGATGCATCCGAGACTTGTCGCAGCTATGTCCCTGAGTCTTTTTTCTCGCAGTTTAGGGTTCTGTCATCCCAGGTAGCAACCCCAGACTCCTCCAGGGAAGTTACCCGAGATGATTTCTCTCCTTGGACAATGCTCCATCTTCTGGGATGCATCTGAGATTCCTCCCAGGCGTCTCCCGCAGACATTTTTCCTGTGGTTTGAGTCCCTTTAATCATGGGTAGCAACCCCAGACTCCTCCAGGAAGATACCCGAGATGATTTTTCTCCTTGGACAATGCTCCATCCTCTGGGAATCAAAAAAGACTCCTTGCAGGTGTGTCCCCGAATCTTTATTCCGGTGGTTTAGGGCCCTGTGATCCCGGGTAGCAACCCCAGACTCCTCCAGGGAAGATACCCGAGATGATTTTTCTCTCTTACAGTGCTCCATCCTGCGGGATCTACCCAGACCTCCTCCCAGGCGTCTCCCGCAGGGTTTTCTCCAGTGCTTTAGGTCCATGTAATCCCGGGTAGCAACCCCAGACTCCTCCAGGAAGATACCCGAGATGATTTTTCTCCTTGGACAATGCTCCATCCTCCGGGAAGCATCCGAGACTCCTTGCAGGTATGTCCCTGAGTCTTTATTCCGGTGGTTTAGGGCCCTGTGATACCGGGTAGCAACCCCAGACTCCTCCAGGGAAGATACCCGAGATGATTTTTCTCCTTGGACAATGCTCCATCTTCTGGGATGCATCTGAGATTCCTCCCAGGCGTCTCCCGCAGACATTTTTCCGGTGGTTTGGGTCCCTGTAATCCCGGGTGGCAAACCCAGACTCCTCCAGGGAAGACACCCGAGATATTTTTCTCCTTTGACAAAGCTCCATCCTCTCTGATGCATCCGAGACTTGTCGCAGCTATGTCCCTGAGTCTTTTTTCTCGCGGTTTAGGGTTCTGTCATCCCAGGTAGCAACCCCAGACTCCTCCAGGGAAGATACCCGAGATGATTTTTCTCCTTGGACAATGCTCCATCTTCTGGGATGCATCTGAGATTCCTCCCAGGCGACTCCCGCAGATGTTTTTCCTGTGGTTTGGGGCCCTGTAATCCCGGGTAGCAACACCAGACTCCTCCCGGGAAGATACCCGAGATACTTTTTCTCCTTGGACAATGCTCCATCCTCTGGGAAGCATCCGAGACCCCTTGCAGGTATGTCCCTGAGTCTTTATTCCGGTTGTTTAGGGCCCTGTGATCCCGGTTAGCAACCCCAGACTCCTCCGGGGAAGATATCCGAGATGATTTTTCTCCTTGGACAAAGCTCCATCCTGTGGGATGCATCCGAGACTTGTCGCAGCTATGTCCCTGAGTCTTTTTTCTCGCGGTTTAGGGTTCTGTCATCCCAGGTAGCAACCCCAGACTCCTCCAGGGAAGACACCCAAGATGATTTTTCTCTCTTGACAGTGGTCCATCCTGCGGGATCTACCCAGAACTCCTCCCACGCCTCTCCCGCAGAGTTTTCTCCAGTGCTTTAGGGCCCAGTGATACTGGGTAGCAACCCCAGACTCCACCAGGGAAGACACCCAAGATGATTTTTCTCTCTTGACATCGGTCCATCCTGCAGGATCTACCCAGAACTCCTCCCAGGTATCTCCCGCAGAGTTTTCTCCAGTGCTTTAGGGCCCTGTGATCCCGGGTAGCAACCCCAGACTCCTCCAGGGAAGACACCCGAGATGATTTTTCTACTTGGACAAATCTCCATCCTCTGGGATGCATCCGAGACTTGTCGTAGCTATGTCCCTGAGTCTTTTTTCTCGCCGTTTAGGGATCTGTCATCCCAGGTAGCAACCCCAGACTCCTCCATGAAAGACACCCAAGATGATTTCTCTCTCTTGACATCGGTCCATCCTGCAGGACCTACCCAGAACTCCTCCCAGGTATCTCCCGCAGAGTTTTCTCCAGTGCTTTAGGGCCCTGTGATCCCGGGTAGCAACCCCAGACTCCTCCAGGGAAGACACCCAAGATGATTTTTCTCTCTTGACATTGGTCCCTCTGCGGGATCTACCCAGAACTCCTCCCAGGCCTCTCCCGCAGAGTTTTCTCCAGTGCTTTAGGGCCCAGTGATACTGGGTAGCAACCCCAGACTCCTCCAGGGAAGACACCCGAGATGATTTTTCTCCTTGGACAAAGATCCATCCTCTGGGATGCATCCGAGACTTGTCGTAGCTATGTCCCTGAGTCTTTTTTCTCGCGGTTTAGGGTTCTGTCATCCCAGGTAGCAACCCCAGACTCCTCCAGGAAAGACACCCAAGATGATTTTTCTCTCTTGACATCGGTCCATCCTGCAGGATCTACCCAGAACTCCTCCCAGGTATCTCCCGCAGAGTTTTCTCCAGTGCTTTAGGGCCCTGTGATCCCGGGTAGCAACCCCAGACCCCTCCAGGGAAGACACCCAAGATGATTTTTCTCTCTTGACATTGGTCCCTCTGCGGGATCTACCCAGAACTCCTCCCAGGCCTCTCCCGCAGAGTTTTCTCCAGTGCTTTAGGGCCCTGTGATCCCAGGTAGCAACCCCAGACTCCTCCAGGGAAGACACCCAAGATGATTTTTCTCTCTTGACAGTGGTCCATCCTGCGGCATCTACCCAGAACTCCTCCCAGGCATCTCCCGCAGAGTTTTCTCCAGTGCTTTAGGGCCCAGTGTTACTGGGTAGCAACCCGAGACTCCTCCAGGAAGATACCCAAGATGATTTTTCTCCTTGGACAATGCTCCATCTTCTGGGATGCATCTGAGATTCCTCCCAGGCGTCTCCCGCAGACATTTTCCCGGTGGTTTGGGTACCTGTAACCCCGGGTAGCAACCCCAGACTCCTCCAGGAAGATACCTGAGATGATTTTTCTCCTTGGACAATGCTCCATCCTCTGGGAATCAAAAAAGACTCCTTGCAGGTGTGTCCCTGAGTCTTTATTCCGGTCGTTTAGGGCCCTGTGATCCCGGGTAGCAACCCCAGACTCCTCCAGGGAAGATACCTGAGATGATTTTTCTCCTTGGACAAATCTCCATCTTCTGGGATGCATCCGAGACTTGTCGCAGCTATGTCCCTGAGTCTTTTTTCTCGCGGTTTAGGGTTCTGTCATCCCAGGTAGCAAATCCCAGACTCCTCCAGGGAAGACACCCAAGATGATTTTTCTGTCTTGACAGTGCTCCATCCTGCGGGATCTACCCAGAACTCCTCCCAGGCGTCTCCCGCAGGGTTTTCTCCAGTGCTTTAGGTCCATGTAATCCCGGGTAGCAACCCCAGACTCCTCCAGGAAGATACCCGAGATGATTTTTCTCCTTGGACAATGCTCCATCCTCTGGGAAGCATCCGAGACTCCTTGCAGGTATGTCCCTGAGTCTTTATTCCGGTGGTTTAGGGCCCTGTGATCCCGGGTAGCAACCCCAGACTCCTCCAGGGAAGACACCCAAGATGATTTTTCTCTCTTGACATTGGTCCATCCTGTGGGATCTACCCAGAACTCCTCCCACGCCTCTCCCGCAGAGTTTTCTCCAGTGCTTTATTGCCCAGTGATACTGGGTAGCAACCCCTGACTCCTCCAGGGAAGACACCCAAGATGATTTTTCTCTCTTGACATCGGTCCATCCTGCAGGATCTACCCAGAACTCCTCCCAGGTATCTCCCGCAGAGTTTTCTCCAGTGCTTTAGGGCCCTGTGATCCCGGGTAGCAACCCCAGACTCCTCCAGGGAAGATACCCGAGATGATTTTTCTCCTTGGACAGTGCTCCATCTTCTGGGATGCATCTGAGATTCCTCCCAGGCGTCTCCCGCAGACATTTTTCCGGTGGTTTGGGTCCCTGTAATCCCGGGTAGCAACCCCAGACTCCTCCAGGGAAGACACCTGAGATGATTTTTCTCCTTGGACAATGCTCCATCCTCTGGGAAGCCTCCGAGACTCCTTGCAGGTATGTCCCTGAGTCTTCATTCCGGTGGTTTAGGGCCCTGTGATACTGGGTAGCAACCCCAGACTCCTCCAGGGAAGATACCCGAGATGATTTTTCTCCTTGGACAATGCTCCATCTTCTGGGATGCATCTGAGATTCCTCCCAGGCGTCTCCCGCAGACATTTTTCCAGTGGTTTGGTTCCCTGTAATCCCGGGTGGCAAACCCAGACTCCTCCAGGGAAGACACCCGAGATATTTTTCTCCTTTGACAAAGCTCCATCCTCTGTGATGCATCCGAGACTTGTCGCAGCTATGTCCCTGAGTCTTTTTTCTCGCGGTTGAGGGTTCTGTCATCCCAGGTAGCAACCCCAGACTCCTCCAGGGAAGATACCCGAGATGATTTTTCTCCTTGGACAATGCTCCATCTTCTGGGATGCATCTGAGATTCCTCCCAGGCGACTCCCGCAGATGTTTTTCCTGTGGTTTCGGGCCCTGTAATCCCGGGTAGCAACCCCAGACTCCTCCAGGGAAGACACCCGAGATGATTTTTCTCTTTGGACAAAGCTCCATCCTCTGGGATGCATCCGAGACTTGTCGCAGCTATGTCCCTGAGTCTTTTTTCTCGCGGTTTAGGGTTCTGTCATCCCAGGTAGCAACCCCAGACTCCTCCAGGGAAGACACCCAAGATGATTTTTCTCTCTTGACAGTGGTCCATCCTGCGGGATCTACCCAGAACTCCTCCCACGCCTCTCCCGCAGAGTTTTCTCCAGTGCTTTAGGGCCCAGTGATACTGGGTAGCAACCCCAGACTCCACCAGGGAAGACACCCAAGATGATTTTTCTCTCTTGACATCGGTCCATCCTGCAGGATCTACCCAGAACTCCTCCCAGGTATCTCCCGCAGAGTTTTCTCCAGTGCTTTAGGGCCCTGTGATCCCGGGTAGCAACCCCAGACTCCTCCAGGGAAGATACCCGAGATGATTTTTCTCCTTGGACAAAGCTCCATCCTCTGGGATGCATCCGAGACTTGTCGCAGCTATGTCCCGGAGTCTTTTTTCTCGCGGTTTAGGGTTCTGTCATCCCAGGTAGCAACCCCAGACTCCTCCAGGGAAGTTACCCGAGATGATTTCTCTCCTTGGACAATGCTCCATCTTCTGGGATGCATCTGAGATTCCTCCCAGGCGTCTCCCGCAGACATTTTTCCTGTGGTTTGAGTCCCTTTAATCATGGGTAGCAACCCCAGACTCCTCCAGGAAGATACCCGAGATGATTTTTCTCCTTGGACACTGCTCCATCCTCTGGGAATCAAAAAAGACTCCTTGCAGGTGTGTCCCCGAATCTTTATTCCGGTGGTTTAGGGCCCTGTGATCTCGGGTAGCAACCCCAGACTCCTCCAGGGAAGACACCCGAGATGATTTTTCTCCTTGGACAGTGCTCCATCTTCTGCGATGCATCTGAGATTCCTCCCAGGCGTCTCCCGCAGACATTTTTCCGGTGGTTTGGGTCCCTGTAATCCCGGGTAGCAACCCCAGACTCCTCCAGGGAAGATACCCGAGATGATTTTTCTACTTGGACAAATCTCCATCCTCTGGGATGCATCCGAGACTTGTCGCAGCTATGTCCCTGAGTCTTTTTTCTCGCGGTTTAGGGTTCTGGCATCCCAGGTAGCAACCCCAGACTCCTCCAGGGAAGACACCCAAGATGATTTTTCTCTCTTGACATTGGTCCATCCTGTGGGATCTACCCAGAACTCCTCCCGGGCGTCTCCTGCATAGTTTTCTTCAGGGCTTTAGGGCCCTGTGGTCCCGGGTAGCAACCCCAGACTCCTCCAGGGAAGATACCCGAGATGATTTTTCTCCTTGGACAAATCTCCATCCTCTGGGATGCATCCGAGACTCCTCCCAGGCGTCTCCCGTAGACATTTTTCCTGTGGTTTGGGTCCCTGTAATCCCGGGTAGCAACACCAGATTCCTCCAGGGAAGACACCCAAGATGATTTTTCTATATGGACAAATCTCCATCCTCTGGGATGCATCCGAGACTTGTCGTATCTATGTCCCTGAGTCTTTTTTCTCGCCGTTTAGGGTTCTGTCATCCCAGGTATCAACCCCAGACTCCTCCAGGGAAGACACCCAAGATGATTTTTCTCTCTTGACATCGGTCCATCCTGCAGGATCTACCCAGAACTCCTCCCAGGTATCTCCCGCAGAGTTTTCTCCAGTGCTTTAGGGCCCTGTGATCCCGGGTAGCAACCCCAGACTCCTCCAGGAAGATACCCGAGATGATTTTTCTCCTTGGACAGTGCTCCATCTTCTGGGATGCATCTGAGATTCCTCCCAGGCGTCTCCCGCAGACATTTTTCCGGTGGTTTGGGTCTCTGTAATCCTGGGTAGCAACCCCAGACTCCTCCAGGGAAGATACCCAAGATGTTTTTTCTCTCTTCACAGTGGTCCATCCTGCGGGGTCTGCCCAGAACTCCTCCCAGGCGTCTCCCGCAGGTTTTTCTCCAATGCTTTAGGGCCCTGTGATCCCGGGTAGCAACCCCAGACTCCTCCAGGGAAGATACCCGAGATCGTTTTTCTCCTTGGAAAATGCTCTGTCATCTGGGATACACCCTAGACTCCTCGCCGGTATGTCCGCAAGTCTTTCTTCTGGTGTTTTAGGGTCCTGTGATCCCAGGTAGCATCCCCAGACTCCTCCCGGGAAGATACCCGTAATGATTTTTATCCTTGGGCAATGCTCCATCCTCTGGGATGCACCTGAGATTCCTCCCAGGTGTCTCCCGCAGACATTTTTCCTGTGATTTGGGGCCCTGTAATCCCGGGTAGCAACCCCAGACTCCTCCAGGGAAGATACCCGAGATTAATTTTCTCCTTCGACAATGCTCCATCCTCTGGGTTACAACCAAGACTTCTCCCAGGCTTCTGGTGTTGTCTTTTGTCATGTAGTTTAGGGACCTCTGATCCCTGGTAGGACCTCTAGACCGTTCAAAGTGAGATACCTGTGATGGTTTTTCTCTTTGGGAAGTTACCTATCATGTTTTTTCTCTTTTACGCAAAGCTTTTTACCCCGCGATAAAGCCATGTCTTCTCCCCGGCATCTCCCAGAGACTTTTGATCTCTAGTTGAGGTACCTGCTATCACAGGTAGCTACCAAGACTCCTCCACGGAAGCTTCCTTCTGTTTTGCCAATAGGTCTCTGTTCCTGGATCCATCCAACCCTCCCATTAGGGTTAGGTTAGGGTTTGCGTTCTGTATGAGAATCCCACAGCTGCAGGCACACGTGGCTGGAAAAGATATGTCGAGGAGGGAACGGTATTGCACCAACATCACTCCCTTGACACTGTGATGGTGTGCTCCCCCTCCCCACCTTCCAACCTGACCTTTATCTCCCATGACCCTGCCCAAGCACTAACACCTGTGGTGGTCACAATGGGCACGTGTACTTGTGATGGCTGCCCCCGGCTCGATGTGGTTTTGGGGAAACACATAACACCACAGTAGCCAAGGGCTAACTTGAGCAGTGCTGGTACTGTGGCCAGTATGCAGATATGAGTATAGGTCAATCATCTCACCCACATCAATAGTGAACAGCCCAAGAGCCCTTTGAGCTCCCCTGCACGCCAGGATCTCCCCATGAGCGGGGACGCCTCTCAAGGTTACTCCTCGAGCTTCACAGATTCTTTGCCGCAACAGATCCTCGGTCAGTGACTAATAGCACGCGAAACTGTGAAATCTTAGCTAAGTGATAGAAAGGATTGATTGCACATATATAATCCCTTAGACATAAACCGTTGACCCAGTCCGGGACCAGGATTGGATCCAGCCGCACCCAGACTCCTCTCTGAGAAGGAGGTTAGAAAGCAAGGGGCTCCTTTCCGAACCTCAGCCCAACAGGAGGGTCTCCCTGGCAGTTCTGCCTGACCCTGTCCTCCATGCAGGAAATAACCAACTGTACCTTGCCATCGAATCCTGCTAAAGCACTGTCGCATTTACTCTCAAACTTTGTTAAATCCCTGTTTTGTATCAATAAACGTGTCGCTGCTGCTCTCTACGAGTGAAGTGCATCGCTCCATCCGCAACAGACACCTCTCTCCTCTGGGCCACCCGTGCTGCTGGGGACCTCAGCCTCAGCCCACGCTGCCATTAGCTGCCTGTCAAAGCGCTGCTACGGGATGGTGAAGGCAGGAACAGCTTTCCATCCTTGCACCTTTTGGGTAGGAGCAGTCGCTGGATGTTTTCCATTTTGGAGCGGGGCTCTGGCGAGTGTGGGAGAGAGTGTTGGGAGCGTTACGGTGCAAGGAAAGCGCAGAGCCCCAGTGTTGGTCGGGCTGTGAAAGTGCTGCCAAGGGATAGTGAGGGCAAGCAGTCTAATATGACCGAACTGAATGAAACAGTCCAGGAATTCTTTACTTACTGAATCTCACTTGGCTACAGCCCACACTAAGGGATGCTGGACTAAATTCACACTCCTTTTCTTTGGAGGAATTCTGAAAGGAAAAGGAACCAAAGAACTGTTACACAATGTAAAATTCTGTTGTACAGGAGAAGTTTATTTGTTTGCTTGCTTTAAGAACTAAAGGTGGTTTCAAACCCTAAAAATGCAAGATAACCAAAGTACAGAACGAGATCCCCGAGCTAAACAAAAGACATCTCTCTCGTCTGTGCTATCGCCTAGCAGCCAACTACTCCCCTCGATAAATATCACCGTCAGGAGGAGCCCAATTTGACCTCTCCCTGAATGGCAGCTGGACTGCACGCCAGGCGACTCTCCCCGTGGGCAGGGGCGACTCTCAAGGTTAGAGATTCCTTACCTGAGACTAAGAGAGCCTTCCTCACCCACGGCGGAGAGATGCCTTAGCTGCGGCAGATCCTCAGTAAGTGACTGAGAACGTGCTGAATTAGTACTAATGAGACATTACTAATCCATGCAGCTACTCAATATTATTGCAAACATTGTATAGATAATTCCGTTAGACATAAGCTGTTCTCCAAGTGTGCGACCGGGGCTCCATAAGGAGTTTAGAAGGCAAGGGGATCCACTCTGAACCTCGTGACTCAATGGGAGGGTCTTCCTTACTCTTTGTGTCTCCAGTCCCCGTGTGAATCAGCCTAACTTGATTCTAACTCAGTTTTCCTTTGTATGTTTCTTCCAAGCGGTAATTAATCATAGAATGATCTGGGTCGTCTTCAATTGGATCTGGTTGCTCAGAGCCCCATCCAACCTGACCTGGAATGTTTCCAGGTATGGGCCATCTCCCACCTCTTTGGGCAACCTGGGCCAGTGTCTCCCCACCCTCATCATCAAAAAACATAATCTTCCCAGATGCCCCATCCCTGCTTATTGCAGGGGGTTGGACTCAACAACCTCTAAAGGTCCCTTCCAACCCAAATGATTCTATGACACTGTGATTTCACTGATGTTTCCCTGTTGGCTTCTGTTCCGTCAGAAGCCCCTGGCTCATCTCCATAAGACTCCGAGTCTGCTGCACCCAGCACGTCTCAGACCAACAGGCTGAGGGTCCTCGCTGGCGCCCCGTCCCCCTGACCTTAGCATGTTCCCGCAGCTTGTCACGGGCAAGCCTGATCCTATCCCTGACCCCTTCAAGTCTGATCCTATCCCTGACCCCCTCAAGTCTAGTTTAAAGCTCTGCCAATGAGCCCCACTGGCTCCTGAGCAAAGACCCTCTTCCCCCTTTCAGAAAGCTCAATCCCATCTGACCCCAGCAGGCCTGGCACCATGGAGGCCACCCTATTTGTGAAAAAGAAAAAAAAAAAAACAAAAAACAAAAAACCAACCCCCCCCCCCCAAAAAAAAAAAACCACAAAAAAACCCCAAAAACCAAAAAAAACCCACCCAACAAAATTGTGGTGGTGACAGCAGCCACAGAACCATGTATTAAAAGACCAGGTCCGTCTGTTCCTTCCAGTGTCGCTGCGCATAACTGGAAGGAGAGAGGAAAAATAGCCGGCGCTCCAGATTCCCTTACCACCCATCCCAAGGCCCTGAAGTCTCTCCGGATCGCCCTCGGACTACGCATTGTGGCTTCGTGGCCACCCACAGGGAAGAGCAGCGCTGGGCAATAGTCCGAGGGCCGCACCAGGCCGGGAAGTTTCCTAGTGACGTCCTTAACCCGGGCCCAGGGGGGCAGCAGACTTCCCCAAGAGGAGGGTCTGCCCGGTGAGTCAGGGGTATGTGATAGAGACAATAACACATTGTGCACTGATTGACTAGCAGTGATTCATAACCTAAAGGACAGGCCTGATAAAAAGCAAGAAGTCTTGAGATTGCCAAGGACAGCTCCTGATAACGAATAAGAGTATGCCTTGAAAAGCGGCTGAAACCAACCCTGCGGTCTGGACAAAGACCAAAGAAGAACTGAGTCTGCGCAAGGACAAAGAGTTACTTGCGGTGATGAAGAGGAATCATCAGCCTTCGTGGTCACGACCCTCAGCGACCACCACCAGGAGGCATTGCGCAAGCGCGGTTGGGACGAGTTTATGGAAATGACTTCTTAGAGCTAATTTTAATACGAAGTGGGGACAGGTTATGCATATGTATAGGCGTATTGGGAAATCTTATGATTATGTAATTAAGAACTATATATATTTGAGAAGGCCGCTGCATTGGGCACGCACGATTGTGGTGGGGCGACCCCCCCGTGCTGCCCAGCGCTGAATAAATATACCCACTTTACAACCTTCCCGGTTGTGGAGTCTCTGGAGTTTCGTTTCCGCATGTCACCGGCAGATCCGGTCCTCTATTCCCGTCCCCGTCTCCGGGAGGGCAGAGCGTGGCTCCAGCGGCCCCTCTCTCTCTCGCTCACGCTCCCGGCTGCTCCTCAGCCTTTCTCCTTCCCCCCCGGCTCTGCCGCCAGGCCGAGCGCACCGTCCCCCTGCTCCCCCCTCACGCTGCGCTGCTCTCCGCCGCGGAGCGGGCCGGCCCCGGAGCGGCTCCCTCGGCCACCGGCCGCTCCCTCCGCTGCGGCGCGTTTGAGCCTCCCGCCGTTGCCCGGGCAACGCCCAGGTCTCGCCAGCGGCTGTGGCGAGAGGTACCGGCTGCCGCTCGGCTCCGCTCGGCAACACTCGGCCCCGCTCGGATCGGCTCGTCATCTCGCGGCCCCTCTCGGCCGGTCAGGGCCGTCCCCGAGCGCGGCGGCGGGGCCGGGCTGGCGCAGGGCGGGCAGAGGAGCGGCGGGCGGAGGGGCCGAGCCGCCCCGGGAGGCGGCCGCGGGGCGCTCCCCTCCTGCGCTGCCCCGAGGTCCCGGCCGGTCCGGGGCAGCCGCTCGGTGTCCCTCGGGTCCCCGCTGTCCGGGCGTCGGGGCAGCCCCGGGGCTGGGCTGGGCTGGGGCCGGCTCTGTCCCGGCGGCCATCCCCCCCTCCTGCCTGCCCCGGGCCCCGCCGCTGGAGGCGTCCGCCTCTTCCCGCCCCGACGGGATGCCGAGGGCAAGAGCGGGAAGAGGCCCCCAGACGCAGCCCCGCTGCCTTGCTGCGGCTCCTCTGCTTCCAGTACCTTTCCCTTTCCTTCCACAAGGCCGCCGTATCTTCACCAATCTTGACCTTTTCCTGCTGGGAAGCAGAGGCCCGGCTCATACTAGAAACCTCTGCTGCTTCTTGGAGGGAATGAGTGTTTTCTGCCGGGGTAAGACTGATTAAAGACTGATTAAAATAACACCAAGTTCCAAGTTGCTGCTTCTTTTATTAGAATCCCATAGAACAGTTTTTCAAAGGCACATTGCCACTTTGTGACACACAAGGATCAAAATCTTAAAGCTTGTTGCTCTTTTCCCCAAAACTCTAGGTTGTGCAGAAAAACACATTCCAACCCAACACCTTCAGTACATCAATTTGGAAACATAAACAAAGTAGCATTTCACTTAAAGCATTCACTAGCTGAGACAAGCCATGTGAAAAGCAGAGTTACACAAGAAACAATACCACCAAATAGTCACACTACAAGTTTACCTTTCCACAACAATCAGTGCTTCCAGGTCAGTTCTTTCCACCAAAAAGATGCTGGAGTGGCAAAAAGATGATGCTGGGGAAACAACAACAAGAGCACGTTACACTGCCAGTCCTTCTCTGAGAATTGTAATGACAAGGCCATTTCTGGCCACCAGAAAGACACAACCCCAGCACAAAACAGACAGGGAAAGACTGAAAAAATAGAGACAACATAAAGAATAACTGGTGCACAGTGATGTTAATTTCAGTTTGCAATGGTGTCTTCAGGAGTGTTATGGTTTGAGAGACCCATAACAATTTGTTGTCATTTAGACAATCATTCTATCACCCAATGACCCCTCCCCACCTGGGAAAGGGAAATTGGGAAAAACAAGAAAACCCGAGAGCTGAAGTATAAACAGATTTAATAGAATAAGATTAGATAATTAACATTAACAGCACTAAAGAGCTGATATTGATCCCGACACCAATACAGAATATGCAAAGATTATACTCAGCCCATTCTATCAGTAGGAAGCTGTGCACTCCCAGCAGTGGACAGCTAATGTGGGACACTGCGAGTGCTACGGCTTCAGGAGGAAGGGAATGCCTCAGGGCTCCGGCACCAGGGCACGAAGTTCTCAGGATGGCAGCCATCAAGGGAGAGAGCGAACTTTGCAGCAAACTTTCTAATTTATAATGAGTGTGACGTTGATGGTATGAAATAATCCTGTTGGCAGCTTGGGTCAAGTGCCCGGGTCTCGCTCCTCCTCATCCCTGCACCTGGCTAGCTCGAAAACACTGAGACCTTGAGACCCACACACCATAGCTGGCTGTAAAGTAAATATTTTCACAAATTCAGACACTGGAGTCTTCTGAAAGTGCACTTTTCCCAAGTGTTAGAAGAGAAATTAGTCCTGTGTCTCTCAAACCAGGACACCCGCCTACTTGTTTTTCGGCACATGGGAACAGCCTGCTCCTGTGCCTTTAAGACTTCTTTCTTGAAGTATGTCCATCCTTCCTGGACTCCTGTATCCATCAGGGCATCCTCCCAAGGGATTCTGTCTAGCAGTCTTCTGAACAGATTAAAATTTGCCCTCTGGAAATCTAAGGTGGCAGTTTTGTTAACCTTTCTCCTATATAATAGAGTAGATATTTTTTTTTAGAGTAGGTTTTTATTTTGAACTCCTTCGATATACATAAATGAATGCTCATTTATCAACATAGATTAAAATAAAGGCTTTTTCTCCATTTCAGTGCCTCACACCCACATTCACAGGTTTTAATGTTATTTAATCCCCCCATGAACTTCCAGACATTTTGGGGCTGTGACCCACCTCTTTTGGAGCGACCCCCGCGTGACCCTCCCCATCCCCCACTCATCTGCTCCTCCACCGCAGCACTGCCCCCCACCCCACACCCCCGGTGACCTTGGGCTGCCCCAAATGACACCATCGCCCACTCTGACACACACAGAGCCCCACTCGCAGCCTCGAGTGCGGTTTCGGCCGGCTGGCGGCGCGGGGCACGCCGGGAGTTGTAGTCCCTGTGCCATTCCCTTGGGGTGCGCATCCGCACGACGCCTCACGCCGTCCCCGCTGTACCGCGCTGCCCGGGGCAGAGCCGCTAGGGCTCGGGAGCGGAACGGGCGGAGCGTGGTGCCGACGCGTGTTTGTGCGGTGTCTGTGGACGCAGAAACTCCCCCGTGCACCAGGGACCATTGTGCAACAGAAGCATTGGTGCTCACGGAACCCCCACCCTGCACCAGGGGCGATTGTGCAACACAACAGCGGGTTTGCACAGAGGCGCCCCGTGTACCAGGAACACTCGTGTGAGCCTGAGTCCGGCACCACTGCGCGGGACAACGCGGTTCCACCGTGCAACTCGCACGTGCACAGAGCCCCGTGCTGGGCAGGGGGCAGATCTGGAGTAGGTTCCCCCCCAAAAAAAAACATGCAGAGGAAGGGTGGGGATCTGCAGAAACACCTTTTTTTTTTTTTTAAATAGGGAGAATACACCTCCCCACATGCTTCCAACCCCCCCTGCCACCACAGAGGCACTGGGGACAAGGATGCTTTGGGGGTCACCAGCCACCCAGGGGGGGCCACTCATCCTGTAGCAGCGGGTCAGGGTGTCCCCATGACCCTTTCCCGATCCCTCAGGGGGTGACACCCATCGCAGGACCCCATCACAGCTCACGTGTGGTGTTGGCATCAGCTTGTCCGGCAGTGCAGAGCTCAGCATTGTGGCAGCTGAGGGCAAAGAGGCGGCCAACAGCCAGCAGTGCGACAGCTGCGCAGACACCGAACATGCTCCTGGTGCCTGTCTGATGGTTGCTGTCGTGGAGAGCCAGTAGATCCAGACAGGCCAGTAAGTTCAGGGAGAGGAAAATCCAGTTTATCACCAGGCTCAACCAGTTCACCACCGGGCTCAATTTACATGTCCCGCAGGAACGCTGGCACACCTTCAGGAGCCGGACAGGAGCAATGCCGGGGGACAAGGCCCAGGGCGGTGGCACTCCGAGCTGCTGAAGGCACCCAGGTCTGAGCTCTGCAGAGGCCGCTGGCACCGAGCTGTGCAGGAGGCATTGGCTCGGGCCTCCCAGGGCCTCTCTGAGGGGAGAGCAGGGGCTGACCCATGCCAGGCATGGCCACCTCGGAGCCATGGCACAACCAGTCCCAGCTGGTCCCAGCCTGTCACGGGCATGGGCATCACCATGGCGACTGCCAGCGCTTTGTGACGGGGGCACCGCATCATGCCCAGCAGCCATTGTGACACGGGTGGCCACGGTGACCGTGGGGTATAGAAGGGGCCAGAGCCCTGGGGTGCCCACTCCCAGGAGAGCACCTGCCTCAGGAGGCAGCATCTCCCCTGGGTGCCCACGGCAGCTCTACGGCACAGGACGCCGAAGATGCCCATGGACAGAGAGGCGAACACGCCATCTCAGCCCAACAAGGGGCTGCCGAGCCTGCGGAAGAGGCGTCAGGTGAGGGATAGGGCAGGAGGGAGAGGCTGCTGGTGGGACGGGGCCACACCGAGCTGCCTTCGTGCCGAGGCCGAGCTGGATGGCACTCTGGGGGCCACTGTGCCAAGGCAGCCACCTCCATCCCATGCCTTCTCCTTCTTCTGCCCGCAGGTGGGCCAGAGGCCACCAACGCCAGCGCCGCAGGGCAGGCAGAGCCCGGCCTCGTCCCTCCACGGGGTCAGGCTGCCAGACCTGCACTGCCCAGAGAGCTTGCAGGCCACTGGGAGTTGCCACGCACAGGTAGGGAACCTGCGAGAGACGGGGCTGAATGTTTTCCCGACCCTGGGGAGCTGCCAACGGGCAGGTGGGAGGTGCAGGAGAGGACAGGCGGGCTCGGCCCCTGTAGCAAGCTGGACCCCCTGTGCCATGCCCAGCAGGCTGCCTGGGCATGCCGGGGATGCTCCTGCAGGGATCAGCCCTCTCCCAGCCGGCTGTGGGAACAGGGCGGCAGCTGCCTGTGGGGCTGAGCACTGCCCTGGGGGCTGGCGGGGGAGCCCAGACACAGGAGCTCTTCCAGCTGTTACAAGGGGGACAAGGGCCACCGTCTCACAGCCTCTCTCCTCAGCTTCTTTTGCAGACAGACAGCGTGGCACACATGGAGGCACTGCCCTGCAACCCGATGGTACTGCCCAGCATCGTGGAGAAACTGGAGACTCTGCCCGGGCGGGCAGCGGCACCCAGATACGCACCCGCAGCTCGGCTACCAGCAGCTGACAGCACCCGCTGCAGGCTGCCTGCTCTGCCAGCAGCACCCGCTGCACCTTCTGCCGGGGCATGGGACACGGCCAGCAGCAGTGCAGCCATCAGACACCCACAGCCAGTCCCACCTCCTCGGGGCACCTGCGGTGAGCGGGGCAGACCTGCGAGGGTCAGGAGATTCAGGCCTGCCACGCAGAGCCCTGCGGCCTATACACCAGCTGTGAAGGGGACAGCTCCGTGCCTCACCAGTGAGGTCCCAGGCAAGGTTTTCCGTGGGAGCTGGAGTCACAGCCAGCAGGCAGTGGCACCGTGGGACTGGGCACGTAACAGGGCCCTGTCAATAACAGCAAGAACAGACGAGGTCCAGGTGTCAATGGGAGCAAGGCTCCTGCAGCTCAGCTCTCGCCTGATCCCCATGCATGGGGGGGACACTGATGCTGCCATCAGGGGCCCTGCACCAGCTGCCCGGGGACAGCATATGAGGCCAGGGTGCTGGGGACACGCAGCGGAGCACAACCCAGCAACGTGGGCGATGTGGATCAGGTGCGACCTCTACAAGAGATCACCGGGGGTGCACCACCAGGCTTCCGCAGAGCATGTGGACATCCTATCCATCAAGATGCAGGCTCCGGAGGAGCTGGGGAGGAGCTTCCTGGCCCGCACCGGGCACAGTCTGGCCCAGCTCAGGAATGCCAGCCTGCAGTGTCAGCGGGACTGCCCAGAGGAAAAGGCCTTGGCCGAGGAGGAGTGTCAGAACAACAGGGACAAAGAGCTGACCCAGGGGGAAGACATCAACATCCCCAGCATCTGTGTCAACAACTCCTTGGTCCAGGAGCTCTTCCAGGATGCCCACTCTAGTCCCCAGGAGGGGCCTGGCTGGCCCAGCAGCATGGACACAGAGGGGACTGGAGACAGAGCTGGGGATCTGCAAAGTCCCAGCTATGGTCCCAGGGACATTGAACCAACAGCTTCTGGCCTGGCCGGAGCTCATGAGGAAGAGGGGCAGCGTGCACCACTTGCTCCTGTGGCACAAGAGGAGGCAGAGGAGCCAGCAGAAGCCTTTGGCGAGCAGGCCCCAGCAGCAGAGGCAAAGAGCCGGGCAGCTGCCCCACACAACCCCACAGGCTACGAGGCAGCACTGCAGGACGCAGCCTGGTGCATTGTGAGGGAGGTTGTGGCCAGCGCTGTGCTTGTATTCCAACAAGAACAGGCAGCAAGAACACCGGCAGTACCTCAGGGCACCGAGGGTCCGGTGACCGCAGAGGCTCATGGAGAGGACAGCACAGCTGTTGTCTCCCCGGCAGCGCAGGAGGATGAAGTGGCTGCTTCAGTGCTCCAAAACGCTCCGGCAAACGTTGGCGCACCCCACTTTGCCCCAGCAGAAGAGGCAGAGAGCCAGGCACCTGCCCCGCACAGCCCCACAGCATATGAGGAGGCTCTGCAGGACGTTGCCTGGCACACTGTGCGGGAGGCCGTGGCTGGTGCTGTGCTTGTGATCCAGCAGGAGCAGGCACAGAGCGCGGATGCAGAGACGGCTGCGAGAACACCTGCAGCACACCAAGACACTGAGCGTCTCTTGGCTGCAGAACCTCACGTAGAGGCCAGCACAGCCCCTCTCGCCCCAGCCGCAGACGACCAGGGAGGTGCAGCAGCTTCTCCCGTGGCTCAGGAACCTCAGCACCAGGTGAGCCAGGCGCACGTGGCCAGCACCGGGCATCCTGAGTTGCCGAAGGCAGGCGCAGCGCCCGGGCTGTGTGTAGCAGGGAGATGCCTGGTGCCCTCCAGGTCTCCCGCTGACATCCCCTCCCTCCCCTACCTCTGCTCTTGCTCTTCCCCTGCAGGCGCTCTCCGAGCATCCAGGCAGCGCACAGCCCTCCTGCGGCTGCAGGGACGTGCCGGAGGATGTCCCAGGTAGGTCCCTGAGCCGAGGGCAGGCCTGGCTGGGTGCTGCTCATCCCGGCGAGTGGCACCCAGGGCAGGTCGGCAGCACTGCACACACGGGGACTGGCCGTGCTGTGGCCACCCCTCCCTGGGGAACCGCCTCGGTGGCAGGGGGCTGGCAGCGGCTTGCCCGTTGCCTGCCCAGCCCCTCACCTACAGCTCTCTGTTCCCCGCAGGCATCGTGGCCCTGCCACACACCCCGGCTCGACAGCGACGGCCCTCCTTCTTCAGGAGGGCGCTCAGGGCTCTGCGCAGGGCTTTCCGCTGTACCTGCATAGCGGGACAGAAAGAACAGTAGTGTCCTGCTGCCAGTGCCAGGCGGGTCCCCAGAGATGGCATCTGGCCCTGAGCCTGCACAGCATCCAGGCAACCGAAGGATGGCTGCATGGACAGCGCCCCAGACATTCATCTGCCCTGAGGACATCGTGCTGCCAGCCTCCGCTCGGCTATGGAGGCTTTCTGAGGCCAATAAAAGATGACAATTTTCCCCCAATGCTTGTCTGTGCCTGGCCCATCTCAGGAGAAAGATGGCTATAGACCAACACCCCCAGGTCCCTTTCTGCCAGGCAGCTTTCCAGCCACACTTCCCCAAGCCCGTAGCACTGCACGGGGTTGTCACCCAAGTGCAAGACTTGACACTTGGCCTTGTTGAAACTCATACCATCGTCTGCAGCCCAGCCAGCCAGCCTGTCCAGATCCCTCTGTAGAGCCTTCCTACCCACCACTAGATCAACATTCCCACCCAACTTGGTGTCCTCTACAAACTTAGCGAGGCTGCACTCGATCCCCTCCTCCACATCATTGATAAACACATTAAACAGAACCGGCCCCAGCACCGAGCCCTGGGGAGCTAGGAGAGCACCCACCCGCCTTATGCCCACGCAGCCTTACTTTGCCAATAACGAAGATGTTGGAGAGCCTGGTAGCAAAGCTATTGCCATTGGCATCCTTCACGTGAACCACGTCGAATGACCTGGGGTGTCTCTCCCAGTTGGTGATCACTCCAGTATGGCCCAAGTTGGCACGGAATACAGGTGTGAGAAGAGCTGGCACCAGGAGCCGTGGTGAAGGCCTTCCGCTTGGCTCCTTGAGGAGCACCACTGGAGAAGGGCAGCGACAGGGCCACACTGGCCCACGGAGCGGCCACCAGAGCACCTGGGGACACCTGCATGTCCCACAGGAACACTGGCACACTTCGAGGAGCCAAAGAGCTCTCTCTGGTCCCAAGACTCAAGCAACCCCTCCACCAGCTCATTGCTTTTACCTGGTGCCTGCTTGCTTTTGGAATCCCTCCAAGTCCCTATGCCAAACGCCTCCTACACGGGAGGAAACCCTGCTCCAGGTGGTTTCTTGGGAAACCACCCCTTTCCCAAGACTGCCACCACTGCTTCTTTATTTTAGAGAAAAGCTGTTTGGCATTTGTACTTAACTCCTGTACTGCTCTCCACAGTGGGGAACTGCCACATGGGGTGCAAGACCCACCTGTGTCAAACTTGATGAAGTCTGTGATCTTGCCTGTCTCCAGGTCAGTCTGGACCGTATCATTCACCTTGATGAGGGGGACTGGATAGCGGATGGTGCGGGCATTGTGGGTGACCAGATGAGGGATTCCTTTGGTGCCCATGAAGATCTTCCTCGCTTTGCACAGCTTGTACTGCAAACAAAACCCAACGCTGCTTAGCTGAGGCAGTGCAGCACCATGGACCAGGGGACTCTTGTCCCCTGTGGGAAACCTCGGCTGGTCCGAGGGATCAGAATGCGAGTTTAACATTGACCTTGAGCAGATACCCGTGTACCCTTGAAGAGACTGGGGAGTCCTGAGAAGAGCTGAGTAAAAGGATAAGGGTTGGCAAACATCCTGGCTCTGACCAGAGCATGAACACGTGTGATGTGAGAGCGTATCGGGCAAAAGTAGAATGCTGAATATATGCATAGATAAGCACCTGGGTAAAAGAATATAAAAAAGCACTGCTTGTTAAATAAAGAAATTGGATTGCTGCAACTTGATGTCCAGTGTCGTGTCCGTCCCAACAACGACACACCCTCATTTGGGGGAGAGCTGGGCTGGTTTGGGGGGGGTCCCGGCTCATTTTGGGGAGGGCTGGGCTGGTTTGGGGGGGGGTTCCGGCTCTTTTTGGGAAGGGCTGGGCTGGTTTCTTCGGCCTCGCAGTGCCCGGAGCGGAGGAAAGCGGTGGCGCGGGGCTGAGGGGCCCTCGTTCTCCTCGGCGCGGCCCCACTCCCCCCACCCCCCCCGCTGGGGGGCGTGGCCCGGGTCTGCCCCTCGGCGCATGCGCGGGTGGGCGGACGCGAAGGAGAACGTTTCCGGTGTGCGGCGGCGGTCGGGAGGTGCAGCGGTCGGTACCGGGGGAGACGGGGGAGCGGGGGTTGTGGCGGCAGGAGCGGTGGTGTGGAGGTGTCCAGGGCCATTTCGGGGGGTTTGTGGGGTGTCGGGACCGGGCTGGGGGGTTCGGGGGTGGCCTGGGCCTGTTTGGGGGGGGCAGAGCCGAGTGGGGGGTCCCCGAGGAGAACAGGGCCGATTCAGGCTCCCCCGTCCCCCGCTGCCGCCCCCTCACCCCCCGCTCGCTCCCCGCAGGTGGCGGCAGCCCCGGCCGCAGCGCAGGGTGCCCGGGGCCGGCCTGGCCGGGCGCTTGGCTCCGCTCTGGGCTCCGCTCTCAGCCCCCCCCGGCAGGTCAGCCCGGCCGTGCCCCCTTGGCCCGCCTCCAGCCCACGGCCGAGCCCCCCCAGGTACCCCCGAGATGGGTCGGGGGGTGTCAGCGCTGGGCCCCCTGAAGCGGGGGTGGGTGGTGGGCACGGGCATTGCTGGGAGCCCGTGGGCAGCCCTGGGACCCCCTTAAAGGCCACGGAGAGCCCCGGGGCCCCCTTGTCTCCCCCAGAGCCGACGGGGAGCCGTAGCTGTGGAGTCAGCTTAAGGAGTCTGCCCTAAGGACTGCTGCTTTTTGGAGCGTTGGGGGAGGGGGAGGGTTGTCGGTGTGGGGAGTGGAGGTGTGTGGGAGGAGTCCCGTGTCGTGAGGGAGGTTTGGGGATGTTGGGCAGATTTGGGGGAGTGGGGGAGGGGTCCCCTCACTTGGAGCTCACTGGTTCTTTTCTTCCAAACTGTGGGAGGCAGCGGGCGAAGGGGGAAGGCAATAGAGTGGGTTGCTGTATTTCAGTCCTTGGTTGAGAGTCAGCGACTCTGCTCCCTTGCTGCTCAGCAGACTATTAGCTCCGTGGGGCTCTTTCTCCAGGCAGGCTACGACTACAGAAACGGACCGACTTCCTCGGAAGAGTTGTTAGCGGTGACGTCTCCTGGGAATGTACTGCCTGACGTTGGATAGACCTGGCACCACGCAGCAGCTCAGAGCCCCACAGCGTGTGCTTCCACACTCAGTTCTGTCCCCTGCCTGGGAACCCGCTCTTTCTCGGTCCCTGCTGGCAGCTCCTGTGGAGGTTCATGTCCGAGGACCGGCCCCGGTTTCCCCACTGCTCCATCAGCAGCCATGGGAGAGCGGGGTTGTCCTGAGTGTGTGAGCACCACTGGCTCTGTTGCTGCACTGGGCCAGGCCTCCAGGATGTCGTAGAGGGAGCTCTGAGACGAGGAGCTGCTCCTCAACAGGCTGCTGCAGTCCTCCGAGTTGTCCAGCGAGCACAGGCTGCAGGGGCTGTTGCGGTGGCCCTCGGGGGGCCCAGGAGCCCGGGGGTTGCCTGGACCAGAAGGAGGTGTCCCCACTGATAGGACCTATAGGCAGCAGAGGAGGGCAGGGGTACGTGATGGCTTGGGGTGTGCAGGGGGTAGAGAGAGGCATCACTGCTCAGATGGTATATGGTTGGCAGGGAGCCCAGTGGGTCCTGCGGGGCCCGGTGCTCCCTCCTCTCTGCCTCCTCGGTTGCCCTGCAGAAGAGGAGAGTGAAGAGAGCCCGCTGCACCCCGTCTCCTCCGTCGGGGCCCGCAGGCAGCACCCCTTCCTCAGCAGGCGGGCAGGGCTGCCCAGCACAGGCAGGGCAGGGCATGGGCTGAGGGTCTGGGGCAGGATCTGGGGGTCTCCCCCACACTCCCTGCTTCTCCTGTGTTGACTCTAGCTCCCATCCTTCATCCGCTAGCCGAGAAGCTGCTGAGGGAGGGGATGGAGTGAGCGGCCGGCAGCCCTGGGCACAGCCCCGTCCCTTGGTTTGGCTACTTCCAGTCCGTCTCCTGGACCCCGGGAGCTGGGTGAGTGGGAGCAGCTCCCAGCCCCATGCCACAGCCCCCCACCCCACCCCACGCTGCGGCACAGTGCAGTGCAGCAGTCGCCTACCTGGAGCCGCTTGGTCCGTAGCACAGAAGAGACCGCGCTGAGCCCCATCAAAAGCATCACGAGCGGAGCCAGGTGAGCTGTGGGGGGGATGTTGGAGTCCCTCCTGGCACCAGCTGCGGTGCAGCCGCACAACCCTGGGGTGCCCCCCATGGGAAATGTTAAAGAAATAAAATGTTGGTCTCTATCCCTGGTGCTGTGGTTCATCTTCCCATCCCGAGCTGGGGCTGTGCCCCCCTCAGTGCCCGACCCAGTGTGACAGGCTGGCACTGCTGGCACCCACCAACCTGGGGGGGTGGTGGTTTCGGGGGAGCTGGGTGGGCTGGAGAAAGGGAGGAAGCACCTCTTGAAACCAGCTCGGCCCTCTCCAGACACAAAAGCCTCCCCAGAGGCACCAGAGGGGACCCCCAGATCCTTGAAGGGCTGCCCCAGACTCCCTCTGGCCTGCAAGAGTTCCCCCCCAGGACCCCATAAGGGCAGCCCAGGACCCCTTACGGACACCCCAGTGGCGTCCCAAATCTGGGTTCTTTACCTGCTGGGCAAGCCAGTAACACACTGTGTGGGAGCAGCCAGCCAAGCCGGTTTCAGAGCACAAGAGGTGAGAGGCAGGGAGCTGCCATCCCACTCAGCTCCATCCCCGCCGTGCCTTGGCTGTGCAGAGAGAACTTGGGGGGAGCTGCAAAACAGCTCAGCCCAGGCTTATCTCCAGATGGCACAGAACAACCAAAACCAAATGGCCCTTAACAAACAAAATGCCCCAAGTCCCATCCCACCACTCTTCCTCTGACGTTGAGTGCTGGACATCACAAATTGGCAACAGAGACTTCGCTATGGCACCACCAGAGGGAAATATCCCAGACAGTGTAATCCACTCGGGCATAATCCTGCACCCTCACCGAGTCAGGAAATATAAACCGCAGGGTCTGGGGAGACAAATGGGGAATCCTCCAAGGATACAGCTGGCCCCTAGGAGATCCGCCCCCCCATCCAGGACGCTGTACAGGGTAACTTCCCCGGGATGGAGCGACCTCACTTGAGAGAGAGAGGGTAAGTGACTAAGAAACATCCGTACGGTATAGGGCATGCGATTGAGTTTGTGACTGGTGCACTCTTTTAAGGCATTAATATCTAGCGCCCTTGTGGTTTGTGTTGCTACTTGTCGGGGGCATTTGTAGCTCGCAATAGTGGATCCCGCTAATTGCTTTTAAACCGCAATAGTGTAATCGCCATCGCACACACAGAACTTGCAATAGTGATGTATTGGACCTGTGAGTGAAGTCCAAAGAAATTGTTAATTTGAACCTCTCAGTGAAGTCCTTTTTTCCGTTTCGTCACACTCCCCGAGCCACTGGGTAAAGCGACACCTGGCAAAAAAACCCACACCACCCTCAAAAACCCCACACCACATCCCCCACTCCCCACCCACCCCTTCTCCCCCCATCACAGCCATGGGGCAAACTCCCACCACCCCCCCCACTCTCAGCTTAGCTATGACCCACCCCCCACCACCCTCCCCGAGTCACTGGAAAGAGAGCAACGGAGAGCGAGCTCAGGCTCTTGTGAGCTGGAGAGATTTCTCTTTGTTTTTTTATGTTGTTGTCGTTGGGTGGGATTTGTTTGTTTTTTTTTCACAGAACACTTTGCAGTGTGGTGTCACAGCCCCCAGGGCCGGCGCTGGCAGCGCCACCTCACCCACCTCACCCCCTGGCTCTCGTCCCTCCTCTTGCCCGAAGGCTTTCACCACTTACTTTGCTTGGGTTTTTTTAGGGTTTTTTTTTCCTTTCTACCTTTCTTTTTTTATATTTGGGGTTGTTGTTTTTTTTTCCCTTTTTTTTTCTTTTCCCCCCTTTTTATCTCTTTTTCCCTTTTTTCTTCTTTCCCCTCGTTTTTTTCCTCCCCCCCTTTTTTTCTTTTATTTTTTTTTTCTCTTTCTCTTTTTAAACATCTCAAGCTTTCTCCGAAGGAAAGGCCCCTGGCTCTCAGCCAGCAGAAGGAGACTATGGAAGAGCTCTGGCACCCGTGGGATTGCTTTCCTTCTCCCGCCTCGCACTCAGTAGAGCGTGTTTTCCAACTCTTTTTTTTTTTTTTATTAAGAAAATAAACAAAAATAACGTGCCAGCTATCAGTTTTGTAAGGCACACAAAATCTCTAAAAGGGAAACAGAAGCGCAATGTGCTGAGGTAAACCCTGAGGTAGTTTTTCTGTGTGGTTGTGTGTGTGTCATCTGGGGTTGAGGGTTGTATGCGTTTTATTTTTGAAATTAAAAAAAAAATAAGTTATTTTGCTAGTGTGTTTTTTTTTTTCCCCCAGCCCTGGGCTGACAGCCTCTTGGAAATCTGGCTTTCCACCCCTGCCCCTCTTTCCCCCTTCTCTCCTTACAACCGGGATCATTCCCCAAAGTGTTTACAGCCGAGCATGGCCTTTCCTTTAACCTCTAGAAAATCCGGCTTGTGCTAAAAAATAAACATCCTCCTCCTGCCCCCACCCCCTCTGAAATGAAATAAATAAAGAATTAAAATCCTTAAAAAACTTGAAAATCGCCATTAGTTTTGTTATTGTTACATTAATTCTAAAAACTGATGAGCCGCTGCGCTGCGTGACGCAGCCCAACCTCCCCCCCTCAACACTGGGTAAGCTCCTCTGGCCATGCCTGGGATGAAAACCGGGTGGCTTTTAGGAAATAAAAAAATTTTAAAAAAAGAATAATAAAAACTCTCTTTCTCTCTCTCTCTGCCTATGTTAGTCCAACTAAAGGGATAGCGTCGGGAGGTGATGGAGAGAGCCTTCCCCACACCCCTCGGTTGCGCATCCTCACAGTGCCACGTGGAATGGGGGGGGGGGGGGGGGGGAGGTGTGTTTGGGAGGGGTCTTTGGTTTGCTCCCCTGACCTGCTGGGGGTGGGGGAGGGGGGGCAAAGTCTGGCAGTGGGGTTACATTCATTGGGCAGTGCTGGGCATCATTGCCGGAGCCTCCCTTGCTGTGCTGCGAGGCCGGGGCTCCCGGAGCGTGTTTCTGCTCCTGCTGCTTCACCTGCTGGGGCATTTCCCTCATCTTGTGCTGTGCAGTCCTGGGGAGGAGAGGGGAAAAGCAAGAGGTGGGGGTCAGGGTACGGTTTCTCCCCCTACCACCCACCCCCAAGCCCCCACCGAGCATCTCGCCACTCCCAACTTGTCACTCTGGACAAGCTGCAAGTAATTTCAAGGGGTTTTGTTTGGTTGGTTTTTTTGTTTGTTTGTTTTTTGGGGTTTGGTTTTTTTTTTTTTTTTTTTAAACTTGTGCTTCCTCCATCTCTCCTCAAGACCACCTGAATTTTTCTGGGGGGCCACCATCCCTCTCGAGTGGACAGGAGACAAGGTTATGGAAGATGCACCCAGGTGCGATGCGCGTGGCTCTGCCCGCACTGAGGATTCCATTCACACCCTGGGTGCCGCTCTGCACAGCATTCAAAACACCCATTTTTAGCTCAATCGAGCCAATCTTCAATTTCAGCACTCCCACAGCCGGGGGGAGCTACCGAAACACCTTCAGTGCCTCTTGGGGGCACAGGGACCACCTGAAAGAAGAGTGGCAGGACGCTCGGGTGGTGCTGGGCTCAGCCACCCCACGCCTTTCCTCGGTGGACGGAAGCAGCCGGGGAATATTGGGTAAAGCCACAGCCAAACCGTACTTGACTGGCAAAGAAGTGCCCAATGATTTTAATGATGACCTCCTCGTTCTTGTCCAGGGTTTGGTCTCGTGGCACAAGGACTTCCACACTGGTTAAAATTTGCAGTTCATTCACCTGGAGCGAACCACAAGAGGGTTTTGTTGTGGAAGAGCCAAAATGCTCTGCTGCCGGTGTCACCACGGCACCAGGCACCCTGTGTGTCTCCCCCTTCCTTGGGACCAACAAGAACCACCACCAGGACATAGGGGCTGAGGGTCAAGACATCGCCGAAACCACTGTGCACCCGGGATTTGTCCCCCTGGGGTGGGCAGGGGTGACGGCTGATGCCCAACTCTGCGTCCCCGGGGCACCACCACCTACCATCTTGCCACCTTTGCCTATAACATGGCCGGTGGCGAAAGAAGGCACCTTGATGTGGGCTTCAAGCTTCACGTCTTTCGCGTTTTCCTCTTTCATCTTCCCAAAATATTCACCCCTGGGCCTGGGGAGGAGACGGACAGAAAGGAAAACCATCAGGCAGCGCCCACTGTGCCTCTCCATCCCCAAAGCTGACGATGTCCCCACGTCCAGCAGCATCAAAACCACTGTACCCAGCAAAAAGCTCCCCTGGCGCTGAGGGAGGCCAAGCCAGGCTGGCAGCACAGTGGTGACCACAGGGATGCCCTCGACTTGTCCCTTACTGTCGCCCCCCCCATAGCCCCCACCCAGCGCACCTTGAACTGAGCCTCGGGAAGCCCCGTGATGACCATCCGCTCGCTGGCCTCGGGACCTTCTGCCGGGGCGAGCTGGGGAGGGATGAGGGAGAGGGAGCATGAGCGCAGCCCCCACTTCAGCAAGACCTTCCCTTGGTGGGATGTACCCCCCCAACGCAGGGCAACCCCCCCATGCAGGAGCATCCCCTCCCACCTGAGCTGGGCTAATAACCAGGGTGCTGCAGGCCTGGCCTTCTACTAATGACAGGCTGGAGAGGTGGGCACATGCCAACCTCATGAAGTTCAAGGAGGCCAAGTGCAAGGTCCTACACATGGGTCGGGGCAATCCCCAGCAAAAATCCAGGCTGGGCGGAGAATGGATGGAGTGCAGCCCTGAGGAGAAGGACCTGGGGGTGCCGATTGATGAGAAGCTCAACATGAGATGGCAAGAGAAGCTGTGGCTGCCCCATTCCTGGAGGTGTTCAAGGCCAGGTTGGTCAGGGTTTGGAGCAACCTGGGCGGGTGGGAGGTGTCCCTGACCAGGGCAGCAGGGTGGACTGGATGGTCTTCAAGGTCTCTGTCAACCGAAACCATTCTATGATAATTTGGGGAGCAACACTGTAACCCGCAGACTCCCATTCCCTGCCCTCGGCAGTGGGGAGGGGAAACTGAGGCACAAAACGCAGGACCAGCCCCGCGGCCCCTTCCTCACCTTGATGGAGGCACCCAAAAACCGCACCAGCTGCTTGATGTGCTGCCCCTTCTTCCCGATGATGGCCCCCACCGCCTGCATCCCGATGAACAGGTTCACAAACTCTTGCTCCGGCAGCTGAAGGGGCACAGAAGAGCGAGAGGGTCAGGGGACTGGCTGGACAAGGGACAAGGGAGGTGGCTGTCCCCATGCTACCATCCCATGGTAGTAGCTGCTCACCCTCCCAAGGTGCCCAAGTGAAGATCTCCTGGAAAGGGGTACCAGGCACTTACTGGGTGCTGATGGCGGAAGGCACCGGCCGGGGGGGGCTCCATACACACCCAAGAGGTACATCGAGGAGCCCTATGGTTGGAGAGAAAACGAGGGTCAGCGACGGCCCCAGCGTGCCAGACCCTTCCCGGCCACTCCCAGTCCCACGCAGAGCAGTGTGCCACCACCGTGAGCCCAGCAGGGACACGGGGACAACCCTTCAGGCCCTGAAACACCCCCTCACAGAGCGTGGGTGCACCTGAGGGTGCATTGGGGTGAGCTGCAGCCCTGACCCAGCGCGATGGGGCTGGGAGGCAGACAGGGACTCCCAGTTACCCCCACACCCTCCCCACTGCCATGTTTTCGTCTGTGTCCTGCATTTGTAGGGGAAAACCAGGACACAACTCTCTCCTGCTCTGCATTCCAGCAAGTGCAACCAGATGCTACCTGCAAACCACCATTGCTCACGTGGAGGACAAGACCCAGCTCCCCTGCCCAGGCTGGACGCCGCTCTCGCTCCCAGCCCTCCATTTAAACCACCCACGCCGAGGTTTTGTGCTCCTCCTCGCAGCGAGCCCATGCTCCCCGTGTCCACCCTCTGCTTCGGGCCACGGGCTGCTCCACGGCTCCTACACCAACGTGTCCCCTCCTGCCCAGACACTCCTCGACGCCGGGCTGGACACTGCACCTCCTCACTTCCTTCCCTTCACCAGGAGCCTCGTTCCTTCTCCTCCATCCTTCCCACGACTCTACAGCTCCACAGACGAAGCTACAGCCCAAGACACCAGCTCCTGCTCAGGACATTTGCTCCTCTTACACTTAAAAACCCCTCTGGGAAAGCCTCTCCGCCACGGGGCTGCAGCAACACCCGCACATGTCCACCCCCCGTTAACGACGGGCGAGCACCGCATTGAAAAGCCCCCTTAGGAGCAAGGGCAGGGCGAGGCAGCGCCCCAAGAGCCAGCCCAACCCCCCGCACACAGCTCAGCGCTCACCACACGCTCGCCGGCCCCCGCAGCAGCGGCTCGAGCGGGGCTGCCCGCGGCCGGCGGTTGGGCGCTGCTCCATCGCAGCCGCTCACCATGGTGGAACGCCGAACGCAGTCCGCGTCCTTCCAGTCGCGCCGCAGCCATGGCGCAGCCGGGTGCGGCCACCGGAGCTCCGCGCCAGAGGGGCGCAAAGCGCCGTGCGAGCGAAGAGGAAAGGGCTCGGTAAGCCCGGGATTGGCATTCCCTCACCCACCGCGGGCAGAGGAGGCAGGAGGGGGCGCGCAAGAGCCCGCGCCGCCGGGCGCTGCCGCTCGCCTCAGTCCTGCGGGACGCTGAAAGGCTTCTCCGCTCTCTGGGGGGGCCCTCCGCTCTCTGGGAGGCTTCTGGGGGGCCCCTCCGTCTCTGGAGGGCTTCTGGGGGGCCCCCTCCGGCCTCTGTGGGGGCCTCTCCCTGAGGGCAGACAGGCCTCTTCCCCTCCTCCGGCCACCCCCCGGCGCCCAGCTGCCAGCCGGGGCCCGGCTCGGGGCTTTCGGAGAAGGGCCAGCGCCTCCCCCAGACACAGGAGGGCGAGGCGGGACGGCGCCGGCCCGGCCCCACCGCAGGGCAGGGGCAGAAGCGGGCCGGGCGGCCCTTAACGGCCCCCTCAGGCAGAGCACAGACGGCGGCGCGCCTGCGCGCACCCATCGCCCCGCCCCTCTCTCCCCCCTCAGCCGCCCCTGTACCGACGGCTGTGGGGGGCCCTCGTCGCCCTCCTCGCCGCCCCCGGCCCCGCCGCCGCGCAAGAGGCCGCCCCCCAGGTCAGCGAGCCGCCCCGCCGCCTCAGGGCCGCCCCCGGGCATCGCCCCGGCGCCCACTCCCCCTCCCCCCCCCCCCCCGCCTGGGGCCTGCGGGACCCCCGGAGCTCCTTGGCGGGAGCCCGCCCGGCGCCTCGGCCGGGAGCGGCGTTAGTCGCTCTGTGGGCTCGGGTGCAGGGCGGGGTCTTGCTCTGGGGCTCCCCTGGCTCTGGCTGCCCTCCCCTGGGCTGGCCTCGGCCCCTCTGCCCGCCCAGAGCCCCCCCTCCGGGGCGGTGGGGCTCGTGGTGGGCCCCGGCAGCCCCGTGCCCCCCCCGCCCTCTCCCAGCCCGGCAGCCCCGTCCTTCCGGCCCTGTGCGGCGGCTGTGGCTCCTGCCGCTCTGGGCTCGCCCCGGGCCGCAGTCAGAGTCGTTCCCCTGTGATGCTGAGATGACTGTGGCTTCCAGATGTTCCCCCCAAATCCGTGGTCAAAGCCACCCCCTCGTTGGCTTTCCGTCTGCACAGCGGGGGCTTGAAAAGGGAAAAAGAGGGGGTGGAGACTTGGAGTGGTGAAGGAGCGGGGAGCAGCTTAGTACAAATTCCCAGGAGAGAATTCCTCTTTTCTCGCCCTCAAACTGATTCTAAACCTCCAAGTGTCTGGTAAAGTAAAAAAGGACAAAACAATGCTCTCCCAGGTGCCGGGTGCTCTGGTAAAGCTGGAGAAAGCGGCATTTCTGTTCACAGGCAGTTGCCGTAACCGCAGTCAGGTATTGAAACTGCGCTTCTCTCAGGACGTAGCCTTGAGCCTGGAGAGCAGCTCAGAAGGAGTTAGCTCCTGCGAACAATTGAGCAGGAGGATACAAAGATTTTGCCTTCTTTACTTTTGCCTTCTGAAGTATGAAATACGCTGAGGAAGAATGCATTTTAAGGGAAGATATTTGCCTCTAATGCCTACCCCCCAATATTTTCTGCCTGACTTTAATAGCATAGAAATAGCCAATACTTTTGACATTGTATGAAAGGTGCCGTTAGGGACTTCTTTGTGCTCCTGATACAGAGAGAAGATAGTCCAGAAGCAATGATATCAGCAGGGTTCGGGGGCGTAACAGTTTAAAAGAAATTCCTTTGTGTAAGAAAGACCATAGAATTCTTCAAAGAATCCTTGCCGTCTGTCATGACATTTGGGAGGGCAAATAGAGGCAAAAACCCACCTAGGAGCAACCTTTGTGCTCCATTCCCAAAGGAAAAAGTTATTGAAGTGGGTGTATGCACGAGTTGCTTTGCCACCTTTTATTTCCCATCCTCCTTAGACTTTTCTTTGCAACTCAGTGTAGTGATTTACGAAATGAGATGGCGTAGTAATCTCTGGTGTGCTGCTTTCCCCGAGGAAAGAGGAGAGCTTTACATATGAACTTAAGTTTTTGGCGATGGGAACAAATGTAAAATGTTAGGAAGCATTAACAGAATGAGAAAAAGAGGCCTAATGTGCTCCAGCGGGATAATTAGCTCTCTGAGAGCGGTCGTTGGCTGGGAGAGGTTGGGGGGTGTTGAGGAGGGGTGCAGTTAGGTGTATGTGCCTGAGATGATCCCAGGGGCGCTTGGAGGGGGAGACCTTCGGGATAGGAAAAGTAACTTTGGAAGTTTGGGCCCTGTGAAGGGAAGTCAGCCTGTTGGGAGCTTCCCTAGGGCTGCAAAACACTGTTGTGTGTGTTCTTTCCTCAGCGTTTGGATACCTGTGGACGATGGTGACGAGAGTCTGCCGAAAAAGAGAACATCAGGTATTGCACATTACAGAAGTATTGAATATGCCTGATTTTCCTGAGGTTTCGTGTCCCTTGGAAAAGTCTGGCTTTTGTGCTCTGGCATTGTTCCTGAAACTGTGGCTTTTCAAGCTGTTCTTTCCTTGTGGCTATCTATCCCTATAGCCAATGGCTTGAGGGTGTACGGTAGCCCTTAGCCCTATGTGTGACATTATCTGCGGTGACTGTGGCAGGGCACAGTCCTTTTACTGCCAGCAGGAGATAGCCCAGGTCTCTGGCGGTGAGCCCGTGCGTGTCAGCAGAAAGAGTATTTTAAATCAAAGCTGTGTGCTCCCTCCTGGCTGTATTCGCAATGTACCTTTGTTGGTTTTCTATCATGTTCTTCTATGGCCTGTCTTTGTTTTTTAGATTATGCCATCTCTGAGCGGAAGGAGAAAGCTGAAGAAGTTTCTGCTGTGGTGCAGTTGCCAACCAAGGCAACCAAACGCCTGGCGGCTTCCGTCAGCGAAGATGCTCCAGGCACAGAGTCTGCAGAAGAGGTTAGCAAGGGGTTTGAAATATTAGGATCTGTGCAAGGTGCGAGAGCAAGCGGCTCTCCCTAATGCATCTTGAGGTTGAGCCTGCTCGGAGCCTGTACAGCAGTAGGTGGTTCTTTTCCATTTCTAGCAGGCAGCTATAATGTGGGCTGGGTTTGCCTTACTCAAGTCTGTGTCCTCTACTCCGGCACTGGCAGCTGCGGAAGGAGCAAAATGTGTGTTGTCTTCCAGATACTTGACACTTGTTCAAGTTTATAGTTTTAGTGTGTTTGTAAACTGTTATTCTCTTTCTCGAGCTTGCGGTTAAGGCATCAAAATACACTACCTGACAAGAAAAACTGCATACTTCCTGTGGATAGACCTCTTTCTGCTCCATCAGTCCATGAGAGGATTCCTGTAGGACTTTGGCTCTGTAAAAATGAGCCACCGACTGCTTGACTCCCTAGTTTGGTTCAAAGGTGTAGTGCTATTTTTCTTATTGCCCCATGGGGTAAGAGGGCTAAGAGACTGTCGGGCTCTAATTCTTCATTCCTGAGAGAGTCGTTAACTCTTATTTGTACAAAATATATTTTTCAAGGGCTGAGCTATCACACTTTGGAATGTTTAGGAGCTGACTGCACGTATGAGAGCCTGTATTCAAAAATTAAAGTGTCCCTGTCAAAGGTCCTGCAAAGATTGGCATTCTACTGCAATCTGAACCAGCAAGTCATGGTCCCCAAGTCATAGCAGAGCTGACTAAGTTTCAGGAAGTGTGTTTGCTAGGATTCACATTCAGGTTACACTCACGTTGGTACTTTTTATGTTTTCTTTTAAGATTCGGTCCACTTCTTTTGAGCCTTCAAGTAAAAGACCAAGATTTTCATCGCTCGATGTAGCAATGCTGCAAATTGGTAAGGCTGACATCAAGTTATACGACTTGTTTCATTTTCACCCTACCTTGTGTACCGTCCAAGCCTACCCCTAGGGTTCTGTACGGATTATTGCAGGCACGGGACGAGGCAGCATCTGGGAAGACTTGAGCGTGACCTCTGTTTCTTACCTGCATCCTTGCATTGCTTCTGGAGCGGGGCCGGGCGTTTGTCTTGTCATCTCAGTGCCAGAGCTGCCTTGGATGCAGTCCTTCCATTCTGATAGGTCCACTGTTAGCTTGCCATAAGTAGATTGTTTTCAATGCTCCTTTTAGGTAGTAGATCCCGAGAAGCCTTTTGTATTTCAGGTTTTGGCTGGCAATACCTTGTGCGCACAACTTGCTGTAGTTGCCGGTGTGAAAACCTGAAAATGTCGTCAAGTGACATAACACAAATGATATTATGATGTGAGAGAGACAATGAAAATTTATCTTTGGTGAAGCTCGTTACTGTAAACTCATGAACCTCTTCAGTTCCCTTTCATAGTTCCTGATGCCTTACACTCTTCTCTCGTAGGTCAAATGCCATGTGGAACCCATGCTTACTTGACTAAGGAAACACTATCCCATCCTCACAAGATAATTCCACGTCTGAGGTAAAAATCCTTCTGTTTTCTTTGAACTTCTTCCCCGAAAGGTTTACTGCCTATGGTAAGGGAGGTCTCCAGCTGCTTCCCCCCCGAAGAACCAATTTTCAACTTTTTCTTTAAACCCAGCTACTTAATTGACACAGGAGATTAGCTAGAGATTAAAGGTCTGCGGTAAGAGGAAGTGTTGAACTTGAGAGGAGGCTGAGGACACAATCAACAGCGTATCTTCAAGGCAGTTGTGATTTTCACTTTTACTTCTCTGTACTTCCCCAGTTGAAGACAGCAGGTCTTCATCTGAAAGTCATGAACATCTCTTGTCTGTCTCCATCGTCATCGGTGTACGTGCTTGACAAAGTAGTTGGTGGTGGAGGTGCATATTGGAATGTTCTCTGGATACGATTTATTTTGCTGTTGATGTTTTCAGCACAAGCCGGAAAGGCAAACAGAGCATCAAAGCTGCTCCAGACAGCTTCTTACCACTGAGGCCGCCCATGAAGGAGCGCGCTGCGCCATAATCTGCCACTTCAGATGAAAATCCATACCATGAAAATGATAGAGAAAACAGTATCTCATGTAATTTTAAGTGCAATGGCAATAGCATTTGAGAGCAGGTCAAGACTCTGCTTTGGGCGTCTAATCTGCCAGTCGTTGCTTATTGTGGTTTGGCTCATATTTTGGAGCAGATCTGGAGCATGAGAAAGAGATTCCTTTCAGAGGAAGCTAAACCAGAGAAGGTTCCTGGGGAACGTGTCTAATGCACTCCAACTGCTACTGAGCATATAGTCCCTGAGGTCAGAGCAGGGCAGGTCTGAAGTAAAATGTCCCAGCAGTGTGGATGTTGTGGACATTGCCATTCTCACTGTCAGCATAATCTTTAACAAATAGATTGAGCAGAATTGGTCAAGGCTGGTTGAAATGAACGCTGTCTTGTCCCACAGAGTAAAGTGGCCTCCTCAGGTTGATGCAGATATTTGTCGGATGTGCAAAGAATATTTTTTTCTTTTCAAAGAAAAACCCCAAAAGCCACCGTGAATTGGTATACACTGATAACAAATGCCCCGCATATAAAAATTGTGATTCTCCTCTGTTGTTTGTTTCCTGCCCCAAAGTGTTCAAGCCTCCTCTAAGGAACCAGTGACGACTGTGAGTCACCTGGAAGAACCAAAATACGGAGGAGAGGTCTATCCACGTCCAACACTAAGGACCAGTGAGTATCCCCATGATTCCAATCCGTTACACTTTGTAGGTAGACTTCAAATCAGAATAGGGCATTTCTTATACACTGGCAGATGATGTTCCAAGTTCAAAGTGCTTGCCAGAATTCAAACCTCCTGACCATACAGTCAGCATTAAAAGTTTTGGGTTTTTTTATTTATCACTCAGAAATGGAGAGCTGTCTATATCTGATGGTGATTCAAAGTCGACTTCTTGTTTTCTTCCTACTGCTTTTCTGTGCAGGTGTCGAATGTATAGATGTTTGCTGCCCACAGTGGTCGCAGAGAGGTGATATGATCAGGTAGAGTCTCTTTTAATGATGGTTCTTGTTTCTTTTGGCTCTGCATGCGTGTGTCTCTCAGCCTCTGGTAGAGTCTCGAAGATGACCGATGGTACGTGATCGTCTCAGTGCTGTGAAAGAGGAGTAGCTACCTTGCAGCTCTGGAATTGCTCGCAAGCCAGTTGCATCTCCAACACAGCTGCCATGTGAGAGCCGTGCTGCGTGACAAAGAGGGTTGTGCTGGTGTGGTGTTTGCTGTGGGAAGAAAGCCAGTAAGGGTGCGAGTGGTGGCCGTCCCAAGTTGTCCTTGGATTTGCAGAATCCGTTTTTGTTTGTGAGTCGTTCTGCCGAGCCATCAAGGAGTTGACGTTTCATTTCTTTCACTTGGAAACCCGCATCCTGAGCATAAGGATGAGAGAGCTTGTAAAGCCTGGTGGGACTTGAGGCAGTTTTTGGGACTTAGAGGATGCGTGGGGTTTGACTAGGAGGGGGAAAAAGGCAGCGTGCAGTTGGGTTTGAGAGGCCAGTGGCCTCTCTGGAAGGGGTCTTTTGGTGACAATGCGAATTCTTGTTTTTGAAGCAGGGACATATATCTGGACAACTTCAATGTCTGTGTATTTGTTTGCTCTTCAGAGTCTGTGTGGTTTGAATGATAACGCTCTCCAAATGGGGATAGTCACTCTCTTGACTGGCCTGTAGAAGGCAAGTAAACATCCTGTGGCTGTCCCATTTGGAATTCAATGTACTGGTCTTAGTTTCCCGAAGCTCACTCTGTTTGGATGCAAGTCGAGTTGCAGATGTTCCTGTTACACCTTGCAGTAGAACACCCAGCGTGCAGTGTTTATCAGCAGTAGATCACAAAGCCCTCGATAGAGGAAGTGCTGGTTGCTTCTCTGTTTTCTAAATAATGCAACTGATAAAGAGAAACAAAAGAAGTCTTGTACAAGCAGATGGAAAAAAAAAATAATTCCAAAGCTCCCAGCTCTTCATTCTATCCCAGTCTTGCTGCTAAGAAAGAACGGTGCTGGAAGTTGAGACGATATTGTCACATGTTGATGTGTGCAACCGGGGCTGTAGTCAGAATAAGCCTTGAAAAAGCCTTTCTTGTCCAGAAGGTGAATTCTCGAGAATTCCGTGGGAGAGGACGGATACAAAGCTCACTTCTGTCTCTCCCTCTCCTGGCAGGTACTGCACACCAGAGGAAAACTCTGAGGAAGAGGAAGGAGCAGCAAAACAAACCATCGCAGGGGTAAGCTTGTGTTTTTCACAAGGAAAATACAGCTATTTGTGATCAGAAACTTCAGCACTCTTCACTTCACATGACTTACTCAACAATATCTGTATTTGCCCAGGTTGTTTTTCCCCGGGAAAGCGGGAGCATTATTAGATGAGTAGCGCTATGGCAAAGTGTTTTCCTCTGCCGTTAATTTTGTTTCTGGACTATTAGGAGCACACTACACTATAGCATTTTGATTCTTCCCCTTTAATGTGTTGGGTATAGCCTCAAAATCTTTAGCGCACAGCCTTAGTTGACCTGCAAAGCTGGACTGGGGTGTCTTTAGTCGTATCTTGTTTGCTGGGATGGGAAGTACATCTCCGACTTTCACCTCTGGTCAGGACTGAGGTCAAAAATAAAATTTTAATCATGGAAATCAGAAATCGTAATCTCACTCTCAACTTGATACCTACACGTGGAGGCTTTGCTGGGGTTCTTAACGCTAGCCCAAGCCAAACGAGCTCTCTGCCTCTCTTGCCTCCGAGTGCAGCACTCCATGGGTGCACAGTTGGAATGCAGTTGTCAATAAAAAGTAACTTTGGAGTTTGCTGTTTGGATGTGTGTATAAAAACCCTTCCAGTTTTCTATATAAGCAAGATTTTCTGTCCTGTCCCCGAGCAAACAAATCTGTGCTTGATTGCTAGCTTAACGTCCGTTTGTCTAACAGAGGCAGCGTGGAGCTGAAATCTCAGAAGATGCGTTATTCCAAGGACATCCTACATGTGTTCGGTCCACAAAGTCAGCCAGCCTCAATGTGGAAGAAAAGAAAATGCCAAGCCTGGGAAAAACAGCGGAATGCTTTCCTCCGCTCACAGAGGTACCGTAGCCGACAGTCTGTGAGACAAAAGAGAAGGTTGTGACAGAGCTGCAGGGAACTCCTCTTATTCTCGGTGGTTCTTAAGGCTCTTTGAAATCTGAAGAACTTGCATTGAACCTGTTAGCGAGTGTCTGTGGCTGTGACTTCGCAGTGCGAGGGTCAGCACTAAAGCTGGTTTGAAGGATTTCGTGTGCTCCCCGCGCTCCTTCAGTTGTGCTGCCCTGAGGGTTTGTGGGCCTTCTGTTACCAGGACAAAAAATGAGTCCAGGTTGAACACCAGTCTCCAGAGCAGTGCTAACCCGACTCATCCAGTTATATTGGATGTGCCTCTTGTCCTACAGTGGTGATAGAACCTGAAAGATCAGCTTGTGCTGATCTGTGGTGCCGTCCACCGGGGAGTGGGAGTTCAGTTTCCCCTGCTTGTATGAATTTTGGCTGCTTTTATTCTTCGGAGTTGCAGTCTAATTGAGCTCCCCCCACCTTTTCCTGCCTGTTGAAGATTGACTTGGAAAGGGCGAGCAAATGCAGAGTTTACAAAGTCTGCAGCGTTGATGCTGGGTACAAGGGAAACCGGGTGGTTTTCTTATTTTGCTCGCCCAGATTCAAGCAAGGAGATGCTATTGCAGATCAGAGTGTTTTATACCACCATTTGTAGTGGTTTCTTTGCATTCCCTAGGCAGACTTAGATGGGAACGTTCAAATTGGGACCAGTTGCGTGCACAAGCTGGACTCCTCATTGCCTGACTCCAGTGTAGCTGCCTCAGTTTCCCCCTTTGCTGTTCCCTTTGAAGTCCCCCACCTTCACACTCTTTCAGGCTCCTGACTTAGCTGCCTCGGTACGGAGGATGCCCCCTGGGGTTGGCTTAAACCTGGGTATTGCGAGGGCTGCGGGAGCACGTGGGAAAGGGGTTTGCCAGAGTTGTGTTCCATCTTCAGCTGCTTTAGCGTGTTTGCTGAGTTTATGGGTTTTATCCCAACGTCCTTGGTGAAAAGAAATGGCAGCAAGCCTGGGCTCTAAAGTTCAAAGTTGGGATGCTGAAACCAACCAAGCAAGGCAAAAGCGCTATCGCTGACTTAGCCAAGAAACCGTCGGAGGCAGTTGCTTTGTCACCTGAGCTGAATTTACAGGCCGTGTTTCAGTGGAAAGCTGCCCCCAGGTCAGCGTGCTCCATGCTCTGTTTCACAAGTCCTTCCCCATTGAATTGTTCCTTTCAGGCTATGGAGAGAGAGGTCAGTGCCGCATTTGGCAGAGGTGAGCCAGATGAGATCATGAGCAGTGCCTTCAAACTAAAGGTCACTCGTGAGGACATCCGCACGCTCAGGAACCTTTGCTGGCTAAACGATGAGGTAAAACCAGCTGCAGCACAGGGACAGTCTCATTCAGCCTTTATTGAAAAATACCCCTCCGCCGTGTACAGAAGTCTCGTCAACGTTCTTTGACGACCTCCGCAGCAGAGCCTAGAAATCTCTGTACAGGTCTTATTTGAGGTATCGAAGGGTCGAGCGTTTCTGGAAGTTCCGTTACTTCTTGTATGACGCAGCTTCCAGGAGTTTGTCCGGGTTATTGGCATGGGGGGCAGGTGTTTTGATCAAACTGCCGATGTAGCCCCGTGTGAAATTCTGGGAACAAAAGCTGACAGCTGAGGCTGGAGTTCTCTCCGCTGTGTGCTTAAGGGTGGCCAGAAAAGAGGTGGTGCTGTATTTTTGGTTGGGGAAGGCAGCGTCATATGTTTACACCTCACGTTTCCTCTTTATGGTACAGGTCGTTAATTTCTACATGGGTCATGGGTCTTCTGATGGAAAGAGGCAAGAAGGAAGGCTATCCAGCGGTCCACGCTTTCAGTACTTTCTTTTATCCCAAACTAACATCTGGGGGCTACGACGCAGTAAGAAGATGGACCAGAAGTGTGGATGTCTTCAAGCAGGACATCATCTTCGTGCCTGTGAACTTGCGAGCCCACTGGACACTAGCCGTGAGTCCCACAGGCTTTTTCTTTAGAATTGGACAGGGAGCAAAAACTGGCAAGAGAAGTCATTTAGGTGTTGGAGGGTGTGCGGCACAAGGTTGTGCTTTGTCTCACGATCACCTTTTAATAACAGGTCATAGATCTCAGGAAGAAGACCATCACATACTTGGACTCACTGGGACAGAAAGGGGACAAGATTTGTCAGACTTTGCTGTAAGTAACCGCTCCGTCACTGCTTTTATGGTGTGAATGAGGAGAGGGTTTTTAGATTTAGTCCCTGTAAGGCGACTGCAAGTTTTCACATGGCTTGTAGATAACCAACCAGGAATCTTGGAGTTGCTTGCTGCGAGTTGTCTGGCATCAACTGCTTATCTGGTGTCACAGCGACCCCTCCGCCCAGGGTCTGGGGTACCTGGATTCTGCCACCTTCCCGTGATAGGCACAGCCAAATACGCCATAGCCCCATGGCACACGTGTGCCGACTTTGTTAGTAATCAGTAAAACCGGGCTGTTGATGGGAGGGAAGGATTTCAGGGATTTCAGGATGTTTCAAGATACCAACCAGACTGTAAAAGGAATGTGGTTCTTCCAAGAGCTTTTTCACTCCTCCTTCTTTAAGAACTTTCAGATGGCAGCTCAGTAATGTTGGTGTCCCGGGGTATATACGCTCCTCTTTGTGATCAGCTGCGCCGACACTCTTACTCTCAGCTACGCTCTTTTAGCCTTTTCTTCTCTCAAGACCTGTTTCCCCCCCCTACTTGTGCTGTTCGTCCTTTCTACAGTAGTGAGCTCTGTAACGTGCTCCTTCTCAGGTTGCCTCTACCTCTTCTGTTCAGTGTCTTACACAAAGCCACCGTATTTCCCTCCGGCGTCCCCCAGCAAGCCACCTTTGTGTCCCTACTGGGTTTTACTTGTATTTCTGACATTCCCCTTCGAGTTGGATACCGTGTGGCACGTTTCCATCATACACCTTTCCGGGTGTTATCAGCTGGCACGGATACACCTCCAATGGAATGGGTGCGGCTTCTGCAAGCGGGCATCCTTAGATGTCTTTGCTGCTGATGCAGGAGTAGTCAAAACCCTTAAGCCGACAGCTTTGTAGCCCGAGAGCCGCCCCACAGAGACGAACCGCGTGTTGCTTCAGTCCGGTGCTCTCCTGAACAGTTAACAGCCCGTGCCTGGGAAAGGGCATAACAATAGGTCTGCATCAAATAGTTTTTTACCTCGAGAGGGTTCTTCCAGCACCCCGTGGCTTGAGAACTTCCTCAGCCAGAGGGGTTGGCCCAAAAGCTTCTGTATTAGTTCTTCCAGAGGTGCGCGCAGGTTGTGGGATCAAGGCACTCGGTGGAATTATGGCATTACGGTTCCTTGCTTGGTTTTTCTCTTTTTCCTCTAGTAACATGTGATTTGGGGTTTTTTGACCTCTCCGAAGCAATGAACTTAGGTTTGTGTGGAAGTCTCTGTTGGAATTGTTGGTCTCGTTCTTGACCATTAGCTCACAGCCTCTCCCCGTGTTTGTAAATTGAAGATTGGGAAGTTTCCTCCCAAATCAGCCTTAAATCAGCTGCTGTGAGGATCCTCTGATGTTTTACCATCCTGCCGTTCGTCTTCCTGTGATCCTTCAGCCACTTTGTTTTGTTGTTGGCCTAAATTACAGAGATGAAAAGGGATTTTTTTTTTTTCCCTTTTGTTTTAACCAGCCGATACCTGCAAAAAGAAAGCCGGGAAAAAAGAAACCTGGAGCTGAATGTTTCGGAGTGGACTCTTCACAGCATGGAGCCACGTGTACGTGAGCACCACTTGGGTTTGAAATGGGAACTGTCAGTGCTTCTTTGGGGCCCAGATCCTGGCACGTGACAAAGCAAAGGGTTGAGCTGATGTTTCTCGAGGAGTTAATAGTAAAAAGCGGTCCCTAAAGACTGGATTTAAGAAAGGTCACTTGAGAAAGACGCCGTGTGAACCTCGAGAGGCCTCGCAGGGAGGAGGGCTGCTGCCCCTTCTGGGCCTGCCAAGAATTTGGATTGTAGTGTCCGAGTCCAGGAGGCAGAGGGGAGGGATGGTGTGCAGTGAACTGGGTCTGTTCCTCGTGGGCGGGAGTGGGTATTCGGGATTACGCAAGTAGGGTCAGGAGTGTGCGGTGAGCACAGTGTCGGTGTGGGTAATGTGCGCTACTTCCGAGTTGCTTTTCTTTTGAGACAGAGGGAAATCCTCCATCTTCTTTGGATTCCTTAGGAGATCCCTCAGCAGCTGAACGGAAGCGACTGCGGTGTCTTTATGTGCAAATACGCAGATTACATCGCCAGAGAGAAACCGTTCAACTTTACCCAGGTGAGTGAAGGTCATAAACCCCTCCAGCCCCTTTCGCGCAGGGACAGGAGCCGGGGAGGTTACGCAGCAGCTCTTAATTGTGTCCGGGGCAGGGGCTGAGGTTTCGTGCCCCGTTTCGGTGCGTAGTTGCTGGGGTCAGAACTTCCAAGTGGCCTGGGCAGGGCAGAGTTGTGGTTCTCCATCCCCGCCTTTGGGAGCTGCTGCCGGTGAGATTCCTCTTGGGCAAGATACTGCCGCCGCTTATTTTTATTGATTTTGTTTTATACCGGTCTTTTGTTAGTGTGCTTGTAAGCTGTCGCGCGGTCAAGTCAATCTGTTTTTGTCGGGTTGTCTTGTCACCCTCTTAGGGGCCGCGTGGGGTGTTGTACCCAAACGGTTGACAGTTCTTAAAGGGAACTTCCTATTAAGGACTCCGCTGGGCGTTTATGCCTGTTTGCCGCCTCTTTCTGCCGTGACGTCGTTATTTAATGGATTTCTCTTCTCTTTTCAGAGTCACATGCCGTACTTCCGCAAGAAGATGGTGTGGGAGATAATCCATCAACAGCTGCTGTGACACGTGGACAATTAGAGTTCTTATTTAGTGACATTTCTTAGACCTTTGTTACATTTCTTAGACCTTTGTTACATTTCTTAGACCTTTGTTACATTTCTTAGACCTTTAGTTACATTTCTTAGATCTTAGTTGCATTTCTTAGAGCTTTAGTTACATTTCTTAGACGAATTTTCCTCTTTAGGTTATGAAGTAGAAATTAAGATGGTTTTTTCCCCCCCCTTCCCCCCCCTTATTTTGGAGACAGTAACTCTGGTGGTGTTTTTTTTTTTTTTTGCTGTCTCCAGGGAGTTATTTAATGTGAAAAGAGAAGTATTTATTTCTTTATATGTTTAAAATATTTATTTTAATAAAAAGAGCCTGACTGGAACGAACCTCTACCTGGTAATGAGAGAGGGTGATTTATTCTTCTTTTTTTATTTAACTGAAAAAAAGTTGGATGTAGCGATGTGGATTTTCGCTCCCTCACAATCCCCCAGGAAGAGGATTGGAGCCAGGATGAGTATCGGAGCACAAAAGCCACGAAGCGATGGTCACAACGTGCTGAAGGGGCAATCGGGGTGTCGTTCAGCGGCGAGATGAGCAAGCAGCATCCCGAAAATCCGCCCCTGGAGAGGGGTTAGTGGTGTACGGACGCTCTCTGTGTTCTGTAAACCCCCCATGGGGAGCCCCTGCTGCCCCCTTGGCAGCGCCCGGGTGGCTGTGACTGCTGAAAGCCTCCGTGTGTGAGGCGGTGGGGACATTGTCCAGGTACCACTGTCCCCTCTGCCTACAGCGTCACAGGGTGGGCTCTGGCCCTTCGGCATGTCCATATGTGCCCACCAGCTCCCCTGAGACCACCCCAGGGGGCAGAATCATCCCGCTTTGGGCCAGCCGTGTTGTGCATGAGCTGGGCCTCACTTCTCGTTAGGAAGTGGCCTTTGGGAGGTGACGAGCTTGCGCTTTCCCGTGCTGCCGGGAGAGCGTGGGTAGAGCCACAGCGCGAGTGACACCGCTGCTGCCCTCAGCGGGGCTGGAGGAGATGTTCCTCCTCTGGCTTTGCACACTTGGCACACTGCCATGTGCCCTGTGACATGGTCCTTGTGCACAGGGTGGCCGTGGTGGGGGCTCAGCCCCATCCTTACAGTGCTGGGGCGCAGGGGGCTACCAGGCACAGAGTCCCTCCCCCAGTGAGGTGCTTTGGTGCGTTGAGGTGTTAGATGGGGTGGCACAGCCCCTGCCCGCCCCGGGAGGGGGACACCACCTCTCCGGTGGCACTGGATGGGTGGGAGGGAGGGAGGGAGCAGAGCTGTGGGAGCCATGGAGAAAGGCGTGGGGGTGTCCCTCATCGTGGCAGCCCCCAGCAGCCCTACCCCGCCACCCGGCCACCCCAAGGACACCCAAGCCCCATCTTGGTCCTCTCCCCGTTGGGTGACGCCCTTCCACCCACCCCAGAGGTGCGCTCCTCTCCTGCGGGGGGGACGCCCAGCGCTCGCCTGGCTAGAGAAGCACCGCGGGGGGTTGGTTAGGGGGCATCTGAGCTTCCCCATTACATGGGCCTAATTACTGTGCCGTTAATAACCATTAATAACCACTTTGGCTCTGCTAACCAACTGCGGCGAGGCCCCCACCCCGCTTTAGCACAGGCTTCCTGATGCCAACGCCTCCCCGAGCCACTGGGTAAAGCGACGCCTGGCAAGAAACCACCACCACCCCCAAAAAAACCCACACCACATCCCTCACTCCCCACCCACCCCTTCTCCCCCCATCACAGCCATGGGGCAAACTCCCACCACCACCACCCCCCAATCTCAGCTCGGCCATGACCCCCCCGAGACACTGGAAAGAGAGCAACGGAGAGCGAGCTCAGGCTCGTGTGAGCTGGAGAGATTTCTCTTTGGTTTTTGATGTTGTCGGTGGGTGGGATTTGGTTGGTTGTTTTTCACAGAACACTTTGCAGTAGAGGACAAAAACGTGGTGTCGCAGCCCCCGGGGCCGGCGCTGGCACCGCCACCTCCCCCCACGGCCTCCCCCCTCCCCCGGCTCCTGTCCCTCCTCCTGCCCGGCGGCTGTTCCCACTTTCCTTCCTTGGTTTGTTTGGTTTTTTTTTTTCTTTTCTACCTTTCTTTTTTAATATGTGGGGGTTTTTTCCATTTTCCCCTTTTCTTCTTTCTCCCTTTTGTTTTTTGCTTCCCCCTCCTTTTTTCCCCTTTTTTCTTTTTCCCTTTTTTTTTGCTTTCCCACCCTTTTTTCTGTTTTCCCTTCCCCCCTGTTTTTCTTTTTCTTTGTTCACTTTTTCCCCTTTTTTCTCTTTTTCCTTTTTTTTTCCTTTTCCCTCCCTTTTTCTCTGTTTCTCCCTTTTTTTCCCTGTTTTTGTTTTTCTCTTTTTTCACTTTTTCCCCCTTTTTTCACTTTTCCCCCCTCTTTTCTTTTCCCACTTTTTTTTTTCCCCTCCCCCCCCCCCCCCTTTTTTTTTTTTTCTCTTTTTAAACAAGCTCTCTCCCGAAGGAGCGGCCCCTGGCTCTCCGCTGGCAGGAGGAGCCTACGGAAGAGCTCTGGCACTGACACGGGCGGGAACACCCACTCACACATCGCAGCACAGCAGTTAGTTTGGCAACACCCCCACCCCCTGTCACAAGTGAGACCTGCACAGACAAAAGGCTCCTGAGTGAGGGCACTGGGGCAGCCCCACCTTAGAAGCAGCAGAGGAGCAGAGCCGTCCGGAGCCATCAAGAGCACAGGAAGGGCTATTCAGGGCCTCATTGTCTGCGCCGAGTGACCGTCTGCTGAGAACCGCTCTGGCGGCTCAGAGCTCAGCCCCAGCAGCAGTCTGGAGCCAACGGGGAAAAGTACACTGGGAGGAAGACTGGCAGCCTTCCTCCACAACGCCCCGGAGAGAATGACCACAGTGCTGCCTATCCCCATCGCTTTTCCAACTCGTTTTTTTTTTTATTAAAAAATTAAAAAAAAATAATACTCCAACTCTCAGGTTTCCACGGCACACAAAATCTCTAAAAGAGAGACACAAGCGTGAGGTGCTGAGGTACCCAAACCTGCCCACGTTAGTCCAACTAAAGGGAGAGCGTCGGGAGGCGAGGGAGGAGGAAGGGGGAGGCTGTGGGATGGAGAGAGCCCTCCCCGTACCCCTCAGCTGTGCATCCTCGCAGCGCCGCGGGGAATGGGGGGCTGTGTGTTTGGGGGGGTCTTTGGTTTGCTCCCCTGACCTGCTGGGGGTGGTGGAGGAGGGTTTGGGAGGGGGGAATGTCCGGCGGCGGGGTTACATTCATCGGGCGGTGCTGGGCAGCACAGCGGGAGCCTCCCTTGCTGTGCTGCGAGGCCGGCGCTCCCGGAGCGTGTTTCTGCTCCTGCTGCTTCACCTGCTGGAGCATTTCCCTCATCTTGCGCTGTGCAGTCTTGGGGAGGAGAGGGGAAAAGCAAGAGGTGGGGGTCAGGGCACCGCTTCTCCCCCCACCACCCACCCCCGAGCCCCCACCAAGCATCTCGACACTCCCAACAAGCTGTAATTAATTTCAGGTTTGTTATGGGTGTAATAAGTAATTTAGCAAAAGAATTTTGCTTCAGCTAAAATGGATGTGTGCTCGCTATGGCTTCAGCTAAAGATAGTTATGTGCTTGCTATGCGCTTGGGAAAGGGGATAGTGTTAGATAGGGTATCAGACGAAGCCAACAGTTGGAGGCACCGAACCATTGCAAAACAAAGGGTGGTGTCTTTAGCTAAGATAACCACAGAAGTGTAAGGAGTGAAGAAGCCACAAGAAGGACATGGTGATAAAGACTTTGGCCCTCCCTCCATGGACTATCAGGAAGACCCCAGAGGAAGCATGCCGCCTGGGAGGGGGGCATGTTGCATTCCCAGAACTCATTGACTATGTATTTGGGGGCATGTTGCATTCCCAGAACTCATCGATTATGTATTTGGGGGTGGGTCGCGTTCCAAAAACTCATTGACTATGCAAACTATGTTCCAAGAAGAAACATGAATAATTATAAGGAATACAAAATAAAAACAAGCGGTTGTAAAGGGAAAAATGAGACACAGGAGGAAAAACCCCCTGTGTAACTCCCAGAGCTGTAATAAATATTCTTTGCTCCACCGAATTTGCCCCGGACTAAAATTCAATACAGTGAGCGCGTTTCTCACAATTTGGGGGCTCGTCCGGGAGACCTGAAGCCCACGTTCGGAGCCTTGGACGGGTGAGTAGACCGGGACGGCGCGCCACTGCCGATTTCAGCAATCCTCGGATTCTCCCCGCCCTCGGTGACGGACCAGCGGCAACAGCCCGGTGAAGGGGCTCGTGGACCAAAGAGGGGTCCCAGGGATAACCGCGGCAGCCGATAATACTTGTGCGTGAGACCCGGGTAAGAAAATTGACTGTTAAGTGCTACTCGGGCGGCTGGGTGACGGGGGATTGAGAGTGGTGTGAACGAGACGCGGACTAGATCCGCGAAGCGAGTGCGGAGTCTTTCTAACCGCGGTTCCGTATCTCCGCGAGGAGACCGGCCGGTGAAGAGACGAAGCGAAAGGCTGGAGTTGAGAGATCCCCCGGGGAAAAAAAATGGGACAAGGGAAAAGTAAAAAGGAATCTAAGGGAAAAGCTGATCAGGGAATTCCAGAAATACCTCCGGACAGTCCATTCGGGAGGATGTTGTTACAACGGGGGCAGGAAGGACAGTCCTGCACCCGGGGTAAGGACAAAGCAAAGATGATCAATTACTGTATGTTTAAATGGACCAAAGAGCCCATAAGGCCAGACAGGCTGTATTGGCCAAAGTATGGTTCTGTAGAGGGACAGCTGTGTCAAGCACTAAATGTATACGTTAACTCCAAAGAACCGTTTGATCAAGAAGAGAGTGAATATGCAGCATGTTGGAAAGGAGCTGCAGGGGTTTTTAAATGGGAGACACAAAAGGAGAAGGAGGAAGACCAGAGACCAGCCTGGGATCCTCTTGAATACTTACCTCCCCCATATAACCCAGACCTCCCGGAAGGCACAAGAGAGCCTCCAACCTCTGTTAGAAGGGAAAATCAGAGGAGACGGAGGCGAGAAGCGGGGAGGTCTATTGTGGAAGAAAAAGAGGAGATGACGGAACCAATCGGGCTGCATCCTTTACGGGAGGTCCCGATGCCAGGAGTTCAAAATGGGGCAGGATTTGTGAATGTGCCCCTAACCAGTACGGAAGTCAGGAACTTCAAAAAGGAAATGAAGAAATTGCTGGAAGATCCCCTAGGTTTGTCAGAACAATTAGACCAATTTTTGGGTCCAAATCTATACACTTGGGAGGAAATGCAATCCATTATGGGAACTTTGTTCTCCCCTGAAGAAAGACAAATGATTCGTGTAGCAGGGATGAGAATATGGGAAAGGGAAAACATTCATGGGGTGGCAGGGGACCAAAAATTACCCCTACAAAGACCTGATTGGAATCAAAATGACCCTGCAGGAAGGAGAAACATGTCTGATTATCAGACATTAATTATAAGGGGAATTAAGGAAGCAGCCCCGAGGGGGTCAAATGTGAGCAAAGCCTTTGATAGTAAACAAGGGAAAGAGGAATCTCCGACGGAGTGGTTGGAGAGGCTCCGAAGAAATATTCAGCAGTTTTTGGGGATTGACCCAGAGACTGTGGCTGGCCAGGAATTATTAAAAGTAAATTTTGTCACCCATGCCTGGCCAGATATTAGAAAGAAACTGGAAAAGATGGAAGACTGGCATGAGAGAGGAATCAATGAGTTGTTACGAGAAGCACAAAGAGTATATGTGAGGCGTGATGAGGAGAAGCAAAAGGCAAAAGCAAAATTAATGGTGGCAACTGTAAAAGAAATAACAAAGACTAAAGATAAAGCACCCCAGAATTTAAGGCCTGGGATGAGATCATACAAGATACAGAGAGCCCATATGCCGCCGCTCAAAAAGCCCATATGGATAAAACCTGAAGCCCCAAACGGCGGAAAGTGTTATTATTGTGGGCAAGATGGACATTTTAAGAAAGAATGTCCCAGGCGAGAGAGAGATCAACGAATGTTTAAAATATGCCAACAAGAAGAATACGCTACCGATTAGGGGTGTCAGGGGCTCTACCTCCTGGGGGAAGAAAGAATTAGTGAGCCCTTGATAAATTTAAAATTAGGCCCCCAGGAGGAAATTTATACCTTTTTAGTAGATTCAGGAGCTGAGAAGTCATGTATTATGAAATTGCCTTATGGATGTGAAGTCAGTAAAAGACAAACTACTGTGGTGGGGGCAAAGGGAGAAAGTTTTAAAGTATCAATAGTAGAACAAGTGGAAATACGAGATGAAGAAAGGACAATAAGAACAGATGTCTTATTCGTACCAGAAGCAGGAGTACACTTGCTGGGTAGAGACTTACAAGTCAAATTAGGGATAGGTACTGCCCCTGAAAATGGAAAGATTATAGTCAAAATCTTTGAATTAACCCAGGAGGATGAAAAGCGAATTATGCCTCAAGTGTGGGTTAAAGAAGGAGGGGGTCTAAAGATACCCCCTATGAAAATAGAAGTTAAAGAAGACCAGCCAGTAAGGATAAAACAATATCCCATATCTTATGAGGGAAGGAGGGGTCTAAAACCAGTAATTGATTCATTGCTGAAAGACGGATTGTTGGAACCATGTATGTCACCTTACAACAGTCCAATTCTACCAGTCAAGAAGGCTGATGGGACATATAGATTAGTTCAAGACCTACGAGAAGTCAATAAACGAGTACAGACTCGGCACCCTGTTGTTTCGAACCCATATACCCTCCTGAGTAAAATATCACATAATCATAAATGGTTTAGTGTCATAGACCTTAAGGACGCCTTTTGGGCCTGTCCATTAGCAGAGGAGAGTAGAAACTTATTTGCCTTCGAATGGGAAGATCCGGACACCGGGAGGAAGCAGCAACTCCGCTGGACCTCCCTGCCTCAAGGGTTCACAGAATCCCCAAATCTATTTGGGCAGACGCTAGAAAAAAATCTTAGGGGAGTTCCAGGCAGAACCAGGAGTGGGAATCTTGCAATATGTAGATGATCTGTTAGTATCGGGAGAGATGGAACAGGAAGTCAGAGAGACATCGATACGTTTGCTGAATTTCCTAGGAGACCAAGGATTAAGAGTCTCAAAGACAAAACTGCAGTTTGTGCAAAAGGAAGTAAGATATTTAGGGCATCTAATTAGCGAAGGAAAAAGAAAAATTAATCCGGAAAGAATTTCTGGGATTACAGCACTGAGTGTCCCAAGAACAAAAAGAGAAATAAGGAAGATTTTAGGGTTACTAGGGTATTGTAGACTATGGGTTGAGGGATACACCCAATCAGTAAAATTTCTGTATGACAAACTGGTAAAAGAAGGTCCAATAAAGTGGACAGAAGAAGAACAAGAGCAATTTAAAGAATTAAAACAGAAGCTAATAAAAGCCCCGGTTTTAGCCCTCCCCTCCCTAGAAAAACCATTTCACCTTTTTGTAAACACAGAAGAAGGGATAGCGCATGGGGTCCTAACACAGGAATGGGGCGGAGAAAGAAAACCGGTGGCATACCTATCCAAATTAATGGACCCAGTATGTCGGGGGTGGCCCACATGCATACAGGCAGTGGCGGCCACAGCAATATTAGTAGAAGAGAGCCGAAAATTAACCTTTGGGGGAACTTTAATTGTACATACCCCCCACACTGTGAGAACTATCTTATCTCAGAAGTCTGGCCGGTGGTTAACAGATTCCAGAATTTTGAAATACGAAACCATTTTAATGGAAAGGAATGATTTAACCCTCGTAGTAGACGGAAATCTGAATCCCTCACAACTCCTGTAGGGACAGGAAAGTGGGGAGCCTGAACATGATTGTTTAGACTTTATAGATTACCAAACGAGAGTAAGAGAGGACCTAATAGACACACCAATGCCCTATGGAAAAAAACTTTTTATAGATGGTTCCTCCCGATGTATAAATGGGAAGAGAGCAAGTGGTTATGCCATCATTGATGGAGAAGAAAAGGCAGTAGTCGAAGAGGGGCAATTACCAGCAAATTGGTCAGCCCAGAGTTGTGAACTATACGCTCTAAAGAGAGCATTAGATTATCTTCAAGGAAAAGAAGGCACTATCTATACAGACTCAAAGTATGCATATGGAATAGTGCATACCTTTGGGAAAATTTGGAAAGAAAGGGGACTAATAAATTCGCGAGGAAAGGGGCTAATACATGAAAAACTAATCACTGAAGTATTAGAAGCATTGGTGAAACCAAATGAGATTGCTATCGTGCACAAAAAGGGACATCAAAAGGGAACATCTTTTGAAATACAGGGAAACAGATTAGCAGACGAGCAGGCAAAAATGGCAGCACAGAAAGGACCTATAACCATGTTAGCTTTAATACCAGTGGAAGAGCCTCCAAAGCAAATTCCAAAGTTCACACAGAAAGAGAAAGATGAATTAAAAAGAATAGGAGGAACAGAAACTTCCGAAGGCATTTGGTTACTCCCAGATGGGAGACAAATGCTGAATAAAGCTTTAGCTAGAGAAGTAATGACACAGCTGCATCAGAGCACCCATTGGGGAACCCAAGCTTTATGTGACCAATTTTTGAGGAATTATGGGTGTATAGGAATATATACAGTAGCTAAACAATTGGTAGATCGATGTTTAATCTGTCAGAAAGTAAACAAAAAGGTAATGAGAAAACAGGTGAGCGGTGGGAGAGAACTAACTCTAAGACCCTTCCAAGCAATACAGGTGGATTTCACTGAGTTACCACCGGTTCAGCGATGGAAATATTTACTAGTCATAGTGGACCATCTAACTCACTGGGTTGAAGCATACCCAGTTCTAAAAGCTAATGCCAATAATGTGTCCAAAGTTTTGCTCGAACAAATAATCCCTAGGTATGGGATTTGTGAAAGAATTGATTCAGATCGAGGGACTCACTTCACATCAAAAATAATACGGAGCTTGGCAGATGCATTAGGGATAGAATGGGATTTACATACTCCATGGCATCCCCAGAGCTCAGGACGAGTAGAAAGAATGAACCAAACACTAAAACAAACTCTGACTAAATTATCCCTAGAGACACAGATGCCATGGACAAAATGCTTGCCTCTAGCACTACTGAGGATCAGAGTGGCCCCCAGAAAAGATTTAGGAATCTCTCCTTATGAAATGATGTTTGGGCTCCCCTATATGGGCAATAGGGAAAGGATTTTAGTCCCAGAACTAGGAGAGTCCTGTGCTCGTAAGTATGTTTTGACCATTGTAAAGACACTGGAGTTACTCCGAGAGAAGGGGAAACTCCCACAAACCACTCCACTAGATTTTAAAATACACAATATCCAGGCGGGAGATTGGGTACTAGTGAAAACATGGAAGGAAGAAACTTTAAGACCTACTTGGGAAGGACCTTTTCAAGTGCTGTTAACTACCGAAACAGCAATTCGAACAAAAGAAAAAGGGTGGACTCACATAATGCGAGTAAAAGGACCAGTAGAGCCACCTGGGGATTGGGTGGTAGAGACACACAAAGACCCCTTAAAATTAACCATGAGAAGGAAGTCTCGTGTTTTTGATTTGACAGGAAAAAGCCCTGGTGAGCTTTCAGAAGGCGCATAAGAATCAGCACTGCTGCATGGAAGCAACAGACAGCAAAAGCCTCGAAAGTGCCTTCGGACTAGAGTGGCATCCAACCCCTTTGACCCTACTTTGCTGCGATTGTAATTGTTGCGTGTATATACGGTTTAAGGGTAATAATTGTAATAAGGTCATTTTAGGTCCCCGTGGCAGACAAGAGCAGTACCTCTCCCAAGTCTTCGATCTTTAGTGTATCTGATGTGAGTATACCCCAATAGATAAGTGTAAGTAAATTAGATATTATTGTTGCAGAATCCACAGAAAATCACTTAATGTGGACCGACCCAACCAGAATATTCACAGATCCTTGAGATATCAACTCCAATACGAGCCCCAGGACCAAAGATAGAACCCTATTGTGCCACAAGGACCAGGGATACCGAACAGAAGAAGATGGAGGGCAAGACCAGGTTGGCCTCTATACTCGCTGCCAAGAAGAACTATTTCTCGGCTGTTGGAGGCACCCCAATAGGCACGAGAGGTAGGAGTATAAGCCATGCTGGACCTCCACTTCTAGTGGTATTATCAATAGTGGCATCTCTAGTATCTGGTGACGAATGCCAGAAGTGCTCTCAGACGGTCTCCTGGGGTAGACGATCCTTTTATACTATGACTGTGCACACGCATATCAATCACCAATGTTATACCCGTAAGAGTTTAAAAGTGTGCAGATACGACGGACAAGAATATTGGGTCGGACAAAACTTAGGAATAGGCGGAACAAGATTAGGAGTAGGGTGTCCTAAAGGAGAAAAATGGCTCTGCTTCACTAAGGCAGGACACTGGGATATTCCAGATGGAAGGGGAGTACAAGACATGGTGAAGGAAGAACTAGTGAAGAGCGTGACAAAGGTTGCAAAACAGGGAAGGAGAAAATTAAGAGTACAAAATGAGAGCATATACCAGAAGTTGCAAAAACAGTTACAAAAAGAGTTAGGATTCCCCACTTTGGGGCAAAACTTGTTTTTAAATCTAGCAACAGACATAGCTAAGGAATTAAATGTGACTGACTGCTGGGTCTGTGGGGGAGCTTGAATGACTGAAGAGTGGCCGTGGAGAGGCACAAGCTTGAGTCCGATTGAAATCCTGGAATGGAATTATACTCTCACCATGAGAGGAGGTAAGAGACCTGACGGATGGGTGTTAAGTTCCACAGTAATTGGAAAAGTCTGCTTGACCCGGGAGGGAGAAAACTTTACAGATCAAATGGGGGAGACTCCATGTAAAAGAGTCTTAAAGATAGATTCAAATTTCACCCGAACTTGGTTTCCTCGAAAACCAAGGTCATATTTAGCGTTTCAAAATGAGACTAAAAATTGCACCCGGGTAACAAACAGTAGTCTCTTTAGATGTAAGAAGGAGGGTATGAATCCATTCTCAGGAATTAAAGGCATCTCGCAATATTGGGAAAATATAGAAAATACAACAAAAGAATTCTGTCAGGCACCAGATGGGTTGTTTTGGATATGTGGAAACCAGGCATTCCCAACACTACCACCTAACTGGGGAGGGACCTGCACCTTAGGAATAATTCAACCCGGATTTTTCTTACTGCCATCTAAAGATGGTGACAAACTAGGAGTACCAGTATATGAAAACTTGAAGAGACAGAAGCGGAACATAATAGGAGGACATCAAAGATGGGGAGAAGATGAGTGGCCCCCTCAACGAATCATAGAGACATATGGACCGGCCACGTGGGCCCAAGATGGTAGCTGGGGATATAGAACCCCCATCTATATGCTAAATCGGATTATAAGACTACAAGCCATAGTTGAGCTGATCACTAACAAAACGGCTTCAAGGTTAGAACTGTGAGCTCACCAACAAACTCAGACAAGGGCGGCAGTCTACCAGAATCGGCTCGCACTAGACTACCTACTAGCAGTAGAAGGGGGTGTGTGTGGAAAATTTAACATATCTGATTGTTGTTTAAAAATTGATGACAATGGAGAAGCAGTACGAGAAATCGCTACTGATATCCGGAAAATAGCACATGTACCGGTGCAAAAATGGAAATCAATAGCAGACGCCAGTTGGTGGGATGGATTGCTAGGGGTCATTTGGTGGAAAAAATTAGGACTGATTTTGCTGTGTGCCTTAGCAAGTTTCTTATTTCTGCCTTGTTTAATACCTTGTTTCATAAGATTAATTCACAGTGTAGTCCAAGGAATGCAGGTAACAGCCACGTCTATAGATCCAAAGATGGCAGCATCAGGGCCTCAGAAAATCATGATCTTGAAAAAACCCAAGAAAAAAGAAAAACTTGAAGAGGCCACTCGAATTCTCGCTAAAATGGAAGAATCCTGCAAGATGGATATAAAACGTTTCAGCAAAATTAGATGATAAAAAGAAAAAGGGTGGAATTGTAATAAGTAATTTAGCAAAAGAATTTTGCTTCAGCTAAAATGGATGTGTGTTCGCTATGGCTTCAGCTAAAGATGGGTATATGCTTGCTATGCGTTTGATAGATGTGTGCTCGCTATGGCTTCAGCTAAAGATAGTTATGTGCTTGCTATGCGCTTGGGAAAGGGGATAGTGTTAGACAGGGGATCAGACGAAACCAACAGTTGGAGGCACCGAACCATTGCAAAACAAAGGGTGGTGTCTCTAGCTAAGATAACCACAGAGGTGTAAGGAGTGAAGAAGCCACAAGAAGGACATGGTGATAAAGACTTTGGCCCTCCCTCCATGGACTATCAGGAAGACCCCAGAGGAAGCATGCCGCCTGGGAGGGGGGCATGTTGCATTCCCAGAACTCATTGACTATGTATTTGGGGGCATGTTGCATTCCCAGAACTCATCGATTATGTATTTGGGGGTGGGTCGCGTTCCAAAAACTCATTGACTATGCAAACTATGTTCCAAGAAGAAACATGAATAATTATAAGGAATATGAAATAAAAACAAGCGGTTGTAAAGGGAAAAATGAGACACAGGAGGAGAAATCCCCCGTGTAACTCCCAGCGCTGCAATAAATATTCTTTGCTCCACCGAATTTGCCCCGGACTAATATTCAATACAGTGAGCGCGTTTCTCACAGAGAGAAAAAAAACGGGGGGGGAAGGGGAAACAGAAAAAAGGGGGAAAAAGCAAAAAGGGGAAAAAGAGGAAAAAGGAGGGGGAAGCAAAAAACAAAAGGGAGAAAAAAGAAAAAGGGAAAACGGAAAAAAACCCCACATATTAAAAAAGAAAGGTAGAAAAGGAAAAAAAAAACCAAACAAACCAAGGAAGGAAAGTGGGAACAGCCGCCGGGCAGGAGGAGGGACAGGAGCCGGAGGGGGGAGGGGGGGTGAGGTGGCGGTGCCAGCGCCGGCCCCGGGGGCTGCGACACCACGTTTTTGTCCTCTACTGCAAAGTGTTCTGTGAAAAACAACCAACCAAATCCCACCCACCGACAACATCAAAACCCAAAGAGAAATCTCTCCAGCTCACACGAGCCTGAGCTCGCTCTCCATTGCTCTCTTTCCAGTGTCTCGGGGGGGTCACGGCCGAGCTGAGATTGGGGGTGGTGGTGGTGGGAGTTTGCCCCATGGCTGTGATGGGGGGAGAAGGGGTGGGTGGGGAGTGGGGGATGTGCTGTGGGTTTTTTTTTTGGGGTGGTGGTGTTTTTTTGCCAGGTGTCGCTTTACCCAGTGGCTCGGGGAGGTGTTGGCATCAGGAAGCCTGTGCTAAAGCGGGGTGGGGGCCTCGCCGCAGTTGGTTAGCAGAGCCAAAGTGGTTACTAATGGTTATTAATGGTGCACTAATTACGCCCGTGTAACTGGGAAGCTCAGATGCCCCCAGTCACCCACCCCCATCCCCCCCCCCCGGGTGCTTCTCTAGCCAGGCGAGCGCTGGGCGTCCCCCCCGCAGGAGAGGAGCGCACCTCCGGGGTGGGTGGAAGGGCGTCACCCAACAGGGAGAGGACCAAGATGGGGCTTGGGTGTCCCTTGGGGTGGCCGGGTAGGGCTGCCACGATGAGGGACACCCCCACGCCTTTCTCCATGGCTCCCAGAGCTGTGCTCCCTCCCTCCCTCCCACCCATCCAGTGCCACCGGAGAGGTGGTGTCCCCCCTCCCGGGGCGGGCAGGGGCTGTGCCACCCCATCTAACACCTCAACTCACCAAAGCACCTCACTGAGGGAGGGACCCTGTGCCTGGTAGCCCCGTGCGCCCCAGCACTGTAAGGATGGGGCTGAGGCCCCACCACGGCCACCCTGTGCAAACCAAAGATCCCCCCAAACACACAGCCCCCCATTCCCCGCGGCGCTGCGAGGATGCACAGCCGAGGGGTACGGGGAGGGCTCTCTCCATCCCACAGCCTCCCCCTTCCTCCTCCCTCGCCTCCCGACGCTATCCCTTTAGTTGGACTAACAGATGCAGAGAGAGAGAGAAAGAGAGGTTTTATTATTCTTTTTTTTTTTTTTCATTTTTAATTTTTTATTTCCTGAAAGCCACCCATTTTTTATCCCAGGCATGGCCAGAGGAGCTCGCCCAGCGTTGAGGGGGGGAGGTTGGGCTGCGGCGCACAGCACAGTGGCTCATCAGTTTTTAGAATTAATGTAACGATAACAAAACTAACGGCAATTTTTAAGTTTTGTAAGGATTTTAATTATTTATTTATTTATTTCATTTCAGAGGGGGTGGGGGCGGGAGGGGGTGTTTGTTTTTTAGCACAAGCCGGCTTTTCTAGAGGTTAAAGGAAAGGCTGTGCTCGGCCGTAAATGCTTTGCGGAAAGATCCCGGTTGCAAGGAGAGAAGGGGGGAAAGAGGGGCAGGGGGGGAAAACAGATTTCCAAGCGGTTGTCAGCCCAGGGCTGGGAGAAAAAAAAAAACAAAACACTAGCAAAATTATTTTTTTTTTAATTTCAAAAATAAAACACACACAACCCACAACCCCAAATGACACACACACATCCACACAGAAAAACTACCTCAGGTTTTCATACCTCAGCACATTGCGCTTCTGTTTCCCTTTTAGAGATTTTCTATGCCTTGTAATACTGATAGCTGGAGCATTATTTGTTTATTTTCTTAATAAAAAAAAACGAGTTGGAAAACACGCTCTCTACTGAGTGCGAGGCGGGAGAAGGAAAGCAATCCCACGGGTGTCAGAGCTCTTCCATAGTCTCCTTCTGCTGGCTGAGAGCCAGGGGCCGTTCCTTCGGAGAAAGCTTGAGAAATGTTTAAAAAGACAAAAAGAAAAAAACCAAAAGAAAAAATGGGGGGAGAAAAAAAAAGAGGGGAAAGAAGAACAAAGAGAAAAAGGAGATAAAAGGGGGGGAAGAAAAAAGAGGGAAAAAGGAAAAAAAAGGAAAATGAAAAAAGGGGGGGGGAGAGAAAAAAAAAGGAAAAGGAAACAAAAACCCCAAATATAAAAAAAGAAAGGTAGAAAGGAAAAAAAAAAAAAACAAACCAAGCAAGGAAAGTGGTGAGAGCCATCGGGCAAGAGGAAGGACGAGAGCCAGGGGTGAGGTGGCGGTGCCAGCGCCGGCCCCGGGGGCTGTGACACCACACTGCAAAGTGTTCTGTGAAAAAACCAACCAAAACCCACCCAACGACAACATCAAAAACCAAAGAGAAATCTCTCCAGCTCACAAGAGCCTGAGCTCGCTCTCCATTACTTTCGTTCCAGTGTCTCAGGGGGGGGGTCATGGCCGACCTGAGATTGGGGTGGTGGGAGTTTGCCCCATGGCTGTGATGGGGGGAGAAGGGGTGGGTGGGGAGTGGGGGATGTGGTGTGGAGTTTTTTTGGGGTGGTGGTGGTTTTTTTGCCAGGTGTCGCTTTACCCAGTGGCTCGGGGAGTGTGACAAAATGGGAAAAAGGGCTTCACTGAGAGGTTCAAATTAACAATTTCTTTGGACTTCACTCACAGGTCCAATACGTCACTATTGCAAGTTCTGTGTGTGCGATGGTGATAACACTATTGCGGTTTAAAAGCAATTAGCGGGATCCACTATTGCGAGCTACAAATGCCCCCGACAAGTAGCAACACAAACCACAAGGGCGCTAGATATTAATGCCTTAAAAGAGTGCACCAGTCACAAACTCAATCGCATGCCCTATACCGTACGGATGTTTCTTAGTCACTTACCCTCTCTCTCTCAGGTGAGGTCGCTCCATCCCTGGGAAGTTACCCTGTACAGCATCCTGGATGGGGGGGATGGATCTCCTAGGGGCCAGCTGTATCCTTGGAGGATTCCCCATTTGTCTCCCCAGACCCTGCGGTTTATATTTCCTGACTCGGTGAGGGTGCAGGATTATGCCCGAGTGGATTACACTGTCTGGGATATTTCCCTCTGGTGGGGCGATAGTGAAGTCTCTGTTGCCAATTTGTGATGTCCGGCGCTCAACGTCACGGGAAGAGTGGTGGGATGGGACTCGGGGCATTTTGTTTGTTAAGGGCCATTTGGTTTTGGTTGTTCTGTGCCATCTTGAGATAAGCCCGGGCTGAGCTGTTTTGCAGCTCCCCCCAAGTTCTCTCTGCACAGCCAAGGCACGGCGGGGATGGAGCTGAGTGGGATGGCAGCTCCCTGCCTCTCACCTCTGGTGCTCTGAAACCGGCTTGGCTGGCTGCTCCCACACAGTGTGTTACTGGCTTGCCCAGCAGGTAAAGAACCCAGATTTGGGAAGCCACTGGGGTGTTCGTAAGGGGTCCTGGGGGGGACTCCTGCAGGCCAGAGGGAGTCTGGGACAGTTTTTCAAGGATCTGGGGGTCCCCTCTGGTGCCTCTGAGGAGGGTTTTGTGGCTGGAGAGGGCCCAGCTGGTTTCAAGAGGTGCTTCCTCCCTTTCTCCAGCCCACCCAGCTCCCCCGACACCCCCACCCCCCCAGGTTGGTGGGTGCCAGCAGTGCCAGCCTGTCCCACTGGGTCGGGCACTGAGGGGGGCACAGCCCCAGCCGCGGGATGGGAGGATGAACCACAGCACCAGGGATAGAGACCAACATTTTATTTCTTTAACATTTCCCATGGGGGGCACCCCAGGGTTGCGCGGCTGCACCCTGCAGCCTGTGCTCGCTGGCCAACTCGGAGGACTGCAGCAGCCTGTTGAGGAGCAGCTTCTCTTCTCAGAGCTCCCTCTACAACATCCTGGAGGCCTGGCCCAGTGCAGCAACAGAGCCAGTGGTGCTCACACACTCAGGACACCCCCGCTCTCCCATGGCTGCTAGTGGAGCAGTGGGGAAACCGGGGCCGGTCCTCGGCCAAGAGCCTCCACAGGAGCTGCCAGCAGGGACCGAGAAAGAGTGGGTTCCCAGGCAGGGGACGGAACTGAGTGTGGAAGCATACACTGTGGAGCTCTGAGCTGCTGCGTGGTGCCAGGTCTATCCAACGTCAGGCAGTACGTTCCCAGGAGACGTCACTGCTAACAACTCTTCTGAGGAAGTGGGGCCGTTTCTGTAGTCGTAGCCTGCCTGGAGAAACAGCCCCACGGAGCCAATAGTCTGCTGAGCAGCAAGGGAGCAGAGTCGCTGACTCTCAACCAAGGACTGAAGTACAGCAACTCACTCTATTGCCTTCCCCCTTCGCCCGCTGCCTCCCACAGTTTGGAAGAAAAGAACCAGGGAGCTCCAAAGGAGGGGACCCCTCCCCCACTCCCCCAAATCTGCCCAACATCCCCAAAGCTCCCCAAAGATACGGGACTCCTCCCACACACCTCCACTCCCCACACCGACAACCCTCCCCCTCCCCCAACGCTCCAAAAAGCAGCAGTCCTTAGGGCAGACTCCTTAAGCTGACTCCACAGCTACGGCTCCCCGTCGGCTCTGGGGGAGACAAGGGGGCCCCGGGGCTCTCCGTGGGCTTTAAGGGGGTCCCAGGGCTGCCCACGGGCTCCCAGCAATGCCCGTGCCCACCACCCACCCCCGCTTCAGGGGGCCCAGCGCTGACACCCCCCGACCCATCTCGGGGGTACCTGGGGGGGCTCGGCCGTGGGCTGGAGGCGGGCGAAGGGGGCACGGCCGGGCTGACCTGCCGGGGGGGGCTGAGAACGGAGCCCAGAGCGGAGCCAAGCGCCCGGCCAGGCCGGCCCCGGGCACCCTGCGCTGCGGCCGGGGCTGCCGCCACCTGCGGGGAGCGAGCGGGGGGTGATGGGGCGGCAGCGGGGGACGGGGGAGCCTGAATCGGCCCTGTTCTCCCCGGGGACCCCCCACTCGGCTCTGTCCCTCCCAAAAAGGCCCAGGCCGCCCCCCGAGCCCCCCAGCCCGGTCCCGCCACCCCACAATCCCCCGAACTGGCCCTGGACACCTCCGCACCACCGCTCCTGCCGCCGCCGCCCCGCCCGCCCGCCCACTCTCCCTCTCCCGCTCCTACTCTCCTTCTCCCGCTCCTGCTCTCCTCGGCCCCGGTCCCCCCGTCTCCCCCGGTACCGACCGTCGCAGCTCCCGACCGCCAACGCACACCGGAAACGTTCTCCTTCGCGTCCGCCCAACCGCGCACGCGCCGAAGGGCAAACCCGGGCCACGCCCCCCAGCGTCGCCGCGGCGAAAGCGGGCGAGAGGGGCGGGGCCGCGCCGAGGAGAACGAGGGGGCCGGGCCCCACCGCAGCCCCGCACCGGGCACTGCGAGTTCGAAACCATCTCTGCCCTCCCCAAAATCAGCCGGGACCGCCCGAAACCAGCCCAGCCTTCTCCAAAATGACATCCGCCTGCAGAGCTCCGCCAGCCCCCCCGACGGACATCACGGGGATGGGGGCAAAGAAAACAACCAGAAAGGTACTGAAAATAACGTGGAGACGGTGCTTAGAGATCCTTCCGAGAGGCAAAACACGGCCTTTGTTCTCATTTTTGAACACGGGGTTTCGCAGTGCTTCGCGGGCAGTGGTTATCCAGGGGCATCAGCTATCCCGGGAAGCGAACGTTCCCATCCCGTGTGGCAAAAGTCCACTCGCATGAATAACTTAGACAGAACCCGCCCACAAAAGGACAAGAGGCACCTTTGGTCACCTTTTGCTTGAAGCTTCGCTAAAACTGTATCCTCAGATTGGCCCTGTCCTGCAGTTTCTTTCCCAGGGTTTTGCCCCAAACCCACGCTTCTAGCCCCGCTCCCCAAGCCCTCCCTCGGGGCCCACCACCTTTCCCCAGCCCAGCCTGTCCTTAAAGCTTTTCTTTCCACACACAGCCCTTTCCACTCACCTCCCTCCGGGGCCTCCTCTCTCACAGACACCTCACAGCCCTGCAAACCTCCCTCTCCCGAAAACCCATTCCCCCCTCACAAACACCCATTCCCCTCACTCCCCCCTCACACCCTCGCTCCCACACACCCCCCCATCTCTCACCCCCCCTTTCCCTCTCCTCCCATTCAAAATGGCCCTTCCCTTCCCTTCCCTTCCCTTCCCTTCCCTTCCCTTCCCTTCCCTTCCCTTCCCTTCCCTTCCCTTCCCTTCCCTTCCCTTCCCTTCCCTTCCCTTCCCTTCCCTTCCCTTCCCTTCCCTTCCCTCCCCTCCCCTCCCCTCCCCTCCCCTCCCCTCCCCTCCCCTCCCCTCCCCTCCCCCCTTTTGTTGCTTCAATGACATAACTACTTGCTCTCTTTCCATCTATACATCAGGAGGAACTGTCTATAAAAAGTTGTTGGATAGTTTTTTGGGTTTGGTTTTGTTTTGTTTTGTTTTGTTTTGTTTTACATAGGGCATTGGTGTGTTTATTAGGTCTTCTCTTACCCTGGTTTGGTAATTTATAAAATCTAATCAATCATGATGCGGCTCCCCACTTGCCTGTCCCTACAGGAATTGTGAAGGATTCAGGTTTCTGTCTACTACGAGGGTCAAATCATTCTTTTCTATTAAAATGTTTTCGTACTTCAAAGTTCTGGAATCTGTTAACCACCGGCCAGACTTTTGAGATAATATAGTTCTTACAGTGGGGGGGGGGGGTATGTATGATTAGGGTTGGTGGTGTATCAGGTGGTGTATCACCAGAGCAAAGCAGAGTGACAGAACCCCATCCTTCGCCCTGCTGGCCCACTTCTGATGCAGGCTGGGATATGTGTGGTTTTCTGGGCTGTGATCACGCATTGCCATCTCATGTTGAGCTTCTCATCAGTCAGCACCCCCAGGTCCTTCTCCTCAGGGCTGCTCTCCATCCATTCTCCGCCCAGCCTGGATTTGTGCTTGGATTGCCCCGACCCAGGTGCAGGACCTTGCACTGGGCCTGGTTGAACTTCATGAGGTTGGCATGTGCCCACCTCTCCGGCCTGTCGTTAGTAGAAGGCCAGGCCTGCAGCACCCCGGTTATCAACCCGGTTTGGGTGGGAGGGGATGCTCCTGCATGGGGGATTGCCCTGCGCTGAGGGGGGACATGCCACCGAGGGAAGGTCTTGCCGAAGTGGGGGCTGCGCTCATGCTCCCTCTCCCCCATCCCTCCCCAGATCGCCCCATCAGAAGGTCCCGAGGCCAGTGAGCGTCATCATCATGGGGCTGCCCGAGGCTCAGTTCAAGGTGCGCTGGGTGTGGGCTGTGGGTTGGGGGGACAGTAAGGGCCAAGTCGAGAGCATCCCTGTGGTCACCACTGTGCTGGCAGCCTGGCTTGGCCTCCCTCAGCACTGGGGGAGCTCTTTGCTGGGTACAGTGGTTTTGATGCTGCTGGACGTGGGGACATCATCAGCTTTGGGGATGGAGGGGCACAGCGGGCGCTGCCTGATGGTTTTCCTTCCGTCCGTCTCCTCCCCAGGCCCAGGGGTGAATATTTGGGAAGCTGAAAGAGGACAACTTCTTTAACCTGAAAGAAGAAGTGAAGCTTGAAGCCCACATCAAGGTGCCTTCCTTCGCCGCCGGCCACGTGACAGGCAAAGGTGGCAAAACGGTGGGGGGTGGTGCCCCGGGGTTGCAAAGTTGGGCATCAGCCGTCACCCCTGCCCACCCCAGGGGGACAAATCCCGGGTGCACAGTGGTTTCAGCGATGTCTTGACCCTCAGCCCCCACGTCCTGGTGGTGGTTCTTGTTGGTCCCAAGGAAAGGGGAGACACACAGGGTGCCTGGTGCCGTCGTGACTGTGGCAGTGGAGGATTTTGGCTCTGCCACAACAGAAGCCTCTTGTGGTTCGCTCCAGGTGAACGAACTGTAAAACTTAACCAGCGCGGAAGTCCTTGTGCCACGAGACCAAACCCCGGACAAGAACGAGGAGGTCATCGTTAAAGTCATTGGGCATTTCTTTGCCAGTCAGGTACAGTTTGGCCGCGGCTTTACCGATCCTCCCCGGCCGCTTTCATCCACCGAGGAAAGGCACGGGGCTTGCTGAGCCCAGCACCACCCGAGCACCCTGCCACTCTTCTTTTGGGAGGTCCCTGTGCCCCCAAGAGGCACTGAAGGTGTTTCGGTAGCTCCCCCTGGCTGTGCGAGAACTGAAATTGAAGATTGGCTTGATTGATCTAAAAATGGGTGTTTTGAATGCCGTGCAGAACAGCACCCGGGGTGTGAATGGACTCCTCTGTGCAGGCAAAGCCACCCGCATCCCACCTGGGTGCATCTTCCATAACCTTGTCTCCTGTCCACTCGAGCAGGATCGCAGCCCCCCAGAAAAATTCAGGTGCTCTCGAGGAGTGATGGAGGAAGCACAAGTTAAAAACAACTCTCTGGAGTGAAGAGTTGGGAGTGGCGAGATGCTTGGTGGTGGCTCAGGGGTGGGGGGGGGGGGGAGAAGCGGTGCCCTGACCCCCACCTCTTGCTTTTCCCTTCTCCTCCCCAAGACTGCACAGCGCAAGGTGAGGGAAATGCTCCAGCAGGTGAAGCAGCAGGAGCAGAAACACGCTCCGGGAGCCCCGGCCTCGCAGCACAGCAAGGGAGGCTCCCGCCGTGCCACCCAGCACCGCCTGATGAATGTAGCCCCACTGCCGGATATCCCACCCCCCTCCTCCCCAAACCCTCCTCCCCCATCCCCAGCAGGTCAGGGGAGCAAACCAAAGACCCCCCCAAACACACAGCCCCCCATTCCCCGCGGCGCTGCGAGGATGCACAGCCAAGGGGTACGGGGAGGGCTCTCTCCATCCCACAGCCTCCCCCTTCCTCCTCCCTCGCCTCCCGACGCTATCCCTTTAGTTGGACTAACAGAGGCAGAGAGAGAGAGAGTTTTTAGTATTTTTTTTTTATTATTTTTAATTTACTAAAAGCCACCTGTTTTTCACCTCAGGCACAGCCAGAGGAGCCGGAGGATTTTTCACTTTTGTAAGGATTTTAATTTTTTTTTTTTTTTCAGAGGGGGTGGGGGCGGGAGGAGGATGTTTGGTTTTTTAGCAAAAGCCGGCTTTTCTCGAGGTTCAAGGACAGGAACTAGTCCAGTGGTTCTCTAATGCCCGGTAGAGCAGGGATGTAGGATTGCCAGCAGGGGGTGAAACCCCCCATAATAATTAAAGGAGCGTTAAAAAGCGATTTCTTAAGGGCTTTGAGAAGAGCAGTGCCTGTATGAGCCAAGAGAAGGGATCCCGTCTCCTCAAAGAGGCATTTCTCTTTCACGCGCCCTTTCCTCTTTGCTTCCCTGAGTCCCAAATTGGGGTTGGCATCTGCTGCGTCCCCCTGTCCCGGCTGTCCCTCTGTCCCTTCGCTCTCCATCACCGCCCCGACGCGGCTGAAAGATGCGGGTTGCAGGAGAGAAGGGGGGAAAGAGGGGCGGGGGGTGTCCTGGTTCCGGCAGGGATGGGGTTAATTTCCCCGAGGAGCCGGCAGGGACACAGGTATCCCATCCCCTGTGAGCCATGCCCGGGGCTGGGGGGAGCTCGCCGGGGGAGGGGGCGGGAAGTCGCGGCTGGGAGCGGGCTGCGGCGGTGCGGGGCCGGTCGGTGCGCGGAGGCGCTGTCATCGCGTCCGTCTATTCCTTTACCGCTGTTATTGGGATTGTTTGCCCTTCCCGTTGCTCTTCTCTTAAACTGCCTTTATCTCAACCCGCGAGTTTTTTGCCTTTTTCTTCCGATTTTGCCCCCGGCTGCGGGAGTGGAGCGAGCGGCCGCGTGGTTCTTTGTTGCCGGCTGAGGCCAAACCACGACGGGGGAAACACCGGATTTCCAAGAGGTTGTCAGCCCAGGGCTGGGAAAAACAAAAAAAAAAAAAAAACAAAAAAAAAACCTAGCAAAATTATTATTTTTTTAAAATTTCAAAAATAAAGCACACACAACCCCCAACCCCAGATGACACACACACATCCACACAGAAAAAAACACCTCAGGTTTTCATACCTCAGCACCTTGCGTTTGTGTTTCCCTTCTAGAGATTTTGTGTGCCTTGTAAAACTGATACTTGGAGCTTTTTTTTTTGTTTAATTTGTTAAAAAAAAAAAGACGAGTTGGAAAAAACGATCTCTACCGAGTGTGAAGCAGGAGAAGGAAACCACTCCCACGGGTGCCAATGCTCTTCCGTAGTCTCCTTTGGCTAGCTGAGAGCCAGGGGCTGTTCCTTTGGAGAAAGCCTGAGAAATGTTAAAAAGGAGAAAAAAAAAGGGGAAAAAAGTGGTGGAAAGAAAAAGGGGGAAAAGAAAAAAAAGCAAAAGAAAAAAGGAGAAAAGAAAAAAAAAAGGAGAAAGAGAAAAAAGGGGGGGAAGAAAGGCGGAAAAAAAAGGGAAAAAGAACCCAACTCAAATATAAAAAAAGGTTGTAAGGAAAAAAAAAAAAAAACAAACACAAAACAAAACCAAGCAAGGAAAGTGGTGAAAGCCGCTGGGAAGAGGAGGGACGAGGGACGGGAGCGAAGGGGGGGGGGGGGGTGAGGTGGCGGTGCCAGTGTGGCCCCAGGGGCTGTGACACCATATTTTTGTCCTCTACTGCAAAGTGTTCCGTGAAAAAAAAACAACCAAACCCCACCCAACGACAACATCATCACAAGAAAAAGAGAAATCTCTGCAGCTCACACGAGCCTGAGCTCGCTCTCCGTTGCTCTCTTTCCAGTGTCTCGGGGGGGTCATGGCCGAGCTGAGATTGGGGGGTGGTGGTGGTGGGAGTTTGCCCCATGGCTGTGATGGGGGGAGAAGGGGTGGGTGGGGAGTGGGGGCTGTGCTGTGGGGTTTTTTTGGGGTGGTGGTGGTTTTTTGCCAGGCGCAGCTTTACCCAGTGGCTCGGGGAGGTGTTGGCATCAGGAAGCCTGTGCTAAAGCGGGGTGGGGGCCTCGCCGCAGTTGGTTAGCAGAGCCAAAGTGGTTACTAATGGTTATTAATGGTGCACTAATTACGCCCGTGTAACTGGGAAGCTCAGATGCCCCCAGTCACCCACCCCCATCCCCCCCCCCCCCCGGTGCTTCTCTAGCCAGGCGAGCGCTGGGCGTCCCCCCCGCAGGAGAGGAGCGCACCTCCAGGGCGGGTAGAAGGGCATCACCCAAGAGGGAGAGGACCAAGATGGGGCTTGGGTGTCCCTTGGGGTGGCCGGGTGGTGGGGTAGGGCTGCTGGGGGCTGCCACGATGAGGGACACCCCCACGCCTTTCTCCATGGCTCCCAGAGCTCTGCTCCCTCCCTCCCTCCCACCCATCCAGTGCCACCAGAGAGGTGGTGTCCCCCCTCCCGGGGTGGGCAGGGGCTGTGCCACCCCACCTAACACCTCAACGCACCAAACCAGCTTTCAGCAGTCACAGCCACCCGGGCACTGCCAAGGGGGCAGCAGGGGCTCCCCACAGGGGGTTTACAGAACACAGAGAGTGTCCGTACACCACTAACCCCTCTCCAGGGGCGGATTTTCGGGATGCTGCTTGCTCATCTCACCACTGAACGACACCTCGATTGCCCCTTCAGCACATTGTGACCATCGCTTCGCGTCTTCTGTGCTCCGATGCTCCTCCTGGCTCCAATCCTCTTCCTGGGGGATTGTGAGGGAGCGAAAATCCACATCGCTACATCCAACTTTTTTTCAGTTAAATAAAAAAAAAAGAATAAATCACCCTCTCTCATTACCAGGTAGAGGTTCGTTCCATTAAGGCTCTTTTTATGAAAATAAATATTTAAATTCTATAAAGAAATAAATACTTCTCTTTTCACATTAGATAACTCCCTGGAGACAGCAAAAAACAACCCAACACCACTGTGCACCAGTGTCCACCAGGGCTTTATACTTTTGTGGCTCTCATGTGCCAGGCCATCGAATCCACACAGTCCAATACAGTCGGTTGTCCCTCTCCTCCTCCTGGCTGGAGGCAGGGCACCTCTACTGTTGACCGTAGTACCTACGATTATCAGATTGGTTCCTACCTGGTCCATAGAATCGCCTACCGTAGGTCGGAGCAGCCTTCCTCCTGTAAGAATCCTTTCTTCTATCGGCTTCATTTTGCAGCTCAAGCACCTGTGCCTGTAGGGCTGAGGTAGGTTCTCCATCCCACTTCTTCGTGTCTTCTCCATATTCACAGAGGCAAACCCACAGGATATCTCGCATCAGCTTTGATTTGTCTTGAGTCGGAGGGTGGTTTTTCTCTTGAGTAGGAGGGCGTTTCCTCTTAGCAGCTGCAACATGAGTCTGTACAGGGAAAGAATGGAGTTTTTCCTCCACCTTGGTTAGTTTATCAAACAGTTTATCGGTTTGCTCAACTAATTTCTGGGTCATTTGCTCTATTTTCTCAGTCATTTTCTCAGTGGTCACAGTCAGCTTTTCCATAGCTGCCACAGAGAAGGGACCAGAGAGACTGTCTTCATACTGTCGTACCTTCTTAACCCCTTCATTTACAGTTGGTGTGTCAGTATCGGATCCTCCCCAGACCATTGTTGACAATGTGTGGGAATATGTTGATGGTGCACTTTGTACAAACTTTTTGAGCAGAGATCGTTTGCATGGCATTTCATCAGGGTCTACTGTCGCTTGCCCATCACTATAAATCACCTCTCGCACAGCCAATTCTCTCAGGTACTTAAAACCTTTTTCCATGTTGGTCCATTTACTTGGACGGCATTCGATATCGTCCTTGAAGGGATACCTGCGCTTTATGGCTGACACCAGTCGCCTCCAGAGACCGAGAGTGCTTGTCTTTCTCCCAATTTCTTTATCAATCCCTCCATCCTTGGCCAGGTTTCCCAATTGCCTAGCTTCTCTGCCATCTCAATCTACGGTATCTGCCCCGCTATCCCAGCATCGGAGCAACCAGGAGACAAGTGTTTCGCCTTCATGACGACTAAAGTCCTTCCTGATACTTCTCAGATCTTTCACGGAGAAGGATTGAACAACTCCCTCTACATCTGAGTCCTCCTGTGGGGAGGCTGCCCCAGAAGGGGCCTCTCCAGCATCTGCTCTAGAAGGACTCTGGCCTTTGTCTGTTTTCAAAGGTCTCTTTCCCTTCTGTGGTCTTGAAGGACCCTCCCCTGGATCTTGTTCAGAACTCTCCCCCAAGCTATGTGACTTGAGGTGGTCTTTGTGGTAAGGGGCAGGGGAAGGAGTTGACCTCCTCTTCCTGCTCCTGGTTACCGGGGCGGCTTGTACCGATTTTGATGGAGTTGGAGTAGTTTTGGTACTGGTTGTAGTGGCTGCAGTAGGTTGTGCCGGGAGAGGCGGCGGCGTGGCTTGTGCCGCTGCAGGGGGGGGCGCGGCTTGTGCCGGGACGGGCGGCGGAGGGACCGGTGTTGTTGCGGTGGGGGGGGCGGCTGCCGGTGGTGCGGGTGCCGGTGCCGGTGCAGGCGGCGGCGGAGGCGCCTGTGCCGTGGCGGTGGGGGGGGCGGCTGCCGGTGGCGCCGGTGCCGTGGAGGAGGCGGCTGCCGGTGGTGCCGTTGCTCCGGGGGGGGCAGCTGCGGCCGGGCCGGGCGGGGCCGCGGTTCGCGCCGCTGCAGATCGCCGAGCGGCTGCGCGGGTCTGAGTGGCGGCAGCGCACGGTCCCCTCCAGCTCCCCCTGCACAGATGTTTCACAAGAAACCACCCCTGCAGCACATTCAGGAGCATCAACAACAAAATCACGATCTTAACAAGGTACCAGTCCTTATCCTCAGAGCCCAGAAGGTTGCCATGCCCCAGCTCTGATGGGGTCACATCAGCATAATTATCAAAGGGCGAAGTAAACATTCCCCAGGTAGAAGAACCCTTTGATCCCTTTGGTCCCTTTTCTACTGAGCATAAGGCAGATGGGATGGAATACCCTGTTGGTCAGTTTTGGGTCACCTGTCCTGTCGCTCCTCCCCGCAGGTGGGACCCCACTATGCTTTTCCGCTTCCGACCCTCCAACGGGGCAAATAACAAAGCTGGTTGGCCGTGGGGGTTATAGCAATGAGTATAAGCAAGAGCCTCTCTGCATCCCATGCCTGGGCATCAGCTGTAACCATTGCTCTTATCGCTCTGAGAGAGTGAACGCTGACGGCACAATAGGCAGTTAATTTCAGTTGGTAGAAGAGGCCCAGCTAAGAAGCCAAGTTACTGAACAAAATTGGTTCTCTTTTACCTCAAACCAGGACACAGGGAGAGTTTCCTTCCATTAAGGCTCTTTTTATTAAAATAAATATTTATATTATATAAAGAAATAAATACTTCTCTTTTCACATTAGATCACTCCCTGGAGGCAGCAAAAAAAGCCAACCCCAAACCAGCCCAAAGGACAGGGGCTTTGGTGAGAAATCAAGAGATGGTAAACGCTTTCTTTCCGTGGTCGTGACAAATCCAGTTTTAGGAATCAAGGAGATGGTAGATATTCCAGAAACAGAGGAAAACTCTCTTTGAGACGGTAGTTCAGCACGTTGTCCTTGGGAAGGTAAGGTGGGCAAACACAACTGTAACCACCACCACAGATGTTTCCCATTTGTCTGTAACGTGGTCGCGTGCGCTGCGAGGCGCGAGCGTGCGGCTCAGCCATGGAAGTTGACGACGTTCCTTCTTCACTCTGCCCTTAACGAGGTCACACCCATCTTTCTGGCTCTTGCTTAAGGTGCGTTAACTAATTTCAAAGAGAGTTACTGTCTCCAAAATAAGGGGGGGGGGGGGGGGGCGGGGAAATAAACTGTCTTAACCCACTACTTCATAACTTGAAGAGGAAAATTTGTGTGCCTGCTGCTGTTCCAAATGAGGTCTAAGAAATGTAACTACAATAACAACTAGTCACCCGGAGGTGATCACAGCGTTGTTCTAATAGTGCACATCTCACAGCAGCTGTTGGTGGTGTTGGCAAAAAAAAACCCCAAAACCCCAGAGTTACTGTCTCCAAAATAAGGGAGGTGGGGGGAATAAACCATCTTAACTTCTACTTCATAACCTAAAGAGGAAAATTCGTCTAAGAAATGTAACTAAAGGTCTAAGAAAACTAACTAAAGGTCTAAGAAAAGTAACTAAAGGTCTAAGAAATGTAACTAAGGTCTAAGAAACGTAATTAAAATAAGAACTCTAATAGTCCATGTGTCACAGCAGCTGTTGGTGGATTATCTCCCACACCATCTTCTTCCGGAAGTATGGCATGTGAGTCTGAAAAGAGAAGAGAAATCCATTAAATAATGACATCACGGTAGAAAGAGGCGGCAAACAGGCATAAAAGCCCAGCGGAGTCCTTAATATGAAGTTCCCTTTAAGAACTGTCAACCGTTTGGGTACAACACCCCATGCGGCTCCTAAGAGGGTGACACGACAACCCGACAAAACCAGATTGACTTGACTGCGCGACAGCTTACAAGCACGCTAATAAAAGACCGGTGTAAAATGAAATCAATAAAAATAAGCGCTGTCTTGACTGGTCAAAGGGTAGAAGCCATTTCTCCAAAAGATACGAGCCCAGATATGCCAAACCCGCTGGCGGCAGTATCTTGCCCAAGAGGAATCTCACCGGCAGCAGCTCCCAAAGGCGGGGATGGAGAACCACAGCTCTGCCCTGCCCAGGCCACTTGGAAGTTCTGACCCCAGCAACTACGCACCGAAACGGGGCACGAAACCTCAGCCCCTGCCCCGGACACAATTAAGAGCTGCTGCGTAACCTCCCCGGCTCCTGTCCCTGGGCGAGAGGGGCTTGGAGGGGTTTATGACCTTCACTCACCTGGCTAAAGTTGAATGGTTTCTCTCTGGCGATGTAATCTGCGTATTTACACATAAAGACGCCGCAGTCGCTTCCATTCAGCTGCTGAGGGATCTCCTAAGGAATGCAAAGAAGATGGAGGATTTCCCTCTATCTCAAAAGAAAAGCAACTTGGAAGTAGCGCACATTACCCACACCAACACTGCGCTCACCGCACACTCCTGACCCTACTTGCGTAATCCCGAATACCCACTCCCGCCCATGAGGAACAGACCCAGTTCACTGCACACCATCCCTCCCCTCTGCCTCCCGGACTCGGACACTACAATCCAAATTCTTGGCAGGCCCAGAAGGGGCAGCAGCCCTCCCCCCTGCGAGGTGTCTCGAGGTTCGCACCGCCTCTTTCTTAAGTGACCTTTCTTAAATCCGGTCTTTAGGGACTGCTTTTTACTATCAACTCCTCGAGAAACATCAGCTCAACCCTTTCTTTGCCACGGGCCAGGATCTGGGCCCCAAAGAAGCACTTACAGTTCCCATTTCAAACCCAAGGGGTGCTCACGTACACGTGGCTCCATGCTGTGAAGAGTCCACTCTGAAACATCCAGCTCCAGCTGTCTTTTTTCCCAGCTTTCTTTTTGCAGGTATTGGCTGGTTAAAACAAAAGGAAAAAAAAAAATCCCTTTTCATCTCTGTAATTTAGGCCAACAACAAAATAAAGCGGCTGAAGGATCACAGGAAGACGGACGGCAGGACGGTAAAATGTCAGAGGATCCTCACCGCAGCTGATTTAAGGCTGATTTTGAGGAAAAATCCCAATCTGAAACTTACAAACACGGGGAGAGGCTGTGAGCTAATGGTCAAGAACGAGGCCAACGACTCCATTGCTTCGGAGAGGTCAAAAAGCCCCAAATCACATGTTATCAGAGCACAAAGAGACAAACCAAGCAAGGAACTGTAATGCCGTAATTCCACCGGGTGCCTTGATCCCACATCCTGGGCTCCGACTAACAAAGTCGGCACACGTGTGCCACGGGGCTATGGCGTATTTGGCTGTGCCTCTCACGGGAAGGTGGCAGAATCCAGGCACCCCAGACCCTGGGTGCAGGGGACACTGTGACAGCAGATAAGCAGTCGATGCCAGACAAGTCGCAGCAAGCAACTCCAAGATTCCTGCTTGGTTATCTACAAGCCACGTGAAAACTGGCAGTCGCCTTACAGGGACTAAATCTAAAACCCCTCTCCTCATTCACACCAGAAAAGCAGTGACGGAGCGGTTACTTACAGCAAAGTCTGACAAATCTTGTCCCCTTTCTGCCCAAGCGAGTCCAAGTACGTGATGGTGTTCTTCCTCAGATCTATGACCTGTTATTAAAAGGTGACCGTTAGGCAAAGCACAACCTTGTGCCGCACACCCCCCAACACCTACATGACTTCTCTTGCCAGTTTTTGCTCCCCGTCCAATTCTAAAGAAAAAGCCCGTGGGACTCACGGCTAGTGTCCAGTGTGCTCGCGAGTTCACAGGCACGAAGAGGATGTCCTGCTTAAAGACATTGACACTCTTGGTCCACCTTCTGACCGACTCGTAGCCCCCAGATGTTAGTTTCGGATAAAAGAAAGTACTAAACGCGTGGACTGCTGGATAGCCTTCCTTCTTGCCTCTTTCCATCACCAGACTCATGTAGAAATTAACCACCTGTACCATAAAGAGGAAACGTGAGGTGTAAACATATGACGCTGCCTTCCCCAACCAAAAATACAGCACCACCTCTGTTCTGGCCACCCTTAAGCACGCAGCGCAGAGAACTCCAGCCTCAGCTGGAGGCTTTTGTTCCCAGGATTTCACACGGGGCTACATCGGCAGTTTGATCAAAACACCTGCCCCCCACGCCAATAACCCGGACGAACTCCTGGAAGCTGCGTCATACAAGAAGTAACGGAACTTCCCGAAACGCTCGACCCTTCAACACCTCAAATAAGAAGTGTACAGAGATTTCTAGGCTCTGCAGCGGAGGTCGTCAAAGAACGTTGACGCGACTTCTGTACAGGGCGGAGGGGTATTTTTCAATAAAGGCTGAGTGAGACTAGCCCTGTGCTGCAGCTGTTTTTACCTCATCGTTTAGCCAGCAAAGGTTCCTGAGCGTGCGGATGTCTTCGCGAGTGACCTTTAGTTTGAAGGCACTGCTCATGATCTCATCTGGCTTACCTCTGCCAAATGCGGCACTGACCTCTCTCTCCATGGCCTGAAAGGAACAATTAAATGGGGAAGGACTTGTGAAACAGAGCATGGAGCACGCTGACCTGGGGGCAGCTTTCCACTGAAACACGGCCTGTAAATTCAGCTCAGGTGACAGAGCAACTGCCTCCGACGGTTTCCTGCCTCAGTGAGCGATAGCGCTTTTGCCTTGCTTGGTTGGTTTCAGCATCCTAACTTTGAACTTCACAGCCCAGGCTTGCTGCCGTTTCTTTTCACCAAGGACGTGGGGATAAAACCCGTCAACTTAGCAAACACGCTCAAGCAGCTGAAAATGGAACACAACTCTGGCAACCCCCTTTCCCAGGTGCTGCTGCGGCCCTCGCAATACCCAGTTTTAAGCCAACCCCAGCGGGCATCCTCCGTACCGAGGCAGCTAAGTCAGGAGCCTGAAAGAACGTGAAGGTGGGGGACTTCAAAGGGAACGGCAAAGGGGGAAACTGAGGCAGCCGTCCCGCTAACAGAAGGCCCACAAACCCTTAGGGCAGCACAACTGAAGGAGCGCGGGGAGCACACAAAATCCTTCAAAGCAGCTTTAGTGCTGACCCTCGCACTGTGAAGCCACAACCACAGCCACTCGCTAACAGGTTCAATGCAAGTTCTTCAGATTTCAAAGCGCCTTAAGAACCACCGAGAAGAAGAGGACTTCCTTGCAGCTCTGCCACAACCTTCTCTTTTGTCTCACAGACTGTCGCCTACGGTACCTCTGTGAGCGGAGGAAAGCGTTCCGCTGTTTTTCCCAATCTTGGCACTTTCTTTTCCTCCACATCGAGGCTGGCTGACTTTTTGGACGGAAGAGGTGTAGGGTGTCCTCGGAATAAGGCATCTTCTAAGATTTCTGTGCCACGCTGCCTCTGTTAGACAAACGGACGTTAAGCTAGCAATCAAGCACAGATTTGTTTCCTTGGGGACAGGACAGAAAATCTTGCTTATATAGAAAACTGGAAGGGTTTTTGTACACCCATGCAACCAGCAAACTCCAAAGTTACTTCTTCTTGACGACTGCATTCCAACTGTGCACCCATGGAGTGCTGCACTCGGAGGCAAGAGAGGCAGAAAGCTCCTTTGCCTTGGGCTAGCGTTAAGAACCCCAGCAAAGCCTCCACGTGTAGGTATCAAGTTGAGATTGAGACTACTATTTCTGATTACCATGACTAAAATTTTATTTTTGACCTCAACCCTGACCAGAGGTGAAAGTCAAAGAGACGTACTTCCTATCCCAGCAAACAAGATAAGACTAAAGACACCCCAGTCCAGCTTTGCAGGTCAACCAAGTCTGTGCGCTAAAGATTTTGAGGCTATACCCAACACGTGAAAGGGGAAGAATCAAAACCGTATAGTGTAGTGTGCTCCTAATAGTCCAGAAACAAAATTAACGGCAGCGGAAAACACTTGGCGATAGCGCTACTCATCAAATAACGCTCCCGCTTTCCCGGGGAAAAACAACCTGGGCAAATACAGATATTGTTGAGGAAGTCATGTGAAGAGTGCTGAAGTTTCTCATCACAAAGAGCTCTATTTTCCTTGGGAATAACACAAGCTTACCCCTGCGATGGTTTCTTTCACTGCTCCTTCCTCTTCCGCAGAGTTTTCTTCTGGTGTGCAGTACCTGCCAGGAGAGGGAGAGAGAGAAGCGAGCTCTATATCCGTCCTGTCCCATGGAATTCTCAAGAATTCACCCTCTGGACAAGAAAGGCTTTTGCAAGGCTAAATACAGCACTAGTTTTTAAAGCGGGGAGAAGAATAGGGACAGAATTAGCTACAAAACAGGACTGCTGCAACTGAACCTCCCTCTGCTCCCATCTACGCTTTCTCCTCTCTCATGTAAGGGCAGGTCACTGCAGAAAGATGCGTGCATCTTACCGCCGTACAAAATCTCTCCCTGTAGCTGCACCTACTGCCCCCAAAAACCTGTTTCCATAAAGACCGCAAAGCCGTCGCAACTCACAGTCCTGCCAGCTCAGACAGCCAATACCAATGAGGCCGCTGGCCTCTCAAACCCAACTGCACGCTGCCTTTTTCCCCCTCCTAGGCAAACCCCAGGCATCCTTTGGGACTTACAAAGTCCCCAAAACTGCCTCAAGTCCCACCAGGCTTTACAAGCTCTCTAATCCTTCTGCTTAGGATGCGGGTTTCCAAGTGAAAGAAGTGAAATGTCAGCTCATTGATGGCTCGGCAGAACGACTCACAAACAAAAACGGATTCTGCACATCCAAGGACAACTTGGGACGGCCACCACTCGCACCCTTACTGGCTTTCTTCCCACAGCAAACACCACACCAGCACAACCCTCTTTGTCACGCAGCACGGCTCTCGCTTGTGTTGGAGATGCAACTGGCTTGCAAGCAATTCCGGAGCCGCAAGCTAGCTGCTTCTCTTTCACAGCACTGAGACGATCAAAGACCGTTGGTCATCTTCGAGACTCTACCAGCGGCTGAAAGAGATACACGCGCAGAGCCAAAAGGAACAAGAAGCATCATTAGAAGAGACTCTACCTGATCGTATCACCTCTCTGCGACCGCTGCGGGCAGCAAACATCTATACATTCGACACCTGCACAGAAAAGCAGTAGTAAGAAAACAAGAAGTCGACTTTCAATCACCATCAGATGTACACAGCTCTCCATTTCTGAGTGATAAATAAAAAAAAAGGAAAAACTTTGAAGGATGACGGTATGGTCAGGAAGTTCGAATTCTGGCAAGCACTTTGAACTCGGAACGTCATCTGCGAGTGTGTAAGAAATGCCCTATTCGGATTTGACGTCTACCTACAAAGTGGAACGGATTGGAATCATGGGGATACTCACCGGTCCTGAGTGTTGCACGTGGATAGACGTCTCCTCCGTATTTTGGTTCTTCCCGGTGACTCACAGTCGCCACTGGTTCCTTGGAGGAGGCTTGAACACTTTGGGGCAGGAAACAAACAACAGAGGAGAATCACAATTTTTATACGGGGGGCATTTGTTATCAGTGCGTACCAATTCACGCTGGCTTTTGGGGTTTTTCTTTAAGAAGAACAAAATATTCTTTGCACATCCGACAAATATCTGCATTAACCTGAGGAGGCCACTTTACTCTGTGGGACAAGACAGCGTTCATTTCAACCAGCCCTGACCAATTCTGCTCAATCTATTTGTTAAAGGTTATGCTGACGCTGAGAATGGCAATGTCCACAACATCCATACTGCTGGGACATTTTACTTCAGACCTGCCCTGCTCTGACCTCAGGGACTATATGCTCAGTAGCGGTTGGAGTGCATTAGACACCTTCCCCAGGAACTTCTCTGGTTTAGCTTCCTCTGAAAGGAATCTCTTTCTCAGGCTCCAGATCTGCTCCAAAATATGAGCCAAACCACAATAAGCAACGACTGGCAGATGAGACGCCGACAGCAGAGTCTTGACCTGCTCTCAAATGCAGTGCGCTTAAACTCAGCGCACCCAAAATTACATGAGAAACTCTCTTCTGTATCATTTTCATGGTATGGATTTTCATCTGCAGTGGCGGATTCTGGCGCAGCGCACTCCTTAACTGGTGGCCTCAGTGGTAAGAAGCTGTCTGGAGCAGCTTTGATGCTCTGTTTGCCCTTCCGGCTTGTGCTCAAAACATCAACGGCAAAAGAAACGGTATCAAGAGAACATTCCAATGTGCACCTCCACCACCACCTGCTTTGTCAAGCACGTACACCGATGACGATGGAGACAGACACGAGATGTTTATGACTTTCAGATGAAGACCTGCTGTCTTCAACTGGCTAATGGGGAAGTAGAGAGAAGTAAAAGTGAAAATCACAACAACTGCCTTCAAGATACGCTGTTGATTGTGTCCTCAGCCTCCTCTCAAGTTCAACGCTTCCTCTTACCGCAGACCTTTAATCTCTAGCTAATCTCCTGTGTCAATTAAGTAGCTGGATTTAAAGAAAAAGTTTAATATTGGTTCTTCGGGGGGGAAGCAGCTGACGACCTCCCTTACCATAGGCAGTAAACCTTTCGGGGAAGAAGTCAAAGAAAACGGAAGGATTTTTACCTCAGACGGGGAATTGTCTTGTCAGGACGAGAGAGTGGTTCCTTAGTCAAGCGAGCATGGGTCCCACACGGCATTTGACCTACGAGAGAAGAGCGTAAGGCATCGGTAAGTATAAAAGGAAACTGAAGAGGTTTATGAGTTTACAGTAACGAGCTTCACCAAAGATAAATTGTCATTTTCTCTCTCACATCATCATATGATTTGTGTTATGTCACTTGAGGACATTTTCAGGTTTTCACACCGGCAACTGCAGCAAGTTGCGCGCACAAGGTATTGCCAGCCGAAACCTGAAATACAAAAGGCTCCTCAGGATCTACTACCTAAAAGGACCATTGAAAACAATTTGCTTCTGGCAAGCTAACAGTGGACCTATCAGAACGGAAGGACTGCATCCAAGGCAGCTCTGGTACCGAGACGACCAGATCGACGCCCGGCTCCACTCCAGAAGCAATGCAAGGATGCGGGTAAGAAACAGAGGTCACGCTCAAGTATTCCCAGATGCTGCCTCGTCCCGTGCCTGCCATAATCCCTACAGAACCCTAGGGGTAGACTTGGACAGTACACAAGGTAGGGTGAAAATGAAACAAGTCGTATAACTTGATGTCAGCCTTACCAATTTGCAGCACGGCTACCTCGAGTGACGAAAATCGTGGTCTTTTAGTGGAAGGCTCTAAAGAAGTGGACCCAGGCTTAAAAGAAAACAACAAAAAAGCACCAGCGTGAGTGTAACCTGAATGTGAATCCCAGCAAACACACTTCCTGAGGCTTAGTCAGCTCTACTATGACTTGGGGACCATGACTTGCTGGTTCAGATTGCAGAAGGCGGCAAATCTTGGCAGGACCTTTGACAGATACGCTTTAAATTTTGAATACAGGCTCTCATGTGTGCAGCAATTAAAAGAATACAGTCTTGTCACTGAGTTATCACTCAGTCGGCTTCTAAACATTCCAAAGGGTGATAGTTCGGCCCTTGAGAAATATATTTTGTACAAATAAGAGTTAACGACTCTCTCAGGAACGAAGAACTAGAGCCCGACAGTCTCTTAGCCCTCTAATCCCATGGGGCAATAAGAAAAACTGCACTACACCTTTGAACCAAACTAGGCAGTCAAGGTGGCTCATTTTTACAGAGCCAAAGTCCTACAGGAACGCTCTCCTGGACTGGTGGATAATGAGCAGAAAGTGGTTTATCCAGAGCAAGTATGCAGTTTTTCTTGTCAGGTAGTGTATATTGATTCCTTAACCACAAGCTTGAGAAAGAGAATAACAGTTTGCAAACACACTAAAACTATAAACTTGAACCATTCTCAAGTATCTGGAAGACAACAAACAGTTTGCTCCTCCCGCAGCTGCCAGTGCCAGAGCAGAGGACGCAGGCTTGAGTAAGGCAAACCCAGCCCACATTAGAGCTGCCTGCTAGAAATGCAAAAGAACCACCTACTGCTGTACAGGCTCAGAGCAGGCTCAACCTCAAGATGCAGTAGGGAGAGCCGCTTGCTCTCGCACCTTGCACAGACCCTAACATTTCAAAGCCCTCGCTAACCTCTTCCGCAGACTCTGTGCCGGCAGCATCTTCGCTGACGGAAGCCGCCGGGCGTTTGGTTGCCTTGGTCGGCAACTGCAGCACTGCAGAAACTTCAACTTTCTCTTTCTGCTCAGAGATGGAATAATCTAAAAAACAAAGACAGGCCGTATAAGAACAGGATAGAAAACCAACAGAGGTACATTGCGAATGCAGACAGGAGGGAGCACACAGCTTGGATTTAAGATACTCTTTCTGCTGACAGGCGCGGGCTCAGCGCCAGAGACCTGGGCTATCTCCTGCTGGCAGTAAAAGTATTGGGCCCTGCCACAGTCACCGCAGAGAACGTCCGTCATCTATAGGGCTAAGCCCTACCGGACACCCTCAAGCCATTGGCTATAGGCATAGAGAGCCACAAGGCAAGAAGCCAACAGCTTGAAAAGCCACCGTTTCAGGAACAATGCCAGAGCACAAAAGCCAGACTTTTCCAAGGGACACGAAACCTCAGAAAAATCGGGCATATTCAGTACTTGTGTAATGTGCGATACCTGATTTTTGCTTTTTCGGCGGAGTCTCGTCATCATCATCATCCACAACTATGCAAACGCTGAGGAAAGAACACACACAAGAGTGTTTTGCAACCCTAGGGAAGCTCCCAGCAGGCTGACTTCCCTTCACAGGGCCCAAACTTCCCAAGTTACTTTTCCTATCCCGAAGGTCTCCCCCTCCAAGCGCCCCTGGGATCATCTCAGGCACATACACCTAACTGCAGCCCTCCTCAACACCCCCCAACCTCTCCCAGCCAACGACCGCTCGCAGAGAGCTAATGATCCCGCTGCAGCACATTAGGCCTCTTTGGCTCATTCCGTTAATGCTTCCCAACATTTTACCTTTCTTCCTATCGCCAACAAATTAAGTTCGTTTCGGAAATCCCTACACTGAGTTGCAAAGAAAAGTCTAAGGAGGACAGGACATAAAAGGTGGGAAAGCAACTCGGGCATACACCCACTTCAATCACTTTGTCCTTTGGGAATGGAGCACACAGGTTGGTCCGAGGTGGGTTTTTTCCTCTCTTTGCCCCCCCAAATGTCAGGACAGCCGGATCCTTTGAAGAACTCTTTGGTCTTTCTTACACAAAGGAATTTCTCTTGAACTGTTATGCCCCCGACCCCTGCTGATAGCATTGCTTCTGGCCGGGGAGATGGGGGGGGAGTGGGCGCCGGGGCGATGCCCGGGGGCGGCCCTGAGGCGGCGGGGCGGCTCGCTGCCCTGGGGGGCGGCCTCTTGCGCGGCGGCGGGGCCGGGGGCGGCGAGGAGGGCGCCGAGGGCCCCCCGCAGCCATTAGTGGAGGGGCGGCTGAGGGGGGAGAGAGGGGCGGGGCGGTGGGTGCGCGCGCGCAGGCGCGCCGCCGTCTGTGCTCTGCCTGAGGGAGCCGTTAGCGGCCGCCCGGCCCGCTTCTGCCCCTGCCCTGCGGTGGGGCCGGGCCGGCGCCGTCCCGCCCGGCCCTGCTCTGTCTGGGGGAGGCGCTTGCCCTTCTCCGGAAGCCCCGAGCCGGGCCCCGGCTGGCAGCTGGGCGCCGGGAGGCCGGGGAGTGCCCGGAGGAGGGGAAGAGGCCTTCGGGGAGAGGCCCCCACGGAGGCCGGAGGGGCCCCCCAGAAGCCCTCCAGAGACGGAGGGGCCCCCCAGAAGCCCTCCAGAGACGGAGGGGCCCCCCAGAAGCCTCCCAGAGAGCGGAGGGGCCCCTCGGAGAGCGGAGAAGCCTTTCGGCGTCCCGCAGGCCTGAGGCGAGCGACAGCGGCCGGCGGCGCGGGCTCTCGCGCGCCCCCTCCTGCCTCCTCTGCCCTCGGTGGGTGAGGGAATGCCAATCCCGGGCTTACCGAGCCCTTTCCTGCGCGCTCGCGCGGCGCTTTGCGCCCCTCTGGCGGGGAGCTGCGCTCGCTGCACCCGGCTGCGCCATGGCTGCGGTGCGACTGGAAGGACGCGGACTGCGTTCGGCGTTCCACCATGGTGAGCGGCTGTGACGGAGCGGCGCCCGACCGCCGGCCGCGGGCAGCCCCGCTCGAGCCGCTGCTGCGGGGGCCGGCGAGCGTGTGGTGAGCGCTGAGCTGTGTGCTGGGGGGTTGGGCTGGCTCTTGGGGCGCTGCCTTGCTCCTAAGGGGGCTTTGAAATGCGGTGCTCGCCCCTCGTTAACGAGCTGTTTCCTGTGGGGTGGAAATGTGCGGCTGTTGCTGCAGCCCCGTCCTGGAGAGGCTTTTTTTCCAGGGCTGGGAGCGAGAGCGGCGTCCAGGCTGGGCAGGGGAGCCGGGTCTGCTCGTCCTCCAGCTGAGCAGTGGTGGTTTGCAGGTAGCATCCGGTTGCACTTGCTGGAATGCAGAGCAGGAGAGAGTTGTGTCGTGGTTTTCCCCTGCAGATGCGGGACACGGGCGGCAAGGTGGCAGCGTGGGGGGAGTGGGGGTAACTGGGAGCCCCCGTCTGCCTCCCAGCCCCATGGCGCTGGATGCAGCTCAGATGCACCCACGCTCTGTGAGGGGGGGTTTGAGGGCCTGAAGGGTTGTCCCCGTGTCCCTGCCGGGCTTATGGTGGTATCTTGCTGCTGTGCGTGGGTCTGGGGGTGGCCGGGAAGGGTCTGGCATGCTGGGGCCATCACTGACCCTCATTTTCTCTCCCACCATAGAGCTCCTCGGCATAGCTCTCAGCCAGCTCTCGGCGGAGCTCCCCCAGCCAGCGCCTTCCCACATCAGCACCCTTTAGGTGCCTGTCCCCCCTCTCCAGGAGATCTTTGCTGGGGCACCTTGGGAGAGTGGGCAACCACTACCATGGGATGGTGGGATGGGGACAGCCACCTCCTTTGTCCCCTGTCCAGCTGGTGCCCTGACCCTCTCACTCTTCCATGCCCCCGCAGCTTCCGGAGCAAGAGGTTGTGAACGTGTTCATCGGGACGCAGGCGGTGGGGGCCATCATCGGGAAGAAGGGGCAGCACATCAAGCAGCTGGTGCGGTTTGCGGGTGCCTCCATCAAGGTGAGGAAGGCGCTGCGGGGCTGGTCCTGCGCTTCGTGCCTCAGTTTCCCCTCTGCACTGCCGAGGTCAGGGAATGGGAGTGTGCGGGGAGCAGTTTTGCTCCCCAGCTTATCACAGAACGGTTGAGGTTGGAAGGGACCTTGAAGATCATGGAGTCCCACCCCCCTGCCCTGTTCAGGGACACCTCCCCCCAGCCCAAGTTGCTCCAAGCCCCGTCCAACCTGGCCTTGAACACCTCCAGGGCTAGGGCAGCCACAGCTTCTCTGGGCAAGCTGGGCCAGTGATTCACCACCCTCGCAGTGAAAAATTTCTTCCTGTTATCTCCTCTAAATGTCCCCTCTTCCACTTTGAAGGCACTCCGCCTCGTCCTGTCACCCCATGCCCTTGTAAAAAGTCTCTCCCCAGCTCTCCTGTACCCGTTGGCATGGGCCCACCTCTCCCGCCTGTGTTTAGTAGAAGGCCAGGCCTGCAGCACCCTGGTTATGAGCCCGGCTCGGGTGGGAGGGGATGCTCCTGCATGGGGGGATTGCCCTGCGTTGTGGGGGGACATGCCACCGAGGGAAGGTCTTGCTGAAGCGGTGGCTGCACTCACGCTCCTTCTCCCCCATACTTCCCCAGATTGCACCGGCAGAAGGTCCCAAGGGCAGCGAGCGCATGGTCATCATCACAGGGCCGCCCGAGGCTCAGTTCAAGGTGCGCTGGGTGGGGGCTGTGGGTGTGGGGGACAGTAAGGGCCAAGTTGAGAGCGTCCCTGTGGTCAGCACTGTGCTGCCAGCCTGGCTTGGCCTCCCTCAGCGCCAGGGGAGCTCTTTGCTGGGTACCATGATTTTGATGCTGCTGGACGTGAGGACATTGTGAATGGACTCCTCGGTGCGGGCAAAGCCACCCACATCCCACCTGGGTTCATCTTCCATAACCTTGTCTCCTGTCCACTCGAGCGGGATGGCGGCCCCCCCCCCAAAAAATTGAGCCTCTCTCAAGGAGCGATGGAGGAAGCACAAGTTAAAAAAAACCAGAAACCTGAAATTAATTAGGGCTTGTCCGGGGTGAAAAGTTGGGAGCGGCGAGATGCTCGGTGGGGGCTCAGGGGTGGGTGGTGGTGGGAGAAACAGTGCCCTGACCCCCAACTCTTGCTTTTCCCTTCTCCTCCCCAAGATTGCACAGTGCAAGATGAGGGAAATGGTCCAGCAGGTGAAGCAGCAGGAGCAGAAACACGCTCCGGGAGCCCCGGCCTCGCAGCACAGCAAGTGATGCTCCTGTTGTGCCGCCCAGCACCGCCTGATGAATGTAACCCCACTGCCGGACAACCCCCTCCAACCTCCTCCACCACCCCCAGCAGGTCAGGGGAGCAAACCAAAGACCCGCCCAGACACACAGCCCCCCATTCCCGCGGCGCTGCGAGGATGCGCAGCTGAGGGGTACGGGGAGGGCTCTCTCCATCCCACAGCCTCCCCCTTCCTCCTCCGTCGCCTCCCGACGCTGTCCCTTTAGTTGGACTAACAGGGGCAGGTTTTGGTACCTCAGCACCTCACGCTTGTGTTTCCCTTTTAGAGATTTTGTGTGCCTTGTAAAACTGAGAGTTGGAGCATTTTTTCATTAATTTTTTTAATAAAAAAGAATGAGTTGGAAAAAACCACGTCGAGCGAGTGCGAGGCGGGAGAAGGAAAGCAATCCCAGGGGTGCTGACGTGCGGAAAGAAACTCCCCAACTCGGGGCGAGTTACAAAGCAGCATGTTTATTGCAGCGCTGGGTGCAAGGGGGATGGCTCCCAACTCGCCCAGGGGCTGGTAAAGCAAGCGTTCCTTTCTGATGCAAAGGCGTACGTATTCATTAGTGTAGGCTGGGAATAGGCACCACTCTGGTCATGATCTGTGGGTTGTTGTGGAGGAAGGCTCCCAGTCTTCCTGCCGGTGTACTTTTCCCCTTTGGCTCAAGAGTGCTGCTGTGGCTGAGCTCTGAGCCGCCAGACCGGTTCTCAGCAGATGGTTACTTCGCGCAGACAATAAGGCCCTGAATAGCCCTTCCTGTTCTCTGGATGGCTCTGGGTGGCTCTGCTCCTCTGCTGCTTCTAAGGTCGGGCTGCCCCAGTGTCATCATTGAGGAGCCTTTTGTCTATCCAGTTCTCACTTGTGGGTGTTCCTGCCCATGTCAGTGCCAGAGCTCTTCCGTAGGCTCCTTCTGCTAGCGGAGAGCCAGGGGCCGTTCCTTCAGGAGAAAGCTTGAGAAATGTTTAAAAAGAGAAAAGGGGGAAAAAAAAAAAGGGAAAGGAGGAAAAAAAAAGTGGGAAAAGAAAAAAGAGAAAAAGAAAAAAAGAGGGAAAAAGCAAAAAAGGTCAAAAGAAAAAAGGGGTAAAAGAGAATAAAGGGGGAAGCGAAAACATATTAAAAAAGAAAGGTAGAAAGGAAAAAAAACCAACCAAACCAAGCAAGGAAAGTGGGAACAGCTGCGGGGCAAGAGGAGGGACAGGAGCTGGGGGGGGGGAGGTGGCAGTGCCGGCGCTGACCCCGGGGGCTGCGACACCACGTTTTTGTCCTCTACTGCAAAGTGTTGTGTGAAAAACAACCAAGCAAAACCCACCCAACGACAACATCAAAAACCAAAGAGAAATCTCTGCAGCTCACAGGAGCCTGAGCTTGCTCTCGGTTGCTTTCTTTCCAGTGTCTTGGGGGCGTCACAGCCGAGCTGAGATTGGGGTGTGGTGGTGGTGGGAGTTTGTCCCATGGCTGTGATGGGGGGAGAAGGGGTGGGCGGGGAGTGGGGGATGTGGTGTGGGGTTTTCTTTGGGTGATGGTGTTTTTTTGCCAGGCGTCGCTTTACCCAGTGGCTCAGGGAGGTGTTGGCATCACAAAGCCTGCGCTAAAGCGGGGTGGGGGCCTTGCCGCAGTTGGTTAGCAGAGCCAAAGTGGTTATTAATGGTTCTTAAGGGCGCCCTAATTATGCCCGTGTAACTGGGAAGCTCAGATGCCCCCTAAGCACCCCCCCCGGTGCTTCTCTAGCCAGGCGAGTGCTGGGCGTCCCCCCCTGCAGGAGAGGAGCGCACCTCCAGGGTGGGTAGAAGGGCATCACCCAAGAGGGAGAGGACCAAGATGGGGCTTGGGTGTCCTTGGGGTGGCCGTGTGGCGGGGTAGGGCTGCTGGGGGCTGCCACGATGAGGGACACCCCCATGCCTTTCTCCATGGCTCCCAGAGCTGTGCTCCCTCCCTCCCTCCCACCCATCCAGTGCCACCGGAGAGGTGGTGTCCCCCCTCCCGGGGCGGGCAGGGGCTGCTGCCACCCCACCTAACACCTCAACGCACCAAACCAGCTTTCAGCAGTCACAGCCACCCGGGCGCTGCCAAGGGGGCAGCAGGGGCTCCCCACAGGGGGTTTACAGAACACAGAGAGCGTCCGTACACCGCTGACCCCTCTCCAGGGGCGGATTTTCGGGATGCTGCTTGCTCATCTCATCACTGAACGACACCCCGATTGCCCCTGCAGCACTGTGTGACCATCGCTTCGCCGCTTCTGTGCTCCGATGCTCCTCCTGGCTCCAATCCTCTTCCTGGGGGATTGTGAGGGAGCGAAAATCCACATCGCTACATCCAACTTTTTTTCAGTTAAATAAAAAAAAAAGAATAAATCACCCTCTCTCATTACCAGGTAGAGTTTCGTTCCATTAAGGCTCTTTTTATTAAAATAAATATTTAAATTATATAAAGAAATAAATACTTCTCTTTTCACACTAGATAACTCCCTGGAGACAGCAAAAAAAACCCAACAGCACTGTGCACCAGTGTCCACCAGGGCTTTATACTTTTGTGGCTCTCATGTGCCAGGCCATCGAATCCACACAGTCCAATAAAGTCGGTTGTCCCTCTCCTCCTCCTGGCTGGAGGCAGGGCACCTCTACTGTTGACCGTAGTACCTACGATTATCAGATTGGTTCCTACCTGGTCCGTAGGATCACCTACCGTAGGTTGGAGCAACCTTCTTCCTGTAAGAATCCTTTCTTCTATCGACTTCATTTTGCAACTCAAGCACCCGTACCTGTAGGGCTGAGGTAGGTTCTCCATCCCACTTCTTCATGTCTTCTGCATATTCACAGAGGCAAACCCACAGGATATCTCGCATCAGCTTTGATTTGTCTTGAGTCGGAGGGTGGTTTTTCTCTTGAGTAGGAGGGCGTTTCCTCTTAGCAGCTGCAACATGAGTCTGTACAGGGAAAGAATGGAGTTTTTCCTCCACCTTGGTTAGTTTATCAAACAGTTTATCGGTTTGCTCAACTAATCTCTGGGTCATTTGCTCTATTTTCTCAGTCAGTTTCTCAGTCATTTTCTCGGTGGTCACAGTCAGCTTTTCTATGGCTGCCACAGAGAAGGGACCAGAGAGACTGTCTTCATACTGTCGTACCTTCTTAACCCCTTCATTTACAGTTGGTGTGTCAGTATCGGATCCTCCCCAGACCATTGTTGACAATGTGTGGGAATATGTTGATGGTGCACTTTGTACAAACTTTTTGAGCAGAGATCGTTTGCATGGCATTTCATCAGGGTCTACTATCGCTTGCCCATCACTATAAATCACCTCTCGCACAGGCAGTTCTCTCAGGTACTTCATACCTTTTCCCATGTTGGTCCATTTACTTGGACGGCATTCGATATCGTCCTTGAAGGGATACCTGCGCTTTATGGCTGACACCAGTCGCCTCCAGAGACTGAGAGTGCTTGTCTTTCTCCCAATTTCTTTATCAATCCCTCCATCCTTGGCCAGGTTTCCCAATCGCCTAGCTTCTCTGCCATCTCAGTCTAGGGTATCTGCCCCGCTATCCCAGCATCGGAGCAACCAGGAGACAAGTGTTTCGCCTTCATGACGACTAAAGTCCTTCCTGATACTTCTCAGATCTTTCACGGAGAAGGATTGAACAACTCCCTCTACATCTGAGTCCTCCTGTGGGGAGGCTGCCCCAGAAGGGGCCTCTCCAGCATCTGCTCTAGAAGGACTCTGGCCTTTGTCTGTTTTCAAAGGTCTCTTTCCCTTCTGTGGTCTTGAAGGACCCTCCCCTGGATCTTGTTCAGAACTCTCCCCCAAGCTATGTGACTTGAGGTGGTCTTTGTGGTAAGGGGCAGGGGAAGGAGTTGACCTCCTCTTCCTGCTCCTGGTTACCGGGGCGGCTTGTACCGATTTTGATGGAGTTGGAGTAGTTTTGGTACTGGTTGTAGTGGCTGCAGTAGGTTGTGCCGGGAGAGGCGGCGGCGTGGCTTGTGCCGCTGCAGGGGGGGGCGCGGCTTGTGCCGGGACGGGCGGCGGAGGGGCCGGTGTTGTTGCGGTGGGGGGGGCGGCTGCCGGTGGTGCGGGTGCCGGTGCCGGTGCAGGCGGCGGCGGAGGCGCCTGTGCCGTGGCGGTGGGGGGGGCGGCTGCCGGTGGCGCCGTTGCTCCGGGGGGGGCAGCTGCCGGTGGCCCCGGTGCCGTGGGGGAGGCGGCTGCCGGTGGTGCCGTTGCTCCGGGGGGGGGCAGCTGCCGGTGGCGCCGGTGCCGTGGGGGAGGCGGCTGCCGGTGGTGCCGTTGCTCCGGGGGGGGGCAGCTGCCGGTGGCGCCGGTGCCGTGGGGGAGGCGGCTGCCGGTGGTGCCGTTGCTCCGGGGGGGGCAGCTGCCGGTGGCCCCGGTGCCGTGGGGGAGGCGGCTGCCGGTGGTGCCGTTGCTCCGGGGGGGACAGCTGCGGCCGGGCCGGGCGGGGCCGCGGTTCGCGCCGCTGCAGATCGCCGAGCGGCTGCGCGGGTCTGAGTGGCGGCAGCGCACGGTCCCCTCCAGCTCCCCCTGCACAGATGTTTCACAAGAAACCACCCCTGCACCACATTCAGGAGCATCAACAACAAAATCACGATCTTAACAAGGTACCAGTCCTTATCCTCAGAGCCCAGAAGGTTGCCATGCCCCAGCTCTGATGGGGTCACATCAGCATAATTATCAAAGGGCGAAGTAAACATTCCCCAGGTAGAAGAACCCTTTGATCCCTTTGGTCCCTTTTCTACTGAGCATAAGGCAGATGGGATGGAATACCCTGTTGGTCAGTTTTGGGTCACCTGTCCTGTCGCTCCTCCCCGCAGGTGGGACCCCACTATGCTTTTCCGCTTCCGACCCTCCAACGGGGCAAATAACAAAGCTGGTTGGCCGTGGGGGTTATAGCAATGAGTATAAGCAAGAGCCTCTCTGCATCCCATGCCTGGGCATCAGCTGTAACCATTGCTCTTATCGCTCTGAGAGAGTGAACGCTGACGGCACAATAGGCAGTTAATTTCAGTTGGTAGAAGAGGCCCAGCTAAGAAGCCAAGTTACTGAACAAAATTGGTTCTCTTTTACCTCAAACCAGGACACAGGGAGAGTTTCCTTCCATTAAGGCTCTTTTTATTAAAATAAATATTTATATTATATAAAGAAATAAATACTTCTCTTTTCACATTAGATCACTCCCTGGAGGCAGCAAAAAAAGCCAACCCCAAACCAGCCTAAAGGACAGGGGCTTTGGTGAGAAATCAAGAGATGGTAAACGCTTTCTTTCCGTGGTCGTGACAAATCCAGTTTTAGGAATCAAGGAGATGGTAGATATTCCAGAAACAGAGGAAAACTCTCTTTGAGACGGTAGTTCAGCACGTTGTCCTTGGGAAGGTAAGGTGGGCAAACACAACTGTAACCACCACCACAGATGTTTCCCATTTGTCTGTAACGTGGTCGCGTGCGCTGCGAGGCGCGAGCGTGCGGCTCAGCCATGGAAGTTGACGATGTTCCTTCTTCACTCTGCCCTTAACGAGGTCACACCCACCTTTCTGGCTTTTGCTTAAGGTGCGTTAGCTAATTTCAAAGAGAGTTACTGTCTCCAAAATAAGGGGGGGTGGGGGGTGGTGGTGGGGAAATAAACTGTCTTAACCACTACTTCATAACTTGAAGAGGAAAACTTGTGTACCAAAACCCCAGAGTTACTGTCTCCAAAATAAGGGAGGTGGGGGGAATAAACCATCTTAACTTCTCCTTCATAAGCTAAAGAGGAAAACTTGTGTACCAAAACCCCAGAGTTACTGTCTCCAAAATAAGGGAGGTGGGGGGAATAAACCATCTTAACTTCTACTTCATAACCTAAAGAGGAAAATTCGTCTAAGAAATGTAACTAAAGGTCTAAGAAAACTAACTAAAGGCCTAAGAAAAGTAACTAAGGTCGAAGAAACGTAATCAAAATAAGAACTCTAAGAGTCCACGTGTCACAGCAGCTGTTGGTGGATTATCTCCCACACCATCTTCTTCCGGAAGTATGGCATGTGAGTCTGAAAAGAGAAGAGAAAGAAAAGAGAAATTAAATAATGACGTCACGGTAGAAAGAGGCGGCAAACAGGCATAAACGCCCAGCGGAGTCCTTAATAGGAAGTTCCCTTTAGGAACTGTCAACCGTTTGGGTATAACACCCCACGCGGTTCCTAAGAGGGTGACACGACAACCCGACAAAACCAGATTGACTTGACCGCGCGACAGCTTACAAGCACGCTAATAAAAGACCCGTCTAAAACGAAATCAATAAAAAGAAGCGGTGTCTTGACTGGTCAAAGGGTAGAAGCCATTTCTCCAAAAGATACCGAGCCCAGATATGCCAAACCCGCTGGCGGCAGTATCTTGCCCAAGAGGAATCTCACCGGCAGCAGCTCCCAAAGGCGGGGATGGAGAACCACAGCTCTGCCCTGCCCAGGCCACTTGGAGGTTCTGATCCCAGCAACTACGCACCGAAACGGGGTACGAAACCTCAGCCCCTGCCCCGGACACAATGAAGAGCTGCTGCCTAACCTCCCTGGCTCCTGTCCCTGGGCGAGAGGGGCTTGGAGGGGTTTATGACCTTCACTCACCTGGCTAAAGTTGAACGGTTTCTCTCTGGCGATGTAATCTGCGTATTTACACATAAAGACGCCGCAGTCGCTTCCATTCAGCTGCTGAGGGATCTCCTAAGGAATGCAAAGAAGATGGAGGATTTCCCTCTGTCTCAAAAGAAAAGCAACTTGGAAGCAGCGCACATTACCCACACCGACACTGCGCTCACCGCACACTCCTGACCCTACTTGCCTAATCCCCAATACCCACTCCCGCCCACGAGGAACAGACCCAGTTCACTGCTCACCATCCCTCCCCTCTGCCTCCCGGACTCGGACACTACGATCCAAATTTTTGGCAGGCCCAGAAGGCGCAGCAGCCCTCCCCCCTGCGAGGTGTCTCAAGGTTCGCACCGCCTCTTTCTTAAGTGACCTTTCTTAAATCCGGTCTTTAGGGACTGCTTTTTACTATCAACTCCTCGAGAAACATCAGCTCAACCCTTTCTTTGCCACGGGCCAGGATCTGGGCCCCAAAGCAGCACTTACAGTTCCCATTTCAAACCCAAGGGGTGCTCACGTACACGTGGCTCCATGCTGTGAAGAGTCCACTCTGAAACATCCAGCTCCAGCTGTCTTTTTTCCCAGCTTTCTTTTTGCAGGTATTGGCTGGTTAAAACAAAAGGGAAAAAAAAAATCCCTTTTCATCTCTGTAATTTAGGCCAACAACAAAATAAAGCGGCTGAAGGATCACAGGAAGACGGACGGCAGGACGGTAAAATGTCAGAGGATCCTCACCGCAGCTGATTTAAGGCTGATTTTGAGGAAAAATCCCAATCTGAAACTTACAAACACAGGGAGAGGCTGTGAGCTAATGGTCAAGAACGAGGCCAACGACTCCATTGCTTCGGAGAGGTCAAAAAGCCCCAAATCACATGTTATCAGAGCACAAAGAGACAAACCAAGCAAGGAACTGTAATGCCGTAATTCCACCGGGTGCCTTGATCCCACATCCTGGGCTCCGACTAACAAAGTCGGCACACGTGTGCCACGGGGCTATGGCGTATTTGGCTGTGCCTCTCACGGGAAGGTGGCAGAATCCAGGCACCCCAGACCCTGGGTGCAGGGGACACTGTGACAGCAGATAAGCAGTCGATGCCAGACAAGTCGCAGCAAGCAACTCCAAGATTCCTGCTTGGTTATCTACAAGCCACGTGAAAACTGGCAGTCGCCTTACAGGGACTAAATCTAAAACCCCTCTCCTCATTCACACCAGAAAAGCAGTGACGGAGCGGTTACTTACAGCAAAGTCTGACAAATCTTGTCCCCTTTCTGCCCAAGCAAGTCCAAGTACGTGATGGTGTTCTTCCTCAGATCTATGACCTGTTATTAAAAGGTGACCGTTAGGCAAAGCACAACCTTGTGCCGCACACCCCCCAACACCTACATGACTTCTCTTGCCAGTTTTTGCTCCCCGTCCAATTGTAAAGAAAAAGCCTGTGGGACTCACGGCTAGTGTCCAGTGTGCTTGCAAGTTCACAGGCACAAAGATGATGTCCTGCTTGAAGACATCCACACTTCTGGTCCATCTTCTTACTGCTTCGTAGCCCCCAGATGTTAGTTTGGCATAAAAGAAAGTACTGAACGCGTGGACCGCTGGATAGCCTTCCTTCTTGCCTCTTTCCATCAGCAGACCCATGTAGAAATTAACCACCTGTACCATAAAGAGGAAACGTGAGGTGTAAACATATGACGCTGCCTTCCCCAACCAAAAATACAGCACCACGTCTTTTCTGGCCACCCTTAAGCATGCAGCGGAGAGAACTCCAGCCTCAGCTGTCAGCTTTTGTTCCCAGGATTTCACACGGGGCTACATCAGCAGTTTGATCAAAACACCTGCCACCCACGCCAATAACCCGGACGAACTCCTGGAAGCTGCGTCATACAAGAAGTAACGGAACTTCCCGAAACGCTCGACCCTTCAACACCTCAAATAAGAAGTGTACAGAGATTTCTAGGCTCTGCAGCGGAGGTCGTCAAAGAACGTTGACGCGACTTCTGTACAGGGCGGAGGGGTATTTTTCAATAAAGGCTGAGTGAGACTAGCCCTGTGCTGCAGCTGGTTTTACCTCATCGTTTAGCCAGCAAAGGTTCCTGAGCGTGTGGATGTCTTCGCGAGTGACCTTTAGTTTGAAGGCACTGCTCATGATCTCATCTGGCTCACCTCTGCCAAATGCGGCACTGACCTCTCTCTCCATGGCCTGAAAGGAACAATTCAATGGGGAAGGACTTGTGAAACAGCGCATGGAGCACGCTGACCTGGGGGTAGCTTTCCACTGAAACACGGCCTGTAAATTCAGCTCAGGTGACAGAGCAACTGCCTCCGACGGTTTCTTGGCTAAGTCAGCGATAGCGCTTTTGCCTTGCTTGGTTGGCTTCAGCATCCCAACTTTGAACTTCACAGCCCAGGCTTGCTGCCATTTCTTTTCACCAAGGACGTTGGGATAAAACCCGTAAACTCAGCAAACACGCTCAAGCAGCTGAAAATGGAACACAACTCTGGCAACCCCCTTTCCCAGGTGCTGCCGCGGCCCTCGCAATACCCAGGTTTAAGCCAATCCCAGCGGGCATCCTCCGTACCGAGGCAGCTAAGTCAGGAGCCTGAAAGAACGTGAAGGTGGGGGACTTCAAAGGGAACGGCAAAGGGGGAAACTGAGGCAGCCGTCCCGCTAACAGAAGGCCCACAAACCCTTAGGGCAGCACAACTGAAGGAGCGCGGGGAGCACACAAAATCCTTCAAAGCAGCTTTAGTGCTGACCCTCGCACTGTGAAGCCACAACCACAGCCACTCGCTAACAGGTTCAATGCAAGTTCTTCAGATTTCAAAGCGCCTTAAGAACCACCGAGAAGAAGAGGACTTCCTTGCAGCTCTGCCACAACCTTCTCTTTTGTCTCACAGACTGTCGCCTACGGTACCTCTGTGAGCGGAGGAAAGCGTTCCGCTGTTTTTCCCAATCTTGGCACTTTCTTTTCCTCCACATCGAGGCTGGCTGACTTTTTGGACGGAACAGGTGTAGGGTGTCCTCGGAATAAGGCATCTTCTAAGATTTCTGTGCCACGCTGCCTCTGTTAGACAAACGGACGTTAAGCTAGCAATCAAGCACAGATTTGTTTCCTTGGGGACAGGACAGAAAATCTTGCTTATATAGAAAACTGGAAGGGTTTTTGTACACCCATGCAACCAGCAAACTCCAAAGTTACTTCTTCTTGACGACTGCATTCCAACTGTGCACCCATGGAGTGCTGCACTCGGAGGCAAGAGAGGCAGAAAGCTCCTTTGCCTTGGGCTAGCGTTAAGAACCCCAGCAAAGCCTCCACGTGTAGGTATCAAGTTGAGATTGAGACTACTATTTCTGATTACCATGACTAAAATTTTATTTTTGACCTCAACCCTGACCAGAGGTGAAAGTCAAAGAGACGTACTTCCTATCCCAGCAAACAAGATAAGACTAAAGACACCCCAGTCCAGCTTTGCAGGTCAACCAAGTCTGTGCGCTAAAGATTTTGAGGCTATACCCAACACGTGAAAGGGGAAGAATCAAAACCGTATAGTGTAGTGTGCTCCTAATAGTCCAGAAACAAAATTAACGGCAGCGGAAAACACTTGGCGATAGCGCTACTCATCAAATAACGCTCCCGCTTTCCCGGGGAAAAACAACCTGGGCAAATACAGATATTGTTGAGGAAGTCATGTGAAGAGTGCTGAAGTTTCTCATCACAAAGAGCTCTATTTTCCTTGGGAATAACACAAGCTTACCCCTGCGATGGTTTCTTTCACTGCTCCTTCCTCTTCCGCAGAGTTTTCTTCTGGTGTGCAGTACCTGCCAGGAGAGGGAGAGAGAGAAGCGAGCTCTATATCCGTCCTGTCCCATGGAATTCTCAAGAATTCACCCTCTGGACAAGAAAGGCTTTTGCAAGGCTAAATACAGCACTAGTTTTTAAAGCGGGGAGAAGAATAGGGACAGAATTAGCTACAAAACAGGACTGCTGCAACTGAACCTCCCTCTGCTCCCATCTACGCTTTCTCCTCTCTCATGTAAGGGCAGGTCACTGCAGAAAGATGCGTGCATCTTACCGCCGTACAAAATCTCTCCCTGTAGCTGCACCTACTGCCCCCAAAAACCTGTTTCCATAAAGACCGCAAAGCCGTCGCAACTCACAGTCCTGCCAGCTCAGACAGCCAATACCAATGAGGCCGCTGGCCTCTCAAACCCAACTGCACGCTGCCTTTTTCCCCCTCCTAGGCAAACCCCAGGCATCCTTTGGGACTTACAAAGTCCCCAAAACTGCCTCAAGTCCCACCAGGCTTTACAAGCTCTCTAATCCTTCTGCTTAGGATGCGGGTTTCCAAGTGAAAGAAGTGAAATGTCAGCTCATTGATGGCTCGGCAGAACGACTCACAAACAAAAACGGATTCTGCACAACCAAGGACAACTTGGGACGGCCACCACCCGCACCCTTACTGGCTTTCTTCCCACAGCAAACACCACACCAGCACAACCCTCTTTGTCACGCAGCACGGCTCTCGCTTGTGTTGGAGATGCAACTGGCTTGCAAGCAATTCCGGAGCCGCAAGCTAGCTGCTTCTCTTTCACAGCACTGAGACGATCAAAGACCGTTGGTCATCTTCGAGACTCTACCAGCGGCTGAAAGAGATACACGCGCAGAGCCAAAAGGAACAAGAAGCATCATTAGAAGAGACTCTACCTGATCGTATCACCTCTCTGCGACCGCTGCGGGCAGCAAACATCTATACATTCGACACCTGCACAGAAAAGCAGTAGTAAGAAAACAAGAAGTCGACTTTCAATCACCATCAGATGTACACAGCTCTCCATTTCTGAGTGATAAATAAAAAAAAAGGAAAAACTTTGAAGGATGACGGTATGGTCAGGAAGTTCGAATTCTGGCAAGCACTTTGAACTCGGAACGTCATCTGCGAGTGTGTAAGAAATGCCCTATTCGGATTTGACGTCTACCTACAAAGTGGAACGGATTGGAATCATGGGGATACTCACCGGTCCTGAGTGTTGCACGTGGATAGACGTCTCCTCCGTATTTTGGTTCTTCCCGGTGACTCACAGTCGCCACTGGTTCCTTGGAGGAGGCTTGAACACTTTGGGGCAGGAAACAAACAACAGAGGAGAATCACAATTTTTATACGGGGGGCATTTGTTATCAGTGCGTACCAATTCACGCTGGCTTTTGGGGTTTTTCTTTAAGAAGAACAAAATATTCTTTGCACATCCGACAAATATCTGCATTAACCTGAGGAGGCCACTTTACTCTGTGGGACAAGACAGCGTTCATTTCAACCAGCCCTGACCAATTCTGCTCAATCTATTTGTTAAAGGTTATGCTGACGCTGAGAATGGCAATGTCCACAACATCCATACTGCTGGGACATTTTACTTCAGACCTGCCCTGCTCTGACCTCAGGGACTATATGCTCAGTAGCGGTTGGAGTGCATTAGACACCTTCCCCAGGAACTTCTCTGGTTTAGCTTCCTCTGAAAGGAATCTCTTTCTCAGGCTCCAGATCTGCTCCAAAATATGAGCCAAACCACAATAAGCAACGACTGGCAGATGAGACGCCGACAGCAGAGTCTTGACCTGCTCTCAAATGCAGTGCGCTTAAACTCAGCGCACCCAAAATTACATGAGAAACTCTCTTCTGTATCATTTTCATGGTATGGATTTTCATCTGCAGTGGCGGATTCTGGCGCAGCGCACTCCTTAACTGGTGGCCTCAGTGGTAAGAAGCTGTCTGGAGCAGCTTTGATGCTCTGTTTGCCCTTCCGGCTTGTGCTCAAAACATCAACGGCAAAAGAAACGGTATCAAGAGAACATTCCAATGTGCACCTCCACCACCACCTGCTTTGTCAAGCACGTACACCGATGACGATGGAGACAGACACGAGATGTTTATGACTTTCAGATGAAGACCTGCTGTCTTCAACTGGCTAATGGGGAAGTAGAGAGAAGTAAAAGTGAAAATCACAACAACTGCCTTCAAGATACGCTGTTGATTGTGTCCTCAGCCTCCTCTCAAGTTCAACGCTTCCTCTTACCGCAGACCTTTAATCTCTAGCTAATCTCCTGTGTCAATTAAGTAGCTGGATTTAAAGAAAAAGTTTAATATTGGTTCTTCGGGGGGGAAGCAGCTGACGACCTCCCTTACCATAGGCAGTAAACCTTTCGGGGAAGAAGTCAAAGAAAACGGAAGGATTTTTACCTCAGACGGGGAATTGTCTTGTCAGGACGAGAGAGTGGTTCCTTAGTCAAGCGAGCATGGGTCCCACACGGCATTTGACCTACGAGAGAAGAGCGTAAGGCATGGGTAAGTATAAAAGGAAACTGAAGAGGTTTATGAGTTTACAGTAACGAGCTTCACCAAAGATAAATTGTCATTTTCTCTCTCACATCATCATATGATTTGTGTTATGTCACTTTAGGACATTTTCAGGTTTTCACACCGGCAACTGCAGCAAGTTGCGCGCACAAGGTATTGCCAGCCGAAACCTGAAATACAAAAGGCTCCTCAGGATCTACTACCTAAAAGGACCATTGAAAACAATTTGCTTCTGGCAAGCTAACAGTGGACCTATCAGAACGGAAGGACTGCATCCAAGGCAGCTCTGGTACCGAGACGACCAGATCGACGCCCGGCTCCACTCCAGAAGCAATGCAAGGATGCGGGTAAGAAACAGAGGTCACGCTCAAGTATTCCCAGATGCTGCCTCGTCCCGTGCCTGCCATAATCCCTACAGAACCCTAGGGGTAGACTTGGACAGTACACAAGGTAGGGTGAAAATGAAACAAGTCGTATAACTTGATGTCAGCCTTACCAATTTGCAGCACGGCTACCTCGAGTGACGAAAATCGTGGTCTTTTAGTGGAAGGCTCTAAAGAAGTGGACCCAGGCTTAAAAGAAAACAACAAAAAAGCACCAGCGTGAGTGTAACCTGAATGTGAATCCCAGCAAACACACTTCCTGAGGCTTAGTCAGCTCTACTATGACTTGGGGACCATGACTTGCTGGTTCAGATTGCAGAAGGCGGCAAATCTTGGCAGGACCTTTGACAGGTACGCTTTAAATTTTGAATACAGGCTCTCATATGTGCAGCAATTAAAAGAATACAGTCTTGTCACTGAGTTATCACTCAGTCGGCTTCTAAACATTCCAAAGGGTGATAGTTCGGCCCTTGAGAAATATATTTTGTACAAATAAGAGTTAACGACTCTCTCAGGAACGAAGAACTAGAGCCCGACAGTCTCTTAGCCCTCTAATCCCATGGGGCAATAAGAAAAACTGCACTACACCTTTGAACCAAACTAGGCAGTCAAGGTGGCTCATTTTTACAGAGCCAAAGTCCTACAGGAACGCTCTCCTGGACTGGTGGATATTGAGCAGAAAGTGGTTTATCCAGAGCAAGTATGCAGTTTTTCTTGTCAGGTAGTGTATATTGATTCCTTAACCACAAGCTTGAGAAAGAGAATAACAGTTTGCAAACACACTAAAACTATAAACTTGAACCATTCTCAAGTATCTGGAAGACAACAAACAGTTTGCTCCTCCCGCAGCTGCCAGTGCCGGAGCAGAGGACGCAGGCTTGAGTAAGGCAAACCCAGCCCACATTAGAGCTGCCTGCTAGAAATGCAAAAGAACCACCTACTGCTGTACAGGCTCAGAGCAGGCTCAACCTCAAGATGCAGTAGGGAGAGCCGCTTGCTCTCGCACCTTGCACAGACCCTAACATTTCAAAGCCCTCGCTAACCTCTTCCGCAGACTCTGTGCCGGCAGCATCTTCGCTGACGGAAGCCGCCGGGCGTTTGGTTGCCTTGGTCGGCAACTGCAGCACTGCAGAAACTTCAACTTTCTCTTTCTGCTCAGAGATGGAAGAATCTAAAAAACAAAGACAGGCCGTATAAGAACAGGCTAGAAAACCAACAGAGGTACATTGCGAATACAGCCAGGAGGGAGCACACAGCTTGGATTTAAGATACTCTTTCTGCTGACAGGCGCGGGCTCAGCGCCAGAGACCTGGGCTATCTCCTGCTGGCAGTAAAAGTATTGGGCCCTGCCACAGTCACCGCAGAGAACGTCCGTCATCTATAGGGCTAAGCCCTACCGGACACCCTCAAGCCATTGGCTATAGGCATAGAGAGCCACAAGGCAAGAAGCCAACAGCTTGAAAAGCCACCGTTTCAGGAACAATGCCAGAGCACAAAAGCCAGACTTTTCCAAGGGACACGAAACCTCAGAAAAATCGGGCATATTCAGTACTTGTGTAATGTGCGATACCTGATTTTTGCTTTTTCGGCGGAGTCTCGTCATCATCATCATCCACAACTATGCAAACGCTGAGGAAAGAACACACACAACAGTGTTTTGCAACCCTAGGGAAGCTCCCAGCAGGCTGACTTCCCTTCACAGGGCCCAAACTTCCCAAGTTACTTTTCCTATCCCGAAGGTCTCCCCCTCCAAGCGCCCCCGGGATCATCTCAGGCACATACACCTAACTGCAGCCCTCCTCAACACCCCCCAACCTCTCCCAGCCAACGACCGCTCGCAGAGAGCTAATGATCCCGCTGCAGCACATTAGGCCTCTTTGGCTCATTCCGTTAATGCTTCCCAACATTTTACCTTTCTTCCTATCGCCAACAAATTAAGTTCGTTTCGGAAATCCCTACACTGAGTTGCAAAGAAAAGTCTAAGGAGGACAGGACATAAAAGGTGGGAAAGCAACTCGGGCATACACCCACTTCAATCACTTTGTCCTTTGGGAATGGAGCACACAGGTTGGTCCGAGGTGGGTTTTTTCCTCTCTTTGCCCCCCCAAATGTCAGGACAGCCGGATCCTTTGAAGAACTCTTTGGTCTTTCTTACACAAAGGAATTTCTCTTGAACTGTTATGCCCCCGACCCCTGCTGATAGCATTGCTTCTGGCCGGGGAGATGGGGGGGAGTGGGCGCCGGGGCGATGCCCGGGGGCGGCCCTGAGGCGGCGGGGCGGCTCGCTGCCCTGGGGGGCGGCCTCTTGCGCGGCGGCGGGGCCGGGGGCGGCGAGGAGGGCGCCGAGGGCCCCCCGCAGCCATTAGTGGAGGGGAGGCTGAGGGGGGAGAGAGGGGCGGGGCGGGGCGGGGCGGGGCGGGGCGGTGGATGCGCGCGCGCAGGCGCGCCGCCGTCTGTGCTCTGCCTGAGGGAGCCGTTAGCGGCCGCCCGGCCCGCTTCTGCCCCTGCCCTGCGGTGGGGCCGGGCCGGCGCCGTCCCGCCCGGCCCTGCTCTGTCTGGGGGAGGCGCTTGCCCTTCTCCGGAAGCCCCGAGCCGGGCCCCGGCTGGCAGCTGGGCGCCGGGAGGCCGGGGAGTGCCCGGAGGAGGGGAAGAGGCCTTCGGGGAGAGGCCCCCACGGAGGCCGGAGGGGCCCCCCAGAAGCCCTCCAGAGACGGAGGGGCCCCCCAGAAGCCTCCCAGAGAGCGGAGGGGCCCCTCGGAGAGCGGAGAAGCCTTTCGGCGTCCCGCAGGCCTGAGGCGAGCGACAGCGGCCGGCGGCGCGGGCTCTCGCGCGCCCCCTCCTGCCTCCTCTGCCCGCGGTGGGTGAGGGAATGCCAATCCCGGGCTTACCGAGCCCTTTCCTCCGCGCTCGCACGGCGCTTTGCGCCCCTCTGGCGGGGAGCTGCGCTCGCTGCACCCGGCTGCGCCATGGCTGCGGTGCGACTGGAAGGACGCGGACTGCGTTCGGCGTTCCACCATGGTGAGCGGCTGTGACGGAGCGGCGCCCGACCGCCGGCCGCGGGCAGCCCCGCTCGAGCCGCTGCTGCGGGGGCCGGCGAGCGTGTGGTGAGCGCTGAGCTGTGTGCTGGGGGGTTGGGCTGGCTCTTGGGGCGCTGCCTTGCTCCTAAGGGGGCTTTGAAATGCGGTGCTCGCCCCTCGTTAACGAGCTGTTTCCTGTGGGGTGGAAATGTGCGGCTGTTGCTGCAGCCCCGTCCTGGAGAGGCTTTTTTTCCAGGGCTGGGAGCGAGAGCGGCGTCCAGGCTGGGCAGGGGAGCCGGGTCTGCTCGTCCTCCAGCTGAGCAGTGGTGGTTTGCAGGTAGCATCCGGTTGCACTTGCTGGAATGCAGAGCAGGAGAGAGTTGTGTCGTGGTTTTCCCCTGCAGATGCGGGACACGGGCGGCAAGGTGGCAGCGTGGGGGGAGTGGGGGTAACTGGGAGCCCCCGTCTGCCTCCCAGCCCCATGGCGCTGGATGCAGCTCAGATGCACCCACGCTCTGTGAGGGGGGGTTTGAGGGCCTGAAGGGTTGTCCCCGTGTCCCTGCCGGGCTTATGGTGGTATCTTGCTGCTGTGCGTGGGTCTGGGGGTGGCCGGGAAGGGTCTGGCATGCTGGGGCCATCACTGACCCTCATTTTCTCTCCCACCATAGAGCTCCTCGGCATAGCTCTCAGCCAGCTCTCGGCGGAGCTCCCCCAGCCAGCGCCTTCCCACATCAGCACCCTTTAGGTGCCTGTCCCCCCTCTCCAGGAGATCTTTGCTGGGGCACCTTGGGAGAGTGGGCAACCACTACCATGGGATGGTGGGATGGGGACAGCCACCTCCTTTGTCCCCTGTCCAGCTGGTGCCCTGACCCTCTCACTCTTCCATGCCCCCGCAGCTTCCGGAGCAAGAGGTTGTGAACGTGTTCATCGGGACGCAGGCGGTGGGGGCCATCATCGGGAAGAAGGGGCAGCACATCAAGCAGCTGGTGCGGTTTGCGGGTGCCTCCATGAAGGTGAGGAAGGCGCTGCGGGGCTGGTCCTGCGCTTCGTGCCTCAGTTTCCCCTCTGCACTGCCGAGGTCAGGGAATGGGAGTGTGCGGGGAGCAGTTTTGCTCCCCAACTTATCACAGAACGGTTGAGGTTGGAAGGGACCTTGAAGATCATGGAGTCCCACCCCCCTGCCCTGTTCAGGGACACCTCCCCCCAGCCCAGGTTGCTCCAAGCCCCGTCCAACCTGGCCTTGAACACCTCCAGGGCTAGGGCAGCCACAGCTTCTCTGGGCAAGCTGGGCCAGTGATTCACCACCCTCGCAGTGAAAAATTTCTTCCTGTTATCTCCTCTAAATGTCCCCTCTTCCACTTTGAAGGCACTCCGCCTCGTCCTGTCACCCCATGCCCTTGTAAAAAGTCTCTCCCCAGCTCTCCTGTACCCGTTGGCATGGGCCCACCTCTCCCGCCTGTGTTTAGTAGAAGGCCAGGCCTGCAGCACCCTGGTTAGGAGCCCGGCTCGGGTGGGAGGGGATGCTCCTGCATGGGGGGATTGCCCTGCGTTGTGGGGGGACATGCCACCGAGGGAAGGTCTTGCTGAAGCGGTGGCTGCACTCACGCTCCTTCTCCCCCATACTTCCCCAGATTGCACCGGCAGAAGGTCCCAAGGGCAGCGAGCGCATGGTCATCATCACAGGGCCGCCCGAGGCTCAGTTCAAGGTGCGCTGGGTGGGGGCTGTGGGTGTGGGGGACAGTAAGGGCCAAGTTGAGAGCGTCCCTGTGGTCAGCACTGTGCTGCCAGCCTGGCTTGGCCTCCCTCAGCGCCAGGGGAGCTCTTTGCTGGGTACCATGATTTTGATGCTGCTGGACGTGAGGACATTGTGAATGGACTCCTCGGTGCGGGCAAAGCCACCCGCATCCCACCTGGGTTCATCTTCCATAACCTTGTCTCCTGTCCACTCGAGCGGGATGGCGGCCCCCCCCCCCAAAAAATTGAGCCTCTCTCAAGGAGCGATGGAGGAAGCACAAGTTAAAAAAAACCAGAAACCTGAAATTAATTAGGGCTTGTCCGGGGTGAAAAGTTGGGAGCGGCGAGATGCTCGGTGGGGGCTCAGGGGTGGGTGGTGGTGGGAGAAACAGTGCCCTGACCCCCAACTCTTGCTTTTCCCTTCTCCTCCCCAAGACTGCACAGTGCAAGATGAGGGAAATGGTCCAGCAGGTGAAGCAGCAGGAGCAGAAACACGCTCCGGGAGCCCCGGCCTCGCAGCACAGCAAGTGATGCTCCTGTCGTGCCGCCCAGCACCGCCTGATGAATGTAACCCCACTGCCGGACAACCCCCTCCAACCTCCTCCACCACCCCCAGCAGGTCAGGGGAGCAAACCAAAGACCCGCCCAGACACACAGCCCCCCATTCCCGCGGCGCTGCGAGGATGCGCAGCTGAGGGGTACGGGGAGGGCTCTCTCCATCCCACAGCCTCCCCCTTCCTCCTCCGTCGCCTCCCGACGCTGTCCCTTTAGTTGGACTAACAGGGGCAGGTTTTGGTACCTCAGCACCTCACGCTTGTGTTTCCCTTTTAGAGATTTTGTGTGCCTTGTAAAACTGAGAGTTGGAGCATTTTTTCATTAATTTTTTTAATAAAAAAGACTGAGTTGGAAAAAACCATGTCGAGCGAGTGCGAGGCGGGAGAAGGAAAGCAATCCCAGGGGTGCTGACGTGCGGAAAGAAACTCCCCAACTCGGGCGAGTTACAAAGCAGCATGTTTATTGCAGCGCTGGGTGCAAGGGGGATGGCTCCCAACTCGCCCAGGGGCTGGTAAAGCAAGCGTTCCTTTCTGATGCAAAGGCGTACGTATTCATTAGTGTAGGCTGGGAATAGGCACCACTCTGGTCATGATCTGTGGGTTGTTGTGGAGGAAGGCTCCCAGTCTTCCTGCCGGTGTACTTTTCCCCTTTGGCTCAAGAGTGCTGCTGTGGCTGAGCTCTGAGCCGCCAGACCGGTTCTCAGCAGATGGTTACTTCGCGCAGACAATAAGGCCCTGAATAGCCCTTCCTGTTCTCTGGATGGCTCTGGGTGGCTCTGCTCCTCTGCTGCTTCTAAGGTCGGGCTGCCCCAGTGTCATCATTGAGGAGCCTTTTGTCTATCCAGTTCTCACTTGTGGGTGTTCCTGCCCATGTCAGTGCCAGAGCTCTTCCGTAGGCTCCTTCTGCTAGTGGAGAGCCAGGGGCCGTTCCTTCAGGAGAAAGCTTGAGAAATGTTTAAAAAGAGAAAAGGGGGGAAAAAAAAAAGGGAAAGGAGGAAAAAAAAAGTGGGAAAAGAAAAAAGAGAAAAAGAAAAAAAGGGGGAAAAAGCAAAAAAGGTCAAAAGAAAAAAGGGGTAAAAGAGAATAAAGGGGGAAGCGAAAACGTATTAAAAAAGAAAGGTAGAAAGGAAAAAAAACCAACCAAACCAAGCAAGGAAAGTGGGAACAGCTGCAGGGCAAGAGGAGGGACAGGAGCTGGGGGGGGGAGGTGGCAGTGCCGGCGCTGACCCCGGGGGCTGCGACACCACGTTTTTGTCCTCTACTGCAAAGTGTTGTGTGAAAAACAACCAAGCAAAACCCACCCAACGACAACATCAAAAACCAAAGAGAAATCTCTGCAGCTCACAGGAGCCTGAGCTTGCTCTCGGTTGCTTTCTTTCCAGTGTCTTGGGGGCGTCACAGCCGAGCTGAGATTGGGGTGTGGTGGTGGTGGGAGTTTGTCCCATGGCTGTGATGGGGGGAGAAGGGGTGGGCGGGGAGTGGGGGATGTGGTGTGGGGTTTTCTTTGGGTGATGGTGTTTTTTTGCCAGGCATCGCTTTACCCAGTGGCTCAGGGAGGTGTTGGCATCACAAAGCCTGCGCTAAAGCGGGGTGGGGGCCTCGCCGCAGTTGGTTAGCGGTGATGGTGCACCATGTTGATGGTGCACTTTGTACAAACTTTTTGAGCAGAGATCGTTTGCATGGCATTTCATCAGGGTCTACTGTCGCTTGCCCATCACTATAAATCACCTCTCGCACAGGCAGTTCTCTCAGGTACTTCATACCTTTTCCCATGTTGGTCCATTCACTTGGACGGCATTCGATATCGTCCTTGAAGGGATACCTGCGCTTTATGGCTGACACCAGTCGCCTCCAGAGACTGAGAGTGCTTGTCTTTCTCCCAATTTCTTTATCAATCCCCCCATCCTTGGCCAGGTTTCCCAATTGCCTAGCTTCTCTGCCATCTCAGTCTAGGGTATCTGCCCCGCTATCCCAGCATCGGAGCAACCAGGAGACAAGTGTTTCGCCTTCATGACGACTAAAGTCCTTCCTGATACTTCTCAGATCTTTCACGGAGAAGGATTGAACAACTCCCTCTACATCTGAGTCCTCCTGTGGGGAGGCTGCCCCAGAAGGGGCCTCTCCAGCATCTGCTCTAGAAGGACTCTGGCCTTTGTCTGTTTTCAAAGGTCTCTTTCCCTTCTGTGGTCTTGAAGGACCCTCCCCTGGATCTTGTTCAGAACTCTCCCCCAAGCTATGTGACTTGAGGTGGTCTTTGTGGTAAGGGGCAGGGGAAGGAGTTGACCTCCTCTTCCTGCTCCTGGTTCCCGGGGCGGCTTGTACCGATTTTGATGGAGTTGGAGTAGTTTTGGTACTGGTTGTAGTGGCTGCAGTAGGTTGTGCCGGGAGAGGCGGCGGCGTGGCTTGTGCCGCTGCAGGGGGGGGGCGCGGCTTGTGCCGGGACGGGCGGCGGAGGGGCCGGTGTTGTTGCGGTGGGGGGGGCGGCTGCCGGTGGTGCGGGTGCCGGTGCCGGTGCAGGCGGCGGCGGAGGCGCCTGTGCCGTGGCGGTGGGGGGGGCGGCTGCCGGTGGCCCCGGTGCCGTGGGGGAGGCGGCTGCCGGTGGTGCCGTTGCTCCGGGGGGGGCAGCTGCGGCCGGGCCGGGCGGGGCCGCGGTTCGCGCCGCTGCAGATCGCCGAGCGGCTGCGCGGGTCTGAGTGGCGGCAGCGCACGGTACCCTACGGCTCCCCCTGCACAGATGTTTCACAAGAAACCACCCCTGCACCACATTCAGGAGCATCAACAACAAAATCACGATCTTAACAAGGTACCAGTCCTTATCCTCAGAGCCCAGAAGGTTGCCATGCCCCAGCTCTGATGGGGTCACATCAGCATAATTATCAAAGGGCGAAGTAAACATTCCCCAGGTAGAAGAACCCTTTGATCCCTTTGGTCCCTTTTCTACTGAGCATAAGGCAGATGGGATGGAATACCCTGTTGGTCAGTTTTGGGTCACCTGTCCTGTCGCTCCTCCCCGCAGGTGGGACCCCACTATGCTTTTCCACTTCCAACCCTCCAACGGGGCAAATAACAAAGCTGGTTGGCCGTGGGGGTTATAGCAATAAGTATAAGCAAGAGCCTCTCTGCATCCCATGCCTGGGCATCAGCTGTAAACATTGCTCTTATCGCTCTGAGAGAGTGAACGCTGACGGCACAATAGGCAGTTAATTTCAGTTGGTAGAAGAGGCCCAGCTAAGAAGCCAAGTTACTGAACAAAATTGGTTCTCTTTTACCTCAAACCAGGACACAGGGAGAGTTTCCTTCCATTAAGGCTCTTTTTATTAAAATAAATATTTATATTATATAAAGAAATAAATACTTCTCTTTTCACATTAGATAACTCCCTGGAGGCAGCAAAACAAGCCAACCCCAAACCAGCCCAAAGGACAGGGGCTTTGGTGAGAAATCAAGAGATGGTAAACGCTTTCTTTCCGTGGTCGTGACAAATCCAGTTTTAGGAATCAAGGAGATGGTAGATATTCCAGAAACAGAGGAAAACTCTCTTTGAGGAGACGGTAGTTCAGCACGTTGTCCTTGGGAAGGTAAGTTGGGCAAACACGACTGTAACCACCACCACAGATGTTTCCCATTTGTCTGTAACGTGGTCGCGTGCTCTGTGAGGCGCGAGCGTGCGGCTCAGCCATGGAAGTTGACGATGTTCCTTCTTCACTCTGCCCTTAACGAGGTCACACCCACCTTTCTGGCTTTTGCTTAAGGTGCGTTAGCTAATTTCAAAGAGAGTTACTGTCTCCAAAATAAGGGGGGGGGGGGGAAATAAACTGTCTTAACCACTACTTCATAACTTGAAGAGGAAAACTTGTGTACCAAAACCCCAGAGTTACTGTCTCCAAAATAAGGGAGGTGGGGGGAACAAACCATCTTAACTTCTACTTCATAACCTAAAGAGGAAAATTCATCTAAGAAATGTAACTAAAGGTCTAAGAAAACTAACTAAAGGTCTAAGAAAAGTAACTAAAGGTCTAAGAAATGTAACTAAGGTCTAAGAAACGTAATTAAAATAAGAACTCTAATAGTCCATGTGTCACAGCAGCTGTTGGTGGATTATCTCCCACACCATCTTCTTGCGGAAGTATGGCATGTGAGTCTGAAAAGAGAAGAGAAATCCATTAAATAATGACATCACGGTAGAAAGAGGCGGCAAACAGGCATAAACGCCCAGCGGAGTCCTTAATATGAAGTTCCCTTTAAGAACTGTCAACCGTTTGGGTACAACACCCCACGCGGCTCCTAAGAGGGTGACACGACAACCCGACAAAACCAGATTGACTTGACTGCGCGACAGCTTACAAGCACGCTAATAAAAGACCGGTGTAAAATGAAATCAATAAAAATAAGCGGTGTCTTGACTGGTCAAAGGGTAGAAGCCATTTCTCCAAAAGATACGAGCCCAGATATGCCAAACCCGCTGGCGGCAGTACCTTGCCCAAGAGGAATCTCACCGGCAGCAGCTCCCAAAGGCGGGGATGGAGAACCACAGCTCTGCCCTGCCCAGGCCACTTGGAAGTTCTGACCCCAGCAACTACGCACCGAAACGGGGCACGAAACCTCAGCCCCTGCCCCGGACACAATTAAGAGCTGCTGCGTAACCTCCCCGGCTCCTGTCGTTGCGCGAAAGGGGCTGGAGGGGTTTATGACCTTCACTCACCTGGGTAAAGTTGAACGGTTTCTCTCTGGCGATGTACTCTGCGTATTTGCACATAAAGACGCCGCAGTCGCTTCCGTTCAGCTGCTGAGGGATCTCCTAAGGAATGCAAAGAAGATGGAGGATTTCCCTCTATCTCAAAAGAAAAGCAACTTGGAAGTAGCGCACATTACCCACACCGACACTGCGCTCACCGCACACTCCTGACCCTACTTGCCTAATCCCGAATACCCACTCCCGCCCATGAGGAACAGACCCAGTTCACTGCACACCATCCCTCCCCTCTGCCTCCCGGACTCGGACACTACAATCCAAATTCTTGGCAGGCCCAGAAGGGGCAGCAGCTCTCCTCCCTGCGAGGCCTCTCGAGGTTCGCACCGCCATTTTCTTAAGTGACCTTTCTTAAATCCAGTCTTTAGGGACTGCTTTTTACTATCAATTCCTCGAGAAACATCAGCTCAGCCCTTTCTTTGTCACGTTCCAGGATCTGGGCCCCAAAGAAGCACTGACAGTTCCCATTTCAAACCCAAGTGGTGCTCACGTACACGTGGCTCCATGCTGTGAAGAGTCCACTCCAAAACATTCAGCTCCAGATTTCTTTTTTCCCGGCTTTCTTTTTGCAGGTATTGGCTGGTTAAAACAAAAGGAAAAAAAAAAATCCCTTTTCATCTCTGTAATTTAGGCCAACAACAAAATAAAGCGGCTGAAGGATCACAGGAAGACGGACGGCAGGACGGTAAAATGTCAGAGGATCCTCACAGCAGCTGATTTAAGGCTGATTTTGAGGAAAAATCCCAATCTGAAACTTACAAACACAGGGAGAGGCTGTGAGCTAATGGTCAAGAACAAGGCCAATGATTCCATTGCTTCAGAGAGGTCAAAAAGCCCCAAATCACATGTTATCAGAAGACAAAGAGACGAACCAAGCAAGGAACTGTAATGCCATAATTCCACCGTGTGCCTTCATCCCACATACTGGGATCCAACTAACAAAGCCGGTAGACGTGTGCCACGGGGCTATGGTGGATTTGGCTGTGCCTATCACGGGAAGGTGGCAGAATCCAGGCACCCCAGACCCTGGGCGGAGGGGACGCTGTGACACCAGATAAGCAGCCGATGCCAGACAACTCGCAGCAAGCAACGCCAAGATTCCGGGTTGGTTATCTACAAGCCATGTGAAAACTTGCAGTCGCCTTACAGGGACTCAATCTAAAATCCCTCTCCTCATTCACACCAGAAAAGCAGTGACGGAGCGGTTACTTACAGCAAAGTCTGACAAATCTTGTCCCCTTTCTGGCCCAGAGAGTCCAAGTACATGATGGTCTTCCTCCTGAGATCTATGACCTGTTATTAAAAGGTGACCATTAGACAAAGCACAACCTTCTGCCGCACACCCCCCAACACCTAAATGACTTCTCTTGCCAGCTTTTGCTCCCCGTCCAATTCTAAAGAAAAAGCCCGTGGGACTCACGGCTAGTGTCCAGTGCGCTTTCAAGTTTATAGGCATGAAGATGATGTCCTGCTTGAAGACATCAACACTTCTGGTCCATCTTCTTACTGCATCGTAGCCCCCAGATGTTAGTTTGGCATAAAAGAAAGTACTGAAAGCGTGGACCGCTGGATATCCTTCCTTCTTGCCTCTTTCCATCAGCAGACCCATGTAGAAATTAACGACCTGTACCATAAAGAGGAAACGTGAGGTGTCAAAATAAGACGCTGCCTTCCCCAATGAAAAATACAGCACCATGTCTTTTCTGGCCACCCTTAAGCACGCAGCGGAGAGAACTCCAGCCTCAGCTGTCAGCTTTTGTTCCCAGAATTTCACACGGGGCTACATCGTCAGTTTGATCAAAACACCTGCCCCCCACACCAAAAACCCGGACGAACTCCGGGAAGCTGCGTCATACAAGAAGTAACGGAACTTCCAGAAACGCTCGACCCTTCAATACCTCAAATAAGACTTCTACAGAGGGTTTTAGGCTCTGCCACGGAGGTCGTCAAAGAACGTTGACGGGACTTCTGTACACGGCAGAGGGGTATTTTTCAATAAAGGCTGAGTGAGACTAGCCCTGTGCTGCAGCTGGTTTTACCTCATCGTTTAGCCAGCAAAGGTTCCTGAGCGTGCGGATGTCTTCGCGAGTGACCTTTAGTTTGAAGGCACTGCTCATGATCTCATCTGGCTCACCTCTGCCAAATGCGGCACTGACCTCTCTCTCCATGGCCTGAAAGGAACAATTCAATGGGGAAGGACTTGTGAAACAGCGCATGGAGCACGCTGACCTGGGGGCAGCTTTCCACTGAAACACGGCCTGTAAATTCAGCTCAGGTGACAGAGCAACTGCCTTCGACGGTTTCTTGCCTCAGTGAGCGATAGCGCTTTTGCCTTGCTTGGTTGGTTTCAGCATCCTAACTTTGAACTTCACAGCCCAGGCTTGCTGCCGTTTCTTTTCACCAAGGACGTGGGGATAAAACCCGTCAACTCAGCAAACACGCTAAAGCAGCTGAAAATGGAACACAACTCTGGCAAACCCCTTTCCCACGTGCTGCCGCGGCCCTCGCAATACCCAGGTTTAAGCCAATCCCAGCGGGGAATGCAAAGAAACCACTACGGATGGTGGTATAAAATACTCTGATCTGCAATAGTATCTCCTTCTTGCTTGAATCTGGGCGAGCAAAATAAGAAAACCACCCGGTTTCCCTTGTACCCAGCATCAACTCTGCAGACTTTGTAAACTCTGCATTTGCCCGCCCTTTCCGAGTCCATCCTCAACAGGCAGGAAAAGGTGGGGGGAGCTGAATTAGACTGCAACTCCAAAGAATAAAAGCAGCCAAAATTCATACAAGCAGGGGAAACTGAACTCCCACTCCCTGGGGAACGGCATCACGGACCAGCACAAGCTGATCTTTCAGGTTCTATCACCACGGTAGGACAAGAGGCACATCCAATAGAACTGGATGAGTCGGGTTAGCACTGCTCTGGAGACTGGTGTTCAACCTGGACTCATTTTTTGTCCTGCTAACAGAAGGCCCACAAACCCTCAGGGCAGCACAACTGAAGGAGCGCTGGAGCACACGAAATCCTTCAAACCAGCTTTAGTGCTGACCCTCGCACTGCAAAGTCACAGCCGCAGACACTCGCTAACAGGTTCAATGCAAGTTCTTCAGATTTCAAAAAGCCTCAAGAACCACCGAGAATAAGAGGAGTTCCCTGCAGCTCTGTCACAACCTTCTCTTTTGTCTAACAGACTGTCGGCTGTGGTACCTCTGTGAGCGGAGGAAAGCGTTCCGCTGTTTTTCCCAAGCCTGGCACTTTCTTTCCTTCCACGGTGAGGCTGGCTGACTTTTTGGACCGAACAGGTATAGGATGTCCTTGGAATAACGCATCTTCTGAGATTTCAGCTCCATGCTGCCTCTGTTAGACAAACGGACATTAAGCTAGCAATCAAGCACAGATTTGTTTGCTTGGGGACAGGACAGAAAACTGGAAGAGTTTTTGTACACACATCCAAACAGCAAACCCCAAAGTGACTTTTTATTGACGACTGCATTCCAACTGTGCACCCATGGAGTGCTGCACTTGGAGGCAAGAGAGGCAGAGAGCTAGTTTGGCTTGGGCTAGCGTTAAGAACCCCAGCAAAGCCTCCACGTGTAGGTATTAAGTTGAGAGTGAGACTACTATTTATGATTTCCATGATTAAAATTTTATTTTTGACCTCAATCCTGACCAGAGATGGAAGTCAGGGATGTACTTCCCATCCCAGCAAACAAGATAAGACTAAAGACACCCCAGTCCAGCTTTGCAGGTCAACTAAGGCTGTGCAGTAAAGATTTTGAGGCTATACCCAACACATGAAAGGGGAAGAATCAAAATGCTATAGTGTAGCGTGCTCCTAATAGTCCAGAAACAAAATTAACGGTAGCGGAAAACACTTTGCCATAGCGCTACTCATCAAATAACGCTCCCGCTTTCCCGGGGAAAAACAACCTGGGCAAATACAGATATTGTTGAGTAAGTCACGTGAAGTGGAGAGTGCTGAAGTTTCTGATCACAAATAGCTCTATTTTCCTTGTGAATAACGCAAGCTTACCCCCGCGATGGTTTGTTTCGCTGCTCCTTCCTCTTCCTGAGAGTTTTCTTCTGGTGTGCAGTACCTGCCAGGAGAGGGAGAGAGAGAAGTGAGCTTTGTATCTGTCCTCTCCCATGGAATTCTCAGGAATTCACCTTCTGGACAAGAAAGGCTTTTTCAAGGCTTATTCTGACTACAGCCCCAGTTGCACACATCAACACGTGACAATATCGCCTCAACGTCCAGCACCATTCTTTCTTAGCAGCAGGACTGGGATAGAATGAAGAGCTGGGAGCTTTGCAATTTTTTTTTTTCCCATTTACTTGTACAAGACTCCTTTTCCTTCTCTTTATCAGTTGCATTATTTAGAAAACAGAGAAGCAACCAGCACTTCCTCTATCGAGGGCTTTGTGATCTACTGCTGATAAACACTGCACGCTGGGTGTTCTACTGCAAGGTGTAACAGGAACATCTGCAACTAGACTTGCATCCAAACAGAGTGAGCTTCGGGAAACTAAGGCCAGCACATTGAATTCCAAATGGGACAGCGACAGGATGTTTACTTGCCTTCTACAGGCCAGTCAAGAGAGTGACTATCCCCATTTGGAGAGGATTGTCATTCAAACCACACAGACTCTGAAGAGCAAACAAATACACAGACATTAAAGTTGTCCAGATATATGTCCCTGCTTCAAAAACAAGAATTCGCATTGTCACCAAAAGACCCCTTTGAGAGAGGCTGCTGGCCTCTCAAACCCAACCGCACGCTGCTTTTTTCCCCCTCCTAGTCAAACCCCACGCATCCTCTAAGTCCCAAAAACTGCCTCAAGTCCCACCAGGCTTTACAAGCTCTCTAATCCTTATGCTCAGGATGCGAGTTTCCAAGTGAAAGAAATGAAATGTCAGCTCCTTGATGGCTCGGCAGAACGACTCACAAACAAAAACGGATTCTGCACATCCAAGGACAACTTGGGACGGCCACCACCCGCACCCTTACTGGCTTTCTTCCCACAGCAAACACCACACCAGCACAACCCTCTTTGTCACGCAGCACGGCTCTCACATGGCAGCTGTGTTGGAGATGCAACTGGCTTGCGAGCAATTCCGGAGCCGCAAGGTAGCTACTCATTACATTAAAAGAGACTCTACCTGATCGTATCACCTCTCTGCGACCACTGCGGGCAGCAAACATCTATACATTCGACACCTGCACAGGAAAGCAGTAGTAAGAAAACAAGAAGTCGACTTTCAGTCACCATCGGATGTACATAGCTCTCCATTTCTGAGTGATAATTAAAAAAAAAAAGAAAAACTTTGAATGCTGACTGTATGGTCAAGAAGTTTGAATTCTGGCAAGCGCTTTGAACATCATCTGCCAGTGTATAAGAAATGCCCTATTCCGATTTGAAGTCTACCTACAAAGTGGAACGGATTGGAATCATGGGGATACTCACCGGTCCTTAGTGTTGGACGTGGATAGACCTCTCCTCCGTATTTTGGTTCTTCCAGGTGACTCACAGTCGTCACTGGTTCCTTAGAGGAGGCTTGAACACTTTGGGGCAGGAAAGAACAACAGAGGAGAATCACAATTTTTATATGTGGGGCATTTGTTATCAGTGTATACCAATTCACAGTGGCTTTTGGGGTTTTTCTTTGAAAAGAAAAAAATATTCTTTGCACATCCGACAAATATCTGCATCAACCTGAGGAGGCCACTTTACTCTGCGGGACAAGACAGCGTTCATTTCAACCAGCCCTGACCAATTCTGCTCAATCTATTTGTTAAAGATTATGCTGACGCTGAGAATGGCAATGTCCACAACATCCATACTGCTGGGACATTTTACTTCAGACCTGCCCTGCTCTGACCTCAGGGACTATATGCTCAGTAGCAGTTGGAGTGCATTAGACACCTTCCCCAGGAACCTTCTCTGGTTTACCTTCCTCTGAAAGGAATCTCTTTCTCATGCTCCAGATCTGCTCCAAAATATGAGCCAAACCACAATAAGCAACGACTGGCAGATTAGACGCCCAAAGCAGAGTCTTGACCCGCTCTCAAATGCAGTGCACTTAAACTCAGTGCACACAAAATTACATGAGAAACTGTTTTCTGTATCATTTTCATGATATGGATTTTCATCTGAAGTGGCGGATTCTGGCGCAGCGTGCTCCTTAATGGGCGGCCTCAGTGGTAAGAAGCTGTCTGGACCAGCTTTGATGCTCTGTTTGCCATTCCGGATTGTGCTGAAAACATCAACGGCAAAAGAAATGGTATCCAGAGAACATTCCAATATGCACCTCCACCACCAACTACTTTGTCAAGCACGTACACCGATGATGATGGAGACAGACACGAGATGTTCATGACTTTCAGATGAAGATACGCTGTTGATTGTGTCCTCAGCCTCCTCTCAAGTTCAACACTTCCTCTTACTGCAGACCTTTAATCTCTACCTAATCTCCTGCGTCAATTAAGTAGCTGGGTTTAAAGAAAAAAGTTGAAAATTGGTTCTTCAGGGGGGAAGCAGCTGGAGACCTCCCTTACCATAGGCAGTAAACCTTTTGGGGAAGAAGTCAAAGAAAACAGAAGGATTTTTACCTCAGACGTGGAATTATCTTGTGAGGATGGGATAGTGGTTCCTTCGTCAGGTGAGCATGGGTTCCACACGGCATCTGACCTACGAGGGAAGAGCATAAGGCATCAGGAACTCTAAAAGGAAACTGAAGAGGTTCATGAGTTTACAGTAACGAGCTTCAACAAAGATAAACTGTCATTTTCTCTCTCACATCATCATATTATTTCTGTTATGTCACTTGAGGACATTTTCAGGTTTTCACACCGGCAACTACAGCAAGTTGTGTGCACAAGGTATTGCCAGCCGAAACCTGAAATACAAAAGGCTTCTCGGGATCTACTACCTAAAAGAAGCATTGAAAACAATTTACTTCTGGCAAGCTAACAGTGGACCTATCAGAATGGAAGGACTGCATCCAAGGCAGCTCTGGTACTGAGATGACAAGATAAATGCCCAGCCCCACTCCAGAAGCAATGCAAGGATGCAGGTAAGAAACAGAGGTCACGCTCAAGTCTTCCCAGATGCCGCCTCGTCCTGTGCCTGCAATAATCTGTACAGAACCCCAGGGGTAGGCTTGGACAGTACACAAGGTAGGGTGAAAATGAAACAAGTCGTATAACTTGATGTCAGCCTTACCAATTTGTAGCATTGCTACATCGAGCGATGAAAATCTTGGTCTTTTACTTGAAGGCTCAAAAGAAGTGGACCGAATCTTAAAAGAAAACAAAAAAAAAGTACCAATGTGAGTATAACCTGAATGAGAAACCAAGCAAACACACTTCCTGAGACTTAGTCAGCTCTGCTATGACTTGCGGACCATGACTTGCTGGGTCAGATTGCAGAAGAATGCCAATCTTTGCAGGACCTTTGACAGGGACGCTTTAATTTTTGAATACAGGCTCTCATACGTGCAGTCAGCTCCTAAACATTCCAAAGTGTGATAATTCAGCCCTTGAAAAATATATTTTGTACAAATAAGAGTTAACGACTCTCTCAGGAATGAAGAATTAGAGCCCGACAGTCTCTTAGGCCTCTAATTCCATGGGGTAATAAGAAAAATAGCACTACACCTTTGAACCAAACTAGGGAGTCAAGCAGTAGGTGGCTCATTTTTACAGAGCCAAAGTCCTACAGGAATCCTCTCCTGGGCTGGTGGCTAATGAGCAGAAAGAGGTTTATCCACAGGAAGTACGCAGTTTTTCTTGTAAGGTAGTGTATTTTGATTCCTTAACCACAAACTCGAGAAAGAGAATAACGCAGGCTTGAGTAAGGCAAACCCAGCCCACATTAGAGCTGCCTGCTAGAAATGGAAAAGAACCACCTACAGCTGTACAGGCTCAGAGCAGGCTCAACCTCAAGATGCATTAGGGAGAGCTGCTTGCTCTCGCACCTTGCACAGATCCTAATATTTCAAACCCCTCGCTAACCTCTTCCGCACACTCTGTGAATGGAGCATCTTCGCTGACAGAAGCCGCCGGGCGTTTGGTTGCCTTGGTCGGCAACTGCACCACAGCAGAAACTTTCTCTTTCTGTTCAGAGATGGAATAATCTAAAAAACAAAGACAGGCCATGTAAGAACATGATAGAAAACCAACAGAGGTACATTGCGAATACAGCCAGGAGGGAGCACACAGCTTTGATTTAAAATACTCTTTCTGCTGACATGCGCGGGCTCACCGCCAGAGACCTGGGCTATCTCCTGCTGGCAGTAAAAGTACTGTGCCCTGCCACAGTCACCGCAGATAACGTCATACAGAGGGCTAAGCCCTACCGTACACCCTCAAGCCATTGGCTATAGGGATAGATAGCCACAAGGAAAGAACAGCTTGAAAAGCCACCGTTTCAGGAACAATGCCAGCGCACAAAAGCCAGACTTTTCCAAGGGACACGAAACCTCAGAAAAATCAGGCATATTCAATACTTCTGTAATGTGCAATACCTGATACTTTCTTTTTCGCCGGACTCTCGTCACCATCGTCCACAGGTATCCAAACGCTGAGGAAAGAACACACACAACAGTGTTTTGCAGCCCTAGGGAAGCTCCCAGCAGGCTGACTTCCCTTCACAGGGCCCAAACTTCCCAAGTTACTTTTCCTATCCCAAAGGTCTCCCCCTCCAAGTGCCCCTGGGATCATCTCAGGCACATACACCTAACTGCACCCCTCCTCAACACCCCCCAACCTCTCCCAGCCAACGACCGCTCGCAGAGAGCTAATTATCCCGCTGCAGCACATTAGGCCTCTTTTTCTCATTCTGTTAATGCTTCCTAACATTTTACATTTGTTCCTATCGCCAAAAAATTGAGTTTATATGTAATGTTTTCCTCTTTCATCAGGGAAAGCAGCACACCAGAGATTACTACGCCATCTCATTTCGTAAATCACTACACTGAGTTGCAAAGAAAGGTCTAAGGAGGACAGGAAATAAAAGGTGGGAAAGCAACTCATGCATACACCCACTTCAATCACTTTTTCCTTTGGGAATGGAGCACAAAGGATGGTCCTAGGTGGGTTTTTGCCTCTATTTGCTCCCCCAAATGTCATGACAGACGGCAAGGATTCTTTGAAGAATTCTTTGGTCTTTCTTACACAAAGGAATTTCTTTTAAAATGTTATGCCCCCGAACCCTGATGATAGCATTGCTTCTGGACTATCTTCTCTCTGTATCAGGAGCACAAAGAAGTCCCTAACGGCACCTTTCATACAATGTCAAGAGTATTGGCTATTACTATGCTATTAAAGTCAGGCAGAAAATATTGGGGGGTAGGCATTAGAGGTAAATATCTTCCCATGAAAATGCATTCTTACTCAGCATATGTGATACTTCAGAAGGCAAAAGTAGAGAAGGCAAAATCTTTGTATCCTCCTGCTCAATTGTTCGCAGGAGCTAACTCCTTCTGAGCTGCTCTCCAGGCTCAAGGCTACGTCCTGAGAGAAGCGCAGTTTCAATACCTGACGGCACTTACGGCAACTGCCTGTGAACAGAAATGCCGCTTTCTCCAGCTTTACCAGAGCACCCGGCACCTGGGAGAGCCTTGTTTTGTCCTTTTTTACTTTACCAGCCACTTGGAGGTTTAGGATCAGTTTGAGGGCGAGAAAAGAGGAATTCTCTCCTGGGAATTTGTACTAAGCTGCTCCCCGCTCCTTCACCACTCCAAGTCTCCACCCCCTCTTTTTCCCTTTTCAAGCCCCCGCTGTGCAGACGGAAAGCCAACGAGGGGGTGGCTTTGCCCACGGATTTGGGGGGAACATCTGGAAGCCACAGTCATCTCAGCATCACAGGGGAACGACTCTGACTGCGGCCCGGGGCGAGCCCACAGCGGCAGGAGCCACAGCCGCCGCACAGGGCCGGAAGGACGGGGCTGCCGGGCTGGGAGAGGGCGGGGGGGGCACGGGGCTGCCGGGGCCCACCACGAGCCCCACCGCCCCGGAGGGGGGGCTCTGGGCGGGCAGAGGGGCCGAGGCCAGCCCAGGGGAGGGCAGCCAGAGCCAGGGGAGCCCCAGAGCAAGACCCCGCCCTGCACCCGAGCCCACAGAGCGACTAACGCCGCTCCCGGCCGAGGCGCCGGGCGGGCTCCCGCCAAGGAGCCCCGGGGGTCCCGCAGGCCCCAGGCGGAGGGGGGGGGAGGGGGAGTGGGCGCCGGGGCGATGCCCGGGGGCGGCCCTGAGGCGGCGGGGCGGCTCGCTGCCCTGGGGGGCGGCCTCTTGCGCGGCGGCGGGGCCGGGGGCGGCGAGGAGGGCGCCGAGGGCCCCCCGCAGCCATTAGTGGAGGGGAGGCTGAGGGGGGAGAGAGGGGCGGGGCGGGGCGGGGCGGTGGGTGCGCGCAGGCGCGCCGCGTCTGTGCTCTGCCTGAGGGAGCCGTTAGCGGCCGCCCGGCCCGCTTCTGCCCCTGCCCTGCGGTGGGGCCGGGCCGGGCCGGCGCCGTCCCGCCTCGCTCTCCTCTGTCTTGGGGAGGCACTGACCCTTCTCCGGAAGCCCCGAGCCGGGCCCCGGCTGGCAGCTGGGCGCCGGGAGGCGGGGGGTGCCCGGAGGCGGGGAAGAGGCCTGTCTGCCCTCGGGGAGAGGCCCCCACAGAGGCCGGAGGGGGCCCCCCAGAAGCCCTCCAGAGACGGAGGGGCCCCCCAGAAGCCCTCCAGAGACGGAGGGGCCCCCCAGAAGCCCTCCAGAGAGCGGAGGGCCCCCCCCCCCCCCGAGAGCGGAGAAGCTTTGCGGCGTCCCGCAGGACTGAGGCGAGCGGCACCGCCCGGCGGCGCGGGCTCTTGCGCGCCCCCTCCTGCCTCCTCTGCCCGCGGTGGGTGAGGGAATGCCAGTCCCGGGCTTACCGAGCCCTTTCCTCCGCGCTCGCACGGCGCTTTGCGCCCCTCTGGCGCGGAGCTCCGGTAGCCGCATCCGGCTGCGCCATGGCTGCGGCGCGACTGGAAGGACGCGGACTGCGTTCGGCGTTCCACCATGGTGAGCGGCTGTGACGGAGCGGCGCCCGACCGCCGGCCGCGGGCAGCCCCGCTCGAGCCGCTGCTGCGGGGGCCGGCGAGCGTGTGGTGAGTGCTGAGCTGTGTGCTGGGGGGTTGGGCTGGCTCTTGGGGCGCTGCCTCGCCCTGCCCTTGCTCCTAAGGGGGCTCTTCAATGCGGTGCTCGCCCGTCGTTAACGGGGGGTGGACATGTGCGGGTGTTGCTGCAGCCCCGTGGCGGAGAGGCTTTTCCAGAGGGGTTTTTAAGTGTAAGAGGAGCGAATGTCCTGAGCAGGAGCTGGTGTCGGTGGCTGTAGCTTCATCTGTGGAGCTGTAGAGTCGTGGGAAGGATGGAGGAGAAGGAACGAGGCTCTTGGTGAAGTGAAGGAAGTGAGGAGGTGCAGTGTCCAGCCCGGCGTCGAGGAGTGTCTGGGCAGGAGGGGACACGTTGGTGTAGGAGCCGTGGAGCAGCCCGTGGCCCGAAGCAGAGGGTGGACACGGGGAGTGTGAGCTCAATGCGAGGAGGAGCACAAAACCTCGGCGTGGTGGGTTTAAATGGAGGGCTGGGAGTGAGAGCGGCGTCCAGCCTGGGCAGGGGAGCTGGGTCTGCTCGTCCTCCATGTGAGCAATGGTGGTTTGCAGGTAGCATCTGGTTGCACTTGCTGGAATGCAGAGCAGGAGAGAGTTGTGTCGTGGTTTTCCCCTACAAAGGCAGGACACAGACGAAAACATGGCAGTGGGGGGGGGGGGGTGGGGGTAACTGGGAGCCCCTGTCTGCCTCCCAGCCCCATCACGCTGGGTCGGGGCTGCAGCTCACCCCAATGCACCCTCGGGTGCACCCACGCTCTGTGAGGGGGGGTTTCAGGGCCTGAAGGGTTGTCCCCGTGTCCCTGCTGGGCTCACAGTGGTGGCACACTGCTCTGCGTGGGACTGGGAGTGGCCGGGAAGGGTCTGGCACGCTGGGGCTGTCGCTGACCCTCGTTTTCTCTCCAACCATAGGGCTCCTCGATGTACCTCTTGGGTGTGTATGGAGCCCCCCCCGGCCGGTGCCTTCCGCCATCAGCACCCAGTAAGTGCCTGGTACCCCTTTCCAGGAGATCTTCACTTGGGCACCTTGGGAGGGTGAGCAGCTACTACCATGGGATGGTAACATGGGGACAGCCACCTCCCTTGTCCGTCCGGTCCCCTGACCCTCTCGCTCTTCTGTGCCCCTTCAGCTGCCGGAGCAAGAGTTTGTGAACCTGTTCATCGGGATGCAGGCGGTGGGGGCCATCATCGGGAAGAAGGGGCAGCACATCAAGCAGCTGGTGCGGTTTTTGGGTGCCTCCATCAAGGTGAGGAAGGGGCCACGGGGCTGGTCCTGTGTTTTGTGCCTCAGTTTCCCCTCCGCACTGCTGAGGGCAGGGAATGGGAGTCTGCGGGTTACAGTGTTGCTCCCCAAATTATCATAGAATGGTTTCGGTTGACAGAGACCTTGAAGACCATCCAGTCCACCCTGCTGCCCTGGTCAGGGACACCTCCCACCCGCCCAGGTTGCTCCAAACCCTGACCAACCTGGCCTTGAACACCTCCAGGAATGGGGCAGCCACAGCTTCTCTTGCCATCTCATGTTGAGCTTCTCATCAATCAGCACCCCCAGGTCCTTCTCCTCAGGGCTGCTCTCCATCCATTCTCCGCCCAGCCTGGATTTTTGCTGGGGATTGCCCCGACCCATGTGTAGGACCTTGCACTTGGCCTCCTTGAACTTCATGAGGTTGGCATGTGCCCACCTCTCCAGCCTGTCATTAGTAGAAGGCCAGGCCTGCAGCACCCTGGTTATCAGCCCAGCTCAGGTGGGAGGGGATGCTCCTGCATGGGGCGGTTGCCCTGCGTTGGGGGGGTACATCCCACCAAGGGAAGGTCTTGCTGAAGTGGGGGCTGCGCTCATGCTCCCTCTCCCTCATTGCTCCCCAGCTCGCCCCGGCAGAAGGTCCCGAGGCCAGCGAGCGGATGGTCATCACAGGGCTTCCCAAGGCTCAGTTCAAGGTGCGCTGGGTGGGGGCTATGGGGGGGGCGACAGTAAGGGACAAGTCGAGGGCATCCCTGTGGTCACCACTGTGCTGGCAGCCTGCCTTGGCCTCCCTCAGCACCAGGGGAGCTCTTTGCTGGGTACAGTGGTTTTGATGCTGCTGGACATGGGGACATCGTCAGCTTTGGGGATGGAGAGGCACAGTGGGTGCTGCCTGATGGTTTTCCTTTCTGTCCGTCTCCTCCCCAGGCCCAGGGGTGAATATTTTGGGAAGATGAAAGAGGAAAACGCGAAAGACGTGAAGCTTGAAGCCCACATCAAGGTGCCTTCTTTCGCCACCGGCCATGTTATAGGCAAAGGTGGCAAGATGGTAGGTGGTGGTGCCCCGGGGACGCAGAGTTGGGCATCAGCCGTCACCCCTGCCCACCCCAGGGAGACAAATCCCGGGTGCACAGTGGTTTTGGCGATGTCTTGACCCTCAGCCCCGATGTCCTGGTGGTGGTTCTTGTTGGTCCCAAGGAAGGGGGAGACACACAGGGTGCCTGGTGCCGTGGTGACACCGGCAGCAGAGCATTTTGGCTCTTGCACAACAAAACCCTCTTGTGGTTCGCTCCAGGTGAATGAACTGCAAATTTTAACTAGTGTGGAAGTCCTTGTGCCACGAGACCAAACCCTGGACAAGAACGAGGAGGTCATCATTAAAATCATTGGGCACTTCTTTGCCAGTCAAGTACGGTTTGGCCGTGGCTTTACCCAATATTCCCCGGCTGCTTCCGTCCACCGAGGAAAGGCGCAGTGTGTGCTGAGCCCAGCACCACCCGAGTGTCCTGCCGCTCTTCTTTTGGGTGGTCCCTGTGCCCCCAAGAGGCACTGAAGGTGTTTCAGTAGCTCCCCCCGGCTGTGGGAGTGCTGAAATTGAAGATTGGCTCGATTGAGCTAAAAATGGGTGTTTTGAATGCTGTGCAGAGCGGCACCCAGGGTGTGAATGGACTCCTCGGTGCGGGCAGAGCCACGCGCATCCCACCTGGGTGCATCTTCCATAACCTTGTCTCCTGTCCACTCGAGAGGGATGGTGGCCCCCCAGAAAAATTCAGGTGGTCTTGAGGAGAGATGGAGGAAGCACAAGTTTAAAAAAAAAAAAAAAAAAAAACCAAAAACCAAACAAACAAAAAACAAACAAACAAAAAAACCCTTGAAATTACTTACAGCTTGTCCAGAGTGACAAGTTGGGAGTGGTGAGATGCTCGGTGGGGGCTTGGGGGTGGGTGGTAGGGGGAGAAACAGTGCCCTGACCCCCACCTCTTGCTTTTCCCCTCTCCTCCCCAAGACTGCACAGCACAAGATGAGGGAAATGCTCCAGCAGGTGAAGCAGCAGGAGCAGAAACACGCTCCGGGAGCCCCGGCCTCGCAGCACAGCAAGGGAGGCTCCCGCTGTGCTGCCCAGCACCGCCCGATGAATGTAACCCCGCCGCCGGACATTCCCCCCTCCCAAACCCTCCTCCACCACCCCCAGCAGGTCAGGGGAGCAAACCAAAGACCCCTCCCAAACACACCTCCCCCCCCCCCCCCCCCATTCCACGTGGCACTGTGAGGATGCGCAACCGAGGGGTGTGGGGAAGGCTCTCTCCATCACCTCCCGACACTATCCCTTTAGTTGGACTAACATAGGCAGAGAGAGAGAGAAAGAGAGTTGTTATTATTCTTTTTTAAAAATTTTTTTATTTCCTAAAAGCCACCCGGTTTTCATCCCAGGCATGGCCAGAGGAGCTCACCCAGTGTTCAGGGGGGGAGGTTGGGCTGCGTCACGCAGCGCAGCGGCTCATCAGTTTTTAGAATTAATGTAACAATAACGAAACTAACGGCGATTTTTAAGTTTTTTAAGGATTTTAATTCTTTATTTATTTCATTTCAGAGGGGGTGGGGGCAGGAGGAGGATGTTTGGTTTTTAGCACAAGCCGGCTTTTCTAGAGGTTAAAGGAAAGGCCGTGCTCGGCTGTAAACACTTTGGGGAATGATCCCGGTTGTAAGGAGAGAAGGGGGAAAGAGGGGCAGGGGGGGAAAGCCAGATTTCCAAGAGGTTGTCAGCCCAGGGCTGGGGGAAAAAAAAAAACACACTAGCAAAATAATTTATTTTTTTTTAATTTCAAAAATAAAACGCACACAACCCTCAACCCCAGATGACACACACACAACCACACACAAAAACTACCTCAGGGTTTACCTCAGCACATTGCGCTTCTGTTTCCCTTTTAGAGATTTTGTGTGCCTTACAAAACTGATAGCTGGCACATTATTTTTGTTTATTTTCTTAATAAAAAAAAAAAAGAGTTGGAAAACACGCTCTACTGAGTGCGAGGTGGGAGAAGGAAAGCAATCCCACGGGTGCCAGAGCTCTTCCATAGTCTCCTTCTGCTGGCTGAGAGCCAGGGGCTGTTCCTTCGGAGAAAGCTTGAGAGATGTTTAAAAAGAGAAAAAGAAAAAAAAAATGAAAGAAAAAAAGGGGGGGAGGAAAAAAACGAGGGGAAAGAAGAAAAAAGGGAAAAAGAGATAAAAAGAGGGGAAAAGAAAAAAAAAGGGAAAAAAACCAACAACCCCAAATAAAAAAAAAGAAAGGTAGAAAGGAAAAAAAACCCTAAAAATCCAAGCAAAGTAAGTGGTGAAAGCCGTCGGGCAAGAGGAGGGACGAGAGCCAGCGGTGAGGTGGCGCTGCCAGCGCCGGCCCCGGGGGCTGTGACACCACACTGCAAAGTGTTCTGTGAAAAAAAACCAAACAAATCCCATCCAACGACAACAACATCAAAAAACAAAGAGGAATCTCTCCAGCTCACAAGAGCCTGAGCTCGCTCTCTGCTGCTCTCTTTCCAGTGACTCGGGGGGGGGGGAGGGGGGGTGGGGGTCATAGCTGAGCTGAGAGTGGGGTGGTGGTGGGAGTTTGCCCCATGGCTGTGATGGGAGGAGAAGGGGTGGGTGGGGAGTGGGGGATGTGGTGTGGGGTTTTTGAGGGTGGTGTGGGTTTTTTTGCCAGGTGTTCCTTTACCCAGTGGCTCGGGGAGTGGGACGAAACGGGAAAAAGGACTTCACTGAGAGGTTCAAATTAACAATTTCTTTGGACTTCACTCACAGGTCCAATACGTCACTATTGCAAGTTCTGTGTGTGCGATGGCGATTACACTATTGCGGTTTAGAAGCAATTAGCGGGATCCACTATTGCGAGCTACAAATGCCCCCGACAAGTAGCAACGCAAACCACAAGGGCGCTAGATATTAATGCCTTAGAAGAGTGCACCAGTCACAAACTCAATCGCATGCCCTATACCGTACGGATGTTTCTTAGTCACTTACCCTCTCTCTCTCAGGTGAGGTCGCTCCATCCCGGGGAAGTTACCCTGTACAGCGTCCTGGATGGGGGGGACAGATCTCCGAGGGGCCAGCTGTATCCTTGGAGGATTCCCCATTTGTCTCCCCAGACCCTGCGGTTTATATTTCCTGACTCGGTGAGGGTGCAGGATTATGCCCGAGTGGATTACACTGTCTGGGATATTTCCCTCTGGTGGTGCCATAGCGAAGTCTCTGTTGCCAGTTTGTGATGTCCGGCGCTCAACGTCACGGGAAGAGTGGTGGGATGGGACTCGGGGCATTTTGATTGTTAAGGGCCATTTGGTTTTGGTTGTTCTGCGCCATCTTGAGATAAGCCCGGGCTGAGCTGTTTTGCAGCTCCCCCCAAGTTCTCTCTGCACAGCCAAGGCACGGCGGGGATGGAGCTGAGTGGGATGGCAGCTCCCTGCCTCTCACCTCTGGTGCTCTGAAACCGGCTTGGCTGGCTGCTCCCACACAGGGAGGCGTGTGCATCACGAAGCCCGCACTAAAGCGGGGTGGGGGCAGTTGGTTAGCAAAGCCAAAGTGGTTATTAATGGTGGTTAATGGCACACTAATTACGCCCGTGTAATGCGGAAGCTCAGATGCCCCCTAACCACCCCACCCCCCTGGTGCTTCTCTAGCCAGGCGAGCGCTGGGCGTCCCCCCCGCAGGAGAGGAGCGCAGCTCCGGGGTGGGTGGAAGGGCATCACCCTCTTGTGGTTCGCTCCAGGTAAACGAACTGCAAAACTTAACCAGCGCGGCACTCATTGTGCCACGAGACCAAACCCCAGACGAGAACGAGGAGGTCATCGTTAAAATCATTGGGCATTTCTTTGCCAGTCAGGTACGGTTTGGCCGTGGTGTTACCCGATATTCCCCGGCCGCTTTCATCCACCGAGGAAAGGTGTGGGGCTTGCTGAGCCCAGCACCACCCAAGCACCCTGCCACTCTTCTTTTGGGAGGTCCCTGTGCCCCCAAGAGGCACTGAAGGTGTTTCGGTAGCTTCCCCCCGGCTGTGCAAGTGCTGAAATTGAAGATTGGCTCGATTGAGCTAAAAATGTGTGTTCTGGAGGCCGTGCAGAGCAGCGCCCAGGGTGTGAATGGACTCCTCTGTGCAGGCAAAGCCACCCGCATCCCACCTGGGTGCATCTTCCATAACTGCACAGCGCAAGATGAGGGAAATGCTCCAGCAGGTGAAGCAGCAGGAGCAGAAACACGCTCCGGGAGCCCCGGCCTCGCAGCACAGCAAGGGAGGCTCCCGCCGTGCCGCCCAGCACCGCCCGATGAATGTAACCCCGCCGCCGGACATCCCCCCCCTCCCAAATCCTCCTCCCCCCCCCCCAGCAGGTCAGGGGAGCAAACCAAAGACCCCCCAAACACACCCCCCCCATTCCCCGCGGCGCTGTGAGGATGCACAGCCGAGGGGTACGGGGAGGGCTCTCTCCATCCCACAGCCTCCCCCTTCCTCCTCCCTCGCCTCCCGACGCTCTCCCTTTAGTTGGACTAACGTGGGCAGGTTTGGGTACCTCAGCACCTCACGCTTGTGTCTCCCTTTCAGAGATTTTGTATGCCTTGGAAACCTGAGAGTTGGAGGGTTTTTTTATTAATTTTCTAATAAAAAAAGAAACGAGTTGGACAAAACGATGGGGATAGGCAGCACTGTGGTCATTCTCTCCGGGGCGTTGTGGAGGAAGGCTGCCAGTCTTCCTCCCAGTGTACTTTTCCCCGTTGGCTCCAGACTGCTGCTGGGGCTGAGCTCTGAGCCGCCAGAGCGGTTCTCAGCAGACGGTCACTCGGCGCAGACAATGAGGCCCTGAATAGCCCTTCCTGTGCTCTTGATGGCTCCGGACGGCTCTGCTCCTCTGCTGCTTCTAAGGTGGGGCTGCCCCAGTGCCCTCACTCAGGAGCCTTTTGTCTGTGCAGGTCTCACTTGTGACAGGGTGGAAAAAAAAAGGGGGGGAAAAGAAAAAAGGGGAGAAAAGTAAAAAAAGAGAAAAGTGAAAACGGGGGAAAAGGGGGAAACAGAGAAAAAAGGGGGAAAAGGCAAAAAAAAAGGGAAAAAACAAAGGGGAAAAAGAGGAAAAAAGTAAAAAAAGAGAAAAAGTAAAACGGGGGGAACGGGAAACAGAAAAAGGGGGGAAAAGAAAAAAAAAAGGGAAAAAGGAAAAAGGGGAAAAGAGAAAAGGGGGAAAAGAAGTGAAAAAAGGGAGAAAAAAAATATGGGGAAAAGGGGAAACAGAAAAAAGGGGGAAAAAGCAAAAAAAAAGGGAAAAAGAAAAAAAGGGGAAAAAGAGAATAAAGGAGGGGGAAGCAAAAAACAAAAGGGAGAAAGAAGAAAACCCCCACATATTAAAAAAGAATGGTAGAAAGGAAAAACCAAACAAACCAAGGAAGGAAAGTGGGAGCAGCCGCCGGGCAGGAGGAGGGACAGGACCCGGGGGGTCGGGGCGTGGGGGGAGGTGGCGGTGCCAGCGCCGGCCCCGGGGGCTGCGACACCACGTTTTTGTCCTCTACTGCAAAGTGTTCTGTGAAAAAAACAACCAAATCCCACCCAACGACAACATCAAAACCCAAAGAGAAATCTCTCCAGCTCACACGAGCCTGAGCTCGCTCTCCATTGCTCTCTTTCCAGTGTCTCGGGGGGGTCACGGCCGAGCTGAGATTGGGGGGGGGTGGTGGTGGGAGTTTGCCCCATGGCTGTGATGGGGGGAAGAAGGGGTGGGTGGGGAGTGGGGGATGTGGTGTGGGGGTTTTTTTGAGGGGTGGTGGTTTTTTGCCAGGCGTCGCTTTACCCAGTGGCTGTGGGAGGTGTTGGCATCAGGAAGCCTGCGCTAAAGCGGGGTGGGGGCCTCGCCGCAGTTGGTTAGCAGAGCCAAAGTGGTTATTAATGGTTATTAACAGCACAGTAATTAGGCCCGTGTAATGGGGAAGCTCAGATGCCCCCTAACCAACCCCCCCCCGGTGCTTCTCTAGCCAGGCGAGCGCTGGGCGTCCCCCCCGCAGGAGAGGAGTGCACCTCCGGGGTGGGTGGAAGGGCGTCACCCAACGGGGAGAGGACCAAGATGGGGCTTGGGTGTCCCTTGGGGTGGCGGGTTAGGGCTGTTGGGGGCTGCCATGACGAGGGACACCCCCACGCCTTTCTCCATGGCTCCCACAGCTCTGATCCCTCCCACCCATCCAGTGCCACCAGAGAGGCGGTGTCCCCCCTCCCGGGGCGGGCAGGGGCTGTGCCACCCCATCTAACACCTCAATGCACCAAAGCACCTCACTGGGGGAGGGACCCTGTGCCTGGTAGCCCCGTGCGCCCCAGCACTGTAAGGATAGGGCTGAGCCCCCACCACGGCCACCCTGTGCAAACCAAAGACCCCCCAAACACACCCCACTCCCCCCATTCCCCGCGGCGCTGCGAGGATGCACAGCTGAGGGGTACGGGGAGGGCTCTCTCCATCCCACAGCCTCCCCCTTCCTCCTCCCTCGCCTCCCGACGCTATCCCTTTCGTTGGACTAACACAGGCAGAGAGAGAGAGAAAGAGAGGTTTTATTATTCTTTTTTTTTTAATTTTTTATTTTTTATTTCCAAAAAGCCACCGGGTTTTCATCCCAGGCATGGCCAGAGGAGCTCGCCCAGCGTTGAGGGGGGGAGGTTGGGCTGCGGCGCACAGCGCAGCGGCTCATCAGTTTTTAGAATTAATATAACACTAACGAAACTAAGGGTGATTTTTAAGTTTTGTAAGGATTTTAATTATTTATTTATTTATTTCATTTCAGAGGGGGCCGGGGCGGGAGGGGAACATTTGGTTTTCAGCAAAAGCCGGCTTTTCTAGAGGTTAAAGGAAAGGCCGTGCTCAGATGTAAATGCTCCCCTCCAGCGTCCTGGATGGGGGGGACAGATCTCCGAGGGGCCAGCTGTATCCTTGGAGGATTCCCCATTTGTCTCCCCAGACCCTGCGGTTTATATTTCCTGACTCGGTGAGGGTGCAGGATTATGCCCGAGTGGATTACACTGTCTGGGATATTTCCCTCTGGTGGTGCCATAGCGAAGTCTCTGTTGCCAGTTTGTGATGTCCGGCGCTCAACGTCACGGGAAGAGTGGTGGGATGGGACTCGGGGCATTTTGATTGTTAAGGGCCATTTGGTTTTGGTTGTTCTGTGCCATCTTGAGATAAGCCCGGGCTGAGCTGTTTTGCAGCTCCCCCAGGTTCTCTCTGCACAGCCAAGGCACGGCGGAGATGGAGGTGAGTGGGATGGCAGCTCCCTGCCTCTCACCTCTGGTGCTCTGAAACCGGCTTGGCTGGCTGCTCCCACACAGTGTGTTACTGGCTTGCCCAGCAGGTAAAGAACCCAGATTTGGGATGCCACTGGGGTGTCTGTAAGGGGTCCTGGGGGGGACTCTTGCAGGCCAGAGGGAGTCTGGGGCAGCCCTTCAAGGATCTGGGGGTCCCCTCTGGTGCCTCTGGGGAGGGTTTTGTGGCTGGGGAGGGCCCAGCTGGTTTCAAGAGGTGCTTCCTCCCTTTCTCCAGCCCACCCAGCTCCCCCGACACCACCACCCCCCAGGTTGGCGGGTGCCAGCAGTGCCAGCCTGTCCCACTGGGTCGGGCACTGAGGGGGGCACAGCCCCAGCCACGGGATGGCAGGAGGAACCACAGCACCAGGGATAGAGACCAACATTTTATTTCTTTAACGTTTCCCATGGGGTCACCAAAGGGTTGCGTGGCTGCACCGCAGCTGGTGCCAGGAGGGACTCCAACGTCCCCCCCGCAGCTCACCTGGCTCCGCTCGTGATGCTTTTGATGGGGCTCAGCGCGGTCTCTTCTGTGCTACGGACCAAGCGGCTCCAGGTAGGCGACTGCTGCACCGCACTGTGCCGCAGCGTGGGGTGGTGTGGGGGGCTGCGGCACGGGGCTGGGAGCTGCTCCTGTCTCACCCAGCTCCCGGGGTCCTGCAGAGGGACTGGAAGAAGCCGAATCAAGGGATAACGGATGCAAGAGCCCACGCGCAGGAGCAGAGAGGTGAGTGGCCCTGGCACCGAGCACCGTGCAAACAGCCCACACCCCACGGCAGCCCTGAGCCGGGGCTGTGCCAGGGGCTGCCGGCCGCTCACTCCGTCCCCTCCCTCAGCAGCTTCTCGGCTAGCGGATGAAGGATGGGAGCTCAAGTCGACACAGGAGAAGCAGGGAGTGTGGGGGAGACCCCCAGATCCTGCCCCAGACCCTCAGCCCGTGCCCTGCCCTGCCTGCGCTGGGCAGCCCTGCCCGCCTGCTGAGGAGGGGGTGCTGCCCGTGGGCTCCAGCGGAGGAGACGGGGTGCAGCGGGTCTCTTCTCTCTCCTCCTCTGCAGGGCAACCAAGGAGGCAGCGAGGAGGGAGCACCAGGCCCCACAGGACCCACTGGGCTCCCTGCCAACCATATACCATCTGAGCAGTGATGCTTCTCTCTACCCCCTGCCCCCCCCCACCAAGCCCCCAGGTCCCCCTGCCCTCCTCTGCCGCCTATAGGTCCTATCAGTGGGGACAGCTCCTTCTGGTCCAGGCACCCCCCGGGCTCCTGGGCCCCCCGAGGGCCACCGCAAGAGCCCCTGCAGCCTGTGCTCGCTGGCCAACTCGGAGGACTGCAGCAGCCTGTTGAGGAGCAGCTCCTCTTCCCACAGCTCCCTCTACCACTTCCTGGAGCCCTGGCCCAGTGCAGCAACAGAGCCAGTGGTGCTCACACACTCAGCACAACCCCGCTCTCCCATGGCTGCTGGTGGGGCAGTGGGGAAACGGGCTGGTCCTCAGCCAGGAGCTGCCAGCAGGGACCGAGAAAGAGTGGGTTCCCAGGTAGGGGATGGACAGGACACAGAGGCCCACGGACAAGCACCTGTCCCCCGGAAGGCCCCCAGCCATGGACATGGACCAGGTGGAGCGGGTGCTGGAGATCACCCGCACTTTCCAGGCCTTGAAGGCAAAGACGGAGGAGTCCTGCAAGACCATGGGCAGGGAGTGTGGCCAGGCAGACCCAGGGCTGTGCAGGACAGGAAGGTGCCCGCGGCAGGGCTGCGCCTGGCTGTGGGGCTACTTGAAGGGCTGGTGGAGATGCCACTAGCCGTGTCTGCTTCTGCCAGCCCTGCAAGCGGTGACAGCACCAGGCCCAGAAGACCAACAGTGCCCCGAATACTGAGCGGCTGTGGGGTGTGGGGCCAGGAACCCCTCTGGGGTACCCCCTATGTGAAACGTTAAAGAAATAAAATGTTTGTCTCTAGCCCTCGTGCTGTCCTTCCTCCTCCCGTCCCACGGCTGCGGGTGCTCCCCCGAGGGAGCAGGCTGCAATCAGCAAGCACTCTGTGTTGAGCTCCCCTGCTCACAGCCATGCTCCGCCTGAAGGCGGCGAGGCAGAAGCAGTCTCCAGCCAACTTGGGCGCAAAAAGGTTCATCTGACTCAGTGGGTGAGGAAGGGCCCGTTTCAACTCTGTACCTCTGGCATTCTCAGGTCGGAGGATTTGATGGAGCCAACTGAGAGCGGCAGCATACGCTGCGGGGCTCTGAGCTGCTGCGTGGTGCCAGGTCTATCCAACGTCAGGCAGTACGTTCCCAGGAGACTTCACTGCTAACAACTCTTCCGAGGAAGTGGGGCCGTTTCTGTTGTCGTAGCCTGCCTGGAGAAACAGCCCCACGGAGCCAATAGTCTGCTGAGCAGCAAGGGAGCAGAGTCGCTGACTCTCAACCAAGGACTGAAATACAGCAACTCACTCTATTGCCTTCCCCCTTCGCCCGCTGCCTCCCACAGTCTAGAAGAAAAGAACCAGGGAGCTCCAAAGGAGGGGACCCCTCCCCCACTCCCCCAAATCTGCCCAACACCTCCAAAGCTCCCTCAAGACACGGGACTCCTCCCACACACCTCCACTCCCCACACCGCAACCCTCACCCTCCCCCAACGCTCCAAAAAGCAGCAGTCCTTAGGGCAGACTCCTTAAGCTGACTCCACAGCTACGGCTCCCCGTCGGCTCCGGGGGAGACAAGGGGGCCCCGGGGCTCTCCGTGGGCTTTAAGGGGGTCCCAGGGCTGCCCACGGGCTCCCAGCAATGCCCGTGCCCACCACCCACCCCCGCTTCAGGGGGCCCAGCGCTGACACCCCCCGACCCATCTCGGGGGTACCTGGAGGGACTCGGCCGTGGGCTGGAGGCGGGCGAAGGGGGCACGGCCGGGCTGACCTGCCGGGGGGGGCTGAGAGCGGAGCCAAGCGCCCGCCCAGGCCGGCCCCGGGCACCCTGCGCTGCGGCCGGGGCTGCCGCCACCTGCGGGGAGCGAGCGGGGAGTGAGGGGGCGGCAGCGGAGGACGGGGGGGGGGAGCTAAATCGGCCCTGTTCCCCCCGGGGACCCCCCACTCGGCTCTGCTCCCCCCCAAAGAGGCCCAGACCGCCCCCCGAGTCCCCCAGCCCGGTCCCGACACCCCACAATCCCCCGAACTGGCCCTGGACACCTCCGCACCACCGCTCCTGCCGCCGCCGCCGCCCCGCCCGCCCGCCCACTCTCCTTCTCCCGCTCCTGCTCTCCTTCTCCCGCTCCTGCTCTCCTCGGCCCCGGTCCCCCCCGTCTCTCCCGGTACCGACCGCCGACGCACACCGGAAACGTTCTCCTTCGCGTCCGCCCAACCGCGCATGCGCCGAAGGGCAAACCCGGGCCACGCCCCCCAGCGTCGCCGCGGCGAAAGCGGGCGAGAGGGGCGGGGCCGCGCCGAGGAGAACGAGGGGGCCGGGCCCCACCGCAGCCCCGCACCGGGCACTGCGAGTTCGAAACCATCTCTGCCCTCCCCAAAATCAGCCGGGACCGCCCGAAACCAGCCCAGCCTTCTCCAAAATGACATCCGCCTGCAGAGCTCCGCCAGCCCCCCCGACGGACATCACGGGGATGGGGGCAAAGAAAACAACCAGAAAGGTACTGAAAATAACGTGGAGACGGTGCTTAGAGATCCTTCCGAGAGGCAAAACCCGGCCTTTGTTCTCATTTTTGAACACGGGGTTTCGCAGTGCTTCGCGGGCAGTGGTTATCCAGGGGCATCAGCTATCCCGGGAAGCGAAAGTTCCCATCCCGTGTGGCAAAAGTCCACTCGCATGAATAACTTAGACAGAACCAGCCCACAAGAGGCACCTTTGGTCACCCTTTGCTTGAAGCTTCGCTAAAACTGTATACTCAGGTTGGCCCTGTCCTGCAGTTTCTTTCCCAGAGTTTTGCCCCAAACCCACGCTTCTAGCCCCGCTCCCCAAGCCCTCCCTCGGGGCCCACCACCTTTCCCCAGCCCAGCCTGTCCTTAAAGCTTTTCTTTCCACACACAGCCCTTTCCACTCACCTCCCTCCGGGGCCTCCTCTCTCACAGGCACCTCACAGCCCTGCAAACCTCCCTCTCCCGAAAACCCATTCCCCCCTCACTCCCCCCTCACGCAACACCTCTTCCCCTCACACACTCGCTCCCACCCCCCCCACCATCCTCTCTTCCTCTCTCCTCCCCTCCCCTCCCCCCATCTTTCGCCCCCCCTTCCCCTCTCCTCCCATTCAAAATGGCCCTTCCCTCCCCCTCTCGCCTTTTCCTGCCTCAGCCCCCGCCCCCCGCTCAGGTGACACCGCACACAGCCGCCATGAGGCGCGGCGGGGAGGGCCGGGGCTGTGAGAGGCGATGGCGGTGAGGGAATTTTCCTCTTTTTTCCTCTTCTTTTCATCTCCTCAGGCTTCGGGCAGCCCCGCGTGGGCGGCTGGAGATCCCCCCCTCCCCTTCCAGGAGTGGCCCCGGCCCTGGGGCGGCCCCCGCCTCCCTCCTCCCCACAGGCTCTCCTCAGGGAGAGCCCCCAAATCTGTCCCCTGGGCGGCCCCACAGCCTCCTGTGTGTCCGGGAATGGGGTTTCCCTCAGGGAGAGCCCCCAAATCCATCTCTGTCATTGCCCTACAGCCTCCTGCATGGCTGGGAGCAGTGATTCCCTCAGGGATAGATCCCCCCTCATCCCCAAACCTATCCCCAGGGTGGTCCCACAGCCTCCTGCATGGCTGGGAGCAGTGTTTCCCTCAGGGAGAGCCCCCAAATCCATCCCCAGGGTGGTCCCGCAGCCGCCTGTGTGGCCAGGAACGGCGTTTCCCCCATGGATGGAGCCCTCTCCTTCCCCCTACCCCACTCCTGGGCAGCCTTTTCCTCCCTCCCACCTTCTCCCCACAGCTCTTCCAGGGCTGGGAAAACACTCCTGCCCTTTCTCTTCCTGCGGGTTTTGAGAAGAGCCCCCTGTCTTCCCAGCCCACACGTGGGGTGTGGGCAGCTCCACGCCTTGTGTTTGAAGCGGGAATTGGGATATTTCAGTTTTCTTCTGCGATCAGGCATGGTTGTGAAAGGGCCAGTTGTAGTGGTTAGGCTTTGGTGGGTGAGTAACAGCAAATCTTATTGAACTTTTCCTTTTTTTCAGATTTTGTGTAGGGGGCTCGTTGTCCTCACGCCCGCGAGTTCTGCTCCAGGTCAAGCGAAGCCCCATGGAACTGGCCCTAAGGGCGGCGGCGGCCATGGACCAGCGCCCCTTTGGCGTCGAGAACGTGGTTTATTTTGAGGTGAATCTCCCTGTTTTTCTTGAAAAGCGGGGGGCTGGTTTGTAGTGAGGCTTAAAACCCCGGGTTGTGCCTAAGTGTGGGGCTGATTTCAACCTCAGGGGCTGCGACTCCGTCCTCAGGGGCTCCGACTCACAGCCCCGGCAGCACCGTCAGCGCGCTGGGCTCAGCGTTCTCTTGTATTTTGAAGGGTTTCTTACGGATCGGCAGCAGCCGGGGATATTTAGCAGCTGTGTATTGGTGGTGGAATCCGTGTGGTGAAAAGATCTTTGGGGTAAAGAGGTGAATAGGTGGTTTGTTTTTTTTTCACCTCGAGAATGTTTCTTGTTGCCTTGTACCTGTAAAAAGATGTTCAAATCGTTAAGGTGTTCAAATCGTTTCATAAAATTACCCCCTAGACAGGAATATGTTTTGTGGTTGGTTTGAGTTTTTTTTATGAGTCCTTTCAGCCTGCTCTCCAGGTGGAAATGGGCAATGCAAAGGCATTACAATGATAGATTTGCTAAATATGTTGCCAAGGTCTATATTAGTGGCTTTCCCTGAAGCGGGGAAAAGACGTCCTGTTTAATTCTATTTTGCATTTGAAATTCTCTGTGAAATGGATTAAGCAGAGAGGGCTTCTTTTTGTGGGTCTGCCCTTGGGAGGAGAACGCCTTTAGGAAAAGGCTTTTCTGGAGGGGATGGAGAACTTAATTGCTGATGTCTCTAAAAGCGCGCCCTGTTTGGGTGCTTTGAATTTTCCAGTGTGGGAAAAGCCGCAGAAGTGTGTATTTCTGTCCAGCTGCAGAGAAATGGGTAATACTGAGCCCTACAATAGCTTGGTTGTTTTTTTTCCCCTGTGTGATGACTGGTGTGGAGGGAGTTTGTACCAAAGAGTCAACTTCTGATTGTGGGCAGCCCCTGTTTTAGGAACTGTTGCGCAGATTGCCTATCGATGCAACTGCTGCCGCGACTCCCGCACTCCCTGCTGCTGTCAAGCTTTTATTACTTGTTCTGAAAAGCTCTCGAAATACGTGCAGAGCTGCGCGGCTCCCCCGAGCCAGGTGTCCACGGCCACTGCCTCCTCGGCTCCTGTTGGCCATGGCTGACTATTTTCAGCAGGATTCGAATATGTCTGTGTGCTCCTCCTTCCTTTTTAGCCATCTGTTATTTGAGTTTGGGACTCGGAGGCCTTACTGTCTTCCTGCGCTCTGTTTTTTATCACTGTTGACAGTTCTGGATTCACCAATAACAGTACTCAGCGCTTACATCTGGAACTCCCTGAAAACAATGAACTCATTGATCCAGGGCCAAAGGTTTAGAAATAAATGGAACAAGGTCAAGCCTTGGGATCTTTAGTAACGTGATTCGGAGCCTCTCACCTGGCTTCTTGGTGGAGCTGGCACAGAGGTCGGTGATAATCCAAAACTGCAGAGCGAGCTGGGTGCCCGTGGAAGGGGAACCGCACTCTCAAGTGGAAATACTTGGGGTCTCGTTGCCTGTGGGAGGGAAAGGGACGTCAAGAGTCAACCTAAAGGAACTTCTCACCTTCAGAGGTCGCGCTCTGGAGGTGATGGTTAATTGAGGGGAGTCGTGGAAGTGTGCCTTACTGAGCAACATGCTGCTGCTGGCCCGAGACTAAATGTCTCCAAAGTTTGGGATTGGTTTAAGTGCTTTTTGGTTATTAGCTGGATGTCACTCTTAGAAGCACCTCTTGCCCTGTCTGGAGGGGTTTGCTGCTGCCTCCTGCATTGGGCCAAGGGGACCGGCAGCCCTCAGGACAGGGACTTTCTCAGGCGCGGAGGTTAAACCTGGTGCGTGCTGCTTAAAAACTGCTCTGGGTGTTAGTGCGGCGGTCACGGTGAGAAATGTGTTGGCTTAGGGGAGCCTGAGATTTGCATTCCTCTTAACTGCGGGGGATTTTGGGGAGCCTGTGTGGTACAATCCCCTTCCTGCTCCCAGATTCCTGTCGCTGACCCGTCAGCGGGGTGTTAGCAGAGCTGATGCCCGCAGCGGCTGAGGGTCGGCATGATCCCGGCATCGCCGGAGCTCTGGAGCCAAGGAATGGGAGCGTGGCCCATTTCCATCACAGCTTGTGAGGGAAATAGTGCGGTTTGATATAGCCGGGGTGCGTAAACGGGGATTCCTCTTTGCACATGTGCTTACAGGGTGCACGCATGTGTGTTACGTGGAGTGTTTCTTAATGCCTGCGAAGATTTACGAGATTGGTTAATGAGCGTTGCTTTGCTGTGCAAGTGCAAAGTGTTATTTTCATGGAGAAACCAGCTCGGATGTTCCGTTTAGGCATTCTGCCTTTAAAAAAAGAAAAATATTTTAAAGCTTTCCTTGCAGGCAGAATGACATCTGCTTTTGAGGATTGTTTCTTTCCCTGCAGGGTGGGAAAATCTACAGCCTCGCTAAGGCCGCAGAGGAAGAAAACTTGTCAGTTTCCTGGAGCAAACTGCAGTTTGGAGAGGGGGGTGTTTTGCCAGAGCGCCTTTTAGCACCTCGTCGGGCACATTTCTTTTCCCTGGGGGCTGAGGTTTAACACGGCCTTTTCATTTGCCTAGCTTTTGGTTGTATGAATTAATGGGTGTTTCAATGGGAACCACAAGACCTAATTTCTCAGTCGCCATCTTAAAAATTGTGCAGGGACGGAAGTGGGACAGGGAGGTGACCGGAGTGAAACGCTGAAGGCTGTTAAGGCTGGAATAAGGAATGGCGGGGCTTGTTCTGGTCACACACTATGACAATAAAAGGCCACGAGTTCCTCGTGGAGGTAAAGAACCGACAATCTGGGAGGGCGTTCAGGGATTTGCCTCATCGAAGGGTTTCCAGGGGAATATGGGGGTCACTCTCCATCTCATTCCTGGTGAGCTGCCTGCCTGTTAAGACCATTATTACTTTATAATCACGGAGGGAGGCCCTGAATTCAGGTTTGGGAAGCCATTAGATAATTTTGTGGTTAATGCTTTTTTTTTTTTTTCAGAGTGAGTCTGTGAATCGGTTCTCTGTGCTGAAGGTGAGACACGTCCTTCCCTCTGCTTTGGCAATGGCCGCTTTCCTTGGGCACAGGGACCACACAGCCCTCTGCACGTTTCTCGGTAAGTAAATTGTGGCTGTGCCGCCTTCCTGCCCGGCCTGGGGAGCTTGTCCTTTACTGAGTGAGAAAGCAAGTTTTTCCCTGGAAGAAATAAAGAGATTTAAAAATCTCTGTCCTTCTGTGCAGCAGTGCCGTCCCAATGCGGCCTCGGGAGAGGCACCTTTCCTCCAGCGCTGGAACCATGGCAGGGAAGGGACCTGCTATATCGTTAGGTGGACGAATTTCATCGTTCTTTGGCAACAAACGAATGTGGTGACAATGGTGACCTGGTCCAGCCAGCCTTGGTGATCAGTCCGCTCCTCCCTTTCCCTGTGGGAAGGCTCCGAGGATCTCCTGGGCTGTAGGAAAGGGGAGGCAGTAAGGATGCTGTGCTGGGGAGCTTTGACTGCCTTTGCTGTCTTCCAGATGGAGAGATGGATCCGCAGCACTTGGGAGCTCACCTTCCCCAAACGCTGAGTTTGCCATTTGTTATCCACATACAACGTGTTTTTCCGTGCAGGAAATGGATTTTTCAGAAATTCCAGCGTGTTATGGAAAGAAAACGCTCCTGGAGTTTTTAATGCAGGTCATTCTTTTTTGGTGTAGCGGTTAAAACGTGATGTCTGTAACTTTGAAATGAATATTTGTATGCATCTGTCAACGGGTACAATTCACATAGCCGCTCACAGGAGAAGGGATCTTAACCGCATTTCTGATTTTAGGCTGTATCGTGATAATGCCGGGGATTGATGTCGCGCTGGAGATTTTTCTCCAGTTTCCACCTTTTGCCACTAAATGAGCGGCAGAGATTTCCCAGCTAGACAGGCAGTGAGCTCTACGCAGGAATGTGAGCGCGGATCCAACGTTGACGGTAATTAAATTACGTTGTTCAGAGGTTCCTCCTTTTAATGAAAGTCTGGAAAAGTGAAAAAGGAGGTGCCTTTCTCCTTTGGGATTGCTGTTGTGGCAGAGGGGATGGAAACAACCCACGGGGGTTTTGCTCCGCTCCTGGCTTTGGCTTGGAAAAAGCCCTGAACGGTTTGATCCCTGTGGGGCCAACTCTGAGCAGGGTGAGGGGCAGCTGTGCCAGGAGATCCAGAGGGTCCATCTCCACAGCTTCCGTGTCCAGTGAGCAGTTTCCCCGAAAGGAGGGAAATTCTGGGAGAATGGGGAGCGGTGTGTGATGATGAGGGCGGTGAGGAAGGCTAAAGGATGATCTCAACGATTTTAACTTGTGCTGTTTTTTCTATACATCTTTTGGGCAGAATGGATGGGGACTTTGGGTTTAGCCGAAGAAGGATAACCCTAAAATCAGCGTTGGGCCGTGAGTTCCGGCCCAGCGGTCAGAATAACCGCAAACCCTGGGGAAAGGGGGCTGAGGAGCGGGTGCACGGTTGGTTCGGCACCGGGGCTCTGCCAGTCCTTGCTGTTGCTCCCCATGGCTTGGCCAGTTCTCCCACTGCCCCGCAGTGCTGCAGAGGGTAACAGAGGGGTTATTTTGGCTGGAGTATACCCCCGTGCTTGCCAGAAATGGCCAGTGCTAGCCCAGGCTGGGCTTGCCACTCAGGCTGACCTCATGATGCCGGTTGCCGGCCTCCCGCGTTCTACACAACATTCCAACGGTGGTCTTGGCCCACCGTCGCAGCTCTTCTGCTGCTGGCTGTCGGTCTCAGAGTGAACCTCGCCAGTTTGCTCAGCGTTTGAGGAAGGAAGTGGCAATTTTCTTGCCCGATGGGGCGCAAAAGGGCTCACGTGGTGGAACGGTAATGCTGTTGGTGGCGAGAAGGGGCTGTGGGAGTTGTTAGAGGGCAGTTGGTGACGCTGTGCTGGGAAATAACTGCCGTACCTGACACGTTCCCTCCTTCGAAGCGGGTGCGTGCTAGCGTGCTGTTCCCAGCTCTCCTTCCTCACCTCCTCTGCCTTAACAATTTCAGACACGTCAACGTCGGCAGTGAATTTCAGGCCGAGATCCCAGACCTCCAGGACAGATCCCGGTTGGAGGAGGAGGAGGAGGGAGCATCGCTAGTGTGGAAGCCCTGGGGAGACATCGCAACGAACCCGGAAACACAGGACAGAGGTTTCTCTTAACGCTTTTCTTCCCAGGTCCCCCCCGAGATACTAAGGGTCGAAAACTGCACGTTTTCACAGCAGCTGTTTGTCCGTTGGGACCCTCTCCCTCTTTTCCTTGACAGCATTCGTGGCTGGTAGCACCCGAGGGTGGCTCAGATCTGGTGGGACAGTGAACAGATAACAACCGGTGGTGCTCTGAGTCGCGTCCTCTGGGAGAGACGGTCAGGGGCGTTTGTAGCTGTCCCACGTCAGCTGCAGCGACCTCGGGAGAGGGGAGATCTGTCTCTGGAGCTACCGGTCCCAAAGCTGCTCTGAAGGGAGAGAGAGCGATACCGGATAACCTGCCTTTTTTTCGGTGCCTTTTCTGGGTCTCCAGTCTGTCTGCTCTGTTTGCCCTCTGCCTTGTATCGCACTTTTTCTCCTTTCTTGACGAAAACTGACTTTCTGTTGGTTTTTGTTGCATTTCTAGTGACAAATCTGCTCAACTTCGCCTGCTCCAATGTCATGCCGGGGGGAAGAGCCAACCTGGAGCACGCCTTGCACCGCCTGCATGAAGCTCTGGTAAGAAGCAGCTCTTTTCGAATTCCTACTGGACTAGGAAATATTCTCATCAACTGCCGTGGGCGGAGGTGACCCCGACACGCTGTTGCTGAGCGTCGACTGAGTACCATCTTCCCACAGTGGGCTGAAGAGTTGATCTTTTGGCCCCTGCTGAGGGGGAATCTAAGTCTTGTTCTCTGAACTCCCGCAGGAGGGTCTGGAGATGTTGCAGTCTGGGGCACCCCAGCGACCTGAATCCCATCCCCTGGCTGATTATCATTACGCAGGTAAACTGGAAGCAGAGCTTGTTGCTTCTCCAGGAATGCGAGCGGGTACTGCCGTTCCCTTTGTTCTGATTGAAAGAAGTGATTTTTAGAAACGTGCGAGCAGTGGCTCGTGTTCTTTGGGGCAGGGAAGTAGTCTTTTTAATCTGTTCTGGGGGCCTTTTGGCACGGGGAATGCCTCGTCCCTGTGTTCTAGCCTGCTGCTGTCCCTTGCGGTGACACCCCACGCCGCCCAACGCTCCTCCTTTCCCTCGCGCCCCGGCTTTACTGCGTGCAGGGCTTGCTCTGCTGGCAGCCATAACTGCTCGTGCTAACAAACTGCCTGCGGTGTTGGCTAATTGCTTTGCGAAGGAGGAGACATGTGGACGCGTGACAAATACATCGTGCGCGTTTCCGTGAGGTTGCAAGGGGTCTAATCGTTTGCACGTGGCTGTTTCTTCCCAGGCTCAGACACTTGGACGCCCCTGGAGGAGCAGTTGTTTAAAGAGGCTTTTTATGTGCATAAGAAGAATTTCCACCTGATCCAGAAGAAGGTAAAGCCGTTAGACCGAGGCGGGTCACGGGTTGGTAGCGTGGAGGGGAGTTTTAACCCAGAAAAGTAGTCTTTTGAATGGTGCATTGTAATCCTGTCCTTGGGATGCCGCTTCATTCCAAAAAGATACCGGTACAAGACATAATTGGCTCTAATGTCTACTGAATTTGCCCGAATATCAAGCGAATATTTAATCTCTCCAGTACAAAATACAGGAAATACTAGAAGAATACTGACACGTTCCGCTGACCATCGGCACGAAACGTACAGTTCTGCCCTCCCAAGGCTTCTTTACGGCCCTTTCAGAAGAAGGGGGCTCGTTTTCAGCCTGATCTCACCCGTGCGTTGCGCTGTGGGAACCGCAGACACAGGGGAGGACAAACAGTGCTGGATAGATCCGTCCTGGGTCTGTGCCTTCATTGTTTTCCTGTGGTATTTCCCTCATCGATCGCTTCTGGTTTTCTCCCGACAGATTCAGACGAAGACCGTGGCCCAGTGCGTGGAATATTACTACACCTGGAAAAAACACGTCAGGTTTGGCGCCACCCGACCAGGATGGACAGCCAAAAGGCTGCAGCGAGGCACGGATGAGGTGGAGGAGGCCGAAGAGAAGGTAGGAAAACTGCCGGGGGTGGGTGCGAGATGCCGCTCCTCCATGAACCCTTCGTCCCAGGCTCTGGGAAACGATCCACTTCGTGTTAAACCTGCTGCTGATGATTTTTGGGGATGTTTCGTAACGTCCCAGTGCTCCGTCAAAGGAACTGTTGGTGACCCACCTCTGCGCGGGTGTTGCCAAAACCTTCCTTGCCAGGAAATGGGACTTTGGCTCACAGAAACACATATTATTTAGGTTTTTTTTTGGTGGTAGACACCGGGTAACCATGTCCCTTCAGTGCTCAGTAATTCTACGTTTTAAACCCATTTTACAGACTTTTGTGGAGGAAAGTGCTGTTCCGCTGAGGACGGTAGAAATAATACGGTTTTTCTTTCACCATCTGTCTTCGCACCCCATCCTCCCCGCCGAGTTTCAGCATTGTTTGGGCTGTTTTAGCGTTCGGAGGAGCTCACTGGGGCAGGCTGGGGCAGATAGAACGCGTTCCACCCAGCACACAAATAAACCCCTCACTGCCTGGGCCATTTGGGGATGTTTCCAGCCAGTTTTTCGCTTTAGCTGTCCCCCTTGCTGAGGAGATGGAGAAATGAGCACAAGCTGTCTGCTTTACAGGCTGGTTGCAGCCCGAAGAAGAGGCGCCGGCTCGGGCCCAATGAAAAGCTCACCAAGAAGCAGAAGAGCAGCGAAAAGACACCCCGTGGCACAGGCAGTCCCTCCCGCCATTCCGGGGACGCTCCGTGCGGGGCTGGAGGCGCAGGCGATGTGGCTGGGTTTCCCTGCGGGCAGTGTGGAAGGTGAGCCGCTCGTTTTTTCTTCTCAAAACCCGCTGCTTTGGGCTCAAACCGATGGAGACTCGGCATTTCCATCCTCTTCCCATCTCCTCCGCACTCGGGGCTCCTCCGTCTCCCGCTGACTGCAGCCACAAGGGTCTCTCTCTCTCTCTCTCCCTTTGAAGGCCCTTTCCTCCCATTACAGGCCTGGGGCGGTTCATCTCCTCGGGCGAGAATCCCAGCGTTTCTCGTTTTTTTTGGCTGAGAAAAAGGTTCCACTGAAGTTCCTTCTTGTGGTCCCGCACTACAGTCGCTTGTGCCACGCAGAGCCACTTGAGTTTCAGTCTGACCCGATTTTAAGCCGTCTCGCCGTTACTTCTCTTATTTTAATCCCTAATGATCTGCCGTGTTTAACCACCGAGGACCCACCCACCCGGGGGTACTGGCACAAGCTGTATGGCACCACGCAGCAAAACAGACCAGAAGCTCACAAAAGTAGAAATAATGAAATGTCATCTAATGATTTTTTTTTTTTTTTTTTTAAAAAAAAAAGGAATTCAAAATCCCTGTTTGTTTTCTCCCTTCCAGGGTGTTTGGGACAGTCAACGGGAGGAATGCGCACGTGAAACACCATCGCCTGCAGGAGGATCGGAAGGCCCCAGAGGAGTCTTTAAAGGGTGGCGAAGCCGGCAGAAGCCCAGAGGGTGACCGCCTCTAGTTGGCAACTGGGCAACTGCCGGTTCAGCCCGGCAACCAGGTCCCTTTCATGCTCTGGGAAAACCCACCCACCATCTCTCGCCTCCGGCAGCACCTGAGCTCTGCGGAGGGTCCACCACCACGAGGTCGCCCCCACTCACGAAAGACCCACAAGTTGAGAACGGCAGAGAAAGAGTTATCATATTTAATAGTGTTTCCCCCTTAGGTAATAGTCCCGTGTAGGTTTTAGGTCTTAGCTAGCCATCCTTTAGGTCTTAGTTTTAGGCTTTAGTGTTCTTCTGATAGGAGTGAGGTTTGTTGTTCTGGTACGAGTCAGGATGTTTATCTTGTTATAGGAGTAAGTGGGGGGGGTTATGTGTTGTTCTCCTTAATTTATTACATTGGGTTGTTGAACGTTCCAGTCCTGGGGCTGCTCTTGCTGGGTTTGTGCTGTAAATAACTGAAGCCGTCAAAACCCGTTCCACACGGTTGGTGGTGCAAAGTGAAGGAGAACCTGGGTCCGCGCCGCGTGGTGCTGTTCCCTGGTTGGTTTTCCCACTGGAGAGCACCGTTGCACCACCGTGGCAGAGCCAGCAGCAGGATTGGGGTGGGTGAAGGCGTTGGATGGCCGCGAAGCCTCTCGGTTATCCGCCAGAGTCGGCGTTGGCCTTTCGTGCTGCGCTGTAGCGCCCATCGGTGTTTGATTGCACAAATAACGCGGCTTTCGGCAGTGAAAATGGCAGTTGGATTAGTCCAGGGAATGACATTGGAGTTTGCCCTGACCGGATGGCTGCAAAGGTTTTTGTCATCATAGTGAGTTTTGTTCGAATGTCTTAAGAGTCTCGTTATCAAGCAATTATCTCAATCTTATGTATTAGTGATACGGGATAGAAAATGAGACTCATCCAAGTACAGAAAGACTTGGATAAGTCTCAAAGGGGGGAATTGTTGTAGTAAAACGGACATCAACTAGGAAAATTAAATGTCACTGAAGCAACAAAGGAAACGTGCTGCTGCTCAAGTCCTCTGTACTGCCCCAACGCTATTTATTGACCTCATCTTCACATAGAGAAATAGTTACTGGACACGATTTATCTATGGTTCAGTTAAGGAACTACCCAGCAGGCGATGGAGCACTGTTGAGAAGCAGGGGGTTCCTGTCGAGAGAGCCATGAACTGTAGGCCTGGTCAGCAAACCCCGAAAACCACTCGGAAGTGCCAAGATGAGAGGAAAAGCAGGTAAAAGGGAGTTCCGGCAGGGGGAGACGGTGACCACCCACTCATTGACCACCTCCCCAAACGGTACCACCTACTCAAAAGAAGGAAAAAAAAGACAGAGTCTGCGCACTCCTTTACGTGGGAAGCAAAGAAATCTCGACCAGTCATTAGAGGGAATGACAGGGAATATGTATTAATTGTTTGAATATGTAATAATCAATGAATGAAAGTGGAGATTTTTGGAACTAAGGTGTGAGCACTCCTGTTTTGGGACAAGCAGCCCATTTCTGCGCATTAATGGCATAAACTTAGAAATACCTCTGCTCTGTGTGTGTGACAAAACGGGGAAAAAGGGCTTCACTGAGAGGTTCAAATTAAGAATTTCTTTGGACTTTTCTCACAGGTCCAATACGTCACTATTGCAAGTTCTGTGTGTGCGATGGCGATTACACTATTGCGGTTTAGAAGCAACTAGCGGGATCCACTATTGCGAGCTACAAATGCCCCCGACAAGTAGCAACACAAACCACAAGGGCGCTAGATATTAATGCCTTAGAAGAGTGCACCAGTCACAAACTCAATCGCATGCCCTATACCGTACGGATGTTTCTTAGTCACTTACCCTCTCTCTCTCAGGTGAGGTCGCTCCATCCCGGGGAAGTTACCCTGTACAGCGTCCTGGATGGGGGGGGCGGATCTCCTAGGGGCCAGCTGTATCCTTGGAGGATTCCCCATTTGTCTCCCCAGACCCTGCGGTTTATATTTCCTGACTCGGTGAGGGTGCAGGATTATGCCCGAGTGGATTACACTGTCTGGGATATTTCCCTCTGGTGGTGCCATAGCGAAGTCTCTGTTGCCAATTTGTGATGTCCGGCACTCAACGTCACGGGAAGAGTGGTGGGATGGGACTCGGGGCATTTTGATTGTTAAGGGCCATTTGGTTTTGGTTGTTCTGCGCCATCTTGAGATAAGCCCGGGCTGAGCTGTTTTGCAGCTCCCCCCAAGTTCTCTCTGCACAGCCAAGGCACGGCGGGGATGGAGCTGAGTGGGATGGCAGCTCCCTGCCTCTCACCTCTGGTGCTCTGAAACCGGCTTGGCTGGCTGCTCCCACACAGGGAGGCGTGTGCATCACGAAGCCTGCGCTAAAGCGGGGTGGGGGCAGTTGGTTAGCAAAGCCAAAGTGGTTATTAATGGTGGTTAATGGCACACTAATTACGCCCGTGTAATGCGGAAGCTCAGATGCCCCCTAACCACCCCCCCCCCGCCCCGGTGCTTCTCTAGCCAGGCGAGCGCTGGGCGTCCCACCCGCAGGAGAGGAGCGCAGCTCCGGGGTGGGTGGAAGGGCATCACCCTCTTGTGGTTCGCTCCAGGTAAACGAACTGCAAAACTTAACCAGCGCGGCAGTCATTGTGCCACGAGACCAAACCCCAGACGAGAACGAGGAGGTCATCGTTAAAATCATTGGGCATTTCTTTGCCAGTCAGGTACGGTTTGGCCGTGGCGTTACCCGATATTCCCCGGCCGCTTTCATCCACCGAGGAAAGGCGTGGGGCTTGCTGAGCCCAGCACCACCCGAGCACCCTGCCACTCTTCTTTTGGGTAGTCCCTGTGCCCCCAAGAGGCACTGAAGGTGTTTCGGTAGCTTCCCCCCGGCTGTGCAAGTGCTGAAATGGAAGATTGGCTCGATTGAGCTAAAAATGTGTGTTCTGGAGGCCGTGCAGAGCAGCGCCCAGGGTGTGAATGGACTCCTCTGTGCAGGCAAAGCCACCCGCATCCCACCTGGGTGCATCTTCCATAACTGCACAGCGCAAGATGAGGGAAATGCTCCAGCAGGTGAAGCAGCAGGAGCAGAAACACGCTCCGGGAGCCCCGGCCTCGCAGCACAGCAAGGGAGGCTCCCGCCGTGCCGCCCAGCACCGCCCGATGAATGTAACCCCACCGCCAGACATCCCCCCCCCCTCCCCCACCCCCAGCAGGTCAGGGGAGCAAACCAAAGACCCCCCCAAACACACAGCCCCCCATTCCCCGCGGCGCTGCGAGGATGCACAGCTGAGGGGTACGGGGAGGGCTCTCTCCATCCCACAGCCTCCCCCTTCCTCCTCCCTCGCCTCCCGACGCTCTCCCTTTCGTTGGACTAACGTGGGCAGGTTTGGGTACCTCAGCACCTCACGCTTGTGTCTCCCTTTTAGAGATTTTGTGTGCCTTGTGTAAAACTGAGAGTTGGAGCTTTTTATTAGAAAATTAATTAAAAAAAAAAAGAACCGAGTTGGAAAAGCGATGGGGATAGGCAGCACTGTGGTCATTCTCTCCGGGGCGTTGTGGAGGAAGGCTGCCAGTCTTCCTCCCAGTGTACTTTTCCCCGTTGGCTCCAGACTGCTGCTGGGGCTGAGCTCTGAGCCGCCAGAGCGGTTCTCAGCAGACGGTCACTCGGCGCAGACAATGAGGCCCTGAATAGCCCTTCCTGTGCTCTTGATGGCTCCGGACGGCTCTGCTCCTCTGCTGCTTCTAAGGTGGGGCTGCCCCAGTGCCCTCACTCAGGAGCCTTTTGTCTGTGCAGGTCTCACTTGTGACAGGGGGTGGGGGTGTTGCCAAACTAACTGCTGTGTTGCGATGTGTGAGTGGGTGTTCCCGCCCGTGTCAGTGCCAGAGCTCTTCCGTAGGCTCCTTCTGCCAGCGGAGAGCCAGGGGCCGCTCCTTCGGGAGAGAGCTTGTTTAAAAAGAGGAAAAAAAAAAAAGGGGGGGGGGGGGGGGCGGAATTGTGGGAAAAGAAAAAAGGGGAAAAAGAGAAAAAAAGGGGAAAAAAGTGAAAAAAGGAGAAAAGTGAAAACGGGGGAAAAGGTGGAAACAGAGAAAAAAGGGGGGGGGGGAAGCAAACAAAAAGGGAAAAAGCAAAAAGGGGAAAAAGAGAAAAAAGGAGGGGGAAGCAAAAAACAAAAGGGAGAAAGAAGAAAACCCCACATATTAAAAAAGAAAGGTAGAAAGGAAAAAAAAAAAACCAAACAAACCAAGGATGGAAAGTGGGAACAGCCGCCGGGCAGGAGGAGGGACAGGAGCCGGGGGAGGGGGGAGGGGGGGGGAGGTGGCGGTGCCAGCGCCGGCCCCGGGGGCTGCGACACCACGTTTTTGTCTTCTACTGCAAAGTGTTCTGTGAAAAACAACCAACCAAATCCCACCCACCGACAACATCAAAAACCAAAGAGAAATCTCTGCAGCTCACAGGAGCCTGAGCTCGCTCTCCGTTGCTCTCTTTCCAGTGTCTCGGGGGGGTCACGGCCGAGCTGAGATTGGGGGTGGTGGTGGTGGGAGTTTGCCCCATGGCTGTGATGGGGGGAGAAGGGGTGGGTGGGGAGTGGGGGATGTGGTGTGGGGTTTTTTTGGGGTGGTGTTTTTTTGCCAGGCGCAGCTTTACCCAGTGGCTCAGGGAGGTGTTGGCATCAGGAAGCCTGTGCTAAAGCGGGGTGGGGGCCTCGCCGCAGTTGGTTAGCAGAGCCAAAGTGGTTACTAATGGTTACTAACGGCACAGTAATTAGGCCCGTGTAATGGGGAAGCTCAGATGCCCCCTAACCACTCCCCCCCGGTGCTTCTCTAGCCAGGCGAGCGCTGGGCGTCCCCCCCGCAGGAGAGGAGCGCACCTCCGGGGTGGGTGGAAGGGCGTCACCCAAGGGGGAAAGGACCAAGATGGGGCTTGGGTGTCCCTTGGGGTGGCCGGGTGGCGGGGTAGGGCTGCTGGGGGCTGCCACGATGAGGGACACCCCCACGCCTTTCTCCATGGCTCCCAGAGCTGTGCTCCCTCCCTCCCTCCCTCCCACCCATCCAGTGCCACCGGAGAGGTGGTGTCCCCCCTCCCGGGGCGGGCAGGGGCTGTGCCACCCCATCTAACACCTCAACACACCAAAGCACCTCACTGGGGGAGGGACTCTGCGCCTGGTAGCCCCGTGTGCCCCAGCACTGTAAGGATGGGGCTGAGCCCCCACCACTGCTACCCTGTGCAAACCAAAGATCCTCCCAAAAACACCCCCCCTCCCCCATTCCCTGCGGCACTGCGAGGATGCACCACCGAAGGGTACGGGGAGGGCTCTCTCCAACCCACAGCCTCCCCATTCCTCCTCCCTCGCCTCCCGACGCCATCTGTTTTGTTAGACTAACACAGGCAGAGAGAAAGAGAGGTTTTATTATTCTTTTTTTTCTTTTAATTTTTTATTTGATATTTCCTAAAAGCCACCGGTTTTTCATCCCAGGCATGGCCAGAGGAGCTCGCCCAGCGTTGGGGGGGGGGGAGGTTGGGCTGCGGCACACAGCACAGCAGCTCATCAGATTTTACAATCAATGTAACGATAACGAAACTAGCGGCTATTTTTAAGTTTTGCAAGGATTTTAATTCTTTATTTATTTCATTTCAGAGGGGGCAGGGGCAGGAGGGGGACGTTTGTTTTTTAGCAAAAGCCGGCTTTTCTAGAGGTTAAAGGAAAGGCCGTCCTCGGCTGTAAATGCTCCCCTCCAGCGTCCTGGATGGGGGGGACGGATCTCCGAGGGGCCAGCTGTATCCTTGGAGGATTCCCCATTTGTCTCCCCAGACCCTGCGGTTTATATTTCCTGACTCGGTGAGGGTGCAGGATTATGCCCGAGTGGATTACACTGTCTGGGATATTTCCCTCTGGTGGTGCCATAGCGAAGTCTCTGTTGCCAATTTGTGATGTCCAGCGCTCAACATCACGGGAAGAGTGGTGGGATGGGACTCGGGGCATTTTGATTGTTAAGGGCCATTTGGTTTTGGTTGTTCTGTGCCATCTGGAGATAAGCCCGGGCTGAGCTGTTTTGCAGCTCCCCCCAAGTTCTCTCTGCACAGCCAAGGCACGGCGGAGATGGAGCTGAGTGGGATGGCAGCTCCCTGCCTCTCACCTCTGGTGCTCTGAAACCGGCTTGGCTGGCTGCTCCCATACAGAGTGTTACTGGCTTGCCCAGCAGGTAAAGAACCCAGATTTGGGACGCCACTAAGGTGTCCGTTAGGGATCCTGGGCGGCCCTTATGTGGTCCTGGGGGGGGAATCTTGCAGGCCAGAGGGAGTCTGGGGCAGTTTTTCAAGGATCTGGGGGTCCCCTCTGGTGCCTCTGGGGAGGGTTTTGTGGCTGGAGAGGGCCCAGCTGGTTTCAAGAGGTGCTTCCTCCCTTTCTCCAGCCCACCCAGCTCCCCCGACACCACCACCCCCCAGGTTGGTGGGTGCCAGCAGTGCCAGCCTGTCCCACTGGGTCGGGCACTGAGGGGGGCACAGCCCCAGCCGCGGGATAGGAGGAGGAACCACAGCACCAGGGATAGAGACCAACATTTTATTTCTTTAACGTTTCCCATGGGGGGCACCCCAGGGTTGCGCGGCTGCACCGCAGCTGGTGCCAGGAGGGACTCCAACGTCCCCCCCACAGCTCACCTGGCTCTGCTCGTGATGCTTTTGATGGGGCTCAGCGCCGTCTCTTCTGTGCTACGGACCAAGCGGCTCCAGGTAGGCGACTGCTGCACCGCACTGTGCCGCAGCGTGGGGTGGGGTGGGGGGCTGCGGCGTGGGGCTGGGAGCTGCTCCCGTCTCACCCAGCTCCCGGGGTCCTGCAGAGGGACTGGAAGAAGCCAAAGCAAGGGACGACGGACGCGAGAGCCCGCCCAGAGGAGCAGAGCAGTGAGTGGCCCTGGCACCGAGCACCGGGCAAACAGCCCACACCCCACGGCAGCCCTGAGCCGGGGCTGTGCCGGGGGCTGCCGGCCGCTCACTCCGTCCCCTCCCTCAGCAGCTTCTCAGCTAGCGGATGAAGGATGGGAGGCTCAAGTCGACACAGGAGAAGCAGGGAGTGTGGGGGAGACCCCCAGATCCTGCCCCAGACCCTCAGCCCGTGCCCTGCCTGCGCTGGGCAGCCCTGCCCGCCTGCTGAGGAGGGGGTGCTGCCCGCGGGCCCCGACGGAGGAGACGGGGTGCAGCGGGTCTCTTCTCTCTCCTCCTCTGCAGGGCAACCGAGGAGGGAGCACCGGGCCCCACAGGACCCACTGGGCTCCCTGCCAACCATATACCATCTGAGCAGTGATGCCTCTCTCTACCCCCTAACCCCCCCAAGCCCCCACGTCCCCCTGCCTTCCTCTGCCGCCTATAGGTCCTATCAGTGGGGACAGCTCCTTCTGGTCCAGGGAACCCCCCGGGATCCTGGGCCCCCCAAGGGCTACCGCAAGAGCCCCTGCAGCCTGTGCTTGCTGGCCAACTCGGAGGACTGCAGCAGCCTGTTGAGGAGCAGCTCCTCTTCCCAGAGCTCCCTCTACCACTTCCTGGAGGCCTGGCCCAGTGCAGCAACAGAGCCAGTGGTGCTCACACACTCAGGACACCCCCGCTCTCCCATGGCTGCTGGTGGGGCAGTGGGGAAACTGGGGCTGGTCCTCGGCCAGGAGCCTCCACAGGAGCTGCCAGCAGGGACCGAGAAAGAGCGGGTTCCCAGGCAGGGGACGGAACTGAGCGTGGAAGCATACACTGTGGAGCTCTGAGCTGCTGCGTGGTGCCAGGTCTATCCAACGTCAGGCAGTATGTTCCCAGGAGACATCACCGCTGACAACTCTTCCGAGGAAGTGGGGCCATTTCTGTAGTCGTAGCCTGCCTGGAGAAACAGCCCCACGGAGCTAAGAGTCTGCTGAGCAGCAAGGGAGCAGAGTCGCTGACTCTCAACCAAGGACTGAAGTACAGCAACCCACTCTATTGCCTTCCCCCTTCGCCCGCTGCCTCCCACAGTCTACAAGAAAAGAACCAGGGAGCTCCAAAGGAGGGGACCCCTCCCCCACTCCCACAAATCTGCCCAACATCCCCAAAGCTCCCCAAAGACACGGGACTCCTCCCACACACCTCCACTCCCCACACCGACAACCCTCCCCCTCCCCCAACGCTCCAAAAAGCAGCAGTCCTTAGGGCAGACTCCTTAAGCTGACTCCACAGCTACGGCTCCCCGTCGGCTCCGGGGGAGACAAGGGGGCCCCGGGGCTCTCCGTGGGCTTTGAGGGGGTCCCAGGGCTGCCCACGGGCTCCCAGCAATGCCCATGCCCACCACCCGCTTCAGGGGGCCCAGCGCTGACACCCCCCGACCCATCTCGGGGGTACCTGGGGGGACTCGGCCGTGGGCTGGAGGCGGGCGAAGGGGGCACGGCCGGGCTGACCTGCCGGGGGGGGCTGAGAGCGGAGCCCAGAGCGGAGCCAAGCGCCCGGCCAGGCCGGCCCCGGGCACCCTGCGCTGCGGCCGGGGCTGCCGCCACCTGCGGGGAGCGAGCGGGGGGTGAGGGGACGGCAGCGGGGGACGGGGGAGCCTGAATCGGCCCTGTTTCCCCCGGGGACGCCCCACTCGGCTCTACCCCCCCCAAACAGGCCCAGACCGCCCCCCGCGCCCCCCAGCCCGGTCCCGCCACCCCACAACCCCCCGAACTGGCCCCGGAGACCTCCGCACCGCTCCTGCCGCCGCCGCCGCCCCACCCCCACCCCCACCCCGCTCCCGCCCCCCTCGGCCCCGGTCCCCCCGTCTCTCCCGGTACCAAACGCCGCAGCTCCCGACCACCGCCGCACACCGGAAACGTTCTCCTTCGCGTCCGCCCAACCGCGCATGCGCTGAGGGGCAGATCCGGGCCACGCCCCCCAACGTCGCCGCGGCAACGGCGGGCGAGAGGGGCGGGGCCGCGCCGAGGAGAACGAGGCCCCCTCAGCCCCGCACCACCGCTTCTCTCCGCCCCGGGCACTGCGAGGCCGAAACCAGCGCAGCCCTCCCCCAAATGCGCCGGGACCCCCCTAAACCAGCCCAATCCTCCGCAAAATGAGCCGGGACTCCCTGAAATCAGCTCAGCCCTCACCAAAATGAGCCCCACATCTGCCTGCAGAGCTCCGCCAGCCCCCCCGACGGACATCACGGGGATGGGGGGAAAGAAAACAACCAGAAAGGTACTGAAAACAACGTGGAGACGGTGCTTAGAGATCCTTCTGAGAGGCAAAACTCGGCCTTTATCCTCATTTTTGAACACGGGGTTTCGCAGTGCTTCGCGGGCAGTGGTTATCCAGGGGCATCAGCTATCCCGGGAAGCGAAAGTTCCCATCCCATGTGGCAAAAGTCCACTCGCATGAATAACTTAGACAAAACCAGCCCACAAAAGGACAAGAGGCACCTTTGGTCACCTTTTCCTTGAAGCTTCGCTAAAACTGTATACTCAGATTGGCCCTGTCCTGCAGTTTCTTTCCCAGAGTTTTGCCCCAAACCCACGCTTCTAGCCCCGGTCCCCAAGCCCTCCCTCAGGGCCACCACCTTTCCCCAGCCCAGCCTGTCCTTAAAGCTTTTCTTTCCACACACAGCCCTTTCCACTCACCTCCCTCCGGGGCCTCCTCTCTCACAGGCACCTCACAGCCCTGCAAACCTCCGCTCCTTCACTTCTCCCGCTCACGAAAATCTATTCCCCCCTCACAAACATCCATTCCCCTCACTCCCCCCTCACACGCTCACTCCCACACCCCCAACCATTCCCCCCACCATTCTCCCCTCCCCCCTCGACCCACCTCTTCTCTTCTTCTCCTTTTTTCTTCTCCTACCCCTCTCTCTGCCCGTGGGCAGCCCTGGGACCCCTTTAAAGCCCACGGAGACCCCCGGGGCCCCCTTATCTCCCCCAGAGCCCACGGGGAGCCGTAGCTGTGGAGTCAGCTTAAGGAGTCTGCCCTAAGGACTGCTGCTTTTTGGAGCGTTGGGGGAGGGGGAGGGTTGTCGGTGTGGGGAGTGGAGCTGTGTGGGTCCCTTCTGCCAAAGTGCAGTGAGAACCACGTTCACTGAACCCCCATTCTACATGGACAGGGTCAGTTGGATGTATAGGACCAAGTTGTTGGAATAACCTCAGCTCTTTTATTAGCAATTCCAAGGCATTGGTATGTTGGTCAGTCCATTCCCAGGATTTTCCCTTCCTGAGCAAATCATCAAGGGGCGAGCAATGATGGAAAAGCCAGGGGTGTGTTTACGCCAACAGCTTAAAGTTCCTAGAACTTGCTGTAACTCCTTCACACTGGGTGGATTCTGCCCCTGTTCTGTTTTTTTTAGGGTATCTTGAGGGACCGAAGCAGCTCCTTTAATCCACCAGAGCCCCAGGAATTGCACTTCCTGCGCCGGTCCTTGACACTTGGTGGGGAACGGCCCCAGTTTCAGATCTGACCTTGGGGGATGAAACCAGGCTTGGGTCTAGTGGGAGGTGTCCCTGCCCATGGTGGGGGGGTGGAACTCCATGATCTTCAAGGTCCCTTCCAGCCCAAACGGTTCCGTGAGTCTATGATGGTGTCTGTCCAGCTGATGAGCTCCCACCCGAGTTTCACTCGGCGAAAAGCAGCAGCCGGTGCTTGGGTACCCAAAGGCTTCTTTTACATTTTTCCTCTTCTTTGTTTCTTAACTTTTTCAACTCAAACCAAAGGTGTTGGAAAGGGCGGCCCCGTGGGCAGAGAAATCATTCCTCCCTGCGAGATGGGCTGTGGCACCACAGGGCCATCTCACCTGAAAGGAGGAAACCCACAGGTCACTCCTTTGGTCCAAAGAGTGGAAAAAAATAGAAAAGAGAACCACCACCACCACCACCACCCCCCACCCCCCACCCTCCCCCACCCCCCCACCCCCAACCACCAAATCAGCCCCTCGCTGAAGGCGTAAGGTGGGAAATAGTGCAACAACTGTATTTTTTGCAACAGCCCCACTTAAAAAATGCTGTAATGATTCATAATGACCCATCCGACTAAAACCAGGAGTAGCAGTGACCTACCCGTCAGCTTTTAGCATCCTGCTAACCAGCTTAAAGGCACCGGTGAGGAGAAGAGTTTAGCCACAACCAGCTCGAAGGAGGAAAAGAGGATCTTGCTTTTAGGGGAACGGCTGTCTTTGCAGAAGGTAAGTGCCCCCGCGGCTCGACCGCCCCTTCAAACCTCGATTTCTCTGGCTGTTTTCTCTGTAACTGCTCCCACAGCACCACGGATCCTGCAGCTTTCCCTGAATCGTAATAAAACCTTCCCTAAATCCGGCAGCAGGTTTCTGACGTCTCCAACGCCTCCGAGCATCCCACAGGGATCCCGCATGCCGCTGGTCCCCCGGGATTTCCAGGCTCTGACCCCTGGCTTGGCTCAGGTGCCCTCTTTTTTCACTCAATTCCTCAAATTTTAGGTAAAAGGGCACTGGGCATGCGCCTGCCTGACCCCACAGACCTGTGACAGAGGGGGGTTTGAAAGAAATGAATAAAAAAAATACTATATGAAAGATAACTAGAATCTCTTTGGATTTAATGTAATGCTAATTAACTGTATTGCAGATGGGCAAAAATATACCCCCAAGAATGTAGGGAGGAAGAAATGCTCAATTTCTGTTGTGCGCCGACCCCTCCCTCCCCCCAGTCCCTTTCTGAGCTCCCTGAGCACCCCACGGTCTGGCAGAGGGGACACGTGTGACACTGCTGTCCCCTCCCTCCTGCAACACAGAGCTCATCGCAATTACTTGCACAGAAAAACAACCACAATTAAAAAAAAAAATATAAAAACCCAAATTAAAGAAACCCACAAAATTTAAACCCCCCAAATTTAATAACCCAAATTAAAAAAAAAAAACAACAAAATTTAAAAAACAAAACACAGTTAAGTCATTCAATTTTTCAAACCCCCAAACCCACTAATTTCAGCCCTTTCCCCAGTCAGCTGGTTCCCCACCCCCACGCAAATGGGCTTTCCCCCAAAAATCAGTGCTGCCCACTCCCCCATCCCCTCCAGCCCCCCCCAAAAAAGCTCCACACCCCCCTCTGCCTCCTCCCCGCCCTCCCAAAGACACGGCAGCAGCGCAGTGAGACAAACGAGAGGTTTATTCCATTCTTTTTCCCATAACGTTCAATGGGCAACAAGAGAAAAAGGGCCGACAGTCCCGGCTCCGGTGGGGGGAACCCCTCAGTCCACAGTGACGCTCCACCGACGGGACCCACGCGACGGCGACAGGGATTTGTGTCATTTGTGTTCCACAGAATGAACCCAAAATAAATTAAAAAAACCCAATGAAACAAAAAAACTAAAACCAAACACAAAACCACACAAAGATTCAAAGTTATAACTAACACAGATTTGCTTGGGGGATTCCCCCCCCCCCCGTTTTATTTACAACACGGAGCGTTTCCAAACTAGATCATCTCTTACAATAAAATAAATATATTTCAGCATCTGCGCAAGAAAAAGAATTGCTGCATTTCTACATGTAGTGCACTGGGGGGGGTAAAATAATAACCCCACCCTTTTATATTACCTTTTTACATTACACCCCCCACCCCCCGCTTAAGGATCTCTATTAAGCGCATCATTTTAGGAAACTTCTTTCGAGGGGCCCCCGGGGGACGTGAGGAGCTGTTTGAAGGCACCGAAGCGCACAGCAGCCCCCGTCCCGCCTCGCTGGGAAGGGGCTTTGCTGCCAACTAAAGCATTGCGGGTCACTGCAGGGATATCTCTTTTGATTCCTAAAGCGACTCCAGCAGCAGCTTTGAGAGGGATTCCTCCTCCCGCCTCCTCCCCGTAAAATTCTCCTCTGCACAGGGAAATATTAAATCCTCCCAAAATACGGAGCCGGCCGTGGGATCACGGAGCACGAAGGGGGGACAGGCGCAGCACTGTGTCCCACAGTCAGCCCGGGGGGTTACAGCCGCCTTTTAGGTGGCTCAGAGTCACGTTGTTAACCAAGGCCTCAGCTTTCATTTAATTCAAAATAAATACATAAATATATAAATAAATAAAAAGTCTCACCTTGTAAGCAGCAAAAACCCCCGAGCTTCGAATGCAGAAGAGGGCCACGCCGGGGAAATCTGCTTTGTTTTTTAAGTAAGGACTTTTGGAGGCAGCCGCCAAGGTTTTGTGGCCCCTGGGGAGGGGGGAGATGCAGAGCCGGACTCAGCCCGCTCTGCCCCAAAACCGGTCGCGTTTTCCCTCCAGGGTGATTTTCTTCCTTTCTGTCTCTGCCGGAGTGATGCCCGGCACGTGCCGAAAACAATCCCAGGCTCTGGCCCCGGTCCCGGCCAGGAGGGAGTGAAGCTCAGCCCCACTCCCTCCTTTTCCAGGGAGGAAAACAAAATGGAAAAAAAAAACCCAAATTATCCTATATTAGAAGTGTATAATTCCATTTTAGAAGTGTATAATTCCATTTTAAGGGCAGGGCAGCAACAGGGCTGGTACCACAGCCCCACAGCCACTGTGGGTCACCAGCGTAATGATTAAGTTAAAGTTTCTTTTGGGAAGGGGGGAGAGACGGGGACTCTCCTGCTCTGGGACCTTTCCCCTCCGGGGAGGCAGAGCCGGAGCAGCGAGCACGGTCCTGCCCGGAGGGCAGCATGGAGGGGACGTGCATGGCCATCCCGGAGGAACAGCAGCAAGGAAACCCCGGTGCTGCACCTTTCCCTTCCTCCGAGCCTTTTTCTTTTCCTCTTTTTAAGGGCTCAACCAGTTTCTTCCCCCTCCGACCGTCACCGTGGGGCACTGGCACCAGCCGCTTTGCAAAACCCCATCCCGTAAAAGCCGCCTGATTTTGGCCCTGTTTGGGGATGCGCCGCTTCCATCCTTACAGAGCAAACTGATAGATGATTTGTTTTTCTCCCCCCTCCCCATTTAGCAAGAAGCACCAACGTGCCGTTGTCATTTTGGGTCGGTTTGCTGCAGAAAAAGGCTCCCACAGGGGACGGGATAAGCCGATGGCAGGAGGGTCCCTGCACCCATCCCACCGCTGCTGGTGGAGGGCAGCAAGGGGACCTTTTCTTCGGGGTTGTCCTCTCCTCCCGGGCTCCGCGGCCCCACGCCGCAGCCCAACGACCCCACCGAGATGGGAAGAGAGCACAAGAACCATCTCTGCTCAACAGCTTCTTCCTGCAAAGGGGCAGGAAAAAGGAGGAGGAAAAGGCACCTTCCCACTTGCCTCCGGGCTCATCCCACCCTGCGAGAGGCTTTGTGAGGAGAGGGGAGGAGGAAAAAACACCACAGCGAGAGAGCCAGGGAGGGAAAAGGAAGGAAAGCGGAGGGACAGCGGAGGGGCAGCCCGGGGACACAGAGCCCCAGGTCTCGCCTGGCCGCTCCCGCCACCACCCGGCAGATTGGAGGGGGTTGATCTGAAGCGCTGCCTTATATTAATTTAACAGCCGGGGGAGGAGAAGGCGCCATTTCTGCCTTTTGCAGCTTCCAGGCTGACGGCAGAGCCGAAACAAGAAAAATAATTATCATAAAAACAAACAAACAAACCAACAAACAAAAATTCCAAAAACACTCCAGTGTAAAACTGGAGCGCAGGGAGCAAATGCTTTTCCTTCGCCTCGGCCCAACCGCTCGGGCGCTCCGCGCTGCCCCGCCACGGAGGGCATCCCTCTCCTGCCAGGGAGAGACAGAAGGGCGAACTGAAGGCAGGACCCCAAACCAGACCCGAGAACCTGGTCGTGATGAAGAAGAAAGTGGAGAATGCGTCACATACAACAGAAACATTCAGAGTTTATTTTTGGGGAACAAAAGAAAGATAAATAGAAAAGGAGTGAGATATTAAAAAAATAGCACCGAACGATGAAGCGGCAGCAGTCCCTCTACTGCTACAAAATGGCAACAACCCACACACGAACACACGGAGGCGGAACACCACCGAACTCCCACTGACTGTCATGTGCACCTCAGTTTGCTGCTCTGGAGAGAGGGAATGCCTGAAGCACACCAAGGACAGCTGAAACCATCGCCGTGGCTTAAAGGGGAATCCGCCAACTGGAAAACAAAATAAAAGCGGTTTCTGCCCATGTCTGCATGGGCACATCCCCGAGTCACGTTCTCACGCCTCTCCTTCAAAGTCAAGATTCCTAAACATGAAAACTGGAGTTGGGGGGATGGAGGAGAGAGAAAAGGAGGGAGAGCGTCATCAGTGGGGCTGCTGCCCCGCTCGTGGGACCGCGCCGGCAGAGAGGAGCTGGTTCGTGTGCCGCAGCCCTCGCCGCTTGCTCGGCATTGCCGGCAAAAAAAGAAAAGCCGTAGGCATGTGCCACAGCTTGCAAAGGAGCACGGCCACGTTCCCACGCGATCCTTTACCTCTTTTCTCCCCAGATTCAGACTGTTTCCATGCTCATAGTGAGAGCCTTCCACACGGGTGTTTTTGATATCTCTTCCGAGATATTAATCTCCGAAGGATCAGTCCTGCAATAAATATTTGAGACAGCAATCCGTGACTGCGGGAACTGATGCCACCCAGCGCATCAGCACCAGCAAGAGGAACGGGGGGGGAGGAGAACCAAAGCTGCGCATAAGCACAGCGGGTTGGGCGGGATGAGGAGGTTTGGAAGGCGAGCCGGAGAGCCGCAGAGCTACAGCTCTGTGCAAAGGCTCTGCACAGAATCCCAGACTGGTCAGGGCTGGAAGGGCCCTCTGGAGCTCACCCAGTCCCACCCCCGCCAGAGCAGGGGCACCTACAGCAGTGGCACAGGACACCTCCAGGCGGATTTGGAATGGCTCCCAAGTGGGAGACTCCCCCACCTCTCTGCGCAGCCTGTGCCAGCGCTCTGCCGCCCGCCCTGCCCATAAATTTGCTCTTCCCGCCAAGCTGAGTGCATGGCGCTGGGATGCTCAGCAAAGATAAACGTGGAGAAAATTCTGCCAACCCCCTTCAGGCTAATCTTGCCGGGGGTCCTGCTGCTTGGTGGGGCTTTACCTGTCGCTGCTTGGCTTTGGGATATCCGTGCTGCTGGTCTTGCCCAGCTGCAGCCGAACGGAGTTTGCAGCAGCAGCTTCCATCATCTCCTGGGACTCCTGACATAAAAAGGGACAAATCAAAGTTCTCTGTCTATGATCGAAGTGGAGATAAACTGAACACCCAGCAAAACCCACGTGCTGCCCTCTCCTTCTGACCTTCTGTTAGCGCAGCCGGGGAAGGACCTTTCACTCCAAACATTTTGGGAGGGGGTTAAAACCACCCTTATGAGCAAATCTTTCCATCATAATTATAATGTTTATTATAAATGGCACCTTTAAAAATTGTACCGCTATTCAAGTGTTAAGCTCACTGCTAATTTAAAAAGTTATGATGCGGGATCCAGGCTGTCAGGATCTATTTCTATTGAGTTCGGATCTTCCCCCAACATTTCAAGAGAAGCTGTGACGGAAAGAGGCAATCTCAGAGCCCGAGGGAGACACCCACCCCCGAGCACTCAGCAAGCATCACCTCTTCTTCTTTGGCTTCATTTTTGGCATCGGCCAACTTCTTCCTGCTTTCTGGCATAAGGTCATCCAAAAAGCTGAGCTCCCGCTTTGAGAAGCAGAAGTCCATCACTTTCCGGACAAACACGAGAGCCAAAACCTTCACAAAATAAGAAGGAAGAGGGGGTGAGGTCTGAGATGATGTTACATCTCACTCCAACGCTGCAAATGTCCCACTGCTGAGCGGCACCGGCTCTTACCATCATGGGAAAGATGATGGCAGCACGGGACACCTTGATGGCCCAGAGCAGGACGAGGCAGATGAGCTGGATCATGGTGAAGAAATGCACTTTCCGCAAGGGAACGTGCCGCAGGTAGATGAAATCCGGCTGGTGTTTTGCCGGCATCCAAAAGAGCTTCAAGCGGTCGAAGAACTGCAAAATAAAAGCGGAAAAGTTACCCCTTGGGGCTGCGGAAAGTTTCCGGCCCTGTTGGCACGTGGAATGAGTTTTCAGGATCTCGCGTGCAGTGAGAAATCCTGGATCCCACTTTGTTCCTCCCGGGAGCAGCACCCGTTTTCCCTTTGCTCCATCTATAAACCAGTGTGCCCATGAGAGCTGCCCACCAAATTGCAATTATTCCACGTCCTTCTATTATAGAATCACAGAAGGGTTTCGGTTGGAAGGGACCTCGAAGATCATCCAGTCCCACCCCCTGCCCTGGGCAGGGACACCTCCCACCAGCCCAGGTTGCTCCAAGCCCTGTCCAACCTGGCCTTGAACACCTCCAGGGATGGGGCAGCCACAGATTCTCAGGGCAACCTGCGCTGGTGCCTCACCACCCTCACAGGGAAAAATTTCTCCCTGATATCTCATCTCAATCTGCCCTCTGTCAGTGTCAAACCATCCCCCCTCGTCCCATTGCTCCCCTCCCTCATCCAGAGTCCCTCCCCAACTCTCCTGGAGCCCCTTTAGGCACTGGAAGGGGCTCTGAGGGCTCCCCGGAGCCTTCTCTTCTCCGGGCTGAACACCCCCACCTCTCCCAGCCTGTCCTCCCAGCAGAGGGGCTCCAGCCCTCCCAGCAGCTCCAGGGCCTCCTCTGGCCCCGCTCCACCAGGTCCATGGCTCTCCTGTGCTGTGGTCCCAGAGTTGGAGGCAGCACTGCAGGGGGTCTCCCCAGAGCAGAGCACAGCAGAGGGCACAATCCCCCCCTCACCCTGCCGGCCACACTGCTGATGCAGCCCAGGATGCGGTCGGCCTTCTGGGCTGCGATCGCGCATTGCCGTCTCACGGTGAGCTTCTCATCAGTCCGTACCCCCAGGTCCTTCTCCTCATACCATCTCCCCCTCCCCCTCCCTGTTCTTCTATAAAAATATATGTTTAATATATTCTATTCTTCTGTTTGTTATTTGGCATTTCTCAGCCCACTCAACCCCCCAGTGAGGATTCCCACCGGCAGTAGAAATCGCCTTCGCTTTGCACTGAATTCCCCCATTTTCACCACACCAAACACTGCCCTGTCCCAAACCGTGACGCAGAGCGCGCTGAACTTGCCTGGTCCTCCCGCCCTACGTACCTCCTGTGCCCCCACCAATCTTTTCCTTATACAAAATACTTTCACTGCCTGCTTTTGGGGAGGTTTTCTCCCACACCACTGCTTTTTTCCTGCTTCTCTGGAGATGACACAGCAGGGAGCTGCACGCTGTAAGAGTCCGTACCTGAATCCCTCTGAGCGACGACACACCCATGTAGAGAAAGACACCATAAAGCACAGGCATGGGTATAAACTGGGAAATTAAAAAAAAAAAAAATGCAATAATTTATTTTTTTAATTGGTTTTTCAGTATTACTGCTCTCTTCTAGAGGCACTGCCTAAAATTGCCTAAAGCTTTCCAGTTTCCACAGGGTTAGAGATGTTTCAGCTCTCAACCCGTAGAGGTTTTGTGCGTGCGAGTGAGTGAGTGTATGCTCTGCTTTAGGCAGAGCATTTAGTTACGTTTCATTAGAATAATCTAATAAATTTTTAGTTACGTTTCATTAGAATACTCCTGTTTTCCTGAAAGGTTGGAGGAAAATAGGTCATTTCACCCATGAAACTGTACGCCACGTTCTGTGACGGCAGAAGAACATTTCTACACATTTTTGTGGCAACACGCAAAAGCGAAGTGCCTCCTTTTAGCCTAGAGCTGAGGTGACTTTGTGGGAGGAGCACACAAGGAAGCCCACGGGGATGATTTTGGTGTGTTTAGCTACTGGGAACGGCTGTTGGGAGGCATTTGGGGGAGCCAATTGCATCCCATAAGGTGCTGCCTGCTTGAAAGAGAGCAGTGTACTGGTCTGAATCCGCTTTGTCGTAACCCATAAACACAGGTGGGCCTGAGAGACACCTGGGAATTAAAGCAGTTGTCCTGCTCGCTTGCCTCGAGGACACCAAACTGGTGGAAAGGGTAACTGAGGCTGGTTCCCACCGTGGGCCAAGCCTCAAGGTTTGGGATCGCCTCCTCCTCTGCTCCACACCTACTCAGGCCTGGAGGGAGGGGATGGTTTTTGTCAAACCTCCAAAAAGCTCACGCTTGTTGGGCGTTTTGCATTTTCCTCTTACCTTTAACACCGAAGTGAAGAAGACAGAGCAGCCCATGAGCACAAAGATCATCAAGCCGGTGACTCTCTGCTCTCGTATCCCCAGAAACTTGGGTTGTTCTCCTGGAGCTGAGCAGCCAGACTCCACTTTGAGGCTATTGACGTGGGTGATGGACAGGACAGTCGCAGCCACAAACCAGGGCAGCCCCATCACGGAGCACACCCCGAGCATCACGGCCACCATGAAAAGGTCCAGGTGGTACCCGCATCCTTTCTGTGGGCAGCAAAACAAGGAACAGAGCATCCCACAGCACAAGAGCGAGGACAACGTCGCGACTCAGACTCAAACCCTACTTGGGCGCAAGTCACCCTCTTGAAAATTTAAGAGAAGAATTGGCAAAAATAAGGATGGATCCGGTCTTTGCGCAAGCACCTTGCATGAAAATCTGGCAGGAGTTCAGACCAAGTGGATTTGGGAGGTTTGTGCAATAGCTACTTCTCAAACAAACACACAAACAAACAGACTATTTTCATTCATAAAGAAATTTCTACTGCTTGTAAGCAAGATGTGACCCTGAGTTATCCCTGGCAGTGCGTCAAAACAGTTCGTTCCCCCAGCTCCTGCTGGCATTCTGAAACAAAAACACGCTTCTATAGTGCTCGAAAATTAATTTGCTCCTCCAAAAGATTGCTCATCTGAACTGCCCTCGTTTGCTCCCTGTGACATCACTAATCCAGCAGAGCATCCTGCCACACAGCCTGACCTTGTCCCAAACCAACGCCTTCACAAAGCACTTGGCATAGGAGCTTCTCCCCACACCTGCAGCCCAGAGTGGGGTGGGGATGGGGTCAGCTCTTGCAGCCCCTTACCTTCAGCTTGTGCTCCTTCCTGTTGACAATGACAGACGTGATCTGCTGGTCCATGAATATCAAGATGGTGCAGAGCAGAGCTGGGATGGGCGCGGCCAACACCGTCCACCAAGGGTTGGGCCCTATGGGGTTGACCAACCACCCGCGGTCGTCTCTGGTAGGCTGCAACAAAGCCAAAACACACATCAGGATCAACTCCCAGCCCAGCCACTTCACTGGCTTTGATTTTCCTCTCCATCGCTGTGCCGCCTCATCTCCTGGCCCTGCCTTCGTGTCACCCTCTCCTACGGGGTTCAGCAGTGCCAGCGTCCTCGTCGCAAGCACCTATAGATACTTCTGTAGGTATCAAGTTTTGGGGCTGGCGTCTTCTTTCCAGAAGGAAACGATGCATTCGGAGGTGGAAGAGGAGATGGTAACACCACCAGCATCCCCAGACTCAGCCCTGTCCTGTCCCAGCATCACCCTGTGGCATCCCCAAGGGCCGAAAGCGGCTCCACACCAAAACACCCCATTACCTTGAACATGTGGGGGACGTGGAGCTTCGGCGATGGGATCCCAACCAGGAAGTCAATGAGGACCATGATGACGATGGTGAGGAAGACACCAAAGTCACTGACTGTGGACCGTACCTGGGGCAAGAAAGCAGAGCTGAAAGGGACAGCACAAACGGGGCCATACCGTGAGATGGAAAAGTTAAAGACATCAACAGCATTAAGGCTGGTTAACAAATTCCCACCACTCTGAGAAGATGCAGCCAAATCCCTCGTTTGGATAGTGTTGCTGTGTTTGTACCTGCAAGATCTGGTGTCAGGCAATAAAAAAAGTTTAATTAGGTGGAAAAGGGTGGTTTAAATTCAAACTTAAAAAAAAAGCCAATAAATATTAAAAAATAATGAAACAGACGTCTGCCACTACAGCTGCACTCACAGCTACAATGGGAATAAGGCACTGAGGCATCATTTGCTCCTCAAAAGGAAGAAACAGTGTCTTTTGTGTCTTTTTCTATGGCAGTTCCTCATTTGAATCAACTTTCCCCTTGGGCACACAAGGTGAAAAAAACCACAAATGAAAATACAACAAACAACCAACTTTGGAAGACCGATTTCCCACTGCCTGGGGAAAAAACCACTCCGGGGCAGGTCACGAGGCAGGTGGGAAACGCTACGATCGTTTTGCACTCCTGGAAATGAGTGAGAGACATCCAAGTTTGGCCTTCAAGGTCCAATATTTCCCAGTTTGACCAAGCGGTGGCAAACACTGCTTAGTGCTCCGGGAAAGCCATTTTGGGAAATGAGTGTGGAGACTGCTGCTGGCCACCGTCTTCTACCTACTCTGGTCGGGAAGTAGCGGCTGGTTTTAAACTTCTTCAATAAGCCCGACAGGACAAAGGTGGAGAAGAAGAGGATGCAGCACCAGAAGAGGACATCGGGCGTGTAGGGGCCATCGTGTCCACAGGCAGGTCCACGAAACTCTCCATGCAAATACCGACATTCCTGGGGAAACAGAGCATCAGGACACAAAGGTAGTGCACATGCGTCAAGGAAACCTCGGATAACTAGGGGGTTTGGAGGATCTTGCTCCAAGATCTGTGACCTCGGGACTGCTGCAGCTAGCGGAGATTTATATTTAACGATCAACAGCAGCTGAATAAGTGACACATGGAACTACACAGACAGCGGAGAGAGGAGATGTGATGGGACACTGTACCACAGACCTATGGCACATCCTCTGCTTGAACAGCAGGTAACCGTGGCTGAAGAAGACACCAGAGGGGAAGGAAACACTGGGAACTCTTGGGGAGAGTGAAAGAGGGAACGGGGAAGGAGGGCTAAGACAACAGTGACAGGAAAGGAGAAGAGACAAATTGTCCCTTCCCAGGGTCGGGCTCACAGGACACGGCCAAGGGGGGTGAAGATGTCCATAAGAGCATCCCACCCTGTGCCTGAGCTCTGCTTCCAGCAACAATGGCCCAAGGGGCTGCTCAGACATGCAAGTTTATGCACGTACCTTCAGACAGCGCTGAGTAAGAAAGCAAGGCCTGGAGTTACTAGGAACCAATTAAGGAAGCTAATTATGGCCTTCAAGCATGAACTTAAGTCCTCCAACTTCTCCAATAACCAAAGCACCCACTGAACCTTGCTCCCAGACAGAACCGCTGTCCTGAGGATAACAGTTATTGCCCACCATGTCGGGGATGAGGTGGACTCTCCTTCCCAGGCCCAAGGAGGTTAAACACACTGAAGTAATGACTTTTCAGAGCAGCACTGGCACAAGTTGAAGCCCACCATCACCTGAAGGGCTCTGAGCTTTGCACCAGGCCAGTGCCCCTGGACCCCGCGGCCGCAGCACGAGGAAGCAGTGACTCGGGGCACTTACAGTCACCGTGAGGTTCTCCCAGGTGATGCCAGACACATTGATCTTGTTGCTCTCCCAGAACTGCAGGGTTTCGTTGCTGGGATGGGTCGGTGCCTCACACTTACAGCTGGGAGGAGAGAAGCCAAGACAGGGGTGAGGGGAAGGCGATGGAGGTGCAGCCCTGAGCTCCTGCCAAGGGGCAGTGGCACTTTAGGAGGAAGAAACCCACTAGGAGATGGTGAGGAAGTCCAGCTTGCTGTGCGTGTGCACAGGGTAGGTCTCTCGCAGGTGACTCAGCTTCTCCAGAGCCTCATAGATGAAGATGATGCAGATGAGGGAGGCGAAGGCTTCTTCGGTGAAGCGGGTGATGTAGCACACCAAAGAGCTAGCATCGGTGGCCACCAGCACTATGCAGAAGAAGGCGGTCCACAGCCCGATGCATGCCCGGAGAGAGAGATAAGAGAGCGCGTAGTCCCTGGGAAAGCAAAAGAAAACGCAGGGTGGAGAGGGCAGCAAGAGACTCCGAGCCGTGCCTTCCTTCGGGGAAAGTCGGCAGCAATTCAGGAGCGTGTCAAGGCTGCGGATGGTAAATGCAGTTTCCGGTCCTACTACAGACAGCCTTGGGACTGCGGCACAGGGTGTGGGCCCGCAGGAGGAGAGGCTAATTAATCCTTATTTAACAATGACCTTGTGTTAATGCCTCGGAGGCTAATTGAGGTCAGGTCCCTGTTGTGGAAGGTGGTGTTCTCCCACATCACCCCAATGCCCTAACAGCGAAACCGGCTGGGTTTGCACCCAGTTACCTGCTGCCAGCAAGTTGGGGCTTCATAATAAATTTAATTGCAATAAGGGGGTTAATCTCCCATCACAGTTGCCACAACAAAAAGACTGTCATGGAAAATATCCATTTCGCGTGAAAAGCTCCTGCTTTCTCAAAAATCATCAAAACATTTGACCAGAAAACTCTTTGGATATGTGGGTAAAATATATTTCCACTTCCAGCAAAAATCATACAAAAAAGTGCCCGAGTTTGTACTGAGAGGAAAGCAAATCTTCCCTCATTCCCAAACCAGAGTCATTTGTCTCATCTTCCCTGTGCAGCCCATCTCGGGCATCCACATCCTTGTGGTTTCTCCTCCTCCTGCTCTTTCACTTTAACCCTAAAAAACCCGAACCACCCATCCATCCTTCAGAGACTGAGGGCTCCTGCACCGTCACATACTAAAGCAGCAGCGCGTGATGTCTGTGACACAGAAGACAACTTAAATCTACCAACTACCACTAAGAAAAACATCCTTTCTCCATCCCTGCCTTCTTCCAAAGGCGCTCGCAGCACCTGGCCGCAGAAGCCAGCCTTACTTGCAGAATTTGTAGAGGATCTTCTCGAACACGAGGACGGGGCCGGTGCTGCCGAGGATGGTGAGAGGTTGGCCAGCAAAGAGGGAATACACCACGCCGGTCATGGATGCGCCCAGCAGCGACTCCATGGCACTCTGTCCGGGGAAGAGAGGCAGCAGCGAGTAATTAAATCATTAGGGGGAAAAAAACAAGTGCAAATTCACTGCAGCAAGGACTTTTGCATGAGTGTTGTCCTCCCCCGTGCCACCCAACAGAGAGAGGTGCTCACTATGTGGCCGTTGGTCGCCTCCCCCAGCAGTCCCCCGAAGGTGATGATGGGGGACATGCAGGCACAGTAGAGGAACAGGAAGGACGCCAGACACTGCAGGCTCAGACCATCCCGAAAGTCACTCCAGAACCAGGGGGCTTTTCGCTTCACATCCCGGATCAAACCGCCAAAGAGCCTGGAGGAAGGAAAAAAAAAACAAAACAACATTTTCGTGGAAGACAGCGTTGAGTTTTCTTGGCTGAGGAAGGACAATCACAAGCACAGAGTAACTTCCGTTGCTAAAAAGAAGTCTCCTTCTCCCATTTTAGCCCCAGTAGAAACTGAGGCATACAAAAAACCCCTCCAACAAAAAGAAAAGGAGACCAAACCTGAGAGCCCGTCCCCTCTTATTGCAACAGTCCCTCACTTTGAGAAGCAGCAGAGCTCTACCTGGAGGTACTTACACATCTGCTTCCACCCCAAAGCAAGAAAACCTCTGTGCAACCACACTGCAGCTGAGCCCAGCTGCCCAAATCTCCCACCCACCCAGCCCAGGGGACCAAGCTGGTAACCTGGAGCCCCTTCACTGACCCAGTTAACCCCAAAACTCTGCTAGAAGGGAGGTGCGCACTCAGATTTTAGGGGCAAACAGAAAAACACCCCACTAAACTATTTCAGTTCACACCTTCCTGTCCGCTCCAGTTCAGGACCGCTGTGCTTCTCCGGCTTGCTGTGAGAAGCGCTGTCATCAAGAGCTTCTGGCACCTTCCTTTTTTCCTGTTAAAATGGAAATAAGATAAAGATATGTCTTTGCAGCCACTGGCTTGGTTTGCTTTTTGGGCTGGGTACGTGACCTGTGAATTTGGGCCCCTGAGCAGCACCCCCAGCCGTGCTGCCCTCCTGCCCGTCCCCATTGTGCCTCCTTCTGCCGCAGCACCCACCTGCGAAGGGACGTTTTTCGGGGGCTCAATTCGGATGGAGGGATCCCACTCTCCTGGCGGCAAAACCATGACCTGATCCAGAAACTCATCGATGCCAGCCACCAGGTCAGCCCAGTTCTTGGCTTTATAGGCAACGTCGTGGAAAACCTGCCGTAGGAGACAACCTGGTGAGAGCATGACCCATCTCGGATGTCCTAACCAGTGTAATAAGCTCTTGGCTAAATGCAAGGTCATTTCCCCCAAATCGCCTGTTGGAAGTGGCAGGAAATATTCCCCCCAAAGCAAAAATCTGTGCATCACAGTATTTGTAACCATCTGCACCAGGCTCCCGTCCCCCATGGCACACCACAGCCTTCTGCTTCAAGAGGAGAAGTTTCACTGGCCCTGGCAATGCCACCACTGGGGACAGCGTGCTGGGGACCCTGGGGAGAAGGATGAGGCGCGGGCTGCAGCCCAGGTGGGACTTTAGCCTCCTGCAGGCAGCTAAGAGAGACAACAAACCCTCTTCCTCACTACTACAGACACAGGGAGAGGTGAAGAAAGCCCAAAAAAATGACCCAGAGATATCTCTTATCTCGTCACACCTCATCCGTCATGATAGTAGCCATGGACCTGCCGATCTCGTGGTACTGATGGGCTTTTCCTCCTGGTCCAAGCAAAACAAACAGAAACCTAGGCAAGAAAACCAAAATGAGAGAGAAGAACATGGCCTCACTCAAAGGGCGCCCAAGGAAATCCCTGGGAGCTCCCAGCCCAGAGCGTGGCTCCAGCGGGGACGTGTAGGCTCACTGACTCCCGTGATGAATTTGAAACGCATCAAAACCAAACACAAATTTGAGGTTTGGACCAACTTTCATTAAAATTGGCCAATGGGTTTAAAAGCTCCAGCAGGGAAGGGAGGAATGAAAGCACAGAGATGTGGGTGGGAGAAATGTGCTTGCTCCCACTGGCTGTGTTCCCCTGGGACGCCCAACTGATGCATGAATTTAGTGTTTTGTTGTGGTGTTTTTTTTTTTAAATAAAAACTTTGCGCTTCTCATTCAGACCTCGTTGGGATGGGAACTTCCATCATGCCCGAGAGGAGGACAGCTGGGCTCAGGCGGACAAATGCCACGATGGGCTGGCGAAGGAAATCCAGCTCTCCTACGAGCACGCTGCACGCTTCAGCCCCGGTGGGAATTTTCTTCATGAAGCGCAGCTCCGCCTGGGCATGACAAAGGATTTTCAGGCCATTACCCCAAAAGTAAAGCCCACCGCACTCTGCAGAACACTCTGCAGCCAAGTTTGCAAGAGCAAATCTGGCCTAAAAGCGTAAGAAAGCTACGAGTGTCTCACCTTGCTTAGATCCATCGCATGGCTGTCATGGTTCACCCCATTTTTAGCTTCTGCAGTGGTGGGAGATGGATGAGGAGTGTTTGGGTTGGGAGGAGAAAGAAAGACACTGAGAAAGACAGGCAAGGAGCAATCGGGACACTTCTCCTTTGCCGGGAGAAGTCTAATGGGGCCAAAGCCCTGCAGAAACTTTCACCTGGTGCCAAAGCCTGGCAGAAACCCTCACCGGATACCAAACCCTGCAGGAACCCTCACCTGGCTTGTCGAGGGGAAGGACGTCTAACTGCTTCTTGCTCATGTCAGCAAATGAGCAGATGATGGGGAGAAGGTTGTTTCTTTTCTTCTCGTTCTGATGGTGATGCTTCTTCAAAAGCACTTCTCGAACTTTCGCCCGCATGCGCTCATCAAACTCTGCGGACTGCTCTTGCTGGCCCAGGATCATATCTGGAGATGGCAACAGGAAACAAAGCCGTCAGAGCAGAAAGTCCCCAAGCCCCGACCCCTCAAGCCCCCGGCGAAGGCTGCGCCACGCAGGATACCCTAACGCGGGCTCAGCCTTGCTTAGCAAGACGTTTTAATGCAGTTCAGCCTTTGCAGCGAAAGGAAGAATTCTCTTTTGCTAAAAGCCATCATCAAAGTGCTTATTCATCACTCCGCTCAGATAATTATTCCCCATCCTAGATAATGACATTTTTTTGCCCGATCTGGCGTTTCTAGACAGACTCTCTAGACTCGACACATTTCAACAAATTATAAGCAATCTCTAGCACAGACTTTCCCAGAGTTTCCTTTGCCCATCAACTGCAATTTGCCAAACACAGGGAGAAACGTGCTAAGAACGGCTCCGACTTCTCCAGCTCTTGCAAGGGCTGAATGGAGACCTGCCAGTCAAAGATAATTTCTCCAAAGCTGCTTTTTCAATTAACTTCAATTATCTTCCCCACAGAAATATGCTGCTTGGTCACCTGCCAGATAAACTCTGCCTTTAAAGCTCTTAAATCCCGGATGTTAAGGCAATAGGAAAAAAAACAAAACAAAGAACGGGAGGAAACAGCTTGTAGTAAGTAGTTTATTTAAGGAGGTTCAGCTCTTACGCAGGCTCCGTGTTCCTAAGAGCAGCCTGCCAAGCCCTGACACTCCTTTCTGGCAGGAGAATATTCTCTAATCGCCTCTCTGACCCCACAAATTGCTTTCAAAAGGCTCCCATACTGGGAGAAAAAGCTGATGTGACTGTTGTACACCCAGTCTACATCCAAAAAGCAACCCACCATTTAAAAACACAGCGCGACTTCTGGAAAAGGACGTGCCATTGGGGCAGGGTTTGATACGGGAGTGAAGGGCACCGCGGCAAATTGAGCTCGGCCGTTCCCGGCGGGACGCAGTGCGCTCAGTACCTGCGATCTCTTCGATGCTGTTGGCACAAACATCCAGCAGCACTGTCCCGTTCATGATGCAGCTCCGCAGCTCAAAGAGGCTGTGCAAGGACAGCGTGGCCACGTAGGGCTTGCTCCAGCGCTCGCCGCCATCTTCCACGTCCTCCTCAAACTTCAGCCACCTGCGGACATTGGGCACGATCAGCCCCGTTGCAAGAAAATAGCCTCAGCTCTGCAACCCCTTTGGTGCAGCTACGGGGCGGCAAGAGGAGAAGGCTCCGCGCATCGGCACCTGCAGCTGCAAAAGCTTCACGTCCCGGAGAGCGGAAGGCAGAGCCCGCGGCCGCCACCGCAGCTGGCAGCAGGGATTTACCTTGCTGTTTCCTTCCACTCGGCATCTTCACCCTCCTTCAGGAAGATCTCATCCAGCTCGGTGAACAAGTGGTGGGGAACGTGCTGCTCATCCTCCTTGGTGCTGAGGATGAACTGCACCCGCTGGGATGGGGTGTCTGGGGGCAGAAGATAAATCCCGTTACCACACCTGCATTCGACCCGTCACGCTCACACACAAAGTGGCCATCGATCGGCACCAGTTCAGCCCTAAATATTGGGCTGGCCTCTCTCCCCTGGATCTGGCCAGGCTTGCACAGAGCCATGGAGAAGGAGAACCATCTGTTCCACCTCTGCATAAGGACGGGCCACTTTCCTTCCCCATGTTTCCATTTTTAAAGGCAGGATCCCTCTAAGGAAGACCAGCCTCAATCCATTATGCCTTCAACTGCCTCCCAAATAACGCCACTTTCCCTCAGAAGAACAGCAAACCACACCAATCAGCCACACGGACCTGCTTGCAGAGGACCCCGGCACCCACGCAGCCCCGAGGAGGCTCATGAACGCTGCGGCGGGACTTACAGTGGTAGCCCTGCTCCAGCGGGGCACAGTCCTTCTCCCGTTCCTTCTTCCGATGCTTCTGGCGGTGGGGTCGGTGGTGCCGGTGGCTTTGCCTCACCAGCGGCATCCGCACACCCACGGACAGGGTGCGGTGGCCTGCAAAAAAAGCAGCGTTCTCATCACTCCCGATATTGCGGAGATGGTTGACACTGATGCCATGACTAAACCAGCGCAGCCATCCCAGGAGGAAACACCAACTTCTCTTCATTTTAGTTTCACTGCATCCCTGAATGTCAGAGACCCCTCCCTTTTTCCAAGCCTGTTTTACTCTAACTTTGCAACAACAGAGCAACAACAAGCGATGGCTCCGGGTCACCTAAAAGTGCCCTGAAAGTATCAACCCTTGTCTAAAATTCCAGCTTCGGCTGGACAACACTCAGACCTGCTCATTAAGCAGCGACAGAAGGTAATTATTTTTAAAATCTTTGTATGGCACAAGGCAACAAGAGGAGATCCAATCAGTCCTGTGATAATGAAGTCTGGAACAAAAAAAAAAGAAAATCACAGCCCTGTGTCTGCAGCCATCAAATTATTCTCCTGACCTCTCCAAGCCAAGAGCAGCCTCTGAGAACACAAGCTGGGAATTACCAAGCTCTGTGGCCAACGCTCACACCGCAGATGCCATGGGGGCTTTTTCCCCTCTGTCTAAAAGCCATAACATTAAAAAAAATGTGAAAATAACTGTGCTTGTTTATTTAGAAGCATGCCACGTTTCACTGCAGGTGATGCGTATGCTGAGCACGGGACGCGGCAGGGACTTTGCGCAACGGGAAAACGCGTGGGGCTGGTGGCACCTCTCCCGACTCACCTTCCAGCTCCTCCTTCTCATAGTGAATAGTGACAGCGGTGCTCGTTCTTCCCTGGTCAATCACCGCCTCCTCGTCGTGTCTCTGTTTAGTGAGGAGAAGAAGATACAAGTTGGGGCCAGGTGAGGAGAGCTCCCTTACATCCTCCCAGCCATCACCCATCCCTGCGGCCACGTGAGCCCAAGAGCATCACACCTCTGTGTGTCTCCTCCTCCAGGCACAGCCCTAAAAACACGGACTTGGAGGTTTTTATTCCCACACCCAAATAAAACCACCTGTAATGTCACCTGTATTGTATATACCGTGAGTCTGGAAGGATTTACTAAAAGGGGAGACAGTTGAGTGTTTCAAACCAAAACCAAACCTCCTGCTTCATTCTTGTGGTTCCTTTCGAAAAATTAAAATTAAAAAAGGGATTTCCAAACTGGGGGTGGGGTGGGGGAACCCAACTCCACACTTTTGATCACAGCCAGTTTCATTCTCCAAACGTGATACCTGCAGGACTCACTAGATGGCACTTGGCCACAGGACATGGCCACCATCAACCTCCAAAGGCCCTCAAGAACCTGCAAGGGTGAAGCTTCGTCTTCAGCCCAACCAGGCTCGGGCTTCTCTTGCTGCAAGCCTGCTTTCCACACAAAACTGCGTTTTTCTCCTCAAAAGAAAAGCCAAGGGCTGAGCGCTAATGCCCTCCTTGGCTGAAATACCACTGCCAGCGCTGCACAAAGAGCATCTGTGCCTTAAAAGCTGAAGGAGAACTACAGGAGTTCTCTTCTCCCCTTGCCCCCGGGGGCTGGGGAAGGGCATCACCGGGATTACCACGCTCAAAGAATTAAAAACCCAACCACGTCTCACACTCGAGTTGCAACTGCAACTTTGAAAGGGCCTCCAGGAAACACTTCGCTTTACAGAAGAGCAAAATACCAGAAATCTGCTTTTTATCCCCCAAATCCCTGCTTCGACTGAATGGCATCACCTGCCACTGCGCAGCAGCGACGCTCGGGAAGTTCACACCTCCCGCTCACCAGTTAATTTAATGAGCAAAAGGAACAAACGTTCCCATCTGGGAATGAGCTTTTTCAGGCCCCCGAGTACTAATTTCAAAGCCGACTTGCTGCGACCTCCCTGCCATCTCCCGGCACTCGCCCGCGTCACCCGGCAGCCGGATTATGACGCGCCTGTGGCTTTCCCGTCCTCTCTCCCACGCCGATCTCCACCACCCTCCGTCCCTTCTTAGCAATGTGTCTACTCCCCTCCAGATTTACCGGAAAAAAACCTCAAAAACGCAAACCCCACCCTCAGAAAAGGCACGGGACAAAAGGGGCTTAACCAAATAGCTTTAAATGGCAATTTTAGTAAAATCATTACTTAAGTAAAACACCAATTTGAATTAAATCGCAATTTAAGTAAAATTGCCACCGAAATAAAACCCCAATTTGAATTAAATCACTATTTAAATTAAATCGCAACTTAGATACAATCACAATTAAAATAAAATTGCAATTTAAATACAACAGCGAGCTTGAGTGTGTTACAGGGGTGTCAGAGTGGGAATAAACGGAGCGATTTGGGCATCACAGCTCCCCAAATCCCCCCCGAGCGACATGGGGAATGTCTGCTTCTCTCTCAGAAACCATTTTGGCTCCGTGCTCCCACCCACGATGCTAAACCTGCCCCCGGCAGGGCACAAAGCATCGTCCCCCCGCATCCTTCCCTGCTCTGGCGACATGCCAGTGGGATTTTGGGAAGTCTCCCCCCCTTTTGGGGGGATACGCAGCCCCTCGGCACAGCCGTCCCACCTGTAACTCTTCCAGAAGTGTCATTTTGGGACCCTCCTCCTGCTTCATCCTCAAGTCGGTCACCGGTTTTGGGGGATAACTGAGCCTCCAGATCAATCAGAGGACCAAACCCTCCGACTGCAGCCCAGTGACTCCCAGTCTGCACCATCTCCAGCACATAAACAGCGACCGTTGCTGGGATCGGAATGTTCAGGGTGACCCCGGCAGTTATTTAAAGCTATACACCCCAATACTGATCCCGCTTGGAAAACTTAGCGGATGGGGAGAAACCTGCTCTGTTTTGAGGAAAAACTATCCAGAATAGAGAAAAGGGGTGGAAACGCTGCATCTCGGCAGGGCAAAAGGTGTTACACAGTGTTTGGGTGTATTTGAAAGCCCAAACTGCCAAAAGACCACGTGAGGCACAAACCATTGGGGAAATGCCCGTTATGGGGCAGCCCTGATTTTCATCAACATTTCCTGCATCAAATCAGGGTGTTTCAGGGAGGTCTCCCTTTGGCACGGCCTCCGTCCCTTCGCGGCTTCCATAAACCCTCGTTAGCCAGACCAAGTCCTACGCCGTACGGAAATGGCCAGAGAAGCCCCATGTTTTACTCTCCTCGCTTCCGCCAGCTATCTCCAGCCCTACTTTATGTTCCGAGCGGAGCTAATCCCTCATTTCCAGCCTACAGATTCATTTGCTGTCATGAACTTCCTCCCCGGCGCTGCTCAGCACAAAGGTTGACAGCCCCGGCTCGCCCTGAAAGGTGACATGGGATGTAAAATAACACAGCGAAGGAGGGTGACAATGAGGTCTAATCCGTTAAAATCCCATCGGGATCCAAGCTCAGATCTCTGCTGCTTTTTTATTATTTAGTATTAAAGCTTCAGGCGCAAATACAGGAGAAAGAAGCCAAGCAGGTCCGTGGCAAGACACTCCGAGAATCCCATCGCCCTTCCCCAGTTGTTACAGCAGAAATCGCGGCAAACCTCGCACAGAGATGCCACCGAAGGAAACGGTGCCACTCAAAACCCTCTTTTTCCCGATTAAGACACCCAAATGGACTCAGAAAGGTTATTTCATTGAGGAAATCGCTGGAGGATTTAAGGATTTAATAAGTCTATGGGATCTGTGGACGCGTGGGCTTGGGATGGGATGGAGCAGGATGGAGAGATGCCTCCAGAAAGCGAATTATCCCATCCCAGGATGGGTACCAGCACTCACAGACGCTTCGCCTTCCCTCTTTGTCCTTCTCCGCTGCTGCCAGGCGCCTGGAAAACATCAAATCATCGAAACTGGGCTGGGAAAGGGGATGGCAAGCTCACTTTTGACTTTCAGAGCAGAGAGTGTTGTTCCCTCTCAAGAAAACTTCTCCAAATTATTATTTTGCTGCAGGGTTTTTTTTGTCCCAGCAGGAGAGAGAGGGACTTTTGACTGTCCTGCCTCAGTTTACCTGTCTCAGTGCAACTCCTCCAGTTAGAAAGAAAAATCTTTCCCTGGGGAAGCTTTGGTGTAATTGAGGATGAGGAAAAGCACAAAGCAGAGGTTCAGGTCCGGCTTTGAGTCCTCCCGGTGCCAGGGGAGGCCAAAAGCATCGCACGAGCAGGCAAACTTCCCATCTCAGCCCCCTCATTCCGTCACTCGCAAGCTGGACTGGCCACCAGCAGCAGGAGGGAGGATTGATGTAATTAATCTCGCGCAAAGTGTAATTAATAACACTGATCCCAGTGTTATAAGGGGATGAGGGGCCAAACTGGGGGAGCTGCTCTAGTGGTGGAGCAGGAGACCCCCCTCCTCGCCCCTCTCCATCTCCATCCTACCCAGACGAAGCCACCGGCCCTGTGGCTCCCTCCTTTGCTATCGTGGGGGTCAGCACCATCCCCTGCAGGGACCCCTCCGGCTCCTGAGCCAGGATTTGGGCTGTGACGGGGACTGGACCTGGGAGAGGACACATCTCCAGAGCCCCAAAGTGGGGCTGTGAGGGGGGGACACATGCAGGTCACAGCTGAGCATCACCAGGACGTGACCGTCTTCCCTTGCTGGCAGAGACGCAAATTCCTCTCAGTCTTTCCCGTGAGCTGTAATTTCAGGGCAGATTAATTAATTCCCCACCTCTCGTTTGCCCCCGAGAGCACCTCCTGCAGCTGGGTCCCATGGGTGCAGCGGGGGGGCGGACAGGCCCTCCCCCGGACCAAGGAGATGCAGAAAGAGGGGGGGACCACCCAGCCACCTCCTGCCTGCACCCCAACACCAGGCGCATCCGTGCAAGCGCCCGGTGGGACAATAGCTGAGGTGACCGGGTGGCATGGGGCTCTGTGGGGACAGTGGCCTTTGTCCCCCTGCTCTGAAGGGCCACAGCATCACCAGGGGGTCACATCGAGATGCGGAGGAGGGGGGGTCTGGTGGGGAGACCCCCAACAGGCATTGCCCAGGTGCCTTCCTCCCCTCCTCACATCCCTCCCGCACCCAACTTGGGTACCCCTCGCCTCCCCCTTTGAGCCCCCACCCCTCTGCCTTGCAGATGCCTTGCTGATGCCTTACACCCCCTTTCAGCGGCCTGCTGTCCCCCCTCCTTGCACACCCCCAGCACCCTATTTTAGACACCTACCACCCATCTTACCCCCTCCAACCTTGCAGATGCCCTTCACTCCCCTTTCCATGGCCCTCACAGCCCCTTGCAGATGCTTTGCCTCCCCCATTCACCCCCACCCATTTCACAGCCATGAGAAATGCCGCAGTGAGCAGCCATGGAGCATTCTCCAGCCACACCGTCGGCATGGCCCGCCCGGGGGTACCAGGCATCGCCCTCCCTGCCCTGGTGCCGCTGCCCCCCACCTGACAGCTGAGGATCCCATCGGCCCGTTGCTGCTGGTGGGCATGGCGGGGCTGGGGGGGAGATAATTGCTTGATAACGATACTCTTAAGACATCCAAACAAAACACAAACAAAAATCACTATGATCACAAAAATGAGTAGGTTTCACAATAGGCTTTGCAGCTGTCAGCTCAGGGCAAACTCAAAGCCATGCAAGATTTTGTTCAACCATCCGACTTCTATTGCCTCTCGTAGATTTCTGCCATCCAAGTAGAAAACAAATTAATTTTTCTTATTTTCTCTTTTGACTGATTCCCTGTCCAATCAATACACCAAGGAGGAGATCGCGTGTAATGCCATTCTCCGTGTTCTGCCGTCTTCCAAACTGAAGGGAACTGCATTCGAGAAAGTGCTCGAAAGCCCAGCAGTTATCGCCTCTGTTTTGGACCCGCGCTTCAAGGAGATGCAGTTTCTCAGCCCCAGCCTGAGAAGCGAGTTGCGCCAGCCAGTGAGAACCACGCTGTTGTGGGTTTGCAACCACCAGTCCCCATCTGCCACCCAGTTTGGGGTGCCAAACTCAGATTCCAAAGCCACGGGCGCAGATGCCGGCAGCCAGCTGCCTGCTCGCAAGGACCCATGCGCCAGCGCCCCGTCTCAGAGTAGCTACGACATCCTTCTGGGGTAGGACCCGATGGAGAGCATGCCCGAGATCCACCAGCAACTGGAAAACTACATCCTGGAGCCCCTCTGCAAGCACAGCACCAGCTGGTGGAAGAAGAACGAGCATCGCTTCCCGGCCGTGGGGCGGCTGAGCTGGCAGTACCTCGCCATCCCCGCCACCGCCCTCCTGCCAGACCAGGCCTTCGCTGCTGGGGAAAGCGCCCTGGAGCATCGGTGCACTGTCCTGGTGCCGGAGAATCTGGTCCAAATTCTTTTCTTGCATCCACATTCTGATTTTTTAGAATCAATGTGAAACAGCAACAAGACTTGGAACAGGAACTGGCACGTGGAGCCCTTCCCTGGGTCAGTGGGGGGTTAAATCGACCCGCGGGGTTTTGGACACCACAGTTAGATAGGGTGCCGGGTATTTTTCCCAAACTCCCGCCTTTTTGGCATCGCTTGGGCAGCACCGGCAGTGAGGAGCAGGCTTAGGGAAGAGGTGTGAACACGCCGATGCCTCTTCTGACTTTTAGGGTAGTTTTTTTATAAATACAAGTGATGGGAAACAAAAGGAGAATGTTCGTACCCGCTCTGCAAAGCGGGCGCTTCGGGGAAAGAAGTTTACCATGGCCCAGACCTGAAGATCAATACTTTAAAGACAAAACAGAACCAAAATACAGATTTGCTTCAACCGGGCGGGAATATTCAGCCACACAAAAAAAAAAAACCAAAACAAAACAAAAAAAAAAAAAAAAAAACCAAAAAACCAAAGCCATGAAAATCAGGTGGCCTGGCAACAAAAAGTAAACCTTTTCTCCCTCCCGGTACACCGCCAGCAGAGACCAGCCCCCTTCTTTAGATGTCATTCCCTGAACTAACCCAACCACCATTGTCACTGCCAAACGCTGCGTTATTTGTGCAAACAAACACCGATGGGCGCTACAGCGCAGCACGAAAGGCCAACGCCGACTCTGGCAAATAACCAAGAGGCCTCGCAGACATCCAATGCCTTCACCCGCCCCAATCCTGCTGCCGGCTTTGTCATGGCAGTGCCGCTGCGCTCTCCGGTGGGAAAACCAACCCGGGAACAGCACTGTGTGGCGCAGGCCCAGGTTCTCCTTTGCTTCGCACCACCAACCGCACAGAACGGGTTTTGACGGCTTCGATTATTTCTGGCTCAAACCCAGCAAGAGCAGCCCCAGGACTTGAACGTTCAACAGCTCAATTTAATAAATTGAGGAGAACACATAAAAAAAAACCTTACTCCTCTCAGAAGAACAACAAACCTTACTCCTATCAGAACAACACTAAAGCCTAAAACTAAGAGCTAAAAGATGCCTAACTAAGACCGAAAATCTACACGTCACTATCACCTAAGGGGGAAACACTATTAAATACAATACCTTATTCTCTGCTGTTCTTATCTTCTGGGTCTTTCTGGAGCGGGGGTGACCTCGTGGTGGTGGACCCTCCGCAGAGCTCAGGCGCTGCTGGAGGCGAGAGATGGTGGGTGGGGTTTTCTTAGTGGTGGAAAGGGACCTGGTTGCTGGGCTGCACCGGCAGTTGCC